>NC_080411.1:23827500-25057500 GCF_030265065.1 Corythoichthys intestinalis
GATAGATATATATTTAGGAGTGGGAACCTCTTGGTACCTCACGATACGATACGATATGCGATAGAAAGCTCACGATAACGATGATCTCATGATATGCAAAGGAAGCCCTCCCTCTTCCGACGGGCCCCTCCCACTTCTGTGGCCCTCAGTGGCCGCCAATGACAGGCAACGAGGTAATATTGGGCCGTTTCAGGTCACTTACTGTTGATTTCAGTCACTTCCTGTTGATTTTGGGGCATTTTATGGGTCACTGCTTGTTGAATTTGAGTTACAAAACAGGAAGTGACCCGGGAGTAAATAGGCGGGGACTCAAACTCAACAGGAAGTGAACTTTAAAGACCATAAAATGAACAGAAAGTGACTTGTAAATGCCCCGAAAATCGGAACGACTCACTGCGAGTGCTCTGATGTCGAATAAACGTTCATTCGCCCCTCCCTGTCCAAATGGATTGGGTGTCTAGCGCCGTCAATGGTAGACATCGAGTTAACAGAGATACTATAATAATGGAGGATTTTCGTAGGTAGCAACTTGTTGAGTTCTTCTTCTTTTTTTTTTTTTTTTTTTTTTTTTTTTTAAACATTGACGCATTTTAAAAACTATTTCTATTCTTGGCATGAGCATATTGATCACCTTTTGGGATGCAAAGTAGCATGTTATATTTCCATTTCAAAATTTTGTCAGACCCCTATACAGTATATAATAGATCACTAATAGTTGGATGATGGATGGATTAAAGCGTCCCTGGGCTATACTGTTATGAACATAAGCTATGCGGAAGATATTATTTGGATAAATTCGTTTTTGTAGTTGACAACAAATTCTGACCCTACGACCTGAATGTCGGGGCAGAAATTGAGACTCATCTGATCAGGCAATGTTTTTGCTACATGAAGTGGTCTCCGAGGAGTTAGTACACATTTGGCCAGTAATAAGTAACCTCAGTAGGAAAAAGGACCAACCACTTAAGTGTTTGTCGTTTTGAGTTGTGTGCTGAGAACAACTTTGGTGAACCAGAGATAAAAAATAGAGCCAGAGAAAAGTAGCTTTTCCTTTCAGTTGTCAATCCATCAGAAAATGACATAGAGCCAACTGACTCACAACTGAATAATGGTCATAGGACAGAAAAATACAGTAAAGTACAGATTTGATATTGAGCCAAACACAGATGGCAGAAAAAAAAGTGTGACGCATATATCTAAAATATTACTTGACCAGTTTAATTTCAGGGACTTTTCAGAAAGAAAAATGCGTAAAGTAAGCTTTAAGAAAACAAGCAATGATAAAGAAAAGCGTTTGTGATTCCTTCTTGGGATGGCAGTTCCTTCAGTGAGGCAATGGATGCAACAATCTTCTCACATCACTTCACAGCTGATGGATTCAGTGTGTGGAAATTGGAAGAAGAAGTGACAACACTGTTGGGATTTTTACACGCATCACATACGGAGACTAACAGGTATCTGCACTGCAGAGCTTTTCTCCACCCAGTCATATTTTCATGACGTCAACAGATTTAGGTGCTCACAGTACAATGAGGGCTGAATTTGGTTCATACATAATTAGGCAAGAAGGCTTTGCGCTCTGACGGCGTGAATGTGCGTCTAAAAGGTTGTGTGTGCAGTCCACCTACGATAGACCAGTACTCTGTGACCTTGAACGGGATAAGTGGTGTAGAGAACAAATAAATGGATGGGTTTGTCTAATTCCCACATGAACTGTAGTGTCATTTGTTTATCTTAAGTTAAAACAGTTCCTCTAATCAGGAACGGATTATTTAATTGGTGTAGCTGAGGCTTATATTAGCATAGTCATCCATCTCTATATGTACCGGAACCTGATGAAGAATCATTACATGCATATGGGGTAACTAATGTGATTAAAAGCTTTGGGTGGCTCTGATAGATTTTTGCTTCACAGGTTGTGTAAAGTCGATTAACACTATATTATATAAGGCACAAGTGAAGTCTTGGAAATTATTGGGTACCTCCCAAGAACATTATTCATCAGGTAAAAAAGACGAATAAAAAGATATATTTAATGATGACTTCTTTAAAAGTGCAATAGTGGCTACTTAAACTAAAGCGAGAAAAATACAAATATAGCCTTGAGATGTACTGTATCATGGGCTACTTTGAAGTCTTTTATTGCAAACTCTTCTGTTATCAACATGTGTGACAGCATGTTGTATGATTATTTACCCTTTTATTTTTCGCTTTGCCGTAAATACATGTAGTGTAACTTGTGATGTGAGTAATGATATTCATGGGAGCAGGTAAGTGGAGGTTGAAATCCATTCTCTTCACCTCTGTGTCTGGTCTCAAGGAACAAATTGAATTCAAAGAGAGAAAGTAATTCCAATGTTGGATTCATAACCCATTTTTTATTTCCTCTTCCACTTCACTCCATCTGTTTTTGATGCCTCATCTTCCACCCATCGCTAGCTATCCCATCTTCCACATTGTTGCATTCCCTTTTTGCAATCTCGATTTCCCTTCATCTAATTCCTTTTTATTCCTTCGTTTCTCACAGTCCTCCCTATTGTCTCTCCCATATTCTTGCCCTCTATGAAGTCCAAATGACCCCTTCCAACATTATCTGCTTCATTAATATTTGTTTATCACTCCTATCATCTTGATATTGTCATTTGCATTCCTTGCATTCATGCCTCATCTTTCCATCAATTTTTAATCTCTTTACAAATGCTTCTCTCTCCGGGTAAACACTTATGCCTTTTTTTTTTTTTAAGTCACCTTTACCTTACATGCCCGTCCAACATATTTCTTCAGTATATTTGTGTAATAATTTTAATATATTTCCTATGCCTTTTGATTCATCTCTACTTAAATCCATCTCTTTTAACAGAATCCACTTCATTTCCAAATGGCCATGCGGACAGTGGAGGCTCCAGCACCCCATCTCTTATATGCCCTTTTGATGATGAATGGTTGGTGGGACATAAGTGTGTTGCTCTGCCAGGAATGGGACATAAGTGAATTTATTTTCCTCATCAAAAATAACACTCGTTTCCACCTGGGTACGTTTGTCAACCTGACAACTTCAACCTCTGCACTTACTTCATCTTCTTTACCAAACTCAGGAGGCGCATTAAGTATCTCGACAGTAGCAGAGTTGCCATCATCAACATTTTCCCACCATTTGTCTTCATCTGCTTCGACTTCCTCAGCCAAAATGGAGCAGCAACAAGCGCTCATGCGGCAGTTGGAGGCCCTGAGAGAGCCTTCATCTACTGTTGGAGTGGTGACGTTCGGTTGTGAGATTCGTGAGGTGCGTCGCCTATGGGCGATGGCCACTCGGATGGCGCTTCCAGAATACCAGTGGATTTTAGGGGATGGCCAGAATGTGGCAGAATTGAGAACAGAGGGATTACCTCTTGGACTATTGGCTCATGGGGTCATGGCATCCCCTTCTCTGGATCAGTACGTCCATGATGCTTTGGAGCTGGTTACACGGGCTATTGGAAGTGCAGCCCAAGAGAATCCTGCCCTGGCGCTCATTCCTGGAACTACAAATTGTATGGATATACAACAGAGCAATGGAAGCACAGGGGAATTTTTGTCAAGGTAAGAAATTACACCTGTACTGATTTTTATCATTTTTTATTGAAGAATATTTATGACATTTTACAGTAAAGTATATTTATATCAGAAGATGCAGTGGTATGAAGAAGTATCTGAACCTTTTGGAATTTCTCACATTTCTGCATAAAATCATCAAATGTGATCTGATCTTTGTCAAAATCACACAGATGAATAAACAACGTCTGCTTTAACTAAAACCACACAAACACTTATAGGTTTTCATATTTTAATGAGGATAGTATGCAACAATGACAGAAGGGGGAAAAATAAGTAAGTGAACCATCACATTTAATATTTTGTGCCCTCCCCCTTTGACAGCAATAAAGTCAACCAGACGCTTCCTGTAGCTGCAGATCAGTCTGGCACATCGATCAGGACTAATTTTGGCCCGTTCTTCTGTACAACAATCAGTTCATTCAGATTCCTGGGTTGTCCTGCATGAATCGCTGTCTTTAGGTCATGTCACAGCATCTCAATGGGGTTCCAGTCTAGACTTTGACTTGGCCATTCCAGAACGTGTAATTTGTCCTCCTGAAACCATTCTGAAGTTTATTTGCAGCATCCATCCTCTTTTTAGCTTCAACTGTGACAGAAAGCCTCAGGTTTTCCTGTAAAACATCCTGATAAACTTTTGAATTCATTCTTTCGTTAATGATTGCAAGTTTTCCAGCCCAGAGTCAGCAAAACAGCCCCATATCATGACGCTCCCTCCAACAGGCTTCACGGTGGGGATGAGTTGTTGATTTTGGTGAGCTGTTCCGTTTTTCCTCCACACGTAACGTTGTGTGTTACACCCAAACTTTGGTTTCATCAGTCCACAAAATATTTTGCCAAAACCTCTGGAGTGTCTAAGTTCCTTTTTGCGAACATTAAATGAGTAACAATGTTTTTTTAGACACCACTTCCACTGCGGAGTCCTCCCATGAACACCATTCTTGGCCATAGTTTTACATATAGTTGATGTGTGCACAGAGATATTGGACTGTGCCAGTGAGTTCTGTAAGCCTTTAGCAGATATTCTAGGGTTCTTTTTTACATTTCTGAGTATTCTGCGCTGAACTCTTGGCGTCATCTTTGGTGGACGGCCACTCCTTGGGAGAGAAACAACAGTGCCAAACTCTCTCCATTTGTAGACAACTTCTCTGACTGTCGATTGATGAATATCCAGACTTTTAGAGATGGTTTTGTACCCTTTTGAGCTTTATACAAATCAACAATCCTTGATCGCAGGTCTTCAGACAGCTCTTTTGACCGAGCCATGATGCACATCAAACAATGCTTCTCCTCATGACATTTCTTGCCAGGTGTGCATTCAATGGTTTCAATTGCTCTTTAAGTCTCCTTAGGGAGTGGGTTCACTTACTTATTTCTACCCCTTCTGTCATTGTTTTCATGCTACTCTCATTAAAATATGAAAAGTTATAAATGTTTGGGTGGTTTTAGTTAGAGCAGACACTGTTTTTACATTTTTGTGATTTTGACAAAGATCAGATCACATTTGATCGTGATTTTATGCAGAAATATCAGAAATTCCAAAATGTTCAGATACTATTTCATAACACTGTATAAGGCACAAGTGAATTCTTGGAAATTATTGGGTACCTTCCATCTGGTAAAAAGACACAAAAAAGATATATTCAATGATATTATGACAGATCCTGATTCTGCCACGCTGTTTGAATGACACATGGTCAAACAAGTGAAATTGTAGGTACAGTATTTGTGGACAGGAAATTGTTACATACTGTATCTTATTTATTGTATTGTAACAAGTATGACCGGTGGAGACTAGCACCACTGATGTGTACCAAAAGTAGGCTGTTCAGAAGGACCAGATTTGTCTACTGGAGGGCAGAGACAGATGTTCTATGGCATATAATGCCACTAAAAAAAGCATCATTCATCTGCATTAGGCCTGTCGCGATAACAAATTATAGTGTGCGATAATTTATCTCATAAATTATTGCGATATGCGATATTATTGCGCCCCCCCAAACCAATTTACAATAACACAGTGAGAATACAGTATATATTAATAGATCAAGTACACCCATTTAAACACGATAAGAAATCACAACTAAAAACAATAGACCATGCCTCTTAAGTAAAAGACAACAATATTAATACCGCACAGAAACACAGAATAAAATGTGTTTTTCAAGAAAAAAAACATACAATTGCAGTTAATAACTTAATCATTTAGGCAAATGAAAACTTTTACCCTCATAGCTTCTGCAATGGTGTTCCATAGGGATGCAACGATACAGTTAAGTCACGGTTCGGTACGATTTTCGATACGGGGGACACAATTTTCGATCTGATACAATACATTTAATGCTCTAAAAAAAAAAAATAATAAATAACAACTGTATTTTTTGTCTCGTTTTTATTTTATTTTTTTTTTTGCAAACGAGCAAAAATTAAATTGCCATCGTATAAACATGCATTTTAGTGCCTAATATCTATGTGCTTACTTCTTACTGACCTGAAGAAATTTAGTATAAAAGTGCTGAGAACAACCTTTACTGTTTGTTAAGTGAGGCAGGGCACACTGTTGATTGCTACAGCTCTCTTAGCAGCTAGGTTTACTACATGAGCAAGACATCCTATTTGTGGTCCGAATCCATCTGTGTCACCTACTGAATTAACAATATTTGCAGCATTATCTATAGTCACTGGTATGGATTGATTTGGCCTTCTTAACTTCCATTCAGTCATGGCGGTTTATAATTAATCGATGTAGTATATGGACTACGTGTCCCATAATCACTCTGGGCTCACGTAGCCGATGGCATGGTACGTTGCACATCTAGTTTCCTATTTCATGATATCTAGTGTGTGCGCACATTAAAAAAGTTAGCAAACGCTACAGAAGTCATGTCTGCTCATTACTGCACAACACCAGCATATGACAATCGACTTTCATAAACAGGACGAGTTTGAAGCACAGCGCTCTTAATTTGCCACTCAAATATCCCGTGTTGTGCCGAAAAATAGCCGCCCCGCATGAAATGTCACCCCTGAAGGGAGCGCTCACACATCAACAACACCGGCACGCCGGAGATGGTCCACAGTCAATCCAGAGCACTGACGCGGCCAGTATATGTTGAACAATAGGATATAATGGGAACGATTGGCTCCGGCGCGATTTGTTGCCGGACCTGGAACGAAGATGCTTTTTGCGCAGTTGGTAACAAGGAATCCGAACTCTTAACAGCATGTCTGCCGCAAGCGAGGCGGTAAATCGCAGCGGAAAAATTACCGCCTTCATTTTTATTTATCGTGCGATAAATGGAATTATTACATATTGCGACAGGCTTAATCTGCATAAAAGTGAAATTTAGCATTTGTTATATTTTACAGAATAGGCAGTTTGAATGCATAACTTGAGTCGATGTGTGCCTCTGGACAGAACCTGGCAAGAACAAGAAGTTGCAGAAATGGCCCCCAATGCTATACCTTCAAGGATTATGCAGCATCTTTATGTGTGTACAGTCATTTTGAAATTCAATCACAGCTCTGAAATAAATGTAAAATATTTATGAGGAACAAAGATAAACAGAACCATATGCTCCTCAATACTAAATGTAGAATCGCCTTCGGTTTCAATTCTCATTGTGACTTTCACGTTTCTCTCCAAAATTGGTATTCAAACCTGCTAAAACCTATCAATATGTTGTTGTACAAGAAAACGAGTTGCCTAGTTTATGGTAACCCCCCCCCCCCCGGTAATTGTCATTGATTAATGTCCTTCAAGTCATTACTTCACCTAACTAATTTGTTTCCTCTAACTAGACTTGATCACATTCTAAATGTGAGTGTAGTTCCTGGCAGTCTTTTGTATCTGTACAGCGTTGTTTAGATCTCTGTTTAAAATGGACATTTTTGCTTGAAAAAGACCCTGATGAGGGCCGGGGGGAACCCTTACACTATGGGACACAAGCACTTAAATGGAGCCAAAAAGCACAATACATTAGCATCACTTGTCACGGTGTCTGGTTTTACTGGCAGGTAAAAACAAACACAATGAAGCACAGTCCACAAAGCCGGCTGACTTCCAAGTTGCTCGTATTGTACTGTCATAACTTTTCCCATGTTACTGTAGTTGCCATTTGTGGTGTTATCTTATTGTAATTTTTGTAGTCTCTGGTATCCTTTCGTAGTGTATCAAAACTCATCAACAGAGTGAAATAGTGGATAGCTTGACTGCCTCAAAGTTTTGAAGTTTGAACAGGACATTTTGTGTATGGACTGGATTCATTTCCACTGTCATCTGTCTGTTAACTCATAGAATTTTACAAGGACCCATTTATGGCCCTGGATCTTCCACATAAAAACATGCTTTAAAAAGACATTAACTGCATAAATGTGTCAAAGCATTGGGTGGTAATCCTTGCCACTCAACTATCTATCACTTTGAAGAGAAGGTGAAGTGAACAAGCTGCTGAATTACAATTACAGTGTTACGTTCCTGCTGAGATTCACCTTAAAATAACTGAATCAGCAGAGTGATCATCTCAAGGAAGAAAGGCTAGGGAATTAGGCTTGTATTAACATTACTGTGGTTGTAGCAGCTTATGAATTATTGATTAGTCTGGCTTTGATACACTGTACATATCACAAGACAGAGAACAGGCAAGTTAAGTAGGGCCCTCTCCGGAGTGCCACCTGAAGAGTTAATGTTGCCCCCCCCAAGCTAATTTTGAAGTAGTACATGTGATGACTTCAGACTACTACTTCGGTTGTTGATGATGATTATCAGAATCATCATAATTACCTCTGCGAGCAGGGGAAATTTACGTAAGCAGTGGTTATGCTCCGTATTTTTGTTTTACGATAAGGCAATAGATACATAACAATTTATAATGGCAGTTTATTAATTCACTAAAGCGTTTTATAAACAGGTGCACCCTATATATGAAAATAAACTTGTTCATTTTTGCTGGTTTTTATAATCCGGTGGAATTTACATCTAAAAATAATCTTGCTCATTGATGGTGCACTTTGCAGTCCGGAAAATAAGGTATTCAGTGTTGCCCATTTTTTTGTTTGTTTGTATGTTTGTATTCAAAATAACTCAAGAACGAACAATGAGTTATTATCAAATTTGCAGATTGATTTTAAAATGAAGCAGAAGTTATTAAATTTGGGGATAATGAGGTCAAAGGTCACAGACGCCAGAAAAGGAATTTTGCAATAACTCAAGAACGAAAAAAGGGATTAGCCAATTTTTTTCTTTTATCCCAAACAATAGCTGGTGGTTTAAAAAAGGCATTATCAAGAAACTTGCAAAATATGTTTGTATTATGAAACAGAAGAGTTGATTGAATTTTGGTGTGACGAGGTTAAAAGTCAGAGGTAAGAATAAGAATCTTGCGATTAAAAAAAATGAATAAAGGGGCCAATATTTAACTAGCATGATATGTCTGTACTATGACACAGAAGAGATGATTAAATTTGTGGTCCATGTGATCAATGGTCACGGAGGTCATGAAATGAATTTCACAATAACTTGTTTGATACTTACAAGGAGGGCCCAGTCTTTCAAATATGTCGATGCTCATTCCTACCTGGGCATCCTCCTTGGGCCTCGCAGATCGCCGGCTGGGTGCCAGAGTGTCGCCCCTCTGGGTGGGGGTCCTGTCCTGCCCCGGGCCTGGTGGGCCAGGGGTGTCCCGTGGTGTGCTGCGTCGGTACAGGGGGGTTGCGGCAGTGGTTGGGTGGGAGGGTTGGCGGGAGGTGGAGGGAGCGGGCGTAGGGTCAGTGGCACGTCCCCTCATCCCTTCCCTGAGTATTGCTTAATGGGGGCGCTGATGGTCCAGGAGACTGCACTGGGTCCCGGGGGAATGGCGATGGCCCCTTTGCTGGAGTTACACAAGGAGGGGTGGCTGTGCTTGCCCCCCCGATTGGCTAGGGCGTTGCCAGGGCCCTGGAGCAGCCCCCGTGTAGCATTTCCACTTTTCTGCAGGACTATCTCACGTCTGAGTGAGTTCACGCATGACTGGGGGCAATTAGACACACTCAGGTAGAGAGAATGACTGCCAGGATTAGCAGTCTTGTAGCGTAGAATAGGATGTCAACATATCCACACTTACATGTGATTCACATAATGCTGGGTTTCACACCCCACATTGCTGATTTGCGTACGCTTCACTCCACCTAATCATGGCTCCTTTTGACTCCCTTCCCCTCTTTCTCCTCGGCTATCAGTCTCTCACATAGTGTCCACAGGTGTATCTAATTAGCTAACGATGTCACCATTATGTTCATAAGTAGCATAAGCGTATAAGAATATATTTGTTGTTGTTGTTTGTTCTTCTCCTCTTCTGTCTGCTTCTTTTCCTTTCTGTCCCCCCATAACCCCTTCCTGCTCGCTGCTTTCACCTAATAAATAAAATATAATGAACTTCCACAATGGGAGTATATGAAACTCCCATATGATACATTAAAACTGTTCAGACCATAAGAACACTCAGATTCCTATTTTCCGTGTCTAAGCAGCTGAACAGGTTTAAAAAAAATGTTGATGCTTTGAATTTGGCTGCTTGGATGTCTACTCTCTCAGAGTGCTCCCCTAGTTTGAAAATTAATCAATTGATGTTGGGATAGCTCCTAAAACTAAGTAAGGAGGCTGTACCAAAAAAAAAGCAATGTTCCTTCATTTTTTATTCATGTATTTTTTTTCCCTCTATTTTACAAAGTTCTAAATTGTTTTAAATTTTATCAACCCTAGCAGTTCCTATCAGCATGTCAGAATTTGCCAACATAGCTTAGTAGCAGTATATCTGGAGAGTGTTAATCTGCAGAACACACATGTAGGCATCCTAGGAGAAATGTCAAATTGATGAGCTGTTAAATGTTAACTGTGCTCACTCTCTCTCTCTCTTAGGCTTAGGTACAATGCATTGATTTTTTTTTTGCAGCAAAATATGAACCCTGATGCAGGTGTTCCAAAGCCTAAGTCCTCACACACTAGGTATTGCCATCCAATCAGAGGGCTCATGTGAAATTTTGGATAACTTGAAGGAGTCCTATTTGCAAATTGTGTTTTGACATATAAAGGGTTTAATCACCGTGAATACGGATAGTTAAGCTTGTTGTTTGAGATAGTGTCAAGATTGAGTTTTCATGTGGTGGTGGGGGTCTTTCCTTTCTGCTTTGTGGCACCAAGGTATCAGGTGTTCCAGAGGGTGCGTGAGATGACCCGAAGGGAACTGTGAACACCACACTCATGTTGAAAAGAGATAGTGTGTGACAGATGAGCAGCAAAGAGGCTTTGGCTGCTCTCAAGCTAGACCCCAAAAAAAGTCACTTTCAGGAGCAGAAAAAGGGAGGATAAATATTAACGGAATATTGAAGCTGCAAGCAGCGATGAATGAGAACGTGCTTTTTAAAAGAAAAAAAAATATGGCAAATCATCGGCAGTTATTCAGACAGTTTGTGAGTGCTTTGGTTGAGTTTAGGGGTAGGTTTCTTGGCCCTGGTAAATTTCCTGGTAGTTCCTTTCATTCTGTTTCCTGGGGGTTTGCCGAGGGGTCAAATGTGTTTAGTGAGCACCTTACCAGCAAATGGTTGATACCATGATCAACATATCAGCAAATAATACAACTCTATCTTCAATACTAGTTACTGTAAGGCCATATTTGGAGCCGCAGAAGTGTTCTATGCCTCAACTACTTAATGAACTGAATGGAAGCGAAGACCTCTTGCGATAAAAGGGAAGAATGTTATACAAAGTAGTCTGCTTCTCAATTCGGGCCCATATGTTTCTGTCTGTCTTTGTTGTTGTTGTTTTTTTTTTTTTTTTCCCACACGTAGTGTAGTGCCTTCTGGATAATACACTGTAGAATTTAACTTAAAATAACAAATCTTTAAAAAGTCTTACTTAGTTTATATTAAAATATTTTGAGTTTTTCATTTTTAATTTGTTATTCTATTTTGTACCGCATGCCCCCCAATTTTTCATAATTGTTTTCCTGTTTGTTTCCTGGCTTCAGAAAGGGCAGGGACAGGTCTCCACACTCACCTGCACACTAATAAAACTTGTATGCTGGCTGATAAAAAATTCATGTTGTATCCTTATTTATTTTTTTTTTTTTTACCAGTATTGACATAAACCACAACAAAACATGCAGATGTCTAAAATAACAAACAGAAAAAAAAGAGCACACGTATTCATCCTAGAATGGCTGCATCAAACAAAAATGGTTATCTTACTTTTCAGTTATTAAGTTTTATTTCCTATGTATATAATGTGTATATTTGCCCAATTTTTTTTTTTTTTTTTTTTTTTTTTTAACTTATTAAGGAACATTTAACTGGAATCTGTGCAGAGCTATGTAACTTGTGTTAATTGGTTGCCAAACCTTGACACCTTGTCCGCCCAGATTAGATGGTGTTTGCAAAATATTATGAGGTTTAGGATCGGCCATAGACCTCATAATATATTGACCGGACACGGGGCCGATTAATAGAGGGCCTATCTCCGTCAAAGCTGAAAACGTTGAAAATTCTTGTGAGTAAATGCTTAAATCCCTGAAATCTTTATAGATATAAACGTAAAACAGTCTCGATTCTTGGTTAAAAGCAAGAAAACAGTCTCGATTCTTGGTTAAGAGCAAAAAAAAAACAAAAAAAAAACGGGCAGTTAGCATTTATTTTACCTAAATATGTCAAATGTGCTGCTAGTCTTTAAGCCACTATGGCTCCGCCTTATCACCACAAAGAGCTTTTTACATAGAAAATTCTCGTGAATAAATGCTTAAATTCCTGAATTCTTTATCGATAAGGACGTAAAAGTCTCAATTCTTGGTTAAAAGCAAAAATAAAAAACGGGTTTTTAGCATTTATTCTACTTAAATATGTCGAATGTGCTGCTAGTCTTTAAGCCACTGTGGTGTCGCCTTATCACCACAAAGAGCTTTTTACATTGAAAATTCTTGTGAATAAATGCTTAAATCCCTGAATTCTTTATAGATATGAACGTAAACAGTCTCAATTCTTGGTTAAAAGACAAAAACCGGGCAGTTAGCATTTATTTTACGTAGATATCGCGAATTTTGACGCCAATGCCGTAGCAGTTAATTTCTCCCATTGATTTATCCCTTTTCAACTGAAATCCGTCGTTGGATCGCTGCATGTGTTTGAGAACAACTGCGACCGACTTCAACCAGAGCGGAGTGTGGGACGGCCCCTAACTTAAAAGCATGGTGCGTTGTCTGGGGAGGGTGTCCCATCAATATCATTATGAAGTCTATTAATCGGCCAACTGTCTAGGATACCTGCTTTTGATTAGGACTTATTTGGACAAAGTTCTCTTGGAAGGGTTTGTCCGTGTTAACCCAAAATAACAGCGCCTAACTAACTGACAGAACTATTAAATTTGAAATCAAAGAGGTGCTACTGAATTATTTTGCCTGTGGAAAAAAAATTGGCAAATTTTCAGGCATGTTGTGCCTCCTCAAAACATGATGATTTGTGGGAGCACAGCAATCCAAAAAACACACTGCCGGGCACTCGAGCCCTAATAAGCGCCAATATGCAAATTTATAGTCACAAGCAGAACAGAATGAATGAAAACACAATGGAGATTCATGGTCCACCAATTTGGCTGTGACTGATTATGTCTGGTCACTTTCTGTGGCCCATTTATTAGTGTCACGTCCTTGAGACAATAACTCAGCTTCTGCCCGCAATATTTTGCCCTGATAAAAAAAAAAGGCTAATATAGTAGAAAGAATGTGGAAAGTCAGTTGAATCACTCCCACCATAAATAATGCAATAATGTGTGTGTGTGGATTAAAAATAGAAACTGTAGACTGTAGACACAAGCTTTAAGATAAGATAGAACTAACAAACTTGATAGAAGCTCTGATAAGGAGAAGTCAATTAATTAATAAGCTCAGTTTTACAAGGAGATAGAAAGTTACATTTTGGGATTATTTTGATATCTGGTAATCAGATATGAAATTTGTTTTGCATTTGCATGGGCAACTGAGGAGTGAGAGTAAGCTTGAAGGCATTTCCATACTCTTGTCTTTAGCCTTGGGTTTATTGCTAAATCTTAGTATACCATAGTCAATTGTAAAATCGTAACCACAAGTAGTTCAGTTTTTCTTTTTTTTAATTTAATTTTGTTTTTTGTTTTTCCTCACAGTTCTCACTTTCACATTATTCTTCTTTGGTTTACCTTCATGGGTTTTGAGCATGTTATAAAACTTTCAAAGGGAAGCCTCTTTATTCTATCTTCTATTTACCTCGCTGATCTGATGGCTGAGCTCCAAGTGCTGCATCATTGGACGTTAATTCATTTGGTCCTGTGGGAAGATTCTTTCAAGGCACATCACTTAGCATTATGATGAGAAAAATAGCTCGAAAGGGACACTGTCTGTACAACCAACAGCAAAGGCAAAGACTCTCATTTTTTAGCTCCTAGCCCCAAAATGTACATTTATTATAGCAACATTCACCATGTGTGTTTGTGTGCATGTGGGTGTGTGTACTGTCTCCAATCAAGAAATGTTTCTATCTGGACCCCCTTCACCACCATCCCCACACACAAGCGACAATAATAAAATAACACCTTTGAGTCACAAATTCCAAATTGTAAGTATTTCCTCTGAACCAAATGCCTCTTAATTCCATTATCGGTCAGGTTGGTGTTTGTTATTTTTCATATTTAAAATACCCCCCCCCCCCCCCCCACTCACACAAAAAATGTACAATTATGAAATGTTCACATTTTCAGAGATTAAATTTTATTTTTTTTTCTCAATGAAGGATACAAGAAGAATTATAATTGAACAGTTAGAAACAGTTGACAGTAAAAACAATACAATGGTACTTCTGCTTAAGAGCGTCTCTAAAAACATTTTCAGCCGAGAGATGTCAGGCGAAATGCAAAGTCCAAACACTTTGTAAAAGGAAAAAACTGCATACGCCAATTTCAAACGCTTTGCAAAAGACAAAAAAACACAAATGCAAGCTGACACAACATGAGTCCCACTTGCCAGAGCACGACTGCAAGTTGGCAAAAGCACAAACCCTAATTGGCACAACACAAATGCAAATGGCTCACAACACGAATGCAAGAAGCCACAGCACAACGGCAAGAGGATGATCCGGAATTTAAAAAAAACAAAGGACAACACTCTGTATATTGCTATATGTACTTTGTGACCATCTCTACAGACCTCCGTGAATCCCCGCTCCATCAGACGCAAATTTTTATAAACATTATGTCAATTGTTTGTGCTCTTGTTGACTGCGGCAAGAGGACAAAAACAGACAAATAGAGGCAATGTTAAAACTTGACCTGCCCACCAGTTGCGCGCCTGGTGGGGCTCGCGTGTGGCTGGATGTGATAGGGCGCGCTTGGGTGGGGGGTCCCGGTGCCAGGATTGGCGATGGAGCGGGGTAGGGTCGGTCGCCAACAGGCTTACACTCACAAAGGATTCACACGATTACTGGGTTCTAGATCACAGAACTGATTTGTGTACACTCTAGCCTTTTCAATCACTTAGCTTATAGACACCCCCACCCCCGACCCCCTCTATCACTGGTCAACAGGCCCCCACATGGTGTTAACCGGAAATATATCTAGCTAAAGATCACCAACATATTAGTAGGTAGTCTAGACTTTCAATGTATTTGTTGTTGTTGTTTGTGTTTCTTTTCTTTCTTCTCGTGTTTCTTTTCTTCTGTCCCCCCATAAACCCTTCCTGTTCGCTGCTTTGTCATAATAAACGAGGTATTTTGAATTATCACAATGGGAGTATGTCAGACTCTCAGTGTGAAACATTAAAACTGTTCAGACTATCCGGGTACTTAGACTTCCATTCTCTGTGTCAACCAGCTGAACAGGACAGGTTAAAATAATAATAAAAAAAAAAATAATATTAATAATAATTGTTTGTGCTATAAAATGTGGGAGTCAGTCGTGTTGCGTGCCATTTGCATTCGTGTAGTTGCATTAGGATTTCGTGCTTTTGCCAATTTGCAATCGCGCTTTCGGAATTGGAGATCATGTTGTGGCAGTTTACATTCGTGCGTTTTTCTTTTGCAGTCGTGTTGTGAGCCACTTGCATTCGTCTTGTGGCAATTGGGGTTCGTGCTTTTGCCAACTTGCAGTCGTACTTTGGCAAGTGGAAGTTGTGATGTGCCAGCCTGCATTCATGCTTTTTTTCTTTTGCAAAGCGTTTGCAATTGGGGTTGGTGCTTTTTCCTATTTACAAAGTGATTGGATTTTGCAATTTGCCTGACACCTCTTGGCCACCCTAATTGGCCTATTGTTGATGACGTTTAAATTTGGAGGTCACAGTATGATGACGTGCACAGTCGCGACGGTGTTATTGTTGCTACAACGGGTCGACGTCTGAGCCAAATGAGCACAAGGTGCCTTGTGCTTTTTGTCTCACAAAGAGTTTTTTTTCAAGCCCAGAGATGGTTCATTACATTAGTAACACATTAGACCATAGGTCTCCTCGCGTTTTTGTGTCTTGGAGAGTGCGATAGGCACCATTAATCTCGTAAAATAGGATATTGCCTCACTCGAAAAAGATACATAGTTTTTCTTTTTTTCCTTTACGTTTTGTTCTATTATCTACTATATTACAGGTATGAGTAGTAAGGTTGGGTAGATGGAATGATTCAAATGTGTTTGGCTGTTGTTTTATTCCAGTTTCATCCCAATTATAACATTTTATGTGGCATTTCAGGAGTGCTTGGAACGGACTTCATATGTAAAACGAGTCTCTCGTTACGAAATTTTCGGGTTACGAGAATACTTCCAGAATCAATTGATGTCAAAAGTAGAGGTACCACTCTATAAAAAATATCACCAGCTTTTAAAGATATTTAACACCTTACCCTTGAAGTATTTATTTTGCTAAAAGAAGATGTTCACAGTGATGAATTAAACATTTATGAATGTGATTGATTTGTGCTTTAGGTTGCAGGAAGAAGCTGTGTGATATGGATAATTCATGAATTTGATTTAGCATGTTTAACAGATGAGAGCAGAGCTCATTTATAATAAATGTAACATTGTCAAAACCACAAACAAATCTTTGGACATTAGAGTTCATGCCTAAGGTTGTGTGCATTCTTCTTTTATTTATTTTAGATAATTATTTTTGATCCAGTGTACTTTACCTCCCACCTGCTCAAAATATAAACAGTAACTTACACTATACTGTATACAGTATACTTTACACAATAAAAGCAAGAACCTAGACACATTTTTTGCATTCATTAACCCATTTAGAATTTCTAAGAGAAAAGTGATTCTAATTATGCAATCACCCGAAATGACGTTTTTTTTCCTTCCGCATTGGTCAAATTTATTTTATGGCTTTCTTCATTGTCTGTCATGTGTTTGATGTTGCGCGCAGCCGTCACACAGTAGAGGCCAAAAATCAACAGCTCTCCAGAGCCACTCAATCCTGCAGTTGAAGCAGTTTGAAAGAATGTTTATATGTCTATTATATCACTCCGGGATTCAAATAATAACCACGGCCACTGGGTGCTCATCACTCCTCATAATGTTGTGCTACATCTGAATTTGTCCGCTTTTCAAAAGTAGGTTAGCAATTCAAAATTATATTTGAAATGTTCTTAATTTGCACAACGTATTCCCAACTTAATGCAAGAATATTAAAAAATGCTATCCTGACCTTTTTAACTACAAAAAAAAAAAAATAACACACACACACTTTGTCTTTAGGTTAAAACAAACTTTTTAAAAATTGCAGTGCTTGTCATTTCCCAATTGATGGCTTGATTGTGCACAACACAACACTCTCCCTGCCATTTAAGTTGACTTTTTTCAAATAAATGTCAATGATTTTAAGCCAGCCATGTGCACCGGCTGTGTTAATAACTTGCTTGCAGATCATACTGTGTATGATTTTGTCAGAGTTGGAAGGTGAAAAAATAATGATGAATAGCCTCCTTATAGGAAAGAATACAGATTCAGATCCTTTTTTTTCTTGAAGCAATTTTTAGCCATTAAGCAGCCATTCATCCATTAATTATGGCTTAATCCGGGGTCAGGTCGCGGGAGCGGCAGCTATAGCCAAGAAGCCCAGGCTTCCCTCTTTCTAATCAGCAAGGGGCAGAAGTGACGTTGGTAAAGTGACAAGAAACTAGCGCAGCGCGAGCGGAGAATGGAGAAGTTTATTTAACATGGCTAGCACGAGACAGACTGTTGTCAATGACTTGTGTCGATGTGTTTTTGGTCATTTAAAATTGATTTTACCGCGGCTTGGAACATGTTCTCGGCTCTCCCGTTCGCCATCTCTGTTGTTTTGGAGACGATTTCCGATGCGCAAGAGTGACGTTGCTCGTTAAGAAAACGTCACACAAATAATCGAATCTGATTGCACGGATGATTTTGTTCGGCTCGAGAGGCCATTAAGGAGGTGGGTCCAGGCAAACTCTCTCCAGCGTGTCCTGGGTCATCCCTGGGGCCTCCCACCGGTGGGTTATGCCCGGAACACCTCTCCAGGGAGCCGTCCAGGGGGCATCCGAACCAGATTCCCAAACGAACCCAGATGGCTCATCTCAACACGGAGGAGTGGCGGCTCGACCCAAAGTCCCTCCTGAATGACCGAGCTTCTCACCCCGACACCCTGCAGAGGAAACTAATTTCAGCCACTTGTATCTGGGATCATGTTCTTTTGGTCACGACCCACAGCTTGTGACCATAGGTGAGGGAAGGAATTGTGATCGACTGGTAAATCGAGAACTTCGCCTTTTGACTCAGCTCCTTCTTCACCACAACGGACCGGTATAGCTCCCTCCTGCCCTCACTCATTAACAAAACCCTAAGCTACTCCTGCACTTGGGGCAGGATTTTGCCCCCGGCCCGGAAAGGGCAGGCCACCCTTTTTCGACTGAGGACCATGGTCTCGGTTTTGGAGGTGCTGATTTTCATCCCAACCGCTTCACACTGGGCTGCAAACCGCTCCAGTGAGAGTTGGAGATCACAGCTTGATGGAGCCAACAGCACCACATCATCTACAAAAAGCAGAGATGCAATGCTGAGGCCACCAAACCGTAGCCCGTCAATGCTTCGGCTGCGCTAGAAATTCTATCCACATTAAGCAGCTAATATGGTTTCATACAGGTAAGGTAACAGCCATTTTTTTCTATTCAAATACAGTGACACCATAGCAATTAAGATGTGCAATTCAACAATGGATTAAAAAAGAAAAGGGTAATAAATGAAGCAGGAATTCAATTTTTTATAAGCCACTGTATATTGAAATGGAGAGGTTTGTTTCCTTTCCATTGAACGATTTAGTAACTATAATCTGCAGACAGTCATCAGATTGTCATCCCAACCATACCGTAACGGTTACAGGAAGGTGTAATGGAAAGGATCACAAATGCCCTTTACACTCAAAGGCCAAAATATGTGCAGTACCGAAAAACACAGATTTATGTCAGTCAATAGAGGGCTGAAATGGACCTACTAGTGTGAGAATACAGAGCAGAAGTTTAAAACAAACCTTGTCATTGACTATCATAATTGCAGTTTCTCATATGATTAAGACAATTTGTACACGTATGCTAATTACACACTGTATGTATGTTTGATGCTGCACATAATTGACATATATTTTAAACCACATATTCAAAAGGTTTAGGTCATCAGTTGTGATGTAAAATGGGATTTGGTGGGGAAAAATGCTTCTAATATCTCTTGAAATTGAAAATAAAATCTGGAAGATTTTAAACAAGAATACTGCAGTGTTTATACTAGTGATCTCCCGATCTCATATTTTTGCAGCGAAGTCAGAGTCACCTGATTGAGAATCTGCAGATACAGAGTCGTGATCCGATGCCGAAAAAAGTTGAAAAAGCAGTTTCTGCTCTCGCACTCTTTAAAAGAAACTGCCGTATTATAAGGCAAAACAACTGTTGTGTTTGATAGAACAATATGTCTATATGCTGCCATAGCAGATTCATGGTGCATTAAGCCCCCGAAATATTTTTAATTTGTCCATTTTAACCTGAAAACCCCAGTTTACAGACGTCGCGCAACCGGTTTTGTTTCATCCCAGCCATAAAATGAAGGTAATGAATTATATTTACAATTCAAAATGTCTGTCGTTTTTAGCTTAGAATCACTAATTGATGTCTCATATTTCGCTTAAAGAAAAAAAATAATAAATAAATAAATAAATTATTCACTCGCATATTTAAAACTCTTAAACAAATTACGTCACAATGAAAAAAATGTCGTCTGTAAAAAAGTCCCGGATATCTACCTCATAACGATCGCTTAATTGTATTTTTTTTGGTTACTGTCGCATTTTTTCAGATATGTTAGATGATAAATAATCGATCCAAACAAAGAAAAAAAAAAGAAAAAAAAAACGCTTAAAATGGTAAATATACGAAAAAGAAAATCTCGACCACTCCTTGATGTCAGCGATTTCTGCATCGCGACCCATGTTATATTACCATGTTTCACCCTTAAAATCCCCAACAAATCCAGCTATGGCCATTCACAGTTGTGTTTTGACACTCAGTGATACATGCTACATGGATTTTTTGGGCCAAAACAAGGTAAGATCATGATAATATCTCGTTTAAGTCATGGCGTCTGTAATTCTGCTCTCATGTGCTCTCACCTCCAGATAGGGTTTTGCTGTTTAAAAAACTTTTTTTTTTTTTTAATGCCCTCCTGTTAAATTTTTTTCTTTCCCCATGAAATTGAAATTTTAAGCTTTTCAATGATGTATAACACATGCATATAGGACAATGTTGAAAGTTGGCCAAATTGGGGGTCTCAGAGCGGAACTTCAAGTCACCTGAGTGTTTTCCACCATATACTTTTGCATCTTTTGGCAAAGCCATTAGATTTCTGGATTGTTTCTTTTTGTCAGGTTCAAGGACAAGGTGGACCCAAACGGAGGGGAAACAGCAGGAAGGCAAGGCAGGGTGGCAGTGAACTAAAAAACGGTTTACTTAATTAACAAAAACACAATGTACAAACAAAAGGCCATGGGATCAAACAAAAGGCATCAAAATCTAGTCAAACAGGGGATCCAAACTCGAGTGCTTGGACGTACAAATATACACCGGATAGACAATGACTCAACAAGAACAGATAGCACATGGGAAACTTAAATACAGACTTGGGTTAACGAGACAATGAGACTCAGGTGGTTCATACAAGAGGCAGCGGATTGGTCAAGACACAAGGAGCAGGCCACAACAGTTGAAATCAATGGGTAATCACATGAGAAGACACACTAGGGCACAAACCTAACAACTTAACTCATGGCATGACAAATTTAACCCCTTTAAAAATTAAAGAAAAAAATATAAATTAGGCTTGGATTATATTGGAGAAAATTAACACTGCTATAAATACTGTATATTGCCAAAGCTCCACACTTACTTTTTGCACTGGTAACTTGTTAAGGTGCACCAGCACAAAATATAAGTGCACCCACATTTTTCATTGCATCACCTTTAACGCCATACTTTTAATCACTCTTCATAACATTTATATAATTAATATGAATGAGTCCACTCAAATTTACTCACTCTTTGACGCTCAAGCTGTCGAGAACAGCCTCAAGACAATAAAGATTGACTAAACAATGATAAACACCTTTGGTCCTTTGATCGTAGAGCTACAGAGCCTTTACTCACCAGATCAGACCTGTCAATCATCGTGAACTTTATGCGGCAAACTCCCGCTGCACTGCTGACCACGAAAAGCAGCAGGAGGGAGAGTGGGAGGCTGTATGAGCATGAATCAGAAAAACATAAATATATTTTTTTAATAAAAAACCCAATCCTTTTCACCGGATTTTAATCCTCAGAAAAATGGTGCGATCGGCCCAATTTCCGATCACGAGATCGGATCTGGACATCCCTGATTTAATACAATTCAACAATAGATACAGGTACTGTACTACAGCAAATAGTTAATATCCTTTAGTCCAACAAATAATTATTCCTATTTAAAATCTCGATGCAAGTGGTAGACAAGATACAAATTAAGTACGGTTTTACAAGAACCAGTTGAATTTATTATACGTCATCCATATAGCAGGAAAAGTAGATTAGGTATTGCCAAGAGGTCATTGTCAGCAGTTTATCTGTTTTACTTGTTTTAGTTAACGGAGATGATTTCTTTTTATAGTGATTAGTTCACAGAGGAGTTAAGTACCATCAATGTGCCAGCTAGCTGAGTTACAAAGAGAAAATCCTCCATAATAAATGTTTCCTGAGTGGGTTGTATTGAACAAGCATGTGTAAGTAAAATACTTTCCTGTTTGCTCTGGGGGTGTGAGACTGTTTTAAAACCACCATAAAAGCAGCTGTGCTTCCTTCCTTGTGTATCTTCTGGCATCAAGAACACAGAGCGACATGGCAGCCAATGAGGTGGTGATGTTGAGAAACAGATTTGATTCACCCTGCTGTCACTCTCCCGCTTAAAATACCAGCTTCTCTACGCCGCTTCAAATGCCATACGTTTTCCATTTATGAATCACACAGGAAATAATAAAAATGTCATCTTTATGTGGTGTGTAGGAGTCGTTGACTACGACGACCCTGAAAAGAAAGTTACACTTTATTATTACTTGTGAACTTCTAAGTTGAGTTGTGTTTAAAGAGCGAAGCATCCCTCGGCGATAAAACCAGCTTCCATGCAAATGAGTGAAATGAAGCAAAAGAAATTCCACGAATAGAGCATTTACACACAAAATAAATCAAGTTTATGACATGGAACAGCACCAAATGTTTGGATTTGATTATGAGTTAATATAATATGAATAACCTGGAACAAAAATGTTAATCTATTCATAGTTTATAATTTCATTCAGGTTAAGTTAGTTCATTCTTGTGTGTGCTCTCTCTAAAGCTATAAGTATACATTTGAAAACTACAAGTAAAATTATGATTTACTCATTACCATAATATAGAAATACTACATTGCTAAAAAGTTGAATCCTTTTATAGACAAGTTTCCGAGGTACTTCCGCTTTACTTCCTTATGTCTGCCTGTCACTTCCGTTTCCATTTTTTTTTACAATTGACTTCAATGGCGCTGGAGCTGCATCACTCACTAAAAAACCCCGAAAAACTAGGATTGGGAAATACCGCATCCTTCTGCCGTCTCGACATGGGAAGACAACATAAAGTGGCCGAAGGTGACCACAAGTAAAATATTGTCATATTTTAGTGACTCTACGGCAGTGGATGGAAACGCCATCAGGAAACTCCGAGGCATTCCAGTACCTCCGCAGCCACACACACACACACACGCACACACACACACACACACACACACACACACACACACACACACACACACACACAGTCCGACTCCTCATACACGAACATGGGAATTTTGTCTCCATGAAGGCGGATGAAGAACCAAGCCAGTGCCTCAATGCTCCATACCACAAACAATAGGTGCTGGTGTAACACCGGTGGGAGACGTCCAAACTGCAGGCTTTCCCGCAGGTCTTATGGAAGGTATGTGCTCCAGAAATACGAAACCTAAAATCTGGCGCATGAAACAATTTGTTGCCTTTGCTATAGAGTTTACGATGATGATTGTAATGATGACCTTAATATTATTTACTACAAGTACTGCTGCTAACCTATTGCTAATCAGTACATGTTGGATGGCTCCCCATAAAAGCTAGCGTTACAAGTTTTTTGTTTGTTTGTGTACAGGTGGAAAACTCACCACATCAACACTTACTGTACGTTAATTGAAATATATTGAGCTTACGTCGTTCTACCCGGGAGGGGTGATTAGAGGCTGGGGCTGGAGGCGGTGGCTTGCCCCGAAGCGGACCGTTAGCTCGATCCCGAGATCCAGCTACGAGCTTTTTAACTGCAGCAACTTTTAAGATATGCTATTGGAGCTGGAAACCATCACAGCGGGATAAGTCCTTCTGGATTCCGCTGAGGGTCTCCGTGATGTCAGGTGAACGTTTGGAGAAGCTCCCTAAAGCTCTGCTGTCTATTAACACATTCCTCGTATGCTCAACCTTCGTTAATATTTTTCTAATAATTTTATATATTGTGATTTATTGACCTGTGTTGCACATGCACCAATCGTTTTAAATAAAACAAAAAATTAAATCACGTTGTCCACATGTTTTATTGCGATCAATGTCTGCAATAAAAAAGAATGACATACTATTTTTGTTTATATGATATGCTGAGGCGGTGCGTCCTATTAGGCAAACCAGGCAATTGCCTATGGCCTCCAGCCAGCAGGGGCCCCCAGAGGGCCAACAGATTTAGCATACACAGCTTTACTGCACTGTCGCAGCGACAAGTGTAGGGAGTGTTTCAATACCATGGAATCATTTGGCAAATTATCTATCAATTCTGTTATCAATCCCAATCAGCACTAACCATGTCAAGTAGATTATACATGTTTAAGAAAGCCATCATCAGCTATTAATACCACATGATTGTTTAAAGAGTGACTCACCAAGTACTCTCTGGAAAGTCCTTGCCGAGTTGTTTTATGTTGATTATCACAGGCCACCTCATTATTCATGTAACTACTTAAAGAAATTGTGATTTTTCCCAAAAAGTCTATTAATGGGTCTATCGTATTCCTCGTTGAATACTCTATAAGAAAAGCATAACATATAGGCATCTAAAATAATCCTAAACGATTTTATTAGCAATTTTAATACTCCTTTTAGCAAGGTTCCTAGGGTATGCGTACGTTCCCAGAGCAACCAGTCCTGTTATTGTCCACCGTCACAAGCGCTGCATATTCTGGGAGTGAGAATAGGCGGCATTTCGAGCAGAGGACGGCCACCTGTTAAAATGTGTGCGTCCATGAACGAATGTAAGTACATCCATATGAGTCAGTGTAAAGTGCTTAGTTTTCACCACTTTTATGGCCAAGATGACTGCACGTGCACGCAGGGCGCACTCGCACCCCCTTTGTGTTCATTATACAGCGCGAGTATGTATGTGTGTCACGTGACTCCGAAGGGCCCCATGTTGCTTGTTGCCTGGGGCCCCCGGGAACCCTAACTACGCCTCTAATGATATGTACATTCCTTGTTGTATTTCCTAGTAGCAACAAAATCCGTGTCAGCCCTACTGCATTCAGCAAATGTAATATAATAATGTAATTACACCTCATTTTGGTCACTCAAGTGGCCGGCATATCAATCTATGACTTACATCAACACAGGCTGACAGGTTGTGATAATTTTGTCCACGAATGATCAACAAAGTGATAAGAACAATCATCCTATCTCATCTACGTCTCATCTAGGTCGTGCTGAATCCATTTTTGAAGATTGTTTGGATTCTTCTGGTTTGATTTCGCAGTTTTAACGTCGTCAGCACACTGCTAACTTCAAAACCGGAAGTTCGAGGCAGACATTGTGCAAGATGGCGCCGCCCATACTTAGCTCAGGAAACTTGTCTATAGTCTTTTAGTGAATACTACATCCTCTCTACACAATTCACCCACAGAATTAATAGGGAGGATGTTGTGTTCGGAGGGGAACTCTTTGATGCGGATTTTCCAGGTCAGACTAGAGACACGGCTTATACACACCACTCGACAAAATGCGGTGCTAGTCGAAAAGCAGACCGTCAATAGTAAAACTAAAGAAGGCTGTTTACAGTGTGGTCTATTTACCTTAGCCGTCATTTTTCCTCCACTATTTGATCACTTTCGAGGAGGCAGGTTTTCTGGGGGTCAACATGGCTTGTGATGGCCAAAATAAAAAACGCTTGGAACGTTTTGAGGTCACAACTGGTACCATCCGAGTGGAATGAGTCAGACTTTCCACCTTCCTCAAATGCAGCATGAGCACGAGTGGCCGAAGCACTTCTCTTTATTTTGGTTGCATTATGCATTTAAAATAATTAATGAATTGCGGCAGTTTGGTGTGGCATTGTTTTGGTCGCATGGGTATTTTGAAGAACGATCTGCATTTTGAATTTATTTGACTGTTAGATCTGTTAATATCGTTTTTTATTGGCATGCTAGGATGGGACCATTGTGTCGCGCTAGCTTAGCCACTCAGGAGTCCTGAAACTAATAAATAACTAACAAACTGCACGGAATTTGTTGAAATCAACTCCACTGACTAATTCAATTCAATTCAATTCAATTCAATTTGTATAGCCCTCAATCACAACAGAGGTCTCAAAGGGCTTTACAGAGGCAATATGATACACAATTAGAAATGAAGCAACAAAGATGAATAGATACAGTTCAAGTCCTGGGTATCCCCTATCCTTAAGACCCTCCATGCCGGCAAGGAAAAACTCCAAAAACTCCAGAGTCAATTGGGAGAAAAATGAGAAACCTTGGGGAATACCACAGTCAGGAGAGATCCACTCCCAGGACGGATAGACAGAAACCCCAGAACGGCTAATGGGAATTAGCAAGCGAAATTGTAGTCCGTAAAAATACAGTGGAGTAAAGGAGCAAGAAGAGGTCCCTCTGGTCAGATGAGACGGGGGTAGCAGCGAGGACGTCAATCCAGCCAGGGGTCCGGACAGTCAGGAGGCTGCAGCTGAAAAATAGCCCCTCCCCAGAAAAACCCCCGCTAACTCTAAGATTAAGTCTAATGTCACAAGTAATTAACTTCCGCTTTACTGCTGACCAGAAGATATGCTTCGTTAGGAAGGTAAGCCACAAAAGGTTGATGCGCTTGTTGCAAATTTATCACAGCGTACTGTATTCAAACATATTGAATGGAAGAATGGAAGGAAAAGTGTGGTAAGAAAAGGTGCACTCGCCAAAGGATTGCCACAGTCTTAGTTTTACTCTCTGTAAGTAGTCTACAACCCCGATTCAAATGAAGTTGAGACGGCAGGATAAAAAAGTGTCTCGAAACTTTTAACTGCGGGTGTACACGCTCATGTTTTCCTCCAGCGACTCGCTGGATTTTACTCACAAACAAGGAGCCCTCCTACCATGACGTGCATTCGGTGTGGCGCTGGAGCTCCAGCGTAGAGCGTTTTCCACTTTTTTCTGCTTGTTGTGTGTTCCAACGTTGTATCATTTACGCTTAATAAAGATACTGGTTTCGGGAAAAGTACTTTTTATTGTCGTGTGTCTTGCAGCATACATAAAATGCATTTCTGGACTCTTGCTTAATACTAGTGTAATGACCTATTGACAGATGACGTGGCTCTAGTTTGGCTCATTTGCTGATGGAAAGCCAACTGTTTTTTGGGAAGCACTTTAAAAAAGAACCAATAAAGCACGTACACCAGCAAGGAACGGACATGCTTGTTGTTATAGTGGAAAATGGGTAGTAAATAATTAGAAGAGTGCCAGATACTGGTCCCCATTTTATGCAGTGCATGTATTGTACAAGCTACAATGTCTCTGAAGAAAAAGATTTAGAGAGATTTTGGCATCTGTAACAACTAATTTGGGATCCTTTGATTCTGGTGACTGAAATCAAAGCCATCCCGCCCCAACTAACGCCCACTCCTTTGCAGTCACCGCTCGCTGTTTTACTCATGACAACTAGTGGTCCATCAGGTTCCACAAAACAAAAGTTCTGCGAAATCGGCATGGACACTCATCACACTTGTCAGCCAGACTCTTGATAGTTGGAGCCTTTTTGTTGCTGTATGTCACATTGCGTGTTGCAGTGTGTGAGACAGCGACATCAGGGCGGGCGTCATAGACGAAAGAGACAACTGTGAGAGTCCATCTTACAAAATCGTGACTCTGTGTTGCACACATAGTCGACCAACTCAGCTCTTTTTTATTGCCATATAGTGTGCAAGTAGAAACTATCGAGATATCAGCAAATAAAGCACACTTAAACAGCATAAAAACAAGACTTCTATTTAAAATTATTTTTATTAATGGTAACGAGATAGCAAAATAAAACTGGAGTGTACATGGGCCAGATGTACTGCAAATTTCAGCTCAACTTCGTAAAACCGATCCGCCCCATTGTCTTTTTGAACAATGGCCCAAACTCAGTAAGGAGTCACTTGCCGGATCAGCAACCAGTTTTGGGCAAGAACTGGTCCAAAGTAGCAGACACGACATTAATGTATGGCCCGGATATGGCACGCATGTTACCCAATCTGGGCCAAATTTTTATCAAAACCGTTTTGAGTATTAAATTTGGGGTCCATTTTGGTCAATGTATCATACTGTAATGTTCTATTACAAATTAAATTTGTCTATTAAAAGCAATAATGACAACACGTCTTTTTCATGCCATTTATTAATGGTATCATATTAATGCAAAATACAACAACATAACAATACAACATTGTTTTTTCACAAAATATTTTAATCTGAACAAGCAACTCCATATTAAAGATGGCCCATTTTTAGACTGTAAACAACATATTGTATTTGTTAAGGTTCTGGGGTCAATTCTTTGACGATGAGAGGGAGCGATAGATCGTGTCTGCAAAATGAGGTCGGCAGTTTGGTGACAGGTGAATGGGCAGGCAGGCACTTTGCCAGGCAAGGGAAGAACACTGTACTGGGGAAAAACACAAAAAATAGCTCAGTATCAGGATTACAAGATTCTTTGTTAGCTGAAAGTCACATACTTGTTGGTGAGTTGTTGATCTGGCGATGATGTGAGGCCAAGGACCAGTTTAAGTAAGCTGCTAACGATGAGCAGCGGCACCTGTCCCAGGCTCACCCATCTGTGCAATCAAGGCGACAATTAAGGCAAAGTGACACAAATGCACAAACACAAGGAGGAGGGGCTCAGTTTGACTAATAGTATTGAAACATTGAAACATTTACAGCAACACTTTTTTCCCTTCATATGTTGTTATGCAACAAATTTTGAATGACTTAACTTGCAGACATGGCAGATCACTTGAATACACCGGCCATTTTATTAACGCTCGATTGAACAACTCGTTTAGCAGTCAAGCAATGACTTCAAAACACGATTATGACTTTGAATAAAATTTGCTGTCCGCTGATGTGTCGTGACTCCTGCGTGCTTTTCTGTTTAGTTGTGTTTCAGGTGCGCGCTGATAGTGATGTCATATGTCAATTGTTAAATTTAAAAGTTTGAGCGCGTCCGGTCTGCACGGTCTGCCCCAGAACAGTGCGTAACCTATCATTTGGACAGTCATAGTTCTGATCCGGGCCACATCTGGCGCACTGGCATTAAGCAGATGTGATTGCTATGCGGATCTAGCGAGCTGAGACCAGATCCGGCACGCAGTCGCCTGCTATTGGGGTATCCAAGAAATTCATATTCAAGCTGTGCATTCATAACACTAGAAACAGGACTCAATAGTTTGTTGGTTGTGGGCCCCTGTGTTACATCATTTTTCCCAGATAGATGCATTCCACAGGTATGAAACAACCTTTACTCAATGGTTGACTGCATTCATTCTCACCTCCGTCACTAAAAGTGAAGACGAATGCATCTGAAAGAATGCACTCAGTTTTCTCCATAAGTTATTTTCTATGTAACATGGAACAGCAATTGCCCTGATAGTTTCCTTTCCATATAGTATTGTTTTAGAGATCATTTCCATCGGGTGTAATGTATGTATAGCAGAACTCTACCATCAATGCTCGAACAGCCCATGAAAATGAAATGACAATGAGAAAGAAAATTTCCTCAAACTTATTTTAAGTTTTTGGGTTTTGACAAGCAAGGAATTGACGTCATTGTTATATCCACTGATGTGAATGAAAACATGAATGCACTTGTGTATTCGCGTGCTTGTCTGCTCTGGTTCCTGACACTTTCGGACAGCCAGTAGCACAGCTAACTGAGAGGCATGGCGTGATCGCGGAGCCATGCTCTGTCCTCTGCTGTAACACTCACTTTCACACAAACACACACATACACACATTGCAAAAACACACCTACTTAAAACTAATTTACCTTGTTTTCATTGTAAATCTACTAGAAATAGGTGAAATTATCTGCTTGTAATTCAAGTAAATATTTCTCACTTAGATTTCTTAGAATAAGAAAATTCATTAAGATGAAAATAAGCTTAACAAACTTATTTCAAGCAATAAATTAATACAGCATATTTAATCTAAAAAAAAAAGTTAATATAAGTACTGTATAGATATTGTTCAAAACATTATTTGAAAGCAATTTTTTCTTGATTTATGTGAACAATTTCCCACTTTATATTTACGGACTTAATAATAAGATATTGTAATATTTACCTAATGTAAGTGGAATAATGTTTCACATTAATCTGTTTACTAGTATTTAACACTCAAAACAAGATGGAGAAAATTATTTGACTAGATTTAAAAAACAAATATTCATTTTAGGATGTTATAAATTTGCAGTACACACGTTTAGGCCACTAAGTCTGCACACCTCCTGTCTGTAACAGGCACCTCATGTAAAAAAATATATATACAGTATATATGGGAGAGCAACAATCATTAGAAAAGTACATTGCTCACTTTTGTTCGGGAGAGCTTTTGTATTTTTGTTTCAGTTTGGCTTCCTACAATAACGATATTTATTACACTGATTTATAGCTCATAATAAAACTTCCTAACCAAAATAACATTTAATTACATGCAGCTATCAATTAAACTTCTTAACCAAAATAACATTTAATTAAATGCAGCTATCAACAAAATTGTTGAGCTTCTTCTTAGAGGTTAAGTAAATGTTTTACTCTCAGCTACTTGTCAATTATATGCTCCATTGCCTATTGCCCCATTTTTTAAAAATTCATAACATCATTAAATGATCATTAAAAATATTTGAGGGAGAGTGAGGGAGAGTTTTAACTATCAACCTTCATCAATGTGTTTTTGTCTTTACTGCAGTGTTACGCCAACTGACATGTACCGTAGTTATCGGACTATAAGTCGCTCCTGAGTATAAGTCGCACCTGCCATAAAATGCCCAATGAAGAGGAAAAAATATATGTATAAGTCGCATTTTTGGGGGAAATTTACTTGATAAAATTTAGCACATAGAACAGATATTTCATCTTGAAAGGCAATTTAAAATAAAAATACAATACAGAAAAAAATGCTGAATAAGTGTACAGTATGATAATGTTACATGATGTATAAACAACAAAATGCGAACGTGGCCGGTATGTTAACGTAACATAGCTATTAAGAGTTATTCAGATAACTTTAGCATAAAGAACATGCTAACAAGTTTACCAAACCATCAGTGTCACTCCAAAATACCAAAATAACATGTGAAATGTTATAATGATGTGTTAATAATTTCACACATAAGTTGCTTCTGAGTATAAATCGCACCTCCAGCCAAACTATGAAAAAAAACTGCGACTTATAGTCCGAAAAATACGGTGTGTGTATATTATATATATATATATATATATATATATATATATATATTTTTTTTTTTTTTTTTTTTACCTTAATCATATAATTAATCTAAGGCCATCTCACCATTTATGCCTTGTGACCTTTTCACATTGTCCTCATGAGTGGATTGATTTCACACTGTTGCAATGAAATGACAGATGTCTGCAATACTGAAAATCACGTTTAATGTATACACAGATAGGAAACTCCTTTCATGTTGGCCATCCAAGCTAGCTTTTTATAGCATTCTTATCCACCGTCTGCTCTGTATGTTAACTACTGAAGCAATATATGGAGTTTCACTGAACCAGAAAAATTGGCTTGTCTCCTGAGCAATTATCCAAGGTGTAACAGAAGTGGAAAGCCGCCAATATATAAGCAGAGAGTGCAGACTATCGTCCATGACTTACTGGTTCTACCACTTTCACTGAAAGAAAAAGACACTGCTGTATTTAGGCTGCAGAATATCTAGTTATCTTAATGTGAACATAATTTAGGCATATACTTCGGCCATGGCAAGGTCCTGCTTCAGTGACTTTTGTCTGAAATAGACAGGTTGATAATTACTGGCTCTACTGTTACACCTCTAAAACACAATTTTATAGAGAATACAGTGTGAAATTGGCTTGTGTCTGTTGCTGCTGACAGCCCTCCATCTATTTTCTAGACAGTTTATCCTGTTCACTGTCACAAGGAATGTGAAGTTGACATACCTCCATTGATAGGGTGCAACTAGGACAAATGACTCACTGCAAGGGTTTGAGGTTTCACTGTAGAAGTAGACTGGTAGTTTAGGTTGAATATGCATTTTTTTATTTCCAGGTCAGTTCTTCAGTATCTGTGAAGCCCTTTGGGATCTTTTGATGATTTAGGGCTATACTGTAAAAATATACTTGATTAGACTTTTTTTTTTCCTGAGCTCAGGTTTATTTCTATACAGTGATCCCTCGTTTTTGGTGGTTAATGGGGACCAGAACCCGGCGCGATAAGTGAAAAAACGTGATGTAGCGCATCCCCAGACAGATTCAATTCAATTCAATTTTATTTGTATAGCCCTGGATCACAAAAGCGTTGTCTCAAAGGGCTTTGCAGATGCAATATGATACACAATCAGAAACAGCAAATGAAGCAACAAAGATGAATAAATAAATTCAAGTCCTGGGTATCCCCTATCCTTAGACCCTCCATGTCGGCAAGGAAAAACTCCAAAAACTCTAGTCTTTGGGAGAAAATGAGAAACCTTGGGGAGTACCACAGTCAGGAGAGATCCACTCCTAGGACGGATAGACAGGAAGCCCCAGGACTGCTAATGGGAATTAGCAGGCAAAGTTACAGTCCATAAAGATGCAGTGGAGTAAAGGAACAAGAAGAGGTCCATCTAGCCAGATGAGACGGTGGTAGCAACGAGGACGTCCACCCAGCCAGGGGTCCGGACAGTCAAGAGGCTGCAGCTGAAAAATAGCCCCTCCCCAGAGGGGAGGGGGGAAAGGGGACACCGGGTGACTAGTGATGAAGAGACCAGACAAAGGAGAAAAAGGAGATAGAACTCAGTGGCTGTACTTCCCCCAGCTTTATAGCTTCTAGTGCAGCTTAGACTAAACTTTGAGTCTACTCCGACTTCAACTAGCCTGACCATAAGCTTTGTTGAATAGGAACGTTTTTAATCTAATCTTAAATGTGCAGACTGTCTCGGCTTCTTTAATATTAGCTGGAAGCTGATTCCATAAAACAGGGGCTTGGTGGCTAAAGGCTCTAGCTCCAACAGTACTTTTAGAAACCCTGGGAACTACCAGTAGACCTGCATTCTGAGAGCGGAGTGTTCTGTTGGGGCGGTATGGAACCAGAGCATCGGTGAGATAAGATGGCCCCAACCGAAAATGGTCTTAAATGTAAGAAAGAGGATTTTAAATTTAATTCTAAACTCGACTGGAAGCCAGTGAAGGGCCTGGAGCACAGGGGTGATGTGCTCTCTTCAAATGTATGTTGTGTATGTTCAATGTATTGATTCAGATTTAGGATTGGAAAGAGATACATATAAGACATATTTCTTTTGCCCAAAGTATAATTAAAAAAAAAAAAAAAAAAAAAAAGTATTATTAAAAAAAAAATGAAAACAATAAAAAAATTTTAAAAAAAAAAACGAAAATATGTGTATATATATTTTAATAGATGTTTTTAAACACTTCAAATGTAATAACTATGATAAGTTTTCAAACATGTTACTGTCCCACCGAACTATTTTTAAACAAGAATAGTAGTAGAAAAATGCATGCCTTCATTGAGTGAGTGCACTCAAATCCCCGCAAGCTGTTCACTTACACACAATGAGTTGCCATTGCAACTGTTTAACAAGTTAAAGGATGATTGACACATTTGGTGCTTTGAAGTTCGTGTCTCTGGCAAGCTCAAACCCAAACATATGTCAATCATTGTTAACTTTAATAAGCAACTACAGTGCACTGCCTGATGAGCAAAGAGCGGGGTGGGGGGGGTGAGACTACGCGATCGGTTTGGGACAGCTCATCTGTATTTTTTTTTGTTTGTTTGTTTGTTTTTAATTTAAAAAAAAAAAATTGCAATGGACTGAGGGCACGAAGTTTGAAGCGCGAAGTAGCAAGGGATCACTGAATTCCCAAAACATAACAGTTATCATTAGTTAAAAACTTCCCCATATAAAAAGTATAGTGTATAGTGTATATATATATTGCTGCCCAACATCAGAGGGCATGTGAATACTCTCCACTTCATCCCAAACGTAATGAATGAGTATATAAATACCATATATAGAGCAACAAAAACTTGATTTGAAAACTATAATGTTCCCACTATTTTGGGGATTTATTATTTTTTTAAATTATTTTTATCCAACTATCAGTTGGATTTGATTAATTTAATGTGTGTCCGCATCAAAGTTTATCTTCACGCAATTTATGCATGTTTCTGTTTCGCCCCCTTCAGATTTCTATCCAACACATCCTTTGAGGGCCAGAGCGGCTTTATATCCAGAGATCGTCATAGCCAAAATGTCATCTCAGAGGCTCATCACTACATCTGGTCCCTCCAGCTGGACCCTCTGGGCCAGCCAACCTGGACGAGACTAGGACGTTGGCGCAGAGGGAAAGTTCTGATGGATCAGGGGGCCTGGACGAGCCGTCAGGGTTCTGGAGGGGGAGGAGACTGGCGCAGACCCACAAGGCTGCATTTGCGGGTGGTGACATTGGTGGAGCACCCATTCGTATTCACTCGGGATGTGGATGGAGACGGGTTATGTCCTGCTGGCCAGTTGTGCCTCGACCCACTCACCAATGACTCATCAGTTTTACAAAGTTTTTTTCAAAACCTCGCAGGACCAAATGGATCTGTGCCCACAGACTCCAAGAAATGCTGCTATGGTTATTGCATTGATTTGCTGGAGAAGCTGGCAGAGGATATGGGATTCACTTTTGACCTCTACATTGTTGGAGATGGGAAATATGGAGGCTTGAAGAATGGTCGCTGGACAGGATTAGTGGGTGACCTGCTTAGTGGCGCTGCTCACCTAGCTGTGACATCTTTTAGCATTAATTCAGCAAGAAGCCAAGTCATTGACTTCACCTCACCCTTCTTTTCCACCAGCCTGGGAATTCTGGTCAGTTTTCTCCTTTTGATTGCTTATATTTTTTTCTATTTCTGTTATTTCACACTGCAGTCACGCTGCTGTATCCTCTGTCATTGACCTTACCTCAACCCTCTCTGATCACAATTCTGCTGGTCAGTGTCTTTAAGACACAGTTCTATTACTGAGTACCATTACATTATTTAGTTTTAATACATTTGTACTCATGAGGTTTGACTGGTAACCCTTATTACTTCAATTATTTAAAAATCTCAGTTACTGACAGAAAGGGTTGTTACTTTTTCTCCTCCTCTCTTTAAGCACTCTACTTGTGGGTTCATTTACATACTTCCTGTTGTGTCCATAACCTCTCAGTTGCAGACTGGTTAGTACGTTGCCTTAAAGTTCAGAGATCAAGGGTTGAATCCCATGCACCAGCCTCCCTATGTGGAGTTTGCATGTTCTCCCCTTGCCTGCAAGGGTTTTCTTAATTCCGGTACTCCTGTTTCCTCCCACATCCCCAGACATGCATGCCAGGTTGATTGACAACTCCAAATGATCCGTAGGTGTAAATGGTTTTTGGTCTCTTCGTGCAACCAGTTCAGTTCATTTGTTTTAGTATCGAAAACATTTTTTTTAAAATTATTCAGTGGGAATCATTACTCATTAATGAGCCTACTCACACTGTGTGCTGTACTTCATTCTACTTGGCATCTAAAGTCAGCTGAATTTGACCGGTAGGTGTGTGTTGATACCCGCTCAATTTTGATGCAGAGTTGAGCCTCGAGAATCTATTGGAATAACATTCGGATTCCCTCTGAATTGTTCTTTTATTTTTCCATTCCCTAAATTCAAGTCTCGTCTAAAGACGGGAGAGAAAGAATCCACCGGGCACCAACAAATTATGTGATTGCACTCTGAACCAAAAGTTCAAGAGATGTTGCAATCAACATAATCCATTTAAAAAGTCCAAAGTAATATTCTTCCCCAACACTTTATTTAAATCATGAGGAAATAAATTGACATTGCCCCGTAAAATAATCAGAATAAACAGTCATTAGGAAAAGAAATCGAAATGAAACATCGGATTGAGAAAAGTTAAAACTCTCTTGGATATTTTTTTCATCAAAGTAATAAATTGAATGCATAAAAATAATCCATATGTTATTATATATGCAGTATGCTTTAAAAGCCATGTAATTGGAAGCCAAAAAGGAGCAGGAGGGAATCCAATTTGAATCGCCTAATTTAAGTATGCCCTGGATGTATTTTATTTTATTGTTCATTCTATAGTCCCCCATGTGTGTTTAGGTTCGCACCCGTGACACCGCAGCACCCATCGGGGCCTTCATGTGGCCCCTTCACTGGTCAATGTGGCTTGGCATCTTTGTCTCTCTTCACGTCACCGCTATCTTCCTCACCCTCTACGAGTGGCACAGCCCATTTGGTATGACACCGCGTGGACGCAACCGAGACCGGGTCTTCTCCTTCTCCTCTGCTCTGAATGTGTGCTACGCTATACTTTTCGGGAGAACTGTTGCCATCAAGCCCCCAAAGTGCTGGACGGGGCGTCTGCTTATGAACCTTTGGGCAATTTTCTGTCTCTTCTGCCTTTCTACCTACACTGCTAATCTGGCGGCGGTCATGGTTGGTGAGAAGACATATGAACAGCTATCAGGGATCCATGACCCAAAGGTATAAATCACTTTAACCTTGCAAACAGGTTGATTTAGTTTTCTAGACAGCATGACTGCCCACAGAGTGACCGTGTGAATGCTTGTCTGTCGCCACATACTATATGCCCTGTTGTTGGATGGCGATCAGTCCATGGTGCATAGAGTTAGCTGGTATTGGTATCATGGTACTGAAAATGGAATGATGTTTGATTGCATCAAAAAAATTAAAATTTCTTCCTGTGTGCCTAAACAAAATTTTCTTTTGCTCTACGATTCAGGGTCAAACCAATCCAAATCCACTGGTGTTGCACTAATGAAACAGAGTGGGGTTTACATGGTCCAAAATACAATCTGATCCAGGTGAATCAGATTGGCTAAGGCAGACATGTCCAAAGTCCGGCCCGGGGGCCAAATGCGGCCCGTGGACAAATTTCATCCGGCCCCCAGCCTCTGTCCTAAAATCAATAACGTCTGGCCCACACACAGACTTAATAAATTGGTCAGCAGTACTGCTACCAGCATATGAAGTGGCTTACACACTAAATGCTGCCCCTCATTTACCCACTAAAAGGCTGCAGCACTCTAAGCAACATTACCCCGTGTGACCCTTTACTCCCAATTTTCTAAAATGGCGACAATCAACTGTGACGGCCGACGCTTCAAGGATAGGTGGAAATTGGACTATTTCTTTTCTAAAATACGCAACAACTGTGTCTGCCTCATTTGCAAAGAGACAGTCGCTGCTTTTAATAGTTCAATGTGAGGCGATATTACCAAACAAGACACGCTGACATGTACGACAAGATTACAGGGTAAATGCGCAGCAATAAATTGAAGCAACTTGAAGCTAGTTTAATTTCACAGCAGCAGTATTTCGCAAGAGCCCGAGATTCAAAAGAGTACGCCACAAAGGCTGGTTGCGAGATTGTTGAAATTATTAATTTAAAAAAATAATAAAGCAAATGTTACACACAGAATGGCTTGCTAAAATTTGATTAAATATATTGTTCTACGTAAAGGACGTAGCCAAGGTCGGCCCCCCACATTTTTACCAATACCAAATCTGGCCCCCTTTGCAAAAAGTATGGACACCTCTGGGCTAAGGTGTTTATTTGAGACATTTTTAATCATATTGGCCTTTCAATCGGATCATAAATAGGATTTTTGGACCCATGTAAACGCACCCACTGATACGCACTTAAGAATTTACAATTTCTTGCCATCATTTCCACAACAAATTTCAAAATATGGTTTAAAAAACTACTAGGTCACAATTCCTGGTTAGGTGTTATTAATATTACAGTATGAATACATTTTTGAGAGTTTAAATATTCAGTTGGGTTCGCCCAGCATGCATGGAATAAATGCAGCATAAAAGTTTTCTGCCCAGCTCCACGCTATGTTTGTTTTTCTATCCTACAGCGAGGGATGCGCTCAAGTTGTCAACTAAAATCACATTGTTCTTTTGTTTTATTTTTTTTAGCTTTCTAATTCTTTTTGGGACACTGTTGAAAAGTGAAGCAGTCTCAGAATGCTCAATACTTCACATAACAGACTAGAAATTATTTTATTTATTTATTTATTTTTGATTATTTATTTTTATTTTATTTTACTTTTTAATTTATTTCCTTATTGATGTCATGTTTATCCTGTGGTTTGGGTTGTGGTAAAGGAAGACAGTAATATTGTAACTGACATTTAATTTCAGTATGAGGGTTTCGATTTGACTTCTATTTCTTTAAGATTTTGTTTTCTTTGTGGTCATCACTGTGTTTGTGTTTTTTTTTTCTTTTTTTTTCTGGTGTTTCCTACTGTAAATGTTTGAAAAGACAACATATAGTTAGGGCTGTCAAACAAAATTTTTAATCGAGTTAATCACAGCTTAAAAATGAATTAATCGTAATTAATCGCAATTCAAACCATCTCTAAAATATGCCATATTTTTCTGTGAATTATTGTTGGAATAGAAAGATAAGACGATATATACATTCAACATACTGTACATAAGTGCTGTACTTGTTTACTGTAACAATAAATCACAAGATGGCATTAACATTATTAAAATTCTTTCTGTGAAAGGGATCCATGGATAGAAAGACTTGTAATTCTTAAAAGATAAGTGTGAGTTTGTATATTGTGACGAAATATTGCCATCTTGTGTATTTGTTGAGATAAACGAAATGTTTGAATAGAGTTTGACCAAAGTCTGAGTATTATTTTGCATAGCTATTTTGATTGGGAATGCCAGTTCTCTTTGCATTGAGCGCTTTTCTTTTTGTGAACATATAATTTTATTTTATTTTTTTTTTTTGAGATAGGAATGTTATATTTGTTGTGCGTGTGTGTCAGTAAATGATACTGTAGCGACTTATTTTTCTGCCCAACTGCATGATGGGAAGTTGGGCAACCATGACTGTCTGTGGTGGCTGCAAATGGTATATCTTCTCTGCGTTGTGTTCAATACAGGGTGTTAAGAAATAGATCATCTCCTGTCACTCTTCCCCACGTAGCTCGCCACAATAGTTATTATTGATGTGGAAGAGATGCCAAAGCTTTTGCCAATAAATAGCACGGCCCCAATTAATGCCTGTGTGCATTCCACTCGCTTGTCTCTGCCTCTTAGCTCTCAATATACATAAAACGGCGCCATTGTAGTCTGTTTGCGGCAATGCGTGAGTGGGTCGTTCCGCGCATGCGTTAAATATTTTAAAGTGATTAATTAAAAAAATTAATTACTGCCCGTTAACGGGATAAATTTGAAAGCCCTACTTATACGGTAGCACATCAATGTGGCAGACTGGCAAAAACCCATAGAGTGAAATATGGTTAAACAAATTCAAACATTGACATACTGACTTTTTGACATAGTAGTATACCATTTATTTTCTTTTTAATGCTATATTCAGGTATTCTAATAATGTAGAAAGTGTTGCATAACTGTAGAAAATCAATAGCAGACTGAATTGTGTGTGTGTGTAGGGATGGGAGTTAATATTAAAGCTTAAACGTCTCCCTCTATCTTTCTTGCAGTTGCACCATCCCTCTCAGGGATTCCGATTTGCTACAGTCAGAGAAAGCAGCGCCGAGGACTATGTCAAAAAGAGTTTTCCTGAGATGCACGAGTACATGCGACGATACAACGTCCCAGCAACTCCAGACGGCATACACAATCTTAAGTAATTCAATTTTTTTTAATTAAAAAAACAAAACAACTTATTTATCAGTGCTTACCAGCACTGATACACCATACAACATAAATATTTACACAGTCATGATCCAGCATCTTTTTAGGGAGATGGTTTATTGTCTCTGGAAATATCACATACATGTCAAGTGAATGGGAAAATAGAAAGATAAAAAAACAATGCTGCTGTCATTTTCTACTGCCAGTCTGCCTTCACTTCAAATTCAGCTCCCATCTTCTTTCTCTTCGGCCCCCCCAACACCACCATCGCTGTCATCCTAAGCTGCTTCGACATTCCACCGGCGTCCCCACTGAGCAAAGCAAAAATAAAGTGAGAAATGGCAGCTTGGATAAAAACAGAGGTTGGAGAGAACACAATTTAAATGGATGAAACAACTTGTTTTTTTTACAGCAGAGCCTCTCAAATGCTGATTAGAAGGTTCAAGGAAAATGGCAACCTGAGGAAATTACAGCTCAGGGGCCGGAAATGTGCAACATTAGGATTCACACCTCAAGGGACTAGACATTCTTATCAGGCACTTATTAATATAATAAAAATTATAATAATATTTCTGTCTTTCCAGATTAATGGCCTTTTAGAATCGGTTTTGCACTGATAGTGGCAGCCACAATACAAACATAGTTTATACTAACTACTGTAAATTTTTAGTGCTACATCTACTGTATAATCAGCCCAATTGTTCAAAAGGCACACCAGTTACGTAGGTGAACATTTTAGAATGACATCCCTGATGTAATCACCTCCAGATGGATTGAGATTTTCATTGCTTGGCTCGCTGAGGAGGGACACAAACCAAATCAATTTCAAGCACAGGATTTTCTTATTAACCCACCTGCAAACATCAAGTTGAGAAGACAATCAACCTCAGAAATGTAAAATGAATAAAAGTGTGCCCTCCTGCATTGTATTAAATGAAGCAACCCTACAGAAATGTCAATGCAATTCAGTTGTATAGTAATGGGCTGACATGTTGTATTAATGGTGGCTTAAGAACATAATGTGAAGGAATAAAATTATTATATTTGAAAACTGTTAAAGCATTTAGGCTGTTGTTTTGTGTTTAAAGGGCCGATCCCCAGAAATTGGATGCGTTCATTATGGACAAAGCTCTGCTAGACTATGAGGTCTCAATTGATGCAGACTGCAAGACACTGACTGTTGGCAAACCATTTGCTATAGAAGGTAAGAGAAAATAAGCAATGATTTGATTAAATAAATCCCTGTCTTTCTTCAACAGCAAATGAATTATTTTGATTCCAGGACAGAACTTTTTAACCTACTGCCGCCTTGATTTTGTCGGTATTATTTAATTTTCAGAGGCACCATCACATGTGTGTCCACAAGCCAATTTCAGTAAAAAATCAGATGGCATTTAACAACGTTCTGGCTTTCAAAAGATTATAGTCCTGTTAATCTCAGGCCAATTTAGAATGCATCATTCAACCGCAGTGAAAATGTCCCCACGGTGGCATTACAGGCCTCGATAGTCCCACATACCATCGCTGCTTGTAATTTACTTAATGCAGCCTCCATGTAAAGTCACTCTAAACCACCTGGTGTTTATGAGTAATTTGAGAAATTGTTGTTATTGACATCGTCTATCTCGGCCAAAGTCAGTTGGGGTAGCGACCAGAGGTGGGTAGAGTAGCCAAAAATTTTATTCAAGTAAGAGTACCATTACTTCAAAATAGTGTTACTCAAGGAAAAGGAAAAGTAGTCGTCCAAAAAATGTACTAAAGTACAAGTAAAAAAAGTATTTGGTGAAAAGAATACTCAAATAATGCCTAACATTGTGAGTAACTGCTTATATTTTTGTTGATTTTTATTTTTTAAACAATGGTATTTTTTTTCTGAGCACAAAGTTATCTATATGAATTGTTGTTAAAATGGTACTCTACAATAACCCATTATATAATGACATGAACAGCGTTGTTAATAACGGCGTTAGATTGTAACAATGTTACTAACGGTGTTATTTCTTTCAGTAGTGAGTTATCTAATTAATACTTTTCTCATCTTTGCAACTCCGTTACCGTTACTGAGGATGTAAAGGCGTGCGTTACTATGCGTTACTACGTTGGTTGTATGACGCGAGAAAAGTGAGAGAGACTGACTCACGGAGAAAGCAGAGCGGAAGTGGGGAGGACGAAAGGGAGTTTTGACGCCGTTGCAAACGCGATGCTCTGGAGGCTCCCATAATACCTGACTGTAGCCGATGGCCTACAAACTACACCCACATAATGCTACGATAGATATCCCATGTATAGAGAAGTAGATGTGAAATGATAGACTTGCCGGCGTTTGGTAAACAGCCGCCATATTAAAGCAGTAGACTTCTCAGGAAGGCTCTGTTGTAAAGAACCTTCCTAGCGAACCTAAGTAACTTTATCTAAAATACTCTAAAATAATCTGCAAAATGTTGACTTGAATCTATCATTAAATGATGAACCAGTTTTAAAACTTTCACATGTCAAAAGTAGACAGAAGGGAACTAATGCAATAACGGGAGCATTTTTAACAACTTTAACTGTTGATTCACAACAGTAATTTATGCGTCATAGCAGAGCTCCTATTGGTGCATTAGGGTGGCGGAGAAAAGAATAAAATGAGCGCAGTGATTCGTGGCGTTATTTATTGAAGAGGGCGCTAGCGTAGCAAGTGACGTTGTTGAATTCATCGCCTCACATTCTCCTCCACGTCGCCCGGCATAATTTTATACTTAAGTTGTAATGTGAAGTAAGGTTGGCCAACCATGTTTTTGAATAATATCAATGGCTAAACAGTTATAAGCATATTTTCATTATTTTTTTTAACGCAACCCTTCCAGATTCTTTGTTTAACCCATTCCAACGCCCTTGACAACGAAAATGCTTTTCTTCGGAAATCTTCGGAAATTACGTCACACCGGGAAGTGCGAGGGAAGTCCGCCATAGAACAGTATTGTTTGTTGCATTGCTTCTCGGTAAGATGCCACGGCGGTGTGTGGCGATGTTTTGTTCTCACTCAAACGAAAAGTTGTATGAGTGGCCAAAGGATAGCAGGGCACGTAAACGGACATCTTTCGTTCACACGAAGCGAATGAATTTCATGCCATCATCGAGTAGCGTTCTCTGCTGCAAACACTTCGAAGATGCCTGCTTCCTTAACCAGTCTGCTTATGATCAAGGATTTGCCAAAAAGTAAGTGTGATTTTTGGCTAGATGACTGATGACTTTGTCAAAGCAGAGCTGCCAACTGTTGTGGAATGAACAGTAGAAGCTAGCGACGTTAGCCGAAAGTTAAGTCGTGGCAATTCCCGATCATAGTTGTTGTTGCGTTCGCTAGGTTAAGCGTGTTTAAATTGTGCGTCATCTACGATCTTGTCCGAAAGGGTTAATCCACTGTCAATTGGGAAAGTGTGGATGTGCACATAAGCGGGTCGGCGTCGCGGTAATTCACGGTCACGTTGCAGTAAGAGACACACACCGCCGGTGAGTTTGTGCACATTTATTTGTATTTGTATTATGTATTTCCACCTTCATGCTTCTAGCATTGCATTGCATTTGTACGGTTTGGCGTTTCTTCTACGGTGATCGCTTGATAGCCTTCTAGTTTGTGTTTTACGTGCGAGAGCCGCTGACAGGTGACAACAACAAGCATGTTGGTTTTAATGTCTGGCGGCGAATCAGCAAGCGCGCAGGTCACGCAGTGAATCATGGGAAATGTAGTCTCGGGACTACACTGAAGTGGTGCTTTGTAATCTGTTCGCTTGTGTGAAAAACTACATTTCCTCACGCAATTAGACGCCACTTTGTTTTCTTATTGTTGCCACAATAAAGTGGAGAAAGCCATCGACGACTATGATATAGTGGATATTATTTAGTTGTAATACAGGAGTTCACCAGTAGAGGGTACACATGTCATTTAGATGTGTTATTGTTTGTGCCTTACTCCTTGACTAAAAGAGAGAAAAGTTGTTGTTCAGAGTCACTTGGCAAGACGTTGAGTAAAGTTGTAAAAGCCAATAAAGGTGTTGTGTGGGTCACTCGGTCAAGATATAACAACAGCTCATCTCCTTCTTTCCCCCCAACGTTTTTATATTATTATTTTATATGCACGAGAGCTGCCGGATCTGCCAAAATGAACATGAGGTCTGATTATTATTTTTTTTAACAATGTCATCAGATAGACAAAAACATAAAATTATGTGCAAATGCCTGCATCTTCAAATCATGAAAATAATAACAGCCTATATCTTACCAATGTTGTAATCTCGATGGGTCTTGTATCCATTCCATATCAGGTAGTCTAGGCACATTGTTTGCATCCTGATTAGCGTCTGGCTAATACATGTTAGGTCCAACATAAAATTCCAAGCTCCTCTTCTTCCTCCAACTCTTCAAAAACTTGGATCTCCTCCCTTGCGCTCGATCTATCGCTTATATCGCTGTTTGAATCATTGTTTGAAGGGCTTTGTATGGCGGCCGTATGTATGGAGGTGCCATCGCGTTCCCGGTGTGACGTATCACTTCCGGGTTCGTCCCCTTTCAGGCTCGAACTTCGGAAACGCGATTATTTTGTCAAATATACAACATATACATTATTTTTTCATGCTTTATTTGTTGGACAATGTTTAATTACTTTACTTGTGACCCTATTTGGCATGTGAAGAAATTACTTCACATTACTGCTTTAATATTGATACTCAAAAGGTGCCAGAACAGACTCAATAAGTCCTGGAACACGTGGAGTCCAAAATCAAGAGGTACCGGAACATGTTCCAGCATGATCCAGCACAAATTAACCCCTGAGTATAGGGTTTTTTGGGCTAGGGCCAATAGTGCCAAAAAACCTTTGAACTTCCAGTAGTGTGACCAAGGCCTTTTTTTATTTTTATTTTTGGGAATGAAAAAAAAAACATAAAAAATAACACCCGTTACTTTGCCAACTAACTAATTACTCTTACATTCAAGTAACTGAGTTACTAACGCTAACTAACTTACTAATTACTTTTTGAGAGAAGTAATTTGTAACTGTAATTAAGTATTTTTTTTAAAGTAAGATTAACAACACTGCAAATTAAGCCAAAGAAAAAAATCATTAATTTCCGACAAAGGAAAAAAAAAAAAAAAGAAAATACAAAAATGAAGCATTATTAGTCCAAAGAGCATGAATGCCCTCTGGTGGAGAAAATAGTTCCTAGTTTGAATAGTGAAGAGTTCATTCATAATTACTATTTTGAAATTAAAGGATCATATCTCCGGTTTTCCGTGGCTAATCTGTGCCAAGGGGAGAGGTTAAAATCCACGCTTTCGAGTCATGTTGAGGGTAGAATCAAATACTACAAATACTATAAATACTCTATATCAAATACTTCATTTGTTGCGGTGCTTTAAAGACACCACATGATTGAACAGGCTGGCGTGAAAATAGAAAGGCAAGCCTACATCTGATTGGTATAGTGGAGTCATTTGATTATTGTTGTGACGTCTAATTGGTGAAATCGGAAGAGCTACTCCTTGCATTGCTGGCTAAAAAAATAATAAAGCTAACATGTAGCATAAAGAGGAAAAATGTAACGACTTGTGTGGTGCAAAGCAGCGGAGTAAGACTAGTGTTCTTTCTTCACAAATCTATTCAAGTAAAAGTAAAAAATATAGCTTAGTAAAACTACTTTTAGAAGTTACTCTAAAAGTCAAAAAGTTACTCAAGTAAATGTAATGGAGTACATCTAACACCCATCTCTGGAAGCGACCAGTTTACTTGCAACACTGAATAAAGTCAAGATGAATAGAAAATTAAGGAAAATATTCGTATGTGTGCTCACCAACAGGATATGGGATTGGACTTCCTCAGAACTCTCCCCTCACTTCCAACTTCTCTGAGCTTGTCAGTCAGTACAAGTCGGATGGCTTCATGGACATGCTGCATGACAAATGGTACAAGGTGGTGCCGTGTGGGAAGCGCAGCTTTGCTGTGACTGAGGTAAGAATACAACAGCTTTCATCTTAGGTGTTGTTGTTGACCTCCTTTCAATTAAAGCTTGTCGATGTCCTGTTGATATTTGGCTCATGTTTATGTATTTTGGTTTGCGTTCATTTTATTCAATGGGTGTTCTGTTGACTCACCTCACACAGCACATGACTGAGATTCAATTTATGACTCTATGTATTGTATTTTTATAGGTGAGCACTGTGACCTGCCTAAATGATAAGATGAACACCAAATTGCTTTTCTTAATTTAAATTTTTGCAAAGGACTTTTGGATAAGACCTAGGTTAATGTGGTTATTAATGTGAAGACGTTATTTCTCATGTCAGAAAACTAGCAACTCACTGTGGAACAATCAAGCAATGCTTATCTCCCTAATGCATCTTTAAAGTTTAATTAGGAAGTGTTTGTAGGATTGCTATCAAGATCATTAACTGTTGGCTATTACACTTAATTCCTCCTAATTGGTTAATTCTTTAATTTGCCTCATGGCTATAATAAAGTATATCTATCAATTTATCTGTTGAACTTTCTCCAGGGGGTGAAAGGAGGCCTGTAGTTAATCACTATAAAGATAATAAACATTCTCCCCCAAATGGATGCAGGAAATGAGCCATATATTGGCTTTTTATTTCAGTGTAGTTGGTAACAAGTGTGTCACGTCTGATAGCACTCAATTTTTTAGACATGTCAGCAGTAAAATTGAACAAAAGAAATGTCAACCTTGTTCAGGTGTTACCCAACAAAGATGAAACAACAATTTGCTGTTATGTTGGAACATAACATTTGGGGCTTAACGACCAACTATAAAGATGTCCCTACTAGTGTAAAAGTCAATACTACTTTTAGATTCCCGATTACAGTCATATACTATCCTCAAATAACGGCTTGCTCATGAACAAATAAACACCTCACACTCACCTTAAATCGATACCATCTTGTTTTGCCTCAGGAAAAAAAACGGTAGCACTAAATAGGTGAATTACCTTTTATATAGCATCATTTCCTGCAGCACGATCTGATAGTGGTTATCACGTCTATCTCAGAGATCAGATGTTGCTTGTTCAAATGTCAACGGATGCTTTCCTGTAATAGAGTTTGCATTCTCGTCTTTGCATGGGTTAGCCTCAAAATCCAACAATATGCATTTTAGGTTTCAGTGTATACCCCACATTGCCCAAAGGTAGCTGGGATAGGCTCCAGCCCACCCGCAACCATAATGTGGACAAGTGCTTTTAAGTAGATGGGCGGATAGTAACATTTTGATCTGGCAGCACAGTTGAGTTTCCAGTTTTGGTATCGTAGACATTAATTTAGATCAGTGCTTCTCAATTATTTTCTGTTACGCCCAACCCCAAGCAAGACGTAAATGTTTCGCGCACCCCCCAAACTCTTCGCCGCCACTGTAAATAGTATTATTCGTCTATAAAATTACTATTATAAATACGCATCTGCCTAACATTGTGTCCTTTTTTTCTAATAAAGAAAAAAAGTAACAGATCAACTTATAATAAAGTATAACTTCATTAACATTGTTTTGTTTGTAACTGAGAAGACTTGACGTGCATCAATTTGCCTGAATTAAAAAAAAAAAAAGTCACATTCAAACTGTAAAAATACACTCAAGGTATTTTTGACCATTTGATACAGAAAAATACAATGTAATAAAATCCGTAAATAATAACAAATTCAAATTGATTAGAAACATTTACTCATGAGGACAATATGCCAAAAAATTTGTCCGAAAAAACAAAAATGAATAAAGGAAAAAAAGAGTGTCCTTGGACAGAAGGACAGTTTTTATTTTTGCTGCTCACACTCAGTATTACCTCCTTTGCAATGGAGTGGAGTCATTTTGCAATGAGCATGCTAACAATGCTCACTGGTTTACTGATATAACACTGACAAAGCAGGACTATTGTTGGCAACATTCGACACGTTTTCGCTGAAAAACAATCAAGCGGCTTATCAATGAGATTGGGGTCGAATGTCTTTAAGTGGCGTCTTAATGGATTTGGCTTCTGGCAGTCCGCTATAATTATTTTCAGACATAGTAAACAGTAGTTCCTCATCACCCCACTGTATTAAAAGTCAAAGCTAAAAGGCAAACGGCACGAAAAAAGCGCATTCTCGGCGGCCGAGGTAGAACCGTAGGTGAGGGCGGTCGTCGTTACGATCCCAAGCCGAAAATGGCACTTCTCGGGCGGCGACGTGAGAACCGGACAAGACAGTGGGTTGCTGCGTGAGTGAGTCCGGTCGGAAAACGGCTTTCGAAAACGGCGGCGGCGCACTGCTCTTCATATCTGTTTTCTGTGTGCTGAGTGCCCTTCCTTAGTTCAAAAATACTGCACGCACTCTGAAAATGAGAGCGCCACTGCCACCCACTGAGTGGATGTGCAAGTACACTTTATTCCAGTCCGGCAAAAAAAAAAAAAAAGAAAAAAGCATGTTCCCCGAGGACACATGCGCCCCCCCTGGCATCGCTCTGCGCTCCCCCAGGGGGGCGCGCCCCACTATTTGAGAAGTACTGATTTAGATTGTGACACTGTTGTGTTTGATGGAAGCCGAATTAGATTTTGATTTCGGTGACAAAAGAAATATGTCATTAGGGTTCTCAAAGCACAAACAAAACTGGAGGTCGTAGTTCAAAAGTGTAATTTTCATCCTTCCATCCTGATCCTCTTATCTGCGGTCTGGTCGCAAGGGCACCAGACAAGGATGCCAGGACTTCACGTTCTCCTTTCTACTTTATTCAGCTCTTCCAGGTGGACCTAGCGTGGAAACATAGTCTCACCAGCTTTTCCTGGGTCTCCTCCCGGTGCAACATGATCGGAACACCACAACGCAGTGGTGCCGGGAAGGCATTGTGATCAGATGCCCAAGTCATCTCACCTACCTCTTTGTATTGATGATCCTGTTCTTTTGTCATGATCTACAGCTCATAATCATGGCATACTGTACATTGCCCTTTCGCTTCAGCTCCATCTTCTTGCCGGGAGATTGATACAGAGTTTGCATCACTGCAGATCCGATCTGCCTGTCAATCTTATGTTGCACTCTCCAATCACTAGTGAAGAAGTTCCCAAGATATTTGAACTCCTCCATTTGGTGTAGGATGTCATCCCTGGCGCGTAGAGGGCACGGCACTCTTTTCCAATTAGGGACCATGGTGTAAGACCCTTTCCATCCCATTCCAAGTGGGATAGTTAACTGTATATAATTGCAAATTATATAATTGCAAAGGGGGGGGGGGGGCAACCCGGTATGTTGTCCTGGGCCTCAGGACCATAGGGGCTCCTGAATAACCCTTAATTTATTTTACTTTACCTTCACATATTTCTTTTTATTTAAATTGTTGTCTGATTAAATTCTACTCGATACATACTTAAAAACTTTAACATATTTAATATTTCAAATATATATTTTTTTCCTTTTCTTGCACACATCCCCCCTCCCCCAGTCTCAGCAGAGAATGGTTTGACCCCGCATTTTGTTGTCTTTGCCAGTGACTGTAGCTGGAGGAGAGCGAGCCTTCAGTAAAATGAAAATAATTTAAAAAAAACTTTTGGAGTGGACGGGTGGATGGCTCGTTTGTCGTCAGTTCGTCAATGTCTTCCTTCAGGAAGGTGGCGATGTGCGTAAAAACGCAGAGACACTTTGGATGGCTTTTTGCTGGAACTTTTATTAAAGTGATCCTCTGATTTAAATACATGTAGGCTCTAATAAACCACAATTGTTCTCTTGTACTAAAACATGTTGTTAGAAACACATAAAATGTTAAATCAATGGCAATATTTTATAATATTTAGTCCATATTTGACTGTTAGTTGGCGCCATGGTTTGCGGGCTCGCAGTGATGACGTCATTGGTATCTTTCCGAATGTGTAGCGTGTTCAACAATTGCTTATTGCTGCCTAAACTCGCGAAGTAAAATGCCACAATGTGCTGCTTTTGGATGCAATTTCCAGTCAAATGGAAAAAAGGGGAGTGAAGTGAGTGGTCAAGGCTTCTCCCCCTTTTTGGTCCCTGTATGCATGTATCCTACCCACCACGCGTTACAACTGGCGCCCGAACATTTTTCCTGGATCCTCAGTCAAGTAAGGGTCCCATCGCGTCTTCAATAATGGTTTTGGATCTGTCCATTTATCTTTATTCGTCGGTCCCACAGCAGCTTTTCGGATCAGCCTATTTTGTGGAATCGACGGCCTAATCGCAGCTGCGATATTGCCATGGGATCTGTCTAATTCCTGGATCTTCGAGTGAGTAAAAAAAACGCAGATTTGGATTAGTATTGGTATCTTTTTTGTTGACTATTCTTCGTGGGAGTTTTCCCCAAATCATACTAATTAAAGCACTATGGCACGCTACAGTGACGACAGTGACTCTGACGTGGACCTTACAACAATGATTGTAGGAGTTCGTCAGGGAATGCGTGTTTGCGTACTACTGAGCTCCAGAGTGAAGAGTGGTCAAGGTGGAAATATTATTTTTTTTTGTGAATAAATGTGCGTAAGTGGAAGCTTCTCCCTTTTTGGTACTTTTATACACGTATCCTAGCTACCACGCGTTACAATGTACAAGACCTGGATTACACAAGGTGTGCTCTTTGGCCTGTACTGTATGTAAAGCACACGACAGCTCTGGATGCTAACAATCTACATAATTATATTGGGAAAACGTTTGAAAATGCAATATGCTTACCTTGAATATCTGCTAATAAAACCGGAGTTCCCGAATCCCAACAGCATGCACTCTCGCTCCCAACAGGACTCTCTCGCATCACCAGTTTTGCCCAACTTTTGTCTTATCAGGTATATGCTGCACGCATTTTTCCCTGAAGCTCGTCTTGTGAACGACCGACAGTGTTGTCCTGCTCTTCACTTTTCAGATCTGGTTCAAATAGGAAGGGTTGAACTGATGACATGTTGGGAAAGCTAACGAGTGACAAGCTGGAATTTCGGCATTCGGGGCCAGTGACGTCACGCACTGCGACGTAACAAGAATGGCGACCTATCACTTAAAATAATTTTACAAACTTTATTAAAACAAAAACATTAAGAGGGGTTTTAATATCAAATTATTATAACTCATACTAACATTTATGTTTTAAGAATTACTTGTCTTAAAAATAGAGGATCCCTTTAACATTGGGGCTCACAGCCACTCAACTCAGCGCTACCACACAACAACTCTCAACAGCTCCTATCTTACCCCCTTACGCTCGCCCAACTCTTCGTCTGCGCCAAATTGGTAAAGCCGGTCATATTGTAGGGGACAGCGGCCCCTTGCGGATGCTGGCAACACCATGCTCTCCATTGAGCGTGAGCTTGCTCAAAAACTGGATTTAACTGATGTTATAAATGCTTTTGCTGTCAAAAAATCTTGGCACATCCCTGTTTGAGGGCTTGACAACCCCAGGGATGTGGAGGGGGCAGGCACAGGATGTTTAGTTCTACTGTTTTAATGCTTAGCAGGCAGGCATAGCACTCTCAGTTGTATTGTACTGTGGCCTACTTGGGAAAATAGATGGAAATGGTTTGTTTATACTGTGTCACATCACATTACGGTCTGTTAAATTTAACTGTCCATCTCAAATTAAATAATTTGAAAATTTACACTGTCATTGCTTGCAAAGCCTTAAAGTACTGCGTATGTTGTCGTGACAAGCCGGTGGCAGGGGTGGGGTTAGGGGGGAACCCTATAATGGTCTCTTGTCCCCGGGCCCCTGCAAGTCTGTTGACAGCAGTGTGTAGAGGTACCACTGCACTTGGAAATAAAGGTGGTCATTAGAGATGTCGATCGGGTCCAATCACGTCATTTTCACAGTATCGGAATCAGCAAAAAAATATCGGCCATGCCTTTTTTAAATATATATATATATATATTAATAAAATCGTTTTCTAATTGTATTTAACGTTACAGACATAATATGTTACGCTCATCCAGAGTATTTAGTTTAGGCTTAAGGTAGGGTTATCAAATTTATCCCGATAACGGCGGCAATAAATTTTTAAAAAAATGTGTCAGGTTAAAATATTTAACGCAATTAATGCATGCGCTGCACGACTCTCTCACTCATTGTCGCGCTCAATCTGTAATGACGCCGGTTTACCTATATAGAGAGATAAAAGGCAGCGCAAAATGAGTAGAGTGAATTTTGGCAGCCTTTGGAGCCTTTTTGTAATTGGCTAAAGCCTTGCAATCCCTCTCCCTATGATTAGAAATATCATGGGAAGCAATGTGGGGAAGCAAGGTGGCAACTGATCTTTGTCTTAACACCTTATATTATTTCCCAACGCAGAGAAGATATATCAATTGGTAGCCCTACGCACAGTCATGGTTCCACTTCCCATCATGCATTTGGGATGGCCACAGTATCATTTACTGAAAGCTCAACAAATACACTAGATGGCAATATTTAGTCAGAATATACAAAGTCACAAGTCTTTCTATCCGTGGATCCCTCTCACAGAAAGAATGTTAATAATGTAAATGCCATCTTGAGGATTTATTGTCATAATAAACAAATACAGTACTTATGTACTGTATGTTGAATGTATATATTCGTCCGAGTTTTATTCATTTTTTTTCTTAATGCGTTGCCAAAATGTATATGATCGGGAAAAATTATCGGGAATGATTGGAATTTAATCGGGAGCAAAAAAAAAAAGCAATCGGATCAGGAAATATCGGGATCGGCAGATACTCAAACTAAAATGATCGGATCGGGAGCAAAAAAAAACATGATCGGAACAACCCTAGTGGTCATGTTTCACAATTCCATACAGGCGGCATAATCTTTAAAGTAACCATAAAGAAATAAGGTGATCCAGTTTCAGTTGATTTTAATTATTCCATTTCTGAGGGGCATTGAACTGCAAGTTCTGTCCTCACACTGGGAGCATTTAAAACCAATGCTTCCTGTGAGCGAGTATGCAGGTTCAAATTCAAGGTCATTTTCCTGTAAAAATGTCTACTACCATGTGAACAATAACTTGTAACTCAAAGTCTGACCCTCCCCAACGCTCCAGCTGCTAACCAAGCTGTATGTCTATTACTTTGGTCTGTCCTTTGCAGTCAAACAGCCCTCTGTGGTCTATCTTATACTGTTATCCATGAAAAGTTCGTCGTTTTAACTGCCAGCTGTGATTTGGGATCTCATAAAGTGTCTCCTTGCTCAGATTGGGCTGTACAACCTTATTATGCCTTTGAAATGTGGATTTGGGACTTGTAACTTGTTCACAAAGGCTCAGTATTTGATTTCAGCATTGTGCCAATGTTTTGCCCTGGTAGTATTGTAACACCAATGTGCCATAATCAGTGCAGTGCAGTGCTCGCATAAGTAATTGAATCAAGTAAGATCAACAAAACATCATTTGGCTTCTTTTTCATGACATAATAGAACAATGTGTAATTGGACCTCACTTGACTAAATGTACTTAGATATTATTGTAATAAAAGGCAAATGGTAATATTGTACATACACACTATACAGTACATTGTATGTGCTGTGTAAGTATTTTGCTTACTTATCTAAAAACTGCAAATGCACGAGATTTAGTGGACTATATGTATATTTTTCACTGTTGGTTAAACTAAATCAATTTTATAAGTAAAAAGTGTTTCTACAAAGCCTAACATTGTATTGATAAGCAATAACAAATTGTGCCCGTTTCTGTTTATTGCATAACCTACCAATTCAGGCTAGGTTTCGCATCTGTTACATTGCATTTGTACCCCGCTGGCAGAACTATATTGAAATAAAGTCGCTCCAGGTTCATTTCATTTCGCAGCATCATGCCCCTTACCATGATGACTGCAGGCATTTGGCTCGATGCCATTCAATTTTACGCTCTTTATCTGTCAGAGGCCCAGCAGACAGATCGGGGATGATGGCGCGCAATGCTGTGGGACGAGAAATATGTAGTAAAGGTTGTAAAATGAAAATCTTGGGAAAAAATGATGATTTAGCTAAACATTACTCATGTTTCATTGCAAATGAACCCTTGTTATTACCTTGACAGACCCATCATTTTCAGAAGTGCTACACGTTGCTGTCAAATTGAACATAAGACAGCATAAGCAGAGGGATTCATGTGACACAAGAGTAAAATATAGACCTTGCGGCCACATTTTAGAAATGCTCAGCATTTCCCTAGCTATTATTTTAATAAATGGCTGCCAAATGATCATAAGCAACCTTTTATGTCTAAAAAAAGGTGCCGGAGTGTATTAGTCTTTCATGAGCAGGAAAGCCAAGCTCACAGAACCATGAGATATATTTGAACAACAATGAATTCACTACTGATAGGTTAGTCAATACCATCTCCTCAACAAAAGAAGATAAACATTTCACTAAACCGGGACTTTACAGAGAAGTCTGAGCAAGTTAAGATGTCAGGAACCTAAGTAATGTGTGCATGTATAGATAAAGCCATAGACTTCATAATTATATTGACAGGTCAACCCCTCAAACGCTGTGGCACACCTTTGCGTAGGGGGCCTGCCCACACCCAGCATCAAGAGGAGTTATTCTCAAACACACACACGCAGCGATCTAACGCTAATCCTTTAATGGGGGGGAAAAGTTCAGGAGTTTCACCTCCTCCAGCCATCGTGTAGCATTGCTGACTCGCTGACACTGAGCAACCAATGGTGGGAGAGGGTTGAGCCTTGCAGCTGCAAGTGAGGAATTTCTTCCTGCATTTTAGGGACATAAAAATAACTATTACCTTAGGGACGGTGTGATGGAAAATTTTTGCGGTATTGAAACCGTGATGTTTTCATAACACGGTATACCTTGAAACCGGTAATGTTTATTAAATGCAAATTGTCAGTTAGATTCCAAATACTGGATCTTTGCAATTTGTGAAAAAATTGTCAAATGGAAAATAAGGGTGTCGACATTTGCTTTTTTTTTTTTTTTTTTTTTTTTTTTTTTTTTTTTTTTCTCATCCATGAGTCTAGTTTTAATTGAATGGTTCACAAACTACACCACACACTGTAAGAGAAGTGAGCACAAACATGACAATTTTCCCACTTATCATTTAGGTTGTAGTTTACATTATTAAAAATGTAATTAAAATGCTATCAACCCTTTAACGACGGATGTGTCGGCAGTGACACATTAACGCATGCATATTTTAAGCTACCGTACCTCCTAAACGGTTTTTGGTTTTGAAAAAATGTCAGCTATTCCTAAAAGCTTCGAGGCTATAATCTCACTCTCCTACCACCAGGAAACCAGCGAATCAGCTCGTTTATTACCTGACGTGCTGGCAGTGACGCATTTACAGTAAACATGCGACCCATTGAATTACCACAACAGGAAAAGAGAAGTCAAGAGAGCGGTAAAAAAAAAACAACGAAGAATGACAGGTTTTATTATTTTTTGCGAGGAAATGCCAGCAAGACGGTCATCCAGGACAATAAAACCTCAACAGAGGTTTAGAGAGCAGTTTGGGAGCAATGGCGCAACGGGAGGAGCAACTTTTGGTGAAGAAAGGTGTCGATTGTTTCTCTGTAGTTGAACTTCTCCTTTTACTTTTCTTAAGCTCATTTTTACTTTGTGCACAGTACTTTATGTATAAAACATGTTTGTATTGTGTGTTGTTTTACAGTACAATATACAGAGTTGAAATGCGCAAATGTGCGCATGGCAATCTATTATGAATGATGCGTGCCTCGTTGGCTTAGCATCCATATTTGAAGAGTGTAACATTGTCTAAGTCTTGTCTCAAAGTATATTTTAAATAAAATTGTTATGTTCATGTATGTGCAACAATTCATAAATTGTTGGTACTATACAGTGTTTGTGACTACTACTACTACTCTGTCACAATGTGTGTTGTGACAAGGAACAGCTATTCTGTGTATGTGCTATGAAATAACAATGAAATAAGTACTGGTCTTCTTCCTCAAGTGACCTACAGTGGGGTAAATAAGTATTTAGTCAACCACTAATTGTACAAGTTCTCCCACTTGAAAATATTAGAGAGGCCTGTAATTGTCAACATGGGTAAACTTCAATTGAGAGACAGAATGTGGAAAAAAAAAAGAAAATCACATTGTTTGATTTTTAAATAATTTATTTGCAAATCATGGTGGAAAATAAGTATTTGGTCGATACCAAAAGTTCATCTCAATACTTTGTTTTGTACCCTTTGTTGGCAATAACGGAGGCCAAAGGTTTTCTGTAACTCTTCACAAGCTTTTCACACACTGTTGCTGGTATTTTGGCCCATTCCTCCATGCAGATCTCCTCTAGAGCAGTAATGTTTTGGGGCTGTCGTTGGGCAACACAGACTTTCAACTCCCTCTGCAGATTTTCTATCTGAAAATCTGAGAGAGCCAGCATGGGGTGCCAAGTCTGCAAACTCAGTCAAAGGATCACTTGCTGGATGTGTGAGACATGCAATGTGGGCCTGTGTCCCCGGCCAGAGAATCAAAAATGTTTAAAAAAAAAAAAAAAAGTTTATCGTTTTATATTTATGGCCTGTTTTACACACTTAGAAGGAAAGTATCTAACAAACTGTATTGCATATAGTTTATATATTTTATATATGGCAGAAAACACAGACAAGCCTGAAAAAATCAGTTTCTGCTCTTGTACTCATCCTTAAAAGAAACTGCTGTATTTTAAGCCAAATCAACTGTTGTCTTTGATAGAACAATATGTCTATATGCTGCCACAGCAGATTCATGGCGCATTAAGCCCTCGAACTATTTTTAATTTCTCCGTTTTACCCCGGAAACCCCAGTTTACAGACGTCGCGCAACCACTTTTGTTTCAACCCAGCTGTAAAACGAAGGCAATTAATTACATTTATTATTCAAAATGTCTGTCGTTTTTAGCTTAGAATCAATAATTGATGTCTAATATTTCGTTTAAAAAACATAAATAAATAAAAATTAAAATGAGGCATTCACTCGCATATTTTAAACTTTTAAACAAATTACGTCAAAATGAAAAAATTGGCTTCTGTAAAAAAAAAAAGTCACGGATATCTACCTCATAACTATCGCTTGATTGTATTTTTTTTCGTTACTGTCGCATTTTCCCCAATATTTTAGATGATAATCGATCCAAACAAAGAAAAATTAAAAGAGATGTTTAAAAGGGTAAATTTATGAAAATGAAAATCTCGATTACTCCTTGAAGTCTGCGATTTCTGCATCGCGACCCTTGTTATATTACCATGTTTCACCCATAAAGTCCCCCAAAAATCCAGCTGTTGCCATTCACATCTGTGTCTTGAAACTCAATGATAAATGCTGCATGGAGTTTTTGGATCAAAACAAGGTAAGTACGCGATAATATCTCGTTAAAATCGTGGCGTCTTTAATTCTGATCTCGCGAGCTCTCACCTCCAAGGGTTTTGCTGTTTAATTTAATTTTTTTTTTTTTAATGCCCTCCTGTTCAATATTTGTCTTCCCCCAGAATTTTGACATTTTAAGCTTTCCAATGATGTATCACACGTGCATATCGGACAATTTTGAAATTTTGCCAAATTGGGGGTCTCAGAGCGGAACTTCAAGTCACCTAAGTGTTTTCCGCCATATATATTCACTATGTTGCACTTTTGGTCTCCTGTGTATAACCTGTTTTGACCATAGTACTGTATGTCGAAAGGACAAAACACCCATAACCATACCTACTGTTTTGGTTGAATTATCAAATATAAAACTATTTAGTCTCATTTTTATCTGTTAAATGTTTATTCTAACAAGTTGAATAAATATTATCAAGCTTCAAAACGTTTCATCGAGCATGTTTGGTTGTCAATGCGACATCAATATTACAAATTTTGACAAAATAATGTTGACTTTTTTTTTTTTTTTGTCTTTTTGGGTCCAAAATGTTGATTATAATTGGTCAGTGAAAAAACAACAGTTTGGGCATAAAGATTATGGTGTCCTGAAAAAGGGACCCAACCAGGCCATTATGAACAAATTTTTGTTTGAAATATAAAGTCAACATCAAAGGCATGAAAATTCGGACAAAATAGGCTAGACTGTTAAAGGGTTAAACGATCCAGGATCCACTTTATTACAAGCACGTTCCACTGTTAAAATGGTATCCCAGTGTGAAAGATTCACAATTTCCAACCAACTTTAAAGATGCCCAAAATGGTGACAGCGTTCAGACAATTTTACCCAGCTTTAGGAGTAATTGGCTCCACCTGCAATGTCATTACAGCCAGCTTAGTGAGTCACTGTACGGCAGATTGCCAATTTAATCCATCATGTATTTACATCCCACATCATTTGATAATGCAACCACTGCAGCCATATTGAGAGCTGCTCCATACGGAGCAGTAAAAAAGATTCATACGTGGATGCGCATCGGCTGTAACTGGAGCAAGAGCTCCATTAAGAAAAGTGCGAGATCACATTTGTTGATTGCTACTCGCACACTCATGATACACCTCTTAAGGTGGGGTGACATATTTAAGCTTGAGAACAGTAATTTAAGGTGACTGTGACAGCTTTGGCGAGCACTTGTGGTGCAGACAATAATATAAAATTTAGTTTTCACTAACAATGGCTATACATACATATTTTTCAGAAAGTGAAGATTTGTCTGCTGCGATTTCTTGAACCAGTGCACAGCATTCAAGTGGCATTTTTAAGAAGCAATTGTATATTTAAAATACAGTTTATTATTGAATATTGTCCCATTACATTATTTGAGTGAGTTGTGGTCGTAAACTGCACCACGAATTAATGTCTGTCCCCGGAATATTTTTCCAACATACAATACTTGTTTTACCACTACAGCAAATCTCAGAGCCTCTACTTTTGAACATTTTAATTTAAACTGATGAGGGTGGGCTCACTCATACAAAATAAATGGCAGGGGATGAAAAGTCATTGGGCAGCATGACATTGTCCATGTTCCGGGGAAGCCTGGCGGCAAAACAGCAACGTTTGCTGCAATTGGCCAGAGGGATGTCCTTCACCTCCATGCCACTCTTAGCCCCAAAACAACTCGTAGGGTTATATTACATGACACCCTGCATGAGATTTGCCATCGTACAGAGGAGTCAGCCAGGGTGTCTGTTTTCATGCCCTGTGGGACACCATGTGTTTTTACCAGGCTGCTCTGGGCCATTAACATTTCGAGTTCTTATCTCCAAGCAGAGAAGTGACACAGTGGAGGTTGAAGATGCTGATCCTTGAACATTCTACATAGTACGGTGGTGCCCCTCCTGATATAAGTCTTGGTTTTTCTATGATCAGACTTGGGGGAAGTTGGCTGGCAATTCACCTTCTTTGGCCTAAAGCATATCGTGTAAGAATCACCAAAGGCCCGAGACAAGACTAAGAACAGCTAAGAAAAACCTAAAATGAAAATGATGAAGATGAACCAAGTTTTACCTCATCTAGAGCAGGTTAAGGGTGTGTTGTGAGGTGAGGGAAACAAAAGGCAGGCATTTGGATAAGCAGACTAAATAGCCAGTCCGAGACCTTGTCGGAGAGGTGGTTTCCGTTCGCTCCCAAGCAGACGGTGATGAAGTTCGCTATAGGTGCAAGAGCGACTGCACCGTTGTCCGACCAAATCTGAAATCACATACCTTTTTGCATGTAACAGGTTTCCATAGCAAATAAATGTTATTTGGTTAGCATAACAGTCTGTGGTTAGCAGTGTTGGGAATAAAGTCGTTACAAAACGGCGTTATTCCCAACATTTTTTTTTCAGTAACAGAGTAATCTAACTAATTATTTTTTCCGCCGTTACAACACCGTTACCGTTACTGACGGTCAAAAGCGGTGCGATACTTACTTTGAATAAATTGAAGAAACTACCAGCCGTAGCGAGTCTACTCTGCTCTGTTTATTTGTCATCCAAGACTTGGGGTGCATTCAGGTTCATGGCAATGAAAATAGTAAACATATATAGCCTACCTTTGCAAGAACGAGTTGGAGTTGCCGTTTGATACGGTCATAATGTGCAGGTCCTGCCCCCAGCCGCAGCAAAACTGTTCGTAGCTTTGTAGCAACTTAAAATTTCGGAATCGTTGATGAGTTTAGTAACATACACCAAACAATAAATACAGCAGAATGTCCATTTCGCGTAATTGTGGAAGCACGTCGACATCTTTACTCCATTTGTCTTCGGCTTGCTCGTAAGGGTCAACATTGTTCAGATCCTTAAATTTGATTACATATCTGTTCTTCGCCTTAGTGACGAGTTTGTCTCTTTATCGAACTGGCAAGTTAAAGTTTAATGTCCCGCGAGCCAGACCTGCTTCCAATATGGCTGCGTTGTTGTCAAATCTCATGTGATCCCCCATTCTGTGACGTGCCTAATAGCGCACGTACTTCAGAGCCAGTGTTTTCATACACAAACCGGAACAGCACGTGCGGCAAACACACACACGCAAAACAGATGCAGAGGGATATGATGGCAGAGCATTCAGAGGAAAATTTTTCCTTTACGATGTGGAGGCAAGGCAAGGCAAGGCAAGGCAAATTTATTTATATAGCACAATTCAACACAAGGCAATTCAAAGTGCTTTACATCACATGAAAATCATAAAAATCACATTTAAATCAACACAACGTAAAAACCAAGACAAACGATCGCATTTAATCACAGAATAAAAATAAATAAATAAAAATAAAACAAAACTAAAACAAAAACTACTACTACTAATAATAATTGAAATCAGCAATGGAGATAAGCACAAGAGGAATAGAAAGCAGGTAGATAGAAATATATAGACAGTTATGGATATGCAGTGCTAAAAAAAAGCGTTTTTAGCCCTGATTTAAAAGAGCTAACAGTTGGAGCATACTTCAAACGTTCGGGTAGCTTGTTCCAGAGGTGAGGAGCATAATAACTAAATGCTGCCTCACCCTGTTTGGTTCTTGTTCTTGGAACATGCAGAAGACCGGTTCCAGACGACCTTAGGGGTCTAGATGTCTCATAGGAATCTAACAAGTCAAGCATGTATTTTGGTCCAAGGCCATTAAGTGTTTTGTAGACGAGCAGTAGTATTTTATAGTCTATCCTTTGACTCACTGGAAGCCAATGTAGCAATTTCAAAACCGGTGTAATGTGGTCCAGCTTCCTTGTATTTGTGAGGACTCTGGCTGCAGCATTCTGTACTAGCTGCAGCTTCCTGACTGATTTTTTATCAAGACCTGTAAATATACCATTGCAATAGTCCAATCTGCTGAAAATGAATGCATCCATAAGTTTTTCCATGTCTTGTTGAGTCAGAAGCCCCTTAATTCTGGTTATATTTTTTAGGTGGTAATAAGCGGATTTAGTGACGGACTTTAGATGGCTATCAAATTTTAGGTCTGAGTCAATAATTACGCCAAGGTTTCTGACTTGATTTGTAGCTGTAAGTGACATTGTGCTAAGTTGGCTGGAGATATAAACACTATTTCAAGTTGGTCAAAATTAAAGGAAAGAACGGGCACGTAAAGTGTAATTTATGTCCCGGGGCAAAACTTTTGTCGACATCTGTGGTAAGCAATTCAAATCTGTTTATTTTTGTTGCACTTCAAGTGTAGGATAAATCTGTTGCTGGTGAGGTGCAATAAATATTACAAGGTTCTATAACACAGAAAATGTCAAATTCTTTGACATACAAAAACTTCTTTTAAAATAACGGAAATAGTTAATTTCCCTGGTAACTAGTTACTTTTACTATAGAGTAATTCAGTTACTAACTCAGTTACTTTTTGGAAGAAGTAGTGAGTAACTATAACTAATTACTTTTTTAAAGTAACGTGCCCAACACTGGTGGTTAGTACTACGTCAGCTAAATGAGTTGGGGCTCAACATGGAGCAATGATGAGTAAAATGTCTACTGTTCTTGTAAAATGAATGTGGTATCAAAGTTTTATGATGCTCCAAATTTCCCACAAACGCTTGTAATTGGATAAAACAAATCATTATGGGCACGTTTGCAGTTCTCTGGAGCTCTGTGATTGTTTACTTCCTGATGTTACCACAACCAGACTGTTTTTTTCCAATGATTGAATGATTTTTGCACATGCGCAGGTTTGTTGTCAAATCCTGGGTCACTTGCTCAAATTTTATTGTGAAAAGGAACTGCATCAAAAAAGTCAGGACCAAATTAATTTTGGTGCAGACCAAAAATATTAACCATGGGCTTTCCTTGTGTGAATACGCCCTAAGACAGTAAGACTTTTGTTGAAGCAGGTCCTTTTAAAATATGTGCTGCCGAAAAAGCGATGTCTGATTAAGGCAATTGAGGTTTCATAAAATAAGCGGCACTTATGCGTGATGATGGTTGGAATTGTATTTTATGTTTGCCAAAAATGTTGCTTAAAGGGGAAGTTCAGAATTATTGACTATAGGCTTTATCTTCCAGTTAGCGGGGGTTTAGTCGGTGGAGTTGATTTCAACAAATTACGTGCCATTTGTTAGTTATTTGTTAGTTTCAGGGCTCTGGAGTGGCTAAGCTAGCGCGAGTCAATGGTCCTGTCTTAGAATGCTAATAAAAAAACAACATATGCACGCATAAAATCACCAATGACCCATGCAATCAATAGAGTTGGCTATGTTTTTAGTATAAAGTTATTAAAACTTACCATTGCATGTCAATAGCTGTAGTATGAAGAGCAACATTTGTAATCCAGCAGCTCTGCAAGGAACAGTCTGTAGATCGGAGTGATATTTTTACCACCGGTGTGATTATGTCATAGCCAGCAGCAAGTAACCACAGTTTATATTGTTCCTTGTTCTTCTAAGGGACTTTGTGGGAACTTTCATTTACCCATTTCTTCTGTCTGCTTCCATAGCGTTTAAATGCACTTTTCACGATGTTGCTGTTCTTCAGTCAAGACTCAGTAGACTGATGCGGCATTCGAGGGAGGTCGGAAGTCGGAGTTTTCCAACCTCCGACCAGGAAAATTATCATTAGAACACCACTCAAACTGGGAGGCCCTAGTTGCGAAGTAAAAAAATTAATAAATTACCTTGACTTCACAAGTTGCTTCAATCTGACATCACTCGAAAAAATGGTGCTGCCTGTTGAAAAGCAGACCGCATATAGTAAAATTAAAGAAGGCAGTTTACAGTGTGTGCTATTTTTCTTAGCCGTCGTTTTTCCTCCATTTGATAACTAATGAGAAGGCAGGTTTGCTAGAGGTCAACATGTCCTGTGATGGCCAAAATAAAAAAAATAAAAAAATTAATTAAAAAAACGCTTTGAGGTCGCAACTGGTACCATCCGAGTGGGATAAGTCTGACTTCCCACCCTCCTCGAATGCAGCATGAACACAAGTGGCCGAAGCACTCCTCTCTATTGTGGTCCCATTGCGTATCTAAAAGAAAAAAAGCCTGCAGAATGAAATGAATTACGGCAGTTTGGTGTGACATTGTTGGGGCCGCATTGCTTTTTTTTGTAGAACGATCTAAACTTTGAGTCTTTTTAAATGTATTTGACTAGGGTAGATCTGTTTATATCGTTTTTTATTGGCACCATTGACTCGTGCTAGCTTAGCCACTCCAGAGCCCTGAAACTAATAAATGACTAACAAACTGGACGTAATTTGTTGAAATCAACTCCATTGACCAATTAAATCCCCACTAACTCGAAGATTAAGCCTAATGTCAAAAATTCTGAACTTCCCCTTTAAATTTTGAATTTTTTAACCATTTGGAACATTTACATTACAAGTGTAGCTAATGGCTTACTTAAAGTACAAATAGGTTTGCCCACTGTTGAAAAAGCTGAGCAACACCAATTAGTACCAAGAGCATTAAAATGGTTTGTTTAAATCAGAATAATGATGGTTGAAATATTAGAAACATTTCAAATGTATTTATTACAAATAAATAATTACACTAAACATTCAAGTGATTTGCCATGCATTTCTTTTCATCTTTTAACATACATACAGTATTCATGTTCCTCTTTTTCTTTTCTTCTTCCAGACCTTACAGATGGGTATAAAGCATTTCTCCGGGCTCTTTGTGATGCTGTGTGTGGGTGTGGCCTTATCTCTGCTGACCACTATTGCAGAGCACATCGTGTACAAACTGGTAATCCCGAGGGTCAAGGAGCCACGTTTCAAATACTGGCTACACACTAGCCAGGTACTCATCTCACACAAACAATCCATTGTCAATACAGTATGCCATGGAAATATTATGTTTTCCTAGAGCAAAATTAATAGGATATTGCACAAAATGTAAACACTTCAGTGGGGCAAATAAGTATTTAGTCAACCACTAATTGTGCAAGTTCTCCCACTTGAAAATATTAGAGAGGCCTGTAATTGTCAACATGCGTAAACCTCAACCATGAGAGACAGATTGTGGGGGGAAAAAAACAGAAAATCACATTGTTTGTTCTTTAAAGAATGTATTTGCAAATCATGGTGGAAAATAAGTATTTGGTCAATACCAAAAGTTCATCTCAATACTTTGTTATGTACCCTTTGTTGGCAATAACGGAGGCCAAACGTTTTCTGTTCACAGGCTTTTCAAAACACTTTTTCAAACACTGTTGCTGGTATTTGGGCCCATTCCTCCATGCAGATCTCCTCTGGAGCAGTGATGTTTTGGGGCTGTCATTGGACAACATGGACTTTCAACTCCCTCCACAGATTTTCTATGGGGTTGAGATCTGGAGACTGGCTAGGCCACTCCAGGACCTTGAAATGCTTCTTACAAAGCCACTCCTTTGTTGCCCTGGCTGGGTGTTTGGGATCATTGTCATGCTGAAAGACCCAGCCACGTCTCATCTTCAATGCCCTTGCTGATGGAAGGAGATTTTCAATCAAAATCTTTCGATACATGGCCCCATTCATTCTTTCCTTTACACAGATCATCGTCCTGGTCCCTTTGCAGAAAAACAGCCCCAAAGCATGATGTTTCCACCCCCATGCTTCACAGTGGGTATGGTGTTCTTTGGATGCAATTCAGTATTCTTTCTCCTCCAAACACGAGAACTAGGGCTTTAAAAAATTATCGCTCTAACGCGCGGTAATTAATTTTTTAAATTAATCACGTTAAAATATTTGACGCAATTAACGCACATGTCCCGCTCAGACAGTATTCTGCCTTTTGGTAAGTTTTACAGCAAGGCTTTTTGTGCTGTCTAACAGCGAACTCTTGTGGTCGCTTTGCGACATGGTTTATTGTTGTCTTGCCAGTTCAATATGGCTGCACGACGTCTCGGGCTGACGCCTACGTTGTAATGTTGTGCTTATATGATCCTTGGACAAGATTTGTCCGTAAGTATGGTTGTTGTAAATAATGTACATATTATATTAGTAAGCGAAATGTTATATTTTTTGTATGAGACGCTTTTTATTATGTTTAGTGAACCTGTATAGCATGCTAAGCTAACGTTGTTGCTAATGCAATGCTTGTATACTTTTTCTTTGTAGCTTTACGACGGTCTAAAGAGGACATGGTTTGAGGCCATTTTATTAATAAATCAGATGAAAAAGGAAGAAGTCTGATTATTATGGTGTCGTTCACTAGCTGTCTAGCTTTGGAAAAAGTAGACGCTTCGGAGTGAGGACAACATAGACAGATTTAAATGACAGTAGAGTGAAATGCCCACTACAGTCCTTATGTACCGTATGTTGAATGTATATATCCATCTTGTGTCTTATCTTTCCATTCCAACAATTTATTTTACAGTATATATATATAATTTACAGAAAAATATGGCATATTTTATAGATGGTTTGAATTGCGATTAATTGCGATTAATTACTATTAATTAATTTTTAAGCTGTAATTAACTCGATTAAAAATTTTAATCGTTTGACAGCCCTAACGAGAACCTGTGTTTCTACCAAAAAGTTCTATTTTGGTTTCATCTGACCATAACACATTCTCCCAGTCCTCTTCTGGATCATCCAAAAGCTCTCTAGCGAACCGCAGACGGGCCTGGACGTGTCTTTTCTTCAGCAGGGGGACACGTCTAGCAGTACAGGATTTGAGTCCCTGGCGGCGCATTGTGTTACTGATAGTAGCCTTTGTTACTGTGGTCCCAGCTCTCTGTAGGTCATTCACTAGGTCCCCTCGTGTGGTTCTGGGATTTTTGCTCACCGTTCTTGTTATCATTTTGATGCCACGGGATGAGATCTTGCATGGAGTCTGGTGTCCTTCAACAGCTCTTTGGTCTTGGCCATAGTGGAGTTTGGAGTGTGACTGACTGAGATTGTGGACGGGTGTCTTTTATACCCATAATGAGTTAAAACAGGTGCCATTAATACAGGTAACGAGTGGAGCCTCATTAGTCCTCGTTAGAAGTTAGACCTCTTTGACAGCCAGAAATCTTGCTTGTTTGTAGGTGACCAAATACTTATTTTCCACCATGATTTGCAAATACATTCTTTAAAAATCAAACAATGTGATTTTCTGTTTTTTTTTCCACATTCTGTCTCTCATGGTTGAGGTTTACCCATGTTGACGATTACAGGCCTTTCTCATCTTTTCAAGTAGGAGAACTTGCACAGTTGGTGGTTGACTAAATACTTATATTCCTCACTGTATATATTTTGTCCAAAGGCTTTACGAGCAACAGTACACTTTTCCAGAGGAATACAATTTAAGACTTATTGCTAAAATAACGACTCACATAACCAAAAATATTTACTTTTTACTAATTACAGTACACCTCAACTGATTTAGACGTTTACAGTTTATTACAGTTATTACAATTTCAATCAGACAATTTATTTGAGGCCAAAATACGAAACCAATCATATGTTGCTTGCTTTCCAGAGATTGCACAGAGCGCTTAATTCAGTCTTTGCTGACGACAAGCTGCAGACTATCACCAAGCCTGAGAAGAGGTACGGTACAGAAACACTTTATGCGAAAATGCTAAGAAGAAAGCAAATTGTACCAATGCAGAAACAAACATGCTTCAAGCAGGAAGTCACCTTCAGGATTTGATTGCCGATATTTTAGGCTGAGAATAAGTGACACCAATTAACATCCATGTGGGAGTTATGGAACCCATTTCAATGGGGCAATAAATAGCCTGATTAGTCTTTTGGAAGCTAATTATCTGCAATGCAAAATGAGGTAATAATCATGGTGCCATGTTGACATTCAAAATATTGTTGCATGTGTGTCTTTTGGCCTGATTAGGTTTTGCCTTCACCAAATACAAACCCAACAGCCTTTGTAATCAGCCCAATTGGTGGATTTGCGGGTTTAATTTATTTGACTTGACAGCACCTCATATCTGTTCCATGTATTTTCTGTTTATGGTAATTTATTTTTTGATTTGAATAGTGTTTGCCTATTTCATAATCCCTTTTAGACTTGGCAGATTACCTTCATATCTTTTTTTATTTCTCATGACATTTGGGGTTAAAATTTGCAGACACTTAACTAATTTATGCAGCAGTAAAATGATGCCATGCAATCTTAGTTACTGACATACTTAGGGGCCATTTACACTCGCTCCAAGAATACGACAAATTTTTTGTTTGCATTTCGTCTTGGTTCTGTCTTGGTTCCGTCTCCATTTAAACAATGTCGCAATTTCGCGTCTAACGATGTAGTATTCATGCCAGGTCCTAGAGGGCAATGCATTTATACATGGCCACAGCTAATGATTCACTTCCTTGACAACAACCTCCTCAGCCCGGAAGACAACACACCCACCCACTCCGAGCAATGGCATTTTTTTTCTTCTTTTCTCTTTCCCTCCTACATTTTATTTTGCAGTTTTATTCATGTTTTTTTCTGTATAGTTAATTTTTCTCCTTGTATTTCTTGTTTCTTTGCTGTTCTTTATGAGTTTAATTGATTGTATAACATTGCTTGTCAGTGAAAAAAAAAAATGAAGCAATGGCGTCCATGCATTTTTTTCATTTGCTTCAGAAGCCGCAAAAATGAAATATATTTAAATTAAAAATATTATTAAAAACAGTCAATTAAAGCCGCCATTCAGCGCGTTTGCTGCTCTGAATATTTACTAGCAGTGACTGTGCACTAGGGCTGCAGCTATCGAATATTTTAGTAGTCGATTAATCGATGGACTAGTTAGTTCGAATAATCAAGTTATTGGATAAGGAACATGAAAAATTGAAATACCTGAGCTGAGCCTCAAACGGTATAATTTTTTTTTTTTTTAAATGAAGATCTATGTCAAACAAAAGAAGAATTGGCTAACTTACATAGAAAAAGTCTGCTAGCTTAAATGCTATAAAGTGCTAAAGTTTTTTTTTCAATGCTCTTAACAAATGGTTCAGACACATATTCCCACAAAAAACGGCTAAATATACCTATAAACTAAATTATGAATGTATTAAAAAACATTAGCTCAAACAACTTGCGTTGGTCATAACAGGGAGCAGTTGGATTCAGCCATGTGAAAGAGGCAGACCAGAGGGCAGTGTATCCACCCTAATCAATAAAACTAAACGCAAACACTTACAAAATAAACCATTGCAACCCCACTTTAATTAAACGAATACTCGAAGCAACAAAATTTAATTTAAATATTTTTGTAATTGAATACTCGAGTTAATCGATTAATCGTTGCAGCACTACTGTGCACGCCCAAAGTGATGTGTCCGAGTGCTGACGTCATTGGAGCGAGAGCGTTTCATTCATATGGTTGCAGAGTAATCCTTCACCTTCGGTTTTCACCATCACCATGTAAAGACGAGGCATTCCGCAACACAATTGTGTTGGTGTCGCAGCGTCATCATGTAAATGGACCATTACTGTTTTGAACTTTATATTCATGATTAGTGTTTTTCATAAAAAATATTTTTGGTCTTATGACTTTACTACCCATTCAGCGTAGGGTTGGAATATACTATAGACTACTGTATTTCCTGTGTGTGTCACTGCCATAGAGACAGAACTATTTCATAAACTGAATGCAGTGGTACCTCGACATCCGATTTTTTTCGACACACGACATAAAATTTGACTAGTCATCTGTCTCGACATATGACAAAATCCTCGAGACACGACGATTTACAACAGCGTCGCAATTTCATTGTTTTCCCGTCGGATTTTCTTTTGAGATAAATCATCGTGGCTCCCAAAAAGGTTAGTGCAGGTGGTAGTAGTGGGGAAAACGGAAGAAAGTGGCACTTAACATTGAAATGAAGAAAGAAATACAGTGGTGCCTCTACATACGAAGTTAATTCGTTCCAGGACCTTGTTTGTAAGTCAAAATGGTCGCATGTCGAGCGAGATTTTTCTATAAGAATACATTATAATTCCATTAATTCGTTCCACAGCCTGAAAACCTACACTAAATCCTTAATAAATTCTGCTGGTACTATTACAAATGGCAATTACACATAGCAAAATAAATGAATTATGAATAAAAATTGGAATAATGATACAGTATAACAATAATAATAATGATATTTCCTGTAATAATTTAACGAATCGGGTTCTAATGTGGCGGATGTGTTTTGCATGCAATACCTGAGCGCACCGCGTGGCTGACGTGACAGTAATATAGGTGCAGTAAAGATTTTACTTTCTCTTTTAATATTCTGTCGTCGGCGTCAACTGCGGACAGTAGTGGTCTTGTATTGCACAAGTTCTGAAATAAATTATTAAAACCTGACGAAGCTGGCGATTTCTTTGGCGATGTTACTACAATAATAATTGTCACCTTAACTTATAAAGACTGTCGAATGGAGGTGGGAGAAAGACCGTCAGATCGTAGACATTCTTCGGTCGTGACTCAAATTTCTCGTCAGATGTCGAAAAAAATCGTGTGTCGAAGCAGTCATATGTCGAGGTACCAGCGCAATAGAAAAATATGAGCGTTGGGTGCCTGTGAGTGAACTGGAACTAAACAGAACACGGCTCACCATATCCTCCTCTACCTCCACATCCACTGTTTCCTCAGACCACTTTTCGCCAGTAAGTTAAGGTTACAATAAAAACGCTTTTTTAAATTTCTTATATATTCAATAATGTATTTGTTTTAAAAGTTTCTGTTGCATTTGTTAATAATTTAACTGTTTTGCTATGTGTAATTGCTATTTGTAATTGTACCTGCAGTACAAACCACGTGCTGGAACGTATTTTCCGACTATAAGCCGCTACGTTTTTCCCTCATTTTGAATCCTGCGGCTTATAGTCCAGTGCGGCTTATTTGTTGATTTATTTGGGCTAAGAATTAATACTTTATTTGACGTCATAAGATTGCCATATGACCGTCATAATTATGACATGACACTATCATGGGTATGAATGAATGCTTTTGACAGATGTCATCTAGTGTCATCTGGCAAATTATGTCAAAAACTCCATTTATGTCCCGCTCGGATCTTTTACCTCCATTCAAAAGTGAGTCATAAGCATTCATTAATGCTCACTGCAGTGTCATCTCATAATTATGAGGGTGTTATGACAATCTTATGGCACCACTGTCAAATAAAGGGTAACCTATTACCATAACCAGCAATTAATGAAACAACTGGAACAGTAACTGAAGAAATAATTAGCACAGAACATGAATTTTGTATGTTATTTACACCGGTAGGGCTGCAATGCATGCTAGGAGACATGATGGATGACAACAGTGTTAACAGCAGGTGGCACCAGATGTTGACTGTCTCTCCCAAGGGAGCAGTGATGGTCAAATGAAGCTTCTTGAAGCAGTGAAACTTTGCAGCCAATTGTTTCAAAGCTTTATAGTAGTTCATTTGGTCTTATGACACTCTTAGGATGCCACTGTCAAATAAAGTGTTACCAAATACTATAACAAGCAATTATTGAAACAACTGGTACAGTAACTGAACAAATAATTAGCACAGAACATGAATTTTGTATGCTATTTACACCGGTAGGGCTGCAATGCATGCTAGGAGACATGATGGATGACAACAGTGTTAACAGCAGGTGGCACCAGATGTTGACTGTCTCTCCCAAGGGAGCAGTGATGGTCAAATGAAGCTTCTTGAAGCAGTGAAACTTTGCAGCCAATTGGTTAAAAGCTTTATAGTAGTTCATTTGGTCTTATGACACTCTTAGGATGCCACTGTCAAATAAAGTGTTACCAAATACTATAACAAGCAATTATTGAAACAACTGGTACAGTAACTGAACAAATAATTAGCACAGAACATGAATTTTGTATGTTATTTACACCGGTAGGGCTGCAATGCATGCTAGGAGACATGTTGACACAGCAGGTGGCAGCAGAGGTTGACTGGGAGCAGTGATGGACAAATGAAATTACCTTAAGTAATGGAGTTTTGCAGCCAATTGGTTCAAAGCTTCATGGTGGTTCATTTGGTCTTACGACAGTCTTAGGATTCTACTGTCAAATAAAGTTTTACCGGTTAATATCATTTGGTATAAATATCCCATAATACAGTCAGGACAGCTGGGGCTTATAGTCCAGTGCGGCTTATCTATAAACAAATGCTGTTTTCGTGTCAAATTTGGTGGGTGGCGGCTAATGGTCAGGTGCGCCTTAAAGTCCAAAAATTACGGTAAATTTGTATGTAGAGGTACCAATTTACTTCTTTTTAATATATAGATGATTAAATACTCGTTTCAAACTGTTTTTACGTGTAACCTGTGTGTTTTAGTTGAAACCAAACACTTTTTACCTTCTTCACCCTACCCAGATTTTAAAGTAGTTGGAGAGAAAAAAAATGTGATTCTATTACCGCCACCACGTAGCTGGTTGACTCAGAATGGGCCAATTTTCTCATGAGTCAGTGTGACTGGAGATTATAAGATAAGCATGATTTATGTCTAATACTAGTAGCTATATGCTTTGATGAGAAGATTAAAGTATCCATTGAGCTTTTGCTGAGCAAGAGTTCTGTTTTGTTCTATCTTAAAATAAAGCTTTTGTGCTGCTGTTTCAAATTTGTCCTGGCTTAGCCCTGCACGCAGAGAGGACACTCCATATCAAGAGGAATGTCTGAGTAATGAGGATAGATTACTCTGCCTGTGGAGTGCAGTTCATTCAATCAGGTCCTTCTGCACTGTGCCCTTCCAGTTGAAATTATATGTGTCAACCTGTCGGTATGTTGTAGGAATAATGTGTTTGAATAAAAATGACAGATTTTTCAATTACATCATCGAGCTTTTAGGTTATGAATGCAATAGGCATACAAGCTCTGTTGAGAAAGTAGTAGTAAAAACTTTGTGCTGCTAAAGCTTCAAGCAATAACAGAAGACTAATGTTGTGCTGTGTAAGCATCTCTGATTCGTCAGCTTTATCAAATAGGAACTTATTAAGTATCAAAAGATTTTGGCGTGAAGACCTAATTGACTATAGAAAACCAAAAACACTTTCTGGCTTTCTTTTATACACTAGCAAAGGCACATGACAAGTTGTCAAAGATTAAAAGCAATCTCTGTTTTAAAGTCAATCACTGATGAATTTTTTTACCCTGATGTCGTGTTTCACAAGGAAAGGCATTTTATAGAAATACAGGTAACATTGCCGTGATGGTTATGGTATTTACAGTTATTGTTTGGTTAATGTAAATGAATAAATAAAGGACTGATATTTGTAGATTAATTAGTATTTTCTTGTTAGGAATTGGTCAGATTTTCAGGTTTTAAGAGCTTGCATTACTTTCAAAAAATTGAAATTCTGGAATTTTACATTATAGTATGTCAGTTTGTACAAAACTTAACAATGTTTTTGCAATACTAATACAATACTTATTTCAATTTGGCAGTGACTGGCAGGGGCATTTCAATGAAAGAGGATTTTATGTAAAACCTTATTCATTTCTGCAGTTCAATTTAAAAAAAATTGAAACTCAAATATTGTATTGGTTCAATAATAGAGTAAAATATCTCTTTAATAATTTCTGTGTTAACAACAAAAAATAAAATCAGCATTTCAAGAATATAAAAATATTAACAATGTTTAGTATTGGGTAGAATTTAGCCTCATGAATTAAAAAAAAAAGTTTTTAATGCCTTTTTATAAAATGACAGATTCTCTTTTATAACTGAAGAACAGTAAAAATAAATGTGTATATGGCGGAAAACACAGACAAGGCTGAAAAAGCAGTTTCTGCTCTTGCACCCTCTTTAAAATAAACTGCTGTATTTTAAGTCAAAAGAACTGTTGTTTTTGATAAAACAATACGTCTATATTCTGCCATAGAAGTTTCATGAGCGTATTAAGCCCCCGAACTATTTTTAATTTGTCCGTTTTACCCCGGAGACCCCCGTTTACAGACACCGCGCAACCGCTTTTGTTTCAACCCCGCAATGAAAAGAATTATATTTATTACTCGAAATGTTTATCATTTTTAGCTTAGAATCATTAATTGATGTCTAATTTAGTTTTTAAAAAATACAACTTTATTAAATTATTCACTTGCATATTTTAATCTTTTAAACAAATTACGTCACAGTTTAAAAAAAAAAGTGTCTGTAAATAGGTCACGGATATCTACCTCATACGTAACTATCACTTAATTGTATTCTTTTTTTTTTTTTTTGTTATTGTCATATTTTCCTCGATATTTTAGATGATAAATAATCGTTTCAAACAAAGAAAAATGGGGTGAAAAAAAACATTTAAAAGAGTAAATATTTGAAATCCCCAAAATGTCCAGCTGCAGCCTTTCACAGCTGTGTTTTGACATGCTACACAAAGTTTTTGGATCGAAAAAAGGTAACTACGCCATAATATCTCATTAAAATCATGGTGTCTTTAATTATGCGCTGTCATGCTCTCACCTGGAATTAGGGTTTAATTTTTTTAATTTTTTTTTTTTAAATACCCTCCTGTTCAAAAATTTTCTTCCCCATGAAAATAGAGATTTTAAGCTTTCCAATGATGTATTACTCATGCATATAGGACAATTTTGAAATTTAGCCGAATTCGGGGTCTCAGAGTGAGACCTCAAGTCACTTGAGTATTTTCCCGACATACATATACTGTATATATATCTTGCACGTCAAATATTGAATTATTTTGTTCAACATACTTGTCTCTTTATTGACACAGCTCTGCTCCCAATCAATTACAAGATGTTGTGTAGTTCAAGGTTTTCCCATTTTTCCCCCCTCTTTTTGCCTACAGCTAAAGAAAACGTTCAGTGCTAAATGTGACTTGTGAAAGCTATACAGTGTTTTGAAGCCACTATAGGCCTGATCTTTGTACTTGTAGATTATCAAACAGGACCTTCATGTATGACAAGCTGCAAGAACATGTGTAATACTTCAGAACATGGTGAATATGAATATTTATGTACATTACGAACAAATTAATTAATCATTTGACGCATTGGGAGGATGCACTGTAGGTAGTTCATGCTATTTTTGAAAATGACATGGGGAATATCCTTACAACTTCCTTTGAATGGTACACAGGTGAAAACCAGGCTTTTGTAGTTATAGAAGTAACCCTTAGCAGATGTAAAACTGAATTAATAATTGATGTTTAAATAATTCAAAGACCTATATACTTACTTGTGGTTGGGTATAGTGGCTACAGGCATTCTATTGTATGCAATATTAAAAGAGTTCCATCTGCATTTTTTTTTTGTTCACTTTAAATTCATTAGCCAACACTTACTTCTACTTACTTCTTGTAGAGAAATGTGGAAAAGCAAATGTACACACACAATAATCTAATTAATTAGTATGCAATGAAATAATCTTGAATAATGGCATTTAAATTGCATGACAATATTTTTCCCAAAAGGCTACATTACCCATTTAAAAGGATACATGTGGACTACCAAATCAAACAATATTCAGAGACTTGAATATTTTTAAATATGGAAAAAAATGTAATTAGTTGCTTTTTATCACAAAATGGTGGAAAAACAATATCCCAGGCAAAGCTATAAAAGACCTGAAGTTAAAAGTCCTATTTCAGTAGTTTTCATAACGTTTCTACATTTAAATGGGCAACAAAAAACATGAAAATAGACATTAAAAAAAATACTGTATATGGTCAATTAAGAGGTCTAAATGTGCAGGTACGTTTCGCAAAAATTATTTTATACTTTAGGCCAGTAGTCGCCACTGACAGGTTTTCTGTGGACACAACTGTTGACGTACCTTTTCAAACTAGCGCTTATCTTATGTTCCATTGTATAGCGTGTTGTAAGACAAAAAAATATTTTACTTTTATCTTCCACGTTTGTTATAATTGTATTTGAGGATATAGATTTACATACTGTATTTTGCAAGTGACATTGCAAACCTGCATCTACAGCAAAACCACAACATTTATCCGGAAGATCCTCACTACTCGTAGTTTTCTTAATTTTAATTTCCATATTTTTGCACTACAAACCGTACCTTTTTCAACCATTTTTGGAACCCTGCAGTTTTTAGTCCAACGCAGCTTATTTATGGATTTTTACAGTAAAGTATTTTTACTGTAAATACACATGAGGTATATGGTCAAATACAGCTTATATATTAACAAATACAGTTTTGTTTTAAAGGGAACCTCTGACTTAAAGACTGTAGGCCAGACATGTCCAAAGTCAGGCCCGGGGGCCAAATGTGGCCCTTGGTCAAATTTCATCCTGCCCCCAGCCTCTGTCATAAAATCAATAACATCTGGCCCGCATACAGACTTTATAAATTGGTCAGCAGTACTGCAACCAGCATATGAAGTAGCTTACACACGAAATGCTGCTCCTCATTTACCCACTAAAAGGCAACAGCATTTTAACCCTTTATTGCCAAATGTATCGCATTTGATACACCTAAAATTTCATGATTTTCAGACTAATTTATAATTTCTTTTTGAAAAAAAAAAAAAAATGATGGATGCAAGTCGACACATGCATCTGCAGGTTCCATGAGAAAAAAAACATGATTTAGCATGGGTTATAGATATTAGAACGCTTATTACACATATTCATTTTGACTTTTCTTTTCACAAATTTGAAAAAAAGGTTTCATTAGGACCTTAATTTTCAAATTTTGGGATTCTCTGATAATTGCTTCATGTTGCAGGTATTTAAGGGCTAAGCAACATTACTCCGTGTGACTCTCTACTTCCAATTTTCTAAAATGGCGACAATCAACTAAAAAAAGTTGACTGTGATGGCCGACGCTTCAAGGATAGGTGGAAATTGGACTATTTCTTCACTAAAATATGCAACAACTGTGTGTTGCCTTATTTTCAAAGAGACAATCGCTGTTTTTAAAGATTTCAATGTGAGGCGATGTTACCAAACAAGACACAGTAGCCACGTTTACATGCTGACTTTTATTCATACCGATTCAAATCATTCCGAATGGAAATTTCACATCAGCTGTTTACATGTCACTTCATCTATTCCGATCCAGCGTTTACATGTGTCTGCCTTTATTCCGAAAGGACGTTTGACAACTGCCGTCTGAGATGCGCAGATTAATCAAAACAAAGCGTCACGTTGCAAAACATGGAGATCGATCGTCAGATCAGCTGCTGTTTTAACTTTTCGAGTGGAAACAAAACTTCAGAATGACACGCCGTTCATTTAAAAAGTTGTGTGGGTGCGCTGTGCGTGTGCTTGGAAGCCATGTTGCAAGTGACGTTACTTACGTCACCAAGTGACGTCACCACGTCAGTACGGAGCATGTGCAGAAAGAACGCAACCAGACACCATTCCGCTTCCCTGTTTACATGATATAATTTTACTTCTAATCGGTTTGGGAAAAGGAATATTCCACCCCTGTGAATCGGAATGAAATTCCATTCGGTTTGGGCCTGTTCATTCCGAATGAGGTGTTTATATGGAACACATTTATTCGGTTTGAACAAATATTCGATTGTAATTGGAATATTTGGCTCCATGTAAACGTGGCAACTGACATGTACGACAAGATTACAGGGAAGATACGCAGCGAGAAATTGAAGCAACTTGAAGCTAGTTTAATTTCACAGCAGTAGTATTTCGCAAGAGCCCGAGAGTCGAAAGAGAACGCCGCAAAGCCTAGTTGCGAGATTGTTGAAATTATTCATTAAAAAAAATAATAAAGCAAATGTGACACACTGAATGGCTTGCTAAATTTTGCTTAAATATATTGTTCTATATATATTGTTGTTGTTTCCGATAAGCATTTGCTTTTCCCGTCTTCCTTGTCTGTCTTAGTCTTTCCTTCGGGTAAACAAATTCCACACTCTGAAACTGTTAATGATTTTGATGATGATGACAATGACAATAAATTCATTCATTCATTCTACGTAAAGGATGTCAGCCAAGGTCGGCCCCCTACATTTTTACCACGCCAAACCTGGCCCCCTTTGCAAAAAGTTTGGACACCCCTGCTGTAGGCTCTAATGAGCCACAATTGTTCTTCTGGTAGGCTCTAATGAGCCACAATTGTTCTCTTTTACAAGAATATGTCATTAGAAACACATAAAATATTGCCATTGATTTAAAAATGTATAATATTTAGTAAATGTTTTGACCTACGGAGAGCACCATGTTTTATGCGGGCTATGGACACTCGGGGTGATAACGTAGTTTGTCACTGTTACTCGGCAAACACTACCGGTGTTCTGCAATTCTTTCTATGCTGCGAGACGTTCAACACATGCACACATCATTTAAAAGCAGCGGTACTAACTATTTGTGTTTTTATTACCTTTTCATTGCCTCAAAATACTTTTTGCATGTTTCCCTCTCATACTTTTATGCATTGTTTTCTTGTGGTAGCTTTACAGCAGATTACTGATCTGTTGACCATATTAGTCACGTAGCGTGTTTAAACCGCCCTTATTTGATATTACTGTGTTTAAATATTTTCTCAAGGCATCTTTAATATGTTCTGTCTGCATCTAAACAAAACAAGCTGTAAGCGCACAGTAGTACTTTGGGTGTCAAATTCACCTCTTGTAGGACATTTCGCCGGTGTAGCACATTTTAGTAGAACACCGTTTTTTTTTTTCTTACTCTTGTCACGTCTCATCCCGTCTTTCCTGTTCACTTTGCTTTTGCTGCTCCTTTTTTGAAATATCGACAGTGCTGTCATGTTCATTAATTTTCCTCTCGGGTTCAAATTGAAAGGGTTGAACGGATGACATTATGTGACGTCACAGCCCTGCGACGTCAACAACAATGGCGACCTACTAGTTAAACTATTTTTACAAATTCTATAACAAACGAAAACATCAAGAGAGGTTTTAATATCAAATTATTTTAACTAGCAATATCGTTTATCTTCTAAGAACTACCCGTCTTGCTATCTTTGGATCCCTTTAAAATATGGTGTGTATGGCTTATAGTCAGGAGTGCTCTAAAATGAAAAAATATATACAGTACCATATTTTTCAGACTATAAGTCGCACCTGAGTACAAGTCGCGCCAGCCATAAAATTCCCAAAGAAGAGGAAAAAAACAAGTCGTGCCGGAGTATAAGTCGCATTTTTGAGGGAAATTTACTTGATAAAATCCAACACATAGAACAGATATGTCATCTTGAAAGGCAATTTGATATAAAATACAATAGAGAACGACATGCTGAATAAGTGTACAGTATGATAATGTTACATGATACATGAACAACAAAATGCGAATATACTGTCCTCACCAGGACGCTACGGCTCTGTCCTGGCTATACAGCGAGCTAAACTCCCTAATGACGATGCTTGACGTCCGTATAATTTGCTGACTTCATTTTGGCCGTCGTTATGACACCATCATTTGAAGAGTCAAACCAAAAATTGAAATAATACAAATCAATTTCGTCCTCGATACCAAACAGGTTTGCATCAACGTAAATAAATGATAATTAGCTGCTGTTACAGCAATGACACAAACGCTTAGCATCCGTTCGCTAGCATTAGCACATCGTTCAAACAACCACACAACTGGCACACAGGCGTTGCCTCAGTTGAGATATTTTACAAGCATAAACAATGAATGTAGGTTCGCAGCCGTGTTTCTCTCACCCACTCGCTCAGACGCTGCGTAGGTGTCCGTCTTCTTCTGGCTTGTGAGCGCTCTTCTTCGCATAAACAAGTGCGAGTGCGCCCCCACTTGGGCATGAAAGCGCCACAAACTAAAAGCATGCATTTCAATATAAAGTCAATAATATAATTGAACACACGTTGCCAAAGGCAGAACGCGAACGTGGCCATAGCTATTAAGAGTTATTCAGATAACTGTAGCATAAAGAACGTGTTAACAAGTTTACCAAACCATCAGTGTCACTCCAGAACACCAAAATAACATGTGAAATGATATCATAATGTGTTAATAATTTCACACATAAGTCGCTCCTGAGTTTAAGTCGCACCCGCAGCCAAACTATTAAAAAAACTGTGACTTATTATCCGAAAATACAGTATTCATTTAATTTATTGCATGTATTTTTTCCAGAATTTTCTCCTGTCGGTCCCATTTCCTGCATATGCCTTACAGAATATAATAAAAATGATAAAAATAAATTTAGGGTGGAGTCTAAAATGTGTTTTGACTGTTGCATAAATTATTTTGCTGTATTGATTCATAGCATCTCAAGTCACAACATTCCTGGCTGAAGGATTCTAAGACACGGCATATATTGTACTAATGATGTCAAAAAGTGGTACCCCTGTTTTTTTGCATTTGTAGGTGCAACGAAGGAAACAACAAGTCAGCATCTTGGAATTCTGCAGAGCCCTCTCTCTACAACAGGCATAGAGTTCCTGCAAACGAGGCCCACAATGACTTGGAACACCCGCCCTCCCAGGATCTTCCTTTACCACCACCAGCTTCTGCGTTTCCGCTTCACCATTCTCTTCCTCTAATGGACAAACACCTTCCCATCGTGACCACCTCTAATGGCCGCTCAAACCTACTGAGCCGCTTGTGTGCCCAAGGACAGGGAAGCGCCGCACTGGGTATGACTCCAGGACCGTGTCTGGGTGTGGGAGACTCTGGCTCTGGGCTGGGTATGGGTCGAAGTCCACTGGTACAGGAACTGTCAGAACTGGAGAACCAAATCTCTATGATCAAACAGCAATTGCAGTCAGCCATGAGGAGGAAGAGAGAGCTTGAAAAGTACCAGTTAGAAAACCCACTAGCAAACCAGACTACACCTAGCCCAGCTACTGTGCACCAGCCTAACCAGCTCTCCCAGTATACACAGTCGCACCAACAGACTAACCAACACCAAAACACACTCCCAGAATTCTGAAACTTTCACCCAATTTGCTGAGGAAAAACCTTCTTTGTGTGGTGTTCTTGGAAGAGGGTACACTCCTGGTAGATGCAGCTAGAGCATTTGATGATGAATGATGTTTAAAGGCTCAGGAGAACCCCCTCAATGTTGGACTGAAGCGTTTAGCTTCGATTATATCGTGTGATCAGTCCCAAAAAAATCAGTTAATAATTTCCCAAAATGTGACATGCATTTGGCAGGGCGTAGTGGACAATGAACTGTACCAACACCAACTCACTCCTTCCATGCTTGTTGCAGTTTGTGGTGAGCTGTGTAAACCATTCCCCATTATGTCTTTTGCAACTTTCATTACCTTCATTTTCTTTCATCCCTTCCCTACTGCTTTGCTCTCTCACACCTTCCCCTCTAAGCCCTGCCTCTTCAAGGGAACAGATTTGCTTTGCAGTGATGATAAGCATGATCCCAGATATGAAGGCCTGCAGGTATTTAAGCCTAATGGGCCAAATCATCTGAGTCTTGTGTCGTGGCTCACTGAAAGTGTTGATGGCCTGAGCTTGAACCCAGCCGTTAAAGTCTTGGTGTCCCTTAGATCTTGGTGAAACCTCGTCTGTTGGGATCAAAGGAAATTTGTCACCTTTACCATTGATTTTTTTTTTTTTCAGCTTTATAAATCATATGCCATGGGTCTTTGCATTTTCTGGTTATCATATTGTCAGGTTGCCTGTGAACATGAATGAAAGTTTGGAAAGACTCATTTATGAAGAACTTCTTTGGTTTTTATAGAAAGTTGCACTTCTTATCACAATATATTTATTCTAGCAGTTTCACACAGGTCCCAAAGCACCTCTACTATACTAAAGTAATGACTTACCGCTTAAGTAGTGCTTGGCGATATGGCTTTGTACATCAACAGATGTATACACACACGCACACTCCCATTCCCCTCACACTCACATATATGTTTTTTTTTTAAACAAATATCGATATTTGACTCAGTATCAAATTCGTCGAGAAATCTTTAAATATATGAATAAGAATCAGACCAATTGTTTAGCGAATAATCATAAGTACAGCAAATGAATAACTTTACCCTTCATTTGGATTTGTCAAAATGAAACCCAGTCCAATTCTTAATTTTACCATGTCATGGGCAGTGTTGTCATAGATTACTTGAAAAAGTAACTTAATTACTGATTACGCCTCAAAAAAGTAATCTAGTTACTTAACTGATTACTTTATTGTCAAAGTAACTAAGTTACTTTAAAAGTAATTTATCAGTTACTTTTTACCATTTTTTCTCCCTTTGCTATCTCAATATAGGACTGACAACAGAAAAATGTCATCGGATGTAATTGACTCTCCGATAATTGAAGTTAAAGGGGAAGATCAGAATTTTTCACGTAAGGCTTAATCTTCGAGTTAGCAGAGGTTTAATTAGTCGATAGAGTTGATTTCAACCACCATTGACTCGCGCTAGCTTAGCCACTCTGGAGGCCTGAAATCAAATAACTGACAAACTGCGTGGAATTTGTTCAAATAAACTCCACTGACTAATTAAACCTCGCTAATTCGGAGATTAAGCCTAATGACAAAAATTCAGAATTTCGGGTTAGGGTTAACAGCATATCTGTGCCAATGTAAAACAATGGAAATTGACTGCACAATAAACAACAACACACAAATGAATTGCACAGTGGAATAAAGACAAAGGTGGGGAGGGAGCGCGGATGCGCGCGCACAACCCGGAAGTACGCCGTACCCACACACGGTCAATTTGGCAACAAAGCGTGGCGGCAACTAAGCACTTTGCACTCAATCAGACTTACAACACATACCAAAGATGCTAAACGAACACGTCACCTTACGGCACAAATGTGCAACTAGAATATGATGTAAACAGTGCTTACCAACTTGGAACGATGACTGCCCGTCGTTGCAACGGCAAAGCTACGAAACAGCCACGCATGTAGGGGGTCCAACTTATCGCTGATACACTCCAGAATGATAGAAAAATGCTCACATTCATTTATGGATGTACACAGATCAACATCCCACATCTCAATACAAGGCTCGAATCCGCACCCTCCCTGGCAGCCTGGCCTTTCTCAGTTCCAAAACACTTGGCGCGTGTGACGCAAGACCAAAACAGGAAGTAGCTGTGAGCAGTTACCATGGAAACGAACTACCGGGAATGTTTCTAGCGTTTTCTATTCAAAATGCTGTTCGTACATGACTACAATATTCTTCATTATACATACGTTATGAAGCAATGAAAAAATAGTGACGCACAGACACTAAGGAAACTAACCTTAATCAGATTACTGGGGTTGGAAAAATGAACGCGTTAGATTATTCGATACTGAAAGAAAGTAATCAGATTACAGTAACGCTGACAACACCGATCACGGGACATGACTAACAAAGACTCTGGGCTGAGCAGTCATCGCTCCTGCCTGACAGGCCTGTCAAGAATGAGCTGTGACTGTCAGCTCATATATTGTTGATCAACTACTATGTTAAATTGAAGACCACATTGTCGACGCCGCAAATGTACTTTGGGGTAATATGCTTTAATTTGGCATAAAGTAGGAATTGGAGTGACCCAAGCCTTCTAGGCTCCCCATAGCCTAGAAAGCCCATGGAGCTCTCCAGATGGCAAAATACGGGTGAATCGACTTTGAAAAATACTAATGTTTACAGCTGCCGTTGAATATGTACAGAAAACACGAAGCCAGTTACATGCTAAATCCACGTTTTGAATCATGAACTGACACAAATGCAATGTTTGTTCAACCACCTGCTGAACGGTCCTTTCTATGCATATTTTAGTTGATTTAGTATTTAATCACCACAATATTAATCAATCCATCAACCAACAGTCTTATAACGGTACTCTACATGTACATTTTGCATTAAAATTTCAAACATGTGAACATACAGTATTTATATACTGACAAGTCCAGTAAAAAAGTGACACACACGCCCCTCCTCTACGCCCGAAGATATTGGGCTACAGTATATTTTACCATACCTCTCCAACTGTCTTCATTTAGTAGTGCTGAATGAGTGACTTATCGATTACTGATTGCAATGAGAAGCCCCCATCACACTGCACCATGTACAAGTTGCATTTTGTTTAGATTTATCTTACATTAACACATCACCAAAAATGTGAAAACTAACAATAAAAAACACAGTTTTAACATTCAACTTTATTGCATAACAAAAAACAGAAATGCCATTTCACATATATCAAAATTAAAACTGATTGAAAATGAGTGTCCATTAAAAATGTCATGATTGGCAGGTGTGAAGGACCCAAAAGATGACTCATAAGCACAAAGGCAAGTTCAGTCCGTTTAATCACAAAATTGACCCAAAAAAAACAACACATTAAAAAAAATATGCTCGGGTACCAAATCAGTCAGCTGTTAAAACACAAGGGAATTTTTTGAAGAAACTAAAAGGCAGATTGACATATAGAGGAACTCGGAGAAAGAAAAAAAAAACACTCAAAGGTTATGCACACAGTGGTGACAAAATGAACTCACACAGAGAAATAGGAGTGAGTAATTTGAATACACAAGTAAGGCCAAACAACCCACTCATTCAGCGCAGGGCTGTTGAAATCAGCTCTAAAAAATACTCCTCAAACATATATTTTCAACCATTAAAAAAAATCTGTATCACTGATTGATCATTCTTTAAAATGGATTCACTAACATTTGCTATCTGGGTCCACAGTGTTATCTCGGCTGGTGGCTCCTCCCAATTCATTTTATGAATCGCAGAAAAAAGAAAACCATGAATATGAACTGTATGATAACAGAGTCCACACACACGGTAGAACACACAGGATCATTTTAACTTCCATTTGGACAGGCCTTGAGCCATCAAATTGGCCGTTTACCAGTTCCATTTCCAGGAGGTGCAGAACTCTGGATATGGCTGCCCAGGTAGACTCCACCTGTCCCCTTGGTTGTTGCTTTCACTTTTTGGGTAATTAGGAGGCCAATAATGCGCATTGCCACACAATATTCAATTAATCCATATGTAAAGTAGTAAGTTCACAGTTCAAACATTTGATTTTTGTAAATGACAGACACTGTTTTTAGTTAACTACACTACATTGTTAAGTCGGTAAAAGTCTCTCAGGCTTCGGGCTCGTCTCGTGGAGCAACAAAATCTTGCAGTGTCAGGCCTAGACATGTGCCGATTATCGGTTTCAAGGTATACGTGGTATGAAAATGTCAAGGTTTCAAAACTGTGAAAAAAGTTCCGTCATACCGCCCCTATGTTATTAGCTATTTTTTATGTCCCAAAAATGGTATGGAGTAATCCCTTGCTTGTACCTGTAAGGCTCAACTCTCCCCCACATGTTTTTGCTCAGTGTCAATGAGTCAGCTGTGCTACACGATGGCTGGAGGAGGTAAAACTCCTGAACTATTTCCCCCATCAAATAAAACAATATCACTGGTATGGGAATACTTCGGATACAGAAAAGTTACAGACAGCTGCAGTTTAAAGGAGGAGGGCCAACCGACATGTATGTAAAACCTGTTTGCGGAGGGTGGCTGCCAAGGAGGCAATACCTCCAATATGATTTCGCATTTATACAAAATTAAAGTTTAGTAAACACTAGGGGTGTAACGGTACACAAAAATCTCAGTTCGGTACGTACCTCGGTTTTGAGGTCACGGTTCGGTTCATTTTCGGCACAGTAAGAAAACAAAATGCAAAATATAAATGTGGTAGTTGTTTTTTACACACTTTTGTGCTTTCAACAACAGGAACATTTGCCTATACAAAGCTAGAATTCTGCTCAAAAAGCGGGTATTTAAAGATAATAATCCAACAACAATTTGCCTATCAGACCCAGCGTATTGGTCTGCTTTCTTTCTGAAAGAAAGAAGAAAAAAGAAGTCCTGTGCTATAGAGAAAAGCAATCCCAATGACAAAGATTATAACATGTATTTTACAAATGAAATGCCTCAATGAATCTTTTTTTTTTTTCTTATGAAAGGTTTTCAAAAGCGTTATTGGATTTTCTCAAAGCACCACACAGAAATTAATACATTTAATTGTGTAAGCAGGATCTGTGTATTATTATTATTTAATTACAGGTGTTTTAGCTCATTTCAATGTATTTTATTTAAATGGGCTATCATTTATTTTATTATGTTTATATTTTACAAATGTGATGCAGTATTCGTTTATATTGTATATTTTATGTTGTATAACTTTACTTCCTATGTGAATATTAGTTCCTACTTATTTTGTTGTGGTAGGAGGGTTTTGTATTGAACACGGGGCCGGGTTGGTTATTATTATAGTAGAGAAGACAACTGTAAATCAATAAAGACAAGTCAACCGTGCCCCGATCTACCACTCAAGAGAGCTGATGGACTCAAAAAGTGGGTTACGATTGCATATTAGTTTGAAAATCAACCGGATCAACCGTATTTTTACACGAGTGACTTCCGTTCTGCCCGATCTTAGCTAGTAGTATTGACGCAGGAGGGCCGCGTCTCACGTCAAATAATAAACTCTGCCGTTCTTTTCGCATGTGTCATGTTGAGCCACTTCTGGAACGCGTCTAACACGTGGCCGCACTGCGACTGGTGTGCATTGGCTGATTGACTTTAACGCCCGCGTTTCACTGTGTTCTCGCGGCGGCCAAGTTGTCGCGCTGTTGAAGTTTCTGGGTTATATACTGTCCTACTGTGTTGGTCCTCATTATAGTAGAGAAGATGGAGTAAATATAATCTACACACAGAAACTATAACCCGATCGACTCACAGCCTTGAAAAGTAAGGGTTACATTACGTCAGAAACTCGTTCGGTACGCCTCCGGTCCGAACCGAGCACCCCGTACCGAAACAGTTCAATACAACTACATGTCCCGTTACACCCTCAGTAAACACTGTCATGAACGTTTCCCACCAGCTACGAGACTTAACTCCAGCGAGTTTTAGTGTGTTTAGTGTTTTAAAACGTAGTGTTTTTTTCTGTCTGGCAAATGTCTCTGTTGAGAAAGCGAGTGTATGATGTGTGTAATGTAAAAATGATACGAGTCATACACACGTGCTTTTTATGGAAAATAATTCAATTATTTTTGTTCTGATGGTGATAATGTTAAGCAGTGGCTGTGCGGTTAGTCTTACCTAAAGGACTGCGTTTATTTTAATTTTTATTTAGAATATGTCACTTATTTTTTTATTTATTTTAACATTATACTTATGTTCCAATTTTCTAATCTGTTTTAAAAAATAATAATCCTTTTCAATGGGAATAATTTTTTTTTGTTTGTTTTTCAAACCCAGATATCTCAAAGCAACACATTTTAGAGCTGTAATTGCAATACCGTGAAACAGTGATATTTTGTCTTAACGTTGTCATACCATCCAAATATCATACCGGCACATGCCTAGTCAGGTGTAAACACGATAAATATTTTCCCACATCGAGCTTTGCTGAAATAGCGATCAAATCGAGCTTTATGACACATCGCCCAGCACTACGTATAAGGTTTAAGATCACAGAATGTTGCTCCATCATGCTGAAAAAAAAAAAAGAAAAAAACTCAAGAGGTACTATCATCACCTGGGATAGCATCAAGCATTTGATGCATTGTTAGTTGAATATATTCTGCCACACAAAGCACCAGTCAACCTCTGGCACTTTTTATTTATTTATTTATTTATTTATAAAGATGATTTACATCTGAATTAATCCCCCTGTGATAAAACCTAAATCTTGCATCTGCTGTTCAAGTTTTGCGTTCTGTCAATAAAGATTTTTTTTTCATTTGCGCATAATTATTTCCGCGACCTTGAGATTAAACAGATATCAACAATTGCACTGTAGACTTTTGCAGCAGTGGCTTTAAGCAGACACATTTTTCAGTCCTTGAAATATTTATTGCTGAGGATTGCTTGATTTCACTCTCAGGTAAACTGAGATTCACCTACAGCTAGACATGCCTACCCGTCTAAAAACCCACGACTATTATAGTTTAAAATAATGCCGACGGCTACATACCAACCCTCTCAACACTACCTACCTTGAACCGACATTTGATGTTTGCACTATCCCTCGCTTACTTTGTATATTGCTTGGAGAGAACAATTTGGACAAGGAGGCAGTCTGGGAAAAACCAAGGACTGCGACACACACAAACAGGCTCTTATTTTTCATCAGTGTGTCTTCAGGGTAAGCGCAAGCTGTCACAGTTGAAATGAATACCTGACAGTGTAGAAGGGCAAGCGCACTGACACAGCAACCAGCTTTCATTGCGAATCTGAGAGACAGAGAGAGGGGAAATGCTGCTTTGCGCTGACGTGTATGTCACTAAAGTTTATAAGGCCTTGACAGAATGACTTAACTAAAAACAAAACAAAGTGTCAGGTTTTAGCCTATCTTCCGCCCCTTCTAATCCCCTGTCTGAGGAGCTTCGATTGAAGGGGAAAGCGCTACATCCCGTCATGCAACACTCACGAGGAAAATAGTCAGTTTGATTGCTAAAAACACGAGGCAACATTTTGTAAAGATTATACCAGATTGTCCTCTTTCATTGTCACCAATATTTGAACTACAGTACCACAGTAGACAATAGAAACTCCCTTCAATTTCACACTTACTACACATGGAATCATGTTTACCTTGTTCAAATGTACAATGTGTTTTATAGTATAGAGTATAAGGTTAAAGAATCAATGAGTATTTGATTGCATCTTTGGCTTGTCTATTTTCCAGGATGTTTTTTCCTCACAGCAGAGACTCATTCTGATTGCTAAGATTGTCCACTAATTACTCCAGCTCAAAATGTCATCAAAACTGTCATAAAAAAACACTTATTACCCCTTGATAATAATGTTAATAATAAAATTTCAAGATGTAAAAAAAAAAAAGACATACAAGAATCTTTTATAGTTTAGCTTTCAAGTATATGCTAAATCGAGAAGTAAAATTAACTACAGATAATTAAAATACATAACAAAATAATTATAATACAGAGGTGTGTAGAGCAGCCAATAGTTTTACTCAAGTAAGCGTAGCGTTTAGGGTTGTCCCGATCATGTTTTTTTGCTCCCGATCCCGATCGTTTTAGTTTGAGTATCTGCCGATCCCAATATTTACCGATCCGATTGCTTTTTTTTTTGCACCCGATTCAATTCCAATCATTCCCGATAAATTTTTCCGATCATATACATATTGGCAATGCATTAAGAAAAAAATTAATAAAACTCGGACGGATATATACATTCAACATACAGTACATAAGTACTGTATTTGTTTATTATGACAATAAATCCTCAAGATGGCATTTACATTATTAACATTCTTTCTGTGAGAGGGATCCACGGATAGAAAGACTTGTGACTTTGTATATTGTGACTAAATAATGCCATCTAGTGTATTTGTTGAGCTTCCAGTAAATGATACTGTAGCCATGCCCAAATGAATGATGGGAAGTGGAACCATGATTGTGCGTAGTGCTACCAATTGATATATCTTCTCTGCGTTGGGAAAAAACATAAGGTGTTAAGAAAAAGATCAATTGTTACCTTGCTTCCCCACATTGCTTCCCATGATATTTCTAATCGTAGGGAGAGGGATTGTAAGGCTTTAGCCAATTAAAAAAAGGCTCCAAAGGCTGCCAAAATTCACTCTACTCATTTTATGCTGCCTTTTATCTCCATATATAGGTAAAACGGCGCCATTACAGATTGAGCGCAACAATGCGTGAGTGGGTCATGCAGTGCATGCATTAATTGCATTAAATATTTTAACGTGATACATTTAAAAAAAAAATAATTACCGCCGTTATAGGGATAAATTTGATAACCCTACCTTAAGCCTAAACTAAAGACTCTGGATGAGTGTAACATATTATGTCTGTAATGTTAAATACATTAGAAAATGATTTAATTAAAAAATATATATATATTTAAAAAAAAGGCATGGCCAATATTTTTTTGCCGATTCCGATACTTTGAAAATGACGTGATCGGACCCGATCGATCGGGATGCCGATCGATCGGGACATCTCTAGTAGCGTTACTTCAAAATAATGTTACTCAAGTAAGTAAAAGTAGTCATCCAAAAAATGTACTCAAACACAAGTAAAAAAAAAGTATCTGACGAAAAGAATACTCAATTAATGAGTAACATTGTAACTGCTTATTTTTTATTGTTTTTTTTTTAAACAATGGTATTTTTTTCCTCTCAGCACAAACTAATCTATAAGAACTGTTGTTATAATGATACCGTACAATAATCCATTGCATAACCACATTAAGCCAAAGAAATATGAAAAAAATAATAATAAAATTGAATTACGGCATGAGAGAAAAAAAAGACAGCAATGAAGCATTATTCATCCAAAGAGCATGAGTGCCCTGCCCTCTAGAGGAGAAAATAGTTCCTAGTTGGAATATTGAATACTGTAGTTCCTTCATGCAGTGTATGACAAAAGTGAGTACACCCCTCGCATTTCTGCAGATATTTAAGTATCTCTTCATGGGACAACACTGACAAAATTACACTTTGACACAATGAAAAGCAGTCTGTGTGCAGCTTATATAATAGAATTCATTTATTTTCCCCTATATCCCATATCTAAACCCCTGGCAACAAAAGTGAGTACACCCCTTGGAAACTACATCCCTAAATATCCAAATTGAGTACTGCTTGTCATTTTCCCTCCAAAATGTCATGTGACTCGTTAGTGTTACTAGGTACTGGTGCGCATAGGGAGCAGGTGTGTTCAAATTTGTAGTGCAGCTCTCACACTCTCTCATATTGGTCACTGAAACATGGCACCACATGGCAAAGAACTGAGGATCTGAGGATCGTGTTGCGCTACATGAAGATGGCCAAGGCTACAAGTAGATTGCCAACACCCTGAAACCTAAGAACAGGCCTCGGGTTGGTCGTCCAGAGAAGCTGAGCGCACATGCTGAGCGTCACATCCAAATGCTTTCTTTGAAAGGTCGTTGCAGGAGTGCTGTCAGCATTGCTGCAGCGATTGAAGACGTGGGGGGGTCAGCTTGTTAGTGCTCAGACCATACGTCGCACTCTACATCAAATTGGTGTGCATGGCTGTCACCCCAGAAGGAAGCCTCTTCTGAAGACGGTACACAAGAAAGCCGCAACCAGTTTGCTGAAGACATGTCAACAAAGCACGTGGATTACTGGAACCATGTCCTGAATGTCATGGTCTGGGGGGCAGTGTTCCAGCATGACAATGACCTCAAACACACTTCCAAGATGACCACTGCTTTACTGAAGAGGCAGAGGGTAAAGGTGATGGACTGGCCAAACATGTCTCCAAACTTGAACCTAATATAACATATTTGGGGGATCCTCAACCGGAAGGTGGAGGTGCAGAAGGTGGAGGTGCGGAAGGTGGAGGTTTGCAAAGTCTCAAATATCCAGCAGCTCCACAAAGTCGTCATGGAGAAGTGGAAGAGCATTCTAGTGGCCACCTGTGAAGCTCTGGTCAACTCCATGCCCAGGACAGTAAAGGCAGTTCTGGATAATAGTGGTGGCCACACAAAATATTGACAGTTGACATGTTAATATTGACAACTTTCACTAAGGGGTGTACTCACTTTGTTGCCAGGGGTTTGGATATTAATGGCTATATTTTGAGTTATTTTGAGGGGAAAATAAATTAACTATATTATATAAGCTGCACACAGACTACCTTCATTGTGTCAAAGTGTCATTTTGTCAGTGTTGTCTCATGATAAGATATATTTAAATATCTGCAGAAATGCTAGGGGTGTACACACTTTTGTGATACACTGTAGTTACTATTATGATATTAAAAGAATCATATCTCCTGTTTTCCATGGTCAATTGGTGCCAAATAAAAACTAGGAGAGAGGTTTAAATCCGCGCTTTTGAGTCATGTTTAGGGCAGCGCTCCATGTGAAATACTTTTTTTACAGTGCTTTCATGCTACGTGATTGAACAGGCTGGCGTGATCATAGAACAGCAAGCTGTTGTGCCGTGATCAGGAAAAGCAGAGGACCCAGTTGTAGAGGCGGTTTAGTTTTTATTAACAAAAGTTTCAAAGAAAGATTTCCCATAAAGGCAGAAAACACACTCAAAATTAAATACTCAGGGACCTTGGCCTTCTCAGGAGTGAGGCTACTAGGTGGTAGTGCTGGAATCTTCTGGCAACTTGTTTGTGTTTGGCCTGCGCTTAAAAAGGCTCATTCAATAAGCCACAGGTGTTGCCTGTTAGCCTCGCCCCTGAGGAGACCGGTCCCTCTCGCACCCGTGCAGCCTGCAGACAAGGAGGAAGGCATAAATGCTGAACATGGCACAGGATCATAACACAAGCTTGCGTCTGATTGTTGTAACGGAGTCATGGGATTATTGTTGTGACGTCTCATGGTGAAATTAGTAGCCCTGCTCTTGGCATCGCAGGCAAAAATAATAATAAATCTAATATGTAGAATAAAGAGGAAAAATGTAAACGACTCTTGTGTAGCAAAAAAGTAGCGGCGTAAGAGTAGCGTTTTTTTTCTTTACAAATCTACTCAAGTAAAAGTAAAAAGTTTGGGTTAGTAAAACTACTCTTACAAGTACTTATTTCTTAAAAAGTTACTCAAATAAATGTAATGGAGTACATGCAATGCGTTTCTACCCATCTCTGAATAAATATATAGTAAGGTCAGTGGGATAGTCATAAAAATTACATAAAAAAATAGGTGATTGATGAATTGATCGAATGACTTCATTTTATAATTTATTTATCAATATACAGTGATCCCTCGTTTTTCATGGTTAATGGGGACACCCCACCGCGAAAATGGAACATTAATTTCCATTTCCATGTGTATGTTTTTTCCCCAAAGAATAATAATTTAAAATAAAAACGTATATGTAAATTTTAATAAATGTATTTTAGGCACCGCAAATGTAATAATTATGATATATTTTTATATAAAAGAAGACAATTATTTGTACATGTACACATGCATATATATTTTTAAATAAAATAATAGTAGTAATATAATAATTTTAATTGGAAAAAAACCTGTGATAGCTTGAGGGCTCGAAGTTTTATGATATAGCACTAATCACGGTCATCAAGATTTTGTATCTTTTCCAAATGTAAAGTCTTTTATTTAAGTTTTTAATCAATTTTTTGAAAAAATGTTTTCACTAATGAATTTAAGTCAGTTCCATGACCCCTCCCTATCAGTTTTTTAAAATAATGTGGTCATTTCCCTTGGATGCTGGAAGCTCAAACACCTCCAAATCTCTTCAAAGGAAATGGCTAATGTAATGCTGATGCCAAAGAGGAATTCCTTTTCAACAGCCAGCTTTCATAATATTCTTCTGCCATCTCATTCCGACAGTTTTGATGAACTAAGTTAATTGATGATGAAAATAAGAAGTTAAATGAGTGCACGTATCAAGCCTATGTTTTCTTTAAAATCTGATGGTAATGTAAAGCAATTCAAATGCAATGATATTACGAGGAAAAATGACACACGAGAACACGTTGCTACGACGATTTAATTTGAGAACAAACCAAGAAAATAAAATATATGCAGCATTTGAAATGAAAACAGTTCTTTTGAAACGTCATAAAATACGATTATAATCACAATGTTAAAGAGCATAATTAAAATCATGAATATTTATAAAACATCTTGACTTCTCTCTTCATGCTGGGCCATGGAGTCACAACATTGCATCACAATCCACTGGTGGGTGAGGGAGGGATACCTCAAGGAGGAAAGGTGAAGCGGTCATTAGCCTGGTTCATTTTTTTTTTTTTTTTTTTTTTAAATTAAAAAGGGCTAGCCAGGTCTTATATTGAGTCTTTTTTTTTCTTTAAAAGGTTGTTTCTACAGTTTACAGAGTCGGCATTGTTTTTGGAGTAGGTCTGGCACAGCTAGCCCAACAGAATCTCTTTGAAAAGAAACTCCAACATACAAAACAATGAATCCAGGTACACACCGAGTAAGTAGTTTAAGCTCAACATCCAATGTGCCTCGCCCCATGAAATTACATCGGTTGAAACATGAATGTGTGATTAACTCCAATCAACAACAACAATCAAGCATAATAGCATAAAGCTTGTACCTAAGCAGCATACAGTTTGTTTAAATTAGTATTTCTAATGCAGTACTGTAATTTTGAGACTATAAGCCATTTTGAATCCTTCATCTTCCAGTCCAGTGCGGCTTATTTGTTGATTTATTTATGTTAATAATTAACACTTTATTTGAAAGCGGTGTCATAAGACTGCCACAAGACCGTCATAATGATGACATGACACTGTCATAGGCATTAATGAATGCTTATGACAGATGTCATTAAATGTCATCTGGCAAATTATGTCACTAACTCCATTTATGTCCAGCTCGTAACTGTTCCGATCATGTTTTTTTGCTCCAGATCCGATCCCGATTGTTTTAGTTTGAGTATCTGCCAATCCCGATATTTCCCGATCCGATTGCTTTTTTTTGCTCCCGATTCAATTCCAATCATTCCCGATAATTTTTCCTGATCATATACATTTTGGCAATGCATTAAGAAAAAAATGAATAAAACTCGGATGAATATATACATTCAACATACAGTACATAAGTACTGTATTTGTTTATTATGACAATAAATCCTCAAGATGGCATTTACATTATTAACATTCTTTCTGTGAGAGGGATCCACGGATAGAAAGACTTGTAATTCTGAAAAGGATAAATGTGACTTTGTATATTGTGACTAAATATTGCCATCTAGTGTATTTGTTGAGCTTTCAGTAAATGATACTGCAGCCATTTAACTTCTGCCCAAATGCATGATGGGAAGTGCAACCATGACTGTGCGTATGGGCACCAATTGATATATCTTCTCTGCCTTTCTACCTTTCTTCCCAACATTGCCTCCCACATTATTTTTAATTGCTGAGAGAGGTATTGTAAGGCTTTAGCCTCATAAAAATGGCTCCAAAGGCTGTCAAAATTCTCTCTACTCATTATACGCTGCCTTTTGGCGCTATCTATAGGTAAAACAGCGTTTTTATAGATTGAACGCGACAATGCGTGAGTGGGTCGTGCAGCGCATGCGTTAATTACTTAACGTGATTAATTAAAAAAAAAAAATTACCGCCGTTAACTCAATAAATTTGATAGCCCTACTTTAAGCCAAAACTACTCTGGATGAGTGTAAGACATTTTGTCTGTAACGTTAAATACAATTAGAAGACGATTTAAATAAAAAATATATATATTAAAAAAAGGCATGTCCGATATTTTTTTGCCGATTCCGATACTTTGAAAATGACGTGATCGGCATCCCGATCGGTCGGGACATCTTTAACTTTTACAGTATATCTATTCAAAAGTGAGATAATTTGCCGGATAAAACAAAATGACATATGTCATAAGCATTCATTGATGCTCACGGGAGTGTCATGTCATAATTAAGATGGTCTTATGACAGTCTTATGGCACCACTGTCAAATAAAGAGTTACCAAATACCAATAACTGGGAATTAATGAAACAACTGGAACAGTAACTGAGGAAATAATAAGCAATAGAATATGAATTTTGTTATTTTCATCTGTAGCGCCGCAATGCATGCTAGGAGGCGTGTTGGACGACAACAGTGTTTACAGCAGGTGGCAGTAGACGTTAGCTGTCTCCTCTAAGGGAGCAGTGATGGCCAAATGAAACTTCTAGAAGCAATGAAGCTTTACAGCTAATTGGTTCGAAGCTTCATGGTGGTTCATTTGGTCTTATGACATTTTATGATGCCGCTGACCTATAAAGTGTTACCGGTTAATATCTTTTGGTGTAAATATCCCATAATACAGTAAGGACAGCTGCGGCTTATAGTCCAGTGCGGCTTATCTATGAACAAATGCTGTTTTCTTGTGAAATGGGTGGCTGCTAATAGGTGTGCCTTATAGTCCGAAAATTACGGTAGTTATTTTTTAAATTCATTTATCAAATCCAGTACAATATACTGCACAAATTAGATTTGACTAAGTAGTAGTTTTCTAGTTTTTTTACAATTAAGCTCAATGTCAAAGGTCAAATTCTGCATAATGATAAAGTGGCTTTTAATGATAAATATTTGAACGATAAAACCTCGTTCTAATTTTTGATGGACAGTTGTACACGTCATTTTACTACATAACTTTAATGTTGGACATTATTGTTGTACTTGAAGAGCTAAGTACCAACCAATAATATTTTTATAAAGATGTGAAACATTTAGAAACCTGGGATCTATTTTAAATTGTAAATATAATAATCAATTAATCTAAGGTGAAAGTTGTTGTTTACACATCTCATTAAATTTTAGCTCACCGGTGCATAAATTGATTTGAATAAGAAATAATGTCACATTTTTGGGACACCGTGTATACTCATAGACATGGCTGATAATACAGCAATGTTTGAGTGTGTCTGACTGATACCAAAACATATCGACGTTTACAGCAGGCAAACAGGTCCAAAAGGATCATAATACAGATTAACAAAAATCTTTACAAAATTCAACCTGACGTGGTTAATTAATATACAGACATAATAAAAAGAACAATTCTATCTCTTTTTTTTCTGTACAAATGACAAACATCACAGTATGACAACATCAACATTGCTAATTTTCCATAGCACATTTTCAGACTGAGTGGGGACGGGACGGGACGGGACGTGGTGAACGGAGGGAAGTAACCTGACAGGATGTGATGCAACACAGAGGTGCGCAGGTGGAACACTGTCAGGGTGGGTTAAATAGCAATCGCTCATACAAAATGTGCAAAACACCATCCTCAAACTAAAAACAGAACACCTCGGAGGAACATAAATACCCCATGTTGCAATGAGTTGTTATAAAGAAAACTATCTGTGCTTGAGTTTGGTTCGTAATACGAATGCCCATTACAAACATGGTGGATTTGGTCGCCCGGGGTTGAACTACACAGATATATCAGTGTTTGATTTTGGTAAGCAATCGAAGCCACGTGACATGCGTCCTTGTCATTGTGTCTGGAAGTGCTGCGGAGACGCAAACGTGACCCGGTGCTGCCCCCTTAGTCATGTGACCTCCGTCATTGATGCCGAGTGGTTCTGAAAATGGATGTGGTAGGAGGAGGGTCAAGAGGGATGAATATGAAGAAAGATTATAGGGACAAGATAAGGAATTGGGAGTAGTGTGGAAAAGGGGGAAAGGTGGGAGTGGTGAATGGAAAGAGGAAAACATCGTCAAGCAAGTGTCAGGAGTGATCCGACTGAATTTCTGTTAGTGTTTCATAAGGGAGACGAGGACAAGGTACATGCAAACACTCATGCCTGTGCTTTGTTGATGAGTCATTTGTAAAGAAAGAAAGTAAAGCACTTTCTGGCTTGGAAAAAAAGAGAGAAAGACACTTAACTATGACAAATTGCAGTGCATTTCAGTGGAATCTGTATCCAGAAGGAACCTGAAAGCCTTTAAGGCACTCTGCCAAATACTGAAAACAATATGTTGAGGTTGTACCTGTGCACTGAGGGTCTCTAGAGGACTCTCGACGCGAGGGAAAGTCATCAGGGGGAGGCCGCGGTACTCCTCGCTCTTCTGCTTAGTTGTCGCACCGTGGACACCTTTGAAGTTGTTCACCACACACACTCCCTGCAGTGTTGGAACACAGACACGTCAACAATAATACCTGTAGGTACGAAAAGAAACTGATCGTAGTAAACCACTGCATGCAGTGCACTGATCAAGTGACTTCAAAAATAAAGGATACAATAAGTCAGAATACAGGCATTTATAATGAATTTACACATTTGCTCTAGGTTTGCGGTTTTAAAGACAAAACTTAGAAGATTTAACTTTGAAATATTTAAACATAAAGTTTATTTGAATTTTCATCTCGAAACATTGAAGGTCTCAGAACATGAAACAGTACAATTCATAACTTTCACCTCACGTTTGCAACAACATGAGATATGAAAATGGATGTTTGACTGCATTTGAAGACGAAAACAAATACTTCATAAATCCACATAGGTTGACGTGAATCCAAACACTGTGTGTTTAATATTAATCCTGATGGTCACTTTGTTTATGACAGTCCATATCTGATCCTCTGCAAGAAAACTCATTTTAAGTAAGCCATCCAAACATTGTCTTGTTTTAAACCTCCCAAAATAAAGTCAGAGACAATCTTATTTGCAATTTGTTTTTCCTGTCATCCAGGTTCAGATGGCGTGCTTATTTGGCAGCAACATGGAAAATCCAGTTTAACATCTTCAGACGTTTTGTGCAGACTAGGAGATATAAGATGTTGTTGTCTGCATGGTGACAAACCGAAATCAATACAGAATCTTCTGGAACTTCGCCTTTTACAACAACGGGGGTTTGCTTTGTATCACCAAGCCTTGAACAACTCGTGAGTCAGAAAACTTTGCATTTACACCAAAATGAAGGAAGATATGGTCCTAATGTCAAACAAAACTTGAAGAAAATGGTGAAAGGTGAATTGATTTTCAAAGCAATTGTCCACAATCAGAGAAAGTTGATTGTCAAAACTGGGCAGTTGCATTGTCACTGGAGTCCAGAATGGGCATGTCCCGGTGTTCTGTCAATTTGTGCTCTTTCGTCAAAGTAATCTCCCCGTTGTTCATAGCAGCTTAATGTTGAACAAATCTACTTTACGTTTTGACATTTCTATTTACGGTAGATATATTATGGATATATTATTATATTAAATATTTAGATACTCCCACCATAATGTCAATATTCTAACTTGAACAATAAACACTATTAAAACCCAGGTGACCCACATGTTTACTGCTTATCAGATAACGTCCCAACGCTATTATCTCGCAATATCACCAAAATTCTATTTTAGTCTTTAATGCAAATACGTAATTGCTCACAGAGCTTTGCAGTCAAAAGGCACTATAAAATGGAGATATTTAAAAATATATATATTACTTGTAGCAGCAACTACAGCAACGACGTCATTGTCAAAATGGTAATGAACTCGAAGGACATTTGACATGTGATCACTCCAAGAGGGGCGTGGTTGTTGTGCGCATGCTCAGTAACGCTTTGGATCTCAATTTGACCGGGATACACATTCGTCAGAACACCGGTATGAGATTCTGATGGTATAACCTTAAGCCAAAATATCACAGTTTCACGGAATCATAGTACTGCAATTTCAAGTGTAAAATGTCTTAGTTTGAGCTATCTGGAAAGCAAATTGGAACATAAGTATAATGTTAAGTTAAAAAAAAAAGATAAAATAACAATTTAACATTATTATTATTGTTATTATTATTTTTATTGTATAAAAGTACGTGTGTATGACTTCTGACTATCATGTTTACATCATACACACACTCTTTCTCAACACAGACAGTTGCCAGAGAGAAAAAAAACACATTTTACCACTGCTAGACACACTAAACATGCTGGAGTTAACTCTCGTAGCTGGTGGGAAACGTTCATGACAGTGTTTACTAACTTTTAATTTTCTATAATTGAGAAATCATATTAGAGGTATTGCCTCCTTGGCAGCCGCCCTTCGCGAACATGTTTTACATGTCGGTTGGCCGTCTATAACTTTTCTGTGGCCGAAGTATTCCCAAACCAGCAATTTCGGGAGAAAAGTTCAGGAGTATCACCTCCTCCAGCCATTGTGTAGCACAGCTAACTCACTGACACTGAGAAACAACCCGTGGGGGAGGGTTTAGCCTTGCAGCTGCAAGCAAGGGATTTCTCCCTGCATTTTTGGGACATAGAAAATAGCTAATACCGTAGGAACGGGATGATGTAAAATGTTTGCGGTTTTGAAACAGTGACATTTTCATACTACGGTATACCTTGAAACTGGTAATTGGCACATGTCTAGTCCATAACAGTGTTGGGCACATTACTGAGAAAAAGTAATTAGTTATAGTTACTCACTACTTCTTCCAAAAAGTAACTGAGTTAGTAACGGAATTACTCTATAGTAAAAGTAACTAGTCACCAGGGAAAGTAACTATTTCCGTTACTATTAAAAAAAAATGTTTGTATGTCAAAGAATTTGACATTTTCCGAGCAGTATTCGAGTCAGTTAAATAGTGAAGAACAGACAAGTAGTTGTGTTATAGAACCTTGTAATATTTATTGTACCTCACCAGCAACAGATTGATCCTACACTTGAAGTGCAACAAAAATAAACAGATTTGAATTGCTTACCACAGATGTCGACAAAAGCTTTGCCCCGGGACATAAATTACACTTTACATGCACGTTCTTTCCTTTAATTTCGACCAACTTGAAATAGTGTTTATATCTCCACCTCGTAAAGGACAAATTTTCCTCTGAATGCTCTGCCATCATATCCCTCTGCATCTGTTTTGCGTGTGTGTGTTTGCCGCACGCGCTGTTCCGGTTTGTGTGTGAAAACACCGGCTCTGAAGTACGTGCGCCATTAGGCCCGAGCGTTTACGTCACAGAATGAGGGATCACGTGAGATTTGACAACAACGCAGCCATATTGGAAGCAGGTCTGGCTCGCTGGACATTAAACTTTAACTTGCCAGTTCGATAAAGAGACAAAGTCGTCACTAAGGCGAAGAACAGATGTGTGATGAAACTTAAGGATGTGAACAATGTTGACCCTTACGAGCAAACCGAAGACAAATGGAGTAAAGATGTCGACGGGCTTCCACAATTACGTGAAATGGACATTTTGCTGTATTTATTGTTTGGTGTATGTTACTAAACTCATCAGCGATTCCGAAATTACAAATCGCTACAAAGCTATGAACAGTTTTGCTGTGGATGGGTGTAGGACCTGCACATTATGACCGTATCAAATGGCAACTCCATCGTTCTTGCAAAGGTAGGCTATGTGTGTTTACTATTTTCATTGCCATGAACCTCAACGCACCCAAAGTCTTGGATGACAAATAAACAGAGCAGAGCAGACTCGGTACGGCTGGTAGTTTCTTCAATTTATTCAAAGTAAGTAATGCACCGCTTTTGACCGTCAGTAACGGTAACGGCGTTGTAACGGCGGAAAAAATAATTAATTAGATTATCCCATTATTGAAAAAAATAACGCCGTTATGTAACGGCGTTATTTATAACGGCGTTATTCCCAACACTCGTCCAGAATATACCCACATTTCGTTTTAGGTGACAAAGCAATGCTTAGGGAATTCTCTGAGCAGCTTCGAAGGGTGTCTGAGATTGATTTAGTTGCTTATCTGTGAGAGAGGGGCAGCATGTTGGAGCTCACAAACAGTCACTATGACACACTTAATGAGCCGTCACTCAGGCAGTAAACATCTTTCTTCAATGTCTGAGGAGAATTTCTGTTTGATGAGATGGCTCCATTCACTTTCTAATGTGAGAGCATGGAGAGCACAGGAATTTCACTTGGATTTGTCATCCATCAACCTTCATTTTTCATCAAAGGACAAGGCAAGCGATGAGCTCCTTCAGAACCATTGTTCCCAGGTGGAAGAGGGAAAATCAGTTGTACTGAGTTCAATGTTTGCACTTCATAAGAAAAATAAATATGCTGAGATGATGATCGACTTTTTTGTTACCACCCTTGCCTGGACATCACTGACTCAGTCACTTTTAATAATCAAATCAACAAACTTAAAAACAGCTTACAGTATATTATTTATCTTGCCTACCTGTCCGTATGTCTAGTCAACAATATAAAACAGCTTACAGTATATTATTTACCTTGCCTACCTGTCCGTATGTCTAGTCAACAATATATACAGTGCCTTGCAAAAGTATTCGGCTCCCTTGAATCTTGCAACCTTTCGCCACATTTCAGGCTTCAAACATAAAGATATGAAATTTAATTTTTTTGTCAAGAATCAACAACAAGTGGGACACAATCGTGAAGTGGAACAACATTTATTGGATAATTTAAACTTTTTTAACAAATAAAAAACTGAAAAGTGGGGCGTGCAATATTATTCGGCCCCTTTACTTTCAGTGCAGCAAACTCACTCCAGAAGTTCAGTGAGGATCTCTGAATGATCCAATGTTGTCCTAAATGACCGATGATGATAAATAGAATCCTACTGTGTGTAATTAAGTCTCCGTATAATTGCACCTGCTCTGTGATAGTCTCAGGGTTCTGTTTAAAGTGCAGAGAGCATTATGAAAACCAAGGAACACACCAGCCAGGTCTGAGATACTGTTGTGGAGAAGTTTAAAGCCGGATTTGGATACAAAAAGATTTCCCAAGCTTTAAACATCTCAAGGAGCACTGTGCAAGCCATCATACTGAAATGGAAGGAGCATCAGACCACTGCAAATCTACCAAGACCCGGCCGTCCTTCCAAACTTTCTTCTCAAACAAGGAGAAAACTGATCAGAGATGCAGCAAAGAGGCCCATGATCACTCTGGATGAACTGCAGAGATCTACAGCTGAGGTGGGAGAGTCTGTCCATAGGACAACAATCAGTCGTACACTGCACAAATCTGGCCTTTATGGAAGAGTGGCAAGAAGAAAGCCATTTCTCAAAGATATCCATAAAAAGTCTCGTTTAAAGTTTGCCACAAGCCACCTGGGAGACACACCAAACATGTGGAAGAAGGTGCTCTGGTCAGATGAAACCAAAATTGAACTTTTTGGCCACAATGCAAAACGTGTTTGGCGTAAAAGCAACACAGCTCATCACCCTGAACACACCATCCCCACTGTCAAACATGGTGGTGGCAGCATCATGGTTTGGGCCTGCTTTTCTTCAGCAGGGACAGGGAAGATGGCTAAAATTGACGGGAAGATGGATGCAGCCAAATACAGGAACATTCTGGAAGAAAACCTGTTGGTATCTGCACAAGACCTGAGACTGGGACAGAGATTTATCTTCCAACAGGGCAATGATCCAAAACATAAAGCCAAATCTACAATGGAATGGTTAAAAAATAAACATATCCAGGTGTTAGAATGGCCAAGTCAAAGTCCAGACCTGAATCCAATCGAGAATCTGTGGAAAGAGCTGAAGACTGCTGTTCACAAACACTCTCCATCCAACCTCACTGAGCTCGAGCTGTTTTGCAAGGAAGAATGGGCAAGAATGTCAGTCTCTCGATGTGCAAAACTGATAGAAACATACCCCAAGTGACTTGCAGCTGTAATTGGAGCAAAAGGTGGCGCGACAAAGAATTAACGCAAGGGGGCCGAATAATATTGCACGCCCCACTTTTCAGTTTTTTATTTGTTAAAAAAGTTTAAATTATCCAATAAATTTTATTCCACTTCACGATTGTGTCCCACTTGTTTTTGATTCTTGACAAAAAATTAAAATTTTATATCTTTATGTTTGAAGCCTGAAATGTGGCGAAAGGTTGCAAGTTTCAAGGGGGCCGAATACTTTTGCAAGGCACTGTAGTCGTTATTATGAATATAGAATTTTATAAGCAAATTCTATAGATTTAAGAAACATCAGTAGTTTCAACATGTCCCCCATGTCTGGACAAAGACCAGAAATTGGATGTGGAGTTAGACATCAACGTCTAAAAATTCTTGGTGATTAACTTAAGAGGGCAGACTTATATTGACAGTAGGTCTGTGCAAGCTCCTCATGAGGCAAATCAGCCTGATAGTTTTTGCAGGAACTTGCTGACAGACGGACGAGCAAACAGACGGATGCGGGTTAAAACCTTGGCAGAAGGAACAATCCAATTCCCTGATTAAAATGATGCTCCGTGCCAGTAGGGCTCCTGTTCCACTACAGCATCAGTCTTCCCACTGTGTTCTCCCTCTTCTCTTTAGCACTACCATTCTGCAGTGACACTTGAGGACCCAGCAGCAATTAGACCAAATGAAGCCCCTGAGACTGGAGAATAAATCGTTTTTGATTTGTGGTAGGGTTTCCCTCAAAATCCCTTTATTGTAAGCGGGTGCACCACCTCACACTAAAACAACGAATGTGATCTGCCTTGTGTTCAAAACAGATGGTAAGTAAGGAAGTAAGCCTAAGGCTAAAGTAAGACTTGCACTCTGGATTAGACATGTATTTAGTCATTTATGTCCCTACTAAAAAAAATAATAATAATAATAAAGTACTAATAACTACAAAAAGAAAAAAAAAATACAATCGGTAAGTCACAATCAAAATCTCCAGAATTGGAATCTACTCACCAGAAAAAGTGCAACCGCTGATCCCAGTATGAATCCAGCAACCACATCTGAACAGTGGTTTCGGTACTCTGAGACCCGATTGAGTCCGGTGAGGAAGGCTGAACAGAGAGTGCCTAGACAGAGTACTGGCTTGGCCAAGCGGCTGGACTTGGTCTTGATGGTACTGGTGATGTACATCTGGAAAAGTAGGAGAGAGTTGTTTAGACTGCAATTGTACATCACATTGTAATGTATCTCCAGTTTAATATTTGACCATCCTGACCAGTGTTGTCACGGATTGCTTTAATTACTGATGACTGATTATGCCTCAAAAAAGTAATCTAGTTGCTTTACTGATTACATTATTATCAAGTAACTATGTTACTTAAAAAGTAATTTATCGGTTACTTTTTACCAATTTTTCTCCCTTTGCTGCCTCAACATAAGAATGACAACAGAAAAATGTCATTGCATGTAATTGAATTTCTAATAATTGAATTTAACTCCTTCAGACCTAAGTATGCAGCCGAAGGACAAGACGCATTCCTGTCTCTAAATAAATAAATACACTGAATTTTGTTGCTATTCCCACTGCTGTGAGTTGATTGGATGAAACTTTACCCATCAAAATCAAAATCATGAGGTTTGACAGGCCCTCTTTGCTAATTTGGGGTCTTTGAAAATGGCTGACCAAAGACAATTTCAAAAAGGATAACATAAAGTATTCATTCCTCTTTAAAACACATTAACATTAAAAATAACCAATAAAAGCATGAAGAATCCCTGACCAAAAAAATGTATTTTGTTGTGCTGTTTGAGTATAAGTAAAAATAAGCGCGTTTTTTTTTTTTTTTTTTTTTGCCCAGCAGAAAAAAAGTGGTTCTGGTGGGGTTAAAGGGGAAGATCAGAATTTTTCACATAAGGCCTAATCTTCGAGATAGCGGGGGTTTAATTAGTCGATGGAGTTGATTTCAACCACCACTGACTAGCGCTATCTTAGCCACGCCGAAGCCCTGAAACTAACAAATAACAAAACTGCATGGAATTTGCTGAAATGAACTCCACCAACTACTTAAACCCCCACTAATTCAAAGATTAAGCCTAATGTATAAAATTCTGAACTTCGGGTTAGGATTTAGGGATTAGGATTAACGGCATATCAGTGCCAATGTAAAACAATGCAAATGGACTGCACAATAATCGACAACACACAAATCAATTGCACAGTGCGCTGAAAATGAATGCGCGCGAATGCGCGCACACAACCCGAAATTACGCCATACACATACGTGGTCAATTTGGCCATAAAACGTGGCGGCAACTAAGCACTTTACACTCAACTGGATTTACAACACATCCCAAAGATTCTAAACGAATATGTCACCTCATGGCATAAATTTGCAACACGAATATAATGTAAACAATGTGTTGCAACGGCAAAGCTACGAAACGGCAACGCATGTAGCGGCTCCAACCTAGCGCTGGAACCTTCCAAAATGAAGAATATATACTCCCATTCATTCATGGACACACACAGATAAACATTCCCTCGAACATCTCAACAGGTGACTGCACTTGATTCGAATGTGCGCCCTCGTACAACACGCCTTGCTCAGTTCCAAAACACTTCCCGTGTGTGACTCGAGACCAAAACACGAAGTAACTATGAGCGGTTACTATGGAAACGAACGTGTAGTGGGAACCTTTCTAACATTTTCTGTTCAAAATGCTCTTCGTACACGACTACAATATTCGTCATTCCACATACATAATGAAGCAATATCAAAATAGTAACGCACAGACACTAAGGAAATTAACTTTGATAGGATTACTGGTTTGTAAAAATGAATGCGTTAGATTGCTCGTTACTGCAAGAAAGTACTATGTAAAGGGTAGATTACAATAACGGTAACGCATTAGTGACAACACATAAAAAAAATAAAAATAAAAAAAATAAATAAATCCACAAAATAATGCAAACAAACTAAAATGTGATAAAAAATTGATTTACTGAGTGATCACAATCACCAGATTTGGCCCGCACCAAAGTTAATTACAGCGTTTACACCTAAAAGTAAGAAATTAGGATACTCAAATTGAAGCGCTAAAATACCCGACCATCACGGCTGCAGTGAGTTTTACATGCCCCCAAGTACTGTTCAGGTGCCCAGCAGAGCTTTTCAGAAAAACACCTATTTTGTAGTTTCACTTTCCAAAATGCTTTTCATCTGCTGCAGACTGAAAGAGGACTTGAAGTGTGTGTCTGTGTGTGTTTAAACAAACAGAAGCAATAATCCACAGAGGTCTTTGTTGTTGTGGGTACAGCAATACATCCTTGAAATACTGTTGAAAAAGTGTCCCACTCCAAAAAAAAAAAAAAAGAAAAGAAATGGCCTTGGTCGCATCTGGAAATGTGAAATCAGCAGCAGACTTGTAGAAATAAAAATCCATACAACATATTGCAAATAGTTTGCCTTGGTCAACAGCGGCAGGTCCAAAGGTACATGGACATTTTTTGAAATAAATAAATAAATAAGAAAGAAACATATTTTCACAACTCCTGGGTAATACATAAAAAAAGTCACGCAGAAAGAAAATAAAGAAAATAGAAAATGAGACTATCCACATGAAACTCCATTAGTCAGAACTTCTAAATGCGACATTCCACGAACAGAACCAGGAATCAATTAACCACAAAGGGAGTATATCCAACTCCCATGAGGCACATTAAGCCTGTTCAGTCTATAAGGACACTCAGATTGCTATTCTCCATGTCTAAGCAGCTGAACAGGACAAGTAAAGAAAGAAAAAAAGAAAAAAATAAAGAACCACAAACTCATCAACAATTTACTTTTTTCATTTGCAATCCATGTCAAATCTGCACTCCTGTCTTGTCATTAGACTTTATAATTTATTCATTTATTTTTATTAAATGCAGTTCAAATGCATCTGATCAGAACACGGTTTTCCAACGGTTCCCTTGTTAGGACAAAAAAACAATGATTATGTGAGGAACATTGGGGAAAATCATGCATGGAAAATATTTATGTCTTAATGGACATGGACAAAAGCCACCACAAATCTGATGCGATTTGTGAATCTTTTTCTAATACAGTTTGTCAAGTATAACTCACTCTTGTGCATAATATGTCCCACTGTCCCCGAATACATTTTGTCTTCGTATTCATGTATTATGTTGTACGCTCCCCAAATCCATGCCCTAAAAATGAAGCACGGTTTTATCTGCATTCATTCATTCATTCATTTCCTCCCGCTTATCTGAGGTCTTTTCTTTTTATTTATTTATTATTATTATTATTTTTTTAATTGAATGGCTTGAATTTCATGCAAGGGCTGATATTTAGTAACAGCAATAGCAGGGGTAGCACAGTCATGTGAAAGAATTAGGACACCCAATTAAATATTGACTTCTTTCTTAAGAAATGTTCACATATTAATGTCTGATCTTATTTTTCTTATTTATTTTTATTTATTTTTCTTCTTTTTCTTTATCTTTGGAAAAGAAAGTGATTTAATTGCAGGTAAACAATCAAAATTAACATTGTTTTACTCATTTAACCGAGCACAGTGGGGCAAATAAGTATTTGAAAATATGAAAATATTAGAGAGGCCTGTAATTGTCAACGTGTGTAAACCTCAACCATGAGAGATAGAATGTGGGAAAAAAAACAGAAAATCCCATTGTTCAATTTTTAAATATTTGCAAATCATGGTGGAAAATAATTATTTGATCTATACCAAAAGTCCATCTCAATACTTTGTTATGTACCCTTTGTCGGCAAAAACGCAGGCCAAACGTTTTCTGTAACTCTTCATAGGCTTTTCACACACTGTTGCAGGTATTTTGACCTATTCCTCCATGGAGATCTCCTCTAGAGCAGTGATGTTTTGGGGCTGTTGTTGGGTAACACGGACTTTCAACTCCCTCCTCACCCCGTGGCGTCAAAATGATAACAAGAACAGGGAGCAAAAATCCCAGAATCACACAGCGGGACCTCGTGAATGACCTACAGAGAGCTGGGACCACAGTAACAAAGGCTACTATCAGTAACACAATGCGCCGCCAGGGACTCAAATCCTGCACTGCCAGACATGTCCCCCTGCTGAAGAAAGTACACGTCCAGGCCCGTCTGCGGTTCGCTAGAGAGCATTTGATCCAGAAGAGGACTGGGAGAATGTGTTATGGTCAGTTGAAACCAAAATACAACTTTTTGGTAGAAACACAGATTCTCTTGTTTGGAGGAAAAAGAATACTGAATTGCACCATACCCAGTAAGAAGCATGGGGGTGGAAACATCATGCTTTGGGGCTGTTTTTCTGCAAAGGGACCAGGACCAACTGATCTGTGTAAAGGAAAGAATGAATGGGACCATGTATCGAGAGATTTTGAGTGAAAATCTCCTTCCATCAGCAAGGGCATTGAAGATGAGACGTGGCTGGGTCTTTCAGCATGACAATGATCCCAAACACACAGCCAGGACAACAAAGGAGTGGCTTCGTAAGAAGCATTTCAAGGTCTTGGAGTGGCCTAGCCAGTCTCCAGGTCTCAACCCCATAGAAAATCTGCGGAGGGAGTTGAAAGTCCGTGTTGCCCAACGAAGGCCCCAAAACATCACAGCTCTAGAGGAGATCTGCATGGAAGAATGGGCCAAAATACCAGCAGCAGTGTGTGAAAAGCTTGTGAAGAGTTAAAGAAAACGTTTGGCCTCTGTTATTGCCAACAAAGGGTACATAACAAAGTATTGAGATGAACTTTTGGTATTGACCAAATACTTATTTTCCACCATGATTTGCAAATAAATTATTTAAAAATCAAACAATGTGATTTTCTGTTTTTTTTTTTTCCAGATTCTGTCTCTCATGGTTGAGGTTTAACCATGTTGACAATTACAGGCCTCTCTATTATTTTCAAGTGGGAGAACTTGCACAATTAGTGGTTGACTAAATACTTATTTGCCCAACTGTATACGAAAAAAAATTGCATGTTCTAACTAAAGAAAAAGTTAGGAAATCCTACCACCTAATAGATAGTGTCCCCCCCTTTGGCTGAAATAACTTCAGTGAGTCGCTTTTTGTAGCCATCTACCAGTCTTTGACATCGGTCTGAAGAAAGTTTGCCCCACTCCTCAACGCAGAATACTTTAAGCTGTGACATGTTTGAGGGGTTTCTTGCATGTACAGCTGTTTTAAGTCACCTCACAGCATCTCAGTGGGATTAAGATCTGGGCTTTGACTCGGCCATTTCAGGACTCTTCCTTTTCATCCAGTCCTTGGTGGGTTTACTGGTATGTTTTGGGTCATTGTCATGTTGCAAAGTCCAATTTCGCTTCAGCTTTTATTTTTTCACAGATGATCTCACATGTTCCTCTAGCACCGTCTGATACACGATACATTTCATGGTGGATTCAATGATGGGGAGCTGGTCAGGTGCTGCTGGAGCAGAGCATCCCCAAACCATGACACTTCAACCTCCATGCTTTACAGTTGATATGAGGTTCTTTTCCTGGAATGCTGTATTGGGTTTACGCCAAAAATGTTTTCTATTCTGGTGTCCAAATAATTCAATTTTAGATTAATCTGTCCAAAGAACATTATTCCAGAAGTCCTTTGTCTACATTAACTCTGGCAAACTTTAATCTGGCCTTCAAGCTCTTCTTGGAGAGCATAGGTTTCCTCCTATGAAGGTTAAACTTTTGAAGTCTGTTTCTGATTGCAGAGGCATACACTTTCACATCAACAGTAGCAAGAGCCTGCTGTAAATCCCGTGATGACATTTTAGGGTTTTTGGAGACTTCTTTTAGCATCTTGCGGTCTGCTCTCGGGGTGAACTTGCTTGGATGGCCAGACCTGGGCATGTTGGCAGTTGTTTTGAATGTCCTCCACTTGTAGACTATTTTTCGGACCATGGAATGGCTGATTTTATATTCTTTTAAAATCTTTTGAAATTCCTTACCAGACTCATAAGCGTCTACAATCTTCTTTCTGAAGGCCTCAGACAGCTCCTTTGATATCACCATGGTATTTTCTCTCACTTCAACAGTCAGGGCCACAACAAACTAAATGTGAGCTTTAGTCTTATACTCAAAGTTTATATGGATTGATAGCATGCACGCACTGTGCGTGCATGACTGACAGTTAGCCCCGACTCTCGGCCATGTAAGCAATCTTGAAGTATTGCTAATTTGGAGCACATACCCCCGCCCCATTTTGTTTTTTATGACTGTTGACTTTTATGGCTATCAAGATCGCATCTTCCCTAAAAGCCGCATTCAAGCTAGGCGCTAACGCTGATGCACAGCTCCATCGCTAACGTAGCGCCCTGTCTCTCTCGCTCTTTGCTGACGTAATTGCTGCATGAATTCTGATTTGGGGGACTTGACAGTTCAGACCGCAGCCACATTCTGGAAAAATGTGGCCCAGATTTGATTTTAAACACATACCAAAGTGACCTAGATAAGATTTGAAATGGTCCACTTTTATGCGAGCCTGGCCCATTCAGACCGTCAAGTAATTGCCTGACTTGAATCGGAAAAAAACGAAAAAATCGGATTTGTGGATTAAGACCTGCAGTATGTACCTAGCCTTAGATACATCATTGTTTTAAATACAAAACATGTACTTGTTGTTATCTTAATTTTATGTTTACATTTTACACTGAACTTCAACTGGTGGGGTTGAACACTGTGAGGCCTGTTTTATGAAGAATTGTCTGCCAAACTTCTGCTCGCTTTGAAGTTGTTTTCCCTGCCACCATATAGCGCACATGTCTACCGAGTGAATTATTTTGCTTACAGATTTTGATTGACTAAAATTTTTGCAAGTATTTCAGAAAATCAGCGATTGAGGCCGCCATTAGTACAAATGACAATATTTAATGCTCGTTGAAGAGTCACTATCTATAACGTACAAAATGACATCGTAAATAAATTAGGGCTGTCAAAATTAACGCGTTAACGAGCGGTAATTATTTTTTAAAATTAATCCCGTTAAAATATTTGACACAATTAACGCACAAATGCCCCGCTCAAACATATTAAAAGGACAGCAAAGTGGAAGGTGTACTTGTTGTGTTTTTCGGAGTTTTGCCGCCCTCTGCTGGCGCTTGGGTGCGACTGATTTTATAGGCTTCAGCATCCATGAGCATTGTGTAATTATTGACATCAACAATGGCGGGCTACTAGTTTATTTTTTGATTAAAAATTTTACAAATTTTATTAAAACGAAAACATGAAGAGGGGTTTTAATATAAAATTTCTATAACTTGTACTAGCTATTATCTTTTATTTATTTTCTATAAATTTTTATAAATATTTATATATTTTATTTATTTATATATTTTATTTATTATTTTTATTTATCTTTTAAGAACTACTAGTCTTTCTATCCATGGATCGCTTTAACAGAATGTTAATAATGGTAATACCATCTTGTTGATTTATTGTTATAATAAAGAAATACAGTACTTATGTACCGTATGTTGAATGTATACTGGACTGTCTCAGAAAATTAGAATACACAATATTCTAATTTTTTGAGACAGTCCTGTGTATATATACAGGACTGTCTCAGGAAATTAGAATACACAATATTCTAATTTCCTGAGACAGTCAGGAAATATACACAGGACTGTCTCAAAAAATTAGAATATTGTGTATTCTAATTTTCTGAGACAGTCCAGTATATCCATCTCGGTCTTATCTTTCCATTCCAACAATAATTTACAGAAAAATATGGCATATTTTATAGAGGGTTTGAATTGCGATTAATTGCGATTAATTACGATTATTTAATTTTTGAGCTGTAATTAACTCGATTAAAAATTTTAATCGTTTGACACCCCTAAAATAAATACAGAGTAAAGAATAATGGAAAATGACTCACTGTCAGATAAACAGCAGAGTAAACGCTCAGGGAGGCGTCTTTGGACGGAAAAGAGCGGCGGGCGTTCCCAACGATGATGGGGTTTCCAGTACAGATGTTGCCGTTGGTGATAAACTGGTGAGTCAGGCGGCACTCGGTGCCAGTGTAGTTGGGTTTGCACACTGACAGAAAGTAGGGCGAGAGACCACCTGTGACCACCTGGCCCGCATTGACGAAGATGTCTGTGGCAAACAGGCCAAATGCAAACACACCTGCAAACACACAAGGAATAACAATGTGACTATTCAGATGACACAACCCCACACACAGCAGTATGCACTACAGTATATAGCACTATGTAATGATAGAGGATAAAATTGTTGACATTTAGTGTAGTAGAAGTGGGCTGTGTTCTCTTTTTTTCTAAGCCAAAATCATAATTTTCGCTGTAGAGACCACCACTATTTCAACACCTTTACTTAATTAAAGTGATAACCGAGATGATATACGCTCAAATAAATGTAGTTTATGCCACTGGCTATGATGCAATGATGTAACAGAAAGTCTGTGGCCTCTGATGAGAGCCTTTTTCATTTGGAGTTACTACACACTGGACAAGTGTGTGAATAAATGCTTATTAGTTTACTGCTAATGAAAACTAAACAATTCTGTCATAATCTCAATAAAGCCTTCAACTGACAATGTGATTTACTATAATTATGAAGTTTGAAGCTGTGTTGAGCATAGAATACTGACATTCATCAAAAGGGCATATAACGGTTAGATTTTAATACTATGGAGTAGTTTATAGGTTTTTTTTCCCAACTACATACATACTAACGTAACATGTATTTCACAATTATCACAACTGCAACACTCAAGGAGCAATTCTGTAAGCAATAATGTGTCAGTGGTGGATGAAGTACTCATTTCTGTACTTGAGTTTTTTGTACTTCAGTACAAATACAGGTGCAAAAATTACTCAAGTAAAACTACAAAAATTCTTGCTTTAAAATTTACTTTCTAAGTAAAAAGTATTTTTTCCTGATGCAAAAATGTCATATACATATATGTATAAATGTCAGAAAACACAGACAAGGCTGAAAAAGCAGTTTCTTTTAAAATAAGCTGCTGTAATTTAAGCCACAAGAACTGTTGTGTTTGATAGAACAATATGTCTATATGCTGCCATAGCAGATTCATGGTGCATTAAGCCCCCAAACTATTTTTAATTTGTCCGTTTTACCCTGGAAACCCCTGTTTACAGACGTCGCGCAACCACTTTTGTTTCAACCTAGCCATAAAAAGAAAGTAAGTAATCGTATTTATTATTCGAAATGTCTATCATTTTTAACTTTAAATCGTTAATTGATGTCTATTAAAAAAAAAATTACTTAAAAAATTATTCACTCGGATATTTTAAACTTTTGAACAAATTACGTCACAATGAAAAAATAGGCGTCCGTAAAAAAGTCGCGGATATCTACCTCATAACTATGACTTAATTGTATTATTTTTTTCATTACTGTAGCATTTTCCCCAATATTTTAGATGATAAATAATTGATCCAAACAAAGAACATTTGAAAAAAAAAAAAAAACGTTTAAAAGGGTAAATATATGAAAATCTTGATTACTCCTTGATATCTGCGATTTCTGCATCACGGCCCTTGTTATATTACCATGTTTCACCCATAAAATCCCCTAAAAATCCAGCAGCGGCCATTCACAGCCGTGTCTTGACACTCGGTGATACATGCTACAAGGAGTTTTTGGATCGAAAAGAGGTAAGTACGCAATAATATCTTGTTAAAATCATGGCGGTTTATTTATGCTCTCGTGTGCTCTCACCTCCAGTTAGGGTTTTGCTGTCTAATTTTTTTTTTTTTTTCTTTTAAATATCCTCCTGCTCAAAATGTTTCTCCCCCCAGAAAATTGAGATTTTAAGGTTTCCAATTATGTAACACACATACATATAGGACAATTTTGAAATTTGGCCAAATTGGGTGTCAGAGCGGAACCTCAAGTCACCTGAGTGTTTTCCGCCATATACTAGTATATATATACACTATATATGTATGTATATATACTGTACATATATACAGTGATCTTAGTCAATATTCAAAGAACAAAAAAATGCATTGACTGCTCAGTTTTATTTAAAACATGTGCATACTGCCAAGTGTGAAGCACCCATCTGAAGGCGCACTCCTCTCTTTGTTGTTTTTTATTGGACAATATCTTGTTCACCTGCCTAGTCCTAGTATTGCTTGTACTCGTGTTGCTGCCTCTAGTGCTCAGTTACAGTATAGTTTCACGGGGTTTATCGATTGCGCCGGACACATGAAAATGAAACTATCGATTCACAATGAGAAAAAAAAAAACAGACAAACAAAAGTAATGTATAGTGCAGGCAACAATTTGAAAAGCAGTGGAGTAAAAAGTACATATACGTGCTGTAATACTGGACTGTCTCAGAAAATTAGAATACACAATATTCTAATTTTTTGAGACAGTCCTGTGTATATATACAGGACTGTCTCAGGAAATTAGAATACACAATATTCTAATTTCCTGAGACAGTCAGGAAATTAGAATATTGTGTATTCTAATTTCCTGAGACAGTCCTGTATATATACACAGGACTGTCTCAAAAAATTAGAATATTGTGTATTCTAATTTTCTGAGACAGTCCAGTATATAGTGAAGTAAAAGTAAAAAGTACCACTTCACACATATTTGTACCCAAGTAAAGTACAGATACACAAAACTTAGCTTAATGTCGGATTATAAGCAACTATCAGGGGCATACCGCCATCTATTGTGCAAGAATGTGGTATTTTTGTTGGTCAATATCTTGTTCATGTTAGGTTTTGAGATGGTTCCCTCCTCAGTGTGTCCCTGTGATTGCCCATTGATTTCACCTGTTCTACCTGCTCCTAGTGTATCCTCCAATCTGCATCCTCCTGTGTAACCCAGCTGTTCCTCGTTGTCTCGTTACCCCTTGTCTGTTTGTGTGTTTATAAGCGCTCAGTTTCTTTTCACTCCTTGTTGCGTCATTGTCTATGTCGATGTCAAGTCTTGTCCAAGCCCTCGTGTACCAGTCCCTCCGATTAAGTGTTTTGTTTAAACATTGCCTTTTTGATCCCCAGTCCTTTTGGTTGTGCTTTGTGTTTTTGCTAGTTATTATTAAAACGTTTTTTGAGTTCAACGCCACCGCCTTGCTGCATTTTTTTGTTTCCCTGCATTTGGGTCCACACCACCTGCCTGCCCGCATTCCTGACAGTTCACCTGTCTAATCTTGCTTGTAATCGTGTTGTTGCCCCTAGTGCTTAGTTGCATGGGGCTTATCGATTGCGCCGGAGGCATGAAAATGAAACTTTCAATTCGCAATGAGAAAAAAAGAAAACCATTAAAGTAACGTGTAACGCAGGCTACTACAAAGACAGCGTTCACCTACAGTGTGTGTTGGAGTATTTGTTTGGAAATAAGAGCCCCCATGTATTATCATGCAAATACCCGCAGCTGGACGGCGCAATGACACAAAAACACATTGTAACATTAAAAGGTCCAATAAGCTTTTGTATAACACTTTTCACAACACTCAAATGAATTGCACATGAATATCCAACAGCGCTCTGCATGGCAGCAGCTCAACAGCAACAAACAAACAATAACATGGGGCGGCGTGGCTCAGTGGTAGAGTAGTTGTCCCCCAACCCTGATGTTGTGGGTTCAATTCTCTGCCCTAATGAACTCGGCTAAGTGTCATTGAGCAAGATACTGAGCCCCACGTTGCTCCTGGTGCTGCGTCACCAGTAGGTGGATGGCAAGATAGTGTAAAGCACCTTGAAAGGTTGAAAAGCGCTATATAAGTATAACACCATTTAACACCATAATATGGCTGCATTGCAAGCTATTTGAATTTCTCCATGGTCTAAATCTGCAGCTAGCTTTTCTTCGCTGGGCTCTATTATAAACTCAATTATTTTCATTTTCGACCTTGAATTGAATTTTCGAAAACGTTGCTGTTTTTGTAAAGAAAAAATCGCTAATTCGTTCTTGCGCCATGTTAATGCCTCCTGTCAGCAGTTAAATTTTCAATTCCAATAGCGCCTTCCAACGTAACCTGACAGCAAGCAAAATGTCAGGTTGTGACCACGTTGTTCACAATAAATAAATAAATAAAAATTGTCAGCATATATATTTAATCCCCAAAGTTAGCTTAACAGCTACAAAAACCTTTTTTCTCCCTAACACCAGGGGTGCTGCAGCACTCTCAGCACCCCACTTCCCGCACCACTGGATTTGATGAGCTGTGGTCACTCATGTTAAAGTGCGTACGACAGGAGAAAAAAAGTCTTAAATAGGATTATTATGTGAATTAGAATCATATTTTGAGACAATTCGACTATGTACATCAATTTAGCAAAGCGCAGATGACGAGAAATTAGTTTCTTTATTCTGCCGGTTAACCACGCCTACCATTATATGGCTCTAGCGTCCCCAACAGGTGGATGACGTCAGTGGAGTCACGATTTCATCTGATTTAGTATGCAGCCCATTGAGGAGGAATTATTTACAACGAGGAAAACGCAACGAAGAGAGCCACAAAATGTCATTGTTTCAGTCTCTCTACTCCAATATTTTTACAGGATATTCTTTTTATCCAAGTATTTTTCCCCAATAGCTAAATAAATGGCATGGTCATGACAAATAACAGTCTTGTGCTAAATGGAATATGAAATAAAAATGGCAAAATTACTCTGTAATGGTCAAAACTGCCGACTTCACCTTTACTGTCGCGCTTCCCGAACGATATTTTATGCCACCTAAATCGGGCTTATGTCATTTCCCTTCCCCGGCTTCGGAGAATGTAAACAAATCAAGAGCCGTGACATCTAGCCGACATGCTAACCCGAACCGAGTGATGTTTCAAAGTCTTTGAAGCGGAAAATCACACATAACTAGCCCGGATCATTTCACATGACGACTGAGTTGTCCATTGTCTTCGCCGATCAGCAACCCGCCTGGCGGAGAGCAATTTACAGCTCGTTCCACTGCTACTACGGACAGGAGAGCTCGCCGGGGAAGCAGCTGGACAATGACCGCCGAACAAACCGGCCGACGTCGGAGGAGCATGTAGCTGCCAAATTGTCAACACAAATATGGCAAAATAATGCTTTACTACACGGCGAAGACGTAAACAGAGAGTCATACGAGAGCGGCTGCAGTTGTTGTGCAGCTAACATGTGCAGCTAATGTGTATGAGGAGAGCTTTTTAAATGCCAATCCATGATCAAACGTAAGTAGTCCTTTGAAATCGTTGTATTCGCAGGTATTTTTAACACAAAGTTGCAATTTCTGATCGGTCGGAAAATTTGACAGAATAAGCCGGGTATAGTGCTCTCCCGGCGGGTAGGATGTGCGACAAGCTGCCGGTCGTCAGCCGAGTGGACAAGGAGCATGTCGGCCACAAAATGCAAGCCACCTACATATTAAAATGATCCCAGTATTTGACACAATACAAAACACGATGTTTACTCACTTCCTTGTAAGTCCCGTGGTCCCACAGTAGTAGGGCTTGTTTTGGCCAATATCCACCAGTGAATGGGAACCTTTTGAAACCCCAAAAAGGCGCACACGCCTCTCCCTCGTACAGCAAGATTTTTCTGCAGCCGTTTGGCTGGCGTGATGAGAAAAATAAACATATTAATCCGCAAAATCAGCTGAATCCTTAGTCCTTCTCATACAACGGTACAGCTGTGTAGTGAAGAGGACTCCTTCCTCCGTACACGTCACAGCGCCCTCTTTCTCAACTCGAGACTTTTGCCAGAAGTCACTCATTTTCATGGCGCGGGATTTAAAAAACTAAATGAATACAGTGATCTCTTCCACACACATCCAAGCAGCCCATTTCATTCAGGAGGATAAAATACCACGTGTACTATGAGATAAACATGCTTTTTCGTGACACAGGCCCTTTAAATGGACAACATGGGTTGATGATATTCGAAATGAATCCCAATTTAATTTCCCCAAGCAAAAATACGAAAAACAAACTATTTTGGCTGGAGTGTCCCTTTTAAAAACCGTCGGGAAGGACAGTGGACAAACCTAGTGTACATAAATATGTGCCTTATATGCAAATTTTAGTTGACTACATTCAGCCCAGTGAATCTGAGCAGCATCTGCATTGATTTCACTCTGAAAAATGACTGTTGATTATCTGGTTTGCTTAGCCATGAAATGACTCTGCATTGTATTCTCATCTGCTATGGGGCAGTTGTGGTGATGCAGAGGGATTGCTTCAGGAACTGCTGAACAAACTGAAGGCCTCCAACGCATCAATGTCTCTATGAATTAAAGAGTTGGCTTGGGAACCGATGCATAAATATGGTTGTATCGAATTATATTCCAAGTGGGTGTGCTGTCTTTTGTCAAAGTACATTTCAGAAAACATTTTGTAGTTGGAGCCCTTTGAGAAATTACGTAGAGAATGAAATTAAACATTTAATTTGGTCAGTAATCGCATAATACAAGAGGGAAACCACATACCACTGGTGGTACAAATACCGCACTTTGACAATCACTGAACAAAGCAATTAAATGTGGGAAATAAAATCTGATGTTTTAATGCTTAAATGAGGATTTTGGAGGAAATGTAGGTATTTTAGAAATATACGGTAAAGCAGTACCCCAATAGCAGGCGACTGCGTGCCGGATCCGGGCTCAGCTCGCCAGAACCGCATTGCAATCACGCCCGCTTAATGTCAGTGCGCCAGATGCGGCCCGGATAAGCACTATGACAGTCCAAATGATAGGTTACGCACTGTTCTGGGGTGGACCTTCCAGACCGGACATGTTCAAACTCCCACTTGAAGTCAGTGCGCCAGATGCAGCCCGGATCAGAACTATGACCGTTTTGCCTTAATTGTCGCCTGATGGCACAGATGAGTGAGCCTAGGACAAGGCGCCGCTGATCATCGTCAGCCGATTACTTAAACCGGTCCTTGGTCTCACATCATCACCAGATCAACAACTCACCAGCAGGTGTGTGGTTTTCAGCTAACAAAGAATCTTGTAGTCCTGATACAGAGCTCATTATTGTGTCCCTCCCCCAAATCCTGTACTGCTTAGCTTGCAAAACGCCTGCCTGCCTGTTCTATCACCAAACTGCCCACAGGATTCTTCGTACACCGTCTTATCGTCAATAAATTAGGTCCCCCGTTACCCAAGAACCTTAACAAACACAATATGTTGTTTACAGTGTATAAATAGGTCGTCTTTAATGTTCAGTTGCTTGTTCCAATTGAAATATTTTGTGAAAAAAAAATGTTATGTTGTTGTATTCTGCATTTATATGTTACCATTATTAAATGGCATGAAAAAGTGTTGTCATTATTGCTTTTAATAGACAAATATAATTTGCAATATAAACACATTACAGAATGATACATTGAACAAAATTGACTCCAAAATACTGAACTTAATACTGAAAACGTTTTTGATACATATCTGGCCCAGATTGGTGTGCCATATCCGGGCCATACATTCATGTCGTGCCTGCTACTTTGGACCACTTCTGGCCCAAAACTTGTTGCTGATCTGGCAAGTGACTCCTTACGGATTTTGGGCCATTTTTCAAAAGGAAACTGGGGCGGATCCGTTTCATGAAGTTGGGCCAAAATTTGCAGTACATCTGGCCCATGTCTGCTCCAGTTATATTTTGCTATCTGGGCAGACAGCAGTGTTTAAGAAAATGTAAACAAGACTGCAATACATAATTAGAACCTGTTATCAGAGGCGTTGCATCCCATTAGGCAAACCAGGCAATTGCCTAGGGCCCCCAGCCAGCAGGGGCCCCCAGAGTGCCAACAGATTTAGCACACACAGCTTTACTGCACTGTCGCAGCGACAAGTGTGACTGTGCCACTGAAAGCCTTCTGAGTTCCTTGAATGGGCCCCTTCACTCGCTCTACACCCCCGCCCACACACACACACACACACACACGTGACTCAGAGTGAGAGTGAGCAGTGATTTGGCTTTTTTTTTTTATTGCCGTTTTTCCAAAACGAAGAGAAGTTATCCTTCTGGAAGCGACAAAAGAAACAAAACAAAAAAAAAAACAGGAGAAAAGGAAGCAAGACAGAGGTACTGTGTTACTGTTACTGTAGTTTTATGTCCTAATGTAGTAGAAGCCGGGCACTTTGAGTGTCCTAAAAAGTGCTCTATGAGACCGAGGCGTTATTATACTTTTATTAAATATGCTATTGCTCCAAGTCCAACCGTCCCCCTTACTTGCACACGCTCGAAGGGCCCCATGTTGCTTGTTGCCTGGGGCCCCCGGGGACCCTTGCTACGCCTCTGCCTGTTATCCAGTATATTGCACAATGACTTTTGAATATAACAACGTACATAACTCAAGATTCCATTGCAGACTTTAATATAAGCATTAGTGACGTATACCTGTGCATGTGCAAATTAGCATCTGTTCCCCCATCAATTTCAAATTATTATTTATTTTTTTCCATTGTCTATTTATTAGTGCTTGCATTCATTTTCCTCTGTTTATCTGTGGTAATCTGGCAGGGTACAGACTTCCTTTTCCTCAGCCACTTCATTCACTTCTTCCAGGGGATCCCAGACAACCCGTTAGAAATCCTCTTCTTCGCGTGTTGTTTTCATCTATCTTTCTATCTATCTATCTTTGTCCCGGTGGAACATGCATAGAATACCTTACCAGGGACGTGTTCAATAAGCATCCTGAACAAGATGCACGAGCCACTTCATTTGGCCCCTCTCAATACAGAAGGGAAATGGCTTTATCCAAGGGACACTTGCAGGGGACACTGATTTTGGACGCTTGTATTGGCACTCTTGTTCTTGTCATGGCCCACAGCTCATAACCGTAGATGACAGTGAGAACTGTGATCTGTGAACCTTTTAAGTTCTTTATTAAAGTACAAATAATCATGTAACCTAACCCATGTAACAATAATTAATCACAAATAAACAATGAGGTTAAATGCTGATAGCATTTACTAGTGCAAAAGAATGGAAAATAAACATTCAGAACACTGACTTTGCCTTTCCAACATTATTCAAAACAATTATTAAAAAAAAAAAAATCTAGCATTATTATTATCGTATACTACTATATACAATATTAGTATAATAATTATAATAATTATTCATTGCCAATCATACTTGTCATAAAGAGTGTCATTTGAAAGCTATTCTTAGTGTAGAATCTGTATTCTGTAGTATTTACTCTACATATTATAATATTAATTCTGAACTATGTGGGATTAACTCCAGAAATCGTTATTTATATGACGAACATGACGTGCTTTTATTTTGAAATGTTCACCGGAGGTACGTTCGCTAAACCGCTAACCGAAAGCTTTACACACATTAAAAAAACATTCTTTGTCATTGCTTGTGCTGTCACTAATAGATTGAATTTTTTTTTTCGTTAGCTAAATGCTGTTAACCAGCTGTTGAGTGTTATTGTATGACTGATTGGAACTGTACTGCATTGTTTCGCCACAGGGTGTGCTGTTGTGTATTTTATGTTCGGTGTGAAGAAGAAGAAAGTTAAAAGAGGCATTAGCGGCCTGTTCTCAATTTCTCCCTCACTGCACTTTAGCTCTCATGGAGAGCACATTTGCTCATGTGTTCAAAATTAATTAGCCGACGTGCAAAGTAGCAAGTGAGCTGTAAAAATAGCAAGCTTAGTGGCGTGAAAAACGCGGGAGAGCTAAGTAAAGCTAACGAACAGCTCAGTGATGCTTAACGGAGCTAAGCGAAGCTAAACAGCGCTAAATGAAGCTAAGCGACTGATACTCAGTCCGTCGTCGTGGAACAGTCCATTGTAGTGCTGGTGTGTGGGGGACAGATAATATAAATGCAGCATTCAAATTGCTTTCTTTTTTGTTTTGTTATTTGTTTGTTTGGTATGCTGACATAATTATACATGACGAACAGTTGGGGGTGCTGCTGGCCCCGGTGGCCCAAGCCCTTGCTCGTTGGGCCAAGGGCAGCTGGTTGGGGGCCCCCTACTGCTTGGGGGCCTAAGGTGATCGCCTACTTCGCCTGAATAGTAGATCCTCCTATGCGTCTAATAGTCCAAAAATTCTTGCCATTTGTGCATTTTTTTTTGTCTCATTATCTCCATCTATTGCAGCCTTTCTTTTCAACCCTTTGCGGAAACTTCTCGATTGAGGGTCTATTTTCGCTCTTCATATCGCTTGTTTGTTGTAAAAAAGCCTGGCACCATTGCGACAACGAGAGCACAACTTCCACTTACTTTAGTGGATGTGCAATTACACTTAAAAGGGTCGCGACGCAATTTTAAGGAGTTGGTTTGCGCATTTATTGTAGAAAACTCACGAGAATGTCACTTATTTGCTGATTTGAGTGTTTTATTTTTTCTTTGAAGAGAAAGGTAGACTTCAATGACCAATTTCCAAAGGAGACTCATAAAAGGCAGCCATCAAACGAATTTTATTTATTTTCTTGCTAGCATCGTATTTGTCACTGCATCGACCGGCCATGTGCCACTGGAGAGAAATGACCCATCTTGTCATGTATCATGTCAAACAAAGGTCACGGAGGCTTCTCATGCTGAGTCACAATATTTATTGAAATATTGCTTGACCAAAGTTGACAACAAATACTTTTTGTCTGACAATGACATTTGTTAACTTATCACATTGTTGCACGTTTGCACATTTAGGTGTGTTATGGAGTTCATTTGCAACTTTTTTATTCGGCATGTTCTTTTTAAAAATATTTAGGAGATTGCGTTTAGTGTGAAAAACAAGAACATGAGATGTGCATTTGCCAATAATGAACTATTACAATATCATCCAAATTGGACCTAATCTATAAATTGTTTTTGCATTTGATGTAGAAGTACAAAAAGTATTACTGCCAGTTATTACATGAATTATATCATTATTACGCATAATCAAACAGTGTAAGTATAGAGAGCAAGTTCCTCTGATTTCAGTAACTTAAAATTGAACTGTCATTGTGCAGATGTGAAGACTTTACAACTTTGAAATTTTCAGAATGAACAAACAATATCCTTACCTATGAAGCGTATAACACGGCGAATAAGAGGGTTGAGGTAACAGCAATCACCAGTTACGATGGTCTTCTCCTGGGCTAAGAGAGATTCCCTTGTCGATTTCATGGCGTACATGGACACCTCTCCGACAAAAATCTGGAAACACACAAAGAAAAGAGATGCGTTATAATGTGGAATAGAGATAACATTGGCTGGCGTGGCTCTTGTGTACACAAGCACTGTTTCTTAATGCAGTCCTCGCTCGGCTCTATTACAGTGGTGACATTTCATTACCTCTGATGGAAAAACTGCTGCTGGACACACTGAATGAAATTCCTGTAGTGAGGCAGACTGCAGTGTGCGTGTTCATAACAGATTTTGCTCTGACCCTCACAGATTCCTTTATGATGTGTTTCTTGAACACAACCATTTCCAAACAACTGTGTATTACACTGATAAAAAAAAAAATAAAAAAAATTGTATTGTATTGTATTGCATGTAATTTTAACTGGAGAATTAACTGCAGAATTAACTCATTGTTTATTATAAATTATTTTTCGTCCCTAATCAACTGGAAAACATATATGACCATTGTTGTCACAGATTACTTGAATAAGTAATTTAATTACTGATTATTATCAAAGTAACTAAGTTGCTTTAAAAGTAATTTAACAGTTACTTTTTACCATTTTTCTCCCTGTGCCCCCTCAATATAAGAATGACAACAGAATAATGTAATCGCATTTAATTGACTCTCCGATAATTGAGATCAGAATTTTTCACATATGGCTTAATCTTCGAGTTAGCGGAGGTTTAATTACTCAATGGAGTTGATTTCAACCACCATTGAGTCGCGCTAGCTGAGCTACTCCGGAGCCCTGAAACTAACAAATAACTGACAAAATGCATGAAATTTGTAATCAACTCCACCGACTAATTAAACCCCCGCTACCTCAAAGATTAAGCCAAATGTCAAAAATTCAGAACTTTGGGTTAGTGTTTCAGGGTTGATGGCATATCAATGCCAATGTAAAACAATGCAAATTGACTACACAGTAATCAACAACACACAAATGAATTGCACAGTGCAACAAATACAAAAGTGGGGGCGGGCACAGATGCACGCGCACAATCCGGAAGTACGCCGTACACACACACACATTCAATTTGGCCACAAATTGTGGTGGCAACTAAGCACTTTACACTCAATCGGACTTACAACACATCCTGAAGATGCTAAACGAACACATCACCTCACGACATAAATGTGCAACGCGAATATGATGGAAACAATGCTTGCTAACCAGGAGCAATGACTACCTGGCGTTGCAATGGGAAAGCTACGAAACAGTTGTGCATGTAGGGGGTCCAACATATCACTGGAATCCTCCAGAATGAAGGAAAAATACGTTCAGTCATGGACAGACACAGATCAACATTCCCTCGCACATCTCAAGAAGTGGCTGCACTCGACTCAAATGTGCATCCAAGTTGGCACACACCTTTCACAGTCCCAAAACAGTTGGCGTGTGTGACTCGGGATCAAAACAAGAGGTAACTGAGCAGTTACCATGGAAACGAACATGTAACGCAAACCTTTCAAGCATTTTCTTTTCAAAATGTTCTTCGTACATGACTAAAATATTCTTCTTTCTTGATACATTATAAGCCAATAACAAAATAGTAACAAGAGACACTAAAGAAACCAACTTTGATCTGATTACTGGTTTGGAAAAATGAACATGTTAGATTACTCGTTAATGAAGAAAGTAATCAGATTACGGTAACGAGTTACTAAAAAAGTAGCGTGATAATGGCAACACTGTATAGACCCTACCCACCGATGTCACAAAACCACGTGCTCGCTTTATGGTTCCGCCCACTTGTCCGTCATTTTGTCTCTGTATTAGCATTGGTTTCAATTGATCGAGGAATTTAAAATGCATTTCATGGAAGACCCGGTGCTTTCTGATGCCGTAAACTCACTGGATGTGTTGCATAAAAGGCGTTATGTGGAAAAGCTTCATTCTATACAGTCGCCAGATCCATATTTGATGCCCAAATCGATGTTTTTCGACCCACTGTCTTCGCCCTGTCTGCCTGACATCTGCTACGCTGATATTTACAATTATCTTGTCCACACAAAATCAGCCTATTCTCACGAAAATTTGAAAAACTTCAAGAGCTTGGAGGCTTATAAATACTTCGTTGCTGGTTGGGTGAAACAGGTCCTCGTCCACGAAAATTCGGTAGGAATCTATCTTGTGCTTGGAAAGGTGAGTTACGAAATTTTCAATTCAAAATCTTTTGTTATTGCTAACATCCACTGTCAAGTCTAATGTATTTCATGTCGTTTGTCAATGGAGTTAAGGCTTTCAATGTTTATATGGTTTAGCGATAGCACTCTCACTACATACATTTGTGTATGTTATCGGCGATTAGCCTAGCAATGATCTTAATTGTGGTTATTTGTCAGCCCAAAACCCTCTAAGTATATCTTAAATGCATCTTACCCGATATAAAATGACTACTACATAGTCTGTGGTGATTTTTTGGTGCCCAGTTTTCACGTCGAATTGCAGCCGTCCATTTCGCGCTCCTCTTTGGATCCCTCGGAATACGGTAAAACTTCAAGTCTCTCCTTCCATCTTCTCTGTTAGTGCAACCAACAGCCACACACGCCTTCACCATTTTGATTATTAATGTTAAGGAACAGAAAAACACGCCGTAAATAGGAGGAATGTACGTAGCCGTAACAGGTTAACACTATGTTTTGACGGACAATTGGGCGGTACCATTCAGGAGAGCGGAGTTGTGAAGTCACGTGGGTAGGGTCTATATGACACTTTGTTGCATTTTTGTTTTGTTTTTTTATACAGGCAACATCGGCAGGCGCCCTGGGCTGCATTAGCGCTGCAGCACTGCAACAAGTTTAAAAACAAAAAATAATAATAATAAAAAGAAGACAATATATTTTAGTGTCAAAAGGTTACTATCACCCAGGGTATAGACCCTACCCACGTGACGTCACAACTCCTTCCTCCTGACTGGTGCCGCCCAATTGTCCGTCAACACATCATGTTGCCCTGTTACGGCTACGTACATTCCTCCTATTTACGACGTGTTTTTCTGCTCGTTAACATTAATAATCAAATTGGTGAAGGCGTGTGTGGCGGTCGGTTGCAATAACAGAGAAGATAGACGGAGAAGACGGAGAGACTTGAAGTTCTACCGGATTCCGAGAGACCCGGAGAGAAGAGAGTGAGATGGGCTGCTGCAATTCGACGAGAAAACTGGGCTCCAAACGATTACCACAGATTATGTAGTAGTCATTTTATATCTGGTAAGATGCACTTAATATATATTTAGAGGGTTTGGGGCTGACAACCACAATTAAGATCATTGCTAGGCTAATCGCCGACAACATACACCTATGTATCGCTAAACCATATAAACATTAAAAGCCCTAACTCCATTGACAAACGACATGAAATACATTAGACTTGACAGTGGATGTTAGCAATAACAAAAGATTTTGAATTGACAATTTCGTAACTCACCTTTCCAAGCACAAGATAGATTCCTGCCGAATTTTCGTGGACGAGAACCTGTTTCACCCAACCAGCAACGAAGTATTTATAAGCCTCCAAGCTCTTAAAGTTTTTCAAACTTTCGTGAGAATAGGCTGATTTTGTGTGGACAAGATAGTTGTACAGTTCAGGGTAGCTAGCAGATGTCAGGCAAATACGGCGGAGACAGCGGGTCGAAAAATATCGATTTAGGCATCAAATATGGATCTGGCGAATGGATAAACTGAAGCTTTTCCACATAACGCCTTTTATGCAACGCATAAAGTGAGTTTACGGCATCCGAAAGCACCGGGTCTTCCATGAAATGCATTATAAATTGCTCGATCAATTGAGACCATTGATAATACAGACACAAAATGACGGACAAGGGGGCGGAACCATACAGCGAGCACGTGATTTTGTGACGTCGGTGGGTAGGGTCTATACAGCAAGAGTCAGGAACCTTTTTGGCTGAGAGAGCCATGAACACCACCTATTTTTAAATATAATTCCATGAGAGCCATACAATATGTAACAAAAGAAAATATAAGTAACGTGTGCATTTTGTGTAATTTCAACACTTTTAAAGTACAATAAGTCTCAAAAATATTTTTAAAAACATAGTTATACTCCTGCTAATCAATTTGAGTATTTCTTACCATTAACGCGACTTCTGGTGCTGCATGGTTTTGCTGATGGCTTTGTAGGTAAGCTTAATGCAGGCGTTGAGAAACTTATGTACGGAGCACCATCAGTGCACACCGAAACAAGTGTATCCATCGGTAGATTTTTTTTCTTTACCCGAACTCAGAGAAGGACTTGAATAAATCCTCCCCATCTTGTTGTCCCTTTCATAGTCAAAACCTTGCAATCACGCTGAACTGTGTTTAATAGCTTACGTCTGTTGACTCATCCAAAGCGAGTCAAAAAAAAAAACGTGTCGCAATTATGTCCTGCTGAAAAGTACGGTACTCCTCTTTTCGTTTTGCCATCTTCTCAAAAGGGTTTCTAAAATTAGATGACAACACGGAAAACGAAACAAACAAGTTTACTTCGTGATCTCAAGCACACGCGCACATAGGCCGCTATTTTCGGCAGCAAAATACAGCAACCCCACTTGAACAGTGTCTCTGCCTCATCCGTGTTGCCTATGTGGTCGATAGATTAATAAATAGATAGACACAAAGACACGTATGTTTACCACTTTCCCACTGAAATTACTACAAACCAGCTTTCTAGTCGCCAGTTGTAGTATACGGACTACTTGTCCCATGATCACCTTAGGCTCACGCAGCCAATGGCATAAGACTTAGGGGGGATCTAACGTAGCACATCTAGGTTGCTATTTGATGATATCTTGTGCGAAGTGCGGGAATGTTGTCGGAGCATTAAAATAGTTAACATACTCCGCAAAAGTCACGTCTGTTCATTACTGCACAACACCAGCGTATGACCGGTGACTGTCGCTGTTTCGCGCAATGCGCAAAGGAGTATAGTAGTGTAAAGATTTGTCTGCGAGTCAGATGCAGCCGTCAAAAGAGCCAGTGTTGGCTCGTGAGCCATAGGCTCCCGGCCCCTGGTATACAGTCATTTAGGCTAGTATTGTTACTGATGACACAATTTATAAATGTGATTTAATAGTAGAACTTCAGTTTGTATTACAGTTAGTAATTAATCCACATCTAAATTTGTGACCTATCAATTAGGCCTTTTAGAATGCTTCAGTAATAAAGTGCTCTAAGATACACTTTCAAAATGCAATTTTGCTTCCATCGATCCATTCTTTATCTGACTTGCTTATGCTGACGAGGGTTTCCTATCCCTGCTAACACTGGGCAAGAGGAAGAGTAAACTCTGGACTGGTCACCAGGCATGTAAACATCAATTCACTGTAAAAAAAACAAAAAATTTTAATACGTTAAGAAAAGTTGAGTGAGTGATATTCGTAGTCTTTGGACAGGTTTTTGTCTTTGCCTGGGCCACTGCCATGAGGAAGATTAAATCTTTACACGGATTGTGTCTGACAGCTAATATGATAATGTGAAAAGCATCATGACAAAAACATAGACTATACTTGTCTTAAAAATCATGAATACAACTTTGTAAAAAACATTCATCCTGAATGAAGACAAATGTGCCTGCAGAAATATTGCATGGTATACAGTAAGAAAATGAGAAATATTATCATTCTTCCTCACTCTTTCCCTGACAAAAACAAAAAGAGGGGTCCATGTATCTTAATAACACTGACAGAGTAATTAATGAAAACGCAGGATCGCAATACCCTTGAAAGTCCATAAAACTCATCACCTGTGACATTAAAATGACAGATTGCAACTGCCTCCCATATTCAGGCAGAGTCTTTTTGTGCATATCACCTTATTCACACGGTAAGCACGACACGCCAACGCGCCTGGATGAAAGCCACAATTGATGAATGTTGCCATCCCTTCCATCACAAGGTGCTGCAAAAGCAGAACCTTGGTGGCCACCAAACAAATCAGCTAAACTGTTTCAGGTAACATAACGTTCACTTGGATTTTGTTGACCAAAGTACCATCCATCGATCATCCTTTTATTAGCTTTACTGTTAAAGCCTGAGAAGGGCTGCAGCAAGCTCAATTCGGGGAGAAAAACTGCAACTGGAATGCAATTCAAAATAATAAAAGCGTAACATCATTTTGGTATGTGCTGATGCGACCAATCAATTCTGTGCTATATTTGTTTTGTTGCACTGCAGCAGTTTTGCTTAATCTTGTCATCTAGCAAGATAATGCCTGAACTGTGCAAAAAAATATATATTTCTCCCTTCAAGAAAGATATAAATAACTCAAAATGTAAATCAGTTATGTATTAAGGTGCATTTTTGTCATTGCATCAAGTGATCTTTAGAACTTTATCCTCACCTCTTATACTGTAACTAGCATGGGCTTTTTATTTGTACCATTACTTCCCATAGCTCTTTATGGACTGGATTCACTTGTGAAACTAAATGTAAGAAAATGCTAGATCCCCAATAAAAGTTTCCAGCAGCATGAACATGAGCAAGTTATAGAAATGTTTTTTTTTTTTTTTTTTTGTAATAGCAATTTCAACCTTTCTGGTCCCAGTGATTTGTTATATTTTGGAAGTTCCGAAAGCAGTGGTTCTTAACTGGGGTTCAATCGAACCCCAGGGGTTCGGTGAGTAAGCTTCACGGGTTCGGTGAAGGTTAAGAAACGCAGAGCCCTGTTTTGTACGCTGACTAAATCTAGGCAAAGTCGCGTTTTAAACCAGGTTTTGGAATGGTTTGCGCTCAATTTAGAGGCTTTATTCCATTTCTTTCAACTGTGAGCCCTCATTCTAATGGGAGGAGAGATTGGTTTGCTCAAAGGAAGGTTGACTGGCACTTGGTATGAGGAAGTAACAGTAATAGACCTACAGACAGTGTGATAATTTAAAAAAAAAAATTAAAAATTGTCTTTTTACGTCATGAACATAGGCGGATCTACTATGCAGGCCCACAGCCAGTAGGGGGCCCCCAACCAGCTGCCCTTGCCCCAACGAGCAACGGCTTGGGCCACCGGAGCCAGAGCCAGCAGCACCCCCAACTATTCGTCATGTATAATTACGTCAGCATACCAAACAAACAAATAACAAAACAAAAAAGAAAGCCATTTGAATGCTGCATTTATTTTAAACCCCCCCCCCCACACACACACACTACAATGGACTGTTCCACGACGACGGACTGAGTATCAGTCGCTTAGCTTCATTTAGCGCCGTTTAGCATCGCTTAGCTGTTCGTTAGCTTCACTTAGCTCTCCCGCGGTTTTCACGCCACTAAGCTCGCTATTTTTACAGCTCACTTGCTACTTTGCACGTCTGCTATCGTTTATTTCGAACACATGAGCGAACGTGCTCTCCATGAGAGCCAAAGTGCTGTGAGGGAGAAGTTGAGAACAGGCCTCTAATGCCTCTTTTAACTTTCTTCATCTTCTTCACACCGAACATAAAATACACGACAGCACACCCTGTGGCGAAACAATGTAGTACAGTTCCAATCAGTCATACAATAACACTCAACAGCTGGTAAACAGCAAAAGCACCTCATGTTCGTCATATAAATAATGATTTCTGGAGTTAATCCCACATACTTCAGAATTAATATTATAATATGTTGAGTAAATACTACATAATACAGATTCTACACTAAGAATAGCTTTCAAATGACACTCCTGATGACAAATATGATTGGCAATGAATAATTATTATAATTATTATACTACTATTATATATAGTAGTATACCATAATAATATTGCCAGAATTTTTTTTAAGAATTGTTTTGAATAATGTTGGAAAGGCAAGGTCAGTGTTCTGAATCTGTTTACTTTCCATTCTTTTGCACTAGTAAATGCTATCAGCATTTAACCTCATTGTTTATTTTTGATCACTTATTGTTATTTACATGATAATTTGTACTTTAATAAAGAATGTAAGTGTTCCAAAATAGTTTTGTAAATTAATAAGTGTCAACAAAAATGTCATTGCTAAACTAGTAAAAAAAAAGAAAATTATTAGATTAGTCGATTAATCGTAAAACTAGTCAGCTGACTAGTCAGGAGAAAATTTGTCGTTTAGGACAGCCCTAGTGTACCATGACATATTTCCTCCACACCCATCTCACCTTTTTAACCCCTGACCCATGAAGAGGGCCCCTGGATATGTTCGCCTTAGGCCCCAAAATTGCCAAGTCCGCCACTGGCCATGAAAATAGTATGTGATGGTAGGTAGACAAGAAAACAACAAAAGGAAAATTGTGAAATTAAAATAAAGTATCATTTCATTTAACGTGAAAATCAACAGCAAAAGGCAAAATATTTGTAGTAAATTTGAAATTTGGAAGAAATTTGAGCAGGAATTCACTTAGCTTTCTAGGTAAACTAGCTTTCTAATAAACCCTTGAACGCGTCCCTCCGTTGTTTTTTGATTTGAGGTACAGCCTTGTTTCCACAGTTGCGGACCCTAACATCGGCAACAAAATAAACCACACATTTCCAAAGGTGGACGATGGACTCTCTTCCCTGGCTCTACGATCCAGTAGCAATTTAATTTTGTTATGTTTTTATTTTAATTTAGCTATTTCCAGCTTGCTTTGTTGATGATTGCAATTTTTGTTTCCGGCTTTTTGTCTTACTGCGAAGAAAGAGGAAGTGACGATTGGCCCACCATGATATTTACGTCATCAGCCATCGTGCTATGACGTGGGAATTTAATGCTTGCTTTCACATACACCTTGTCCCGGAACTTTCCCGGACATTATACTAAGACGCGACCTGTGAAATGTCTGCGTAATCTCCGTGTCAGTCGACCCGGGAAATTGCTTTCACATACAAGGGCCGCCCGTTTAAATCCCGGGATTTTAACGGTGTTTCGGTGTATGTGAAAGGGACTTTAGTCATTCATTTCCGGCATAAAGGCCCCACAAAAACATTCTTTCACATGCATTCATATTTTAGATGTATTTTATTGTTGGTTACTCTATGGTTTTAATTAGGGCTATAAAACGATTAAAGTTTTTAATCGAGTTAATCACAGCTTAAAAATTAATTAATCGTAATTAATCGCAATTCAGACCATCTCTGAAATATGACATATTTTTTCTGTAAATTATTGTTGGAATGAAAAGATAAGACAAGACGGATATATAAATTCAACATACTGTACATAAGTACTGTATTTGTTTTTTATAACAATAAATCCACAAGATGGCATTAACATTATTAACATTCTTTCTGTGAAAGGGATCCACGATAGAAAGACTTGTAACTCTTAAAAGATAAAGATAAGTGAGTTTGTATATTGTGACTAAATATTACCATTTAGTGTATTTGTTGAGCTAAACGAAATGTTTGAATAGAGGTTGCCCAAATGCATCATGGGCAGTTGGGCAACCATGACTGTCAGTGGTGGCTGCAAATGGTTTATCTTCTCTGCGTTGAGTACAATAGAGGGCATTAAGAAAAAGATCATCTCCTATCATTCTTCCCCACGTTGTTCGCCACAAGAGTTATAATTGTTGTGGAAGAGATTCTAAAGCTTTTGCCAATAAATAGCACGGCCTGTGTCCACTCCACTCGCTTGTCTCTGCCACTTAGCTCTCAATATACGAAAAACGGCACCAATGTAGTCTGTTTGCGGCAATACGTGAGTGGGTCGTTCCGCGCATACGTTAAATGTGTTAAATATTTTAACGTGATTAATTTTTTTTTTTTAAATTACCACCTGTTAACGCGATAAATTTGACAGCCCTAGTTTTAATATCTTTATTTTGTACCAAAACAATAGAAGCAGGCATGTAAACGATTCTCGATTAGCATGTTAGCAGAAATACAATTTCCCTTCAAGCCTATCCAAGCTAACTATGAGCAGGTGTGTACACTCTTAACTTGTTGCCATTCAATTATAGGGCGCATATAGACAAACAACTATTCACACTCACAATCACACCTATGGAGAATTTAGTGTCCAATCAGCTTACAATGTATGTTTTTGGGATGTGGGAAGAAACCGGAGCACCTGGAGAAAATCCACGCGTGCACAAGGAGAACATGCAAACTCCACACTTGAGGAAATGTGAGGCGGACGTGCTAACCACTCTTCCACCATGCTATTTTGCTTGCTGTATCATGCATGAAAAGTGGAGTGATGTGCAGAGTCAGTGGTAACACCTGACCAAGCACTCTCAGATGGCGCAATTAAGAAGTGGCGAAAACAGGTGTGTACGACATAAAAGAGGGGAAATGATGAGTGGCGTTAAAGCAAACTCCAGCAGCTGATGCAGCACAACTCACGGGGGTGAACCATGATCAGGGACAAGCAGCTAAAAGGATTTATAAGGTTATAAATAGGTTTATGGAAATATTCACACGAAAAATGAAATTAGACGGGGAGGAAAGAAATAATCCAATTCCTTCGGAGAGAAGTGATAAGTATTATAACATGACTATACATCTGATTTGAAGCATCCTATCAATGTAGAACCCTGTCAGCAATGTGCACACAGATGCATCCCCCTCTAATCGGCTGGGGAAAAAAACAGTCTGGTACATATCCTGGCCAATCAGGATGTTCCTTGGGATTTGTGCATGTGACACAGAGGACTGATGAGACACAGTAATTAGCACACTGTCAAACTGTTTGCAGCAGGATGTGATTCATGTGTTTTCTAACAAATTATAATAAATTACCATACCTATGTCAGGCAATTTTACAGTACAATTTTGTATATGACAGAGTAATTATGTTAATCAAGGTAACCTTGTGATGCACGACACCATTTTGATGTCTGCTTGGAAACGTATAGATTTCAAATTGTACAAAACCCTTGGCCAACCTAAGAGAAAACACCCTGTTCAAAACATCCCCGGATTCAAACCATCAACCTTAGAACTGTGATGTGAGTGAGCAGCCACTTGTCCAACTGTGCTGCCTAGAATAGTCAAGTCATTTGAAATATCAAACATGGCATAAGAACCTTTTAATTGCAACATTATTTTTCTAACTGAGAGTGTCCTCGTTAGGGTCAAACCAGTTCATTGTGATGGGCTGAGAGGCAGAGTACATCCCAGACTCATCACCAGGCAACAGCAAGTGACAAAGACAAATGGAGACATTCACACCAATGGATAAAAATACAATTGACCTGACATACATGTTTTTGCAATGTGGGAAGAGTACTCGGTGAAAAGCCACACAACTGTATGCGTGTGTGGCTGTTTTGTTCAGACAGAACATTGTGGTATTTACCAAAAGGTCCACTTGGGGCTGGATAAAAAGCATGGAGCAACACTGACACCTACTGGCAAACATTTGTCACTTCTTTTTAGACTATTTGTATTATGTGGCATCATTAAATTGAATGAGGCTTTATCAAAAGTGATTTCCACACAGATAATCTGTCCAATTTGCAATTAAAAGGTTACACATCCTGATTAAAATGCATCATCGAAATAACTTCATGTGGAAAACGTGTAAGTGTGACTAACTGCATCAAGTTGCATTAAAAGTAGAGTAATTGCCTATAACTTGCAACGGAGTGAGACAAAGTGGCAGTAAAGATGACAATAAGTTTCCAATAAGAGAATTTTGAGCATAAGCGAGTATTTACAATAGTAATGTTCAGTCAGGTTTACTGACGTGTCACTAAGAGGTTAGACACAAGATGGTACCTTGTAATTACAGTACAGTGGTGCTCCCATCATTTGTGTTAGATGTCAGTACACATCAGTAAACCTCATTTCCACCCGCATCAAAGCATTGACAGTTTGACACAGCATTAATATTTTTCTTTTATTTTTTATCTTCTGGTGCACTTTTTCTTTCCACTTTCTTCTCATTCCCATCAGTTTGAAAAGAAGCTTCATGGAAAACGAAGGCCCCAACATTAGTTTCCCACATAGCCGCTAAATACTGTAGCAAGCTGCCATAACGGTCAAGCGTTTTATGTGCATTTTGCATGTTCTATTTATATGATGGTTTATTGCTGTATTTGTAAAATTAGTCACTGTGTGATGTCACATCATGCCTTATTATGCAAGTACCCGCCCTCGCCATTCTTTCACCACACCCACTATTATCGGGAGTTCATACTCCTATTCAGACATTGGACAATCAGGGAGCTTTTGCTTTAATGGAACATATATGTTTTTGGAATTAACTCCAGACTCCACTCCAGACAGTAATAAAACCTAAAACTGTATGGCTGAGGTGCCAACGACCCATCCACCAATGCTGCCCAAGGTTTTTTTTTTAATTTAATTTTTGTTATTATACATTATTTATTTCTATTGATATATCTCTCTACCTTTGTCCAGTTGTCATCATACAATTAATATTTCTATTGATATATCTGTCTACCTTTGTCTAGTTGTCATACAGGTTTACAAACTAGGTACTGTAATTTTTATGCAGTAAATATACAGTTCTTGCACACCCCAAATATCTATTCCATACAGTATAGAGTGGTTGTTGTTGGAGGTAAAATGGAGCCTGCAGCACGCCCTGAATTGGTTGCCATTTAAACGACAATCAACATTTGGTTGTGGACAATTTGAAGAGTCTTCATTTAACCTACCAGACATACATGCACTGTAAGAACACTGTACGAACATGCAATGCCAGGGCAAAGCTTTGAAACCCCAAAGTTCAGAACTGTGAGGAAGACTTTTTTGGTTGATGTTGTTTGAAAAGAGCAATTTTGTGTCAGAATCTGTTGGAGCAGGGTGCCTGGGCAGTACTTGAACACCCACCCCTTGCTCATTTCTTTGCTTTCAAATGACAGCAGAGGGCACCCTCCACTAGCTGCCCACTTTCCGGCACATTTGAAAATTTAAACATGTGCAGTTAAGGTACACTTTATGTTAACAAATACAACATGTACTGTACTGTCTTTTTTTGTAGTTTTTGTTGTTGTTGTTACTATTTTTTTCATTGAATTTAATTGGGTGAACACCAACAATTTGAACCTAATTAATTGATAGGCTAAATGATCAATCCAAAAATAAATCTGTATTGACGTACCAACTTTCACACTGCAAATTTAGAACGTTTTAATACGATGATTTTTCTGAAATGTATTAGAATAATTTTCTCCATCTTGTTTTGAGTGTTAAAGACTAGTTAACAGATTAATGGGTCAGATTATTCAATTTACTTTAGGTAAATATTACCATTTGTTCTTATTAAGCCCATACATCTAAAGGTTGGTCAATTTTCACCAAGATCAAGGGGAAAAATGCTTTCAAATAATGTTTTGAACAATATCACTTGTTGAATTCAGAACATTCATGACGAAAAAAAAAAAAAAAAATGTTTTTGCTTAAAATAAGTGTTAAAAAAAATAGCTATCTGAAAATAATCTTATTTCAAGAAATCTGAGTAAAATTTACTTAAAGCACTGGCAGATAAATTCCGTTATTTCTAGTAGATTGAAAACAAGGGAATTCGGAATAGTCAAGGGGAATAGTCAACTGCCAATCGTGCGTTGGGGGGGGGGGGGGGGGGGTGTCAGTGTAAGTCTGAACATAAGGAAAGTCATTCACTTAATAATGATAGGGTAAATTATATACATAATATATGTATATATATAAATTATTACAATATATGTGAAGACAATCTAAATGACCTCTATAAGTGAACTCATTATATAATGCAAAAAGTTTGCTTAAAAATTGGTGTGGACAATTTGAGCATTCTGAAAAGTTCCTAGTGTCCCCTAATGTCCCTATGCAAAACGTACACCATTGGTCCATTAACAGAAGTACTATTATTGTTGTGTTAATGTAGCACATATTAGGGCCAAATAAAAGGAAAAAGAAGGACTACGAAATGTAAGTCATACTATTGCTACGAGAAAAAACAGTCTTATTATTACGTAGGGTAATGTAACTGTAATCAGCTACGCATTTTACGTACATGAACCGTAGCTGAGAGCTACGACATTAGCCTGGCTCATGAAATAATTCAAATACATCTTTTTTATGGTTCTTTTTGGGAAACAAAATGTGGTAAACAAAAAAGTCATGATATGATGTAATTTTGCCGTGGCACGACATGGTGAGGCAGTCCTACTCCGATGCAGCCCACCACCACAGCTTAAAAAAATCCTAGTGTAAACACTACAACTATAGCGGCAATACTGTTGAACGAATGTGACAAAGCACTCAAAAAAAGTATACTTTATTTCCATCTGTTAAGTCAGAGTTGATATGGCAAAAGTGTGTGTGGGGAGGTGGGGGGGGGGCTCTCTTTTTTGTCTTATGTGTCCAAAGGACATTCTCAAGGAAGCTTTATAGGTTTGTCAATTCACATTCAGATAAATTCCAGTTTCATAAGGTCTTGTCGTTTTTTTTTTTTCCTTTCTTAATATAAGATGAACAATAATTTATCAATGCGTGTATGCCGTATGTCTGCAGTGAAGCTGAGAAACATGACTAAGCTGCATTTCTAAATACAGAAAATATTGATGCTCTGCAAATTTGGAAAGGCCCACACTCACAATTATCAATGCCACAGAGGTTGTTTCAGAGTTGGTTTCATTCTCACACACACACAATAAAAATACTCCCCAACTGCTTTGCACCTCTTTTCGAGCTTATCATTTTGCAGTAACACAATACTGTGTGTTTTTGCATTCATTGAGTGTGCACTGAATCTTCGTCTTTTAATGTTATGATTTTCTTGCTGTCTGTCAGCTACACTGCCAAAACACACCTCCTTAAAGGGATCCACAGATTAAAAGACTTGTAGTTCTTAAAAGATAAATGTTATAGCGAGTTAAAATAATTTGATATGAAAACCCCTCTTGATGTTTTCGTTTTTATACAATTTGTAAAATTTGTTTGACTAGTAGGTCGTCATTGTTGTTGACGTCTCAGGGTGGTGAAGTCACATGCTTACGCTGCTGGGCTTCCAGAGTATGACTCTAGCGACATAAACATGTCCTTTGTTCAACCCTTTCAATTACAACCCGAGAGGAATATTAATTAGTATGACAGCACTGTCGATATTTCACAAAACGAGCAGAAAACGCAAAATGAACAGGAAAGACTGGATGAGACGAGACAAGAGTAGGGAAAAAAACTGTGTTCTGCCAAAATGTGTCACACCGGTGAAACGGCGTACAAGAGGCAAATTTGACACCCAAAGTACTACCGTGCGCTTCAGCTTGTTTTGTTTAGTTGCATACTGACAGAACATACTAAAGATGCCTTAAGAAATTACTTAAACGTAGTAATAAGGGTGGTTTAAATACGCTACGTGACTAATGTGGTCAACAGATCAACAATCTGCTTTAAAGTTACCACAAGAAAACACAATGCTATAAATAAAGGTTTGTGAAATTTCCGATTCCAAGATTATTCGCGTTTCATCCGCAGAAGATTTGAGAACGATTCACAAACATCCATATGCCAATTATTTAAATATGCTAAGTAAAGCGAAAATAAAACAGTCAGTGCGGTCTTCGAGACGCAATGAGGAACGGACCGAGAGTAAACATTACAACTAATGCCGCTAGATAAGAAAATAATACCATAATGCAGCCGACAGCTGCTACAAACAACGCCCAGTTGCTACAAACTACGCCCACATAATGCTACGGTAGATATCACATGTATATAGACCTAGATGCGAAATGACAGACTCGGCGGCGTTAGCACATGTATAGAAAACTTGATGAGAAATGACAGACTCGCCAGCGTTAGTAAACAGCTGCCATTTTTATTTTCTCAGGAAGGCTCCGTTGTAGCGAACCTTCCAAGCGAACCTAATTAACTCTTTATCCAAAATATTCCTAAGTCGGCAAAATCTTGACTTCAATCCTACTTTAAATGATGAAACAGTTTTAAAAACTTGTCGGAAGTAGACATAAGGGAAATTATGTAATAACGGGAGCAATTTTACAACTTTAACGGTTGATTCACAACATAAATTAATTGAATGTAGTTTAAAGCTGTGGATACAGAATGGTGACTTATTCTATTTACTGTTTTGAGCTGTTAACTTGATACTGAAATATTAGTTTATTTAAGCCTGAGAGGATTTTTGTACTATTTTTGTAACTATTGTACAAAACATTAAAAGCAGCTAATAGCCGGGGGGCCTCAATAATCAATTTATAATCTAATTGTAGCCTCTGTATCGTAACCGAATCTTGAGGGGCCGCAAGATTCCCACATCTAGCTTTAAAGTATGAGAGGGAAACACATACAAAAAGTATTTTGAGGCAATGAAAAGGTATTAAAAGACTGAATAAAAACACATATGGTAAGTACTCGCCGCTAATAACCAATGTGCACATGTTTGGACACCTTGCTGCGTAAAAGGAATTGCAGGACACCGGTACTGTTCGCCTAGTAACACTGACAAAATACCACATTACCCCGAGTGTCCATTGCGCGCTTAAACATTGCACCCTGTACCAAATATTATAGATTTTTAAATCAAAGGCAATATTTTATGTGTTTTAAGAGAACAAAAAGAGAACAATTGTGGTTTATTAGAGCCTACAAGTCTTTAAGTCCGAGGTTCCCTTTAAAACTAGTTAAATTCCCTTGTTTTAATTTTAAATCTAATAAAAATATGTGAAATGATCTGCCAGTGCTTCAAGTAAATTTTACTCACTTAGCTATTTTTTCTTATTTCAAGAAATCTACCTGAAAATAAATTTAACAGCCTTATTTTAACAATAAAGCTTTGAAATGTCAGAAATGTTCTTAATTCAAGAATAGATAAGGTTCAAAACATGTATTTGAAATATATATTTTTTTCATAATTTAGGTGAAAAACTTTTAGATGTATGGGCTTAGTAAGAACAAATAGTAATATTTACTGAAAGTAAGCGGAAAAATCTGACTTGCTAATCTGTTGACTAGTCTTTAATACTCAAAACAAGATGGAGAAACTTATTTGAATACATTCAAGAAAAATAATCAGTTTAAGACGTTATAAATTTGCAGTGTATAAGTTTTGAAATGATGTTTTAGTTTATTTGTTGTTTCATATTCTTTCCATTTTAGTTGAAAGGGAGCAATTACAACTTCAGATGGAAACATTTCCAAACAAGCAAGCATAAAAGTAAATACTGTATGTATAGATAGAATATACAGTGGTATGAAAAAGTATCTGAACCTTTTGGAATTTCTCAAATTTCTGCATAAAATCACCATAAAATGTGAGCTGATCTTTGTCAAAATCACACAGATGAAAAAAACAGTGTCTGCTTTAACTAAAACCACCTATACATTTATAGGTTTTCATATTTTAAAGAGGATAGCATGCAAACAATGACAGAAAGTGTAAAAATAAGAAAGTGAACCCTCTGCCTAAGGAGACCTAAAGAGCAATTGAAAACAATTTTTACCAAACAATTTAAGTTTGTGTGCCTAATCACTGATGAGTGGTTTAAAGCTGCCCTGCCCACTATAAAACACGCACCTGGTAAGAATTGGCTTGATGAGAAGAATTGTGTGAAGTGCAACATGGCTCGGTTAAAAGAGCAGTCTGAAGACCTGCGATCAAGGATTGTGGATTTGTATTAATCTGGGAAAGGACACAAAACCATCTCTAAAAGTCTGGATGTTCATCAATCGACAGTCAGAGAAGTTGTCTACAAATGGAGAGAGTTTGGCACTGTTCCTTCTCTTCCAAGGTGTGCCACACCACCAAAGATGACGCCAAGAATTCAGCGCAGAATACTCATAGAGGTAAAAAAAAAAAAAAAGAACCCTAGAGTGTCTACTAAAGACTTCACTGGCAGAAATCATTGGCACACTCCAATGTACAAAGTATTTACAAAATATTAAATGTGATAGTTCACTTACGTATTTTTCCCCCTTCTGTCATTGATTGCATACTATCTTCATTAAAATATGAAAACGTATAAATGTTTGGATGGTTTTAGTTCAAGCAGACACACTTTCTTCATCTGTGTGATTTCTACAAAGATCAGATCACATTTGATGGTGATTTTATGCAGAAATGTGAGAATTCCTAAAGGTTCGGATACTTTTTCATACCAATCCAAATAGGGCAACAGGTTGGAAGAGTGGTCTGGTGGAACATCTGCCTCACCGTTCTCGGGTTTAGTTTTGGAGTCTGAGCTTTCTGTGTGTGGTTGTCATGTTCTCCCACTGCTTTCAACTTAAATACAGACTGTAAAAATTCCCAATACATTTAAATGTTTGCGTGAAAGCTCGTTGGGGGGTATGTGTTCTGCCCATTATGAGGACTATTAATACACTCATACACATACTGTGCACATACTGACACAAGATGGATGCATAAAGGCATGTGTAAAAATGAACAGTACTTTGCGCTTAGTAAAATGTTTGTCAAAATGAATTTGATTTACTCACAATAGCAGTTGGAGCAGCGGCCACCACACAGTATAAGATGAGAGGGGGTACAAAGCTGGCCTCTTCCGTTCCGGGATACGGCTTCATCAGCTCAGCATCGTTGCAGAAGAAGCCCTGCACGTGTACGCTGAAAAGGTCGGTGCACTCCATGTAGTAGGCCAGCAGAACCGTGCCGGACATGATGACAAGCTGGAAGAAGAACATGTTGGAGTGGGATGAGGAGGACTTAAGAGTCTTTCATTATTCCCATTGAAAAAGTGAATTCCTCCAAAAGTGGATCCAACCTTGACTCTCCTCAGCTGTGGTTGTCTTGGAGCTTTTAACCCACAACACGCACATAAACAGTTCTCTTGCTCTCTCTCTTCCACTTTCTCTCTTTCTATTGCTAACTCACCACCACCATCATCTCTCCTCTACTGCACCCCCTCATCCTTTTTATCCCTCCAGTGTGAAGCTTTTGTCTCTGCTCTTTTTACCCTCCTCTTTCCAAAATCAGCTGCAGGCATGTTTGCTTCTTTTTATAAAGTCTGGTATATTTAGTCTGGGATGACGAACCGAGGATACAATGCAACATATGAGCCGTATCGAAGCATTTTAAAGTGGCTATGTGAAAATCTTTCTGATTTGTAATGTTCACCCACAAATGCGCTAAAATTTCAGGCAGCCTACTGGCAATCTGTTGCGGTTTTGTGTATCAAAGGAGTATGATGAGATGAGTTCACATTTGCAAGCAAAGGATTTGATCAAAATAGGTCTCAATCATTTCTATGCAACACATCTAAGTCAGACCAAAATACTGTCAAATGATGTAAATATTGGTTTGATTACCTTAACAGTACCGCTGCTGGATGTAAATGTGTGCAATATGTTGTACCTTATCCCCCCCAAAAAATACATCTATTAATTTTTGTATTGGTTAGTTTGGACCAGAGGTGGGTAGTACCACGTTACATTTACTCAGTTACATTTACTTAAGTAACTTTTTGAGAAAAATGTACTTCTTAGAGTCGTTTTACCACACAATACTTTTTACTTTTACTTGAGTAGATTTGTGAAGAAACACTACTCTTACTCCAATACTTTGGCCTACACTAGAGTTGTTAATTTTTTTGTCTTTATTCTACATAATGACTTTATTTTTGCCAGAGATACTGACAGTGGCTGTCTCAGTGTCACCAATGAGCAGTGTTGGGCACGTTACTTTAAAAAAGTAATTAGTTATAGTTACTCACTACTTCTTCCAAAAAATAACTGAGTTAGTAACTGAATTACTCTCTAGTACAAGTAACAAGTTACCAGGGAAAGTAACTATTTCCGTTACTTTAAAAAGAAGTTGTTGTATGTCAAAGCCAGCAACAGATTTATCCTTCACTTGAAGTGCAACAACAATAAACAGATTTGAATTGCTTACCACAGAGACAAAAGCTTTGCCCCGGGACATAAATTACACTTTACTTGCACGTTTTTTCCTATAATTTCGACCAACTTGAAGTAGTGTTTATATCTCCACCTCGTAAAAGACACATTTTCCTCTGAATGCTCTGCCATCATATCCCTCTGCATCTGTTTTGCGCGTGTGTTTGCCGCAAGCGCTGTTCCGGTTTGTGTTGGAAAACACCGGCTCTGGAGTACTTGCGCTATTAGGCTCGAGCGTTTATGTCACAGAATCGGGGATCACGTGAGATTTGACGACAACACAGCCATATTTGAAGCAGGTCTGGCTCGCAGGACATTAAACTTTAACTTGGCAGTTCGATAAAGAGACAAACTCGTTACTAAGGCGAAGAACAGGTATGTAATCAAACTTAAGGATGTGAACAATGTTGACCCTTTTGAGCAAGCCGAAGACAAATAGAGTAAAGATGTCGACGGGCTTCCGCAATTACGCAAAATGGACATTCTGCTGTATTTATTGTTTAGTATATGTTACGAAACTCATCAGCGATTCCGAAATTACAAATCGCTACAAAGCTACGAACAGTTTTGCCGCGGATGTGTGCAGGACCTGCACATTATGACCGTATCAAACGGCAACTCCATCGTTCTTGCAAAGGTAGGCTATGTGTGTTTACTATTTTCATTGCCATGAACCTGAACACACCCCAAGTCTTGGATAACAAATAAACAGAGCAGAGTAGACTGGCTACGGCTGGTAGTTTCTTCAATTTATTCAAAGTAAGTAACGCACCGCTTTTGACCGTTAGTAACGGTAACAGCGTTGTAACGGCGGAAAAAAATAATTAGTTAGATTACCCCGTTACTGAAAAAATAACGCTGTTATGTAACGGCGTTATTTATAACAGCGTTATTCCCAACACTGCCAATGAGGCGTTGCAACAATAACCGCATGACTCCAATATACCAATCAGAGGTAACAATGTTTGTTCTCCACTAGAGGGCACTCATGCTGTTTGGACAGGTGTTGTTTCATAGTGTTATGGTCTAACTTTAATGATTTTTGTATCATCTTTTTGACCTAATGTTGTCATGTAATAGGTTTTTGTACAGTACAACAATAATAGTTCATATGGATGAAGTGATGTGCTGAGAAAAACAAAATCCAACATTGTACACAGTTGCTCACAATGTTACTCGTGACTTGAGTATTCTTTTCAAGGAATATTTTTTTACTTGTACTTGAGTAAATTTTTGGTTGACTACTGATACTTTCACTGGAGTAATATTATTTAAAAGTAACGCTACTCTTACTTGAGTAAAAGTTTTTGGATATTCTGCCCACCTCTGGTTAGGACACAGAAAACCTACACATCTCAGCTCTTAATGATTTACATAAATGCTAAAAACATTCCCATTCTCTGAATAAAAATCTAGATAGCTGGCCTCATATTATTTGTTAAAAATAAAACACTTTTTATTACAAAACCTTAACCAATTTTAAGGTACTTATAGAATTAATGTAAATAAATAATCTGCTCTTAAATCCTTGTGTATGCCACAGTCACATATGTCACATATGTCACAGTATAACAATAATATGAATACTAATTTTTAAACACTGGCAGCAACATATAACACAACCCAAATACAGCATCGTTGGCCAAAAATTGTCTCCAAATATATATTTAAACAAAAACAAAAACAAAAAACGCATTCAACAGAAAATGAAAAAAAAAAAAACATTTGTGGGCAAGTTTTATTGTGTGTTTTAATTTCAATGTGGTTGTCACAACTGCAATACCTTTCATTAACACTCAGTGTCACTAAATGACTCCTGTAGGGACTGTACTTCAGCTTCTACAACAGGACAAATCAAATAACCTTTATAAGGAAAAGCCTATTACTTTACACAGTATAAAACGCTCGATCGAGCTTCCTCCACTTGTTTTTTATGCTATTTTAAATTGTATACAGGCACTAAACAAGTAATGAATGGAATATTTTCGTTTCTAATTATATATTAGCTTAATTGATTCATTTAGTTAAATTAATAATGCTGTTAACTACATTAGGATTTGTGTCATGTGTTGTGAATCAGACTGAACAAAATAACCAGCAGGGTTCAGACTGAGAAAACAAGCCAAGTATGACACTTTGCCAAATATACAGTACACCTCCAGATGGCCATGTTGATACTCTGTGTGGGTGGGTTGGAGGGCTAATTTGATAAAGGACGTTGTCTGTCTGTAATCAACTTCTGAACATCTTATTTCTTCTTATGTCTTTTTTTTGTGTGTGTGTGTGTCTTTCTGTGTTCGTATTTTCTGCTCTTAAACACATTAGCTCACCCTTTAGAGGGTAAGTGACTATTTTTGTATGTTTGTTTTGTATTTGGTATACAAGTGTTACCTACATGACCCAAAATGTGATGTCCACGTACATTTTGTTGTTTAGCATCAAGGATTATTTTTAATTATCCAAAATAGTCACTTGCCCTATAAATTATTAATATCACTGTGACCAGTTTTGGATACCATCCATTTAATATCCTCACTAGTGTAGCACAGGAGTCTATTGCAGCTGACATTGGGTAGAAGTCACTAATCATTTACAAGGCACATGGAAACAAATATCTGTTTATGCTATGCAACACAGTATGGACATTTAAAGTTCTGATGTAGCAAGTATGCATTGTATCATAATTACTTTGTAGTATGAAGGTGAACAAAAAATCAACTACTAGGGTTATCCGATATTATCGGGTAGCTTATAATATCGGCCGATAAAAGCTATACAGAATGATATTGGACAATATAGATATCAGTTTTTCATTTTCGGATTTGGGCCAATATGCATATGGCAGTGCTGTCATGTCCACGTAGTGCAGACATGTCCAAATTCCGGCCCGGGGGCCAAATGCGGCCCGTTGTCAAATTTCATTCGGCCCCCAGCCTCTGTCATAAAATCAACAACGTATGGCCCGCACACAGACTTGATAAATTGGTCAGCAGTACTGCTACCAGCATATGAAGTAGCTTACACACTAAATGCTGCTCCTCATTTACCCACTAAAAGGCAGCAGCACTCTGGGCAACATCACCCCGTGTGACCCTCTACTTCGAATGAAATGGCGACAATCAACATGAAAAAGAAAGTCGACTGTGACGGCCGACGCTACAAGGACAGGTGGAAATTGGACTAATTCTTCACTAAAATACACAACAACTGTGTCTGCCTCATTTGCAAAAAAGGCAGTCGCTGTTTGTAAAGAGTTCAGTGTGAGGTGATATTACCAAACAAGACACACTGACATGCACGACAAGATTATAGGGAAGATACGCAAAGAAAAATTGAAGAACTTCACAACAGCAGTATTTTGCAAGAGCCCGAGGGTCGAAAGAGAACGCCACAAAGGCTAGTTGCGAGATTGTTAAAATTATTAATTAATATAAATAATAAAGCAAATGTAACAACCAGAATGGCTTGCTAAAATGTGCTTATATTGTTCTACGTAAAGGACGTCAGCCAAGGTCGGCCCCCCACATTTTTACCGCACCAAATCTGGCCCCCTTTGCAAAAAGTTTGGACACGTAGTGCCTGCCTTTGTTTCTGGTGTTTTGACCCCCTCCGCTGGTGTTTATGTGTAATTACGGTTGATAATCCCAGCCCTTTCTGCTGACGTACTCTTACTGTATCTCGACACTAGCTCATTGCAATGAGAGAGAGCTAAATGGACAAGCTAACATCTGCCGCCAATGAACCATAGCAGTTCTTGGCATCTCGCCACATTGTTTGTGCCTTATGCAAGCATTGTTTGTAAGGTATATTCTTTCTTTATTTTATATTCATGAGCGTTGTGTTGTACCGTACTGGCATGAATATAAGACGGCCCTGAATATAAGACGACCCCCTCTTTTTCAAGACTCAAGTTTGAAAAAAGACTGTTTGAACACCAAATTAATTTTTATGCAGAAAATAATTACAATACGTCTGAAACAAATGATTATAACAATATATTTGAGAGAAAAAGCATGTTATTTTGCATCATTTAAATCTTAATATCTGAATATTTAAATATGTAAACTAAAGTACAATCACATTCGAAAATGAATGGCTTCTGGTTTTTGAAATGTAAATAAACTAATCTATTGTGATAAAACAACAAAATTGCAATAACTGCATTAACCATCAAAGTGAAGTCTAACTGTAACTGTTGTCTTGAAACACATCTGAATAAGGAAAAACATTGCAATATAATAAAGCAAACTGGTTAAACATGAGAGTATCTGAGATCTGTAATGACAGAACATCGCTTCAATGATATCTGGTGCCATCTAGTGTCGTGAATGGGTATAATGTCTAGACCGCGAATATAAGACGACCCCCACTTTTTCAGTCTTATTTCAATGCAAAAAAACACCGTCTTATTTTCGGGCCAATACGGTATATTGGAGATGTGTATATTTCGTTTACTGGTAAAATGTGCTGATTTTATTTCATTGCTTGCAAGCTGTACTACGAGTGGCTATTCAAATTGGCACGTGGTGTATACTTAGCTTTATTTGTGACGTTATTTCATATAATTGACACAATGTTTTGAATGATGACCACAGTAAAGCCAATTCAACTTTACTCAAGCGTCTGACTTCTCTTTAAAGCCTGATGTGTTCGCAATCTGTTCATTTGTGAACCCACTTGAGATCGACCGATATGGGTTTTTCGGGACCGATACTGATTATTAGTAGTTAGTCAGTAAAAGTGTAAAAATTGGCGTAGAAAAAATTAATAATGCAAACACTGAACTGCCTAAAGCTTGATTATTTAATCACACGAATAGAAAATAATAGCTGCAGAAGTGCCTGAGGTGCAATACAAGTGTAACTCCATTTACCATTTAACCAATTAGAGGACGGGGTGAATACGAGTGCAGGAGACAGCAGACAGGAGAGACATGGCTGCATCTGAGCCAAAATAACCCAGTTTTAAATGGATTTTTTCATACCGGCCGGTCGGATTTAAAAAATATATATACGTCTACGTCAAATTTCCCAAATATCTGCGTCGATAATTGGTCAATCTCTAGCACCCACACACACATTGATGACATAATAAGCGCCTTATTGGCACTTTGCACTTGCACTTGAGCCAAAACACTGATGTTTGCACTATTCTGATTTCAGCAATAAATATAGTCGTGCAATATAGGCACTTTTCCCACAATTTTTCAGTTGCAGTTGTTCTTATTTTCCACAGAATGTTTATTTGGAAAACCTTGACGTTGTTTCATTTAGCAGTATTAAAGCATCCAGTGGGGCATCAAAATACAATTAGCCATAATATGTTAAATCCATGACGGCATATATCGGTATCGGTTTGATATCGGTATTGGATTTTTGGAATTGGACAATATCGGGATATTGGTTATCGGTTAAAAAGGCATTATTAGGGATGGGAATTGATACGATTTTTACGATTCCTATTTCATTATCGATGTTGCTTAATGATTCGATTATTTATCAATTCTCTTATTGATTCTAATTTAGGGGAAAAGAAGAACAAATGTTTTGATTTGATTGGCATCGAGTTTGTTTAATCAGATGTCACAACCTTACAAACTCACAACGAGGTCAGAAGAGGCCCAAAGTCTCAATGTTAACTGTGGAAATAAGTGGCAAATACACAAGAATGTGTAACATTTTGCTGAAACATTTTTCTAATAGAATTTTTTTTTTAAAAAAGGTATATATTGGCATATTGGTCGTTGTTCTGCCTTTGGCAATATGTGTTAAAGTGTATTATTTACCATTATATTGAAATGCATGCCTTTTAGTTTTTAGTGTGCTTTTACGCTCAAGTGGGGGCGCGCTTGCGCTTCTTCACGTGAAAAAGAATGGGCTCACGTGAAGAAGAGCACGCTTACACGCGAAGAAAAAGTGCAGCTACAAAGCATCCAAGCGAGTGAGTGAGTTAGTGAGAGAGGAAAACACTGCTACGAGCCTACGTTCTTTGTTAATGTTTGTAAAATATCGACAGAGGCAACGCCTGTATGTGTCATCTTTTGTGTTGTTGTTGTTGTGTGTTTCCACTCGCGATCGGACACTTAAATCCAGTTGTGTAGTGGTTTGAATGATGTGCTAATGCTAGCGAACCCATGCTAACCGTTTGTGTTATTACTGTATTAACAGCTAATCATTGCTGATTTACGTTGATGCGAACCTGTTTGTTATTGTGGACGAAATTGATTTGTTTAATTTCTATTTTTAGTTCCACTCTTCAAGTGATGGTTGAATAAAGTCAGCAAATTATACCAACATCTTCTGCATTGTCATTTGGGAGTTTAGCTAGCTGTATAGCCAGGACTGAGCCTTAGCATCTCGGTGAGGACAGTGCAATCGTATTCCCTCCCGAATTATCTCCCAGTTATCTACACCTTGCAATGACTGCAAGTCGCTTTGTTGTTTTTCCTCGTGAAATGAAGACAACCTTTCGAGCGTTTGAACCTACGTGCTGTCATTGTTATGTTTACGGCTGCAATGCTCATGCTAAACCATCATAACCTTTCATTTTCACCCTCTTTCCTGGTGAAGTGTAGCCAAACTTTGGAGCGAGTGGTTCTTGGCGCCATGCTATTTTGATGCGTCTGGCCACGTCTGACACGTCACGTCACGTGACGACGCAATACGCGTCTTTAGGAATCGTTAAAGGGATCGGTAAGGCTTTTCATTGTGATGTCGAGCCCTCGAAACACTAAGAACCGGTTCGGAATTGGAATCGGATTTCGATTTCCATCCCTAGTCATTATCGGACAACTCTATCAACTACTAAAGTCTATGTGGTACACTCAGTAGGTTTTGATTGTGTGGCTAACCAGTACAGTACAGTACAGCCATGGAAACATATCTGTCAACAAAACGATGACTTGTAGATGTAATGTCATGATCACCTAAAAGCATCTTTAGAATCAAGATTAATGGCTCCGGAGCATTTTCAGTATTATTCGTGTAGTTGCATTGACTCTTGACCTTCCACCAAATTATGTATTCAAAAAGACCAAAACATTCCCAAGGCATGATTACAACATTAATTATATTTTTATTCTAATGATCTCTATTTGTGTCACTGTTTACTCTGTGTGGGGTCATGATGAGTAGGACTCTATTAGACGGAATTGTAGCCTAGACAAGTTACTAGACAGAGGGCAGACACACAGACAGACACACACACTCAAGTGGGAAATTTAGATTTAACCTAATATGCAATTTGGGGTCAATGGGGAGAAAGATGGGGTAAACAAACACTCGTACAAGGGCACGTAAACTACACACAAATGAACCTGCCTGCTCAAGACCTGAAATAACCCAAGGATAAAGTGTCCACTCATCAACTGAGTGTAGCAGTCTTCGACAGGTATATGGGTGACATGATGTAATGTCATATGGCTTATTAATGTGACAACGGTCCCTATTTCTATGAAATTTGTTGACTCCATTATATGCACTCTGGTGCCGGTGTCATCCTACCTCAAATGGGAGGAGGTCGACTGGCGTAACTAGAGCTCATAAAAAGAAGGCACAAAGTTACTGCAGCAAGCCAAGATACCAGCCTACCTTGAAGGGCAAACTTGACAGAGTACTTTGGTGCAGTCGTCAGTGTTAACTTGTTTAGAAGTACATCTTTATGCTAGTCAACTAAATGTTCTAGAAATGTTATGCAAAGGTGAACTGTACAGTATTTGTTTGATGGAAGGATTAAAGGACAAATCATTTATTAATACGTAAAGGGTAAAAAAAACAAAAAATGAAAATGACACTGTATGAAACTTTGAAAACCTCACGGTCATTCGTCAGTTTTTAGGGGAAGGCCCTATTTCATACAAATGAGTGAAAGTAAACCATACCCTATACATTGCTTTCTGGCATTTGTAAACATGACAGACCCTGCATTACGTGAATAGTAACATACAGTGATCCCTCCCAACTTCACGCTTCAAATTTCGCGCCCTCAGTCCATCGCAGAGATGTTTTAAAAAAAAAAAAAAAAAAAAATACAGATGAGCTGTCCAGAGCCGAGCCCGTATTCTCACTCTCCCTCCCTCCCTCCCTGCTCTTTGTTCGTCAGGCAGTGCACGTGCACTGCAGTTGCTTATTAAAGGTGATGATTGACAGATGTTTGGGTTTGATGTTGCCAAAGGCACGAACTTCAAAGTGCTGCATGCGTCAATCATTGTTTAACTTGTTAAACAGTTGCTGTGGCAACTCTTTGTGTGTATGTGAGCAGCTTGAGCGGATTTGAATGGACTCACTCAATGGAGCATTTAGTAAAGCCAAGCATTTTTCTACTACTTTATTCTTGTTTAAAAATCATTCAGTGGGACAGTAACATGTTTAAAACACATTACTATACTATATAACAATAATTATTAAATTTGAAGTGCTTAAAAACACACACACACATATATATATATATATATATATATATATATACATATATATATATATATATATATATTTTTTTTTTTTTTTGTAATTATACTTGGGGGGGGGGGAATGCAAAAACATGTCTTATGTATGTATCTCTTTCCAATGCTAAAGGCAAAGCCTTTAAAGTTCTGTGCTGAGTGATCATCACACACTAAATGTAACTCATAGCGTTAGCATAGCGTAACTTTAGCATTTAGCGTGGCCCGTATCATCTTGCACTGTCAGAAAACTCTTTACATACAGTTCGTGGCGTCTTGGTGGGTTGGGTAAATGGTAAATGGAGAGTACTAGCGCATTTATCTATATGGCTACCATGCCCAAAGCGCTTTACATTGGCACACTTTTACACTTGGGTGCACACATTCACACACCGAAGGTGCGTAAAAATAATGTACTGTTTTTCTGCTGAGTATGTATTATCATCACGAAGTTGGTGTTGTCCTCGCAGACGCTACAATATGTGCTTGTCTGTCAATGTCCATTTTAAATTGTTGGAGACCTTAGTTTATGTATGTATCTTTGGACTAAAACTTACAAATTTTTCTGACATTTCGTCGACTAAAACTGTACGACGACAAAAACTAAAATAGACTAAAATATGACTAAAATGAACAAATATTTTCGTCCAAAAGTCTAAGACGAAAATTAAAAGTTTGCCAAAAACAACATGGAACAGAAGAAGGTGTGCCCACTAATTCTTGTCAAATTCACTCAAAAAGTTTAATGCATGACCTGATTTAGAACCAATTACTAGTAGAAGAGGCAAGAAATTACAGTCACTTTCTAACTAGCTGAATGCTGAACACAAAGACAAAATAGGCACTGGTTGATTTAAATAACTTATCAGCTGTAATGCATTTTCGGAGCTGACTGAGAGAAAAGTGACTTGCATGCAATCAAATTAAAGCGGGTTGTAGGGCAATAGAATGGTCCTTTTCGGTCAGTTTTGAAAAAGTCTTCAACAGAAACATAAAAATAATTTCACCAGCAGAAAAGCATAACCTAATACAAGTTATCCCAAAAAATTGTGAGTCAGCCACATATGTTTTTAATATCTTTTTTTAACATTTGCTCATATAGAAATTTCATTACATTAGCACAATCAAGGATGAATCAGGTGTCCCTGGGGTTGAAAAAAAAAAAAAGGAGAACATGATGTCTTCCCATCTTTTGAGGCTGCATTCACATTGGCAGAGTGTGACTGCGTGTGATCTTTGGCCAAGAGGGTGGCTCTTTAATCAGGTGCCGCTGCTATTTTTGCAACTTTATTTGGCCTCTTTAACATAGTCTTTGAACATAGAACTTGAATTTTAAAGGTAGTGTTAAGTAGATACTGTTAATCTTCCATTGTTGTGCAACCAGACCCAGAAGGGAGTTCAGCATCCATCTGCTTCATTTTTCCTCAGAACAACTGCTCTTTTAATTAATTTACTCCCTCTTCCTTCCACCTCACTTCATTATACCTTACTCATCTTCTTTATATCCTTTCATCCCACCTCCCTAGCGGTGCTTATTTTCATGTCTCCTATCATTTACATGTCCGTTTCTTTTCGTAGTCTTTTTCAATAAAAAGCAACAACATACACTTGCACTCAAAGGTTTTAAAAACACTTCATTATTCAGTTGGGTGAGAAAATGTCTCAAAACATTTGACTGTGGGTGTTGAGGACGGAAGGGACAAATGGCCATAAGCTGTCAACACTACCTCTAGGGGAGAACTTCACAGGCCAGCTGCTCCACTCTGGAAGTGGTTTTCATCTGTTCATGTAATGGGGGAAAAAATATTCATCATTCGTTGTTGTGTTCTTGACAGGCGACTGGAGTGAGCAAAAACAACAGCAGCTGTAGACACATATATTAATAAATCTATTCTTTTTTTTTTTTTTTTTTTTTTTTTTGCTTTACTGGTCTGCATTTATTATATGATGAAAAAGGTTTCACTGTATTCAGTGCTGTTTTTGGCAGTCAGAGGTGGATAGTAACGTATCACATGTACTCTGTTACATTTAACTGAGTTAACGCATTAAATGTACTCCGTTACATTTACTTGAGTAACTTTTTCAGAAAAATGTACTTCTGAGAGTAGTTTTACTAAGCCATAGCTTTTAGTTTTACATGAATAAATTTGTGAAGAAAAACCTCTACGCTTACACAATAATTGTTACATTTATTCTACATATTAGATTTTTTTTTTTTTTGCGTTGCCAATAGTAGCTCTACTAATTTCGCCAATGAGATATCGCAACAATAATCACATGACTCCATTATACCAATCAAACGCAAACTTGCGATTCTATGATGATGCCAGCCTGTTCAATCACGTGGCGTCTTTAAAGCACCGTAAAAAATGAAGTATTTTACATAGAGCGCTGCCCTCAACGTGACGCGAAAGCGCGGATTTTAACCTCTGCCCCAGTTTTTACTTGGCACCGATTGACCGCGGAAACCAAAGATATAATGTTTTTAATTTGATAATAGTAATTATTCAGGAACTAATCACTATTCAAACTAGGAACTTTTTTCTCCACTAGAGGACCCTCATGCTCTTTGGACGAATAATGCTTCATTTCTGTCATTCAATGATTTATTATTTTTTTAATGTATTTATTTATTTTTGTATTTCTTTGGCTTCATGTGGTAATGTAATGGGTTATTGTACATCATGGGTCCACATTTTTTTTTTTTTTTTTCATACAAGCATGGGTCCATTTATTAATGTCGGTCAAGCACAGGGCAGGTCAAAGGTGGTAAAGGTGGTTTTCTTTTGACCGAACAAAAATACAATGCACATACTGATCAAATAACAATAAATTGACAAAACATTTCCTTGACTTAAAATAAAACGAATAAACAAAAAAACATGCAGGTAAATTATTTACATATATACACTGAATAATTGCAGATCTGTCATTAAGGTGCAAACACTAACTATTGACAGTACATTTGGTAACTGTAAAACACTGCTGGGCAAAAAAGAACATGTGCAAGTAGTACAGTACATGTTTACATGTACAAAACATAAATGGCAAGCTCTGCCATTAAGGTGCAAACACAATAACTATTGACAGTAACTTTAACTGTAAAACACTGTTCAATGAGAGAAATGGCATTTGGAGATTTGTTTGATTTTTGTTGTAATTTCCTCCTTTTCTTTTCCTTCGAACATTGCTGCCACTTCAGTCATACACTCCATCAGAGAACAGCTTCTTATGTTTGGCCACCGCCCACGACACTCTGAGTGTGCACTCCGTTGCAATTTGTTGTTGTGTCATAGATTTAACTATAACCTTGCTTGACTCTTGATATGACTGCTTCAACCAGTTAATTTCTTGCCTTCTCAATTCTGATTTAGGAGGAAACTTATCTTCAAAACAGCTGTGCTCTTTAACATAATGGCGTTTCACATTTTCACTTTTTATCAGAGCAACTGTCTTGAAGCATATTAAGCACATCGGTTTGGTACTTGCAGTTGTTCAAATGGACTCATATTTGTCAGTCCATTCCTCATTGAAACAGCTATTTTTGTTGTCCACTTCTCTTCTCGTGGTCAACTTTGAGCATGCCATTCTGTAAGATTCGGTCTTCTACTGGGATTGCAAAGTACTGGGTGCGACTCATGTTTCACACTGCTGCGGTCCGTCCACTCTGGCTAGTAGCATGCAGGCTCTCTCAGCCAATCAGCGCATATATGCATGCTCTCTCAGCCAATCAGCGCATCGTTATCATATAGATGATAAACGAAGTGGGAACATGGACGATATTTGACTAAAAATGAAACAATTCAGCGATAGAATTTTTTTTTTTTTTTTTTTGTGTTAAAGTTAAAATTTTTGGCTACTCTACCCACCTCTGGTCTTAAGGCCGAGTTATACTTCTGTGTCAGACCTGCACCGTCAAGGAAGACCCGAGTTACGACCCTGCGCCGTAGCCTGACGCGCTCCTCTCAAATTTTCTAACCTTCACGTCGCATTGACGCGTATGACGTGGCAGAAACGGACTGTGATTGGTCCACTCAGACTGTTGTTTCCGGTTCAGCGCGAGATCACCGCCATTGTAGAATAGAATCAAACATTATTTTCTACACGCAAAAATGGACCAAGCCGACGCGAGTATCATCGAAGAGCAAGTCTCATCAAGACATTATTGTGATTGCCAAATGGCAAGGTTGGTGATTGATAAAAAAAAAAAAAAAAAAAAAAAACGGAAGAACCACCGAGACGTGTGTGTTCATAATCGAGTGGCCACATGAAGCGGTGACCCAGTCGGCCAAAAACTGCCAACTTTTTAGGGTTAGGGTTCTTCATTTATTGTGTACATATGTTTGCTGTGAGTCTGTGACTTATTTACGTGTCACACTTCAAGTATATGAAGAATAAAGCAAATATTTGGTGTCAAAAGAGTTGTTTTGATCTTTAATGTTCAATAACAGACAGTTCACATACGATACATCATCGCTGATTGAGAGTGCCTCGGTGCTTTTTATGATAACGTTAAAATCAAGGCTCCCAACGCAGTTTGGGACGTTCCATAGACGCCAGAAATCTGCTATGGCTTCCCACTGGCTGGTTGTAGGACACGGCAAGCAAATCGGGCTGGAAGGCTTTGCAGACCTTGAACGCAGTGCTCGACGCCAGTTTGAAGCTAGCCGCCATAGCTAGCTCCCTTCACCTGAGTCTAAAACTCTCTGTGGGGCATCAAAAGTCGGCCAGACCACCTTGAAACCGTCTTCTGTGTCGCCTGCCCCTCAACATTTGTATGTTCATTATTTATTCAATGTTGATGAGCAGAATATTTACTTTCAAGAGTTCCATCTTGCATTGTTTATTTTTTCTCCCTTAAACTAGACTAGCAGAAGTCAACAAGCATGCCCCAAAACCGTACAAACATAACGCCACACCCCTCTAGTGGCTTAGCAATGAATTACAGAGCAACGCGTTCCCTCACCGCAGAACTATCGAATGTCGAATGACGCTGTAGTCGCTGCGCCGTCACCGCAACGCGGGAGTATAACTCAGGCTTTAGTCTTTTGGACGAAAATACTTACTAGTCTTAGTCATATTTTAGTCATTTCAAAATGTGTTCGTCTTCGTCGGGTTTCTAGTAGTCGACGAAATCTCTTACAAATTTCGTCTAGTTTTAGTCGACGGTCACTCAAAATGTTTTCATTTGTAAAATTCAAAGGTTTTAGTACAAAAATAAATAAATATTTCCAACAATTTTGAATGAACATAGACAGACAAGCCCATATTTTAGCATCTACAAGGACAACGCCAACTTGGTGATGATAATACACACTCAGCACACATAATTTTCAATTAAACCCACCTGAAAGCCACAAACTGTATGTAAAAAAAAAATGTCCGAGCGTTTAACACTGGGAAGTCTTGGATTTTATTTTTATTTACCTATTTATTTTTTGCTACTCTTAGAGTCTAGCCAGAAGTTGCAAGCAATCAGTATTTCCCAGTAATTGCTCATATACAAAACAAAACAGCTGAAGTGGTGGATTAGCTAAATACCATTTCACCAACTGTCTCTCCTCTAGTTTTACCGACCAGAAAAGCAAGGTGGCTCTGCTTTAGACTGGCCAGTGTTTTAAGAGGACGCTCACCATTCTGAAGCTAATGTGAATGCTACGCTAACGCTAGGGTTTAAATTTAACGTCTCATGATCACTCAGCACAGACCTTTAAAGGTTAAAGCAGCATTGCATGTTCTCTCTGGCCAAGATATGAAAACAAATCTTACTGCGTTTCAAAACAAGCAAGTTGAAGTGCAGCCTAGATTTAGACACATCCTAAACTCTGGTGCACATCTCACATTAAGCCTGAGTTATACTTCCGCGTCAGACCTACGCCGTCAAGGAAGAATCGAGTTACGACCCTACGCCGTAGCCTGACGCGCACCTCTCGATTTTTGTAACCTTCGCGTCGCGTAGACGCGTGTGACGTAGCGAAAACGGACTGTGATTGGTCCGCTCAGACTGTTGTTTCCGGTTTACCGCGAAAACACCGCCATTGTACAATAGAATCAAACATTGTTTTCTACACGCAAAAATGGACCAAGCTGACGGGAGTATCATCGAAGAGCAAGTCTCGTCAAGAAATTATTATTGTGATTGCCAAATGGCAAGGTCGGCGATCGAAAAAATAAATAAATGGAAGAACCATCGAGACGTGGGTGGTCGGAATCGAGTGGCCACACGAAGCGGTGACCCAGTCGGCCAAAAACTGCCAACTTTTTATCACTTTATGTCGTATTTTTGGTTGGTGCACTTCATCATTTACTGTGTACATATGTTTCAAGTATATGAAGAATAAAGCACAGATTTGGTGTCAAAAGAGTTGTTTTGATCTTTAATTTTCAATAACAGACAGTTCACACACACAATACATCATCACTGATTGAGAGTGCCTCGGTGCTTTTTATGATAACCTTAAAATCAAGCCTCCCAACGCAGTTTGGGAAGTTCCCTAGACGCCAGAAATCTGCTATGGCTTCCCACTGGCTGGTTGTAGGACACGGCAAACAAATCAGGCTGGAGGGCTTTGCAGACCTTGAACGCAGTGCTCGACGCCAGTTTGAAGCTAGCCGCCACAGCTAGCTCTCTCCAGCCGAGTCTAAAACTCTCTGTGCGGCATCAAAAGTCGGCCAGACCGCCTCGAAACCGTCTTCTGCGTCGCCTGCCCGTCAACATTTGTATGTTCCATATTTATTCAGTGTTGATGAGCAGAATATTTACTTTCAAGAGTTCCATCTTGCATTGTTTATTTTTCTCCGACTAGCGGAAGTAAACAAGCATGCCCCAAAACCGTACAAACATAACGCCACGTCCCTCTAGTGGCTTGGCGGTGAATTACAGAGCAACGCGTTACCTCACCGCAGAACTATCGAATGTCGAATGACGCCGTAGTCGCTACGCCGTCACCGCAACGCGGGAGTATAACTCAGGCTTTAGTGACACGACCCAAACCCTGCTACAATGCAAGCTGACGTACTCAACGTACAATATGAAAATCTCATGCAATGTTAACATATGACAGAAACTATGTTACACGTCCCGTTGTCGTCTCATTATGTTTTAGTCTCCCAAGCCACATTTTTGGCTTGTCATTGTCATGAAAATAGTGCTCGTAGACGAAATATTTTTGTTATCGTCATTGTTGACAAAAAAAACAACGCTGAGGTATTTAAATGATAGCATGTCACAGATATGTTAAGATACCCTGCAACTGTTTTAATTAGTGAAAATGTCATCAAAGATTTGTGAGTTAAAGCGTCACATTAGCCGTGTTTTACAAGCACTGCACTAGTTGCGTTTTCTAAAGCATCTGTTTGATGTGAATGTTTGTATTTATTTGAGTGTCAACACTGAGCAATTTGGTACTTTTGGCAGGCTTTCCCACCTCCAGTACATTATGTTAATCAGAGTATGTTGTCATCACATCAATTAACAGTCACATTTTAACCCCCTCTTGGAGTCAAATATCCTAATTAAAGTAATTGTGTCAACTTCATTAGCTATGTCTAAATGAACACTGCACTCAAGCCAAGACACATGAAAGCTGCAGAATGAGCAAAAGTTTGTAGAATGATTTCAAGCTGTGAATCAAATCAGTCTACATTTTATAGAGGCAACAGTGCTTATAATGTGTCTGTGTTCACTTTTAGTAGCAACACAAGCTGCAGTGCAATGTCACACATGGTTTGACTCAATCTGTCCAAGTTGTCACAGTGTGCAATAAGTTTTAAACAACAGCAGGACTGAAGTCACAGTGTATCTCTATCTTATCTATACTTATATTTAAATGGAACTTTGTCTGGGTGTGTGTTCGTTCCCTGGACTCCGAAATGGCTGGGCGGATTTTGACAAAAGTTTAGACAGTTGTACTTTGTTTCTGTGAGTGTTCTTAGATGGGTTTAATCTCTGTAGGCCTCCATTTAGTGCGTAAAATGAATTCCAAACCACAAAAATTAGGATAGAAAATCCCTGAAAGTGGAGGCGTCAGCGCCATCTTTTGGGCAAAACACGCGTCTCTTGTGATTGACAGTTAGCATTCAAATTTACGGTTTCATGTATAAATTTAAATGTGCTGTGATGATACGTTGTGGCTTTGACATATACTGTAGCGACTGTAATTTATTATGCGTTACGCCCACAACGGTTCATGGGTAGTTCTGCAATCATGACAGAGAGTGGTGGCTGCTGTTGTTATGTTCTGGTGTTTTCTGTTAAATAAAGGTGCTGTCTGTTGGGGTCGTCCGGTGTATGGGGCACAAGAGCAGCAAGTGTGAAACATAAAAACTGTCTCTCTCATCCGTGTCCAAGTCGCACATCACAATACCGTTCACAGTGATGGAAAAGCGATTGTGCTTTAACGCTATTTATGGTGTCATTTTACGGTTATCACATTACAGCTGCATTTCTAAGGAAAGTATGTTTTATCTGCCATTCAGTTGGATTCACGTAACATAAACCCAAGCAACGATGGACTGTACTGCTAGTACAGAATAATACCCAGAACCGCTCACTGTTTAGCACTAGATCTGCAGAATACTCAAATCCAGTACAGGTGAGCTTAGTTAACATGTCTTGTTTAAAGACAATGCTTTCCCGATTTATCTTTTTGAAATAGAGATTTTTGAAATTAATTAGACAAAATATCTACCTAAATGTGTGCATATACATTTCTAGCATATATTTTTCTAAAATCACAAACCTTTTTACTTTTACTCGCATTTTAAAATCTATGTTTACATTTTAATACATTTTTACATTTGGTGATTCGTTTTAAACCTACTCATTTAGATCCCCAGAAGGTCAACATATAGATCAGTTACACTATTATTGTGTGTTGACAACTTCAATTATTCTAGATATGCGTAGATTGTAATTTGTTTTGTACAGCTAAAATCGACTACGGTCAAATTGACAACAAATAATAAATATGTTCTATGTTCATTGTACGTACATTACTTTAAAGTGCCTATGACAGCAAAAAACATGTTTATTTCATATTTCACGTGGTATTTTATGCTCCTGTATGAAATGGACCGCCTGGATGTGTGTGGAGGTGATGGATATGTTTTTTCAATTTTTTTGAATGCAGCGCCATGAAAATGAGTGACTTCCTGGATTGATGAAGAATGCGAAACTGACGTCAGCGGTCTAATCATCTTCAGTATACAGCCAATACTACAGTTTGCAGAACGACTGCAGATTCAGCTGATTTTGCGGATTATTTTGTTTATTTTTCGTATCATGCCAGCCTAATGTGCTGCAGGCTTTTGTTGCTGCACCAGGGAGAGGCGTGTGAGCCTTTTTGGGTTTCAAAAAGTTCCCATTCCCCGCGGATAATGGCCAAAACAAGTCCGACAACTGTGGGACCATTGTACCGACACGGAAGTTAGTAAGCTATATGTTTTATACCATGTCATATACTGGGATCATGGCACACGTTTTAATAAGGAGGTGGCTTGGATTTAGTGGTTGACAATGCTCCATGTCCACCGAGAAGGCTACTCGACCGACGACCGGCAGCTTGTCACACACCATGCCGAGAATGCGCTTTCCTCGGCTTGGCCACGAGCAGCCCCCCGCTCCAACGTCGGCCGGTTTGGCTGTCCAATCCAGCCCACTCGGTCCTATTTGCGTGCCCGCCGAGAATGCGCTTTCCTCGGCTTGGCAACAAGCAGCCATCCGCTCTGACGTCGACCAGTTTGTCCACCGAGAATGGGCTATTTTCAGCGTTCATTCCCGGGGACGAGCACTGCCAGCCCGCCGTCTTCGAAGCCGGGGCAGCGAAATGAAAAAATCCAGGCTAACACCGGTGGCAGAAAATACTGTTGGGGAGAGGAAGAAGTCGGACGTTTTGACCATTATGCAGTAATTTTGCCCTGTCGTACTGAATAAATGCATTTTGAATATTTCATTTTCAATTTAGCACAAGAATGTTATTCGTCAATTGGGGCAAAATACTTAGATAGAAAGTATATCCTGTAAAAATATTGGAGTAGAGAGATTGAAACAATCATGACATTTTGCTGCTCTCTCTTATCTTTGGTGGACGGCCACTCCTTGGGAGAGAAGCAACAGTGCCAAACTCTCCCTATTTGTAGACAACTTCTCTGACTATCGATTAAAGAACATTCAGACTTTTAGAGATGGTGTTGTATCCTTTCCCAGCTTTACGCAAATCAACAATCCTTGATCGCAGGTTTTCAGACAGCTCTTTTGACCAAGCCATGATGCACATCAGACAATGTGTCTCATCAAGACAATTCTTACCAGGTGTATGATATATATTGGGCAGGGCAGCTTTAAACCACTCATCAGTGATTGGGCACACACCAGAATTAAATTGTTCAGTAAAAATTCTTTACAATTCCTCTATAAGTCTCCTTAGGCAGTGGTTCACTTACTTATTTTTTCCCCCTTCTGTCATTGTTTGTATGCTATCCTCTTTAAAATATGAAAACCTATAAATGTTTGGGTGGTTTTAGTTCAAGTGGAGACTGTTTTTACATCTGTGTGATTTTGACAACGATCAGATCACATTTGATGGTGATTTTATGCAGAAATGTGAGAAATTCCAAAAGGTTTCATACCACTGCATATAGTCGAATAGTCTTAAAATATGATTCTAATTCACATAATAATACTATTCGTTTTTTTTTTTTTTTTTTTTTTTTTTTTTATGCTGTCACAGGCACATTAAGGTAGAATAAACAAAGATATTACAATTCCCATTTGTTTACTAGCGGCACCCAAAATGTTAATGGGTCAATGTGATTCCCTGCAAAAGAAAAGAAATAGCAAATAAAAGAATAAATAAATAACCAAAACATTATGATAATAGCATCCAAAATAATGTAAAATTATGCAAAAATATTTGAATTACTTGCTGCAGGCTACCAAATAAACAGAATAAACTAAATACATAAGTACTGTACATGTAAACAGAAAAAAAACGACAAAATTAGAGAGAAAAAAACAGCAACCCTAAATAATTCTTTCAAAAAACTCTTTTTTTTTTTTTTTAACTAGTAAAACAGTTGCACAGGAGTATGTACATTTTGCACATCACTGTCTTAAACCCTCGGGTTGCTGTTTGGGGGGGTGAAAATAGCAGAAGTATCATGTGATTCTTACATAACAAGTGCAAAGGCATGATGCTGGTCTGAATGCAAGGTGGATCTCTGCAAATAGGAAGGGAGATTAAAATACACAAATGCCTCATGTCGCATGTCAAGAGGAAAGACTGTCAGAAAGTGAGAGGTCAGTCCAGGAGAATGCATGAGGTTAAGCGGTGAGAGCACAGTCATGCCATACCAAATTATGGAAGATTTCTGTCAGGGAAACGTGAATGTTGCTATCTTTTGGTGATGGGGACAGGAAAAAGAAACTGAGTTGTGTGGACGTCTAGAGGCATCACTCAGATTTAAGACCCCTTGCTAACAAGGTAATTAAATATGAAGGCTGGCACACGCATTCTGCTTTCCACCCATCCAGATACTTCATGCTTCACTTAGCCGTTTAAAATTTACCAGACAAGGTCATTTTGCTAATGGTTAAATATCTCCCTCATGCCTTTCATCCAATCCGAGATTAGAACTCATTCACATTCAGTGTATATTTGAATGCTCTGAGCAAACATCACACTTCTTACAACTTCTCACCTCTACAAAGATGAAACACGGGATGATGGAGTAGCTGCGCAGGATGTGGTTGGACGCCATCTTGTCTCCTGTCAGGAGACCTCTCAGGATTTACGACACCTCACTCTGTAAAAGACATCAAATGTCAACACTATCCTTAAAAAAGGTGCTGATAGTTTCATCTTGTTATAAGTACTGTAGTTAATTGGTTGTAGTAGTAAAGAACATTCTTAGGTTTTAGTTGTATTTTTGAAGATTTGAAAGTATTCTGGGAGTAGCTGATAACATGTCTTAAATTTCTGATCTTATCCTTATCTGTGTGATCAGCAAGTATGGCTGATCCATGGACTCTTTGATGGTGATGGAAACGGAACGACAGCCAATTAGAAATGGCCGAATTTCACACTGTTGTACTCACAAATAGAGATATAATTGGTTGAGTTGAGTAACGGCTACTGTATGTAGCGATATGAAGAACTTGCAGTTGGATTGAAGTTACAAAAACAGCAATTGGATAACCTAAGTTATATATTTGTTTCTTTGTGTGTTTTCTCTTATGATGCCCTCTATCCCTCAGGTGAGTCTTAGTACACCAGCAGACAGCAGAAAAGGAGGAGGCATGAATGTCTATGGAGTCTCAAATACACAGTACCACACTTTATAAGAGTTACAACACAAATGTGTGTACTCTCATTTAAAAAATAAAAATAAAAAAAAAATCTATGTGTGTAACTGGCTTTAGATGCACCTTCTTTTGAATGTAATGTGAAGCAAAGTCATAGCATGGCTGACCTTGAGACGTCAATATAGGCCTATCCAAACATCTGTGCGTTCACATTTCAGATGTTTCTCCTTCGCCTCAGTGGCACAAAAGAACAAGCAGAGCAGCTCAAATGTCCTTTCAACTAAACTCATTTCCTTCTGGGATTTCAGAGATCTGCCCAGCCAGCTGGAAGATGCATGTCGCCTTTAACCATTCCTTAGTTGACCCAAGGGTCAGCCACTTGTGTCACCTCTCACCAGACTGAGTACCCCTCATTCACGTAATCTAAAATACATATAAAATCATTCAGAAGGTTTTGGAGTAGAGCTGAATGTTACTGGAAAAAACTGACATTGGGATTTTTGCGATATATTGCGATGTATATTGCAATATTAAAACTAGAAGAATTTTCACCAGACTTGAATAGCTCTGTTTAGGAAGACTTTGGTTGACTCACGATGTCCACACTGTATTCATTAGAGATGTCCCGATCCGATCATATGATCAGAAATCGGGACATTTTTCAGAGGATTGGAATTGGGTGAAAAGGGTCGTTTTTTTGTTTTTGTTTTTTTATTTAAAAAAATATAGTTATTTTTCTGCTTCATGCTTGTACAGCTTCTTACCTCCCTCCTGAAAAGCAATGCGACCAAACTGTTTTTCTTGGTCACCAGTGCAGCTGGCGTTTGGTACTTAAAGTTAACTATGATTGACAGGTTTGTAGCTTTGATCTGGCCTCAAGACGCCTCGGTAGCTCGGGACTCGGAAGATTCTCAAAATCAGGTGGCTTGTACTCGGACTCGGGTGCAAAAATACGCAATTGGGACATCCTTAGTATTCATATAATACCATTTAATCCAACCCAAGGGGGTCTGTTTGTGAATGATGAAGATTGGTGTATATAAAGGGGAAACATGATATATTGTGCAGGGGGGTTTGGAGCAGAGGTTGCGCTAGACTTTTTCGTTGTCTGTCATTTTGACTGACAGGGTCATAAAAATCCGGTAATAATCTATTTTTACCCGTCACTTAAATTTTTAAAATGACTATATCTTGATGCAGTCACTATAAGTATATACACAATAATACAATATAATATAAAGTACAGTAACTAACATTAGTGCAGTCATGGATTACAGTAAGCAGGCCAGTACTGTGTTTCCATATGTATTTTTATTATATTATGTATATACAGGATATATATATATATATATATATATATATTTTTTTTTAATTTATTATTATTATTAAATAAAAATGCACGTTGATACGACGCACATAAAGGCAACTTCCAATTTTTTAAAAAATCGTTAGAAAGTTGTATGGACTTACAATCCGCTAGCTTGTTGTTTCCTGTTGTCTTCCGAAATACACCTGGGTGACGGCGTGTCAAGTGTTCCTTCATAGCTGACGTGCTACCGTGGTATGCGAGCTCAGCTTAGCAAAAAGAGTACACACAGTGGTGGCACCCTCCATATTTTCCTTGAAATAATTTCAGGCTCTGGCTAGTCTGGTCCGCTTTTTTGGCTTTCTGCCGCTTTCACCGTGTTACCAATTCTGCCCTTCTTGGTAATTGGCGGCGTTTTCAACTGCTTGCCGCAGTGAGGAGTGAACCGGCGATTCACTTGATTCGTTGTCATCCTTCACTGCATCAGTCCCTCTTTTTTCACCTCTTTTATCAACACCATCGTTGTTTTGGGGCTTTTTGAAGAAACTTCGGACACTCAGTTGCCTTGACATTTTTCCGAGTAAGGCCAACGACGTCATACATCAAGAGAGACAATAGCTAATTAATATGCTCACTCGCCACCCTGTGGTCTGGGGTGTTAATTGCAACCTGTCAAAATGACAGATGGACTTCAGTTTTTTCCGTCACTGTTGTAAAAAACCGGTCAACGACGGAAAATATTCGGTTAACGCGACCCCTGGTTTGGAGCTAAATGTTTGACTTCATATGTGCAACAAACAGGCATGGTAATGACTCCAAAAAGCCTATAGCAACGTCCCTTAGCTTTTCACAGCATGGCTCAAGAAGTGGCCATTTTACAATGAATAGTAGTTAGAGCCTTGCAGCTCACAAATAACCAAAGTACACACTTGACCACACTTCTTCATTTCATCACTATACAGCTTTGTGGAAGGAAATTATTTTCTGAATTATTATTTTTTTTAAATGAAAAAGAAGCAAGTGTTTTTGTCACGAACCTACATGTGTGAGAACAAAATATATATAACCATTGCAGAAATAAAACTACGTGCAGACACAAAAGCATGTAGAGCTTCTAAGCAATCGTTGTTGTTTTTTGTTTTTTTAATACAGAAAATCAAGCTTTCTCCATTATCTGCAAACAAAACAGAAATTACCGTTCTGGCATAAGTGGCAATATGTAGAGAAAATTTAAAAACAAAAACAACAACGAGAGTGCACTATGTACTAAAAAGTGTCATCCCAGCATTGTTTCATTTAAATCCTGCAGCCAAAGGAATTATGTAATCACTCTTGGATGCCTGACATTTTTTTTTCCTTCATATGAGCTTCTTTATAGACCAAGAGTTTTGTTGTTAACCTACTTAGAAAGGCAAGCAGGAGTGCAGATTTCGTAATTTTGCTTTTGCATACATAATGTTTTACTTTTCTTGGAGGCTTGATGATACGCTTAAGCTGAAGATATATCATCAACATTAAGATAATTACTGATATTAATAACGAGCCAAGATTGTACAAGCTCCCTCCTTGCACCATTGAACACTATTTAGTCACAGTTCTACAAACAATAGAACACGCAACTGCAACTCCCCTACCAAATGGAGTCATTAGACACAGGCAAGACAGTGATGATAATGAGGCTTAATCAGTCCCTAAGTACTTGTCCCATCTCATTGCAATACTAAATCCAGGAACATCAACCTGACACTTGATGGCGGCAACCTGACCGTCACTCTCACATCCATCCTAATGCCTCATTTGGCGAGACAAAGCTTCAAGGACACAAACATCTGCTGATGTGAGCTTACCACTACAAAACATCTGGCCATGTCACACCTACACTCACACCAATTTAAGTAGCTTGGCAAATTTGGAACATCACATTGTTATCACTGTAAACAAGGTGTCAATTCAGTTTGAATGTGACAGTAGTGTGTGTTTCCTGATTAAGAGTGCTTCAGCTGTAACCAAGAGATCATTTACTCCCAGTTCACTAAAACAGCAAGCATTCGCCTCAAATGACATGTAAATTGAATAGCACTCGGCAAATTCTTGGAAAATGTTGCTGCTAGACATTCATTGGCTCCGTCTCAGCGCACTTCAGCAGTGTAATCAGCCTCTAGTGGCTCACTGTCTGTTCGAATTATGGCAGGTAGCAAGTTGAGTAGGAGTGCCTCTTGTGTTTTGGGAAAAGTCTGCTGCATTGAATGCCTCAATGTCCCCCCATCTATTCATTGGGAATTTATTATTAAAACATTCATTCAAATATTCATGTCTTCTGTCAAATTCAACGTACAACTCGGAAAATAGGCACCAATCCTGACCAATTTTGATTCGATGTACCTGGTTTGCGAATAGACACGTGCCGATTACCGGTTTCAAGGTATACCATGGTATGAAAATGTCCCTGTTTCAAAACCAAAAAAACTTTCCGTCATACTGTCCCTAATGTATTAGCTAATTTTTATGTCCCAAAAATACAGGTTCAACCCTCAGCCACCGGTTGTTGCTCAGTGAGTGAGTCAGCTGTGCTACACGATGGCTGGAGGAGGTGAAACTCTTGAACTTTTTTCCCCCGTCGAAGAAAACGAAATCGCTGGTATGGGAATACATCGGCTACAGAAAAGTTACGGACGGCCGTGGCTTAGTGGCAATGGCGCCACCAGGGGGTGGCCAGGGGTGGCCACGGCCCCACCTATAAATTTGTTGGCCACCCCACTGGCCACCCCGCTTGCCAGTATATCATTAGATTGTTGTAGCATCAGTTATGCATTTCATCCCAAATGCACACCCAGGCAAGCCGCTGCTCCTCACCTTCACAGTAGTCCCCCCGCCCCCGCTGCTGTTGCGCGCTCCGACAGCAACGGTTTAGTGCGCGCGACAAGGTAGCACAATTCGATGGGAAGCTTATTTAGGTGAACGCCACAAAAGTAAAGAGAGAAGACGCAGAAGACTACAAGTAAGTATATAAGTCAGAATACCTTTGTAAAAGAAGAAGGGGGAGTATGCGCCATCATAACATGTGCTTTTTAAGAGCTAAATTGTGCTATTACACACCTGTTAGAGCACCTTTTTGACGTGGTTTCAACTTGTGTCACTCAGTTAGGTAGCTAACGCTAGCTGCTGCTGGTCAATATTCAGACAATGAAGAGAAAGTCGACAGACATTGCTTCTTATTTTAAGAAGAAAATTAGCGCACGAGGAGAGAAAGAAACGACAGGGGAGCGACAGAGCCTTAGTGAGGAGGAGAAATTGTGCAAAATAGCACTTGTGTTACCTGTGAGCACTGCATCCTGTGAGCGCAGTTTTTCTAAGCTCAAGTTAATCAAAACTGCCTTGGGAAGTACCATGACTGATGAGCGTTTAAGCAATTTGGGGGTGCTATTAAGTGTTGTATCACGAAGGGCTAGGGCCATAAATCTTGATGACTTTTTGGATGCTTTCGCCAAAAAACAGCAACAGGCGAATAAAACTGTTCTGAAGCATACTCATAGCCTGGTCATCAAAATCAGAGAATATTGATCCTTTTTGCAAGCTCTTTTTGGCTATTTTTTGTTCAGTATATTTGTTCAGACAATTCAGTAATAATTTTTGCATTACAATAAACAATGATATGAGTGTATGTTGCACATATGGTATAGCCTGGTAATCTGTTGATTCCTGTTGGGAAGTACTTTTTATGTTTTGTTCGTTCAGTAATAATTATTTTTGTGTTACATTAAGTGACGATATGAGTGTATGTTGCACATACGGTATAGCCTGGTAATCTGTTGATCCCTGTTGGGAAGTACTTTTTATGTTTTGTTCATTCAGGAGTAATTATTTTTGTGTCACATTAACATTGTGTTTGGAAATATCCAGTTAAGATATGATTGCCTCTGTACTTGCTTCTATTTGTATCTGCGAGCACCTGCTTTTCCCCAGTAATTATTTCGTTTTGTTAAATGTACACCTTATGCCTAATATATACATAACACAATAAAACAGAATTGTTGTGGAACTCAAAATGTTGACTGGACAGTTATGGACTATGCACATTAAATCATTAGTAACATCAAATATTACATAATACACAAAAGTATACCAGTAGCCGTGTCCTTAAGTCTTTCTGATAGTTTCCCTCTGACCTATTTACTGCAATAATATATTAAAAACCTGAAATTATGGCTTTTAGTTTTGGTGTGCCACCCCATGATTTTAAGTGGCCCCATCTGGTAACCCCTATGAAATATTTCTGGAGGCGCCACTGCTTAGTGGAGGAGGGCCAGCCGACATGTAAAACATGTTTGCGGAGGGTGGCTGCCGAGGAGGCAATACGTCCAGTATGATTTCGCATTTATACAAAATTAACGGATAGTAAACACTATCATGAATGTTTCCTACCAACTACCAGAGTTAACTTCAGTGTGTTTAGTGTGTCTCACGGTGGCAAAACGTGTTTTTTTTCTCTCTGGCAACTGTCTGTGTGAGAAAGTGTGTGTGTATAACGTAAACATGATACGAGTCATACACACATGCGTTGTATGGAAAATAATTCGATTATTTCCTTTATATGGTAATAATGTTGAGCTGTGGCTGTGAGTTTAGGCTTACCCAAAGGACTGCATTTATTTTAATTTTTATTTAGAATATTTAAGTTATTTTTTGTTTGGGTTTTTTAATTTATTTTAAGATTCTACTTAAGATCCAATTTGCCAATATGTTTTGAAAAATAAAAATTCTATCATTGGAAACAATTTTTTTTTTTTCATCCCAGATATCTCAAAGTAACACATTTTAGAGCTGTAAATGGTATACCGTGAAACCGTGATATTTTTGCTTAAGATAATCATACCTTCAGAATCTCATACCAGCACGTGTTTAGTTCGAATGTTGATTTTCTATGCAATTAAGTTCAAAGTTCAGTTCATAAACTTTAAAATGAACTAATTCAGTTTGTAGTTCATAATTGAATATTTTGACTTCATTTTAGGTTCATTATGAAAGAAATATGCCTATTTTCTAAATAACTTTTTCAAGTATATCACTCTTTATGTGCTGCATACACAAAAGTTCAGATAGAAAATAATGTTGGTATTCCAGAGTCATCTTGTGCATGCATGCAGCTTACGGGGTGTTGCATGGTTGGAGGCGAGTGGCATGATTATCTGTGTGTGAGATGCTGGGTGGGAGCTGTAGTATACAGCAGCTGCATGAATAAGCTGTCCATAGCCACCAGGCAGTTTGGTACGGGTCCTGTCGGATAGTATAGCAAAAGGGAGTGTTTCCACGGCCAAGTTCTGGATTGGAACGCGTGACCATTTTCCATCACTCATTTGTTGAGGTTTAATGCAAGCCAACTTGAGACCACGTAGGGGAGATAAACACTCCTACTCATTGTCTCAAGTTGATTAGCCAAAACAAAATCGTCATTTTTTGTGCGAGCCAACCACAATAAAGTTTTTTTTTTGTTTTGTTTTTCCCTCCAGCCTGTTGCACAGAGCACATTGGCGTCCTTTACAATGCAAAAATTAGAAGCACCTAAAAATGCTAGTTGAATATTGGCGTAAATGAAATTTGTTTGAATTATGTGTTAAAGCCACTTTGTCCTTTCTGTGACTTTTATTGCTAATGATAGCAAGCTAGGGAGCAAGAGGCCTATGGTCACTCAGCTGTTTTATGTGTTGTTGTTTTGGATTATACAGTATTACAATTGTAAATTGAATTGCAATGTGTGGAAACATGCTATTAACACAAACTACAGCAGGACAGAGAAGTGAAAACCTGACCGACACCAGCTGCATCGCCACAGCAAAAGTTCGCCTCCTGATAGCTTTTGGCGCAGATGTTACTGGGCTAGGTTCATACCGCAGGTCTTAATGCACAATTCCGATTTTTTTGCCATATATGTTTTTGGCGTGCCCGTTCAAACTGCCTTTGTCCATTGAGCCTGTTCAAATGTCATGCATGCGCAAGAATTCGCAGTCCAAGATGTTCAGACCGCAGCCACTGAAAAAATGTGGCCCAGATCGGATTTTAACCACATACGAAAGTGACTTGGATTGGATTTGAAATGGTCCACTTTTAAACAACTTTTCCCGTTCAGACCGTCAAGTTAATGCCTCACTCAAGTCAGAAAAACACGGAAAATCGGATAATCGGATTCTTGCTTTATGAAACTAGCCTTGTGTACTTTTTTTTTAAAAATAAATTATTTTTAATTAAATTTGTGGCTTTTTTTTTTCAAAAACAGAAAAGAGCGTGAATACTGTGATTCTTTCTTACATTACAGGCAAAAAGGTAAAGTATTAACTAGAGATGTGACTGAAAATTCAGCGCCGAAAATAGCTAAAACTGCATTTTCGGTTAAACGACCAAAAGTTTACCACCGCACAGTGTGAAGAACCGTAGTCCTTTTGTGATGACGCATTCATAACACTGCGAGAAGCAACACTAGTGGATCACAGCCAACGTGCCCACAGTTTGGAAGTAATTTGAGGTATCAAAGAAGTATATATAATTTATCGAATGAAGGAAAATAACTTTGGTTCAACGGTACTACACGCTCGTTCTGAAGTTGCTTTTCATTAACTCATTTGCTCCGAAAAACGTATAAATATGTTCTATTTTTAATTGTTTCAGTATCCCAAAGACGTATTTATACGTCTTTTACCTTTTTTTTATTTATTTATTTATTTATTTATTTATTTATTTATTTATTTATTTATTTTTCAAAAAAGACATCTGTGGATCGTGATTCAATTTAGCTCCAAAGCACAAAGCTGAAAATCCATTTTAAAGCAATAAAACTGGCCACTGGAGGGCAGTAGCGCATTTGGTAAGACCCGCAACCCAATTCAACGGCAACAAACGGCCAAGCCGCATGGCCAGGCGCCGGCGGAAGACGACCGAATGGATGCCAGGCAGCGGACGACCGAGCAGAACAACCGGTAGGACGCCCGGGAGGCCAGGTGCTGGATGACCGAGCAGAACGACCGGGACCACAAGTGCAGCGGACGATGTCTTTGAGTCCATGCTGCTCGCGAGCAGAGCCCGTAGAGACTCAAAAAAATTCATCTTTATGAGACAGACGGCGATGAGGGAAAAGTTTGACCAGCTGTCGCGGCCAGAACAGCGTCATCTTTCAGTTAGTTATGTGTAAATAAATTGTTACTTTGCTATCAAAAGCTCTATTTGTCTTGTTGTTTATCTTATTTTGTAAAAAGAAAACATTATTCGGATGTATGGGATGTAACTAAAGCAAAAAATAGCTGTGTATTGGTCAAAGTTATGTTTGAAATTTATGCTTTCCCAAAAAGCTCAATTTCTCCGTTTTTTCATCAGAAATTGGAAAATTGCTCAAACTAAGCTATTTTCTAATGCTGATTTCTAAAGAATGGAAAAAGATATGAACTGTTTTTTTTCTGCTGAAAGAAGAGTCTAATCTTTCTTTTGGTGGGTTCCATGTTTATATAGCAATAGAACAGAATTTTCTGTGGGCCTTGCAAAATCAGTCAAAATCCAGTAAAACGGCCGGGAGCGAAGAGCCTTGCTCCAGTGAAAATGGCTGGGAGTGACTGAGTTAATATCCAACGTCACATCGGGTGCAGTGCATTTGACCTGGTGTGTAAGTAGTTGGGAGTTTAATCAAATGAGCAGTATACAATTAAAGTAGTATTTAAATGCATACCTGTGCATTTGCTGTGGTTTAGTACAATAATTTTATGTCAGGACCACTCGCCTGTCTCTCGATCAATTTCAATTGCTGCACAAGAAAACAGCTAATCTTACTTTAAGGAGTATTAGGGATTGTAAAAGCCTTGTAAATGGCTTTGCTCGATTCGGTGAGAACGGAATAGTTTTTTGTTGTTTTTCTAAACTACAGTTCCACACAAACGTACATTGAGATCTCTCTTTTAGAATAGCAAAGGAGGCGTGAAACCAATTTTTCGAGTTTCCCAAACTTCCAAGAAAGCACATTTATCAAGGTTTCATCGGCCGTAACGTCACCCGAACAGAATTCTACGACGGCGACGGCCCCTTTGCTATAGACGTGTTTGCCACAAAATGCTCACTGCTCACACAATCGGAAAATAATGAAATAAGAAATATATTTTTTTAATCAAATAAAAAATGATTTGTATTCATATGTATTATTCGGCCTATCGGTTTTTGGCCAATAATTTTGCTTTTAATTATTGCTATTAACTAGTGCTATGAACTGTGTTTGTTTGTGAATAACAGGATAATCAGAGTAAAACTAATATTTAAGATTTTAGATTATATTGACTCAGTATTTAGCTTTGCGCAACTTTCCGTCTTTGTTCTCCCAACAAGTCATTCTCATTGTCACAGTCATCATGCCAACTTTTTGCTTCTTGCAATCTTCTCTAATACCCAACTTGACTAGTCGTGGAAATCCACATTTTAGGGTATAGTATGGAAATGTTTTTCTATTTGACCCGTACCGTTCCGCACGGTGAAACAATATTTTACCATTCTCTTGACATTCAACGAATATAAAGTACATCAGTGACTTCCCCACATTACAAGACATTACAATAATAGAGAACTGTAACATTTTTTAAATTCTTGTTTACAAATTAGTGGGAAACACCTCTTCCAATTGAAAATGATAAAATGGTGTGGATAGTAAGAAAAAACAAGTAAATAAAAAAGAAATTGAAATTGTTCAACACTGGAGGCTGCGTGTCAAAATACTTAAGTATGGAAGGGAGGTGAGCTAATCAAGAGTGAATTAACATTAAACCCTTGACAAGATCACAACAAGGCATAGTCACATTTAACCATAGTGAGTAATAAGTATTGACATATTAACCTAACCTTCAAGTAACCTTTAGAAAATCATGAAGATTAAAACAAGGAGCCATTTTTCTTCAAATTGCCAGGTCTGAAAGGTGATCAGACAGTCATCCCGAAGGCGAGCTCATCAAACCAGAAGCCTAGAGGCCCTGTCACGTTTCATCAGCTTCGTCCTCTCCGCTCGGCCAAGCTGCACCGACTTTGTCAAAATGTCGCTGCCTCCCCATCAGGGTGGGCAAGAACTGACTATAAAATATTGAGGGAGGAAATATCGGACTGAACATCTCATTGTCTCAGCTGACATCTTGTCCCAATGAAGATTAACTGCCACAATGACTGTCTAGAGCTGGCTGTTATTTCTATGTAAGGTGTATCCACCGCTTTTGAAGTGACCAATTACTCTTTTCTTTCAGTATTTATAACTTTACAAGTGGATTATTAATACATAAGAGGCAAGAGTTGGTCTAAATATCCTAAGGGTCAACATTAGTATTTCGCACTTTATTGCTCAAGCAGCTTATTTGAGATGTTGCGGATCATCAAGACCTACTTATTATAGGACCAATGGGATATACAGTAGTTACTACAGGTGTTAAAAAAATCAATTCTGAGACATATCGCAATATTACACCACGCAATTCTCGTATTGATTTAAAATCTGTCTGTATCGATCCTTACAAGTTGGTTTTTGGTGGATATAAACAATTCAGTGGCTGCACTTCTACTCCCGTCCACTATTTGGCAGCGCACAGCAGCATTGCCTTGCAGTCTGCTTAAGTAGCAACAACATTAGACTAATCCAAGTATAGATTAGACCACTAGTGGTTGGCCGCCATTACTGGGGTGTTTGCACACCTATAGCAGCCCTGGCTCAGCAGTCACTGTAAACAGTAACATTAGCTGCTGTTGGCTGTGTGCTGCAGGAGGCACACCTCAGCAATGGCGGACGGGGTACTTCCAATCATTTTGCTCGGATTAGTCATCTGAAATTTGGGCTCATTTCGGCTTTTACTGCAAAAACAGAGGCATGTCGCATTTAGAATCCTGCATTTAAGCAGGTTTGAGCCAAAGGAGATTTGCACTAAAAAATAGAAAACGTTATAATGAAAGCCATATGTTGTTCATACATAAAACAAAACAAAAAAAATACTTGAGTGCTGCATGAGGTTTCAGCAATATATTGATATAAATGTATTTTTATGTCCATTTTGATTTGGGTTTTTTTTCTAAAGTGATGTACAAATATCACAATAATGGTCTTCAATTAGCTGTTAACACGTATAAATGAGTATGTACACTCCATTCACAACCCAAGGCAGTGCTTCATTTTCAAGCTGTCAAATTACACTTTGTCAATTACTTAGGAGGCTATACATTAAATGTGAAATAATTATTTAAAAGATAAATGTCCCTAAGCCCGTTTCCATTCCTCATTTGCATTTCACACACTAGTGCAGACAAAACTATCCCATGATTGCCTCTTTTGCCAATGGAGCATCTTTGCTGCTATAAATAGTATGTTTGATTCCTCCCCTTTGCTTTTCTTTGAGGCTGATTCATGTTTGAGGCTTTTGCTTTTTCTCACGCCATGAGGCAAAAAAAAAAAAAAAAAAAGTTTGCTCACTAGCCTTCTTAACAAATTTTTGCAATTTCTCTATACGTGGAGGATTTTTGATACAGAGGTACCTTGAACTTTAATCATTCAGGGGACTGAAAAACATTATCATTAGGGCAGCAGCTATTGATTGTTTTAGTAGTCCATTAATCTATAACTAGTTAGTTTGAATAATTGAGTAATTGGATTAGGAACATTTAGAATCACAATAAAAAAAAAAACAAGGCTTTCTAAGATTGCACACAAAAGAGCATTAAATGTGAATACAAAATAAAATTTCCGAGTGTTTCTTCAAACTATGCAGAATTGCACTTCCATGTTAAAATAATTGAATATCTAAGTACAAAAAAAGAACAATTGGCTAACTTGCATTGCAAAAGTCCGCTAGCTTAAATGCTATCTAATGCTAACTTTTTTTTTTTTTTTTTTACAATGCTATTAACAAATCGTTCAAACACATAAACCCCCATAAAACGGCTTAATATACCTATAGCTAAATTACGAAAGCATGAAAAAATATTAGCTCAAACAATGACTTAGCTTATGTTGGTCTTAACAGGGAGCAGCTGGATTCAGTCATGTTAAATGAGTTATGTCGTATTCACTGTTGCCACTAGAGGGCTTTGTAGCCACCCAAATCAATAACAATGAATGCAAACACTTGCAAAACAAACCATTACAACTTCACTCTGATTAAACGAATACTTGAAGCAGCAAAATTTGATTCAAAGCTTTTTTTTAATCTAATTACTCGAGTTAATCGATCCATCGTTGCAGTACTAATTATCTTACAAAACATCATAAGAGCTTCCAGCACATTTCATTAGTTGTTGTTAAGCCCCGTGAAGAAGATAGTACTTTTTCTCATAGGCACCGTCTGTTTGCATTACTCTAATACACTTAATTTAATCAATCAATCAGGGAATAGTATTGTTTCTCGTATTTACTGTTTGACTGTTTGTATTACTCTAACACATTCAATATAAAATAAATAGCACTTATACCATAGTTGTAGGAAAACAAGCAGAATATAGGGCATAAGAGATAAACACTGCCTTTTTATCACGGAAGCCCAGCGCGTGCGTCATACAACTAACCGAGCAAGATTCACGCCAACCCACGTCTGCACCACCAAGTCTCACAATCCAGTCTACAGTCCACAACAAATGGCGGGATGGTCTGTCCCAACAGAAGGAACACAGGAGAACACCCGATATCCAACTGATAACACGACTGACAAGACTCCAGGAGCCCCTTTGACGCTGAGGTGGCAAAATCCACGACCCCTGTTGCCAGGACAACAGTAACTCCTGACTCCTCCTGTCCAATCCACAAACAGAAAATAATCCCAAACACATCCTTCTTCCTGCCCACGGCCCGCCCCGCGAGAGCTTTCAAAACACTGAATGTTTAACTAAGCACTGTCATTCTTCTCGGGAACCTTTTGTTGACATATGATAGTGTGACTAGAGATGCCCCGATCCGATATTTGGATCAGATCGGACGCCTATATGGGCAAAAAAATGCGCATCAGTATCGGATCGGCCGGCACGGAAAAATTCTGATCCAGACTTCCGATCCAGTTTTTTGAAAGTCCTGTCCGGGTTTTCCAGCACACCGATTTTCATAATCCATTCCAGTTTTTGCTTCGGTTTCCCTGAAATCCGGTCCGCATTTTATGGCACACCTTCAACACACTACATTACCGTCTCCCAATTTACCGAGAGACTTTATCGGTAAAATGTCAGCTGTGTGGGATCATTTCATCTTAAAGGACGACAAAGACGAAGAGGCAGAGTGCAACATATGCCACAATAAAGTCAAGCGTGGTGGTAAAGCTGTAAGAAGTTTTAATACAACCAACCTAATCAAGCATTTAGCGAAATACCACCACAAACAATATGAGGAGTATGTTAAGAAAACCGAAGACAAAAAGAAAGGTCCTACGCAACTAACACTGGCAGAAACTTTTGCTATGCGTGACAAACTAGCACTCCACAGTCCCAAAGCCCAGGGAATAACAAGAGTCATTGCCGAAGAATTCATTCTGGATGACGAGCCATTATCTCTCGTGAGTAAAGACGCACCATCCAACACTTAGAACCACAGTACAACATGCCCAGCCGTCATTACATCCTTGGAAGATTCAAGAACGATTCACAAACATCCAAATTCCGATTATTGAAATATGTCAAGTAATGCGGAACTAATACACAGCGTGGTCTTCGGGACGCAATGAGAAACGGACCGCATTGCGTCCCGAGAGTAAACCTCATGCTTGTCATAGACCCGGGTAATGCCAATGCTCGACTCATGGCTTTAGCTCAACTCATGCCGCTGGATAAAAAACACAAGAAAACCTGACTGCTGCTGACAGCCGCTACAAACTACGTCAACATCATTTTACTGCAGATAATAGATATCATATGTATACAGAACTAGATGCAAGATGACAGACTCGACGGCGTTAGCAACATTGAAGTATGGAAAACTACATGCGTTAGTAAACAGCCGCCATCTTAAAGCAGGAGACTTCCCTAGTAGGCTGTTGTGAACCTTCCAAGCGAACCTAATTAACTTTTTATCTAAAATACTCCTAAATCGGCAAAATCTTGACTTGAATCTATCTTCAAAACAGTATTAAAACTTTCATGTCAAAAGTAGACAGAAGGGAAATTATGGAATAACGGGAGCAATTTTAACAACTTTAACAGTTGATTCGCAAAATTAAATGAATTGAATGTAGTTTAAAGCTGCTGATACAGAATGGGGACTTGAGTATTTTATTTACTGTTTTAAAATGTTTAAAATTTTCCACTGAGGTTGTTTGTGTGTTTTGCTTTTTTAAGACAGTTTACAATATTATTTGCACGTTTTACTGACTGACTATGCCATTTCTGTTTGTTATTTATAATGTTTTGTGTTTGTCACTGAATAAACAGGTCAGTTTCTTGTTACCAACCGTTGTGTGTTATTCAAACTCACCTAATTCAGCTGGCTAGTTGTTATCAAGAGTACTAAAACCCTTTTCAACATGAGTCTGATAACTAAGTAAGGAGGCTAAATAACTTTAAACTTTAACACATACTTAGATAGGCCGGTATCGGTATAGGCCAGTATCGGTACCGGATCAGAAGTGCAAAACAATGTCGGTATTGGATCGGAAGTGCTAAAACCTGGATCGGGACATCCCTAAGTGTGACCTTGCCTGCGCGCCTGAGTGTTTCCATTTCGCTTTGCCGTTTTGATCTCTGTCGACCTAAATAAATTGTCAACTTGTTTTCACTGAACCTTCTTTAGCCCTTGCAAAATTGAGTCAGTACAAGCGGTTAAGACTAGGGTGAACGCGCGGAGTTTGCCCTTCTGGCTGGATTGCCGGGATCCTGCCGGCACGGCCCGTTGGAACTGCGCCATCGCGGGTCCAGCAGTTCGGCTGGCGCGATTCCAGCGGTCTGGATAGAAGGTCAGACTCCTTCAGCCGTTACTTATTTTAAGGGCCGTCAAAGTTATTGCTTTAACGGGCGTTAATTTCTTTTTTTAATTACTCACGTTAAAATATTTGACACATTGAACGCACGTGCCCCGCTCAAACTGATTATTTCCACTTGTTACTTGTGTTTTTTGGTGTTTTGCCGCCCTCTGCTGGCGCTTGGGTGCGACTGATTTCATGGGTTTCAGCACCATAATTATTATTGACATCAACAATGGCGAGCTACTGGTTTATTTTTTGATCGAAAAGTTTGCAAACTTTATTAAAATGAACACATTAAGAGGGGTTTTGAAATTTCTATAACTTGTACTAGCATTTATCTTTTAAGAACTACAAGTCTTTCTATCCATGGATCGCTTTAACAGAATGTTAATAATGTTAATGCCATCTTGTTGATTTATTGTTATAATAAACAAATACAGTACTTATGTACAGTATGTTGAATGTATATATCCGTCTTGTGTCTTATCTTTCCATTCCAACAATAATTTAATATAAATAATAATAATAATAATTTAATTTAAATATGGCATATTTTATAGATGGTTTGAATTGCGATTAATTACGATTATTTAATTTTTAAGCTGTGATTAACTCGATTAAAAATTTTCGTTTGACAGCCAATACTTACTTTATTTATTTATTGGGATCACACAATTTTTGGTTCCTCCCATATGCTAAAACATGCCTGTTTGAAGACTCTGAACGTAACATAACTGAACATAAGTGGAAATGTGATTGCTAATGGCTGTTTGTCTGAATGTGCCCTGTGATTATTTGCTGCATTGTTGTCAGTATATTACAGCATTTGCAATTTACCCATTAATTTACCCATTACTTTCTGCAGTAATTAAAAAATGCAATGAAAAAAACATGACTTATGTTTTAACCACAATGGCATAGGCACCTTCATTCATTCCACCACAAGTGTTTTAATATGAATGTGGAAGGCAAAACTGTAAAGTGCTTTGAACTCCTTTTAAGCAGACATGAATACAGCACATGAAAAATACATTAAAACACCGAGTCCAACAGGGGCAGTAAAGTGGTTGTGAATAACATTGCCCACAATCTCAGGAAGAAATGTAGCAAAAATAGAGCTATGATTTATGAGACAACCTAAAGTGTATGAGATGAAAGTGACAGGCATAATCATTTAAGAAAATTCAGAAACCACATATGGCTGTTACATTGGATGGAACTCATAATTTCAGATTTTGTGGCATTTGCAGTCTCATACATCAGAAGTAGGTTGTCCTGCATCCCCCAAAATATCACTAGTTAACAGCTGCAGGTAGGTTTGCATAATGTATGAATAAAAAATGATAATGGGGGAAAATGTGTTTTCTCTAGCATTCAAAGTCCAGCTATTTATGTCTTTCTTCACTGCAGGCAGATTATTCACAATATGCCCTGGAACTCCTATGAGGAAGATCAATCAAACACTCAGCTAGCTGCCAACACTTCGCCCACAGAACCACAGCCACACTTACATTCCCTGGAGAGACGAAGACTTATAGAGTTATATCTTCTCCAATAGCTAGACTTTATTAATCCCTTGAAGGTCACCAAAGAGAGATAATTTAGAGAAATTATGAATGATTATTAAGTAAACAACTTTCGCGGTCTGTCTCATTCCTTCACAAGTAGTTCAGTTGGTATTTACTGAAGTAAAAGTAAAGTAAATCAGGGTCATTTTGGTTTACAAACAGGAGAAAAAGGTATAAATTAAAAAATGTATATGATATAATTTATATTAATATTCTTTCTCTTTTGCTCTTTTCCTGCGCATCACTCTGCGTAACACAGGTTTCTCCCCACACAGTGTCACACAGTCATCCACATGTTACAACACTTGAATTGGACAAATGATTGGCCAGAGGTGGGAAGAGTAGCCAAAAATTTTACTTAAGTAAGGGTAGGGTTACTTCAAAATAATATTACTCAAGAAAAATAAAAATAGTCATCCCAAAAATGTACTCAAGTAAAAGTAAAAAGGATTTGGTGAAAAGAATACTCAAGTAATGAGTAACATGTGAGTAACTGCTTACATTTCTGTTTGATTTTTTTTTTTTTAAACAATGGTATTTTTTTCTCAGCACAAAGTAATCTTTATGTTGCTATAATGATACTATACAATAATCCATTACATAACCACATTAAGCCACATAAATACAAAAAAAACCCAAAAAAGATTTAATTCCGGCAAGAGAAAAAAATGACAGAAATGAAGCATTACTGGCCCAAAGAGCATACAGTGTAAGTGCCCGCTAGTGGAGAACATAGTTCTTAGTCTGAATAGAAGGGTAGCAGCGTCAACGTGATGTGCAACCTTCATTGCTACTATTATGAAATTAAAAGGATCATATCTCCGGTTTTGGTCAATTGGTGCCAAATATAAACTGGGAGAGACGTTAAAATACATGCTTTCGAGTGATGTTGAGGGTAGCGCTCTATGTCGAATATTTCATTTTTTACGGTGCCATGTGACGCCATGTGATTGAACAGACTGGCATGCTCATAAAATGGCAAGCATTCAGTTTTACTGATTTGGGTGGATACACTGCCCTCTTTTCTGCCTCATTTCACATGGTTGAATCCAGCTGCTCCATGTTAAGACCAACATATGCTAAGTTTTTGTTTGAGGTAATGTTTTTCTTATTGCATTTGTAATTTAGTTTATAGGTATAGCCGTTTTTAGTGGGAATATGTGTCTGAACCATTTGTTCAGAGCATTGTGAAAAAAAAAGTTAGCGTTTTAATAGCATTTAAGCTAGCGGACTTTTGCTATGTAAGCCAATTGTTCTTTTGTTGTACATAGATAATTATTTATCTATCTTTTATACCGTTTGAGGCTCAGCTCGGGTATTTTAATTTTTCATATTCCTTGTCCGATTACTTGATTATTCAAACTAACTAGTTCATCGATTAATCGACTCCTAAAATAATCGATAGCTGCAGCCCTACTTGCGTCTGATTGGTATAATGGAGTCATGTGATTTTTGTTGCGTCGTCTCATTGGTGAAATTGTTGCGCTACTCTTGATATCGCTGGCAAAAAAAATCTAATATGTAGAATTTTTTTAAAAAAATGTAACGACTCTTGTGTAGCTCAAAGTACCAGAGTAAGAGTAGCGTTTTTTCTTCATAATTCTGCTCAAGTAAAAGTAAAAAGTATGGCTTAGTAAAACTACTCTTAGGAGTACATTTTTCCCAAAAAGTTACTCAAGTAAATGTAACGGAGTACATGTAACGCGTTACTACCCACCTCTGTGATTGGCAATATAATTAATTGATATATAAAATAGTAACATGGCCATGCTTCAAAGCAAAGGGGCTCAAATTTTGCTAAATGTTAAAAAAGTCAACAATAAAATTAACCACTACCAGTACCCAATCATTGAAATGGCAACAGTATGCTGTGAACACCAATAAAAGGAAAAGCATGATAAGGTATTTCCCAATATGGTGATTTCCTGTTATGGCTATATTAAACAAATGATTAAGGGACAACTGGGGTCTTATCTGTTTTACTTGATCTTTTCCCATCTCACATTCTTATTCTCACAACACCTCCTATTAAAGCTTGGCTTTCTTTGCGAATAAGTGTTGCAAAAAAAAAGCCAAAAGAAAAGCAAAACACATCTTCCACTGAACTGAGCCATGTCTTACACTGAGATCTTACGAAATATGCTGACAGCACAGGTGACACGATTTTTAGGGAATAAGCACCGCACACAAACAAAAAACAAAGCACGCACAGAATGAATAGTAGCTCACTGAGATGAGAAAGAGATACTGTATCTCGTCACAACTCTCCTGTTGCACTTGGTTTGAATTGTTAAACAACGTGCAGTTACATTCATTCATTCTCAACCTGAAGCTGTATTTACAAAAGTGAATTTTCAACAGTGATTCTCCTTAAAGCCTTGCGATTGAGGCAGCAAATATCAAAGCATACAGTACTTTATATGGTGCATTTTTTGACAAATACATTCATAACTAAAGTAGAATATCTTAAAAAATACTAGAGATCGTTTTATAGGGCCAATGCCGATTTTTAGTATTTAGAGAGGCCGATAACCACTTTTTGAAGCCGGTATTCATTTACAGTTAAAGTGTAAAAATTGGCGCAGAAAAATTGAATAATGCAAACACTGAACTTTATTGAAATGCCTAAAGCATGTTTATTGAATCATTCATTCATTCATTCATTTTCCATGCCGCTTTTTCCTCACGAGGGTCGCGGAGGTGCTGGAGCCTATCCCAGCTAACTCGGGGCAGTAGGCAGGGGACACCCTGAACTGGTTGCCAGCCAATTGCAGGGCACAAGGAGACATACAACCATTCACGCACACACTCATACCTACGGACAATTTAGAGTGTTCAATCAGCCTACCAAGCATGTTTTTGGGATGTGGGAGGAAACCGGAGTTCCCGGAGGAAACCCACGCAGGCACGGGGAGAACATGCAAACTCCACACAGGAAGGCCGAAGCCCGGGATTGAACCCTTGATCTTAGAACTGTGAGGCAGACGTGCTAACCACTCAGCCACCGTGCCGCCGTTTAAATTGCGTTTTCTTCCTGATCGTGGCAGTGACAAAACAGTGCCATGCACTTTATACTTACAAACAATTGTTTGCACTGTTGCTCTTGGGACCTGCAGCTGCTTTAAAATGGCTCCAAGTGACTTTCCTGACTTGTTCAAGTCAATGATTCGCTTTTTCAGATCCATGTATGTATATTTTTGACCCAGCAGATTTGATCACTTTTTCTGTTAACCCATAATAAAGTCATAAAAGAACCAAACTTCATGAATGTTTTTTTGTGACAAAGAAGTATCTGTTCCAATCACTCTATCGGAGAAAAATCAGAGTTGTAGAAATTACTGGAAACTCAAGAGAGCCATGACATTATGTTCTTCACAAGTGTATGTAAACTTTTGACCACAACTGTAAGTCTAGGGGGAAAAAAAAAAAGTTTAAAAATCTTACTGTCCCACCGTGCCGCCTTTTTAAACAAGAATAATGTAGAAAAATGCTTGTCTTTATTACATGCTTCATTGAGGGAGTCCAGTCGAATCTGCTCACTGCTGAGAACAGCCGCGCACAAACACAAAATGAGTTGCCAAGGCACACTCGTGTTTAACAAGCTAAATGATGGTTGACAGTTGACACATTCAGCGTCTTTGAAGGTAGCACTGCCAAGCTTCTCTGGCAAGATCAAAGCCTTCAATGCTTGTTAACCTTAACAAGCAAAACTCGCAGTGCACTGCTGACCATGAAAAGCAGCAAGAGAGACAGTTAGGCTGTATGAACAAGAAGCAGAAAAACAGAAATTTGTAGTTTTTAATTAAAACCTGATCCTTTCCAACTGATTCCGATACTCTGAAAAATGGCACAATCCCTAGTCCCTATCCTTGGTTTTAAATTGACTTTTTCATATCGGCTGGTCGGATTTAAAAAAAAGGCTGATACCGATATACATCAAATTTCCAAATATCATTAAAAAATACCTTCCCAAGCACAAGGAGAACATGATTAAAACACATAATAGATTGAGATTAAACCCGGAGCAGGGTTTGATTGTGGATTGTGAGGCAGGAATAATAACCACGGTAGTTCTGTTCTTCCTCTCAGTTGTTGCTGCACAGATTCAAAATAAATTGAATGTCCATATCTCCTGTGGTGTGACCTCATAATAGCAATCAAAGTATTTGTATTCACTCACATTTTCACAAATACATAAAGAAATACATTTTTAGGGTTGTAAAGCTAAAAAGAAGTGGACTAACAGATCATCTAGTCCAAAATGATCTGGTCTATAGTACCTACACAGGTTTGAACGTGGTTTTCCTCTCCCTGTATTAACAAAAAGAAATCCCTAAACTTGAGCTCATTCTCCATGAGCATTTGTTATCTCACCTCAGGGCCTATCCATCCCCTGAGGGATCATTGGCAGATCTATTACCCCATCAGGAAACCTCCACTCCTCAAATCTCAGTGCCCACCCCCACACGCACCTCTAGTGGTAATCAAATACATGCTGTCACGAAATCATTTGAGTGTGTGTGTGTGTGTGGGTGTGTGTGTGTGGGGGGGTGCGTCCGTGCAACGTAATGTGCTTGTGATCAATAACCAGCCTCTAGAGATCAGAAGTCACTCCTTCCTTCAGTTTCACTTCATTGTGTGAGTCCGTGCTCAAACCACACAATATACAGTAATATCATGACTAACGCACAGCAAAATATTCACGACACAGTATACTGTATATAGTCATTTATTCATCCTCCATGCCACTAATTCTCAGGAGGAATGCGGGGGTGCTGGAGCCATTCCCAGCTAAGAATGAGCAGAAGAGTTCAATGAGACAAACAACCATTCACGCACACACTTATACGGATAATTTGGAGATGTTTTTGGGAGGTGTGAGGAAACCGAACCAGGTACTGAGCTCTTCCCATCTCTCAGCTTCGAGGCAGTCGTGCTAACCACTCATCCATCTATTTACGACCTCATAAACAAAAATCAGCATAAAAAAATTAAAAATTTACAACATGAGCGGGATGATGTTAATGCAATAATGAAATCAGATACACAAAGCATCTATCCTTTCATTTTCAACACCGCTTATACTTGCTTATATCAAATGACTTTGAGAGGCGGACTACACCCTAAACTGGTCGCCATTCAGTCGTAGGGCACACACAAATGCAAACTAGGGCTGGGCGATATGGCCTAAAGTAGGTGTCACAGTAAATTGAGCAGATTTACCTCTCGATAACGATAAATAACGCTAAATTCGCCCAAGCAGACTGTTACAGTGGGGAGAACAAGTATTTGATACACTGCCAATGGGTTTTCCCATTGGCAGTGTATCAAATACTTGTTCTCCCCACTGTATATAATTTGAAAATCTGAATCCCTGCATGAAATACAGATGAGCCGTTTCTCGTTCATTTAGTTACAAGCTTTCAATTTAACATATTTAACAACTGTAGATGCAGTCCAAACATTAAGTACTAATTAAAAAAAATATTGCAAACAATAAGAATTCCAGTATGAACATTTATTACAGCTTGTATGGCTAGAACAATGTACATTATCAAAATGAATATGACTGTGCAAACATGTCATTGTAACACAAATGACTGAGATCTTGAACAGTACAATTCAAAAAGACAATATACGTATTGTTAATGGCTGCTGTGACATAATTACTCAACACAAGTGTTTACTTCAAGGTTTCAGGGTTTTTTCCCCAGTGCATTTTTAATACATGCACGCACACACCAACCCCCACACACACATTAAAGCTATATTGATCTTCTTCCAATGAAACATTTAAGATTTTATGATGGCAGTAATGACACAGAATTAAGCAAGCAATTACAGAAAAATAGCTGTGGCCATTAAACGTCAGATAAGTTTCACTGTTGGATTGTACTTTATGCTGAATGCTTTACCATCAGAAAAGCTATCAGAGAAATAACACACAGACCGAGATGCAAAATAACGTGACATACTAATTGCTACATGCAGTCCGTGCCCAATCAATCCACTCATTAAGTTCAGCCATTTCGACAAACCGCTAACCGACTCCATCACGTTCATTTGTAGCGTTAGCCGCTAGCAGTAACCACTAGCGTTAGCCTCTGGCCAGGCTACCAGTAGAAAGCACCCTCTCCAGGAAATCGTGAGAACCATGGAGGACAGCGGGTTAAAGCCCATCTGGATGCCGCCAAGAGTCTACTTAATGTCAGGTGAAAGTTTGGCGAACCTCCCATAAGCCACACTCCATCACGTTTACTTGTAGCATTAGCCGCTAGCATTAGCCTACCGGGGTTCTGTTTTTTTGACGTCCTGATAACCACGTGACTCCATACGTAAGCACACTGACTGCTTTCTTAAAGGGGAATGAACGTAGCCGAACAACACAGAATCAAAGCGGGATGAAAAGACTGTATTTTCTTGTTTTATTAAATTACCGAATTTACAGACATGGTCAAAATTACATCAGTCATCGTGAAGAATTTCGGTAACGGTAAATTTTCGGTTTACCTTGCCCTGCTCTAATGCAGACAAATAGAGCATCTTTATACCTTTTAAATGCCAGTCTGTGAATGGGAGAGAGTGAAAAAATGTATTCACATATAAAAGGAGAAGACCAAAGAAATGTGTAGGTCATAAAGTGTCTCATATTTGTTGACTACTGTAGCTCAATTGATGCCCCGCCAACACAGCTTACAGGAAGTATTGCACCGACACCGATTAGTACAGGAAAGATTAGTATAGGAAAGGGCTCAGATATGGCATTAAAATACAGGTATCAGTATCAGCTAGTTCTATGAAATAACACGCCGATGCTGCACAATTTGTACTCTTTGAGATTTAGTTTCTAACCAACGGTCGCCCTTCCCAAGATGGCCGCTAGTTACAAACACCATTCGGTAGTTGTCCTTCACATGGTGGCTACCGCTACCAATTACGAACGTTAAAAAAGAAGACAAAGGTCACTACCCAAGAAGAAGAAGAAGAAGTGGAAGAAGACAAACAAAAAAAAAGTCTTTTGAGCCGAGGAAACTTTTGGTCGGTGTTGTTGAATGTGCTCATTAGGCAGTCATATTTTTGATGTATGGGCCGATACTTTAAACGGTGGATAAATGTACATGTTAAATGGTAATTCCAGCCATTTTTTTAAAGTTTTATGAACAAGGACAGTGACATGAGCATCAAAAAAGATGTTAGGCTTGTTAGAAGGACGAAAAACTGGAAAAAGCAGGTTAGCGAACTGTTAACCTCTGCTCACAAAAGTGATTAACACATGAGCTAAGCTAATGCACTCACTGACTGTAGACTTAGTACAGGCTTGATTTCAAAATGAGCAAACATTTGAAAAAATAAAAATAAAAACATTTTAGCATTTGAGAGCACCTTCAGTCTCAAGGTTTCATTTGTTTATTGTCACCCATACAAGGCAAGCGCAAATGTTGCTAAGCAGTGTCTGACACTCATGTTAGCAATTATTTTACATTCAAATGATTATGTGGTAACTTAAAGGGAACAAAATGTGCATGTGTGTGAGAAAAAAAAAAAAGTGGTATCGCATCGACCGATACCACAAAGCCAGATAGCGGTATTGGTATCGGGAGCAAGAAATGTAATGACTGCAACACTACATAGAAGTAAATACCATACTTTTAGGACTATAAGTCGCAGTTTTTTTCATAGTTTGGCTGGGGGTGCGACTTATCCTCTGAAGCGACTTATGTGTGAAATTATTAACACATTATTGTATCATTTTTACATATTATTTTGGTGTTTTGAAGTGACACTGATGGTTTGGTAAACTTGTTAACATGTTCTTTATGCTATAGTTATCTGAATAACTCTTAATTGCTATGTTACGTTAACATACTGGCCACATTCGCATTTCATTGTTCATGCATCATGTAACATTATCATACTGTACACTTATTCAGCATGTTGTTCTCTATTGTATTTTTATTTTAAATTGCCTTTCAAGATGACTGATCTGTTCTATGTGTTGGATTTTATTAAGTAAATTTCCCCCAAAAATGCGACTTATACTCTGGTGCGACTTATACATGTTTTTTTCCTCTTCGTTGGGCATTTTATGGCTGGCGCGACTTATACTTAGGTGCGACCTATTGTCCGAAAAATACGGTAGTAACTACAATGTGAATATCCATTGTGGACTTCATGCGAGAGGCGGTATAGTCCCTTAATTAGTTGCCAATCAAACACACAGGACAAAGACAGACAACCATTTACACCTTTTAAGAATTTAAAGTTTTAGAAATTACCCTAAGAAGCATGTCTTTCAGGTGTTGCAACCAAAAACCAACATGTGTTTATCCTGTAGTGTAAAATAATAGAAGAGTTTTTTTGTTTGTTTGTTTGTTTTTGTTTTTTGTGAAGCAAATATAAACATGCATGGATGTGTCCTTCTCTGGAAAACATCATCAAACAAATAATTTGTAATACATTCATATTTTTAGGGTAAAATCATATTTAGATTATTTTAAAAATAAAAAAATAAATACAACACAACTATTTTTTCGACGGCATGGTGGAAGAATGTTTAGCACATCTTCTTTACAGTTCTGAGATTTATGGATAAATCCCAGGCTCTGACCTTCCTGTGTGGAGTTTGTATGCTCTCTGTGTCTGCATTTTCTCCCACATCCCAAAAGCATGCATGATAGGCTGATTAACACTCTAAAATTGTCTCCTTGTGCCCTGTGATTGGCAGGCAACCGATTTAGGGTACCCCACTTACAGCCCGTAGTTAGCTAGGATAGGCTCCAGCACCCCCGTGTCCCTCGTGAGGATAAGCAGCTCGGAAGATGAAGAATGATTAACTTTCCTCAAAAATAGACGACTTATTTTCATAAAATTACGATTTACAGCCAATATCTAAGTGCAGTAGTTATTTCTTTCACCCTCTAGCACCTATAAAAATACTTGCGAACGTACACTGTAGTATTTACTATTTAACATTGCAACAGTGGAGTAGTAAGCCTAAATTATCAACCAGAATAAGACAGAGGTTTTATATCTAGTACCGTGATTTTCAGACTATAAGGCGCACCTGACTATAAGCCATCGCCCACCAAATTTGACATAAAAACGGCATTTGTTCATAGATAAGCCGCACTGTCCTCAATGTATTATGGGATATTTACACCAAAAGATATTAACCGGAAACACTTTATTTGACACCAGCATCATAAGACTGTCGTAAGACCAAACAAACCATCATGAAGCTTTGAACCAATCGGCTGCAAAGCTTCATTGCTTCATGAAGCTTCATTTGGCCATCACTGCTCCCTTGGGGGAAACATGTAAACTCTGCTGCCACCTGCTGTCAACAGTTGTCTTCCAACATGCCTCCTAGCATGCATTGCAGCGCTACAGATTTAAATAACAAATAAAATTCATGTTCTGTGCTATTTATTTCTTCATTTACTGTTCTAGTAGTTTTATTAATTGCTAGTAAAGGTATTTGGTAACACTTTATTTGACAGTAGCGCCATAAGACTGTCATAAGATCACCATAATTATTAAATGACACTGCCATGAGCATTAATGAATGCTTATGACAGATGTAATTTTGCATCACCTGGCAAATGATCTCACTTTTGAATGGACGTAAAAGATCCGAGCTGGACTTGAATGGAGTTAGTGACATAATTTGCCAGATGACGTTTCATGACATCTGTCATAAGGATGCATTCATGCCCGTGATAGAGTCATAATTATGACGTTCTTATGGCAGTCTTATGACGCCGCTGTTGAAGTTACCTATTAAGCCAAATAAATCAATAAATAAGCCGCACTGGACTATAAGCCGCAGGATTCTGAATGAGGGAAAAAGTAGCGGCTTATGGTCCGAAAATTACGGTAGATATAGATCATGTTATTGTAAGCCACAGTGATATTATACAGTTTGAAATCAGCCCTTCACATAAATTAATCTTAGAAATTATTGCACTTAATAATAAAAAATAACTATAAGGACACAATAGTAATAAAAAAGGAATAACTGCACGCCAATGTCGAATAAAGTGTTACCTATTAACCCAAATAAATCAACAAATAAGACGCACTGGACTATAAGCCACAGGATTCAAAATGAGGGGGAAAAAAGAAGCCCATTATAGTCCGAAAATGACCGTAGATATAGATCATGTTATTCTATGCCACAGTGATATTATACAATTTAAAATCAGTCCTGCACATAAATTAATCTTAGGAATTAATGCAATTAATAATAAAAACTAACTCTAAGGAAACAAGAGTAATAAAAAGGAATAACTGCACGTAAGGACTCCATTAAAATGAAAAACGCATTAAAAAAAAAAAAACAAAAAAAAAACTAGATAACGATATTAGTTCGATAAATATTTACAGTTTTTAAAAAACTGAACAAAAATGTTCTAACTCAAAAGTGCCCCACTTGGGGAATCACTGTTTTCTTCTCAGGGTAATGGTAATACTCCTGTTGTATTAATACTCATTTATGTCCACTAAAAGGAAAATCCTGCACCAGAACAATTCAAAAAACACATTTCCACCCTTGTGTACATGGGATGCACATGTAAGATGAACATGAAAACACAATCAGAGATCCTCCACAATCTAATCAGCTCTTGCATTAATAGGAAAGCCAATGCAAAGCACTTCTAGCTGAGACTGTGAAGCTGCCCAAAAGTGGATGATGCCCTGAATTAATTCCGAGGTTGCAGCTCATTGATACATCCTAATAAGCGTGAGATTTCAGCCTTTTGAGTGATCCGAGAGGCATCAACTGCGCCTTGAGTCCACAAAGGGGGTTGTGTTGGCCTGTAGTGTTGGGGGGCGGGGATAAGGGCCACATTATGTTCATTTTAGCAACATCTGCCGATCAAAAAAGCGACAAATGTGCACCGAATACGTGTGAGGGATACGATAGGCAAATACTGTAAGTATGTCGAGTCTTGAATAATATTAAGTGTTGAGGGCGTGATGTGGGGAACCCATTCACGGCCACTGTTGCTAGTGGAGAGACAGGTGTCTTTCCCTTGAATACCAACACGATCGTAACAATCATTAAAACCTAATTATTCAATACAGAGAATAGTGTGCTGAAAGGGATTTTACGCATCGAAGCGTTTTAATTGCAACCAAATGAACGCTCGCGTTGAAACCCACAACTTGCCTCGGTAACAGACAATAGCGCCACACCAAATCTTGTGTGTATGCGTGTGTGCGCGTTATTTCTTCCCCACACTACCGTCGACATCACGCACGCTTACCGCTATGGGATGGAGCAATATTCCAGAAAAAAGGCGAATCCATGAAAGACGAGAGAGGTGTGAAGAGCACTCCTATACTCCTACTACCCGTACTACTACTATTCCAAGGGCTGTTCTGCGTGGATGTGAGGGGCATCACGCGGCGTGGATGAGGACGGATGCTGTGCTTTGTCGGAGGGCGGGGACAAGACGCACAGTGGGCTCCAGTGGAGCGTGCCTAACTCGTTGGAGGGACCTTGTGTTCCGTGCAAGTGGGCTGTCTCGTCCGGCAATTCCCAGCCAGGCTGCCCTTTACAACCCCACGTACAACACTTGTTTTTATTCCATTGGGGTTTGTCCAGTGCTTATCCATATTTATGTGGCTATAAACAGCGGATGAGTGTAGTTCTGAAGAATCATCAGAAATAGTGAAGAATTCCCAAACTGACAGGAAGACCAGAGGCGGAGTTTTGACTTTTGGGGCGGAGGGGGCACAACATGTTGGTGACCCCAAAACGCAGTGTCAAAAATAAAATTAACTTACAAGAATATTTATAATCATAAGTTGACAATGAGCGTTTTTTTTTTTTTTTTTGTTTCCTATCATTCTTGAGGGGAATTCTAAATCAGGCTGCTTAGGCAATACTTTTTGCCAAGATCGTCATCCATTGAATATGGTACGCCCGCCGGTGTCGTGCCAATGTAGTTACCCCAGTCAAAAATTGTATCCCCTGGGCAGAGCCATATGGAGGTAGTTATTATTCAATCAAAAAAAGTTGCTTCAATCAAAATATATATTTTCAACCCAAAAAAAGTAGCTTCAAGTAAAAAAAAATGTGTTTGAATGCAAAAATAAATTTGAAACCAAAACAAAATGCATGTGAAAGCTATTTTCTTTGATTGAATTTTTCTTTTCTTTTTTTGATTGAAGTCCTTTTTTTTTTTTTTTTTTTTTTTTTCATTGAAGCAACTTTTTTGATTGATGTAATGTCGATTTGCGTTTGGGCCACATTTCGGCTAGGACATTTTTGTTTTTATTATTCAATCAAAAAATAAGTTGCTTCAAAAAAATATTTATTTTCAAAAAGAATCACTTCAATCAAAAACAAAAAAAATCAATCATGGAAAAAGTTTTTGAATGCGAAAAAATATTTGAGATTGAAAAATTTGTCTTCTTTGATTGAAGCAATCCTTTTTGTATTTGGGCCATATTATGAGTAGGACATTTGTGTCTAAATCATTTAATCCCGAAAAAAAAGTTGCTTCAATCAAAAAAATATTTTAATCAAAGAAAAAAACTCATTTGCAAAAAAATTTTTTTTTTAAATATTTTTTTGACCGTCTAATGATCACATGATCTGTTCAAAAAATAATTTTGACCCATTATGAAAATATGTATTTTTTTGTTCATTTTTGTTGCAGTTTTATTGCATACAGCTTTCATATATATATATAGGAAAGTCAATTACATGCAATGACACTTTTTTGCCACCAAGGGGGCCCTGGCCCCCCCTTAAAATCCGCTATGAGGAAGACTAAAGTGATTATTAAACGCATACAAATCTAACTTCCAATAAGGTGTTTGCAGTCAGCAATTCATTTCTCAACAAGCTTAAAGTGCCTGTGACACGATACAAATCACATCAAATCATATTTTGAGACGATTCAACTATACAGTGGTACGTCTACATACGAAGTTAATTCGTTCCGGGACCTTATTTGTAAGTCCAAATGGTTGTATGTCGAGCAGGATTTTCCCATAAGAATGCATTATAATTCCATTAATTCGTTCCACAGACTGAAAACCAACACTAAATCCTTGATAAATACTGCTGTTACTATTAAAATAGCAATTACAAAGAGCAAAATAAATTATGAATAAAAATGGAAATAATAATATGATAATAGTAATAACAATAATAAAAATGATAACCGTAATAATTTAACAAATCGGGTTCTAATGTAGCGGATGTATTTTGCGTGGTGTACCTAAACGCATCGCATGGTTGGCGGAGTGAGAGACAGTGCAGTTGAGATATTACTTTCTCTTTTAACTCCTGTTGTTTCTGTCGTCAGCTGCTGTGGACTTGTGGCATGTTGTGTTGCACAAGTTCTGAAATAAATGATTAACAACCTGACGGAGCTGGTGATTTCTTTGGCGATGGTACTACAATAATAATTGTCACCTTAACTTATAAAGACTGGCGAACGGAGGTCGGAGGAGTATTGTCAAGCAGTTCATGGACGCGCACCACACGCTAATATTTTTCCATCTACATTTCAATGGTAAGCCACACCTTTTTTCTTTTTATCACCACCTGCTTAAACATTCTTGGAACCCATGTTGATTTCTCTCACAAAAAAATCTGCCGTGCGTCCGTCTTGCGGTAAAACAATGAAACTGCGACGCTGTCATAAACCGTCGTATTTCGAGCATTTCGTCGAATGTAGAAACAAATGGCAAGTCAAATTTTACTTCGGATGTCGAAAAGATTGTGTGTCGAAGCAATTGTATGTCGAGGTACCACTGTATAGAACAATTTGGCAAAGCGCAGCAGATGACTAGAAACAAGTCTTGCCGTTTACCCCCTCCTGTCATTATAGCGCTCTGGTGCATCCATCTGGGTGATGACGTTGGCGGGGTACCGATTTCAGTGTATTTAGAATTCAGCCCAATGGAGGAGGAAGCATTTTTCAGCGATTCCAGATCAAGTGTGGATCTTTCAAGTGATATTGTCGATCCAGAGGAAGCCTGTGGCATACAGCCATCTATGTAGGGATGGGCATCGAGCATCGATGGGAGCCGGTTCTAACACTCCCGGAACCGTTCAAATTTTTTAAATTTCGATTCCATGTTTCGATGCCCTGACCGCCGAGCGAAAAAAAAAAAATGCAAAAACACAACTATATCATTCAAGGGTGGCTGTACGACCAATATGATTAAACACCTCCTGCTTCATGGAATACAAGTGCCAAGTGCATAGCTCAGTGCTGCGTATTTGACACACTGTGCCGGTGTTCTCATAAATTTTGCACCCCACGAATGCAGCGGTTGCAAAGTAAACACTATAAACTTTCTTTGTAGAAAGCAATATTTACTTAAGTTTTATCATGGACGGACATGTAGAAAAGTTAACATCTTCGTCGTGTCGTTAAGCATTTATTCATGCCATATTTGTGTTGCACATGTTTATGGTGTAACTTGTTTATTTAGCACCTTTGGATAACATTGATAGTAGAACTGTCTGTAAAAGAGGGGTTATTCACCACTACAAAAGCTTTGGTTGCAAATTTTGATGAGGGTGCAAAATTTGTCAGAACACCGGTTCTCTAACCAGGTAAGTAAAACAATAAAGGTAAGTAAAAAAAAATAAAATACATCTGTCTTCTGCTGTCCCTGCCACCTGACCCCGGATTAAGCAGTCGATGATAAATGGATGAATGGAATAGTACGAGAATAAGTCGTATTATTACGTCAGGCTACGGTAGATATCACAGGTATATACAACTAGATACGAAATGACAGCCTCGGCGGCTATAGCACATGTATAGAGAATTAGATGCGAAATGACAGACTCGCCAGCGTTAGTAAACTGCCGCCATCTTCAAGCTGTAGAGTTGCCACCTCCGTTAAAATCAACAGTATTAAAATTAAATTATAAATTATAGGCAAGGCAAGGCAAATTTATTTATATAGCACAATTCAACACAAGGCAATTCAAAGTGCTTTACATCACATGAAGACCATAAAAATCACATTTAAATCAACACAGCGTAAAAACCAAGACAAAAGATCGCATTTAATCACAGAATAAAAATAAATAAATAAAAATAAAACAAAAATAAAAATAAAGCAAAAACTACTACTACTAATAATCACTGAAATCAGCTATGGAGATCAGCACAAGAGGAATAGAAGGCAGGTAGATTGAAATATATAGACAGTTATGGATATGCAGTGCTAAACCAAAGTGTTTTTAGCCCTGATTTAAAGGAGCTAACAGTTTGAGCATACTTCAGACGTTCGGGTAACTTGTTCCAGAGGTGAGGAGCATAATAACTAAATGCTGCCTCACCCTGCTTGGTTCTTGTTCTTGGAACATGCAGAAGACCCGTTCCAGACGACCTTAGGGGTCTAGATGTCTCATAGGAATCTAACAAGTCAAGCATGTATTTTGGTCCAAGGCCATTAAGTGTTTTGTAGACGAGCAGTAGTATTTTATAGTCTATCCTTTGACTCACTGGAAGCCAGTGTAGCGATTTCAAAACCGGTGTAATGTGGTCCAGCTTCCTTGTATTTGTGAGGACTCTGGCTGCAGCATTCTGTACTAGCTGCAGCTTCCTGACTGATTTTTTATCAAGACCTGTAAATATACCGTTGCAGTAGTCCAATCTGCTGAAAATGAATGCATGCATAAGTTTTTCCATGTCTTATAATCAATAGAAGGATTTTTACTAATGCTTCGTCGTAGCTCCCAGCTAAGGTACATGTATGGCAAAAGAATATGTGTAAATGTTTTCTCCGTGAGCTTTTGAAAAATAAACATCTTTGAGAAAGTCCACTCCTGCACTCTTTTTTTTTTTTTTTGACCCTGCCTCTTAAAAGAATTGAAATCGAGAATCGTTCGGAAATAGAATCAAAACGTGGAGTCGGAACCGGAATCGTTCAATTTCAAACGATGCCCGACTCTACATATACTGTATGTATGAGTCGTATTTGGAGGAAGAGGAAGATTCGGAACGACAAAAAACACGAGGCTGATGACTAGAGCATACTGTAAAATTTCATCATTGTTTTTTCTCTCTACACACATATTCTTACAGGATATTCTTTGTATCTACGTGTTTTTCCCCAATTGCTAAATAAATGGTATGGTCATGACAAATAACAGTCTTGCGCTAAATGGAATATGAAATATTAAAAATGCGTTTATTCAGTACGACAGGGCTAAATTACTGCATAATGGTCAAAACTGTCGACTTTTTAAACCTTCCCAGCAGTATTCTATGTCACCGGAGTTAGTCCGGCTCTTGTCATCTCTCAGTGGGGAGTCGGAGACGGAGTGTAGGCTACATGCTAACTCTAACTGAGCAGCTCTTCCAAGTCTCTTCCTCACCTTTCAAAAACAAAATCACACAAAACTACCCCGACTCATGCCACACACTGCGGCGGAGGTGATAGCCTTCACCGATCGGCCAGCCCCCGGCGGGGAGCAAGTTTCGGCTCGTCGTTCCCCTGCTGCGGCCCCGGCAGGAGTGCTCGTCGCCAGAAAAGAAAGCAAAATAAGATCCTCAGCACTCCCTGCTGTGAGTGACTTCCAGTGCCCCTGGTCGTGTTGTTCGTTTCCCTCGTTTTGTTAACACACAGCAACAAAAATACAACTAGCCGCTGTCATCCGCAAGGCCTCATACAAGCCCAGTTACCGTTGCCGCCTGACTAACTTCTCTATTTCATATGCGTCATATAATGCTACTTAATACAACAGAACTGCCCAGTGGTCACAGTCATTGACAACTGCTGCTAAATGCAAAAAGGTGCCAGATCGGCCCAAACAAGACCGGGAACACAGTGAATAAAAAAATCAAGAAATAATGGATCCCGTTCCGGCTGGATGCGGAACAATTTAACACCTCATGGAGGTTATGTATTCGTTTCCGTATGTCTGTTTGCCTGTGTCTGTGTTCAAGAAAACTCAATAATAAATAAAGGGTTTATTATCAACCTTGCATGATATGTTTGTAATTAAAACCACAGAGATAATAAAATTTTGGGGCAATGAAGGCAAAGGTCACAGAGTTCGAACAAGGAATTTTGCAATAAATTTAACGTAAATTTGCAGGGTAGGTGATATGAAGAGATGGTCAAAAGTAACAGAGGTCCAAAATATGGCAATGCTTTGAGTTTGGCTGCTTAGGCGGAAGCCTGGTCGCAGAGAGATCCTCTAGTTACTAATGCCCTTTCCCACTGAAACTAGTGGGTCAACGCGGGTTTTTTCCAAGCCGATGCAACCCACTAGCAATTGGCATTTGGCACCTTTCCCATTGACAAAAAAAAGCTTTGTCTTTTTTTTTTCACCCGTCTAACCCCCCACCCCTCCTCAGCCGTCCGTAAGGTTACGTGACGTCACCAAACTAAGATCAACGTCGACAAGTGCGACCGAATTCATTCAGTTCAAGGAAGTAAACAATGCAGAGCAACATTGAAGCCTCCTTTCCGTTTGTGTTCTCTGTTTTCATGCTTTTTACTGCCCTCAAAATGGTCTAAATGCAGCTAAGGATCAACACTCTGCTTGTGCTGAGGCAACGTAGGCGACGTGAAGTCTTCTTCTTCTACCAGCTTTGTTGTTAGCATCGACGTAACTACAGTTGTGGGGCGTGTTAAATGGGAGCCGACTGGCATGTTGTTATGACGCATCACGTAAGAGCCTTCGTCACCACGTAGATTAGGGTGTTGACTGTTGACCCGGGGTTTTGCTTTCACACTGCATGACGATCAGAGCCGAGGTGATTTTAACGCGGGTCGCTTGGCGGGTTGATTGACACGGGTCGAGTCGGGTCGCTGCACCTTTCCCACTGCCTGCAAAAGCCAATTGTTAGTGGGTTGACATAGGTTTTTTGGCCAGTGGGAAAGGGGTATAAGGGACAAAGTTTGCTGCATTCAGTGATGTTCCCACAGTTAAATCTTCGGTTATCAGTGTCCACATGATTGCGCCACAAATGCAGATTTCACACATCTTCTCTTTGGACGGAGTTTTTAAGAACCCTTATATAAATGTGCGTGTGGATCATTGGCCAAACCGTAGAAAAAGTAATTTTTGCCATATACCCTGCTACATGTAGACATGGCCTCAGTATATGTTTGGGCGGTAAGTATGTGCTTGATGAATGACTTGGAATGGATCAAACATCTATCACTGTGGATGGTATTTAATGAATTAATATGAGTTGAGAAAGTTGTTGTAATGAGAACTGAAATAACACTTTCAAAACTGGGGGATGGGGAGCAGACACATGGAAGACTATGATGCACGTTGACGCTACAAGAAGCAAGTGAAGAAAACATTGGTGTGTTCAGTGATCTAGATTTTGGATGGCACGCTACATTACACTCTGTCCTCTGTCTACCCCGTTTCAGTCTTATGCTTTTTCCTGCCCAGCGATCTTCTCTGAAACCTCCTGTCAGATTAAGCAAACAGGGCAGAAACATTTTGAAATTTATGTGAAAACTTGATTCGTTTTGTCTGTACATCGGTTCAGTACAGATTGTTGGTGAGGTACCAGAATAAAAGGCACACTCACGCAATCTGCTAAAAAAAGTCTGCATAAAAATTTTATGCATAAAGATGAACATCAAATGGTATTTTATCCAGATTATATACTTCTGCAGCAATATTATTCTGTATTACTCACAAATGTTTTGACGGCACCCTCAGAAGAAACAATTTATTATATATATTCCATTGGATAGAAGGTGGAATATTACTGCGGTATAAGTGGTGAACAATTGTGCAAAATACCTTGAAGACTGAGTCGTTTGTGTCCAAATAGCTCAGCAGGTATTCAGAATACATTTATAAAGCAAACGGTTTCTTCAGTTGCAGTGCAGCTGACTGTATTTTTCTCCTATTCCTTAAAAAAAGTAAAGGTCGTCTGTGCTCAAGGGGGGGTTCAAGACACTTGTTTAAAAGAAAAAGGTCAGATGAGTGTTGTCCAAATAGATGATTGAGTCACAAATAGGCGCGCTCTGTGAGTTGGAGACACAGAGGAGTGATTCCTCACTCATTTGGTCCATTAGCTGGTCAGGTACCCACTTTGAAAGGATCAACCTTAGGCTGCCTTCATCTACAGAGCAATCAGTGCAATCTCGTGTACGAGTCTAAATATTTAGACAAGTTAAGCATTCACATCACACTGTCAGCTCATGTAGTTTGTTTGTTAATACTGTTAGGAGGGCAAATGCCAGCAAAATGGGGAAGATTCGACAAAAATGAAAGTTTAGCTCCTTGAGATTTTTTGCTAAACTCTATATTTATTTATTTATTTATTTATTTAAAATGTGAAGTAGTAGTGGAACAAATCTGATCTAGGCATGGGTGCAATTAACCTTTACTTGAAGCGAGCATTAAAGTTTAGTTTATTTTGTGCTTTTTTTTGACACAAACAACGGTTGTTAAACAACCTGACAAGAGGAGAAGAGGGAGAATAGAAGTTGCAAAAAATAACTGGGCTTTAATGCAAGGAGTACAACTTCCACTTGACGCATTATCAGTTCTTACAGTGTTCTTTTGTGTTCTGTTTTCTGCTGTCGTGCAGTGCACACAGAAATGCACTGTTTTGGGCAGTACACTTCTGTATTTTTGTATTTTATAAGTGTTAGGAATCCTGCCCCCTGAGGCCTGCTCCTCCTCGTGTGTGTGTGTGTGTGTGTGTGTGTGCGTGCCTTGATTGCAGGATTGGACAGATGGGTGAGCCTGGGACCAGGTGCAGGTGATCATCGTTAACAGCCTACTTAAACCAGTCCCTGGCCTCTCCTCATCGCCAGATCAACAACTCAGCTCAAAGAGTTGGTGACTCCAGCCTTACTCAGAAAACCTGTAAAAATACTATTCAGCTAATCTTTATTTTATTCCCTAGATCCTGTGATACTTGCCTGCCTGAACACCTGCTTGCCCATCTGCTCTTCCATCGCAAAGACTCACCTGACTATTTCAACACCTTCCGCCAAACCTGCCAATAAAGTGTTGTCACTGCCAGTTTTGCCTGTCATCTCTGCGCTTGGGTCCCCCGCTCACCCAGAACCGCAACAATAAGAGCTAAAAAGTAACAAAATATTCCAGAAGTACAATGGCATTTTCAAAAGAAACAAAAATATACATGTTTTATCTTCCGAAACACTCTTGGAAAAAGAAGAAGAGGAAATACAGTACTGTATGTTTGGAACTTTTGTTCAAATTTTCGCTTAGAACCATTAATTGATGTCTAATATTTTGTTAAAAAAAAAAACGACTTTATAAAATTATTCACACGCATATTTTAAACTTTTAAACAAATTACGTCACAATGAAAAAAATGGCGTATGTAAAGTCACGGATATCTACCTCATAACTATCAATTAATTTTTTTTTTTTTGTTACTGTCACATTTTTTCTGATATGTTAGATGATAAATAATCAATCCAAACAAAGAAACAATGGGAAAAAAACGTTTGAAAGGGTAAATACATGAAAAAGAAAATCTCGACCACTCCTTGATGTCTGCGACTTTTGCATCGCAACCCCTGTTGTATTACCATGTTTCACCCATGAAATCCCCCCAAAATCCAGCTGTGGCCATTCACAGCTGTGTCTTGACACTTGGTGATACATGCCTAATGGAATTTTTGGATCGAAACAAGGTAAGTACGTGATAATATCTCGTAAAAGTCATGGCGTCTGTAATTATGCTCTCGCGTGCTCTCACCTCCAGATAGGGTTTTGCTGTTAAATTTTTTTTTTTCCTTTTTTTAAAAATGCCCTCCTGTCCAAAATGTTTCTTCCCCCAGAAAATAGAGATTTTAGGCTTACCAATGATGTATCACACATGCATATTGGACAATTTTGAAATTTGGCCAAATTGTGGGTCTCAGAGTAGAACTTCAAGTCACCTGTTTTCCGCTATATACAGTATATATATATATATATATATATATTTTTTTTTTTTTTTTTTTGGGTGGGTGCGGGGGGTAATCGGATCACTAGACTCCGACTCAAGTGCAAAACTATGTGACCGGGACATCCCTGTTTTAAATTATATAAAATGGGCCGGTCTGAGGTATGAAATTCCCGGGCTGAAAATGAGTCCCACTCCAGCCCTGCTTGCTGTGCATAGTGGGAAATGGAAACAATATTCAAAGATAATGAACCTGTTAAAAATGTATTGTCGCATGTCCATCCTTATTTGGTCAACAGAGTTTGGCGGAGTCATGGATTCCATGATCATGATGTGAAACGGAATAATAGCAAACGTGTTTACCCCTACTTAAGTGTTCGACACAGTAGTACTATAGACAACACATTGCACTGTGTAAATAGTTTATGTCTGCATTCTGATAAATTCCCTCATAATATCCTTACACTACTCCAGGAGTTATTGTATTATCAGAACCCTTGGGGACTACACACTGTATATTGTTATGTACGCACACATAAAATATCAGCTTACACCTCATCCCAGTGTTTGTCATGCTTATGCACTGGAAGCTTGGCGTTAGTCTTTTAATCTGCTCAAAAAGCTTCAGTCAGACTCAGCAGCCTTGTGTAAAACTTCACTAATATGATGAAGAGTGAAAAATACAGGCAGAAAGTGCATAGATTAAGAAAAATGATATTGTGCATTTTTAAGCTGCTCTGGTAATTGCTCCATTTCAAAACCACTTGCATTAAGAAATAACATCAATAAAATGGGACAAATTGTAGAATCATATTATGACATATTTCAAGCATCGGAGAACTCTGGTGAAGTGAAAATAAATGCAAAAAAAGTAAGTCCGGTCAAAAATGTGAACATGACTAATTGAAAAAGGTAAATCTTGAGATAGCAAAATGAGCAACATATAACATTAAAAAACATTACCCTAATGGTGTTTTTGAATTCATATAAAGTACTGTCGATGAACCCAATTATTGCACCGTTTGATTCGGGTGATGAATATCTTGGTGAAGATTAGCTCTAAGACAGTCCCTGATGGAACTTCGCAGTTTCCAAATACTAGGACTGCACTATGGTGCTCATTTGGGCTTTGTGCTTGTTCACGGCCTCATTATTGGAGACGAGTATTGATCAGACAGTGTTTGGTTTCTCAGAGGCTTCCAAGCTTGTGAGCACCCCGTTTCCATGGCAACAAAACAGACTGGAGAGATTTAACAAATGCTTACTCACACAGATACAAGTAATCTCACGTGTACTATTATCGCATGACAGTCAAAATGATTTTGAAAGAGGTTATTTAATAGAGAGGTATCCTGAAAAATGTATTAAAAGCAAGTCTCATATTGTAGTTTTACATAGCGTGTGTAGTGTGAGTTTGGTGTCATTTCCTTCAAGTATGCCTGGCAGAGAATGACTATGTAATGGAGTTACAATTAAATGGTTATTCAGCGTTTTTTACCCACTGTACTTGTTTAAGATAAACTGTACATCTCAAGAACACAAAATATTGGGTTATCCTGAAATTTTCATCTCTTCAATCGACCTATTGGTTCTCAGGTTTTTTGGTTAGGTCATTTCTCCGTCATTATGCTACAGTGTTGCCTACTTAATGTGTATTACAATCACTACACTTTGTGTTTTGCTTACCAAACGACATTGTTCAGTTTGTCAAGAGTTATTGTAATGCATAGGATGTAATAGGACGCAATGTCAATATACTTTCTTGTGCAGATTTGACCACTTGTAATTTGTACTTTGAATAACCTTCTTTAACTCATTTGCTCCCAAAAACGAATACATACGTTCTTTTTAATTGTTTCAGTGTCCCGAAAACGTATTTATACGTCTTTTCGTTTTTTTTTTTTTTTTTGACAAGAGGCATCTCCAGGTTCTGTTGCACCTAAACTGCAATGCAAAATGCTCAAATCTCATTTTAATGCAATAAAACTGGCCACTGGAGGGCAGTAGCACATTTTGTAAGAACTCATCTCGGCCCAAGAAAGGAAGTGAAGAAAAATAGTCAAGAAACAGAAGTTAGAAGGATCTTGTGATGACGCATGAGAATTTGAGAAAAATGTGGAGAACGATCGGGAAAAAAAGGCAAACAACACTGGAGGAGTGTTTTGAAAAGAAAATGAAACCATCATCAAAGAGGGATTAAAAAAAAAAAAAAATCTATCTTGATGAGAAAGACGGCAATGGCCACAACATCGTCAGGTTCCACACGCGTTCTGCGGGGCTCACGTTGCGTTACTCCTGAGCCCGAGGTTGAAACCAACGATGAAGATGATAAAAAAAGTGAGACCTATCTTGATCCGGACTCATCAGATTACTGTGAGTCACCTCATTCAACCGGGTGCAGCCGAGAGCCTTCCCCGTTGTTATGTGCGCAAATAGTTCAACAGTTCAATAGTTTAATTATGTGTAAATAAATTGTTACTTTGCGATCAAAAGCTCTACTTGTCTTGTTGTTTATGTTATTTTGTAGAACGAAAACATTATTCAGATGTTTGGGGTGTCATGAAAGCGAAAAATAGCTGTGTTAAAGTCAAAGTTATGTTTGAAATCTATGCTTTTTACAAAAAGCTCAATTTCTCTGTTTTTCATCCAAAATTGTAAAATTGTTCAAACTAAGCTATTTTCTAATGATGATTTCTAAAAAATGGAAAAAGATATGAGCAAACTTTTTAACTGCTGAAAGAAGAGAGTCTAATCTTTCATTTGGTGGGTTCCATATTCTTATAGCAATAGAACATAATTTTCTGTGGGCCTTGCAAAATCAGTCAAAATCCAGTAAAACGGCCGGGAGCGAAGGGCCTTGCTTCGGTGAAAATGGCTAGGAGTGAGTGAATGAGTTAAAAAATGCCACTGTGCTCTTGGCTGTCACCTGAATGCATGTTAGATTTAGCTTTGCATGATTGGAAAAAAAGAATGTTTGAACTCCTCCCCTCATTGTCCAAGCCTTGTAATTTTGGGAATATTTTCTACTGCACTGATTATCATTTAGTTTATATCTGTTGTTCTATTTGTTTGCACTGAAAAAAAAAAAAAAAAAAAAAAAAAAAAAAAACTAAAAACAAGGCAAATTCATTTTTCCCTACTATCAAAGTGTCATTCATTAGTCTGCTTCATTTAGGGTTTGGTCAGATAGTTGTTAATCAGATCAAGTTTGATTTTTTTATTTTTTTTATTTCACTGCTATGTTATTGTATAGGATATTTTCACTAGTCTTTCTCACCTCTCTTAATGGCATCACATGCATAGTAAGCATAGAATGCAAAACGAGCTAGAGCATTTCAGTATTTTGCCCGGCACGTCACAAGTCTCCTAAATGTCCATATTAGTAACAATTCAAATGTAACATCTAATCCTGCGTGACTGACAGTACTTTCTATATTGATTGATTTGTTTATTTCAGATGTTAAGACAAAATTAATAGCCTCAAAATCCAAACAAAAATTATTAATTGAAATAATAACACAGACACCTTAAAAGGAGTGAGAAGAAGCATAGCACATAAGGCCTCCACCCCTACACATTCAAAATATAATGGATTTATACATAAGATGCACCTCCATATAATGGCGTACTGCAAGCAACACGTCACTTCCGCTCATTAATATGCATGACATTAGCTACTGTTGCTAAGTAGGGACAAGCCACCGTTTGTCCCTAATAGGAAATGAATGGAAATCGTGTACGAAGGAGATGTTTACAGAGCTAAACCTACCATTTTTTTCCGAAAATGATGTGCCTGGTGCCAAATTGACTGGCGAAGATGTGGAAGAACATAAAAATGTTTAGTTAAAGAGATGGCTTTAGTGTCGAAGGCTGAAAAAGAAAAAAAAAACGAGTCGACCTAAGCATAGCTTTAGCTTTTTTATCGACGTGACTGACACTAGCCACGTGTACATGCTGACTTTTATTCATACCGATTCAAATCATTCCGAATGGAAATTTCAGATCAGCTGTTTACATGTCACTTCATCTATTCCGATCCAGCGTTTACATGTGACTGCCTTTATTCCGAAAGGACGTTTGACAACTGCCGTCTGACATGCGCAGATTAATCAAAACAAAGCGTCACGTTGCAAAACATGGAGATCGATCGTCGGAGTGCTGCTGTTTTAACTTTAACCCACTTGTTGTGTTTGTGGGGTCGTATCCGCTTCTGCTGTTTTGCTCTTTTGCCTTGTAGTAGCCGGTTTTCCACCGGTTTCTAATCTGGTCAACGCTCTGGTCTATTCCGGCTTCGTGTAACCTCTCGTGAACTTTTTTAAATAGTTCACTGTTCCTCGTTTTATGCCCGTCTAAGCGAGCAATTATATTCAATTCTTTTAAAGTTTGAATTAAATACAATCTTTCCGCCGGACTCCAATTAGGTGTGCTGTGCTTGGAAGCCATGTTGCAAGTGACGTTACTTACGTCACAAAGTGACGTCACCACGTCAGTACAGAGCATGTGCAGAAAGAACGCAACCAGACACCATTCCGCTTCCCTGTTTACATGATATAATTTTACTTCTAATCGGTTTGGGAAAAGGAATATTCCACCCCTGTGAATCGGAATGAAATTCCATTCGGTTTGGGCCTGTTCATTCCGAATGAGGTGTTTATATGGAACACATTTATTCGGTTTGAACAAATATTCCGATTGTAATTGGAATATTTGGCTCCATGTAAACGTGGAAAATGACATTCTCCTGTTTCAACAAGCTATCCTTTACCATCAGAACCTGTCTTTCTTATATATCCTCTGGATGTCCTACGTCTCTTACAGTTCTAGGGCGTAATTTAGTTAGCTTTGTGTAGCGATCGCAAATGCTACTCAGTGACAGCCAACGAACACTTTTAATTTTTTCATTGATAACACATCTTAATTCTATAATTTTTTTACACTTCCCCCTTTCTAAAGTTGTTGTTTTTTTAAATTATATATAACAGAAACGATAACAGAGGCTGTGAGATACCATTGTAATTATTTTCAGGTCATTCATTGTCAGACATAAGCAGTACGGCACAACGTTACGCTAAAAAAATAAGTTAAAAATATAAAAATGGCTTACCTCTTTGTCCTCTGAAAGACCATGCCAACCCAACATAATGTTTACTGCATATGAAATGTGAATGGATTCACCGAGCTGGTGTTAAAGTCCGCGCAAGTTGATTCGGTCTTCACATTTTTTCCTCCCGAGTTTTTGGTTTCCGGAAACGTATGAAGAAAACATCCTGTGTCGTAATGTCTAGAGTCGTTTCTACAAGTTCCAAAAAAAGCAATGCGTGATCGGCATGTTCGTTTTTGAAAGATTACCGGAGAAAAGTAGCACAAATTACATTGTGTCTATGCGAGGGCGGGTCTATAATGTCTCACTTCGGCTTTACTTCCGCTTTACGATGCGACGTCACGGTCTAAAAATAGCCTGCGTGCGGTACGCCATTCAAAACTATACATGATGTACATATATCACGGGTGGGCAAACCTTCCTCGAGTGTCGCAGTGGGTCCTGGTCTTTGTTCAAATCGATCCAGCACAGACAGTTTACCCAATGAGGTTTCAGCAGAAACAAGAAGCACCTGACTGACCAACTGATTGCACTTGTAAAACCCCAGATTGGTGAAAAGGTGTCCTTTTAGGCTACGTCAACACTACGACGGATAATGGCCTTAAACGTGTAATTAGTTGGACTATACAGCATGTCGGCTACACTAGTATGCATAATGTCCGGAGAAGTTGTTAGACCTATAATGTAGGCGGGTAATATTACTTAATATGGACTGCTGTCTCCGTACAACAACGGATTCTAAGGAAATGACGTCATGCCATTGCCGTTTTTAGTGACGGACATGACGGCATCGTAAACAATGGAGGCGGACAATCACGACGTGGCAGTCCTGCTCCTCTTTTCCTTTCCACTCATTTTTCTTGAACCTTCAAACTACGTTTCAATAATATGCTTCAATGCAGTGGCCATGTGGGGTCCTGCCATCGCAGATGACGAGGAGATGAGCGTTTTTTTACAGAGCCATTGTATTTCTGGATTTTTTTGTCACTTTTTAGCTCTTAATTGGAAAAAAAAAAAAAACATAATTTTTTTTAAAAAACCCGATCCTTTTCTCCTGATTCCGATCGTCTGAAAAATGGCCCAATCGGATCAGGGACACCCCTAGTCAAAACTATTGCATTTATACCAATATGTGATAATGTTAGGGCCTCTGTTGCTCCTTCCTGAGACCTGGCACGCCTTGGGCAGGTGTTTATGTTTCCATCTAATTGCAGGTTGGACATCAGACAGGTGGAGCGGCCACAGGTGCATGCAATCTTCATCAGCAACCTTTAAAAGCCAGTGGACACCCTACCTTGTTGCCCGACCATCTCGTCTGGTTTCCCCGTCAGTTGCTTGGTGCTTTCCATATGTATTCACTGTCTTGATCCCTGACTCACAAAATCTTTTCTTGTCACAGGAACAAATTACATGCTCCCATCGAGACCCTTGTTTCCATGGAGTGCAGTCTGCCTCTCGCTTGTCTAGCCTTCATCAACCTCGTTTGACTAAACACTATCAGAAATCACAACCATCGTGCTATTTCGTGTCCGCACTGGGGTCCCCTCCGTTCAGCGACGCCTAACAGATAACCTCCCATGATAATAAACAAAAATGAGTGACTTTTTCCCTTGCCTGAATACTGGGGCCAGCCTCTGGAGTCAGGCCTGAAGGTGGGGCATGATGACATTTGCCTGATGGCCAGGCCTGCACTTGACGTGGGTTCCCCTTCCCTTGGGAAGGGCCACACAGCGCAGGCTCTGGTACCACCCCTCTTGAGAGGTGTTGACACTCTTCTACTCTGGAGATGCCCACAGCAAGAGCCCGCCGAGCAGGTGTGGGCCTGTACATTGTGGTTCACTCCACTGGAGGGGACTCCCTCATTCTGCTGGAGGATTTCAATGCACAAGTGGGCAATGACAGCGAGACCAAGAAGATCACTGTATATTACTGCACTAATGTATATTATTTATACTTTATGAAGATTACTTGTACATTTTAATTAAAAAAATAATAATAAAATCTCACAAAATTCAAATCTACTTATGCTAACCTTATATTTAGTCATCTTTTTAGAAACTGTTCTCATGAGGTAAACTAATATGAAAGAAAAATGTATACCTTAACCATTTGCCATTTTTGGTGGGAGTCGTGCTGGTCTGCTGCTATAAATAACTGGGCTGCATTGTTGCCAGTAGCAACCAACAAATTGATGCCATGGGTGGGAATGCTTAGCTCCTTCAGAAAAGCACATTCAGCAAAGGAATGGTCCGTGACAAAAGGAAGAATGCAAAGACATGAGAGAGTAGGGGTGAAAGCAAAGGAAGCTGTAAAACAACTCGAAGAATCCAGAACTGATTTCCATCCAATATTAAGGTATGATAACATGACGGTGTGTAGCTGGAGTCCTGAAAAAAGGCATAAAAGGGGGGAAAGAAGTCTTCTTCTTAGCCCAAAGCTGAAATTCTTCTTGGGTGAATAACCCATACTTCTACGTTAAATTACATTTTAAAAACCGTCTTCACAAGGTCCTTCCCTAGGGTTTAGAAATGACAGGAGTAAGTTGTCGAAGCAGTATTTGAGAAAAATTCGAGAGCCAGTTGCTTGACTATTTTAAAGGGTGAAAACTCTGTTCATGATACACATTCAGTTCGCAATTTTCAACCACTTAACCTGTTCAAAGCCCCTGATGAGCTGCACCCATCTCAGTTAACTTTGCATGACAGGCAGGATAAACACTGTCATTGATTGTCAGTCAAACGCAGAAAAGCAGTTTAACTTTATTTATTTGATTAGAGGCCCAACAAATTACAGTGTTTAAGATTTGAGGAATTTGATCCTACAAACTCAATCTGCCTAATTCAACAGCTTTTGAGATTTTTTTTGTAACGCAGTCTATAGTCACTATGTCAACATTAAATGTCATAAAAGTCAAAAGGACAAGAAGTCTCTGTTAATAGAAAATGTACTACCGTAATTTCCCGAATTGAAAGGCGCACCCGTGTATAATGCGCACCCCAAATTTACTTGTGAAATCTAGGGGAAATTATTGCTCCCGATTCTACGCGCACCCTAATTTTAGCACCAAAATATAGAAGAATACAAGAAAACACAGCTCCTGTACAGATACAGAAATGTCATTTTACTGACTGGTGAAACACAGCACAAGCATAGGATATTAGTAGTTCAAAACATTACCATAAACTGACAATATTTACGGTAATAATATGATTTGACAACTTCTCCAACTTACCAGAATCTAGGAGAGAACAAAACAGATGTGACTTTTCTTTTAAAGGCTGCTGTATAACTTGCCCGTTTCATCATGATGAATAAATGTTTCTTACATGGATTGATACGGTAAAATGAAAGTGAGAACCTAAGTCGGAAATCCGAGAGAGCTCATCGCTGTCGACACGACAGTAACAATAGGAACTATTGTTATTTGGGTTTGAGTTTCCCTAGGGACAGATATAGTCGACGGACACACACAGGAAGTCTGTGTTGTTACGTTTGTTATGGTTCGAGTTGCGGAGCTGCAATAAACGTTGACTCAAATGAGTTCAAGAAACTAAATTCTGTGCTTTATGAAGAGTGAAAAAAGCAGAATTTAACACAGACGAAATCATTTGGCCGATCAGAGTGAAGTATTATTGAAACAAAATGGTGACGTCACATACCGTAATGGTCGGCAACGGATCGCTGTATACGTTTCTTCAACACAACTTGGCCGTGTCAATAAAAAAAATTTAGGGTAAATAATAACAAAAAAAAAAAATAAATTGGTTTATATATATATACATATACATACATAATATATATATATATATATTATATATATATTTCTTTCTCCATCCATGTACCCGTTTATAATGCGCACCATGATTTTACAAGTTGATTTTGGGGAAAAAAAGTGCGCGTTATATTCGGGAAATTACGGTAGTTCTTATCCTGTTGAGTGTTGTGGGCAGTGTTGTTAATAACGGCATTAGAGTATAACAGGGTTTCAAACGGCGTTATTTTTTTCAGGAATGAGTCATCTAATCAATTACTCTTCCCATCTTTGCAACGCATTTACTGTTAGTGAGGATGTGAAGGGGCGCGTTACTAGAATTTGGTTGAATGAAGCGCGAGTAGCAGACAGTTGATTTTGTCACACATTAGTTGCCTCTTGCCTGGTGAGATGGGAGGGGGAGGAGGGTGGTGACGCCGTTGCAAGCGCAATGATGATTGGCTAGGTGGGCGGATCATGTCCTGCAGCGATAATGGCGACGGGCCAGGGAATTTCAAAAGGTAGCGTTCTCAAACTCCAATTATTTTCAATATTTAATATTGTTACTTTACAGAATACAGTGGTACCTCCAAATACGATCGCTTCGATATTCGATGTAAAATTTGACTCGCCATTTGTTTCTACATCCGATGACAGGCTCGAATTACGACGACTTATGACAGCACCGCAGTTTCTTTGTTTTCACGCAAGATGGGCGCTCGGCGGATTTTCTTGAGAGAGAAATCACCTTGGGTTCCAAGAAGGTTAGTGCCGGTGGTGAAAAAAGGAAAAAAGGTGACGCTTACCACTGAAATGAAGATGGAAATGATAGAAAAATTTGAGCGTAGCGTGCGTGTAACAGAGTTATTATGGAATTGTGTGATTCCACTTGTCCACATTAGAAGGCACAATAGCGCCCCCAACTCATGTTGTGACTATAAATAGCTGGGCGCGTCGCAGATGACGCCAGTTGTATCTTGTCATCAGCAAAGGTGAGTTGGATAGCATTGCTAAGTTTCTATTAGCGTAGCGCCAAAGAGCTAATCATTTTCAATTATTCTTTAGCATGTTGTGGAGAGGCCTGTGAGAGTGACCAGCTCGCATCATGTGCGGGTGTTATGCAGGTAGAATTATTGTTCATTATTATTTGTTCAAGCCAGTTGTATTTTGTCATCAGCAAAGCATGTTGTGGCGAGGCCTGTGAGAGTGACCAGTTCGCATCGTGTGCGTGTGTTATGCAGGCAATAAAAAGTCGAAACCATCCACGTCTCCTGGAACTATATTAAAACACAACACAATGCGGAGTCCAGGAGTTCGACGCTCCAAATCGCAGCAAAGAAAAAGGAGTTGCACTGGTGCCGTGACCCGGATCGGCAGCAAAGGTTTCAGGGGGTGAGTGGAACCAGTACACGCAGGTCCGTTGTAGAGTGTGGAAACCTCCCAGCTGATTCCTTCATGTGGGTGCGCTGGCGGCTGTGCCGCTGGCTTGAGCTTTATGGCACAGCGGTTAACGTACTTACCTGCCGAGTGGAAGCGACATGTGCGCATGGGTTTGCGTCCCAGCCTATATAGAGGTGGGAGCGGAACATGGGGCGGCATCGACACACCGGTTACAATGGTGCCGTGAACCCGGATCAACAGCGAGGGTTTCGGGGGGTGAGTGTAACGGGTACACGCAGGTCCGTTGTGGAGTGTGGAAACCTCCTTGCCGATCCTTCTCCGACCTCCTTTTACCAGTGTTTATAGGTTAAGGTGACAATTATTATTATTGTAACATTGGCAAGGAAGTTGCCAGCTTTGTCAGGTTTTTAATCATTTCTTTCAGAACTTGTGCAACACAAGACGCCTACTGTCCGCCGCAGCGGACGCCAACGACAAAACATGAAAAGTGAAAGTGAAAAGTCGTCTGTCACGTAAGCAACACCGTTTCACGGCTGCATTCAGGCACACCACGCAAAACACACCCGCCACATTAGAACGCGATTCGTTACACTACAGGTATTATTAATATTATTACTATTATTATATTATCATTCCGATACTTATTCATAATCTATTTGTTTTGATCTGTGTAAGTGCTATTTGGAATAGTACCAGCAGCATTAAGGAGTTAGTCTAGGTTTTCGGGCTGTGGAACGAATTAATGGAATTACAATGCTTCTTATGGGAAAATCCTGTCGACACATGAACATTTCGACTTACAAACAGGGTCCTGTAACGAATTAACTTGGTATGTAAAGGCACCACTGTAATTAAGGATAGTGTTCTGCTAATAGTGCAGTTGGCCTAAACATACAGTTCCAGAGATTTGCACTGGTTAATGGTTAGTTTACATTTGTGTTTTCTTAACAGACTAATATATTTGGTCCAAATAAATAAGAAATGTTGTTATACACTGAAAAAAAAGTGTATTTATTCTTCAATCAGATAATATAAATATAGTCTTTTATGTGAAAGATGTTATAGAATTTATGATGTAATAACATGTAGAACATGAAATGCAACGTCAGTTACTTTACTGAGTACTGTATTTTTCGGACTATAAGTCGCACCTGAGTATAAGTTGCACCAGCCATAAAATGCCCAACGAAGAGGAAAAAAACATAGATAAGTCGCATTTTTGGGGGAAATTTACTTGATAAAATCCAGATATGTCATCTTGAAAGGCAATTTGATATAAAAATACAATAGAGAACAACATGCTGAATAAGTGTACAGTATGATCATGTTACATAATGCATGAACAACGAACTGCAAACATACTGTCCTCACCAGGACGCTACGGCTCGGCTATACAGCGAGCTAAACTCCCAAATGACGATGCTGGACGTCCGTATAATTTGCTGAATTTATTTTGGCCGTCGTTATGACACCATCATTTGAAGAGTGAAACTAAAAATAGAAATAATACAAATATTTTTCGTCCTCGATACCAAACAGGTTCGCATCAAAGTAAATAAATAATAATTAGCTACTATTACAGCAATGACACAAACGGTTAGCATGCGTTCGCTAGCATTAGCACATTGTTCAAACAACCACACAACTGGCTCTAAGTGTCCGATCGCGGGTGGAAAACACACAAAAACAACAGAAAAGATGATACACACCGGTGTTGCCTCTGTAGAGATATTTTACAAGCATAAACAATGAACGTAGGTTCGCAGCCGTGTTTCTCTCTCTCGCCCACTCGCTCAGACACTGCATAGCGGTCAGTCTTCTTCTAGCGTGTGAGCGCTCTTCTTCGCGTAAACAAGTGCGAGTGCGCCCCCACTTGGGTGTGAAAGTGCCACAAACTAAAAGCATGCATTTCAATATAAAAAAGTCAATAATACAATTGAACACACATTGCCAAAGGCAGAACGCAAACATGGCCATAGCTATTAAGAGTTATTCAGATAACTATAGCATGAAGAACATGCTAACAAGTTTACCAAACCATCAATGTCACTCCAAAAAACCAAAATAACATGTGAAATTATATCATAATGTGTTAATAATTTCACACATAAGTCGCACCCCCAGCCAAACTATGAAAAAAACTGTGACTTATAGTCCGAAAAATACGGTAACTAATGACTCTTACAAGTTAGTAACTGAGTTACTAACTCAATTACGTTTTCGGAGAAGTCAGCGCATACTTGTCGCGTGAATCATCAAATAAGCTGATCAGATGCAAAAAAAATTTGAACTTAAATAAAAAATAAAAAGTAACACAACATTTGTATTCAAAATTTTAATATTCTGGCTTTATGAACTTTTGATTTATTTATTTACCAAAAATAGTCACGTGCCACATTAATGCCGAATTTGTGTCTATATTCCGAAAAGCAATACTTTGCGATTTTTATCCCACTGTTTACTCTCAGTTGAATGTGCCAGACTGATACCAGTTCTGACCTATTGCCTTCGTCTGCCTTTAACTATCAGTCTCATACAAACACCCCTCCTACTTGACATGTAGCATAGCCTAGCCCTGTGTGTTGAGGCGCTCGTGCTGGCATAAGGCTTAACGCGATCACAGGGAGAAATGAGAGTAGGTCATTGCTGGGATACGATAGGGTGCAAGAGAGCGAAACTGATGTGCAAGGGGAGGGGGTTGGTAATGTTTAAATGAGTGTGAGAAATCGCAGGGGAAGGGTTAAGGGTGAACTTGGATTATGGAGAAAAGTGCAGCAAGGAGAGGAGTGGGCAAAAATCAGAATAAATCCACAGACGAGATTTTCTGAAAGTGGGCTTGAGGAAGCACCAAATTGGGAGTACAAAAGAGGATTACTAAAAAAAGACAAAAGATCATGAGTGCATAAAACTTGAACAGAATAGAAAAGAATATAATACAATTTTTAATAATGAATGTCTGCCTGTCTTATTTCGATTTTTATGTTTTCCTCCCAAACTCCTTTTTTTTATGAAACTGGATCTGAGCAGAAATTTTCAGTCCTCATCCTGATGGAGAACAAACTGACCTCTGGAGGGAACAGATGTTGTCAATAAGCCTGAGAAGCATGAATGGGCTTATGATGTCATAAAATGGGGGCTTTCAATGGTTGCTACGACAACAGCAATTAAAGCAATGTGCTGTCTAAAATTGAAGATTTTTATTCTGGTTTTTCGTTTTTGGTGGGCCTACTTTCTTACATCAGTTGATAAGGTTTGCATTGTCGCATACCTTGAAGAATATTGCTTCTGGGATATCTACTTATGCTCAAAATGCACATTTTCTGCACATTTTGAGGACACTTAGAGGTTACTGATACACAAATATGCGTAATACAAAGCATGACATGCAAGCCTAAATTTATATCCAGGCCTTTGAGCGTTTTGCGTGCATGGGACACACCAAATAGGTGAGTGCGGAAGCCTATTTGTATGATTAAATCAGGGATGAAGGTGGAGACGACATTCATCTCCATTAGCGACTCTGTGGTCTAAATGCTTATGGAGGCAACATGACTCAACACATACACACAAGCAGAGAGAGGGAGAGAACGAGAGACAGAGAACATTGCTCAAGGCGAGAAAGTGTCAAACAGAGAATGATACGAACAGAAGTTCCATGTAGACTTACATTTGCAAGTGTAAACCTCTATTTGTATGAAAACGTAAAAAAAAACAACAACTGATATTTCCAGATACAGTATAAGGTGGCTTCTATGATAAATCATGTAGATTCACATTTGTAGAAAATGAATAATAAAAAATAACAATCATGTTTGCCTTTTTCCTCTTCTTCCTCTTCAAGCATCCTCTCAGATCTCTCCGCGCTCACTCTCTGATTTTGTCTCCTTTCCTCCCTCACAGTGCTTTTATAGGTCAGTGAACACAGCATAGCTGCAAATATAAATGCAAATGTAATGGCCACTCATACTGTGCGCAACTGAAAACCCTTGTAAGAATTGCATGCAAGCAGAGTCGAATAAAAACATATTACATGATATATCATGTTCATAAAAGGACTCTACAGCTTGTATTTTATTACTCGTGCGGCTGTTCACTGCCTGAAAGGTCGAAGTTGTTTCATCTACAAGTTTTACATCATTTATGTCAGACAGTGGCATGAGTATGAAAGATATTGACCAAACAGCTCTAAACTTTATTCACTTCTGACTGTGTAAATCAAAACTGAGCATTAAAATCTGAACCAGAATCTGAATCATTTTTATTTGCCAAGTATTCAAGTGACACGCTTGGAATTTTTCTCTGATTTAAGAACCACTCTAGTATTACGACAAACAAGCCACTGTACTATAACAAAAATACATTTAGGTTTTTTTTTGTTGTTGTTGTTTTGTTTTTTTTCCTGTCCTGTACACTGCTAAGACAAGAAGAATGGGAAACAAGTATCCTTCCTGACTGAACAGTTTTATAATCATAGGCGGAGTTTGACTTTTGGGCCAGGGGGGGCACAACATGTTGATGACCCCGAAACGCAGTGTCAGAAATAAAATTACCTTACAAGAATATTTATAACAATAAGTTGACAATGAGCGTTTTTTGTTTCCCATCATTCTTGAGGGGAATTCTAAATCAGGGCAATACTTTTTGCCAAGATCGTCACCATTGAATATGATACGCCCGTCGGTGTCGTGCCAATGTAGTTACCCCAGTCAAAAATTGTATACCCTGGACGGAGCCATATGGAGGTAGATTTGTGTCTTTATTATTCAATCAAAAAAAGTTGCTTCAATCAAAATATATATTTTCAACCAAAAAAAAGTCGCTTCAATAAAAAAAAATGTGTTTGAATGCAAAAATAAATTTGAAACTAAAACAAAATGCATGTGAAAGCATGCATTTTTTTTATTTATTTATTTTTTTATTGAAGCAACTTTTTTGATTGATGTAATGTCGATTTGCATTTGGGCCACATTTTGGCTAGGATATTTTTGTCTTCATTATTATATCAAAAAATAAGTTGCTTGAAAAAAATATATATTTTCAAACAGAAAAATCACTTCAATCAAAAAAAAAAAATCAATCATGGAAAAAGTTTTTGAATGCGAAAAAATATTTGAGATTGAAAAATTTGCATTTGAAGTTGAACACTTAATTTTTCATTGAAAATGTTTTCTTTGATTGAAGCAATCCTTTTTGTATTTGGGCCATATTATGAGTGGGACATTTGTGCCTAAATCGTTTAATCCCCCCAAAAAGTTGCTTCAATCAAAAAAAAATATTTTTTATCAAAGAAAAAATCATTTGCAAAAATATATATGTTTTTGAATATATTTTTTTTGACCATCTAAGTTGCTAGTCACATGATCTGTTCGAAAAATAATTTTGACCCGGTATAAAAATATATTTTTTTGTTCATTTTTGTTGCAGTTTTATTGCTTTACTACATTGCTTTACTACTTTATATATATATATATATATATATATATATATATATATATATATATATATATATATATATATATATATATATATATATATATATATATATATATATATATATATATATATATATATATATATATAGGAAAGTCAATTACATGCAATGACACCTTTTTGCCACCAGGGAGGAGGCCTAACCCCCCCCCCCCCCCCCCCCAACATCCGCCTACGTTTATAATGCCATATGGGAGTTTGATATACTCCCATTGTTGTTGTTCATTTTGTTTTATTTAATAGGAGAAACCAGTAAGGGGGGGGCAGAGGTAAAGGAAGCAGACAGAAGAAGAAAAGAACAACAACAAAAACATACATTATTAACACCAACGCTACCCACGAACATAGTGGTGCTATCCTAATCTAATCTACCCATGGACACCATGTGTGTGGGGTGGTTAGTAACAGGAGGGGAGGCAAGTCGAAAAGAAACGTACAAAAAGTATATATTTAGGCGCAACACATAAGAATTAAGAGGCGCGTGAATTTTTGCTACGTTTCGAAGTGTAAAAGGTAGGGTGACCAAACGTCCTCATTTGCCCGGACATGTCGACTTTTCACATCGTGTCTGGGCGTCCGGAGGGGTTTAAATTCATGAAAATGTCCGGTTTTCCTTATTTTCATGGGACCAATTCGTGTGTGTTGAAATTGACTGGTGCTTTGCACAGAACCCCATGCCGCAACCCTCTGCTTCATACCACTTTCCCAAACATTAAAGTGTAAACTGTCTTGAGTTGTGAAGAGTGTTTTTTCTACATGTACCCTGTAATTTACTGGCAATGGCGCCGGGATACGACACAGCTCACTCTTCACCTGAATGAGGACAAATGGTATACTAATACACCATGGATGGACAGCTAGATGACTGTAAGTCATGCTGTGTCACAAATGTTCGTTACAGCAACGTGTTTACAATTGGTTTAAAAAAAATTGTACCAGCAAACGAATGTTCAGATGGGTGTTTGTTTCTGTTGGTTTCACTTAATTGCTTGAAGTTGAGCTGAACAACACTAATTAATTCTCATCCAAGGCTTTGCTGTTTGCCATGATGTTCCCCTGTGTAGACCAAAACAACTTTCAATGTTACGATATAAAAAAGAAAACTGTATAATGTTATGCACTTAAAAAGATGTTTGCAGCAGAGGAACTTTACAAAGGATAAATTTATAATGATTATTTATGGACACCTTAGAATAACTCTTTAAAGCATGCTATTTAATTTCTTAAGTACAATCCAAATTCAGTTTTACATAGGAAAAGTCATGCATGTTGCCTAATTAACTACAACTATAACAAGATTATTGAGAACAATTTCATACTCAGTCTAAATCTTGTGGTGGTCCTTGCCCGGACTCCCCTCTATTTTGACTTTTGTTTTACGCTTCCTGTTTTACCTCTTGGCATTAGTTCCATCTTAGCAGCCTGGGAGTGGCAGACCTAGCAGTACACCTGCAGCTCATCAGCAATCGCCACTGCTTTTAAGGAGTGGCCTGGGTAGCAAGTAGGTGCTAGATGACTGTACCAGTCACTTTTGGTACATCAACAGACTGAAAGGTAATTCACACCGCCTGCGGCTGCGACAAGATTGGCTGGGTTCACGACATCGTTGGTATTTGCAAGCATACTAATCAATATGGCAATTTCCACCGCTTGCGGAATCATCTACGACGTGCCGCAGGTAATCGTAGGCTTGACTCAGAAGTCTATTTTTTCCTGACAGCATAGCCGGACAGCATGAAATTGCAAAAATACACCGTGCTGGAAGGGACACATAGCACTGATACAAAACAAAACTAAAACCTTTTAAAATAAAGCACTTTTGTCAATGAGGATCACAGTTTATATATTCACTTTGAGGTAAAATGTTCTGTAAAGCTATCATATTTTCCATACTTTTAATTATCATGAGCAGATAAAATATACAGTATACCTAGTCCTTCTCAAAAAATTAGTATATTGTGATAAAGTCCCTTATTTTCTGTAATGTACTGATAAACATTAGACTTTCATATATGCCTTGGTGCCTTGATACAGCACTCTGAGAACAGCCTATTCACTCAGAAATTTCTTTCTGTGTCTTAGCCTCTTGCTTGAGGGTGCAGTGATGGCCTTCTGGACAGCAGTCAGGTCGGCAGTCTTGCCCATGATTGCGGTTTAGAGTAATGAACCAGGCTGGGAGTTTTTAAAAGCCTCTTTCGCAGGGGTTTTGAGTTAATTCGTTTATTCAGATGATTAGATTAGTAGCTTCTTTAGAGTACCTTTTCATGATATGCAAATTTTTTTGAGATGGGGGTTTTGTTTTTTCTTGAGTTTTTTGCCAAAATCATCAATATTAAAACAATAAAAGGCTTGAACTACTTCAGTTGTATGTAATGAATCTAAAATATACGAAAGTCTAATGTTTATCAGTACATTACGGAAAATAATGAACTTTATCACAATATGCAAATTTTTTGAGAAGGTCTAGTATTTTTAATTTTTTTTCATGAGCTTATAATGTCCTCATGCAGAAAAAAGACAAACTCAGTCGATAATTTATATTTTATTTGTGTCGTGTTAAAACAACAAAAAACAAATATTGCACTTATTATCCATTGTTTATTATCCAGTGTCTGACATTGGGACGTACATGGTACATATTGTGCCGGAATTCGTGCATTCTCGTGAGAACCCTCGTAGTTTCCTCTAATTGCCACAGACAAATGCAACCAGTAGAAATTGACCTGCGATGTTTTTGTAGCCGTCACGCACTCGTATTGCAGCCGCAGGCGATGTGAATTCAAGGCATGGCTTATGCTTCTGTGTTCCATTGACGGTGGATCGACAGCATAGCCCCTACGTCGGCATTGAGCAAGTTCTGTGTCAAGAAAACTCATCGTTCTTTATTTCACCGCCAAGCCACAAGAGAGGTGTTGCTTTGTCTTTGTATGATTTTGAGCTGATCATTTGATTCAGGTGTGATAAAGGAGGGAGACATGGAAAACAAGCTGGGTAGGGGCTCTCGAGGACCGGGCTTGGGCACCCCTGCCTTTCACTTTACGACGTGTTGACATGTCACGTAGTCACAATTTTTTGGAGGCGCACGTCAGGCTATGGTTTAGGGTCATAAATCGGGTCTGCGTTAAAGGCATAGGTCCACCGTTACCGCACACAGAAGCATAAATCAGCCTCAAGCCTTCTGGAATTCTTGACTCTTGTTTTTTGCCATCAGAACACCTACCCCACTCAAAGCCTTCCGTTTTACAGACGCTACCTGTCTTACAACAGCCATTGCCTGCTTTCAATAAAATTCTGAAATTCTGTTTGCAATTTCAATAATATTTTCAATAATTTCATGGAAAGTCACAGGCCTGCACTTTGAAAACGGTGCAATGTGCTGGATAGGGGAGTGAACACTGCTGACTCCTTCTGAACCAATGAGGATGCTTGTTTGCATTCCCTTTAACAGCATCATGTTTATTGCTTGTCCGTCAGTGGAAGCTTGACTCGAGCTTGGTAGAGCAGGTATACTAAGCAGATCACGTGAATTTGGCCAGTGAGATCTATGTAATGATATGGCCTTTTTTTTTGGGGGGGGGGGGGGGGATAAAATAATAAAGAAGATAACAATTGTGTTAAATAAACTTCAACAGTGAGCCAGAGGATTCAATGAACACTGTTTACATATTTATGAATGAAATTTGTTGATACCACCTTCACATAACAGTTTACCTGTGTATCTTTAAGCCTGATCCTTATGCACTTGTGTGTCAGATCAGCAGTCTACCTTAATTTCAGACCCCCGCTGGCTTATTAATGGTACTCCGTTTGCCCTTTAAATTGACACATGCACCAGGCGTGTCTACAAGGAATGCGCGGTGTAGTCTGCGATGTCACGTTTCGCACTGGATCGCACAGGTGGAGTGGAAGTAAAAAGTCTTTAGTTATTAGAAAATATGTAGCAATTATAGTGGGTGGCTTCATGCATGAGATACTTTATACTCCACATTAACTATAAAAACTGTACTGCATGATTAAATGCCCCACTTTCAGTAAATTTTAGCTGTTAGAAATTTAGTAATGCTCAATTTCAGTTGCCCTTTGTCTTTTTGGGTTGTTTTCACGGTATGTATACTTGAATTAGCTCTCACTATGATGTAATACTGTTCTGACTACACCTACATTACATAAAGATTGTTAAAAAAAATTCATATAGGAATCTAACCTGAGAATTAGGTACATATTGTAAACAGAGCTCAAGAAAGGGTAAGATTTTATTTCATAGTACCAGTGAAATCTAATTATGTGTGGTAATTTTAATATTAACAGAGGCCACGTTCAGATTTGGACATTAGGTGTTGTTGAAGAACGGCTTTGGAAATAAAATGAGTGGACTACATGGTTGCATTTACAGGGGAATGTCAGCAAAGGCAGTTACAGTCACACCATTGTGTCAGAGGGGATTTGGAACAAGGATGAGAGAGCAGGAAGAGCTGACTAAACTGTGGAGAGATAGATGCAGATTTAGGTAGGTAGTTCGGAATTGAGGAAAAACAAACCAGCAAAATAGTGATATTATAACTTACAGTATATAACATACTGTCAAAGGGCAAGACATTATTTAAATGTTTTTTTAAAGGTGCATTAAACATTTTTATACATAATTTCATGAAGCATTTTGTAAGCATTTCATATAATTGTGTATGTATAACTTACATTGCAATTTACAGTTAGTTAAATATTTCAATGTATGTACTGTAGACATTGTAACAGAACGTCAAGTAGACACCGCGAAATGTTGCAGAAATTAATTCTGTTTCACCGGCTGTCAGTGACATCTAAAAGGCATTGTTTCGATGCAGGGGCGCCGTATAGGGTTGAAAAGTGACACTGATTCTAAGGGTCCATGCCTTGATGGGGGCCCACAAAGAAAATTAGAACATTACGTAATCGTTTGCAAATTTATATATTAATCATTATATTTTTTATAGGAATAAAACGAAGGGTTTATTTTTCTTGTTTTGTTTTTGGCAAAAAGTAAACACCCAGAGAGCATGTGTATTGCCAGCCACAACCTCATCCCCCCGTAGTTTCATTCAATGGTTTGGTCCGCCTTTCCTTCGATCAGACCGGGAGCAGCGGTGAGCATTTTCACCAGTAAATGACTCAATGAGCGACATTCATCTATTCAAAAGCACAAATTCCAAATAAGGACAGCATTTTTTGGTATCCTACAGATGTTGGTGTGGAAATTTTCTTTTTCAAAATCGGCTTGAATCCAGTTTGTCAAGAATTTATTGAATTTAGTTTGTCATCAATTGAATTTAGTTTGTTAACAAGAGACCTCGCTTCGGAGCTGTAGCCAATAGTGGAGATCGCAAGTTTCCAGATGAGGTTAAGCCTACTCCATAATGAAATACTGTAATTGTTTGCTAGCTAGTGTTTGCTCCACGTTTATATTACATTTAACCTGTACAGCAGGCAAACCCTTAGCAATCTCTTCATACTAAAACAGTTGTATACTGTAATGTATACTGTAGTAAGTTTAAGTAAGTTTATTCTGTCATTCATTATTGTGTTTGCTTTGAGAATATTTCCAATAAAAAATATTTAAATTGTAAACGATAGCCTTCAGTACATTTCTTATAGATGATATCAGTCTATTCATTATTGCTCTATACGCTGTATGTTTACATAAATATATTTTCATCTTAAATTAATGCAAAAAATTCACAAATTAGTGTCTAAAGATTCACCAGACTGCAGGAAATTACATAGTTGATACTCTAAATGTGTGTGTGTGTCCCGGCACTGGTGGTGGGGCCCAAAGTGATATCTTTTCATGGGGCCGAAAATCCCTGGCAGCGCCCCTGTTTCTACGAGATCTTGCTGAGTTGGTAAGGACTTCAGTGAAGGTGCAGTAGTTGACATTCCCACTTCCATGTTAGCAACAGAGTAAAGTACCCACTCAGTTTTGTTGAGAATATGACTGATAATGAGAGTGACCGTCTCTGTTGGTGTCCTACAAGTGATTGATGACTAGTCCAGAGTAGCCTGTAGTATTGTGATAGACAGTGCATGTTTGAGATATGGACTTGTTAAAGATGTCATCATATCTTCCTCAGTGCGAAAAAGCCTTCAAGCATGTCTCACCACTGAGTTGAAGGAGCTGCTGCCTGTTAGGACTTTTTTTGTTTTTTAAATCAGCTGTGAGCTTGTTGGGGAAAAAAAACCCACTGCAATTAAGTCCAAGAATCAGCAATCCTCCTTGATTTTCCAGCTGCTGCCTTGAACTACTAAAAGAATGCTAGGCGATATGCTACATTTCTCCTCTTGAGCTACAAGCTGCAGCTGGCTTGGTTAAACACTGTCCTTCCATATTCCACTAATCCTTATCTCCTGGATAATATGATACACTTCGGACAAGTATTCTCATCATTAAAGGAGGACGCTGAATAGCTAATTATGGAAAACCGGGAGAAAAGACAGCAAAGTCATGGCAATTCCTAAATTAACATAAAAGCGCAGTACTGTAGTAGAAAAACAGTACTACGAACCCCAAATTAGCAGGGAAATTATAATGATATAATATTTTGTTTGGAGTTTTTTTTTTTTTTTTTTAGCAATTTTGGTTTGCTTGGGGAAAAATCCTGGTCTAGTTTGGAAATAGCAAGAGTTTGCTGCTCATGTTTTTCCACCAACCCCTAGGCACACTGGGTATACCTCAAGACTTACAGCAGGGATCCTCATCATTTTTTCACAAGAGCAACATTGCCCAAGCAAAGTCCAAATGAAAGACACTGACAACATATCGAGTCACCTCTGCGAATGCACATTTCTGCATAGAAATTGGAGGTGTGTGAATTTACTTTATTGCTGGGCTGCATAATATGACGTACCGTATTTTTCGGACTACATGTCGCACCTGAGTATAAGTCGCACCAGCCATAAAATGCCCAACGAAGAGAAAAAAAACATATATAAGTCGCACTGGAGTATAAATCGCATTTTGGGGGGAAATTTACTTGATAAAATCCGACACATAGAACAGACATGTCATCTTGAAAGGCAATTTAATATAGAAATACAATAGAGAACAACATGCTGAATAAGTGTACAGTGTACAGTGCATGAACAACGAAATGCGAATATACTGTCCTCGCCAGGACGCTACGGCTCGGTCCTGGCTATTCAGCTGTCTAAACTCCCAAATGACGATGCTGGATGTCCGTATAATTTGCTGAATCAATTTCGTCCTCGATACCAAACAGGTTCGCATCGACGTAAATAAATGATAACTAGGTGCTGTTACAGCAATGACACAAACGGTTAGCATGCGCATCGTTCAAACAAACACACAAAAGTTTCCGATTGCGGGTGGAAAACACTCAACAACAACAGAAAAGATGATACACACAGGCATTGCCTCTGTAGAGATATTTTAGCATAAACAATGAACGTAGGTTAGCAGCCGTGTTTCTCTCTCGCTAACTCGCCCACTCACTCAGAGCTACGTAGGTGTCGGTCTTCTTCTGGCGTGTGAGCGATCTTCTCAACGTAAAAAAGTGCGAGTGCGCCCCCACGTGGGCGTGAAAGCGCCACAAACTAAAAGCATCCATTTCAATGTAAAAAAGTCAATAATACAATTGAACACACATTGCCAAAGGCCAGGGGCGGACTGGTAATCTGTAGCTTCTGGAGGATCACAGAACGGCCGGTGCTCTGGACGGCCGGCTGCCGCCATACATACATCACTAGCCACGTTTACATGCTGACTTTTATTCATACCGATTCAAATCATTCCAAATGGAAATTTCACATCAGCTGTTTACATGTCACTTCATCTATTCCGATCCAGCGTTTACATGTGACTGCCTTTATTCCGAAAGGACGTTTGACAACTGCCGTCTGACATGCGCAGATTAATCAAAACAAAGCGTCACGTTGCAAAACATGGAGATCGATCGTCAGATCAGCTGCTGTTTTAACTTTTCGAGTGGAAACAAAACTTCAGAATGATACGCCGTTCATTTAAAAAGTTGTGTGGGTGCGCTGTGCGTGTGCTTGGAAGCCATGTTGCAAGTGACGTTACTTACGTCACCAAGTGACGTCACCACGTCAGTACGGAGCATGCGCAGAAAGAACGCAACCAGACACCATTCCGCTTCCCTGTTTACATGATATAATTTTACTTCTAATCGGTTTGGGAAAAGGAATATTCCACCCCTGTGAATCGGAATGAAATTCCATTCGGTTTGGGCCAGTTCATTCCGAATGAGGTGTTTATATGGAACACATTTATTCGGTTTGAACAAATATTCCGATTGTAATTGGAATATTTGGCTCCATGTAAACGTGGCAACTGTTTTTATCCCCGCTATACTCTGTGATTATCTACAGTTCGCATCCAATCCGACAGGTGGCAGCAATGCGCCTGGCTGAAAGACTTGGTGTGGCCCATGAAAGGGAAAGTGTAGTGGACCAAACATACACGTGGACACTGGTGTTTCAACTTAGGTAAAAATTCAATTTAATAAAGTCACAAAACAACAGTTTAACAAAATATCTTGGGCCCAACATAAAAGAGGCCAACATGACAAAAGGCTTCAACCAAACTGACCTGACCTCCAGACACATCTCTGTGGCCGTTTAAATCAGGTTGGACTCTACTAACGACCACCTGAAGGAGGTATGACAAATTAGCCAAACATTGTAACTTAATAAAACAATGACAGATGAAAATGTACATATAATCAAACAATAACTAATGTGCATTTAAACGGTGAAAACTTTACTCCAAAACAATCATAATTAACTTAACTTAAATAACCCCCCTTCAGAATGGTAGGTGCCAGATCTTACACAGCTGTGGTCGTTACCACAAAATGGCAAATAAAATCTAGTAAGCATTCAGACAAATATTAACTAAAGTGTGCACCCATTAGAAAATACATGTCCAAAAAAATATCACATAAATAAATCTTGAAACACTAAATAGTGGTGGTAGTGGTAGCCACCAGAGAAGGATAGAGCGATAAGAGCTTTGGCGGACTTTCTAGTTGCCACCTGGCTGATGGAATGAAGAGGGTTACTTGCTAGGTATATTGGCAATTGTTATCCACCAGGTAGCTACAATTTAAATGAAATAAATGGCAATTAAAGGGCTAGTGCCAGCAAAAAACATTTTAGCTGTAAAACAACCTATGCACACGCAGCAGCAATATTAATTCAGAAGAAATATAACAAAATATTAATAAAATGAATGGTTTTACTTTAAAGTTTAGGTAGTTAAATTGATATGATATATATTTTTAATCATTTATATATCGTTTTGTTTTCTGGTTAATACTTTCCAATAAAGGTTATGTATACAGGATTTGTCTTGAAATGTTTATTGTATTTTCATTTAAATTTATTATTGGCGTGGCAAGATTAATTATGGCATAAACAATGAAGTCATATTATAGACACAGGGGATAGGTGTTATTATAATCAATTGAATACATAAAATCTGCTTTCAAAAATAAATCCTTTTATTTGTTTATTCAGGTTGATTATAGAGAAAGATGAATCCAACTCCAGTTCAGCCTTGCAGTACTTTGAGCGCCCCAAGTCAGACAGTCAAAGTCTAGACACATTTTCTTCATTTTTCTCTCAAAGTGAACGAAATTGATCCATTTTACAATAAAATATATTTTTTAATTCTCCTAGAGGGTCTATGTACAGCGATTCTTGTGGGCTGGGCTGAGTCAAAGTCCAGGGCTGCTTTTTAGTCCCAGTCCGCCCCTGCCAAAGGCAGAACGCGAACGTGGCTGTAGCTATTAAGTTATTCAGATAACTATAGCATAAAGAACATGCTAACAAGTTTACCAAACCATCAGTGTCACTCCAAAACACCAAAATAACATGTGAAATTATATCATAATGTGTTAACAATTTCACACATAAGTCGCTCCTGAGTATTAGTCGCACCCCCAGCCAAACTATGAAAAAAAAAAAACTGCAACTTATAGTCTGAAAAAAACGGTATATTCTTGACTTTGTTTGTGGTATAGTTGCAGCTCCCTGTCAGTCAGTTGTGAATAATATTTCTGTTGCTCGACAGTGAAGGTTTTCCATTGCTATTCTTTTTTTCCCTATTTTTCTAAACAATGCATGTACGTAAATAAGGAGGATTATCAACCGTCTCCAACGTATAAAATAAGCATTATTATTTTTGCTAGTGTAGTTTGTGGGTATAGTACAGATTACCATACAATTATTATATATACAGTGATCCCTCACTACTTCGCGCTTCAAACTTTATACCCTCAGTCCATCGCGTTTTTTTAATTTATTTTTTTAAATTAATAAGATAAATAAGTAAATACAGATGAGCTATCCCGAGCAGATCACGTAGTCGCATTCTCCCTCCTGCTTCTCTTTGTCGGTCAGGCAGTGCACTGGAGTTGCTTCTTAAAGTTAACGATGATTAACAGACGTTTCATATTTGATCTTGCCACAGATGCTTGGAAGCCAAAGCTTCAAAGTACTGCATCTGTCAATCATCGTTTAAATTGTTTAACAGTTGCTGTGGCAACTCAGTGTGTATAAGTGAGCAGCTTAAGTGAATTTGGGTAGACTCACTCAATGAAGCATTTAATAAAGACAAGCATTTTTCTACTTTATTCTTGTTTTAAAAATAATTTGGTGGGACAGTAACATGTTTAAAACTTAATATAACTTTGAACTTTATTATTAATAAATATATACTGTATATACATAAAAGTTGCTAATGCTAAATCTGAATAAACACATTGAACACACAAAAAAACCTTTTTTTAATTCTTTTTTTGGGTGGGGGGTTGCTACTTCGCGTTTTTTTTTTTGTGGTTCTGGTCCCCATTAACCATGAAAAACTAGGGATCACTGTATATATGGCGGAAAACACAGACAAGACTGAAAAAGCAGTTTCTGCTCTTGCACTCCTCTTTATAAGAAACTGCTGTATTTTAAGCCAAAACAACTGTTGTGTTTGACAGAACAATATGTCTATATGCTGCCATAGCAGATTCATGGCGCATTAACCCCCGAACTATTTTTAATTTGTCCGTTTTACCCTAAAAAAAAAACCGTTTACAGACGTCACGCAACAGCTTTTGTTTCAACTCAGCCATAAAACAAAGGTAATTAATTCTATTTATTATTCAAAATGTCTGTCATTTTTAGCTTAGAATCGTTAATTGATGTCTCATATTTGTAAAAAAAAAAAAAAAAAACTTGAAAAAATTATTCACTCATATATTTCAAATTTTTAAACAAATTATGTCACAATGAAAAAAAATGGCATCTGTAAAAAAGTCACGGATATCTACCTCATAACTATCGTTCAATTGTATTTTTTTTTTTTTTTACTGTCGCATTCTCTCCGATAGGTTAGATGATAAATAATCGATCCAGACAAAGAAAAATTGAAAAAAAAAAAAAAAAAACGTTAAAAAGGGAATATACTGTATATAAAAAAGAAAATCTCGATCACTCCTTGATGTCTGCGGTTTCTGCATCGGGACCCTTGTTATAGTACCATGTTTCACCCATAAAATTCCAAAAAAATCCAGCTGTGGTCATTCACATCCGTGTCTTGACACTCCATGATACATGCTACATGGAGGTTTTGGATCGAAACAAGGTAAGTGCGCGATAATATCTCGTTAAAGTCATGGCGTCTGTAATTCTGCTCTCGCGTGCTCTCACTTGCAGATAGGGTTTTGCTGTTTAAAAAATCTTTTTTTTTTTTTTTTTTTTTTAAATGCCCTCCTGTTCAAAATTTTTCTTCCCTCAGAAAATTGAGATCTTAAGCTTTCCAATGATGTATCACACATGCATATTGGAAAATTTTGAAATTTGGCCAAATTGGGGATCTCAGAGCGGAACTTCAAGTCACCTGAGTGTTTTCCGCCATATACATAAAAATTGCTAATGCTGAATCTCTATAAACACATTGAACACACACAAAAACAAAAAAACAAACATTTAATTCTTTTTTGGGGGTTGTTGCTAAATCGCGGTTTTTCGTGGTTCTGGTCCCCATTAACTGCGAAAAAATAGGGATCACTGTATATATACATATACATATATATATATATATATATATATATATATATATATATATATATATATATATATATATATATATATTAAATGAATGCCCATTAGTGACACATTCAATATTGACTCAAGCACTTCCTCCACATACTTTCTAATGTTGAATGAGTTGGCTTGCTTATTGATTAGTAAACAATAACACTCTGCACTTCAGTCTTTACCACAACCTGCACTTAAGGAGGTTACTATTGGCTGGCATTTAGCAGCAATTGACAAATGCTTCTAACCTAATAGAGACGTTATAATTAACTTGCACAGCATACACAGACACATTGATATGCTTACACAATATCTGTGGAGAATCGCATTCCTGCAATTCTTAATTACTCAGACCAATCATAGTACTTGAATAAAGAAAAAGAAGATAACAATGACCTTTATGTAAAAAAGCCCTCATCATCCCAACTCACGAGCTAGTTGTTTTCTTTGTGTGTTTTATATATGTGTGCATGTCCGCGTGTTTGTGTATGTGTGCTGCTCTCCATTCTAATGGCAATTCCGACAGAGCCTTTCCCATCTCCTCATCACCATGGCAACCAAGCGGGTAAGCAGCCACGTTTGTCCCGGGGGCCTTGGCCTTCTTTTACGTGCCATAGCTACACATGAACACACACACACACACACATGACACCACGTATGCACACTTGAAAATTTTCCAGAATACACATACTTAGCCCCACTAGACCTACAGAAATCCCCTATCATTGAGATCTTCAATTGCAAAGTACAAAATAAACATTTATCTTCACACACTGTCATTATCATCATACTGTATTGCACTCACACAGCCTTCAATCTTTGTGAACAGAGTTCTCCCTAAAATGATTCAACCCTCCCCCTCCTCCAACCAGTGCTTAGGATTTCTGAGTCAATCGCTTCAAGGGCCATCCCAGCTATTTCATCCTTATCAGGATTCCCCTCCTGTACCACATTTATACGCCACTAATTTATCTTTTGGCATGATTTTGAAAATTAAGCCAATGCGCAATTAATAATCGGCATAATTCTTATTTAAATATCACCTCAACTCAAACACATGAGAAGATATATATGTATCCACCTCTGAACGGCTGTCAGATTTGGTCACTCAACTCACAATTTCTGTGTTTTACAGCATTCAAATTATTCACCTTGCCAATAATACATTGCTATTGATGTCGTAGAACATGTGTCCTAGTTTTAATCCTCTGAGTTCTGTAAGTAGTCGATGCAAAATACATGCAGTCTTTTTTGCGTAAGTGTGTGTGCACTCTATGGGGCTTTGATTGTCATAACACTTTGTGTAATGACAATAAAGGCGTTCTATTCTATTGTATTCTATTATATTTCAAGTCATCAATTATTGGGTGAATAATATGTGTTTTAGCTAGGGCTGTCAAAATTATCGCATTAACGGGCGGTAATTAATTTTTTTAATTAATCACGTTAAAATATTTGACGCAATTAACGCACATTCCCTGCTCAAACAGATTAAAATGACAGCACGGTGAAATGTGTAGTTGTTGTGTTTTTCAGAGTTTTGTCGCCCTCTGCTGGCGCTTGGGTGCAACTGATTTTATAGGCTTCAGCACCCATGAGCATTGTGTAAGTAATTATTGGCATCAACAATGGCGGGCTACTAGTTTATTTTTTGATTGCAAATTTTACCAATTTTATTCAAACGAAAACATGAAGAGCGGTTTTAATATAAAATTTCTATAACTTGTACTAACATTTATCTTTTAAGAACAACAAGTCTTTCTATCCATGGATTGCTTTAAAAAAACAAATTTTATTAAAACGAAAACATTAAGAGGGGTTTTAACCCTTTAAGGTCTGGGCCTATTTTGTCTGATTTTGCATGCCTTTGAAGTTGCCTTTATATTTCAAAGAAAGAATTGTTTACGATGGCCTGGTTTGGTCCCTTTTTTTGTGACACCTTGAACTTCATGTCCAAACTGTTGTTTCTTTCACTGACCAATTATAAATCATCATTTTGGGCCCAAAAAGACCAAAAATTCCAAAATCGTTTTGTGAAAATTTTTAATATTGATGTCCAATTGACAACCAAACATGCGTAACGAACCGTTTTGAAACTTTATAATATTTATTCAACATGTTAGGATGAACATTCAACCAAAAAAATTTAGAATAAATAGTCTTATATTTGACAATTCAACATAAACAACAGGTATGGCCATAGGCGTTTTTTGCTTTTATACATGCTCTAGTCAAAACGGGTTATATACAGCAGACCAAACAGTGAAGAACAGTGAAAAAATATATACCATCTAACACAAAAAGTGTTTAGAGGCCATCCCTTTATGAGTTTAGGTATTGTGGCCCATCACCTGATCAAAACTATGTACACACAATCAAGCTTCTTGAACACACGTTTATATACACAAATTGAGAAGACTGATTGTGGGGGGGAAAAATATATACTTAGCATTGGAAAAAAAGTATTTTCAAAAATATTTACAATAAACAAGTTAAATTTTTTTCAGGCATGCCATTCCGAAAAGCTGTTTCGTCCTGGAATTCCTTGCCTTCCAATAATCTTGCACAGTTGGAAGTGAAACCAAAGACATGTACAAGAGGAGTCCAATAAATTTTTCAAGCTCCTCCACTGTAGTGTCTGTCCACACAAACTTTTTCCCAATCTCTTTTCGGACTCTGCCATACTGGTTTGTGTGTTTGCACATATTCATCATTGTCGATGAGGTGAAGAACAGGTCAAAAAGTTCTTTTGGGGTGTATGCATGGTCACGATTCATCTGAGGTCCTGGTGGTCTCCGGGGTGTGAACCGGCTGCACTGTGGGGCAGTGTCTGTGTCTTGCTCTGTGCTCCATGGCACAGGTGCAGGCTGAGCCAGTGGTGATCGGCTTCTGCCGCGCTGACTTCTCCGGCCTCCCCTCCGCTGACATCTCATCGCTCTTCCGTGATGACCCCTTCTCCCTCGTCCTCTTTCCATTCGGGCAGTGAATGTATATTTTTCATTGTCACTATAAATGTACATGAAAAAAAAGTCAGTATTTATGAAAATAATAAAGTATAAAATAAAAATATATACAGCAATAAATAATAATGGAAATCTATATGTATGACAATAGAAAGAATACCATAGCAATACCATAGCTGATGAATTTGTGCTACATCCCTAATCTTCATATAGAAAGAAGAACAAATTATAAATTCCTGCCTGGGATACACACAGTGCACGTACGACTTTGATCTGATATGCACATTTTATTATTATATACACAAACACACACTTATATTGCATCAAAATTAACTTTGTCTTGCAGTATCAAAAGAAACTTTCAAAAGAAACTTTTTCAGCATTAAAAAAAACTTTCAAAAGAAACTTTTTCAGCATTAAAAAAAAAAAAAAGTGAGTTGGCTTACCTCTGCTCGTCGATGGCGTCACCCACGTGTTCAAATCCGTCACTATCTTCACTCGAGGACTCTTCCGAAGAAGACGATGATGACGAATTTAGACCATCCTCTTCCTCAAGTTGATCAAAAAGCACAATTGCTTGCGCTAAATTTAGTTTTCCGTTCATTCTCAAAGTCACACAAAGTCGCTGCTTGATCGAAACGGCCGTCGCTCGCCACCTCGCTGCTTCAGAACACTCCTCCATCTCATTCGGTGGAACCTCGCACGGCAGTTTTATTTATTAAAAAAAAAAAAAACGCATTTCGTGCTTCCACTGTGACTTCGAAAGGGTTCGTTTGATTTGTGTTTTTTTCATGGAGCTTCCGTTTTGAAAAAGGAAAAGAAATGATCGAAATATAGACATAAACAAATGATCCATGCAGCGTTTTAATGTTTTTTTTAGAGGACAATAAAACTATCAAACTTAAATGACAATATCTCACGTTTTAGTTGGTCGATTGACTTCAAATAATAACGAGAGTAAACCGCAACTTCCGCACTTTAAAACGAGACCAACCCACGGCATGTGGGTGACGTAATTAAAACGTGAGGGCGCTTCAAAGACGACGTGCGCTGAGGACGCGCCGGCGCGTCCTTCGACTCTCAAGGGTTAATATAAAATTTCTATAACTTGTACTAACATTTATCTTTTAAGAACTACAAGTCTTTCTATCCATGGATCGCTTTAACAGAATGTTAATAATGGTAATGCCATCTTGTTGATTTATTGTTATAATAAACAAATACAGTACTTATGTACCGTATGTTGAATGTATATATCCATCTTGTGTCTTATCTTTCCATTCCAACAATAATATACAGAAAAATATGGCATATTTTATTGATGGTTTGAATTGCAATTAATTGCGTTTAATTACGATTAATTAATTTTTAAGCTGTAATTAACTCGATTACAAATTTTAATCGTTTGACACCCCTAGTTTTAGCATTAAACTGAAATGATAATATTTTAAAAAATAAAATAATGTTGATAATAACCAAGAAAACTGAAAACTCAGTATTCTAGATCAGTGTTTTTCAACCGGTGTGCCAATTTATAACATTATTAGTTTGGCTCCTGGTGGTATTTTGAAGGACACTCAGCCTCAGGTGCAGGCGAGCGAGTTATAGTTCAAGAACTGCTCGGATTTCTAGCCATCAGCCACCTTGCTGTCCATGACAATTTGTTGGAATAAAACTCAGAGGGAGGATTGACGGTCGTATGGATAAATTGGAAAGGATACTTTCGTCAAGGACGTAGGTTCGGTCTCGATATTGGTAGGGACGATATAACAGGACAACCTGCATGTACACTTTTTGCTGGGGACGGGACATTAATAAGACCAAACTGGGTGAACGGCAGTCCGGGCTACATTTCTCACCAATAAGAACCTAATTAATTGATAGGCTAAATGATTAATGCAAAATAAATCTGTATTGATTTATATCAACTTTCACACTGCAAATTTACAGCGTAAAATCTTAATTTGATCATTTTTCTTAAATCTCGTTGAATAATTTTCTGCATCTTGTTTTGAGTTTTAAAGGCTAGTGAACAGATTAATGTGTCAGATTCTTCCACTTATTTTCAGTAAATCATATCATTTGCTCTTATTAAGCCCAAAAATCTAAAGGTCATATTTCACCTAAATTAAGAAAATAATGCTTACAAATAATGTTTTGAACAATATATATTCTTGAGTTAAGAACATTTGTTTTTTTGTTGTTGTTTTTTTTTAGATTAAATATAGAAGCTTTTGACTTAAAACAAGTCTGTTAAGCTTATTTTCAGCTAGCTATTTTTCTAATTTCAAGAAATTTGAGTGAAATTTACTTGAAGCACTGACTGGCAGATAATTTCACTTATTTCTAGATTTACACTGGAAACAAGGGAATTTAAGTTTTTCTTTTTTTCAGTTTTAAGGAGATGGGTTTTTGCAGTGCATATGTATAGGTTCAGGTGATACACTGTTCAATTCAAACCTTTGTTTTAAAAAACTACTAAAGAAACAGTTTGAAAACTTTAATTTTTATTATTTCAACTTTTATCAGCAAATTTGAATTACAATATTTGAACACACATTTGTGTATTATCATACAAAGAAATACAAAACTGTTAATCATCTCTTAACTCTCCAGGAATGCAAAAAAGAAAAATAATAATAATAAACATTTGTCATACATTAGTCTTAATATCACTCAAATTGTCTAACAAAAATAGATAAAAATGGAGCCTTCCTTCAGGAGAAAAAACTGCTTTTGTCCACAAGCACAGCCAAACTCAACAAAAAATGAAAGCTCATTTGGGCTGCTTTAAGACCACATAAGCAAAATAAAAATGAAAACTGGGAAGAAGGGGTTAAACCTTGGTTCACTATATTTCGTACAGCTGGGCAGAGTTCACTGTATTTCTCAGTTTAATTAACGTTTACATAGTAGAATACACATACAGGAGGACACTTGTGTTGAAGCAGTTTCCTACTCAGGCTTTCACAGCATTACAGCGGCTGCTGACCGAAAAACAAACTTCTAATATCCCTCCTCTTAGAAGCGGCCGGAGGAGGCGGCATGTCGACATGTAACGTAATTCTGCACTGTGGGGGAAGAGAAGGGGGGGGGGGGGTTTGAAATCAGCAGCCAATCAAACATGCGTTTGAGGAAAAAAACATGGACTGGCTCATTCAGCAAGTGGAAAAGGGGTAAATGCAAATCTGAAAATAATGAAAATAATTCACTTAATAATGGTAGGGTGAATTCTATCTTGACAACATATGGGAAGACAATCTAAATGAATTATATAACTGAACACATTAAATAATGCAAATAAGGTTGCTTAAAAGTTGGTGGCGACAATTTGAGCATCCTGAAAAGTTGGTAGTGTTTTGTCCGCACCGTTCCTATGCAAACCTATGCCCTTGACTTTCGTATATATCGATACTTGACGAGTCTAATCAAATGATGTACAGAAGACGTGTTGGGGTCCACATTGTCGCAGACAGCAAGGTGGCTGATGGGTATAATTCCGGGCAAGACGCAAGACGAACACTTACCCAGCTTGCATGCATGCAACTAAAGCCTGAGTTATGCTTCTGCGTTGCGGTGACAGTGTAGCGACTACGGCGTCAATGAGCATTCGATAGTTCTGCAGCAAGGGAACGTGTTGCTCTCTAATTCACTGCCAAGCCAACAGAGGGGTGTAACGTTGTGTTTGTACGGTTTTGGGGGACTCTTGTCAACTTCCTTTAGTTTTCTTCCAGTTAAACAACAATGCCAGCGGAGATGGAATGCTTGAATGTGGCTCTTCAGCTCTTCAACATTGAATAACAAATGTTGATCATACAAATGTTAAGGCGCAGGCGACGCAGAAGGCAGTTGCGGAGGTGGTAGAATATTTGTAAATGGCGGTGATTTCGCGCTGAACCGGAAACAACAGCCTGAGCGGATCAATCACATTCCATTTGCGTCGCGTCACCACGCTTTGACGCGATGTGTAGTCAGAATTTTTTGGAGCTGCACATCAGGCTACGGCAAAGGATCGTAAATCGGGTCTGCCGCAGACGCATAACTCAGCCTTAAGAACGAATGTGACGCACATGGAAGTCGTGCAGCCTTGGATACATTTTTAAGAAGGACAACTTTGAAATCCAAACTGAGCCCTGGACAAGATTCTGACCCGAAGGCCCGAGTATGAGTCATGCTAAAAAAAAAAAAAAAGCGAACAATCAAAGGCAAAGCAATACAATGAAAGCTATGTTTGTTTGGATTTACCGTATATGCCTGAATATAAGACGGCCCTGATTATTGGACGACCCCCTCTTTTTCAAGACTCAAGTTTGAAAAAAGACTTTTTGAACACTAAATTAATTTTTATACAGAAAATAATTACAGTACATCCGAAACATGATTATAACAATATATTTGAGAGAAAAAAAATGTTATTTTGCCTCATTCAAATCTTAATATCTGAACATTTAAATATGTAAACTACAGTGCAATCACATTTGTAAATGAATGGCTTCTGGTTTTTGAAATGTAAATAAACCAATCTATTGTGATAAAACAACAAAATTGCAATAACTGCATTAACCATCAAAATGAAGTCTAACTGTAGTCTTGAAACAAATCTGAATAAGGAAAAACATTGAAATAAAATAATGCAAACTGGTTAAACTTGGGAGTAGCTGAGATCTGTCATGACAAAACATATCTTCAATGATATCTGGCGCCATCTAGCGTCGTGAATGGGTATGATGTCTAGACCACGAATATAAGACGACCCCCACTTTTTCAGTCTTATTTCAATGCAAAAAGTACCGTCTTATATTCGGGCCAATACGGTACTAGTACACAGAAAGTCATTTTGGAACAATTTTAGTTCGTGGTGTGCTGCAAGATTTTTTCCAATGTTAAAACATGCTGCAAGTCGAAATGGTTAAAAAAACACTGCTTTACAATAACTGAAGGTGTGAAAATGACCTCTCGAAAGAATACGGAATTAGTGACTGGTCACTTTCTTCCATGGTACAAATAATCAACAGAGTGAGGGAGGATAAAACACTTGTTCTCCAGCAGTTGATTTGAAAAAGTAAGTAGTAAGTGTCATTTGAATCGACTGCTTAGAAAATTCTGAGAAAAATGTAGCACACATATAAAATAATGTTTTTGCTCCTGCCAAATCTAATACCAGAGACATCTTTTTGGATCCACCACTGCCAAGGTTCCATTTATGTTATTCACGCATCCTCAATGGCTTATGTTTTCTGTCACCTCCAATATAAATTTTCAATTTTCATCAACTGCAAATGCCTGTTACTGCACTATTTGAACAATATAAAGTCTTTGTTTTTTTCAGCATGTTAGAGTGCCAAATTAAACATCACCACATCACCTGACTGCAATTTGCAAACCATTAGGGTCTTGATCTTTATGTATTTTCTAAACCTGGGCTCTTGGCTTTCCTTCTTTCTATAATTATTTTAAGTTCATCATTATCATATTGTTATCTGTTTTTTTGTATATATGAATAGCAGCTTCACCCAGCAGGGAAGGGATTGAGATAAGTTTATTAAAAAAAAAAAAAATGATGAGGTTTTCCTGCCGCAAACAAAATGGGAACATGTTTTAATCTTTTATTTGTTTGAATGACTTTGCACTGATAAGAGGAAAGTCGCCACGCTTTAATGTCTCCCAAACTCTGCCAAGGATGTTGGTGAATTTTTCATCAGCACATATTTGCTGATCCGAAGTGGGTCGCACAGCTCCACTGCTTATTGGATGTTTGAAGACGTTGAGATAAAAGCTTCGTTGAGGACCAAGCTCCACACTTGATTACCTCTGACAAGCCGTTGCTTTACAGTTGAATGTATTTTTCTGTGTGGATCCGTTTGATATTGTGAAGAATTAGTCTGTTCAATTACTTAAATTAGCAGTTCGATAGGCTCGAGGTTAGCGTGTCTGTCCGATAGTTCTGAGGTTATTGGAAATCACAGAATTTCACACATTATCAGTTCATCGGCAATACCAAATGGACAGATGGATGAATATATCGGAAATCTTACGCCATGATCTAAAACTATTGCTCATATATTGTGTATAAAAATGTAATTTTACATTTTAAACTTTCTGTTTAGATTAGAAAGGGAAAAACAAGGACTACAGTAGCTATTCCAGCCACAGCACAGCATCGAGACCGTGCTTATCAAAGTTCTAAATGATACTCGTCGAAATAATGACGCAGGCAAATCCTCTGTTCTGCTACTGTTGGATCTCAGTGCCACATTTGACATGGTTGATTACAACATACTACTCAGCAGTTTGGAACAGTGGGTCAGACTCAGGGACACTGTTCTTCAGTGGTTCACATCTTATTGACAGTGCCTTGCAAAAGTATTTGGCCCCCTTGAACCTTACAACCTTTCGCCACATTTCAGGCTTCAAACATAAAGATATAAAATTTTAATTTTTTGTCAAGAATCAACAACAAGTGGGACACAATCGTGAAGTGGAACAAAATTTATTGGATAATTTAAACTTTTTTAACAAATAAAAAACTGAAAAGTGGGGCGTACAATATTATTCGGCCCCCTTGCGTTAATACTTTGTAGCGCCACCTTTTGCTCCAGTTACAGCTGCAAGTCGCTTGGGGTATGTTTCTATCAGTTTTGCACATCGGGAGACTGACATTCTTGCCCATTCTTCCTTGCAAAACAGCTCGAGCTCAGTGAGGTTGGATGGAGAGTGTTTGTGAACAGCAGTCTTCAGCTCTTTCCACAGCTTCTCGATTGGATTCAGGTCTGGACCTTGACTTGGCCATTCTAACACCTGGATACGTTTATTTTTTAACCATTCCATTGTAGATTTGGCTTTATGTTTTGGATCATTGTCCTGTTGGAAGATAAATCTCCGTCCCAGTCTCAGGTCTTGTGCAGATACCAACAGGTTTTCTTCCAGAATGTTCCTGTATTTGGCTGCATCCATCTTCCCGTCAATTTTAACCACCTTCCCTGTCCCTGCTGTAGAAAAGCAGGCCCAAACCATGATGCTCCCACCACCATGTTTGACAGTGGGGATGGTGTGTTCAGGGTGATGAGCTGTGTTGCTTTTATGCCAAACATATCGTTTTGCATTGTGGCCAAAAAGTTCAATTTTGGTTTCATCTGACCAGAGCACCTTCTTCCACATGTTTGTTCTCCCAGGTAGTTTGTGGCAAACTTTAAACGAGACTTTTTATGGATATCTTTGAGAAATGGCTTTCTTCTTGCCACTCTTCCATAAAGGCCAGATTTGTGCAGTGTACGACTGATTGTTGTCCTATGGACAAACTCTCCCACCTCAGCTGTAGATCTCTGCAGTTCATCCAGAGTGATCATGGGCCTCTTGGCTGCATCTCTGATCAGTTTTCTCCTTGTTTGAGAAGAAAGTTTGGAAGGACGGCCGGGTCTTGGTAGATTTGCAGTGGTCTGATGCGCTTTCCATTTCAATATGATGGCTTGCACAGTGCTCCTTGAGAGGTTTAAAGCTTGGGAAATCTTTTTGTATCCAAATCCGGCTTTAAACTTCTCCACAACAGTATCTCGGACCTGCCTGATGTGTTTCTTGGTTTTCATAATGCTCTCTGCACTTTAAACAGAACCCTGAGACTATCACAGAGCAGGTGCATTTATACGGAGACTTGATTACACACATTTGGATTCTATTTATCATCATCATCGGTCATTTAGGACAACATTGGATCATTCAGAGATCCTCACTGAACTTCTGGAGTGAGTTTGCTGCACTGAAAGTAAAGGGGCCGAATAATATTGCACGCCCCACTTTTCAGTTTTTTATTTGTTAAAAAAGTTTAAATTATCCAATAAATGTTGTTCCACTTCACGATTGTGTCCCACTTGTTGTTGATTCTTGACAAAAAAATTAAATTTCATATCTTTATGTTTGAAGCCTGAAATGTGGCGAAAGGTTGCAAGATTCAAGGGGGCCGAATACTTTTGCAAGGCACTGTACATGATATGGATTTCTTTGTGTCATTCGGAAATCATGAGTCGGAACGAACCAAATTGACATGTGGGGTTTCTCAAGGGTCCATTCTCGGACTGCTTTTATTTAACATCTATATGCTTCCTTTAGCTCATATCATGGAACAGTATGACATCTCCTATAACACCTATGCAGATGACACACAACTCTACATTTCTGTGTCCCCACATGTTTATAGTCCCTTATTCTCCCTGAGTAAATGCATTCATCATATCAGTGAATGGTTGTGCCAGATTTTTCTCCAATTAAATGTGGGGAAGATGAAGGTGATTCAATTCAGTTCAATTCAATTTTGTTTGCATAGCCCTCAAGCACAACAAGGTTGTATCAAAGGCCTTTGCAGAGGCAATATGATACACATTCAGAAACAGCAAATGAAGCAACAAAGATGAATAAATAAAGTCCTGGGCATCCCCCATCCTTAGACCCTTCATGTCGGCAAGGAAAAACTCCAAAAACTCCAGAGTCTTTGGGAGAAAATGAGAAACCTTTTGGAGTACCACAGTCAGGAGAGATCCACTCCCGGGATGGATAGACAGGAAGCACCAGGACTGCTAATGGGAATTAGCAGGCGAAGTTACAGTCCGTAAAGATGCAGTGGAGTAAAGGAACAAGAAGAGTTCCATCTGGCCAGATGGAGATGGGGGTAGCAACGAGGACGTCCATCCAGCCAGGGGTCCGGACAGTCAGGAGGCTGCAGCTGAAAAATAGCCCCTCCCCAGAGGAGAGGGGGGAAAGGGGACACCGGGTGACTAGTGATGAAGAGACTAGACAACTAGATATTAACATTAAAAAATAGAAATAAAGTAAGACAAGTGGTAGGTAGCGTGAGAAGAAGGAGATAGAACTCAGTGGCTGTACTTCCCCCAGCATTATAGCTTCTAGTGCAGCTTAGACTAAACTGTGAGTCTACTCCGACTATAGCTAGCCTGACCATAAACTTTGTCGAATAGGAACATTTTTAATCTAATCTTAAATGTGCAGACTGTCTCGGCTTCTTTAATATTAGCTGGAAGCTGATTTCATAAAACAGGGGCTTGGTGGCTAAAGGCTCTAGCTCTGACATTACTTTTAGAAACCCTGGGAACTACCAGTAGACCTGATCATTTCGGTGATCATTTCTGGTCCAAAAAAGGAAAGGTCAAAGATCAGCGCACACCTTGGCACAAAGTCACTCACAGCTACAAATCAAGTTAGAAATCTAACTATTGACTCAGACCTAAAATTTCACAGCTAACTAAAGTTCGTCTCTAAATCTGGCTATTACCACCAAAAAAATAGCCAGAATTAAAGAAACACTAGGTAACTTTTCAACCTTCATAAAATATTTTCATAACATTTGTGATCATATGCCAACTAGTTGAATGTGTAACCCATGTTAACATAGTCACCAAATTAAGAGCCCATTGATAAAGACAACCATTTAAAAAATACATTGTCTAAACATTAAAATGAAACATGTTTAAAAATCCTTGTTTAAAAAAAATCTAAAACCCGATATAATCAGTATACTAAGAATTATTTGTTTTAAAATAAATAAAAAGTTAAAATTATCCGCTACGCTTTTAAATCTCAATTGGCGAAATGCAACTCGTAGAATGCGCACTTCAACGCTGTTGTTCATTCTTGACTGAGGAAGGAAAGCGATGAGTCCATTTAGTGTTACTGCTAAAAAGATTAAAATATCATCAAATATGTGATACTAAAACGTTCTTTTAACTGTGTAAGGTGTATTTTTGGATTATCCACAAGCACTGTTCATCATGACTGTGTTCTAGTGTCCCTGATACCTGGTGTCCATCTGTTTCACATCCTGGTGGAATCACTCCCCCTGCTCGACGCTCATTGATCCAAGACTCTCAGGAAATCGTTCCATTTGTGAGAATAGGCAATGCATCTTGATGCTCATGTTGCATCTGAGGTTTCTGAAAGCAGTCAGCATATTGTTGACAAGTTCTACATAGTTCTTGGCCTTGTAGTTGCCAAGAAAGTTCTCCACGACCAAAATGAAATTCTTTCACGCTTCCAGTTCAACTTCGTTCATTGAGTGATCAAACTCTGGGTCTCTGATGAGCTGACAGATCTGAGGACCGACAAAGATGCCAGCTTTCAGCTTCTCAGTGGTCAGTCCTTATAATGCTGAGCACAGTCCCTGCTATCCCACATGCACAGAAAAAATGATATTTGGTGAAGCCAGACTGTTGTCGTCCACTGTATGAGAAAGGATGGTCGAGGGGGTGTGTATGTGATCTCTCCTGTTGATTCCAAACGGGGCGTCGTAGCGCCTCGCAAGAAAAACCAGCAGATTGCTCTCGACAAGACCTTGCTATTGGACATACATTTTTTTTTAAATCTTTTGTCAATTTTAACGTAGTTATGACATGTCAAATTTTCAGCTTTTCCGGTAGTCAAATAACGTTTTTTTTTTTTTTTTTTTTTCAACTTCCCATGCCTCTAGCGGAGCTACTATGTATGATATCGACATGGGGTCTTCACTGCTGTATTCCTTGATGAATTTAGAGCAAAATGGCGTATGGTTTGTCATAATTTGACATTTCATAACATGCCATATAAAGACTGAAGGCCGACCAGAAACCGAAAAACAGTATTTGGTCATAGACAAAAAAGTTGACCTGATTGAGCAAAACCAATGTCATTTTCGGATTCAGCACAACAAAATTGTCCAAAATCAACTGACAAAACTCAGACAACAAATTTGTTGTTGTCCAATGTAATCTCACTCCGTGTTTCAATTGTCTTTGTATTTAACTTTCTTTATGATTTATTGTGATTTTTATTAAACATTTTATCTCTGTGAATCTTTATATGATGTAAAGCACGTTGAATTGCCTTGTGTTGAATTGTGCTATACAAATAAAGTAAATACAAAAATCTTGATTTAAACATACAAAAAAGGAACATAAATCAGTAGTGATTGAGCTTATTTTGATATTGTGCACAACTAGATCTGTCAAATACATAGTACTATCATGACCCATTTTAATTATGTATAAATATTCTATATTTATGTATTGAGAGTCAATACAGTAGTTTTGATTAGCTTTAGCTGAGTTGATGTTTCTTGCATGGAACTGCAATTCAGGTAGACAGTGCCCTCTAAAGGTTTTATCCTGATAGTACATACTGTGTTTTTTATTTGCATTTATTTATTATTCATTCATTCATTCATTCATTGTTCCTATGGCTTGTAATGTATTGTAAAGTACTGTAAATACAGCCGACCAGTGCTTGATGACCACAGACAATTTATGTATTCATTTATTTATTTTAAAATTGTATAAGCGGCACGGAAAATGAATGAATATTTTCCTATTTTATAATAATACTTATTATTATTTGTTTTATGTCGTTGAACAAATATTACACATGAGTCCTCAACAAGTGGTTTGTGGGCAGTGGTATAATCTTCCCTAGTGTTTTGCATGTACCTAAATACAATGGGTATTTAAAATAATAATAATAATAATAATAATAATGTCTGTCATTCCTATCCATCCACTTGCCCCATCTTTGAATTCTCGATTTAGCCGTAGTGCGTGCAAGGCACATCACTAGATTACAAATGTCCCGATATTTATATACAGGATTGCACACGCGCTGATAATATGCAAACGATCCGCAAGAGGGCAGTGTGCGTCAATTCTTCAAAAGAAACACTAGTCATACTTGCACTGCTTAACTCAGAATTCAATACTATCATGAATTAGAAATGGGTGAGTGGGTCACTTGTAGATTTTCTTTTTAATGTCCAGTTATGTATGTAATTTTACTGTCATGTTTATAGATTCCAGTCCAAATTAAAAAAGGAGATTTAGTCTATAAATACATTTCTTGTTCTTTTTCAACTATTAAGTAACATGACTAGCCAGTATATGAATGTACTGCATAACTGCAGTGTTTTTGTATGTGCAAGCCGTGCATCTGTAATGTCTGTCATGCAGTATGTGTGCGGGGCTACATGCATAAGCAGCTGTGTGTAAGGTCACTCAACTTTCGGAACGGCCTTGGTAAGTGTCATGCAATGCAACATGGTAATAACTTAAATCCACATGAATGTGAGCCATGGAAGGCAGAGAAGATGCAGACTTTGAAGAAGTAATGGCTTCTACAAGATTTAATATCATGTGTGTCAGTCAAGAATGTGAAACATTTTTGCTCACTTAAACCTCTCACGGGGCTTCCACGAGAACATCTTTGTTGGGAAATGGCATCTACTTTATCTAAATAAGATGAGAGTTTTGATTCTGCACATCAGTTTATAAGCAAGATATCTCTGTGTCTTATCTCTTGAAACTGTATCATCTAAGTACATTTGGGAAAGCATGAAAACATAAAGCATATGTCACCTAGGGTTTTTTGTCATGCTGGTGTACAGGTTAAATTTTGACTCTAGTGCTGCAACGATTAATCGATTGAGTAATTCGATTCGAAAAATGATTGGAATTTTATTTTGATGCTTTGAGTACTCGTTTGATTAAAGTGGTGTTGTAATGGTTTGTTTTGAGAGTGTTTGCATTTAGTTGTATTGATTTGGGTGGATACACTGTCCTCTTGTGGTGACAGTGAATATGACACAACTCATTTCACATGGCTGAATCCAGCTGCTCCCTGTTAAGACCAACATAAGCTAAGTTTTTGTTTGAGCTAATGTTTTTTTTTATGCATTCGTAATTTAGTTCATTGTTATATTTTAGCCATTTTTGTGAGACTATGTGTTTGAACCATTTGTTAAGAGCATTGTAAAAAAAAAAAAAAAAAAAAAAAAAAAATTTAAAAAAGCATTTTATAGCATTTAAGCTAGAGGACTTTTGCTACATAAGTTATCCAGTTGTTCCTTTGTTGTACTTAGAGCCTCATTTATTTATTTATTTATTTATTTATACCGTTTGAGGCTCAGTTCACGTATTTTAATTATCTATGTTCCTTATCCGATTACTCGATTATTCAAACTAACTAGTTCATCGATCAACCGACTATTAAAATAATCGAGAGCTGCAGCCCTAGTATACTCAAACGTAGGGAACAGAAATGTGGCAAATCTAACATAATCTGTTAACAATTAAAAATGGGGGCAATTACTCGAGCAATATATAATTATGGCTGTCACACTCAAATTGTAAATGAATAGTGTAGAACTCGAAGAGCTTGCACACAATTCAGGAGTGTGAACCTCTTTCAGACTCTCACTTTGCATTTTTTTTATTTTAAATTATAATCCCTCCTTCAATTTTCCATTGATGTCGCTTGTATTTATGAGGGCCATGGTGAGTCTCAGCATATCTCAGATGAGTTTGGGTAAGTGCCAGGCTACGCCCTAGACTCATCTCCAGCCAATTTCTTGTAACATTTAAACAACCATTAACATTCATATTCACACTGAATATTTATTCAGTTTTCAAGGAAACTAACATTAACCATAGACTTCACTTTCAGTTGACAAGACAACTCCTACAGACATTGAGCCACGGCTTTCCGTAGGTGGGGGGCCAGGCAGAGCATCGTGGCAGCTTTCACTTTGACAAACTCAAACATGCTGCGTTCTAATGCCGGATTTAGGTTGAAACGGGACGAAAGTTTAAGTGCATACAAGCAGGCAGAAGTGTCTGTAGCGTGATTTGGTCAAAGATTCAAGTTAATTATTATATAAAATAGCACCATGTGTAGGTTCCAAAACGAAAAGCCTTCAGTCCGACGAGCTCCTCGCTCCGTCCCGCTCGCACTGCTGGTCAAGCGGCGAGGAAAAAAACACCCTGCACATTCTAAATTCATTTGTTTAATCCAACAAAGGGTAATCCAGAATTGTCATCCAAAAATGTAAACAAAGGAGCAACTGATATCTACATAGAGGGATAGAGAGACTAATTCAACTAGGAAGAGAGAAAAAAGAGATGTCAAAAACTGGGCTCTAAGCTTACTATGCTTCCTGATTCATGCCCCATGCTGACTGACTCCCACACTGAGCCATATATATATACGTCACGAACTAGTTCCACGAAATCAAACAACCAAATAACAATTAACAACTTGTTTTATGGAACAAATAAATTTACAATTAACATAAATAATTATCCAAACGTTATTTAGGCACTTACACCATTTTGAAACGTGAAAAAAATTAAATGAATAGAAAAAAATAGCATAACTTTAGCTTGAAATATTTACGTAAAATGAATGATAACTGCCTGGTTTTTTGCTTTTAACCAAGAATCTAGACTGTTTTACATTCATATCTCTAGAAATTCTGAGATGTACGCATTTATTTGCAAGAATTTTCAACTTAAAAAACTCAACATGGCCGCCATGTTGGATTTTGTATCCATTCACAGTAGCGTAACTTTAAAATACAACTTACATTAAAATAATTAGGTAATTTCTGGCCAACTTCCCCTTTTGTTGGCAAAAAAATAGTAATTTAGACATTTCTGCGTCCATACAAAAAAAAAAATCTGCTTTTAAGTGTGTAATTTATGTAACATTTCAATCTAAAAACGACGAGGGCCAGATACGACGATACGCAAGACGTGCTGAGGCAATAGTGACATTGGAATTTAACCTAAATAAGTTACCTGATACCTAATAAGAGTGTATATAGAGAAATGCAAAATTTTTATTATTATATATTAAGTTTCCGATGTGAAAAATGAGTGATTTATTAGCTGTTGAAAACATGTCAAAATTGCACTAAATAAAATAATAATAATAATAAGTTGCTATTTCGGCCAAAAACTTAGATGAAAATATAGGTGATTATCTTTGCATTTGGTGATTTTTGTGCACCTAGGGTGAAATCTGACAATTTTATAGCCATTTTGAATTTGTTATACTTATATAAAAAAATAATAATAATAATCGGATTTTTTTAGGGAACGACTTTGAATTTTTCGATGCCGCTGCTCACTGAGACTCATATATGCGTAAGGGTGCCTGTTTTAGTTTTAGGTCGCTAGCAGCTTTGGTTTTGAAAATATATGAATTTTAAGTTTTTGAAAATAGGCCCTCTACGGAGCCCCATTTCTCGTCAACTGATAGTGAAGTATATATATTAACATGTGGGTGTTGTCTGAGGGAATTTTAGCACTTTGAGCATAGCTACCCAAGCACATGGAATCCATTGTTAAAATTCGAAACACACTGTCATTTAGGAAATGAAAATAAATTACATGTATTCAATCAATGTATCATAATTGAAGCATTCTGGTAATTAATCTTTGCACATGCTGTGAGCATCAAACATTTTGGGTTCCAACATGGCAGCTCCATGTGTTGTGCAAGCAATAAATCCTGTAGCATTATTATTCATGCTACAAATGTTTCCTGTTACCTAAAAAGTGCCTGGTGCTCAATCTGGTTTTACTGTAGTTGCCTCTGAATGAATGATGGGATTATTTATATATTTCGCTATACTTTTGAAAGCAGGGCCTTTTACCAATAGAGTTGTATTTCTCCATTTTCTGTATATTTTGACATACAAGTGACCCTGTTTAAAGCTCTCTCTCCTGCTCTCTCCCTCATGGGCATGCATGCACACATGCACATATCCAGTAGGCTCCCCTCCATCCCTTCTGGATCAGGGTGATGCAGGGATGCAGGAGCTGCGGCAGCTTTTCTGACACGTTGCGTGACAAGCACTCACCAAAAAGGAAGGGGGACAAGATCAGGAGAAGGACAACGACTCTATTAAAAAAGGACGCTGCTGGACGTAAGAAGTAGGGAGTGGAGAAAGGAGAAGAGAAGAAGACCAGAGGGTGCTGCAGCCATGATGTCGGACACGCCGCTGCAGCGGAATGGCACGGCGACGGTACGGTGAGTAGACACTTTATCATTCATCTTAATCCATTCTTTCCCTCCGTCTCTTCTTTCCCTGCATGTACTCCACCATTTCTCACCCATCCATTTGACAGGGGTTGTCATGGGAACCAGAGCCCCGTCATGGTGTAGCTGCTGCTCAGTCATGACTAGAGAGGAGACACGCGGAATGCAGTGTACACTCCTACTCCTCCCTTGCTTTACATCGTGCACACTCATGCTCCCTCTGCAGAGCACTATGCAGTCAGAATTGTTACATATTATTTGTCATCTTCCATCAGGTGAAAAATGTATGTGACTGCCTTTTCTTGGATATATCTATCCACAACTTTAACAAGATAATGCAGTGACGGGAGTATGATTGAGGGTGTGTGTAATGTTGCATGTTCAGCATTGACAGTGTGCAGGCTGCAGTCTCAGTCCATCCTCCCTGTGTCAGCACAGACTGTCATACTGCAGGTCCCTTCCTTCAATATGTTTGTTTATGTTTTGTGTATGGAGATGTTGTTATTATTATTATTTTATTTTATTATATTCATACATTCAGACAGGCTCACAATTTGGAAAAACAGGCATTGCTTAGTACCCCAAGATTTTCAGGGCCCCCCTGTAACATAAACCCAGATTATATTATATATATTGACATAAATTTAAAGCAGTTATTCTGTGATTCCTAACTCATTAACCTAAAATAAATAAGTGTATTCTATCATGTTTTTTTATGCTCCACCTGCTTTCTCTTGCCATTGACTATAGTGCATCTACTGCAAAAGCAGACATTATTCAAGGAGAGGCTAGCAAATCAAACTTGAGCGTTGTGAGGAAAAGGAAGTAGGGTTAGGCCGGTGGAGTGGAAAAGAGGAAGAGGCAGGATTAAAAACAATTTCACCAAGACAACCAAAGGTTTGGGCTAAATCAACAAAAGCAAAAGCCGGGTAGCCTTGCCATTTGCTATATACTGTAATTTGCGTAATCTGCGGACTATAAACCACTACATTTTTCCCCTTATTTTGAATCCCACAGCTTATTGTTCAGTGCGGCTTATTTGTTGATTTATTAGGTTAATAGGTAACACTTTATTTGACAGCGGCGTCATAAGACTGCTATTCGACTGTCATAATTATGACATGACACTATCATGGGCAATAATAAATGCATATGACAGATGTCATTAAGTGTCATCCAGAAAATTATGTCTCTAACTCCATTTATGTCCAGCTCGGACTTTTACATCCATTCAAAAGTGAGATAATTTGCAGTATGACACAAAATGATATTTGTCATAAGCATTTATTAATGCTCATGGCAGTATCATGTCAGAATTATGATGATCTTATGACAGTTTTATGGCGCCACTGTCAAACTGTTACCAAATACCGCAACTAGCAATTAATAAAATAAATGGAACAGTAACTGAAGAAATAATTAGCACAGAACATGAATTTTGATTGTTATTTACATCTATAGCGCTGCAATGCATTCTTGGAGGCATGCTGGACGACAACAGTGTTAATAGCAGTGATAGCCAAATGAAGCTTCTTGAAGCAATGAAGACTTGCAGCCAATTGGTTCAAAACTTCATGGTGGTTCATTTGGTCTTATGACAGTCTTATGATGCCGCTGTAAAATTAAGTGTTACCGATTAATATCTTTTGTTGTAAATATCCCATAATAAATGGAGGACGGCTGCGGCTTATAGTCCAGTGCGGCTTATCTGTGAACAAATGCCGTTTTTGTGTCAAATCTGGTGGGTGGCGGCTTAAATTCAGGTGCGCCTTATAGTCTGAAAATTAAGGTAAATGCTGCCATTGCCAGCCTAGGCGGATGCAACTGAGGAGTCGAGAGTGACAAAAAAGACGCATTTCATGACGGTGTATTTGCCCAAAAGAGTAACATCAAATTTGACCACGCACAGCAAAATGAGTCAGAAGCCACATCGATAAATTCCCAGAATGATGTCACTAACAGTCCAAATTTTCAAAATGGACAGTTCCTCATTAAACGTTCCATAAACACCTATTTTTTTTATTTAGAGTTCCATTGTTATGTAACAAAAAACATTGCAAAGGATTGAAAAATTATGTTTTCTTAAAGGTTTTCAACCGAGAAATCAGAAATGTTCCGAAACATAGAACAAAAACCATGGTTCGTTTTCTTTAATTGTGATGATTTCCTTTAGCTAATTATCCATTTGATAATGTTATATTGTTATAAGCTAAAACTGGAAGGGAATGCTTTTCCCTAATACGTACTCCATTTAATTTTAGCATAGAACGTCGGTATCTGAAAAAAGCGGCCTCTGATTGGTCTACTGACTAATTTACCTGTCTATGAGTAGTCTATTTCTACGCATAGCAAATTGTGGGATAGTTAGAGATAGAGTTTATTGTCACAATGCTTGATTCATTTCTCAAACATGGACAGTCTGATTTGGAAAATTTAAAGGAACTGTCAAAAGAAGTCAGAAGTTAGTTATAATCTGTTCTGAACCAGCTAGCAATTTGCTTGGTGCTGCAAGTACATACAGTGCCTTGCAAAAGTATTCGGCCCCCTTGAATCTTGCAACCTTTCGCCACATTTCAGGCTTCAAACATAAAGATATGAAATTTAATTTTTTTGTCAAGAATCAACAACAAGTGGGACACAATCGTGAAGTGGAACAACATTTATTGGATAATTTAAACTTTTTTAACAAATAAAAAACTGAAAAGTGGGGCGTGCAATATTATTCGGCCCCTTTACTTTCAGTGCAGCAAACTCACTCCAGAAGTTCAGTGAGGATCTCTGAATGATCCAATGTTGTCCTAAACGACCGATGATGATAAATAGAATCCACCTGTGTGTAATCAAGTCTCCGTATAAATGCACCTGCTCTGTGATAGTCTCAGGGTTCTGTTTAAAGTGCAGAGAGAATTATGAAAACCAAGGAACACACCAGGCAGGTCCGAGATACTGTTGTGGAGAAGTTTAAAGCCGGATTTGGATACAAAAAGATTTCCCAAGCTTTAAACATCTCAAGGAGCACTGTGCAAGCCATCATATTGAAATGGAAGGAGCATCAGACCACTGCAAATCTACCAAGACCCGGCCGTCCTTCCAAACTTTCTTCTCAAACAAGGAGAAAACTGATCAGAGATGCAGCCAAGAGGCCCATGATCACTCTGGATGAACTGCAGAGATCTACAGCTGAGGTGGGAGCGTCTGTCCATAGGACAACAATCAGTCGTACACTGCACAAATCTGGCCTATATGGAAGAGTGGCAAGAAGAAAGCCATTTCTCAACGATATCCATAAAAAGTCTCGTTTAAAGTTTGCTACAAGCCACCTGGGAGACACACCAAACATGTGGAAGAAGGTGCTCTGGTCAGATGAAACCAAAACTTTTTGTCCACAATGCAAAACGATATGTTTGGCGTAAAAGCAACACAGCTCATCACCCTGAACACACCATCCCCACTGTCAAACATGGTGGTGGCAGCATCATGGTTTGGGCCTGCTTTTCTTCAGCAGGGACAGGGAAGATGGTTAAAATTGACGGGAAGATGGATGCAGCCAAATACAGGAACATTCTGGAAGAAAACCTGTTGGTATCTGCACAAGACCTGAGACTGGGACGGGGATTTATCTTCCAACAGGACAATGATCCAAAACATAAAGCCAAATCTACAATGGAATGGTTAAAAGATAAACGGATCCAGGTGTTAGAATGGCCAAGTCAAAGTCCAAACCTGAATCCAATCGAGAATCTGTGGAAAGAGCTGAAGACTGCTGTTCACAAACACTCTCCATCCAACCTCACTGAGCTCGAGCTGTTTTGCAAGGAAGAATGGGCAAGAATGTCAGTCTTTCGATGTGCAAAACTGATAGAAACATACCCCAAGCGACTTGCAGCTGTAATTGGAGCAAAAGGTGGCGCTACAAAGTATTAACGCAAGGGGGCCGAATAATATTGCACGCCCCAATTTTCAGTTTTTTATTTGTTAAAAAAGTTTAAATTATCCAATAAATTTTGTTCCACTTCACGATTGTGTCCCACTTGTTGTTGATTCTTCACAAAAAATCAAAATTTTATATCTTTATGTTTGAAGCCTGAAATGTGGCGAAAGGTTGCAAGGTTCAAGGGGGCCGAATACTTTTGCAAGGCACTGTACCAGTGGACTGAACTGGTGTCCATACACTTGCAAACATAATGGCTGTGAAGTCAGTGTCTGGGAAAAATAATAGAATAAAGATAGCCTTGGTAACTGAAAAATGACGCTAATGCGATGGTGATATCAGAAGGAATGACAGTTAGCCGATAATATCGGTCAATTATATCGGCCGATAAAAGCATTTTAAAATTATATCGAATAAAATCAACAACGGCTTTTCATAATCGGTTTTGGGCCAATATGCATGTGCATATTTGATATGGGAGCGTCTTATTGGCACTTTGCTCTCGCCATTGATCCAAAAAAACTGATGTTTTCTCCATTTTGATTTCAATAATAAATATAGACTTTTTCGATAACTTCAGTTAAGGTGCTTCTCTTATTTTTCACAGAATATTTATTTGGAAAACCTTGAAGTTTTTACATTTATCATTATCAAATGCATCCAGTAGGGCATCACAATACAATTAGCCATAATATGTTAAGTCCATGACTGCATATATCGGTATCGGTTTGACATCGGTATTGGATATTTGGAGTTTGACAACATCAGGATATCGATTATCGGTAAAAAAAAAGTCATTATCAGACAACTCTGATGACAATAAAAATCAGGTTCAGACATTACTGACGAAACAAATGATGATGATGATTAAGATCCCCTGTTGTTGATGAAGTTCAAATTGACTGGTTCAAACTGGATTTTAAACGGGCCCACGGATAGAAAGGCTTGTAGTTCTTAAAAGATAAACATTATTATGAGCTAAAATAATTTTATATTGAAACCCCTCTTGATGTTTTCGTTTTTATACACTTTGTGAAATTAGTTCAACTAGTAAGTCGCTATTGTTGTTGACGTCGCAGGGCGGTGAAATCACATGGTTACGCTGCCGGGCTCCCAGAGTATGAATTTAGCGATATAAATATGTCATTTGTTCAACCCTTTCACTTTGAACCCGAGAGGAACATTAATGAGCATGACAGCACTGTCAATATTTCACAAAACGAGCAGCAAAAGCAAAATGAACAGGAAAGACAGGATGAGACGAGACGAGAGTAGGAAAAGAACAACGGTGTTCTGCCAAAATGTGCTACACCGGCGAAACGCTCAACAAGAGGCAAATTTGACACCCGAAGTACCACCATGGACTTTCAGCTAGTTTTGTTTAGATGCATACAGACAGAACATACTCAAAGACGCCTTACGAAAATACTTAAACATAGTAATATCAAATAAGGGTGGCTTAAATATGCTACGTGACTAATGTGGTCAACAGATCAACAATCTGCTTTAAAGCTACCACAAGAAAACACAATGCTTAAAAGTATGAGCGATAAACACATGCAAAAAGTATTTTGAGGCAATGAAAAGGTAAAAAAAAAGACTCAATAAAAACACAAACAGTAAGTACTCGCCGCTTTTAACCAATGTGCACATGTGTTAGACGTCTCACCGCGTAGAAGTAATTGGAGTAACCCGGTAGTGTCAACCTAGTGATAGTGGCAATCTACGTCATCACCCCGAGGCTCCATTGCGCGCATAAAAAATGGCGCCCTCCGTAGGTTAAAATATGTACTAAATAATATCGATTTTTGAATCAATGACAATATTTTGTGTGTTTCTAATAACATATATTAGTAAATGAGAACCATTGTGGCTTATTATAGCCCATTAGTCTTTAAGTCTGAAGTTCCCTTTAAAAGTTAAATGAAATACGTTTCATGGCTGAAACATACGATTAATGGTTCCTAAGTATGTACTGAGTTTCTGTGCCAAATTTGGTGGTTGTCTGCATCACAGACATGCTGGTTGGCAAGGACAAGTGTAGGTCATGTTCTAGAAAATAGTGCCATTTCTCGGTCCATTATCTTCTAATTTGGGTAATCCAAGTTGCACAGGTCACCCAACTTCAAGTCGCAATTTCTAGGAGATTAAATGCTATAGCAAACATTTTTGGCATGACATTGGGAATCTGTGATTATTCTTTTTGATTATACCAAAATCTCAGTTTTCATAAATGGATCACTGATTCATATTGCACCAATATTTATTCAAGTTCTTATATATATGTACAGTACAAGCATCAAAATCATTCACAGCTCTACATTAAATGTTTTACAGGCTTCGAGGAGTGTGTTTAACCCCATTAAATTACTATCTCACTAAATAATGCACAATACAATTTTGGTGCTGAGCCAACTCATCTTTTAGCCTTGATGGATGTTTGCCTTCCCATAAGTGCTTTTCTAGTTCCATATGAACATTATCATTCATTAGTCATTTTGCAAATTGGTATTTAAGACAAATGATGACTGATATATAAAAGTATCTGAATGAATGCTTTCAATAGATTCAGTTGTGTCCAAAATGAGTGGTTGAAATTGAGACAGTAAGACAAGGAGTGGGAATGCTTTGTGGGTGTATGCCTATTATACTATCATGACTGGACATGTAAGAAAACCAATAGTATACAGTAGTATTTCTCTCTCTCTCAGAGCTTTCTTTCACATCAGAGCAGTGTTGTCAATAACAGCGTTAGAGTGTAACAGCGTTATTTTTGTCAGTAGTGAGTAATCTAATTCATTACTTTTCTTTGCAACGCCATTATCGTTTAGTGAGGATGTGAAGGCACCAGCTACTACAATTTGGGTGAATGACGTGGGAGATACAGAGTGAGCAGAGCGGGAGGGGGGATGAGGGAGGGGGTTGTGAGGCCATTTCAAACTTGACGCTAGGTTCCTCGGAGCGTTAGCATAGCATTCGCATTCTCGCTAGCATTAGCATTTAGCTTGGCGATCGTCATCTTGAAGTTTTGGTCAACTTTTTTTTTTTTTTTTTTTTACATACATTTCGCGGCATTCAAGTGGGTACAACTAATTAAAAATAATGGACTGTTTTCACACAAGTCACGGTTCAGTATACACCTCTGTACGTGGGTCACGGTTCGGTGCGGGTTCAGTACAACAGGAAAAACAAAAATTCCTTTTTCTCACAGCATTTGAATGTTAAAGTTTGTATACCATGACACTCTTATATGAGTGAAATTTTTAAAAATGTAAAAAGTGTGACCTATGTTTTTTTTTTTTTTTTTAAATTGAATGAAAAAGACAGTTCAATCCGTTAATATAAACATATTTGATGTGACAGACGTTATAGAGTGGATGATGTAATAGCGTGTGGAACATGAAAAGTAACGTCAATTACGTTGGCGAGTAACTACCGTATTGGCCCGAATATAAGACGGTGTTTTTTGCATTGAAATAACACTGAAAAAGAGGGGGTCATTTTATATTCGCGGTCCAGACATTATACCCATTCACGACGGTAGATGGCGCCAGATATCATTGAAGCGATGTTCTGTCATGACAGATCTCAGCTATTCTCCCCATTCACGACGCTAGATGGTGCCAGATATCATTGAAGCGATGTTCTGTCATGGCATATCTCAGCTACTCTTTTTAGTTTAATAAGTTTGCATTATTTTATTGCAATGTTTTTCCTTATTCAGATTTGTTTTAAGACTACAGTTACAGTTAGACTTTGATGGTTAATGCAGTTTTTGAAATGTTGTTTTATCACAATAGATTGGTTTATTTACATTTCAAAAATCAGAAGCCATTCATTTACGAATATGATTGCACTTTAGTTTACATATTTAAATGTTCAGATATTAAGATTTGAATGAGGCAAAATAACATGCTTTTTCTCTCAAATATATTGTTATAATCATTTGTTTCGGATGCACTGTAATTATTTTCTGTATAAAAATTTATTTGGTGTTCAAACAGTCTTTTTTCAAACTTGAGTCTTGAAAAAGAGGCCGTCTTATATTCAGGCCAATACGGTAATTACTCTTACATTGAGGTAACGGAGTTACTAACTCAATTACGACTACTACTACTACTTACTAAGTAATTTGTAACTGTAACTAATTGCTTTTTGCAATAATATTTACAAAACTGCATCAGAGTTACTGATCAAGAGAATGATCAAGTCTGAAAATTCAAGAATGAGTTGGAGGCTATTAAAGCTGACTTTTTTTGTGGTATTCTGTTAGTTGCATTCATCTGTGGTGTAGAACAACAGCATAGAAACGAGAAGTGTATCTAATAAAGCATCCATGCATAAACAACTTGATTTATCATACCCGCGCACACTTTTTGGTATGTGATTTTATGGTTGTCAACATTGTCCATACTTCATTGCATGGTACAATTTGACACTGAAATCAATGTTCTTGATACTAATCCTCAACTAAATAAGGTCAATTTTAAAAGCCTGCACCGAGGTCAAGTGGGTCACTGTCAAATTCTCTCAGCCCTGACCTGCACAACTGAGAGCTTCTAGTTTGCGCCGCATAAATTGCGAGCTGACAATTACACAAAATGTCAGAAAAATGCTTCCAGATTTGTTTAAACTTTCTGATTGGGTTACAATATGCAAGTAGGGGAGATGACATGCAGACTGTGTCACATGTAAACAAGTAGACCTCCTTAATGTAAAAAAATATGCATGAGATCAAGCTCTGGCAGCCTTATAAGCAGAAAAATAGCTTCTTGAGGTTAAGCATTCACTCACGCACATGTAAGCTTTTCCAGTTTACTTTCCTTGCGGATCATTGTTAAGATCCCCTTCCTCCATTAAACTCTGTTTATGTTGTTATTTTCCTCTCTGTGTTCATGTGTTCGTGTGTGTATGTGATTTTTCCTGCTTCTGGTTCCACATCTGGAGGCCATTACCTCTGAGTTGGGATCGAGGGTGGGCGGAGCTGGGCTGACTCGCCAGTGAGGTCACTATGTCGTCGTGGCGATGCAGATGAACAATGATGCCGTTGTCTCTGGAGGTGGGCACCTAATGTAATGTAGCTGATGCCAAAATTGAGGGAGGGAGCTGGCAGAATTTTTAGGAGGGAATAAATAGGGACGGTGACTGAATCGGAACATAATACTGTGGTCTGAGAAATTGAAAAGTTTGGGATAAATAGAAGACGCACGTGGTGAATAGCAGTGTGCACAGGGCAATTTAGATGCATAGTGTGATTGGTGTTAATACAGGTCAAAAAGAAAAGCCAGACAAGTCTTTGGTGTAAGCTTTCAGGGCAGACAGCTGCCCAACTCAGTCTGGTTATGAGACGATAATAGTACACATGTGCATGTCTAAGTACGGATACAGTTTCATCACACTAACATAAAGAGGGAGCTGCACAACTTTCTACTTGTATGATCAAACATGTAAAGCTGTGAAGTTGAACTTGTTGGAGAGACAATAATTACAGCGAATAGTTAGACATACAACCCAAATGTCAAACAAATTTTAATTGTTTTTTGTGGAATATTATACCACATACAGCTAAATAATTAAACCACATGAGATTTTTAGGGTTAGGTAATAAAAAAAAATACATATATACAGTACTAGTACTTCTCATAAAATGTGCATATTGTGATGAAGTTCATTATTTTCTGTAATGTACTGATAAACATTAGACTTTCATATATTTTCATATATTACACACAACTGAAGTAGTTCAAGCCTTTTATTGTTTTAATATTTATGATTTTGGCAAAAAAAAGTCAAGAAAAACCAAAAATCCCTATCTCAAAAAAATAGCATATTTCATTCGACCAATACAAAAAAGTGTTTTTTAAGACAAAAAAAGTCAACCTTCAATTAATTATATCAGCTACTCACTCAATACTTGGTCAGGAATCCTTTTGCAGAAATGACTGCTTCAACGCGGCGTGGCATGGAGGCAATAAGCCTGTGGCACTGCGGAGGTGTTATGGGTGCTTCGATAGCGGCCTTAAGCTCATCCAAAGTGTTGGGTCTGGTGTCTCTCAACTTCCTCTTCACAATATCCTACAGATTCTGTATGGGGTTCAGGTCAGGAGAATTGGCAAGCCAACTGAGCACAGTAATGCCATGGTCAGTAAACCATTTACCAGTGCTTTGGTACTGTGAGCAGGTGCCAGGTCGTGCTGAAAAATGAAATCTTCATCTCCATAAAGCTTTTCAGCAGATGGAAGCATGAAGTGCTCCAAATTCTCCTGATAGCTAGCTGCATTGACCCTGCCCTTGATAAAATACAGTAGACCAACACCAGCAGCTGACATGGCACCCCAGACCATCGCTGACTGTGGGTACTTGAAACTGGACTTCAGGCATTTTGGCATTTCCTTCACCCCAGTCTTCCTCTAAACTCTGGCACCTTGATTTCCAAATGACATGCAAAATTTGCTTTCATCTGAAAAAAGTACTTTGGACCACTGAGCAACAGTCGAGTGCTGCTTCGCTGTAGCCCAGGTCTGGCGCTTCTGCAGCTGTTTCAGGTTCAAAAGTGGCTTAACCTGGGGAATGCCGCACCTGTAGCCCATTTCTAGCACACGCCTGTGCATGGGGGCTCTGGATGCTTCTACTCCAGACTCAGTCCACTGTTTCTGCAGGTCCCCCAAGCTCTGGAATCGGCCCTTCTCCACAATCTTTCTCAGGGTGCAGTCACCTCTTCTGGTTGTGCAGCATTTCCTGCCAAACTTTTTCCTTCCCACAGACTTCCCACTGAGGTGCCTTGATACAGCACTCTGGGAACAGCCTGTTCGCTTAGAAATTTCTTTCTGTGTCTTAGCCTCCTGCTTGGGGGTGTCAATGATGGCCTTCTGGATAGCAGCAGTCAGGTCGGCAGTCTTGCCCATGATTGCGGTTTGAGTAATGAACTAGGGCTGCAGCTATCGAATATTTTAGTAGTCGATTAATCGATGGACTAGTTAGTTTGAATAATCGAGTAATCGGATAAGGAACGGTATAAATCTTTTTTTTTTTTTTTTTAAATGAGGATCTATGTACAACTAAAGAACAATTGGCTAACTTACATAGAAAACGTCCGCTAGCTTAGTTTAGTCTTCTTAGCTAGTTTTTTTTTTTATTTTTTACAATACTCTTAACAAATGATTCAGACACATATTCCCACACAAAAAAATGCTAAATATACCTATAAACTAAATTATGAATGAATTAAAAACATTAGCTCAAACAAAAACTTAGCTTATGTTGGTCTTAACAGGGAGCAGTTGGATTCAGCCATGTGAAAAGAGGAAGACCAGATGGCAGTGTATCCACCCTAATCAATAAAACTAAATGCAAACACTTTCAAAATAAACCATTACAACGGCACTTTAATTAAACGAATACTCGATGCAACCAAATCTAATTGGAATATTTTTTTTCCAATCGAATACTCGAGTTAATCGATTAATCGTTGCAGCACTATAATGAACCCGGTCTCAGGAATCTTTCGCAGGTGTTTTGAGTTAATTCGTTGATTCAGATGATTAGGTTAGTAGCTTCTTTAGAGTACCTTTTCATGATATGCTAATTTTTTGAGATCGGGATTTTTGGTTTTTCTTGACTTTCTTGCCAAAATCATCAATATTAAAACAATAAAAGGCTTGAACTACTTTAGTTGTGAGTAATGAATCTAAAATATATGAAAGTTTAATGTTTATCAGTACATTACAGAAAATAATGAACTTTATCACAATATGCTATTTTTTTTTTTTTTTAGAAGGACCAGTATATTTTACCACTTTGGCATTTCAGTGACTTGACAAACCTATTTTCCAATCAGCGCCAAGCCTTGCGTTTCCTGGCTTTTGTGGCCAGTCAATGGAAAGCAAGTTTTCCTGCACTGAACTGGCTGCTAAATCAACTAGCACATTGCACAGTGTACCTCAATGTGGTATGAACAAGACAATGTTGAAAAGGATCATTCTCCACAGTTTGGCATGCACTTACAGTAGTCCACGGACTGGTCGGTGGAAAAAAATGATAGACACATGATTAGTATTAATAGAAAATAAAGTTGGATTAAATATTTGCATAAAAAAACCTGAAATAAAAAGTGCTTGCCTGACTTGCGGTGCACTTTGTGTTTGAGGGCATCTCATTGTCTGTATTTTGCATTTTAGTGTTAATATTCAACTTTATTTAATCATGATGAAATACAATTTAAAAACATCCAAAATGCTTACTATGTTTAGGCACCTTCTGATTGAGCTGCTTGTAAAAGTGAGTTGGGCTCACTGCCAAACTGTACAAAAAAATTGTCAAAACGTGCAATTCATGTCACTTGTTTTTCAGAGCACAACTATGTTTCCATATCTGAGGCTGCATTGAGAAAAATCTTTTCGTCTGTTGGTCCATAGCAGCAGCAGCCAAGTAACAGAACGACTCAACAGCTGCAGTTATGCGTTGTTATTCTCGCTGAGTAACCCAATGTCTGTTATGTCTGCGCTTGTTTGCATGTACAGTGTAGGTGTGTGTGTGCGTTTGTGTTACATGCTTCTGTATTCCCCAGTGAGTCTACCGGCACTGCTGCTGTTTTTTCCTTATAAGGACGTTAGCCCCCGAAAGGGGGCTGAGAGAGTAGGGAGAGGAATGAAGGAGGGGAGAAATGAAAATGATTGGAAGCAAATGTTTCGATGAAACAGGTATAGGCATTGAGGTGGGAAGGCGTGTTGAAGGACAAAGATGCAATAGTGGACAGCGGATGACCTGAAATTAAAATAAAATTGAAAAGAAGACTGCTAGAATAAAGATGATAAACATTGTCTTCTCCAAAACTTTGAAAAGAAAGTAAAACTCAATTAATTTAACGGAAAATTCCTTTTTTCATATTAATAAAAGCATTACCTGGTCCTAAGCAGAGGTGGGTAGTAACGCTTTACATTTACTCAGTTACATATACTTGAGTAATTTTTGGAGAAAAATGTACTTCTTAAAGTAGTTTTACAAAATCGTACTTTTTACTTTTACTTGAGTAGATTTGTGACGAAGAAATACTACTCTTACTCCGCTACTTTGGGCTGCACAAGAGTCGCGACTTTTTGGGGCTGTTTACATGCTGACTCTCCGAGATTACGAAAAATTTCAAATTTGCATTTATATGGTTTCATCTCCATCCAAACAATGGAGATGTTTCCGTGTGAAAACGATGTAGTATTCATGCCAGGCCCTAGGGGGCAGTGAGGATTTACGAGGCGACAGCCAATGATGCACTTTGACGCCAACAACCTCCTCAGCCCGGAAGACAACATACCCGCCCACTCCAAGCAATGGCATTTTACTTTTGCTCCAAAAGGCACAAAAATGGAAACATTCACTATATTTAAATTAAAAATATTAAAAACAGTAAATTAAAGCCGATGTTCCGCCATATTTGCTGTTTTTAATGTTTAGAAGCACCGCTGCGCGCACCCAATTTGACGTGTGCGAGTGCTGACGTTATCGGCGCGGGAGCTTTCCGTTGATATGATGCAGAGCAAGCCCCCGCAATCGAATCCTTCCACTTTGGAGCCCGGATTCAATGGTTTGCGTCTTCGCCTTCCGTTTTCGCCGACATCATATGAAGGCGAGGCCATTCCGCAACAGTCATTGTGTCTTGGTGTCGTACAGTCGCCATGTAAACTGCTCCTTTTTCTCTCTTGACTATACTTTTGCTGGCATAGCGGCTCACCCAGGCTCACCAATCAGACACAGCAAGAATAATCGAATGACTCCATTATACCAATTACACATAGCAATGCAGTTACAGTACATCACCAAGCACAAGCTTGCAGTTGAGTCCTATGATCACGCCGGTGTTCTAACATCACATTGGCGTCTTTAAAATGCCATCAAAAAGACGGCATTTTATAAAGAAAAAGAAAAATCATCAAGGGTGCAAGTTCAAAATCTCTCCTCAATTTTATTTGGCACCGATAGACCACGAAAAACCAGACAGAGTTTTAGTTTCATGGTGGAAAACATGTTTATCCACTAGAGCAGGGGTCCCCAACGGCCGGGCCACGGACTACGTGGTGCATTTGGTACCGGGCCGCACAGAAATAATAAATAATTTATTAACGACTGCATTCTGGCCGATTGACTTTGGCCTGTGCCGCTTAACACACCAATATCCCTGTCTACTCTAGATATACAACTACAGGATAGGATGTCGTCATAGAAATGCATTGATTGGACTGTTAGCAGTACATCTTGTTTTGTATATCTATGTCCGCTTGGCCTCGATAATAACGTATGACATAGGTCGTCGCCCATCACATTTGTTCCCAGAAATAATTAGCCCCCACACTAGAATGACTGAAAAACAGATGTCTTTGGACAGATTTTTTACAGTGAAAAGGGAGCCTGACGAGCCAGAAGATGAGTCTACAACCTCAAAGAAAACAAAGTCTATGCTACTTCCCAATCACTAAAGACCCACAAACTGCGAAGGAGTGGATTCTTGACCCGTATGTGAATAAACCGAGTGATTCAAGCATGAATATCAGCTTGTAGAGATCGCAAATCACGGCGAACTTAAATGTACATTTGAGACAACCATGGAAAATGAATGAATGAATGAAGTCTAACGAGGTTCCAGATTAAAGTCATTTCGGAATACTGTATCCTGACATCGCTAGGAGAGGAGTGGAGTCTTTGTGAAGCGGGCTTCTCTCACTCCCATCTCGGGACCAACTCGTCACAATGAAACAAGCTCAGGCCTCCCACTGATTCAGCAGGTGAGTTGTATTTTTGTCCCGCACATTGCCGGTGTTCGGACAAATTTGGCATGCACGTAACGTTAAAAATGACCACGAATGCAGCGATTCCAAAGTACACACTACAAACTTTCTTTAAAGAAAGGAATATTAACTTACGTTTGCCATGTTAGCTGCACACAACAACTGCATGCAGCTCTCTCACTTAAGGACTTCGCTGTGTCGTTAAGCATTCATTTACGCCATTTTTGTGTTGCACATGTATGTTTATGATGTAAATAGTTTTTTAGCACCATTGGATAACATTGAGTGTCAAACTGAACATAAAAGAGGGCTTTTTTCACCACCACAAAAGCTTTGGGAGCAAAATTTTATAAGGGTGCAAAATTCTACAGAACACCGGTCCGTGAAAAAAAGATCCAAATCACACCAGTCCTTGGTGCAAAAAAGGTTGGGGACCCTGCACTAGAGGACAGTCATGCACTCAGGACAAGTGATTTTCAAAGATTCTGGTATATTTTTGGCCTAGTAGGTTATAGTATAATAATAAGTTCATATAGATGACCTTGTGCTGAGAAAAATATGCTATTGTTTTAAAAAATAAATGAAACAATATAAGGAATTACTCGGTACTTGAGTAGTTTTTTCATCGAATACTTTTTTACTTCTATTTGAGTAAATTATTTGTATGACTACTTTTACTTACTTTTTGTACGTGAGTAATATTATGTGGAAGTAACGCTACTCTGACTTGAGTACAATTTTTGGGTACTCTACCCACCTCTGCTACGGACATATATGTATTTATTTATTTATTTGGTCGAGATGGTGCATGCTAATGAACAATACTTGGCACTCATGCAAGAAACACACCACTCCGCACAAACTAACAAAGATTTTAAAATAAATACATAAATGAAATAAAAAAATTAAAACTTCCAAAAATGAGTACATGGCTGATTTGCTTTCAGCCAGTGTTTTAACTCAGTCATAAAGGTGTTGAAAGTCTGTGTGAAGCATTCTCTGATATTGAGCTGTGTTCCAGATGTTACAGTACAACCTCTGACTGACAGAACCAACTGTCCAAAAGTGGTTTGTCTGCTTCATTGCAAGATTGACTATAAATAAATGAAAGCTGTGATAGTGTCCTGAAAACTGTTGTGTGCACACAGGCGCCATTAGCACCGCCTACTCTAGGTTAAAAATCTCAATCTTAATTTGTTTTTTAAGTATTGATCGTTATTGGATTTTAAGATTATACTAAATGAATACAAGTAAAATGAATAAAAGCAGAAATAAACCTTCACTATGCCCTCGAGAATTGATTGTCATAGTATCTAAATGAGTGCCTTATAAAAGGTTCAAACCTGTCTGGCACTCGGATTTATTGACCAGGCCATTCATTTAGAAACTGCAAATCAGTTTTAGAGAGCACATAACGATGATTTCATTTTCATTCATTTCATTATTTATTTCAGACCATGACTGTCCTTGTCAAGACAGCAAATATACAGCTCATATTTGACAAAAAGAGCAGCAAAACAAATTAAGCAACATTGCAACATCAACTACGCGCCTGAAAAGGGGCGGGAAGAAGATCATGTATTTAATCCCACCCCTATTCTCATCTAATTGAGAACAAAAAAAAATCTTGCTACTTCCTTCCAAAATGGAGGCAACTAAAAATTCAGTTAAATAATTTTGTACATACAGTAGATATGGCGGAAAACACTAAGGTGACTTGAAGTTCCGCTCTGAGACCCCCAATTTGACCAATTTCAAAATTGTCCTATATGCATGTGTGATACTGTACATCATTGGAAAGCTTAAAATCTCTATTTTCTTGGGGAAGAAAAATTTGAACAGGATGGCATTTAAAAAAAAAAATTAAACAGCTAAACCCTAACTGGCGGCGAGAGCACGCAAGAGCAGAATTAAAGACGCCATGATTTTAACGAGATATTATCGCGCACTTACCTGGTTTTGATCCAAAAACTCCATGTATCATCTAGCGTCAAGACACAGATGTGTGGCCACAGCTGGATTTTTGGGAGATTTGGGTGAAACATGGTAATATAACAAGGGTCGCGATGCAGAAATCGCAGACATCAAGGAGTGGTCGAGATGTTCTTTTTCATATATTTAACCTCTTAAAGGTTTTTGTTTATTTCTTTGTTTGAATCGATTATTTATCGTCTAACATATTGGGGAAAATGCGACAGTAACAAAAAAAATTCAATTAATTGATAGTTATGAGGAAGATATTTGTGACTTTTTTACAGACGCCATTTTTTTCATTGTGACGTAATTTGTTTAAAAGTTTAAAATATGTGAGTGAATAATTTTTTTTTTTTAAGTCATTTTTTTTTTTTTTTTTTTATGAAATATTAGACATCAATTAATGATTCTGAGATAAAAATTAAGGACATTTTGATTAATAAATATAATTACTTATCTTCTTTTTATGGCTGAGTTGATACAAAAGTGTCTGTAAACAGGGGTTTCCAGGGTAAAAGGGACAAATTGAAAATAGTTCGGGGGCTTAATGCACAATGAATCTGCTACGGCAGCATATACACATATTGTTCTATCAAACACAACAGTTCTTTTGGCTTAAAATACAGCAGTTTATTTTAAAGAGGAGTGCAAGAGCAGAATATGTTTTTTCAGTCTTGTCTGTGTTTTCCGCCATATACATTTTTGTAACCAATTTTGTCCCTTGTGATGAAGTTACCATACCAGTTTCATACCAACATGGTATATGAAAGTAAAACCACACCAACAATGCTAAAGGCCACACACACACAGGACAAACAATTATAAATGACAACAATACCAATACCAACAATAGTAACTGACAATATACCAGCAATGGTAAGAAACAACCTGCACACATTACAAGACAGATTATTAATGTAATTAAAACTTTATATCAGAATACTGTGACAAGAGAATACATTTGTATAACCGTGTAAATCTGTAGATAGTTTGGCATTGCTTTTGTTGCATTTCCAGATTATTCCAAAATTTTACTTCACACACAGACACACAAAAACCTTTACAAGTTGTTCGAATTTTTGGTATTGTAAAGTCTCCATATCCTCTTAAGTTGTGAGTTCGCTCTTTAATTGTGAAAAAGTTTTGCAAATTAATTGGTAATAATTTGTTGAATGCTTTATAGAGAATAACTGATGTATTATACGCAGTGTTGTTAATAACGGCATTATTTTCTTCAGTAGTGAATAATCTAATTAATTACTTTTCTCATCTTGGCAATGCCGTTACCATCACTGAGGTGGGAAAGGTGTGCGTTACTATGCGTTACGATGTTGGTTGACTGACGCGATAAAAGTCTGGGAAAAGACAGACTCACGGAGACGAGAGAGCAGAGCAGGAGCAGGGAGGAGGCAAGGGAGTGTGACGCCGTTGCAAATGCGATGCTACAATGCTTGGTGGCTAAAATAATACCTGACTGTAGCCGATAGCCTACAAACTATGTCCACATGATGCTTCGGTAGATATCACATATATACAGAACTAGATGCAAATGACAGACACGGCGGCATTAGCAGCATATATAATAAAGAACTAGATGCGTAAGTAAACAGCCGGCATCTTAAAGCAGTAGACTTCTCATGAAGGCTCTGTTGTAGAGAACCTTCCTAGCGAACCTAAGTCACTTTTTATCTAAAATGCTCCTAAATCGGCAAAATTTAACTTAAATCTATCTTTAAATGTCGAAACTTACACATGTCGAAAATAGACATAATGGAACTAATGCAATAACGGGCGCAATTTTAACAACTTTAACGGTTGATTCACAACATTAAATGACTTCCACACATAGCAAAGGTTATTATCTAGTTTTCGCAATATCCACAATACCCCTGTGTCTAGTTAAGTTTAGGGTAAAGAATTAGGCTGGGGCCAATTGTCCCAAAAACCCTTTAAACTTCAGATTGTTTGACCTGTTTTTTTTTGGTTTTTGTTTTTTAGAAAAAAAAAACAAAAACATGAAATCTACCACCAGTTACTTTGTCAAGTAACTAATTACTCTTACATTCAGGTAACTGAGTTAATAACGCAATTAGTTTTTGGGAGAAGTAATTTGTAACTGTAATTAATTAGTTTTGTAAAGTAAGATTAACAACACTGTACGTACTTCACAAGATCGTTAAATTTTACCAGCTTTGAGTGAATAAACAAGTTGTGTGTGTTCTCCAAAAACCTTACTTTATGGATCATCGTCATGGCATGTTTTTTTAAGGTGACTAAAGGTTAATCGTGCTCTGATATGTGTTTCCCCAGACTTCAACTCAATATGAGAAGTATGGGTGAACCAAAGTGCAGTATAAAGTGCGGAGTGCGTTCTCGTCAAGATGTTGTTTAACTTTCATCCTGATGATGACTACTAATGAGGGTGTTGCATCTGGAATTATTTGTGCACACACTATTCTTGTTTTCCAACACATTCTTTTGGAGAAAAAGGACAGCGTGTTTATTATGAAACACAGTATGTGTAATTTATTCTAGCATAAAGTGTACTAGCAATTAGATGATGAAAAACTGATGACCCTGATCTATCGGTGAAACGCTGAAACATGAGTACCCATGTTGAAAGACTGGTCTTCGTTTGAAGACCTCAAAGAGACAGTTTCTCTTGATGGTCACTACAGAGGTACAATTACAGCATGCACTGATGTCTCTTGTGATGTCCATCTTTTTTCATGCTTGTTGAAGGAATTGTTCCACAACATAAAATTTTGCCTGATAGCAGTTAAAACCCAACAACTGAACAAGGTTTTGCAAAACTTTTGGGAAATATTAAATTTGGTCGAGTCTGGAATATAAAGATTTTGACACTGTAATCTCTAATCTCATTAGAATACATGTAAATTAATATTTTACCTCATTCTTGGCGCATTGACTAGTACTTTTATTCTCAACACACAGCATATGAAACATATTGTGTATAGTCGTCCATCTTTACAAGCAAAGAGTGAGTGAAAAAAATGAGTGAAGTGGGATTTAGTTTCCTCAACAAATAAATCCTTTAGACAAGTTTCCGAGGTATAGTGGGGCAAATAAGTATTTAGTCAACCACCAATTGTGCAAGTTCTCCTACTTGAAAAGATTAGAGAGGCCTGTAATTCTCAACATAGGTAAACCTCAACCATGAAAGACGGAATGTGGGGGAAAAACAGAAAATCACATTGTTTGATTTTTAAAGAATTTATTTCCAAATTAGACTGGAAAATAAGTATAATAGAGAGGCCAGTCTCCAGATCTCAACCCCATAGAAAATCTGTGGAGGGAGTTGAAAGTCAGTGTTGCCCAATGACAGCCCCAAAACATCACTGCTCTAGAGGAGATCTGCATGGAGGAATGGGCCAAAATACCAGGAACAGTGTGTGAAAAGCTAGTGAAGAGTTACAGAAAACGTTTGGCCTCCATTATTGCCAACAAAGGGTACATAACAAAGTACTGAGATGAACTTTTGGTATTGACCAAATACTTATTTTCCACCATGATTTGTAAATAAATTCTTTAAAAATCAAACAATGTGATTTTCTAGTTTTTTTTTTTCCACATTCTGTCTCTCATGGTTGAGGTTTACCCATGTTGACAATTACAGGCCTCTCTAATATTTTCAAGTGGAAGAACTTGCACAATTAGTGGTTGACTAAATACTTATTTGCCCCACTGTACTTCCGCTTTATTTCCTTATGTCTCCAAGCAATTTCTGTTTTAGAATGTCTCCATCTAAAACACAGTGGAGCTGGAGTAACATTACTCATCAAAGTTCCTTAAAAAAAAAAACAATTTGGAAATACTGCATCCATCTGCCATCATCACGACAGGGCAGGACAACATGTTCATGAAGGCAGATGTGGAACCAAGCTCGTGCCACCATAAAGACAGGGTGTTTTTGTTGCAATGTTACCACTGCGTTATGGAAGGTATGTTCTTCCTATCCCTGCATTTTCATGTGTCCGGTGCTCAAATAATAGGAAAGCTAAACTCTTGCGCATGAAGCGACTTTGAAATTGTTATTACGATGATGATTGTACGTAATTATGATGATCTTTAAAATTTACTACAACTACTGTATCTGCTGCTAGCCTGTTGCTTATCAGCACGTGTAGCATAGCACAATTAAATCGACGCATAAATGCGAGTGTTACAAGTTTGTTTGTTTTTTACAGGTGGAAAACGCTGTCAGGCAAGGGAAGATAAGTTGATGTGCCTCACAGAAACACTTACTGTACGTTGATGGACATATATTAAGATTACGTCATTCCACCCGGGGTCGGCTGAAAGGCTGGGGATGTAGGCGGTGGCTCGCCTGGCTGCAGATGGTCAGCTCGATCCCGGATCCAACTACGAGCTTTTTAACTGCAGCAGCTTTAAGATACGCTATTGGAGTTTGAATTACCGAGGACAGCGGGAGAAAGCCCGTCTGGAGGCCGTAATGTCGGGTGAAAGTTTGTCGAGACTACAGAGCTCTGCTGTCTGATATCACATTCTCGGGTGCTTTTTTTCCATTAATTTTATAAATTGTGATTTATTGACCTATTTTGCACATGCACCAATCATTTAGGGCTGTCAAATTTATCGCGTTAACGGGGGTAATTATTATTTTTTAATTAATCACGTTAAAATATTTGATGCAATTAACGCATGCTCAGAATGACACGTTCACAGTGTTGTCAGTAACGCGTTACTAAGCAACGCGTTACTGTAATCTGATTACTTTCTTTCAGTAACGAGGAATCTAACGCGTTAGTTTTTCCAAGCCAGTAATCTGATTAAAGTTAGTTTCCTCAGTAACTGTGCGTTACTATTTTGTTTTAGGCTCGTACTGTATGTAGAATGAAGAATACTGTAGTCATGTCCGAAGAGCATTTGAATAGAAAATACCACATTTGAGTTTGGGAGTGACATCACATCTCACGTTTTCTCATCGGAAAAAAACGGGTCACGTGCAGTACAATGCTGTATGCGCGCCGTCTGCCACATAGCCTGGCTATCAGGATGCTAACAGTAAAGGAGCCGGAGAGATACAACAAACGCCTACATTTGCTCACTGGAGATAAAGCCATTACTTCACATATCCGTCCAGTAAAGATGACAAAAATATCTCCGTGCGTTGCAAACTCTGCGCTGGCTCAGATGGACTGTCGACCGCTAGATATTCGACATCCAATTCAACAAGGAAGCACTTGGAATTACAGCAAAACGCGTCGCGAAAAAAACTCAAAACAAGACGACAGGTGACGAGACAGCCAGCAACTAGCCTTTATAATATATGTAATTATGTACATTTTATAGTTAGAGTTTGTAATCGTAGGCGGAGTTTTACATTTGTGGGACTGGGGGGAGAAGCATGTTGAAGACTGAAACGAAAGTCAAAAGTTTGGACATACTTCATAATTTTTGCGTTTTATATATTTTCACTGCTATTGTAAATTCTCACTGAAGACATCAAAACTATGAACGAAAATGTGGAATGGCAAAAAAAGTGAAATAACTGAAAACAGGTTTTGTATTCTACATTCTTCAAAGTATCCACCTTTGAGGTGTCTCCAAACTTTTGGCCAATACTGTACAGTATATATATATATAAACACACACACATCTTGATACTGTTCGAGTTCAATCAGCTGTTAAAGTTGTTGTTGGTAGCGTTTGAAAGCTTAGGTTTAAAGAAATTCTAAATATCCATCTTGCCTCCTCTGGTGTAGTTTTGGCTAAGCAAAGCAACGGATCGTCTCAAGGTGCTAGTCACATGATCTGTTCGAAAAATGATTTTGACCCATTATGAAAACTGTACGTTGTAGGAATTTTTTTAAATTCCTAATTTTTTGTTGTTTTATTGCTTTACAACTTTTATAGACAACATTTTAATGGCTACGTCTTTATTTCAAAAGGGAAGTTCAGAATTTTTTACATTGGGCTTCATCTTGGAGTTAGCGGGGATTTAATTAGTCGTTGGACTTTATTTAAACAAATTTCGTGCAGTTTGTCAGTTATTTGTTAGTTTTAAGGCTCCGGGATGGCTAAGCTAGGGCGAGTCAATGGTGGTTGAAATCAACTCCATCGACTAATTAAACCCCCGCTAACTCAAAGATTAAGCCTTATGTGAAAAACTCAATTACACGTGATGAAATTTTTCTGTTATTTTTATGTTGAGGCCGCAAAAGGAGAAAAATTGGTAAAAAGTAACTGATAAGTTACTTTTAAAGTAACTTAGTTACTTTGATAATGAAGTAATCAGTAAAGTAACTAGATTACTTTTTTGAGGTGTAATCAGTAATCAGTAATTAAATTACTTTTTTAAGTAATCCGTGACAACACTGCCCGTTCATGCGTTGCCTCAAACAGTTTACAATAACACCGTTTTAGCACATTGAGAGCAAAAAGGCAGAGAAATGTGAGTGGACACAGGCATTCATTGGACCGCACCTTTTATTGGCTTAAGCTTTGGCAACTCTTTCACAACAAGTATAAGTATTGTAGCAAACGACGTGGGGAAGAATGACAGGAGACGATCTTTTTCTTAACACGCTTAATTGATGACAACGCAGAACATACTGTTTACCATTTGCAGCCACCCCTGACAGTCATGGTTGCCCAACTTCCCATCATGCATTTGGGCGGAACATTTAAGTCGCTACAGTATCATTTAGTGAAAGCACAACAAAAATAATATTCCTATCTTTCACAGGACTACAAGTCTACTACAAGAACTACAAGTCTTTCTATCCGTAGATCACTTTAACTGAAAGAACGTTAATACTGTTAATGCCATCTTGTGGATTTATTGTTATAATAAACAAATACAGTACTTATGTACAGTATGTGGAATGTTTATGTCCGTCTTGTTTTATCTTTCCATTCCAACAATAATTTACAGAAAATATTTTAGAGATGATTTAAATTTCGCTTAATTACGATTCATTTTTAAGCTGTGATTAACTCGATTAAAAATTTTAATCGTTTGACAGCCCTAAAACAAGAAATGGAATTATGTTGTCCAAATGTTTTATTGCGATCAATATCTGCAATAAAAAAGAATGACATACTATTTTTGTTTTTATGTACATACCTTGTAGTATTTCCTTGTCACAACAAAATCCGTCTCAGCCTTTCTGCATTTGGTAAATATAATATAATTTCATCTCATTTTGGTCACTCAAGTGGCCGGAGAATCAGTCTATACCTCACGTCAACACAGGCTGACAGGTTGTTATAATTTTGTCCACGAATAATCAACGACGTGATAAGAACAATAATACAATCTCATCTATGTCTTATCCACGTCTGGCTGAATCCATTTTTGGAGATTCCGTGGGTTCCTCTGGCTTGATTTTGCAGTTTTAACTTCGTCAATACACTGCTAACTTCAACCGCAACTCATGAGGTTTTTTTCTTAACCGGAAGTTGGAAGCAGAAATTTTCCAAGATGGCGCCGCCCATATTTCGCTCAGGAAACTTGTCTATAGGTCAAAATCACTCAAGTCAATAAAAGCAGAAATGATACCTTGTACACAATGGAAATGATATTTTAAACCAAAAACAGCAGTGGATGATGCTTTACATGCTAAATGATGCGCACAACTGATGTATTGGTCCAGTATGGGTTTAGACTGAAAGTAAAAGTACGTAATGTAAAAGAAAAACTTTCCCCCCAAATTCTGTTTACTTAAGTTTTTGTGTTATTCCTTGTCCTGCTCCCTCAAGTCTCACCCTGTCCCAAATGCTGTCACTTCCCTCCCTCTCCTTCAGCTGCTCCTCCCAGCTGTTTAATCACACATGGCTCTTGCCTAAAAAAGAGAGAGGGAGGGAAGCAGGGGCGAATGGGAGGAGAAACTGCAGGCCAAAAGAAAGAGTGACTGATTGCAACAGAGAGTGGGAGACTCATGAGTAGCGAATAAGAGATCTTGGCTTGCTCTCCTCTGCCTGTTGGATTATTCCTGAGGAAGGACCTCATCTGGATACCTTCTGTGCCCTCTCTGCTCTCCCTTCTGACCCTCCATCAGTCTCTCACATATAGGATCCAAGCTTTCCCTGAAGTCTCACCTCTTGTTTTCCTTTCACCCATCCCGCCTCCCCTTTCCCCTGCTTTCCCCTCTCAGGATGTCGTGTGAGGAGGCTCAGCTTCACAAAGAGAGGCTGCAGGCTTTGGCGGTAAGTCAAATGGTCTTCAAACTCTCTCCACTCACCTTTTGTGTGACCTTGGTCATCTGTCTGTCTACCTTTGATTGGCTCAAACTCATAGACAGATGAATCACTTCTCATCTACCTGTGTACACTGTATGCACCTTTGAAGTCTTAGAGCTTCTGTCACGAGCCCGTCTCATCTACTGCTACGTTTATTCCTGTTTCATCTGGCTTAGTTAATGCAATCATCATCAATCACCATTAATAACAGAGAAGTGCGTGTGTGTATGTGCATATATTTGTTTGAAGTAATCGAGATGGTATCTTTACAAAAAAAAAAAATGGCATTAAGTAAGCAGCATTTGGTAGAGGTTTCAATGAAAATATATAGACAGTACTGACGCAGTGATGATAACTTTATGCAGTAAGTCCAATAAGGTTTTATAGATGCAATGACATATTTATTATGACATACTAGATAATAACTGATGTTATCAGCCAACACTGTACTTACTATAAGTTGTACAAGCACAATCCTGTAATGTTTAAGCAGTCTAGTATGTTTGTGTCTAAGAGTAAAATATGTTCCCTAGCAATGGCTAACAGACACGTGGGAAAAACATCATCAGAGCAAATAAAGAACTTTACAATGATATCTGCATTTTCAAAGGCTATTGGCTAATTTAGCCACTTGATTATATTAAGGACAGGCTGTTATGTAAAATTAGGGTGATCAGAGATCCTCTTTTGCCCGGACATGTCCACTTTTCACACCCTGTCCGGGGAGTCCGGCAGGGTTTTATAAATTCATAAAAATGTCTGGTTTTCATTATTTTTTACGGGACCAATTAGCGTACATTGAAATTGACTGATGCTTTGCACAGAATACAACGGTACTGTGCTGCCTGTGACGTGTTCCCAGATAACCTGCCCAGTTGTTATGACTTGTTTTATGATAAATACATACATAATTAAATGCTCATGTAACCAAAAGAGTAATTAAGTTGAAAACACCTTTATTCTACTTTGGATACAAATTTGCGCATGCGTGAGCATTCACAGACTGGCTTTGTATTTACCTTCGTCACGACAAGAGCTCACAGGCTATCGGTACTTACACTTGCTAAACTTATCTTTCAGCAACTGTTGACTTCTGTCGGAGCTTTGTATTGGTGTCATTTGTAAAATCTCGTTTGGTGTTGCATTGTTCCGCTGCCTATTATAAACTTTTATGGCAATGTTTGATTTTGCCTCGGCTACTGGTGTTCGCTGATAAGGGTAACTGTCAGTGAGCTAAGCCACGCTGGGTATTATGGGAAATGTAGTTTTGAACTGCTGCGTAAGGAAACTTGCTGGTTGAATCGTTTGTCAGTTTATTTAGGTTATTGTTTTTGTGCAATCTCGAACATTGAATCAGAATAACAATTGAGTTGGAATAACAATTTGTCAACGACAATTGTCGTAATAGAAATTTATAAAAATGTTTAGTGGGCACATAGCCTACGGTGTGTGTGTATTGAATGGACTACATTTGCATGGGTCTGCATTATATTATTATTATTATTATTATTATTATGATTATTTAAGCATTTTTTTATTTATTTGCATTTTTATTGTTCGATTATTTTTTTGGGAATAATACATTCTGTTGAGTAACCTCTGATAATTTGAATTTGTGTCTTTGTTACTATACTATATGGCTATAATTTTTTTTTTTTTTTTAACTAATTTTTCTATCCAGACGGAGGAGGCATGCTATAAATATATCAAAGTGATATAGGCATCTTTGAGTGAACTTCGAGTAAAATTCAAGTACGTTTCTCAAGGCCGGGCCAAGTGTCCTCTTTTTTGGAAATCAAAATATGGTCACCTTATGTAAAATGTTTCCGTGAAAATACACAAATAATTGATTTTTTGTCGTTCTGAAATCATGTATTAAAGATTCTGGAGCCAATGGAAATTGCTGATTGATTGATTGGTTGATTGGTTTGTTGGTTGGTTGGTTGGTTGATTGGTTGGTTGGTTGGTTGGTTGGTTGGTTGGTTGGTTGGTTGGTTGGTTGGTTGGTTGGTTGGTTGGTTGGTTGGTTGGTTGGTTGGTTGGTTGGTTGGTTGATTGATTGATTGATTGATTGATTGATTGATTGATTGATTGATTGATTGATTGATTGATTGATTGATTGATTGATTGATTGATTGATTGATTCAGGATTTTTACTCTTCACATGTTGTGCAATCAAGGACAACGCCATCAGGGGAAAACTTGGAATATCTGCTGATAGGACTTTGGAGCAAGAGTCAGACCTGGGTTCCCTGTGTGTGACTAAATTTGACGCCAGCAATAACCAAAGCTTACAACACACACTCAAAGAGGCACAGGAAAACACACATTCCCATAACATACAAGCAAAAGGAGCAGCTGCAGATGGAGAAACTATTTTAGCTGCATTGAAACATGGCAACCATACCAAGCCTCATTTATGTCCACCAGCTTGGCACGTTAAAAAAACAAGTGGAAATTTCCCATTGGAAAAGAAGGCCACAAATCTTGTAGTTTTATACTTTGGAGTGATGCACTTGGCCAAGAAAAATGAACCGTTTTTTGCAAAGCATGCAGATTATGGTGGCAGCTGTTGTAAACTTTCCCCTACAAAGAATTGTGCTATGTAGTCATAGTTAAAATATCCTATTTGAGGTTCTACTTGCGGAGCCAAAAGATGTGGTATAGAGAAAATTCTGCCGTTAGCTGCACGTAAATCGTTTGAGCCAGTGTGTCTTTTCTCCCAAAGACAATAACAGCACTAATGGTTCTCAAGCAAACTCACCAGAGGGTTACTATTACACTGCTGACAATTCTCAGAGGTCGCTAAGCACTTATGAAGCATTGCAGGTCTAATGTAAATACAGGAGCCAATCAAGTACCAGTGGAGAGTTAATAATAATAAACTGTCACTAAGCCCCTTTGCATACTGGAATTTAAAAAACGTTCAACAGTATGTGCATTGAGTGGTTACCTAATATGTTATGTTTCTATCTTTAAAAAAAAAATCTTTTGTTTGAATAAGGATCAGCGCACACTCATCGGGAGCTTAACAGTATTAGTGCTCACCAGCTGACGAGTCGGTGATTGCGTCAATAATTCATGGTTTAAAATTTAATTATCTTTCACATCAGTGTCTGTTTCCATCACTGCTTTAGCCAGGTGGAAGACTGACTCATAGAGGCACCAATCCCCTCTCTATTGAATTTTTTTATTACTCAAAATGTACATATATCCGGCTCCGACTCAATATGTTTATAAAGTTTATAATTCATCATGAATCCATCCATTGAGTAGTGCTAATCCTGTTCTAGTGAGTGAGCTGTACACCATGGAGTGGTCACATGTCAAACACAGGGTGCATAAACAGACAACTGTCAAAATCACAATCCCATCTAAAAGGCTAGGTTCAGACCTACCACAGGTCTTAATGCATGAATCCGATTTTTTCGTGTTTTTCTGACTCAAGTGAGGCATTAAGTTGACGGTTGAATGGGACAAGTCACATAGAAGTGGACCATTTCAAATCCGATCTGGGTCACTTTCATTTGTGGTTTAAATCCGATCTGGGCCACATTTTTTCAGAATGTGGCGGCGGTCTGAACTGTCAAGTCTCCCAAAATGGAATTCATGCAGCAATTACATCCGCAAAGAGAGCAGCAGGCATGATGGCAGCTATAGCTGTGCATTGGCATTAGCGCCTAGCTTGAATTTGGCTTTTATGCAGAGGTGGGCTTGACCATAGTCATTAAAAAAAAAAAAAAAAAAAAAGAAAAAGATAATAAGGCTTATGTGTGTGCAACACGCATGCACAGTGTCACGTTCTGCTCCTGGTCAGATTTTGTGTTGTTGCAGAGCTAGCTGTGGGGGCGCCACCGACGTCGCACCTGCAGATAATCAGTGCTCGTCAACAATAATATAAAGACGCAGGCGATCCACTGGAAGGACACCGAGATATTTTCCTTGCTGGTCGCCATTCGACATCCTTGTATTCGAGTAGCATGTTATTTTTGTAATTTCGCTCCGGCCGTGGGTTTTAGTCGCCTGTCACTTTAGTTTTGTATGCCTCTACCTTGTGCAGGTACGTGAGTGTATTTTAGTTGTTTTATTGGCTCTTTGCCTACCACCTTGGTTTACCCTCGCGTTTGTATAATGATCACCGTTGACCTCCAGTCACGGACCCGTTTTGTTATTTCACCTTTTTGCCGCGATCGCGTGTGTTTTTGTTTTGTATTTAATAAACACTTGTCCGCTCCCCTCAGTCGTTTTTTGTCTGTTGTGAGTCCAACCTTGTTTCCGTGTTCGCGGACCCTGACACACAGTGCACGCATGCGTTCTATCAGTCCATATAAACTTTGAAGATTAGACTAAACGGGGATTATCAATGTGTTATTTGTGTCCTCTTTTTGAAAATCAAAATGTTATCACACTGGAATGACATACAGCCAGCATGTGTAGTCATTTGTTTTGCCTGAGGGAGTCTTCGGAAGGAACCAGCTGATGGTTCGATTAGTCTTTCGCCTCTATACCCAGGTCGGACGACCGATTTGCACGTCAGGACCGCTATTAATGCCTCTGTGTATGCGGGTCAGTTTGCTCAGTGCATGTCGGACTGTGAATTAGTGCGCATGCGTAGTACTTAAACATGCTCAATGGACAAAGGCTATCTGAATGGGCACACCAGATAAACAGATATGAAAAAAAAAATCGGAATTGTGCATTAAGACCTGAAGTATGAACCTAGCCTAAGCCATAGTACGTAGAAACACAGAAAGGCCCAAGCTAGCAGTCAGACTGATGCGAGGAAAATGCACTAACCACGTGAACCACCATGCTGCCAGCCCTTGTCATATTTCATCCATTTTAATAGAGAGCCACAGTGACGTAGCAGACAGCTGCAAGTATAATGTCCACGAACCACGGAAGGAACCTCACATACAGTAGGGTACACTGACAACTGTCTTCACTATTTCATCATTAAAAGACTTTAAAAGCAGGGATGGGCAAACTGATACTCAAGGGTCACAGTGGGTCCTGGTCTTTGTTATAACTGATCCAGCCCATGCAGTTTAACCAATGAGGTGTCCAGGGAAATAAAAAGCACCTGACTGCAATTAACGGATTGCACTTGTAAAACTCCAGATTGGTGAAAAAGTGTCTTCTTAAAGCGTTGCAACGAAAACCCACACACTAGTTTGCCCAGCCATGCTTTAAAGACATCATAATTAGGTCATCTGAAGAAGTTAGTGTTTTGGAGTATACGCCCCAAGATAATACTTGAAAGCTGAACACAACCGCAGAGTAGGACTGGCTAATTTGCTGAAGGGTTTCCAGTTCATATCTCACAAGCTTTGATTGCATGGAAAAATAAAATTATGGAAAAGAGTTTCACATTGAAGCTTCCTGCTATTGGCCAGCTACCAGCAGAGGGTATATCCCGCCTCTTGTTTAAAGACAGATGAAATATGGTTGAGCCATAACCCTTACTAGAGCAAGTGCTATCCAAATTAAAACCGTGAACTATATATGTTTTTCACAATTCAAAACAAATTTTCGGTTTCTCAGTAACATGAATGTGACCTCGATTTTGTTATATATATACTGTATATTAAAGAACTCTTTTTGCCTATTGTGCAGCCTACTTAAATCAGCCTGTCTTAAAGGTTCTGTCCCGTGCAAATTAGTGACTGCTCACAAATCTGCTGAACAACTGCAAATTCTCATTATAGTTTTCATACGTGCCATGAAGAATATGGGCAACGCTAGTGGATGTATTTTTGTGGTCTTTTAAGAATAAACATATGACAACAATATGTCCACTTAAATTCAATTAATCCCAGCCATTAAAAACAAAGGAAGGAAACAATGCCAGAAATCTAGAGATGCTCTACTTAGATGAAGCAGATATGCACTTAATGGAAAGATGATTGATGCAAACATTGTTCCAAGTACTTAAGGTTCCATACCATTATGTCCAAGGTTCACAAAGTGCAAGTTACTGGTTAAACCAGTCCCTGAGCTTGCAGCCAAAGCTATTGCAACTCTTAAGCATTTTGAATTTGTAATTACAAGAATAATGCTATTTTGTAAATTAAAAAATACAGCGGTACCGCGACATACGATCGCTTTGACACACGATCTTTTCGACATTCGACGTAAGATTTGACTAGCCACCTGTTTTTACATCCGAAGACATGCTCGAATTACGACGACATGACAGCGCCGCAGACGGACGTACGGCGGATTTTCTTGTGAGAGAAATCAACACAGGTTCCAAAATGTTAGTGAAGGTGGTAAAACAAGAAAAAAGGTGACACTTACCATTGAAATAAAGATGGAAATGTAACAAAAATATGAGCGTGGGGTGCGCATCCGTGAACTGGCTCAACAATACAGACGTTGAATGTCGACGATCTCCACGGTCCTCTTTCGACCGCCGTTCGCCAGTCTTTATAAGTTAAGGTGACAATTATTATTGTGGTAACATCGCAAAAGAAATCGACAGCTACTTCAGGTTTTTAATAATTTATTTCAGAGCTCGGGCAACACAACACACCTACTGTCCGCCGCAGTTCACGGTGTTCTCAACAAAACATTAAAAGAGAAAGTAAAATCTCAACCGCACTTCTCCCTCTGTCACGTCAGCTATGCAGTGCATTCATGTATAGCACGTAAAACGCGTCCGCCACATTAGAACCCAATTCATTATATTATTACAGGAATTATTATTGTATTATCCCGGTTTTTATTAATCATTTATTTGTTTTGCTATGTGTAATTGCCATTAGTAAATGTACCAGCAGTATTTATTAAGTACTTACAGTAGTGTAGGTTTTCAGGCTATGGAACGAATTATTGGAATTATAATGTATTCTTATGGAAAAATCCTGCTCGACATACGACCAATTCGACTTACAAACACGGTCCTGGAACGAATTAAATTTATATGTAGAGGTACCACAGTAAAGCTAACTTGTGTTTAAGCACTCACAAGTTGAGAGTTTTATTCAGCACAACAACAGTTATGATGTTTTTGAGGACGCTATTTCAATTCAGTATGTCAAACACACAGAGAAGAATTCCCACCATCAAATCATGTATTCAACCTATCAGAAAGCAGTGGTGATGGTTTCTGTGGTTACTAATTGGTCAGATTAAGTTGATGTCATGCTTTTAAATTTAGGCCTGTAATAGGCATGTTCCTAACATGTAATCATAGTAGTTCGGGAGTAAAGTCTGGCCAAGGTTCCACAAATGATTACATGCGAGCGTATGTGTGTTTGTCATTGTTTTGAAGTTCAACCAATCAATGGTGAGTGCAACAGCTTTCTAATTAGCTGTTGCCTATGGCACAAGAAGAAGCATGGGAGGTCACGCTGCAAATCCACTGCAAAAGTGTGAACACACCGGTCATACTGCTGTCTCTAGGACATGTTTACACAGATGACTTCAGCACAATGGACTTTAAGCTGCCCTCAAACATGCCACAATCATTTTTCCAATGAGAAAGTTGGGAAGATCTGCTGGCTCTGACCACGAAACAGGAACTGCGGTGGATCAAAGTTTTAGATAAAGTAGACAACCTCTGAAAGACTCATATTTAAAATCTTGTAAAAGTAATGACGGTTTAACTTCTAAAGCACCAAGGGTTCAACCACAGATTGCTCCCAGTCTGACTAAATGGTGACTGTAACGGATGCTGGACAATTTCTGGATCCACTTAGTGGGGGTCTTACAGCGGGAAGTGAGTGGGACAGAGCGAGAAGGAGGGGGATGCAATGGCTAGACATTGGCATGTGCTGAGATTTGTGACTGGTTTGCAGAGAGGGGGCGATGTAATGGACTGCAAAAGTAGATAATAGAAATGGGGTTCCGTAGTCAGTAGCACTGTGAAGTTTATACAATAATGGGTAAAACAATTTTCATTCAACTCGTATCATAAGTCGCTGAATCTTTAACTCGTTCTGTAGAAGAATCTACTCGTGACTGGTTGATCTGAAGTTGTTGACCATCAGAGGTGGCTCCGATTAGAGAGCACAGGAGTCGTCGGATGAACTGAACTTCTTTAATGGCTCACGTGCAGATGTGTATAAACGTACACAAGCAGTTTCTATTGAATAACATAAAATATCTGATTAACATCCACAGTCCAATTAATATTATCCATATTAAATCAAAACCTCCATCATTTCCATATTAAATCACCATCTGCATCATTTAACAATAATAAACGAATTATAATGAACATTATCATATTTCCTCTCATCAAATGACAACATTCACCACTTACATCAATTATTCTGATGCTACATAATGAGCTACGATAGCATGCTAACGTTCGTTAGCCGCTAAGACGAGCTAACAGCTACAAAGCTACGAGTGAAAACGAATGTCAAAAACGAACATAAATTCACATTTATTATGACTATTCCGCCACTTAGGTCTGTGGGGAATGTGCACAAACTATGTGCAGCGCTTACTATTAAGTCTAAATGTTTACTCACATCATCATGGACTTCTGCACTGCGTGTAAGAGCCGACTAAAGAAACCGGAAGCGCGAAACCGGAAGTAAGCGTGCGCGCACCGTTACCAAAATAAAAGCGCGACTCTACACATAAAATAGCTGAATTAAACGGCGAAATTACTAAACTATTTGAAGAATTCTTAACAGCCGCCCCCACATTTGCTCTGCAAATGTGAGACCCAAGAAGTCTTCAAGAGTCTTTAGTATCTTCCGAGTCATCATGAAGTTCAGGAAGTTCAATGAGGCGGGCAACTGGTCGTGTGTAGATCCTCCCTTTGACTAGAACGTCTGCCGTCCGAACACATCCATCCTGGCTGGCGACTGTCTTCACCACTTTCCCGACAGGCCACTGAGCTCTTGGAAGCGTTGGGTCCACAATCAATACAACGGCGTTCTCCTGTAAGTTTCCAGTTGATTTCCTCCACTTCTGTCGAGTCTGAAGATTCGGCAAGTAGTTCTTGGTGAACTGGAGCCAGAACTGATCCACTAGAGTCTGGCAATGTCTCCACCTACGACGGCCTATACTCACTGGAGCATAAACAGCTTGTGGGAGTGTGGCGTCCCGCCGCCCCATAAGGAGAATGTTTGGCGTGATGGGATCGAGGTCAGCCACGTCAGCGGATACATAGCCCAAGGGTTTGGAATTCAATATCCCCTCTACTTCCACCAAGATTGTGTGAAGGACGTCTTCTGTGGTGGATTGGCTCCCTGCCGCTACTCGTAGACCAGCTTTGATTGAGCGCACTTCCCGTTCCCAAATTCCTCCAAAGTGAGGAGCATTAGGTGGGTTGAGCTTGAAGTCTATCTGATAATCCATTAGCTGCTTCTTGAGTTCCGGTTCAAGGGCAGCGAAGGCCTCTCTCAGCTCTCGTTCAGCGCCCCGGAAGTTAGTGCCACAATCGGACAGCACTTCTTTGGGTCTTCCTCGTCTGGCGATGAACCGACGAAGAGCGAGAAGAAAGGCATCTACATCCAAGGAGTTCAGAAGTTCGATGTGAACGGCTCGGGTTGTGAGGCACTTGAAGAGAAGGCCCCATCTTTTCTCTGTTCTCCTGCCGATTTTTACCAAATATGGTCCGAAGCAATCAACTCCTGTTGAGTAGTAGGGTGGAGAGAGGAGTCTTAGACGTTGGGGAGGCAAGTCTGCCATCTGTGGCACCTTTGGTTGTGCTCGCCACCGCTGACAGGATGGACAGTTGAGTTGATGGTGTCGGATGGCTTGTCGTCCACGCAGAATCCAAAACTGTCTTCGTATTTCTGCATACACTCGTTCTGAGCCAGGATGCAACAGCCGTTCATCAATTTCCTTAATAAGGAGCTTAACTGCTGGGTGTTTGGAGTCCAACACGACGGGGTGAACTTCCTCAACACTTGGGTCCCGCAATCTCCGCAGTCTTCCTCCAACACGGATTAGCAATGTTTCAGCGTCCCATTCTGGAGCGAGGCTTGCTAGTCGGCTGTGATTGTGTACAGGTTTTTGTGCTTGAAGTGCAGCTATCTCTTCTGAGAAACTTTGTGCTTGGCAACTTCTCAACACCAAAACTTCTGCCTCTCTACGACTGGTAGACTGAGCTGATCCTGCTGCCGCCCCGTGTAAGTGTTGAGTTGCTTCGACAAGTTCCTTCCAAGAGCTGTACGTCGTGGCATCAGGAACGTGTTGGTTCAGCTTCAGTGCGACGATGCCGCAGAAGGTACTGGATTTCAGCTCAGGTGAAGCTTCCTTTGTGACATACTTGGGCTTCTTTGGCCAATGTTCTACATTCTGCGTGAGGAATTGAGGTCCTTGCTTCCATCGAGCAGACTCTGTTAACTCCATCAATGTCTTTCCCCGAGTTATGTCGTCAGCTGGATTATTCAGACTGTCCACATACCGCCAAGCCTGCCGATCTGTGAGCTCCTGTATCTCCGAGACACGAGTTCCAACAAACACTTTAAATCTGCAAGAGTCTGATTGTAGCCATTCAAGCACGGTGGTTGAATCAGACCACAAGATGGTTTGCCGGATGGGGAGCGTCATTTCGATCTCCAGGAGTTTAGCTAGTTGGGCTCCGGCCAAGGCAGCGCATAGTTCAAGACGAGGAATTGACTGTTGTCTTTTTGGTGCAACTCTAGACCTGGCCATAACAAAGGAAGTCTGGATAGCGTCGTTTGCATTGATCGCCAGGTAAGCTACTGCTCCGTAGGCCCGTTCTGAAGCATCGCAGAAGACATGGAGGTCATAATTCATATCCTCTGAGAAGGATGTCGAGTAACATCGGGGAATGGTTACACTGTTGAGATGTTTCAGCTCATTCTCCCATGTTTCCCAGGCTTGCCTGATGACTGAAGGTAAGTCTGGATCATCCCATCCTCGTTGTTTGGACCAAAGCTGTTGAATTAGTACTTTAGCCCGTGTGGTGTATGGGACCATAAACCCTAACGGGTCATACTGACTTGCTAGCACTTGGTAAGCTGTTCTCATAGTTAATGTTGTGTGTTCTATGAGCCGATACTTATAACCAAGGCTATCTGCGGCACAGTTCCATCTCAGGCCTAGAGTGGGTTCCAGCGGATCAGTGCAACTCTGACTAAGCCACTGTTCGGTCGATGAAGATCTTGCTTCAGTTGGAAGGTGAGCTAGAACTGCCTGTTCATTACTTGCCCACTGTCGGAGATCGAACCCTCCATCGGCTAGTAGGGTCCGTAATTGGTCCACTCTCAGCTTGGCTGCAGCAATGGTTGGAAAGCTCTCAAGACAATTGTCAACATAAAAACTCTGCTGGACTGAGCGGAGTATTTCTGGATGACTTTCTTCATAATTACGGGCATGCTGTTGAAGTGCGAAGATAGCACAGCAAGGGCTACTTGTCGTGCCAAAAGGCAAAACTTGCCATTCATAGACATCTGGTGGATTTTCACAATCCATATCTCGCCAGATGAACCTCAAGAGTGGTGTGTCCTCAGGCAGCAGTCTGACTTGATGGAACATGGCACGGATGTCTCCACTCACTGCAACTTGGAGTTGTCTAAATCGAATCAGGACGCCTACCAGGGATGGACCCAATGCTGGTCCAGGGAGGAGCTGGTCATTCATAGACAACCCTTGATGACGAAAGGAGCAGTTAAAGACTAATCGTGGCTTATTGTTGTGGAAGACAAGGTGATGTGGGAGATACCACGCTTCTGCTGACCTTTGTACTTCTTCTGGTTGAAGTATTTTCACGTATCCAGCTTCAGTAAGCTTGTGAATTTCAGCAGCGTAGATTGTGGCCTTTTCTGGGTCTCTCTTTAGACGCTTCTCTGTAGCTCTAAGATGAGGCATGACTGACTGAATAGAGCTGTGGAGTGTAGGACCGCCTATTTTCCTCAAAAGAGGGGTGGCATATCGTTTAACTCCCTCAACTTCAAGACGCTGCGTTTTTGTCTCTAGCAGGTTCATGGCTTCTTGATCCTCATGCGAGCGAGTGACGATCTTTTGATTACGGAAAGGTAGGACATCGATTTGCCATAACTTTTCCACATTTCGGTACAGAAGATCATCGGAACTTGTGACGGAAGTAAACAGGCACTGCTGAATGGGGACCTGTTCTTTCTGATCGTGTTGTGCACCTTGCAGCGCCCATCCCAAGACAGTTCTGATGGCTATCGGGCCTCCCTTTGTCGCTTTGCGGATGGGCTCTGTGGCTGTAATGAGGTGTACCTGGTCTGAGCCAAGCAGTAACAGTGGTCGTACATTGTTGAATGACTTGAGTGGTATCCCCTTCAAATGGGAATAGCGTTTCTGAAGCATTTGGATTGGGTATGTTTGCTCTACCAAATCCAAACCTGCTGCTGTGAATGCACCTGCTACCTTATACCTCTTCCTAGGGCTGTCTTGGGGGGATATTTCAAAGCTAACCCTGACCCCTTGGAGGTGTGTGACGTCTGGACGCACAGTGCGCAGTGCGAGGGTCTCTGGCTCACCACTCAACTGCAGCTGTTGTACCGCTGCAGTCAAAATCATGGTTCGCTGTGCGCCATCGTCTAATATGGCGTAAGTATTCATTGAGTTTGTTTTGTTGTGTAGCACTACAGGAACTACTTTTAATAGTACTTGAGCTGACTTGATACTCGGTGTCAAGTACACACGGCTCTCATTGGTTCTGAACTGTGTGTCGGTGGAGCGCAATTGAGCTACATTATGAAGTACTTGAAGGTGCACATCACCGCAGTCTACACAGGGTTTTTTCAGGGTGCATGCTTCAGGAGAGTGAGAACGCGCACATTTCCAGCAACGTTTTCCTTCTACTATCCATTTATTTAAATCCACTGCAGATTTCTCCCTTGCTTCGGGACAACGACTGATGTAATGCTCTTTGCTATCACAGAATAGGCAGTGCACTTTGTACTGTTTCTTGTCACCAGCGGATCTAGCGGAGGTGTTCATTTGGGTTTCTGCGCCGTGGTAAACAGCTACAGGTCGACCCTTACCTTTGATGGAGATCTTGTCTTTACCATCACTGTTCGGTCGCTCCATCTGATAGCGCTGCACTAATCGGCTGGAGAGGCGCTGTTGTTGAGCTTTACCTTGCAGCCACCCGTTTAGATCTTGTAGGTTGTAGGGGTTCAGACTCATGGTGTTGAGCTTCCCGTGCAGCTGAAGATGCTCAATGAACCCGTCTCGGAGGTACCTAGGCAGTTTACTTAGCAAACGATCAACGTGAGAGCAGCAGTTCAATTCCATTCCCCGTGACCCCTCAAAAGATAGCAACATGCTAACTAAAAGATGGACTCTGAGAGCAAAGTTCTGAAATGTGCGTGCATCACCTGATTTTACATCTGGCATTGTTAGGATAGCAGCTATTTCGCTTTGTGCTAGCTGGTGAGGCTGGCCGTACTGAAGCTGTAGAGCGTGCATAGTGGCCGAGTAAGGAAATGGATCATGGCGACATGACTGGCCAATCATTTGCGCTTCGGGGAGTTGGAGATGCTCTAATAACACGTGATATTTGTATTTTTCAGTAAGCTCGGTATGAGGTTCAAGCAAATTATCTAGAGCCAGCTTGAGGTTGGCGAACTCCTTCTCACTGTCTGTAGTGAAATTGGGAATTTTGGGTTTTGGCACACCGTAGATTGAGCGTGGCTGCCCGTCACAAACTGAAGCAGTTGTAACTTGGTGTGTTGGTAACTGCGGCGGAGCAGCTGAATAGTTACTACTCACCACAGGCGGTGGTGGTAACGGTGGTCGATGGCCAGGTTGATAGTGTTGTGGACTGTAAAACTGGAAGGTTTGAATTGGAGGATTGCTCACTCTTGCTGGATAATTTTGCGGGTAAGCAATAGGTTGCTGTCTGGGAACAAAGTCATCATTACTGCGACGCTGCGTTGTCCACTGTAGCGAGTTCTGTTCTTGGTGGTTCTGCTGAATCAGCGCTGGCGTCGCCATACCAGATGAAACCGTCGAATAGGGTGAGTGACGAGTCTCTGTTGAAGGATGTTGGATGGTTTTAAATGAAGAATGGACTAACTTGTCTCCTGGTGTCGAGGTGACGTCACCGTGTCTTTCTTCCCCATCCAAATTCGAGTTTGTGTTAACATGTCCCTCTCCCTGAGGTACTATGTCATGAACCTGCTTTGCAGGTGTTGAGGCGTGGTTTGAAGCGTAGAGATGAGAGGTGAGGTGCTTCAGTGTAGGAAGTGGTGTGCGACTTGAAGAACTATAGTCATCATCATCATCTTCTTCCTCTTGTTGGAGAAATGACGTAATGTGCTCCAGCAGCTCTTGTCGACGACGTTGTTTAGCTTCATATTGAGCAAGTCTGTTTGTGAGTTGGGCTATTTCTGTCCGACTTTCCCTTTCACTTAATGACATGGACTCAACGAGTTGCCTTAATGCTGAGGTGCCTAGTGAGTCACCTTTGTGAAGGCTGGGTGAGGTTCTGCTGCTGCCAAGACGAACACTTAGGTCTACTATTCCTCCATCCGATGTGGCCGTTGCTCCTCTCTGCTCCTCATGACCCCTCTCGTCAGGGTGGGAGGAAAGGGCAGTCCTCTGTGGATGATGTGAAAGGATGTAGTCATCGAAGTGCTTGGGTGTGCAGTGTTGCCTCCTGGGTCGTTGAGCGTCCACTTGAGGGGAGGGAAATGAGTCCTCTTCTGACGACATGACCTCCAATAGTCAACAATCCAGCTCGAAGGACCTTTTTAGAAGAATCTACTCGTGACTGGTTGATCTGAAGTTGTTGACCATCAGAGGTGGCTCCGATTAGAGAGCACAGGAGTCGTCGGATGAACTGAACTTCTTTAATGGCTCACGTGCAGATGTGTATAAACGTACACAAGCAGTTTCTATTGAATAACATAAAATATCTGATTAACATCCACAGTCCAATTAATATTATCCATATTAAATCAAAACCTCCATCATTTCCATATTAAATCACCATCTGCATCATTTAACAATAATAAACGAATTATAATGAACATTATCATATTTCCTCTCATCAAATGACAACATTCACCACTTACATCAATTATTCTGATGCTACATAATGAGCTACGATAGCATGCTAACGTTCGTTAGCCGCTAAGACGAGCTAACAGCTACAAAGCTACGAGTGAAAACGAATGTCAAAAACGAACATAAATTCACATTTATTATGACTATTCCGCCACTTAGGTCTGTGGGGAATGTGCACAAACTATGTGCAGCGCTTACTATTAAGTCTAAATGTTTACTCACATCATCATGGACTTCTGCACTGCGTGTAAGAGCCGACTAAAGAAACCGGAAGCGCGAAACCGGAAGTAAGCGTGCGCGCACCGTTACCAAAATAAAAGCGCGACTCTACACATAAAATAGCTGAATTAAACGGCGAAATTACTAAACTATTTGAAGAATTCTTAACACGTTCAAAGCCAAGCCTTTTGAAAGCTGAGTTCCCCATATTGTCAGCAGTTTATAGAATTTTGACAGATTCTTTTATGACCCACAGAGTATTCTGTGTAAATTTTTATTAGCACTGAATATACTAATGAAAAAGCTATTCTTTCACCAGCAATATGTGTGTTAGTCATTTTTCCATTCTTAAAATAATGACCAATACAACATGGACTGGTTTCACCAATAACAATGGTTTCTCAAAAAGGCAAAGCTGTCATTTGTAGAAAAAGACACTTTAAGGCTGAATAGTGACATTTTCGTATACTAACACACCATTTAGCTGAACTACTCAGGATTATGAAATGAATACTGCACATAAGAATGCAAGTGTTTTCCTCACTTAACTTTACAGTGGGGCAAATAAGTATTTAGTCAACCACTAATTGTGCAAGTTCTCCCACTTGAAAATATTAGAGAGGCCTGTAATTGTCGACATGGGTAAACCTCAATCATGAGAAAAAATAACAGAAAATCACATTGTTTGATTTTTAAAGAATTTATTTGCGAATCATGGTGGAAAATAAGTATTTGGTCAATACCAAAAGTTCATCTCAATACTTTGTTATGCACTCTTTGTTGGCAATAATGGAGGCCAAACGTTTTCTGTAACTCTTAACAAGCTTTTCACACACTGTTGCTGGTATTTCGGCCCATCCCTCCATGCAGATCTCCTCTAGAGCAGTGATGTTTTGGGGCTGTTGTTGGGTAACACGGACTTTCAACTCCCTCCACAGATTTTCTATAGAGTTGAGATCTGGAGAATGGCTAGGCCACTCCAGGACCTTGAAATGCTTCTTACGAAGCCACTCCTTTTTTTGCACTGGCTGTGTTTTTGAGATTATTGTCATGCTGAAAGACCCAGCCACGTCTCATCTTCAATGCCCTTGCTGATGGAAGGAGATTTTCACTCAATCTCTCGATACATGGCCCCATTCATTCTTTTCTTTACACAGATCAGTCGTCCTGGTCCCTTTGCAGAAAAACATTCCCAAAGCATGGTGTTTCCACCCCTATTCTTCACAGAGGGCATGGTGTTCTTCGGATACAATTCAGTATTCTTTCTCCTCCAAACACGAGAACCTTTGTTTCTACCAAAAAGTTCTACTTTGTTTTCATCTGACCATAACACATTCTCCCATTCCTCTTCTGGATCATCCAAATGCAGACGGGCCTGGACGTGTACTTTCTTCAGCAGGGGAACACATCTGGCAGTGCAGGATTTGAGTCCCTTGCGGTGCATTGTGTTACTGTAGGTCATTCACTAGGTCCTCCCGTGTGGTTCTGGGATTTCTGCTATCTTTCTTGTTATCATTTTGACGCCACGGGGTGAGATCTTGCATGGAGCTCCAGATCGAGGGAGATTATCAGTCGTCTTGTATGTCTTCTATTTTGTAATAATTGCTCCCACAGTTGATTTCTTTACACCAAGCGTTTTACCTATTGCAGATTCAGTCTTCCCAGCCTGGTGCAGGTCTACAATTTTGTCTATGGTGTCCTTCGACAGTTCTTTGGTCTTGGCCATAGTGGAGTTTGGAGTGGACAGGTGTCTTTCATACCAATAATGAGTTATAACAGGTGCCATTAATACAGGTAACGAGTAAAGCCTCGTTAGACCTCGTTAGAAGAAGTTAGACCTCTTTGACAGCCAGAAATCTTGCTTGTTTGTAGGTGACCAAATACTTATTTTCCACTCTAATTTGGAAATAAATTCTTTAAAAATCAAACAATGTGATTTTCTGTGTTTTTTCCACATTCTGTCTGTCATGGTTGAGGTTTACCCATGTTGACAATTACAGGCTTCTCTAATCTTTTCAAGTAGGAGAACTTGCACAATTGGTGTTGACTAAATACTTATTTGCCCCACTATTTGTAAAATGTACTGTATTTCCTACTTTTCTCCTCATTTTGTTTGTAGTATTTGCAGCTAATACTGTCCCTTTCAAACATTCACCCACTTTTCATTCTTTGGCATGTATTTCCCATTGTTTGAAATCTTATTAACATTGGATCATACTGCTTGATCGAGTGACCCAAGAGGTAAAAAATCAATTGGAATGTTTTTCCAGCATCATTCGTGTAATTGAAAATAATCCCCAAGAAGACATCACAAAGCCAGAGTTAACAAGACCTTTGACACATAATTTACATTATTGCATCACCTGTAAACATCAGTATACAATAAAGTTTGAAATTACAGTACAGTGGTACCTCGACATCGCTTCAGCACATGATCTTTTCGACATCAGACGTAAAATTTGACTCACCATTTGTTTCTACATCTGACAACATGCTCGAAATATGACTATTTATGACAGCGCCGCAGTTTCTTTGGTTTGCCGCAAGAAGACGGACACATTTTCTTGTGAAAGAAATTAACACGGCTTCCAAGAAGGTTAGTGCAGGTGGTAAAAAAAGGAAAAAGGTGACGCTTACTATTGAAATGAAGATGGAAATGATAGAAAAATATGAGCATGGTGTGTGCATCCGTGAACTCGACGGTCCTCCTCCAACCTCCGTTCGCCAGTCTTTATAAGTTAAGGTGATATTATTATTGTGGTTAGATCGCCAAAGAAATCGCCAGCTACGTCAGGTTTTTAATCATTTATTTCAGAACTTGCGCAACACAACACGCCTACTTTCGCCGCAGTTGACGCCACCAACAAAACATTAAAAGAGAAAGTAAAATCTCTACCGCACCTTTCTCACTCTGTCATGTCAGCCACACGGTGCATTCAGGTACAGCACCCAAAACACGTCTGCCACTTTAGATCTCGATTCATTACATTATTACAGGAATTACTTTTATTATTATGTTATTATTCCGAATTTTATTTATAATTTATTTGTTTTGCTATGTGTAATTGCCATTTACAATAGTACCAGCAGTATATATTAAGGATTTAGTGCAGGTTTTCAGACTGTGAAACAAACTAATGGAATTATAATGTATTCTTATGGGAAAATCCTGCTTGACATACGACCATTTCGACTTACAAACAAAGTCCTTGAATAAATTAACTTCATATGTAGAGGTACCACTGTATGTATATTGAGCTAATGAGGTCAATCAGCAGCTTAACTTTTGAATAACCATAAGTAGAATAACCATCTGAACTGATTGGATCTTTTAGTTGCAGCAGTGGAAACATGGTAATGAGACACTCGCTCTATGGAAGTGTGTGGGGGTGTGCCTGCTTGGAGCAAAGTCACTGGATAGGATACAGGCAATGGGAATTGGGTGGAAGAGTAGTTTGGTAAGTTGTAGGGGGTCTTTGACATGACAAGCATTAGCTACATGCCATCCAGAATTAGCAGCAGCTGTTTTGGGCCTACTGAATAGTTGTGTCTGTGAATGTGAACCGGTATATGACACCGCCATATGATGAAACTTCCTTTACTGAACATTAGGGATAGGTGATATCTTCAAAATTATATCACGATAGTTCAAGGAAATTTGCTATGACGATATGCTTGACGATGTGGGAATACAAATGCTTAATAATATGTAATTTCTGCTCTGTATTAATGGCATATTTATTGCACACACTATTTGCTACCCTTCATTTACACAATTATACTGCAATGTGAAGCTAGTGTGATGTATAACTGATGCAGCTTGATGTGGAAACAAAAATTGGCCAAGTAGAGCTTAACCTCAGAAGATCAGAAGAAACATAACAGTTTGATATGAACATTTTAAAACTTGAACTTCAGGGTTTTTTTTTTTGCATTTTAGCAGAAGGAAGACCAAGATGCTGAAGAAAGCTGCACCCAGTGAGATTTTAAGTATTAGGGTTTTTTATAGATAGTTAAAATCCAACTGGTTAAAACAACCTAGCAGACTTAGTTGTCAATTCAGAAAAAGATTAATTTCTCACATTCCAGCATAATGGGGACGTGCACAGTTTGCTGACAAATGCCTCCACAGAATGGCTTTATTAAATGTAGAAGACACCTGCTGCTATCGTATGACAATGCAATGCAAGGCATTTCAGTCGATGTGAGGTTTGCATTTCTTGGTGCAAACTTTGGAGAAGTTTAACTTCTTTGTCATTATAAAACAAAGTTGCACGATGCAAGTAAATCTAATCTTGAGTTTGCAGATTCACTATCTGCCATGAAGGACCAATTTGAAGTGCTACATAGGGGAAGTTTGCCGAATGGAAGATGATCTTCGTCAGGGAGCTGTTTCTTTTGGGTGTGTTGGAATGTGCAGAATGTGAAGCATCTGTGTTGTACCCCTCATCTATTCACGATGAAGGGAAGCATCAGCAGGACTTTAAATTTAACTTCTGTACCTCATTTTGAATGTGGGGTGATGTTACACTTGGTTCATGAGTGATATACAGTTGTATTCCTTTGGAGCATAGTTAGCTGGAATTTCAGTAAATGTACTACTTTTGGTAAATTATTTTCTGGAAAACAAATAATGAATTGCATTCTCACTTGATAGGTAGTATATAGTCATATTTTCTTAAATGAAGTTTCTTCGACTGCATTACGAGATTATAGGTGCAGGTAACTTGGCAACATTTAAATGACTATAGTGTATTGAATCATTAATGTATGAATGAGACATTTAATTCCATTCACAGGCTTAATAGATATACATTCATCATTCAATCATTACCTGAATATGAATAATGGTGTGAAAAGGGAAAACCTGTAAAAGGTTTTTAAACATAATCTGGAAAACCGAGTTCTTAAAGCAACACTAGGTAACTTTTCAACCTTTATAAAATATTTTCATAACATTTGTGATAATATGTCAACTGACAACTAGTTGAATGACACCTCTTTTATATCTTCAGGGGATCTGTATTGCTTTCACCGGCACAAATTAACTTTGACGTGGGTGGCAAGAACCCTGCCACACACACACAAAAAAAATACAAATGTGCTGATTGCTTTACGGCATACATCACTTTCCTTTTTCCCCATTCATCATAAAGACGGAAATCGATGTGAACGCTTTTGCGCAAATTCTGTAAAGATGACAGTAATTGTAATTGATGACAAGGTTAACTGGAAAGCTCATATAAAACATATACAAAGTAAATTAGCAAGAAGCATTTCAGTTCTGAATAAATCAAAACACATTCTTGATAATAAATCACTCCACATTCTTTACTGCTCTTTAATCCTGCCATATTTACACTACTGTGGAGAGGTCTGGGGTAATACTTATAAATGTACATGAAATTCACTATCCATTTTGCAGAAAAGAATCATAAGAATAATACATAATGCTGGTTATAGGGATCATACTAATATATATTTTTTTTAAATCCAGAATTTTAAAACTCACGGACTTTGTTCATTTTCAAACAGCTCAGCCCATGTATAAGGTTATCCACATGTTACTTCCTGGCAATATACAGAAGTTGTTTTCTAACAGAGATGGTCATTACAGTTTGAGAAGGGAGCTTCACTCACAGCATCAGAGGGTACGGACTACATTAAAAAAAATGTGTGTTCTGTTCGTGGAGTAAGTTAGATGAGGGGCTCAAGCAATGTCCAAGCATGACCCAGTTTACGAAGTGGTACAAACACATAGTTTAGGGAAGAGGAAGGGTTTTAATATAGGGGGTTTTCACATATCTGTTATTGGCTGGTACTTTTTATTTCATTTCATTTTTATTTTGGCTTGCATCTCATGTATATGGTTGCATTATTTTTTTTGTTGATATGAGGCCTAATTAAATAGGGCGGACTGATATCACTGAGGAATAGAAAAGAGGGGTAGGTTTTATTAAGCAAATGCTTCATCCTACTCCTTTTTGGCCACAATGAATAAATTCTAATATTTATTATTATTATTATTATTATTATTGTCTTAAATATTGTTGCTGTTACCAAAGTATTATAATTGGTTTGTCTGATTTTTTTTGTTTTGTTTTGTTTTTCTTTGTTTGTTTATTACTTTTATTTTCTCATGTCCAAAATAAAGCATTCTCATTCTCATTCTCAAAACAAAAGACAAAAAGTCTTGTCTGAGGGGTGGAAAGGTGAGGCTACCAGGATATACAGAATAAACATTGGCAAGGCTTTCACTCGCTGGCGTGACGCTCCCCACCCCCAAACGAACTCGTCAGCGCTGGCGAGGGTGTGAGGGTTAGCCACACGGTTGCTAACCGTCATATGCTTATTTTTTTGCCACAACTGGATTCATTACCTTCTTACTGTTCATCCTTTGCACAGCCCCTGGAAATAGAAATGATGTTTAATTAATCTGCAGGCTACCGGGAGATTGATTTTGATTGATTGATGATTTTGAGTTAGGGTTAGGGTAGAGTGAGCGCTCGTCCTCATGGGAAACGCAGTCTTCTTTAAGGCAAAACACTACCGTTTTTGTCCACCAGTGTCGCCAAAATCGACCAAAACCGAAAAGTTAGAAAGTATTGCTTTAATTGTACATATACCCATATCGAGATCTCAGAATGCGTGCAGTACAACCAAGTATACTTTTTGCTGCCATGTATGAAAATGTATCCTACGACAGCTACAGAGCCACCCATTTCTTTTATTGCAAGTGACAGTGATTACAGGGAAGTTTTAAAAAGATTCCATTAAAAAAATTACGTTTGATATATTTTTTTGTGTGTGTGAAGTGTGACACCATCTGTGGAACAACTGATTATCTGTGCATGAGGGTTTTGTTGCACACCAAGTTTGGCCAAACACTCAATGAGTCAGACTGTGGGAAGCTATTAATGTGTCATGAAGAATGTCAACATATTTTCCCGAGGAGGAGGATAATGTGCCCACTAGGGGGAAACTACTGTGGATAATGTGGATTTTCTCTCAATCCAAGTTTGAAAACAAATTACAGATTTAATCATAATTTCATATGTACTAAAAATACAGTGGGGCAAATAAATATTAAGTCAACCACTAATTGTGCAAGTTCTCCCACTTGGAAATATTAGAGAGGCCTGTATTTGTCAACATTGGTAAACCTCAACCATGAGAGACATAATGTGGAGAAAAAAAAACAGAAAATCACAATGTTTGATTTTTAAAGAATTTATTTGCAAATCATGGTGGAAAATAAGTATTTGGTCAATACCAAAAGTTCATCTCAATGCTTTGTTATGTACCTTTTGTTGGCAACAACGGAGGCCTAACGTTTTCTGTAACTCTTCACAAGCTTTTCAGACACTGTTGCTGTTGTTTTAGCCCATTCCTTCATGCAGATCTCCTCTAGAGCAGTGATGCTGTCGTTGGGCAACACGGACTTTCAACTCCCTCCATAGATTTTCTATGGGGTTGAGATCTGGAGACTGGCTAGGCCACTCCAGGACCTTGATATGCTTCTTACGAAGCCACTCCTTTTTTTGCTCTGGCTGTATTTTTGGGATTATTGTCATGCTGAAAGACCCAGCCACGTCTCATCTTCAATGCCTTTGCTGATGGAAGGAGATTTTCACTCAACCTCTCGATACACGGCCCCATTCATTCTTTTCTTTACACAGATCAGTCGTCCTGGTCCCTTTGCAGAAAAACAGCCCCAAATCATGATGTTTCCACCCCAATGCTTCACAGAGGGCATGGTGTTCTTCCGCTGCAATTCAGTATTCTTTCTCCTCCAAACACGAAAACCTGTGTTTCTACCAAAAAGTTCTATTTTGGTTTCATCTGACCACAACACATTCTCCCAGTCCTCTTCTGGATCATCCAAATGCTCTCTAGCGAACCGCAGACGGGCCTGGACGTGTATTTTCTTCAGCAGGGGGACACGTCTGGCAGTGCAGGATTTGAGTCCCTGGCGTCACATTGTGTTACTGATAGTAGCCTTTGTTACTGTGGTCCCAGCTCTCTGTAGGTCATTCACTAGGTCCCCCCGTGTGGTTCTGGGATTTTTGCTCACCGTTCATGTTATCATTTTGATGCCACGGGGTGAGATCTTGCATGGAGCCCCAGCTCGAGGGAGCTTATCAGTGGTGTTGTATGTCTTCCATTTTCTAATAATTGCTCCCACAGTTGATTTCTTTACACCAAGCGTTTTACCTATTGCAGATTCAGTCTTCAGCCTGGTGCAGGTCTACAATTTTGTCTCTGGTGTCCTTCGACAGCTCTTTGGTCTTGGCCATAGTGGAGTTTGGAGTGTGACTGACTGAGGTTCTGGACAGGTGTCTTTCATACCGATAATGAGTTAAAACAGGTGCCATTAATGCAGGTAACGAGTGGAGCCTCGTTAGACCTCGTTAGAAGAAGTTAGACCTCTTTGACAACCAGAAATCTTGCTTGTTTGTTGGTGACCAAATACTTATTTTCCACTCTAATTTGGAAATAAATTCTTTGAAAATCAAACAATGTGATTTTCTGTTTTTTTCCACATTCTGTCTCTCATGGTTGAGGTATACCCATGTTGACAATTACAGGCCTATCTAATCTTTTCAAGTAGGATAACTTGCACAATTGTTGGTTGACTAAATACTTATTTGCCCCACTGTATAAGTTTTGGAATCAGTCAGGGATTATTATAGAAGAGGCCACCTGTACAAATAGTATGGGTGAATCTCAAAGCACACTATTTTCACCACATACAGTAGAAGTGCTACTGCTATTTTTGCTACCAGCTTAACCACAAAGTAGATTTCCCCCCACATGGAGGTGTGTCTTTTTGAATGTGTGTTTTATTTGGAGCAGATTATGTTGCATTGTACTGCAGCCAATGTAGACGCAGTGTCAACTTTTCCTACAAGACTACCCTCTAGTGCCCTCCACACCTCGCATACCATCTGTTACACTTACTTCCATTCCATTACATCATGGCATGTTCCCTCACAAACCTGATAAAACCGAGTTGATTTCACTCTTCTCATTGATTTGTTCTAGCTATTGTTTTAGGTTTTGCAACACTCCTGCAGCCCTATTCTGTTGGCGAAAGGGCAAGCAGGGGCAAAGGAGCAAAAATGTAGTCTGTCAATGGAGTAACGAAACATTCAATTTAAGTGCAAAATGAAAGGGTAGGAACAGCAGACTCAGCACTGAATGGTTTAGTCTAACCATTGTCACAGTTTTATTTTGTGGCTTTATCGTAGTGAAGGAACAGTTTAGATTTCACTCTATTTTTGGGTATCATCTTCTCTCCCTCTCTCTCGCTCTCCCTGTTTTTTAGTTTTATCGAACACCCACATTGATTCTCCACTGTTTTCAGCTTTTTGCTTACTTCACACTGCAAATACGTCTGATTGTGTCCAACAGTCCTTGACATATGGGAGTTTTTTGTGGTTATTTAAAGCTAACAGGAAGTGTGTGAGTGTGAGAGACGTCCACAAACTCCCATGCCCTTCTACCCTTTGCAGGGCTACACTGTCTTATTTACATTCCCATGTACAGTATTTTTGTCGACAGATACTTCACACTGCCTGTCTTTTTCTTTTTTTTTTACCTTTTTTATCCATGCACTCATTTCTCTCCAGTCCAAGATCAATCGCTGTTTTCTCTTGTTCGGGGGCCAAAGTGGCTTATTCCTGTTTAGATAATAGGTGAATCCTCGGTCCTTTTTCTCTTGACCTCTAACTGGGGTGACACCTATAGTAAGTAACATCCTTTCTGCAATCTTTGCCCCACTGGTCGTTTGAATGCAAGGGCGTATGTTTGCATAGGGGTGGTAGGGACTTAAGACGACCAACTTTTCAGGATGATTAAATTGTCCCCACCAGCTTTTAACCAACCTTTTTTACATTATGTAATTACTTCAGTTATGTAGGTCATTTACAGTGGTACGAAAAAGTATCTGAACCTTTTGGAAAATCTCACATTTCTGCATAAAATCACCATCAAATATGATCTGATCTTTATCAAAATCACACAGATGAAAAAACTTGTGTCTGCTTTAACTAAAACCACCCAAACATTTATAAGTTTTCATATTTTAATGAGGATAGTATGCAAACAATGACAGACGTGGGGAAAATAAGTAAGTGAACCATCACATTTAATATTTAATTTATTACTTCAACCAGGCACTTCCCGTAGCTGCAGATCAGTCTGGCACATCGATCAGGACTAATCTTGGCCCATTCTTCTCTACAGAACTGCTGTAGTTTAGTTAGATTCCTGGGATGTCTGCCATGAATCGCCATCTTTAGGTCATGCAACAATTTCTCAATGGGGTTCAAGTCTGGACTTTGACTTGGCCACTCCAGAATATCTATTTTGTTCTTCTGAAGCCATTCTGAAGTTGATTTACTTCTGTGTTTTGGATCATTGTCTTGTTGCAGCATCCATCCTCTTTTTAGCTTCAACTGTCTGACAAGACGGTCTCAGGTTTTCCTGCAAAACATCCTGATAAAATTTTGAATTCATTCTTCCATAAATGATTGCAAATTGTCCAGGCCCTGAGGTAGCAAAACAGCCCCAAATCATGATGCTCCTTCCGCCATACTTCACGGTGGGGATGAGGTGTTCCATTTTTCCTCCACAAATGACGTTGTGTGTTACTCCCAAACAATTCAACTTTGGTTTCATCAATCCACAAAGTATTTTGCCAAAACCTCTGTGGAGTGTCCAAGTGCCTTTTTGCAAACATTAAACGAGCAACAATGTTTTTTTTTTTTTTTTTTTTTTTTTTTTTGACAACAGTGACTCCAGCCGTGGAGTCCTCCCATTTACACCATTCTAAGCCTAGTTTTACAGAAAGTTTTTGTGCGCACAGAGATATTGGACTGTGCCAATGATTTCTGTAAGTCTTTAGCAGACGCTCTAGGGTTCTTTTTTTTTACCTCTCTGAGTATTCTGAACTCTTGGTGTCATCTTTGGTGGACGTCTTTTACAGACGGTTTTGTATCCTTTCCCAGCTTTATACAAATTCACAATCCCCGATCGCAGGTCTTCAGACAGCTCTTTTGACTGACCTATGATGTACATCAGACAATGCTTCTCATCAAGACATTTCTTACTAGGTGTGTGTTTTATAGTGGGCAAGGTATCTTTAAACGACTCACCAGTGATTGGACACGCCCGACTTAAAATGTTTGGTAAAATTGGTTTCAATTGCTCTTTAAGTCTCCTTAGGCAGAGGGTTCACTTACTTATTTTTCAACCTTCTGTCATTCTTTGCATGCTATCCTCATTAAAATATGAAAACTTATAAATGTTTGAGTAGTTTTAGTTAAAGCAGAAACTGTATTTTCATCTGTGTGATTTTGACAAAGATCAGCTCACATTTGATGGTGATTTTATGCAGAAATTTGAGAAATTCCAAAAGGTTCAGATACTTTTTCATACCACTGTAGATTGTCTTCCCATATGTTGTAAGGATTGAATTGACTCTAACGTTATTACCGTATTTTCCGCACTATAATGCGCATCGGAGTGTAAGGCGCAACTTCAATTAATGGCCTACCGTAATTTCCCGAATATAACGCACACTTTTTTCCCCAAAATCTACTTGTAAAATCATGGTGCGCATTATAAACGGGTACATGGATGGGGACAGAAATATATACTGTATATATTATATATATATGTATATCCCGATTTTTTTTTTAATTGACATGGCCACGTTGTGTTGAAGAAACGTATGCGGCGATCCGTTGCCGACCATTACGGTACGTGATGTCACCATTTTGTTTCGGTAATACTTCACTCTGATCGTCCGAATGATTTCATCTGGGTTAAATTTAGCTTTTTTCACTCTTCATAAAGCACAGAATTTAGTTTCTTGAACTCATTTGAGTCAACGTTTATTGCAGCTCCGCAACTCGGTCAATAACAAACGTAACAACACAGTCTTCCTGTGTGTGTCCGTCAACTATATCTGTCCCTCGGGAAACTCAAACCTAAATAACAATAGTTCCTATTGTTACTGTCGTGTCGACAGCGATGAGCTCTCTCTGATTTCCAACTTACGTTCTCACTTTCATTTTACCGTATCAATCCATGGAAGAAACAATTATTCATCATGATGAAACGAGCAAGTTATACAGCAGCCTTTAAAAGAAAAGCCACATCTGTTTTGTTTTCTCCTAGATTCTGGTAAGTTGGAGAAGTTGTCAAAACATATTATTACCGTAAATATTGTTTATGGTAATGTTTTGAACTACCAATATGCTATGCTTGTGCTGTGTTTCACCAGTCAGTAAAATTACATTTCTGTATCTGTACATGAGCTCTGTTTTCTTGTATTCTTCTATTTATTGGTGCTAAAATTACGGTGCGCGTTATAAACGGGTACAATAATTTTCCCTAGATTTTACAGGGTACAATAATTTTCCCTAGATTTTACATGTATATTTGGGGTGCACATTATACACTGGTGCGCCTTATATTAGGGAAATTACGGTATTTTAAAACTGTTTTCATGTACAGTATAGGGCTCACTGCAATATAAGGCGCAGTAGCAGTAGTAGTAGTCGCGGTTGTGGTTGCGTTATACATCCACTAGATAGTGCTGCGCTAAAGGGAATGTCATGCCATGATTAAACAATACTGATCCATATATAAGGCACATCGGATTATAAAGTGCACTGTCTGCATTTGAGAAAATTGAAAGCTTTTAGGTGTGCCTTATAGTGCGGAAAATACAGTAAGTGATTCACTTTCATTATGTTCAGACTTACATTTACCCCTTATCACTTGCTGAGTGTGCTGGTCCATTTTTTCCCCCCTCAGACGCATGTTTTATTGGCTGAAGACTTGTATTATTTGCATTATTACATTATTTAAAGATATATTTTTTAAAATATATATATATTTTTTTTCTTTTATTTGTAGCCTATACAGACATTTTTTTCTGTTAATCATACATTAATCATGATCGAGGTAAAAAGTTTTCATTTTTTGTTCAGCTTGGCTGTGCTTGTGGACAAAAGCAGTAGTGTTTTACCCGAAGGAAGGCTCCATTTTAATTTATTTTTGTCATACCCTGACTTTTTTCAGTATATTTAATTTATACGTATATTTAGACGGACAATGTTGATTGGTCATAAGACAAATGTTTAGTTGTTGCATTCCTGGATTTTTAAGACATGATTAACAAGTTTGCCTTTATTGTGTATGTTTATATAATTTATGTTCAAGTATTGCAATTCAGATGTTCTAATAAAATCCAGGCATTAATTCAGGAAGTATTCAAAATGTTTCTTTAGTCATTTTTTAAAATAAAGGTTTGAACTGAACCGTAAATCAATACAGATTTATTTTTGCATTGATCATTTATCAATTACGTTCATATTTGTGAGAAATGTAGCCATGACTCCTGTTCAATAATCTGGTGTTATTAATGTCCTCTCCCCAGCAAAAAGTGTACATGCAACTTATGCTGTTATATCGTCCCTACCAATGCTGAGACCAAACCTACGCCCTTGTTTGAATGGGAAGTTGCTTCATTTTCTATCATTTCCATTTGCTGTATTTTTTCAAACCACTGGTTGAAACTGCTGCAATTACTGCAGAAACCATTCTAGAACCATGGTTCTGATGTTGATGGATTCAAATTATAGCCCCAGTTTTGCTTTGTGCTTGTGTGGATTTTGTTTGGTACACAGATGTCCTCCAACATTCCAAAATCATGCTTCATGGGAAAAACTCTAAATTGTTCTCAGGTCTCAATGTGAGTAAATCGTTTTTCCAGGATGTACTCCACTTCACGCCTGAAGTGAAGGCAGAGCCTTTTTGCAACCCGTGATGCTAGTGAGGATAAGCGGTATAAAGGATAGGTGGATGGATACGTTAATTGTAGGTGTTTAATATTTTTTTCCCCCTTTGTGTCATGCAGGAAAAGCGAAAACGTCAAACTGAGATTGAAGACAAGAGAAGGCAGCTTGATGATTTGGTTTTGCAACTGCAACATCTCAAGGTTAGTTTGTATTTTTGTTTGTTTTATTTCAAAGAAGGTTTTCAGTGCTCACTCAGATGATTGAATGTGATATTTTGATATTAAAATGCTTGGGGAATTAGTATAAAAATCACAGTAAAAAGTTCATTTAAAAAAATGTCCAAGAGCTATGGGAATACATTGCTTGATAGTTCAAAACATTTATTAACACTATTTTAAACACTATTTTAATGATGGGCAACAGACCGCGTACATGTTATTAATGTAAACATAAATAAATACATAAAAATGACAACAACAAAAATTAGAGCAGCAGAGAGTAAAGTCTGTGCTCTTGAATATTTCACCATGTGATAAATGCCTTGACCTCATAAACATGATCAGAACTTCAAATACCTAGAGACAAATCACTCAAAGAAGTAACACCATTTGACCTGTTGTAAATGTCAACCTTTTACCATCATTTCCGTTTAAACTATTTATTTGTTAATTTATGTAACACCGACAGGAATAACCAACTTGTATTATGACCAGTGTTGTTAATTTTACTTTAAAAAAGTAATAAATTATAGTTAAAAATTACTTCTCCCCAAAAGTAATTGCGTAAGTAACTCAGTTACCTGAATGTAAGAGTAATTAGTTACTTGGCAAAGTAACTGGTGATAATTTTCATATTTTGATTTTTTTTTTTTCCCTCAAAAAAATAAATAAATAAAATAAACTTAGGTCACACTATGTTAAGTGTAAAAGGTTTTTGGGACAATTGGCCCTAGCCCAATTCTTTACCCTAATTTACCCTTTACCCTGAATCAACCGTTACAAGTTGGTAAAATTGCTCCCATTAATGCATTAGTTCCCTTCTGTCTACTTTTGACATGTGGAAGTTTTAAAACTGTTTCATCATTTAAAAATAGATGCAAGTCAAGATTTTGCCGATTTAGGAGTATTTTAGATAAGAAGTTAATTAGGTTCGCTAGGAAGGTTCTCTACAACAGAGCCCTCCTAAGAAGTCTACTGCTTTAGGATGGCGGCTGTTTTCTAACGCATCTATTACCTATACTGTACATGTTACTAACACCCCCGTGTCTGTCATTTCGCATCTAGTTCTATATATATATATATGTGATATCTACCATGTCTAACATATTTACCATATCATGTGGGCGTAGTTTGTTGGCTATCGGCTACAGTCAGGTATTATTGGAGCCACCTAGCATCGCGTTTGCTCGGCGTCACAACTTTTTTGCCTCCTCCCCACTCCTGCTCTGCTCTGTCGTCTCGGTGAGTCCCTCTCCCTCAGACTTTTATCTGGTCATTCAACCAATATAGCAACGCATAGTAACGCACACCTTTCCATCCTCAGTAACGGTAACGGCGTTGCCAAGATGAGAAAAGTAATTAATTAGATTACTCGCTACTGAAAACAATAACGCCGTTAGTAACGCCATTATATTCTAACGCCCTTATTAACAACACTGATTATGACATCACAAACTAGTCATTAAGATTAGACTGTGAATTGATTTGAAATGCTGCAGAGATATAGAATGCGTGGGAAATAGGCCGTGGGTTCCAGTTTTACTATAAATATCCATCCCGTAAAAAAAAAAAAAAAAAATACATTCCTTCCTCTAATTAAAGGCCTTTAAAGACTTGGCATGAAAGAGTCTTTTATTAAGTAAGTTCGATTCCTGACTGCTGCTGGTTTCCAGTTCTAAACACCCACTTAATGGAAACTTTGACAAAGGGTTGTTGATTAAAGCCATGTACACCTCATATTTTTGGCCATTAAAGTGTCGTACTCTGTGCTATGGAGTCCTTCTTGCACACATGAAGCAAAGAATGTACACAGTGGGATGCTGGATAGAACCTTAAGCACTAGATTAAAACCCACACAAGGAGATCCTTAAACAATGCATCCCATATCACACTCCACAGATATAACTCCACTATGTTTTACTATGGCATGAATAATTTAAATGAACTTAAACAACAGAGTTTGTTAACACTGTACAAAACATACTAGCTTACTGCTGCATTCTTTAAAACATTTTCAAGCCAAGGTTTGACGACATTTGTTTCATAAAAGCACAGCTGCATGATTTTAAATTTATCATTCTGCAGTGTCTGCTGCATAAGCTTAAAAAATGTAAGGCTAAAATGAGCGTACTGTTTTGTCTTCCTTTCTGACTACATCTTAGCTTTTTGTAAAGGCATTGACTGGGCCAGTAACATTATCCATGATGAAATAATCAATAGTGTTATTGCAGCAGAATCTGCAGTATTGGACACCTTGTTTTATTGAGCGAAACACCCCCCTAGAGTCAGCACACTGCTCTGTTTACTTTTCACGCATACACCAACAGTCAGCTTGATGTAATCAGTATCTTGTCACAGAGTCCCATTAAATGGCCATTACGCCTGAGTGCCATGCAGCCAAGTAGCATGACGAAGGCTTTGTAGTATGCCCTCCAGGGGCCTGGTGCCCTGAGAGGAAAAGAAGGCTTGAACTCAATGGTTGGATCAGGACAGCCGCAGCCTCTCAGATTGAACGTAATGGTCAGCTAACAAGTAAACGTCAAAGTACAGTAAATTATTCAGCCATTTCCTTCACCCCTGTGTAGTTGTTATATAAACTTAAACTGGCTGAACTTTCAGACACTTAAAGAGGTTTCAGGTCAGGGCGCAACATGATGAGAGATGTAGCAAAGTGTCAAAGAACCAGAAGATTTAATGACACGAACTCCACACCCTGAACGCGGAATCCTTTTGACTTTAAGGCATTCGAACAGAAAAGAAAACTGAATTGATTGCAAGTCTAAGATCAGGGCTTAGTAAAGTGATATAATTTTTTTTTACAGTACATATTAAAGTGCCTGTGACAGGATTAAAAAAAAGTCTTAAATAGCATTTTAATGTGAACTAAAATCATATTTTGAGACAATTCGACTATATACAACAATTTGGCGCAAAAGAAGCGCAGATGAGGAGAAATGAGTCTTTAATCTGCTGTTTAGCCACGCCTGTCATTATAGTGCTCTAGCGTCCCCAGCTGGATGATGACATCGGCAGGTTCACGATTTCAGCAGATTTACAATTCAGCCCATTGAGGGGAAAGATTCAGAACGGAGAAAATGCGACAGGGAGCAGCAAAATGCCATCATCGTTTCAATCTCTCCAGTATTTTTACAGGATATTCTCCGTATCTAAGTATTTTTCCTCAATGTCTAAATAAATGGTATGGTCATGACAAATAACAGTCCAATGCTAAATGGAATATGAAATGTTAAAAATGCATTTATTCAGTATGACAGGGCAAAATTACTTCATAATGGTCAAAACTGCCGACTTCTTGAACATCCTGAACGGTATTTTATGCCACCGGAGTTAGTCCGGTTTTTGTCATTTCCCTGCCACGGATTCAGCAACGGAGGAAAGAGCGTAATCAAAACAGAAGGCGTGACAGCTTTGCGACATGGTAACCCATACCGAGTGGCTTTTCTCACCATTCAAAAATGAAAAATCACACAAAACTACCCCGACTCATGTCACACATGGCGGCAGGGTTGATTGTCTTCACCGATCGGCCAGCCCCCGGCGGCGAGCAAGTTTCGGCCCATCGTTCTGCTGTGGCCCCGGCAGGCACGCAGTGCTTGTCGCCGGGAATGAACACCGAAAATAGCCCATTTCCGGTGGACAAACCGGCCAACGTTGGAGCGGGGTGCTGCTCGTGGCCAAGCCGAGGAAAGCGCATTCTCAGCGAGCACGCCTTTATCGTCCGGCGACCATGGTGTGTGACAAGCCACCAGTCGTGTGACCTTCTCGGTGGTTTGTCACCCACAAAATGCAAGCCATTTCCTTATTAAAACATTTGCCACGATCCCAGTATTTGACATAATCTAAAACACGACGCTTACTTACTTCCGTGTCCGTCCAATGGTTCCTCGTTTGTCAGACTTCTTTTGCTCATCGGGGTGAACAAGAATCTTTCGGAAATCCAAAAAGCCTCACACCAATCTCCCTGGTGTAGCAACAAAAGCCTGCAGCACATTGGGCTGGCGTGACGCAAAAAAATAAACGATTTAATCTTCAAAATCAGCCAATCCGCAGTAGAATCCACAGTCCTTCGGCCTGCTATAGTGATGGCTACATTGTGAAGATGTTCTCTACCGCATGTAATAATAAATAAACATGCTTTTTTTGTGTCAAAGACACTTTAACCTTACTATTAAGCCTTTTAACCTGCATGGTTTATTTATCTCAGACAGAGTTGACTGAAGACAGGAAGACATGTCCTTCCTCAAGCTTAGCTGAAGAGGGTCTCTATATTTAGGAGCAGCATCACCTGAGATATCTCTGTTTGCAGTCCAAAGCCATGCGAGAGCGATGGCTCCTCCAGGGAATGGCCGTGGAACAGGAGGAGGCACGACGGAAACAGCTGGAACTGGACGAGGAGCACGGGAAGAGGCTGGAAGACCTGATACAAAGGTAAGTTTTTTTGTCTAATCTCTATATACAGTATCTTTGAGTACTTTTAACATTTCAAATTTCTTCGTGTAATTGGATCAGGCAGATATGCTGAACAGATGCAAATAATAGAATGGTGATAAGAATAAGAGGATTTTGCAGCCATCTATTTTTAGATTGATTCTGTGTCGCCTCCTGTCCTTTCCTCAGTTCAGCCAGCCAAGGTCAAACCTGCCCACCCTATGACTCACAATGACTGAGTCACAATATTAATTCTACACTTTCTCCTTGCGCAAAATAATGGAAAATACAGGACATTTGGATTCTTTCTCTTGCATCAACTCTTAACTACGTGTGGCACTTTGATAGCATCACTGGCACTTGAAGTGTCAACCGTGGTCTTGAAATAGAATTCTAATTTTGTAATACAGCAAGTGGCACATCAAAAACATTCTTTTATCTGTTGTCACTAAATTGCACATCAACATACGAACACTTTAAGTGTAGAAAATAGCACCTCGGTATTTTAGTAACAGCTCATAAAACAACAGGCGTATGAGCTTAACGACCAAAAAGAAAAGGGTCAAATCTTATAATGCCAAAACAGTTGCATGATGCAAGAGACAGGTGAGAACGGATATAATCACAATGCAGGAGATGTGAAGAAGTGTGAACTAATGAGATATAGTCATGTGTCATTTCTTTCCAGATGGAGTCGGTTTTGTCATCAAAACACTTGGCTGTAATTGCCAGGAAGTGCTGTCCTCAATGACCACACAGTTTAGTTTGTGCAACAGTCATTCGGTGTAATGTGTAAGCTTGAGAACGATAAACCGATTCGACCGGATATCCGGTTTTACAGGTGAGAGATACAGATGTATCGATAGTAAAGTTACCATTCGACAGTAATTAGCCATTAAATATTCAATGAACCGATAGTAGAAATAGAATTCGGCTATCGCGAGCACAAGAATCGGCTTCTAATGCGTAGCTCAATGCGTTGCTTAATATTTTACTTCACATGCTGCGCTTGTGTCATTCACCACACAGCGCACTTGGATCGAGACCGCACGCCTGATATAATATGGACAAGCACTACTCACGGTCGTGGTTGCCTCAACTTCCCATGCATTTCGGCAGAACCGCTACTAGTCGCCATCATTACCCGATCGTCACGGGCGTGTCATAACAATGCGAGAGTTAAAGAAACCACTGTAACGCACGCTCCGTAGCATTTTCTTCACAGCCCAAAACGAAACTAGTAGTGGCAACGAAGCAACATGCTAAAACAATGGACAGTGTGATCACCGACGCCAGCAACATGCAGCGATTGATTTTCAACGCACCCAGGAAAACAAAAGTCGGACTTTGAAGTGATGAAGGCAGCCAGATATGTTCGCATGGGACTGAGCTTGTGTGAAGTGTGGAGCGGTACAGAAATCGTAAGTTTTTAATCCTTAAAAATAACCCACTACAATGGTGGAAAGGGTGGCATATTGTCTCCACGAAACGCAGTCTACTTAAACATGAACATGTGGATTAGTTGATCTTCCTCAAGAAAAATCTGCCCTTCAAAAAAAGATATGGACAGTGATGAGGAATAAAAAATGAGGAAGCACAGGCATAATTGAATGACTTTGCTGTGTATTAGGTTAAAGTAATGATTATTGACCTGCCTAAAATGCCTTGATTTTATTCCCCCAATTATACCAGTCGTAAAGCATAATTTATTATTTATTTATGATAACACTAGCAGGTTTAATTCTTTTCTTTCTAGAGCTGCTGCATATAATTAATAGTTTTTGTTTGTAAGATGTTTACGTTGAAAGTTTGCACTTAAATTACTTACCTCTTGTGTTCAAAACACCAGGAAATACAGTAATTGAATTACTGCACTTTATTGTTGTCTGTCACTGGAGTTTTATTATCAATCCCATCCAACAAAATGACGGTCATATAGTAAGCCTTATTTTTTTTTCCCATAAAAAAATAAAACATAACATTGGTATGAAATTTTGTTGTTTAATTTTGCTATTAGAAATGTGGTCTTTTTTATATGTTTAAAATACTGTACGAACACACACAACAAATGTTTACTATCGTATCGTTTTCACTCTATATCGAACCGTATTGTTCTTAAACTGTATCAAATCGCATCGAATCGCTCGGCCATAAAAATGTATCGTTTTTTTAATCGAATCGTAACCTGTGTATCTAGATACATATCGAATCGGCTTCATGCCAGAGATTCCCAACCCTAGTAATGTGCTTCTACTAGAGATGTGACCAAAAATTCGCCACCCAAAACTATCGGCCAAAAGTAGCTTAAAATGCACTGTCGGTTTTCAGTTTTGCAGACTGAAAGTTTACCACCAAATACTATGAAGAACCTTGGTCCTCTTGTGATTACGTCATCAAAATACGTCAATAAGCAACACGCTTCCTGATGCTGTCTTGCTAACACTACTGTCTCACAGCCAACAGGTTTGGAAGTATTTTGAGTTAGGAAAGAAATATATATTTTGTTAAATAAAGGAAAATGAAATAAATTTGCTTAATTGCTGCGCTGCTACATGCTAGTTCCGAAGTTGCTTTCCATTGATGTCTGGTGTCACATCAAGTAAATTGCATTTGAGCTCGTGCGTGAGTGGTTTGGAGTTTAATCAAGTGAACAGTATACAAATAATGTAATATTTAAAAGCATACATGTGAATTTGCTGTGGTTAAGTACAATATTTTTATGGCACGACCACTTCCTCTTTCTGTCACATTTTTTCCCGCGACTTCCACAACCCTTTGCCAGTCGCCGTTTTATCCAGCTGGGAGCGACTTCGCTCGGCTATGCCGCCGCTAGCTAGGACTCGCCCCACTCACCTGGTTCCTGATCGATTTCACTTGTTGCACAAGAAAACAGCGGGTCTATTTTAAGGAGGAGAGACTGTAATAGCCTTGTAAAGCGCTTTCCTAGTTTTGGTGAGAACAGCAGTTTTTTGTTGTTGTTGTGAACTACAGTTCCACACAACGTACATTGCGATTTCATTTAGCTTAGCAATTAGAGACGTGAGACCCATTTTTCCAGTGTCCCAAACTTCCAAGAATGTTTGTTACCTAGGGATAGTGGCAGGCCAAAAGGGCATTAATCGGAAAATAATGAAATAAAACATTTTTTTAAAAATAATTTTTATAAAATGAAATGAAACATTAATTGTATACATGTGTATTATTTGGCCTTTTGATTTTCAATATTCGGCTTTCGGTTTCGGCCAAGAATTTTGCTTTAGGTACATCCCTAATTACTACAAATTGTGGTCCCTCAGGCCCATTGTACACCTAGTAGTGTGACTGAAACTGACTAGATTGTTGTGCACTGTGCAGTTTGAAAACAAGTTTTCAGAAGTTGCAGTACTTGAGTCTTTTCGTTTTTGTTGAATCGGAAGTGAATGGTCTCAAAAAATTCCAAGTGTAATACCCAATCAAAATTGAAAAAGGGCAATACAATACAATACAATAACAATGTTATGTCCACTCAGTCGTGACTCTTTTATTGTACATTTCCTCACATTTTGGCAATACAAGTATGCTCCTTTTTTAACAATTACGTAATGTTTATATATCGTAGTTCTAGTTCAAATATAGTATGCTGCATGTTGCACCTCAAAACCTGACACAGGGATGTATTTTTACTGTTGCAGTGCACCACTAAATAGTATGTGGTGCTCATTCTATCAGTGTGTAGTTCAATTGCTTGGTGCGTGGCGGAGAATACATTTTTACTGATGGTCAATTTCAATCGTTGGTGTGCGGTATGCCAAATACACATCTTGTAACAATTAGCCACTGGGGTGCGTCCATCTACTTATAGAGGACTTACACAACCAAGGAATTTTTTGCTGAGCTTCCCATGTCAGAAAATGTGTTTCTCCACTTGTCAGATGTTAACCAGTAACATATCAAACTCAGAAGCCCATATTATTGTTATTTGAGGCACAGACTAGTGTTAACAAATATTGCTATTGATTGTGTTTTCTTGAATGAGCAGAGATAAAACTTCAGTAAACAATGCAATATTGTTTTATTATTGTTGATATTTTTTTTTTAATATATATACATTTTATTTGGGTAATTAGTAATTACTAGAGATAGATTGTGATATAATGTTACTTAAGCCATAGACTTCATAATGTATTGACGTGACACGGGGCGCGGGGCCGATTCATAGGGGCTCTATCTCCGTCAAAGCTGACCGAGGGGAAACACAGACAAAGAGCTTTTTCCGTTGAAAATTCTTGTGAATAAATGCTTAAATCCTTATATTCTCTGTAGATATGGACGTAAAACAGTCTCAATTCTTGGTTTAAAGCACACAAAAAAAAAAAAAACGTGCAGTTAGCATTTATTTTACGTAAATATTGCAAACTGTGATGCTAGTCGGTAAGCAAATTAGCGGCCGCCATATGTGGAAAAAGAGCTTTTTCCGTTAAATTCTCGTGAATAAATGCTAAAATCCCTGAATTCTTTATAGATATGGACTTAAAACAGTCTCGATTCTCGGTTAAAAGCAAAAAATGGGCAGTTAGCAGTTATTTTACATAAATATTGTGAAGTATAATGCCAATGCTGTAGCTGCTAATTTCTACAATTGTTTTTTTTTCACGTTTCAAAATGCATGCATGGTACGAAAAAAAATAATAATTACCTTGAATCCTCGAACAAATCACTTCTGAGACAATCCTTCCTATTTGTATGCAGTACAGCTTTCGTACCTTTTTACACTAAATCCGGCGTTAGATCGCTGCATGTGACCGACTGCTAATAAATGAAGGGGGAAGCCATGACGCAGTGAATGGGGAATGTGAATACATAATGAAGTCTATGCTTAAGCATGATGCATAATTATAAGTATTGTAAAATGACCCCGTTCAGACAACAAATCAGGCTGCAGTTGGTGTGAATATTCTATTTCGTCTGAGATATCATGCCACACTGTGCCCATTTCAACGTCTATCAACGTCTACATGAAAGGGGCTCTGTAAACCACCAATGACTGTAGCTTATCACCACTGCTGAAATAACGGAAACGTCAATCGCGCCCGCAGACGCCAGGATAACATTGGCGCTTAAAGGTAAACAGCAGTAGTGAATGGACAAAGCACTGTGTAATAGATCGTCACTTCATTTAACTGAATAGTCTTGTTGTTTGATTCACTTTGTTTCTCAATGAAGATATATTGAACATTGAGGTTTGTTTTACTTTAATTACTTTGCTACCTTCCTAAGTGTTTAGGATTTGGTTTCATTCCGTGTATTAGAAAGTGCTGCTTTCAAATCTCAATATACATGAGGTTACAAAATACCTGTAGACTGCGCAGTCAGAACTTATGCAGACAATATGCACAGATTTCTAACAAACAATGGAGTTCATGCAAAACAATATTAAAAATTAATGAATCGCTAATTCAGAATGCATACATGCTGTACTTTTGTTTTATTACTAACCAAGACTCACACAGGACTCATAAGTGGCTTGTTTCTACACATTACATCTTATCGACTTATAAGGAACATTGATTCCTTAATCTTCCATGCTGCTTTTTAAAATATGAAATATAAAAATCACAGGACATATGTAACCAATAACTTCTTTGAAAAACTAATGAGTCTTTTGGCCCGATCCCTCATAAACCTTTGTGGCGGTATACTATCATCCCTTGGGACACAACAGTATTTAAACATTTAAGACACAAAGTTCTTTTGTTTGCAATGCAAAACCACAATTATGATAAACAGCAATAATAATGTCACATTCTCCTAGAAAGGAAATCTAAATAGACTCCACGGAAATTTTTTTGTGATGCTGTCTAAAATTTACGATCCCAAAATATCCTGTTACCTCAGCAACCACTACAGATTGGACATAACGGTGTGAGGGATTGAGTGCAAGGGATAAGGTTTGACCACTTACAGTAGACCTCACTCCCCTTGTAAACATTTCCAAATTAGGCTCCACCACTTTCTAACTAAATGCACAGAAGCCCAAGAGGCATCCGGTCTCATCTTCTTTTTACAACTGTTAAACTCGTAAGACGTGGACACTTTATTGATAGATATCGACCAAGACAGAGCTAAAGCTTTTTTATGGACTGTCGTGTCTTTTACAGTCTGCTGAGCACAAAGGAAAGAGTATAGGGTGTTAAGGTGTCAACAACTTTTAAACAAATTTCTATAAGTAAGATAACATAAAACCAAAAAGAAACAAAGTAACTTTTAATTGTCAGAAAGACACATCATTATGAAAAAGGAACAGATTGTAACAACGACATCTTTGTGTGAGTGTAATTCTTCAACTGGAAATAACATAAATCTAGAGAAACAGCAGGATCTTTGTTCTCTCCTCATATGGAAACACCCCACTCAAAAAAATTTTGGGGGGGGTCATATACCAACTACAGAAGTATAGAATGCAACATGGTTGTGAAGAAAGAGGAATCATTGTGTGTTGCAGAGGACGCTCACCCTGCCTGAAGGACAAACACTGTGAGCGACTGAGGCAGTGGGAGTTTTACAAATATCCCTATCATTACACGACCAAGCTAAGTAAACAAGAGAGAAAGGAAAACAACGTAAAAGGCCCTTTCACAATGTGGCACTGACCTAAACTGTGCCCATACAGTGCAGCTTTTGAATAGCTGCTATTTCATGTTACACACTCACATTTAGCCATCATTATAAAAAAGCTGATTGGTTAATACTGTATATCCTATTTATTGCATATAGGACTGTACTGACCAGTTACAATATTGTGACATTGCACACTGCAGTAATATCAGTAATGTATTTTTCTGTGGTTTAGAAATTGTTAGCATTAAACTAAACTGTTTCTACAAGGGGTGTGACAAAATATCGAAATGGTGATATATCGTGATACTTTGTATCCCAAAAGATTATCGATATACTCCTGCCAATAATCGCGATATCGTTTTAAAATGGTGTCAATGTCTAAAAATAAATGAATAAATAAATAAAAATAAACCAACAGGTTGCTACCAAAATCTTCCACCATAATAGTGTCTCAGTTAACTTTAAGGCTACATTTACATTGACGGTGCTCGACGCCCAATCCATTTAGACTTGGAACGTTCGTTCTTTCGAAATCAAAGCATTCACAATCATTCTGTCCGATTTTCAGGGCATTTACAGGTCACTTGTTGTTCATTTTAGGGCATTTACAGGTCATTTCCTGTTGAGTTTGAGTCACTGCCTATTCATTAGGGTGATTCCCAGGTCACTTCCTGTTCTGTTACTCAAAATAAACAGGAAGTGACCCATAAAATACCCCAAAATAAACAGGAAGTAACTGAAAGTTAACTGGTAAATGACCTTAAATGGCCCAAAATTACCTCACTGCCTGGCATTGGCTGCCACTAGCGGCCATAGACGTTCAATCCGTTTGAAGTGGGAAGGATGGCAGCGAATTCTATCATTCGCTGCCACACTCCCAGTTCAAATGGATTGGACGTCTACTAGTAATAAAATCAATCCAATTCACAGCAGAAGCTTGTTTTTTCTGTTTATTAGTTGTTTGTAGTGAGCTTTGTTTCGCAAATCGTATCGTATCGTGAGGTACCAAGAGGTTTCCACTCCTAGTTTCTACTATATTTAATATTAGTACCTTTCCTAAAAATGTGTTTTAACTCTCTTGTAAAACTAAGTGAGATATAAAAATACTACTCAGCTCCCATACAGCTGCAATATGATACATGTTTGTGGTGTGTCATTGAGATATTTCCAACAGTACTGCATTTATAGAGATATGGAAAGATCTTTTTTTTTTTTTTTTTTTTTTTTATCTGATCATACAGTGAGTCATTAAACAGAATTAAGGACTATTTAGCCTAGTCCGAACCATAATAAACCAGAAAAATTGAACCTCTGTGGCATACTGTATACTCTGTGGCTGGCAGAAACAAATGATACTTACTGAAATAGCAGTTCCATGTTACAAGCTTTGAAAATATTTTTTTTTGCCTCACAGTGTGAAGCATTGGTGTTTATATCATTCCACATTATGGTTACCTTTTCCAAGAACATAACTTTTAGGCACTTGAATTGTCAATCATTAAAACTTTGCTCCATGTACTCTCAAGAAACGTAGGTTCTGTATAATGTGCTAGGGATTTGTTAACAGCCTCCAAATGCAAATGTTTTGCGATGGGGAGGTATGAAGGCATTTGTTAATTTTATTAATAAAGATTCCCATGCTGGAGAGCACCCTGTCCAATAGCTTTTTCTACAAAACTGTTAATCACTGATCTATTTAAAGGTAGGTGAACAGGACCCTATACAGATGTGGATAGTAACTTGTTACATGTACTTTGTTTAATTTACTTGTGTAACTTTTTGAGGAAAACATGTATTTCTAAGAGTAGTTTTTACTAAGCTATACTTTTTACTTTTACTTGTGTAGATTTTTGAAGAAAAAAACACTACTCTTACTCCGCTACTTTAGGCTACACACATGGGCACTGCCAGGGATTTTAGGCACCATGAAAAGATATTACTTTGGGCCCCACCACCAGTGCCGGGACACACACACACATTTAGAGTATCAACTATCTAATTTCCTGCATTCTGGTGAATCTTTACACACTAATTTGTGCATTTTCTGCATTTAAGATGAAAATATATTTATGTAAACATACAGCGTATAGAGCAATAATGAATAGACTGATATCATCTTTAAGAAATGTACTGAAGGCCATCTTTTACAATCTAAATATATTTTTATTAGAAATATTCTGAAAGCAAACACCATAATGAATGACTTAGAATAAATGTTTTGTTTTAACTTAACTATACTACAGAATACATTACAGTATACAGTATACAACTGTTTTAGTATGAAGAGCTTGCTAAGGGTTTGCCTGCCGTACTGATTAAACATAAGCTAAAAGTGGAGTTAGCTAACACGAGCTAGCAAACAATTACACTATTTAATTATGGAGTAGGCTTAGCCGCATCTGGAAACTCGCTATCTCCACTATAGGCTACAGCTCCTAAGCAAGGTCCCTTGTTAACAAACTAAATTCAACTGATGACAAACTAAATTCAATAAATTCTTGACAAACTGGATTCAAGCCGATTTTTAAAAAGAAAATTTCCACACCGAACTTTCAACATCTGTAGTATACCAAAAAAATGCCGTCATCATTTGGAATTCATGTTTTTGAATAGGTGAATGTCGCTCACTGAGGGCGGAAAAATCCTGTATTTCTTACGGGGTGAGCTGGGACCTCGCTTCGGAGCTTTGTAATAGACGTCGCGAGGTTCCAGATGGGGCTGGAGTGGGCTAAGATAACAGGTTAATTTTAAGCACTACACTGACACAAGACACCAACCTTACTTTGTGAAGTACTTTGTCACATCCTGTTGGCCTTTTCTACCCCTCTCCTGTTTTGTTTTCTTTTCTTTCCTCTTTTGATAACCCAATTTTTGTTTTGAAAACATTTCTGAAGTACTGCGCACTCAGAGTCATTGACTGCTGTAAATGCGCACTGTTGCTCCCAGTCTGATCGAAGGAAGGGCAGACCAAACTATTTAATGAAACACAGGGGTTTTGGGGTGGCTTTCAATACATATGCTCTCAGGGTGTTTACTTTATGCCAAAAACAAAACAAGAAAAAGAAACCCTTCGTTTTATTCCTATTAAAATTATAATGATTAGCATTTAAATTTGCAAACGATTACCTAATGTTATAATTTTCTTTGTGGGCCCATTCAGGGCATGGGCCCTTAGAATCAATATCATTTCTCACCCCTGTACGGCGCCCCGCGCTACACAAGAGACATACATTTTTCCTCTTTATTCTACGTATCAGATTTGTTTTTTATTTTTTATTTTGCCAGTGATGCCAAGTGGCTGTAGCAGCTGTAGTAGTAGCAAGTAGCTCTACCGATTTCACTAGTGAGACGTCACAACAATAATCACATGACTCCATTACACCAATCAGACTAAGCTTGCCGTTCTATGATCAAGCAAGCCTGTTCAATCACGTGGCATCTTCAAAGCACTGTAAAAAATGAAGTATTTGACATAGAGCGCTGGCCTCAACATGACTCGAAAGCGCCGATTTAAACTCTCTCCCAGTGTTTATATGGCACCGATTGACCTCCTTGACGGGAGATATGATCATTTTAATTTCATACTAATAACTATGAAGAAACTATTCACAATTTAAACTAGGAACTATTTTGTCCACTAGAGGGCACTCATGCGCTTTAGACAAATAATGCTTCATTTCAGTCTTTTTTTTCTCTATCTCTCGCTGGAATTCAATATATATAATAGTATATTTTTTATTTCTTTGGCTTAATGTAGTTATGAAATGGGTTATTGTACAGTATCATTATAACAAGAGTTCATATAGATAACTTCGTGCTCAGAAAAAAATACAATTGTTTAAAAAAAAAAAAAAAAATCCAACAAAATATTAGTTACTCACAATTTTACTCATTACTTGAGTATTCTATTCACCAAATAATTTTTTTGTTGTACTTGAGTACATTTTTTGGCCGACCGCTTTTACTTTTATTTGAGTAATATTATTTTGAAGTAACACTACTCTTACTTGAGTAAAATTTTTGGCTACTCTACTCACCTGTGACCCAAAAAAACTCACCCTCATCTTTAGACCTACCGTCAAATTCGGCGAGACCTTACAATGAGCATTATAATTTCTGAATTTGTAGACATGGTGTATAACTTAAATGAAATCTAATTGAATTGTGCATGTGTATACTTACGGTACATTACCAATTGCCTAAATGAACTAATCAATTTACCTCTTTGTGGAGCAATGAATTTTCATTGCAATGAGTAATGTTAAAGTTTCTCTGTCACCCACGATTGCTTAAAGAAAACCTAAATAACACATCTTACTGAGTGTTTTGCAGTCTTGCTTTCATCCATGCACACCCTCCTGGTGGACTTTATAGCCGTGTAATTTAGACAAACTGATGCTTTCATTTTGAGCACATTAAAATAACCGTGCAGACCAAATGCCTTACGTCAAGTAATTTCCCAAGAGCGGGCGGCTTCATCTGAGAAACAAATTATCTTAACTGAATGCAGAGAGAAGTATAGCGCCATAAACATAGCAAGAGCAGACCAAGGATTAATCAAAAATAAATATGAATGCTGTATACTTTGTACGCTCCGTTTACAACTTGGGCAGTAACATCTAAAATTGATAAGGTATGTCTTCTGGTTTGGCAGAGCACAAATCTGAAATTGTGACATAAATGTCAAAAGATCAAAACCAACAGACATCAACCCTTGTGACTGTGTATGTATGTCGGTATACATAAATAATGTTATAGTCTATAGGGGTAGACTAAAGGAGTGCATCTGAGTGTGAATGGTTTGTTTATACATACCATTTGGTCAGTCCACGGTGTAGCCTATTGTTTCCTGATGTCATTTGTAGACTCCAGCTCTCCCATGACCCTAGTAAGGACAAGTATTTTAGGAAATGGATGAATGGAATTTGATGATACATCAGAAAAAAACTATGCTCAATTGAGAAACTTGATACATTCATGAAAGGAAAACAGATTTGAGACTTTTACATGAGCATAGAAGTAATCATTTTTTTTCACCCGTGAAATGCTTGGGAAAATGGTCGCTTACTGGCAACGCTCACTGAGGCTTACCTCAACCAAAGTGATCTTTCCAGCAGCTCTGTATCTGGGAAAGTGGCTCCCAAAAGAATAAGTACACCCAGAAGGAAAGTTCACATTAAAGCACACATGAATTACTGTGTAAAAATACTCTCTACTTCATTGCATGGTTAGATATTCTTCTACTCCCGCTATAGCATCAATCGTTTGGATCGCCTCTGAATCTACAACACATGTGGGCATATGCACACAGTCTACCACCACGCATAAAATCAGATATGCACTCTTCCCTGTCCCATATGATGTTGGACGTATCCATGGCAACTAGTCTGCGGTTCGCTGACAGGGTGGGACAGTGACATTGACACTGGGTTTTCTTAAAGCATTTCCGCTGCCAGAAATGTACATACTGTACATATAAACTTATAGAACATCATCCATCCTTAAATGACAATAGCAGACTATTGAAAAAAAAAAGTTACATTTTTAGCACTTCTTTTTCTAATCCATGGTTTACATGATCATTCATGTTCTCCATATAATAGGGAGACAAATATGATAAATGAGGTTAACAGGACCTCAAAGTAACCATGACAATCTAGCAGTCCTGTACAATATACTTTACAATGTTCCCACTCAAGCTTTATTGCCAGCATTGTTCTGTTCCTGGTTTGTTCACTAGAGGGGGCCATCAACATGTAATACTGTGCTCACCTTTGCAATACATTGGACACACTGCCACATTGAGCCGCAATTTTTTTTTTTTTTTTTTTTTTTTCAAGTGGACACTGCATAGTCTACACTCTACAGTGATTAATTAACTGAGGTGTCAAAGCAGTTTTCCCAGCCAAGGTGCCCTCATGGATGCCATAAGAGGTGATTCCACATCCTTTTTTTGTTTTGTTTTAATACAACAACAAATAAACAAAATAATAGCATAGATATACAGTATATTATATACATTTGTATATAATATCATACACTATAAAGCTAAAATATAGTATAGTATAGTATAGTATAGTATAGTATAGTATAGTATAGTATAGTATAGTATAGTATAGTATAGTATAGTATAGTATAGTATAGTCAGGGGTGCACATAAGTGGTCCGCATGCGCGCATGCGTACTGGACGTAGACAAACGCGCTGGCCCTCAACGGGTTCCATACGCTTTTGCGTACCGATGGCTGACCACTGTATTTACGGCGGACACGAGAAAATAACTTCTCAAAATGTCGAAGAGGCAGGCCACACTGAGTAATTACTTCCGTGTTCCCCCACCCCCGTCAAAAGACAGACAGACGACAGAGACGTCACCGGAGCTACCGAAAAAAGGACTTTTGCTGAAAAGTGGCTGCAGGAGGTACCATGGCTAGAAGTAAATGATGTTCACACGGAAATGCGGTACAAAATGTGCCGTGAGAATCCCAATGTCGCCGATTAGAGCAGCGCATTTTATGTAGGGTCAAAGAATTTCAGCCATCCAAACTTTGAAAAGCAAGAAAAAACAGAGAGCATGTGGCAATTAAGCAAACTATCAATGTCAGACAGCACCGTAGTCGCCCTATGGACAAGTGGCGAAATAAAAGTAATGAAAACAGCACCATGCACTGACAAACGTGTTTTTGCTCGCATTTTACAAAGCTAAACATGCACGTTCAATGAGGTCTTATGAGGAGGACATCCCACTTTTAAAAAGGCTTGGAGTTAATGTGGGAGCCGCATAATGCCCTTTATTTTGATTTGGTGCGTTTATGTTTATTTCTTTACATGGCAATTTTGTTGTGCCAGTTGATGTTAATCAGGCATTAATTGTTAATATAATTAATTAAAGTTAATTGGCTCTAAGTAAAGCTTGTCATAAATTTATCGCATTAGGCGGGTCGGCTCTCAAGCTCAATGAGGACCAAGTCACATCTCCAGGTCCTCCTCTGAGAACCTGGGCAAAAAAATTATGTGCACCCCTGAGTATAGTATAGTATAGTATAGTATAGTATAGTATAGTATAGTATAGTATAGTATAGTATAGTATAGTATAGTATAGTATAGTATTGTATCCAGTGTTTCACAAAAGTGAGTACACCCCTCGCATTTCTGCAGATATTTGAGTATATCTTTTCATGGGACAACACTGACAAAATGAAACTTGGACACAATGAAAAGTAGTCTGTGTGCAGCTTGTATAATAGAGTTAATTTATTTTCCCCTCAAAATAACTCAAAATATAGCCATTACTATCTAACCCCTGGCAACAAAAGTGAGTACACCCCTTAGAAAATACATCCCTAAATGTCCAAATTGAGTACTGGTTGCCATTTTCACTCCAAAATGTCATGTGACCTGTTAAAAGTTGTTAGTGTTACTAGGTCCAGGTGTGCATAGGAAGCAGGTGTGTTCAAATTTGTAGTGCAGCTCTCACACGCTTTCATACTGGTCACTGAAAGTTCCAACATGGCACCACATGGAAAAGAACTCTCTGAGGATCTTAAAAGATGTATTGTTGCGCTACATGAAGATGGCCAAGGCTACAAGAAGATTACCAACACCCTGAAACTGAGCTGCAGCACAGTGGCTAAGATCATCCAGCTTTTTAAAAGAGCAGGGTCCACTCAGAACAGGCCTCGGGTTGGCCGTCCAAAGAAGCTGAGCGCACGTGCTGAGCGTCACACCCAAATACTTTCTTTGAAAGATCTTCGCAGGAGTGCTGTCAGTATTGCTGCAGAGATTCAATAGGTGAGGGGGTCAGCCTGTTAGTGCTCAGACCATACGCCGCACTCTACATCAAATTGCTTTGCTGTCACCCCAGGAGTAAGCCTCTTCTGAAGACGGTACACAAGAAAGCCCGCAAACAATTTGCTGAAGACATGTCAACAAAGCACATGGATTATTGAAACCATGTCCTATGGTCTGATGAGACGGGCGGGGTTTCTTGTGTACTGTCTTCAGAAGAGGCTTCCTCCTGGGGTGACAGCCATGCACAGCAATTTGATGTAGAGTGCGGCGTATGGTCTGACCACTAACAGGCTCACCCCCCACCTCTTCAATCTCTGCAGCAATGCTGACAGCACTCCTGTAACGAGTCACATGACATTTTGGAGGGAAAAGGACAAGCAGTACTCAATTTGGACATTTAGGGATGTGCGTAGTTTCTATGGGGTGTACTCACTTTTGTTGCCAGGGGTTTAGATATTATGGATATATTTTGAGTTATTTTGAGGGGAAAATTAACTCTATTATGTAAGCTGCACACAGACTAGTTTTCACCATGAAAAGATACTTAAATATCTGCAGAAATGTGAGGGGTGTACTCACTTTTGTGATACACTGTAGTATAGTACAGTATAGTATAGTATAGTATAGTTTATAATATTTCTATAAACAGTATTTTTCACTGAGAAATTTAAATGTAGTAACATTTAAAAAAAAAAAAAAAAAAAGTAAATAGTAAATCTGGATCTGCGTCCAATTTCCAATAGTGATAACAAAATGTATTTCCAGTGGTTAAAAATTAAATAAATAAATAAATCCATAAATAAAGGACAGTTAGTTGAAGTGCCTTAAGTGGATCTAGTCCTGTTGTAATACAGAAAAAAAAATATGTGCTGCTCATTGTCCTGAATTTGGCGTTAATAGGTTGGCCAGTCGCTAATTTAACAGCAAGACTTCGGAGCCTTTTGGATTTATCTAAAATACCAAAATGTCAAAATCTCCTGCCTATTTAGTTTATTAACGGAAATGTGTGATGAGTGACCAGTAAACCATCAACCTGAAATGACTAAAAATTTGGCAGATAAAAGTGCCCCCTGAATAGAGAGGCAGTCAGATCAGCAATGAATGAAACTGCTTATGATGCTAAAATGAAGAATGACCTGTTTATTCTGGAAAACTGTGGCGGGAACAACGGTTCTAAGGTCGTATTGTGACACTAACGTCTTCGTTCTTCACATATACAGTAATTATGGCACACACATTCTTTGAAACCCAGAGGGGTGTACTAAAATGTTGCCAGTTCTGGCAGGCTGTGAGGAAGCAACCATGGTTCTCCTCCCTAACCGCTTCCTTCTATTGTTGTCACATCCATCTCTTAATGTTGCTGTGTGTGAGTGTGTTTTCAGTGTGTCTCTGACACGTTAGCATTTTAGATTTTTGGCGGACTGTGAGTGGCTGGGAGTGGAATCATCATGTGGTGTCTTATAACAAATTCCCCTTTTTATGAGATTTTGTAATATTACAAATGCTGCAATGTACAGTAAAATTTTTGCTGCAAAACTGTTTTTCACTCTTAAATATAATGGAATGGGCAGCACTGTGATATAAAGGTTAATGCACTAAAATCAAGAAGTTTTGAGTTTGAATCGTCATTTGTGCTCATTGCGTTTTCTCTCCATATGCATGTTTGCTACAGTAATTGCCCATATGTTTTATGTGAGTGTCAGAGGTTGTTGTTTTTTTTAATTCTGTAACCAGACAAGGGTGTACGGTGGTCCCTCGTTTTTCGCGGTTAACAGCGACCATAACTAGCCGCGATAAGTAAAAAAACGCATAGTAGCGACCCCCACAACCACAATTTTTTGTGTGTGTGTGTGTTTAATGTATTTATTCAGATTTAGCATTGGAAAGAGATACATATAAGACATGTTTTTTCACTTCTTTACCCCCAAAGTATAATTTAAAAAAAGAAAAAAACATATATTTTAATAAATGTTTTATAAGCACTTCAGGTTTTAAACATTTTACTGTTCCACCAAATTATTTTTAAACAAGAATAAAGTATAAAAATGTTAATATTTATTAAATGCTTCAACTCTGCTCCATCTCCTCACTTACACACAATGAGTTGCCACAGCAATTGTTTAAGTTAAACTATAATTGACGCATGCAGTGCTTTGATGCTGAAGCTTCCAAGGATCTGTTCCGAGAAACAGAAAATGTCAATCAATCATCGTTAACTTTAATAAGCCACTCCAGTGCATTTTCTGAACAATAAAGAGCAGGGAGTTTTGGTGAGACTACGTGATCGACTTGGGACAGCTGATCCGTGTTTTTTTTTTTTTTTTTAATTAAAAATAATTCCATAATGGACTGAGGGCGGGAAGTTTGAAGTGCGAAGTAGCGAACGATCACTGTACTGAGCTTCTAGGCCAAATTCAGCTCTCGGCTCAAGCTCACAGATGATTAATGAGGGCAAGTGAAGTGGTTTGATTGACATAAAGTTCATCTGTGCCAGCATTGACCTAATTGAATAATTTAAATGTAACACAATGTGTTGTAGTAGTCTTTTGACTTCTAAATTTTTCAACCTCTCCTGTTTTGCTTATTTATCATGTGCAATGAAGGATCTGGTTGTTTTATGTGACATAGGGTTGTTTGATAAACTCCCTATTTGGTTATGAATGTGGTGATTTATATTGATTAGAAAATGCAGTCGGACAAAAAGAGATTTGTCAGGGACAGAAATGAGAAAAGTATAGACAAACAAAACAAACAGGGAAAACTGTATATAATGGTGTACAACAACAAGAATTTCTTTCACATAGTCGTTGGATCTGACTGTATTTTGTTGAATGGGGAGGTCATGCTACTCTGATAATTAAAAAAAAACAAAAACAAAAAAAACAAGTGAAACACAAGCCCAGAAGACACCTTGATAAATGAGCTCATTTGATCATGCATCATGTAATGTTATGCATGTCAACGGTTTCGTAGTTCAGATTTTTTTGTGTGTGTGTGTTTGTGTCTGTGTATGTAGTACTTCAAGGGAATTTGGCTTGAGAGGCTCAAATGATTTACCTAAAATCAAAATTGAGGATTAAAGTATAATTTATGCTTTGAAAGACAGCAAATAGGATTAGTAATATGGCAGGATGTTTCGGTTTGGTAGTGTAATTGTTGAACTGTCATGTTGGATTATTCATCATCTCCGTAGGATAAACTTCTTTAAGCCGTTCCAACATTATCCTACTGCGTTAGTCACAATATGGTCTTTTTTCACTGCACCATAACCAGCTGTAGCCAACATCTGGATCAGCATTGGTACTTTGCATCAAATTAGACTATCCTCCAGGACAAGGAAGGGCAATAAATCCCATGATGCCATAGAAGCAGACAGTCAGGCATAACCACTCTGGTTTGGATTGAAATCCAAACTTTTCTAAGAAGAGCAACACACAAGAAAATGGAAGGTTGAAAAGGTCACTGACATTCTTCACCTTTGTTTAACCTGCCAAAATTATTTTATTTTTATATTTGTTGTTAAAGCAAGGATTTTGAATGGCAAGCGGCCCTAGGTCCTGCCAGAATTGATCCATACTTGTACTGAACATCAGCAGAATCACAATATTCACATTAACAACCACAACAAGAGCAACTTTGCTCAGCTGACCTTGATGAAGAGCAAAAAAATAGAGCAAATAATTGCGAGTCATGTGCTGTTTGCTGCTGTAACTGAATTGCCTTTATTCATATAGGGTTATAAGTAGAAATGTTGTCACAATTTATTTGCCGTTTTTTTTGCAAATCGAGAAAAACTCTATATATAATCAAATGCAGTATCATTTTTAGCATTAGTAATAGTCTTACTTTAGTTGAATGGGGCAAATGACACAGACTGTGTCAGTTGCAAATTTAATATATGCGTCAGGCCACTAATAAAATGACTGTCGGGCCGTAGTTTGGATACCCCTGATATGTAATATAATAGAACTTACATTTACCTAAAAAAAGAATTGAGCAACATATACATACCTGTCAACCTTAGGCCGTTGGCAATCTTACCAATAGTGACGTATGCCCTTACAAATTGGTGACTAATCTTACAATGTTGTATATAGCGTGCAATATGAAACAAAAATAAAACTCAATTTTTAAAATAATATGAATTTATTGGTAATATTGTAACGTATAACCTGGTGCAATCAAAGAACAATCAATATATTCAGCTACATCATGATTACTAAAATATAACAGTGACTTGTAATAATTGTATGTCGCACTTTTGGCAATTTCTATCATGTCTTTTGATGGCTGCACTTCATGGCACTTCCGCTTGCAATTCAGTTTGACTTGAAGGTAGTTTGTTAGTGTGTCCAATTATAAACGAAAAAGGTCAATTGATAAAATTAACTTACCGATGCAATCTTTGAGTCAGGGAACATTTCTTTTGCTAATTCTGAGAAGTGATCAGCAATAGTTGCGGGCTAATTGTGTTCGGCAACAAATTGCCAGAATAAAATCTCCGCTTTCGTCACTTTTCATTCTGCAGACTCCATCTTTATGGCCAGTGTTGTTAATTTTACTTTAAAAAGTAATTAATTACAGTTACAAATTACTTATCCCAAAAAGTTATTGAGTTAATAACTCAGTTACCTGAATGTAGGAGTAATTAGTTATTTGGCAAAGTAACTGGTGTTATCTTTCATGTTTTTTTTTTTTGTTTTTTTTCAAAAAAAAAATAAATAAATACTATGGTAACCTTTGCTATGTTTGGTAGTCATTTAATGGTGTGAATCAACCGTTAAAGTTAAAATTGCTCCCGTTTTTGCATTAGTTCCCTTCTTTCTACTTTCGACATGCGAAAGTTTTAAAACTGTTTCGTCATTTAAGATAGACTCAAGTCAAGATTTTGCCAATTTAGGAGTATTTTAGATAAAAAGTTACTTATGTTAGCTAGGAAGGTTCACTACAACAGAGCCTTTCTGAGAAGTCTACTGCTTTAAAACGGCGGCTGTTTACCAACGCCGCCGAGTCTGTCATTTTGCATGTAGTTCTATATGTATGTGATATCTAGGCGTAGATTGTAGGCTGTCAGCTACAGTCAGGAAATATTGGAGCCACCCAGCCTAGCATCACGTTTGCTACAGTGTCACAATAAACAATCTTCTCTCTCCGTGTCTCTGACTTAGCTCGCGTCACTCAACCTACGAAACGCAAAGTAACGCACATTGTCTCGTTGTCAAAACGGTGACAAAATCCGAACGGAGGGAAAAAAAACGTAATGCACGAAAAACGTACAGTTCTCACTGTAATCAGTGCTCACTTGTACAACTTACGCCGAAACTATACAACTTGACAGGTATGCAATATGACTTTTTATCACATGTGATGAACATTTGTCCTGCTGTCCATGCTGAACACTTGAACAACATAGTTTATTTCCTCTATCAGAAATAGAAACTGGGAAAAACAAAAATCATATGTTGACAATGAATTCAGGTCCAAGCCACTATTGCAGGCAATTATGACTATAATTGACATGATTGACTGTCACTGGGATGGAACGTAGAACTTAATCTTATGACACGAGGCCATGTTTCCGTTTGTGTTTGCGCGTAGTTGAATTTGGACAGACTAATTTAAACAGCTGCAGTATGTGGGTGGAAAGCAGCAAATATCTCCAATACTGACACTAAGTGTTTTATTTGTCTGTTTTCAGGCTGGAATCTGAAATCGGTGCACTTGAAAGTGAAGAATCTCAAATCTCAGCTAAAGAGCAGGTTTTACGGGAACGCCTGAAGGAGACGGAGCGATCTATAGAAGACCTACAGAAGGTACTAAACATGTACTTGTGAAAAAATCCTTAATAGATATGCGGTAAATTACAAAGTACTGTATTTGAAGACATAATTAACTAACCTAACTTCGAAACAGATGATACTGATTTGTTGTCTAAATTAATACATTGGAACCCTTTAAAGTCAAACACAATTTGTTCACCGGTGTCGTTGGGCAACCTATATGTTATTCATTCATTTTTCCTGACATCATTTTTAATACGTACTTACATTACAGCCTGAATTTGTGAAAGTTGTAAAATCTAAGGAAAATTCATTTTTGTTGGAATACCTACCTCTTTTTTTCCTGTTACCACACCATCTAAGTGTATAGTCAAAATTTTGCGGTCATGCACAGATTGCTGTGTCCCATACATGTCTATCTGGAACATGAAAGTGCACCCCATTTACAGAGAATGAGATGAGGGGCTGTGATTAGCAGCAAATGGAATCGGCATATTCATGCCCACAGCAGCGCAAACTGCCCTTTTAGAAATTCACTTCCTTGTGCGGTTTGCGAAATTACCAACACCAAGGCTGAAAACTTGGTCAGAAAATGGAGTTCTATCTTAATTTTGCTAAAAGTGAAAGTGTCTGTTTGACATCTTGCTGCTTTTAATGAGTCATTTTAGTTCATGTATTTCTTCCCTGTAATATAAAAACATACATACAATGAATTTTTTTTTTTTTTTTTTTTTTTTTTTTTTAATTAAGGCCATTAAAACAAAAATTGCACAGTTTAATTTCTGAGTTCAGTCGTCTTCCAACTTTTTGTTTTGTGCCAGAGTATGTAGGGGCCAATATTACTAAATTTTACATATTTTTATATGTAAAAATTAGGGCTGTCAAATAATTAAAATTTTTAATCGAGTTAATTACAGCTTAAAAATTAATTAATCGTAATTAATCGCAATTAATTGCAATTCAAACCATCTATAAAATATGCCATATTTTTCTGTAAATTATATATATGTTCTGTAAAATAATTTGTTGGAATGGAAAGATAAGACACAAGATGGACATATACATTTAACATACGGTACATAAGGACTGTAGTGGGCATTTCACTCTACTGTCATTTAAATCTGTCTATGCTGTCCTCAGTCCGAAGTGTCTACTTTTTCCAAAGCTAGACAGCTAGTGAACGACGCCTTAATAATCAGACTTCTTCCTTTTTCATTTGATTTATTAATAAAATGGCCTCAAACCATTGTCCTCATTAGACCGTAGTGAAACTACAAAAAAAAAAGTACACAAGCATTGCATTAGCAACAACGTTAGCTTAGCACTCTATACAGGTTCACTACACATAAACAAAAAGCGTCTCATACAAAAAATATAACATTTCGCTTACTAACATAATATGTACATTCTTTACAACAACCATACTTATGGACAAATCTTGTCCAAGGATCATATAAGCACAACATTACAACGTAGGCGTCAGCCCGAGACGTCGTGCAGCCATATTGAACTGGCAAGAAAGCAATACCCATGTCGCAAAGCGACCACAAGAGTTCGCTGTTAGACAGCACAAAAAAACTTGCTGTAAAACTTACCAAAAGGCAGAATACTGTCTGAGCGGGACATGTGCGTTAATTGCGTCAAATATTTTAACGTGATTAATTTAAAAAATTAATTACCGCGCGTTAACGCGATAATTTTGACAGCCCTAGTAAAAATACATATATTTTACATATGTTATGAGGTGAGCCACCACAAATCACTTGGATTGATTTTTTTTTTTTTTCCTTTCACTTTTTCAGAGTTTGATGGCGCATGATGGAGGTACGATCATCCGCTAGCATTAACACAGAAACCAATGCACAGATACTGATAATATGCACCAAGATCCTGCAATAGGAGACTTGGTGTTACCAAAAGTAGGGTTGGGTACTGTTTGTTTACATTTTTACAGGTACCAGTAAGTCAAATGGCAGTAATGTTATGGCCAAACTTAACTACATTTTTAAATTTCTTGCAAGCTGTGCTCTGCTCTTTAAATTAAGACTTTGTGGATGGTTAACAGTTATGTGAAGTTCATTTTTTATAACATAGATATGATGTGTGTCATTTCAGTTTAACAGATTAAATGTTCATGTCAAGAGAATGAAGACCATTCATTAATTTTCAAAATTTCGAAAGATCTAAATAAATTAAAAAAAAAAAAAAAAATCAATTTGGCACAGTAAATTAAAGGGTAGTGTTTTTATTAAGTTTAAATGCATTTTTTTTTTCTTTTCTGAAAGTTTCTGTTCAAGAACAATTTGACTACTGGAACTATTCTAATAAATAGTAACCGATATCTGATAAAACGAAATGATACCCAGCCCTACCCAAGAACATCATTGTTGTTTCAAAATGTGTGCGCATGTGTCAGTGTGTTTGTTTGGATAATGATCATGCTGAGGCAGGAGCGATTCAGGCCAGAGTGCGCCTATGAACCTTTAAACACACACTCTGATCACCACAAGCAGAGCACGCAGACATATACTTAGCCTGAACACAGGCACTAAAACATACACATACACACACCATGCTCAGCAAGACTATTGACACTCACACTCACACAAGGCCATGACTCTGCAGCCTGCAGTCGCTGGCTTTATCCACTCACTATTCTCTAAAAAGCCATGTAAGCCCCTGTCGCTTTGTTCTTCCCATCACATGCACATGCAAAAACACCCCAACACACACTCACACACGCACACATGCTTTTGCTGCATAAGCACTTGAACCTCTGGGGTGCTACAGTTGCCGTGGGCACAGAAGTGCGACAAGGACAGTGACACGGGGTGTGTATGTGTGTGTAAGTAGATGACTCACTTCATAAAATTGTGTTTATTTGTGTGCCCTGTGTGTTTATGTGTGTGTGTTTGCACTCTCATCCTCCAACACTGTCTGTCTTTTACACTTACCTCCCTCCACCCCCCCTTCTCCCCTTTTTGCTCGTGCTCAGTAGAGCCCACCAGCTGCACGTCCGCTCCTCTTTCGGACGGCGCGGTCCTCGATCCCAATCAAATCATCGTAGCTACACAGCCCCGGATCTGCCCACCTGTGCCTGGAGAGAAGGCAGCTCCAAGACCCGGTAAGAGTAAAGAGGAAGACAAGGGGGAGAGGAGAGACGGGGAGGGAGGGGATTTGGGGAGGGAGGATGAAAGGGCATCAAGGATTTGGAATGTGGCCAAGTTAGATTAGAAACACACACTGCACAAAGACAGGTTAGTACTTAAGTATACATAGGCTACTTATTAAAGTCCCACATCAATAATATGGTGTTTAAAACATTGGAACAACACAAACATTGAAATACATGTTCAATTAGATGTAAGTTTAAGAAAGTAGAGTGTAACCAATTGCTACTTTTCAGTCGTATTTTATTCAGTGTTTATCTGTTTTAGAACAACCTTAACTCGCCCCAACAAGATAGTTGTACTGCTTTTTAGACAAAAATAATGAGACAGACACTTTTAAGTATATATGTTTTCAAGAATTAGATTCAGCGATACTGTATTTTTACTTCTGAATTTATAAGATAAATCAATTTTATTTAAATCTCTCTGTAAATAAGGCATTAATCTAAAGGACAAAATTCAGGCATATGCAGGAGGTGGGTATCTATGAAGGTACTGATTCAAATTATGGGTGATTGTGTTTTTTTTTTTTTAGTTATAATATAAAATGAGAGCAACAAAATATGGTTTCAATTGTGAACTTTCAAATAAAATCTGGTTTAAGATGTTTAGCTCTTTATTTTAAAAGCCAATATAATTATACACATTTATCTGTATGAAAGTAAATTCTAAATGATTGGGTGTTGCAGTGTAAATATTTGAAATACAAATTATTATAATTGACCAAATGTAATAGAGGGCCACTTGAATCAGACTGATTGAGATTATTAACTATTTGTCTTTGTTGGATAGGTAACTAAAAATACACTAGATGGACAAAGGTCTTGTGGCAATTCTTTTAGTTCAGGAGTAGTGTGAGACAAACCCATGCTTCCAAATATATGGCCAAATCATTTTTTTTCTTTCGGCATAACTGTTGCCCCTGTGTGTAAAGCAAGATCAATGTGGGAAAATTTAGGAACCCTTTTTTTTTTTTTACTTCTTGTTTGTCTAATACCAGGTCCCAAAACCTTTGTCCTCATAGTGTATTTCAAATCAACCATACTTATTTCTTTGAGCACAGACTAGCCCAATGATATCCAAAGCAAGAGCCATATCAAATGTTGTATCTTTCCATCTAATATCGAGAGCCAATTCAAATAAGTGGTACACACATGCCAATTTTTCAACATCTTTAAACTTCTAGTTTCACGTCTCAATCATGGATCGTCGGCATTCGTTTTTGATCAACCAAAAGGATATGCAGTTGTAAATATTGAACATTTTTAACATTTACGTCTGCCCTGATTATTTTCCGAAGAAATGTGGGAGAAAACAATCCTACTTAAATCACCCATACCACACGATGATCAAATCAACATTAATGGTATGTCGACACTGTGGATGAGTGATTAGTATTTCCGTCTCACAGTTCTGTGATCAGGGGTTCAGTCTCGGGCTTCAGCCTACATTTGTAGAGTTTGCCTATTTTCCCCGTGCCTGCGTGGGTTTCCTCCAGGTACATTAGCTTTCTCCAACATCCCAAAAACAAGCTGATTGAACACTCTAAACTCTCCATATGTGTTATTGTAAGTGTGAAAGGTTGATTTTCTATATGTGTCCTGCTATTGGCTGGCAACCAGCTCCTGCCCATCGTTAGCTTGGATAGGCTACAGCACCCACGCGACCCTCGTGAGGATAAGCAGCACGAAGCATGCATTACAGTAATTAATGAATTAATGGTATGTGTGTACTCGGCTAGAGGAAAAGTGATCAGTATGATGGAGTACAACTCTACATACTTCAATACAAATTACAACTTCAGTCATTAGACATCTTAATACTTCTCTGACAGTGTAAATTAAAATGGAACATTATTTCACTTGTAAAAGTACAATATTTGATATACTTGCATTGGTTTAAACTTTATGAAAGTAGTCATGATGTGTCCCAAAGGTTAACTTTTGGAATGCTGTGACTGACGTAATAATGTTTTTAGTGTACTGTGTGTCCCCATCTTCATGCTTCACTCCTTCCACTTTCTCCACCCCTCACTTTTCCTTTACACCCCACTCCCTTCTGCATTACCCCTCACCTCCTTCTAACAGCAATGTTTGCCATGGAGATCAACGTGCAGCATGACCCTCTGACTGGCGAGCAGCATGTCCTGTCAGCAAACCGCGTGAGTCCCTCGGAAGCGGGGTCACGGGGCGTCAAGGTCTACGATGATGGCAGGAAGGTCGTCTACGAAGTCAAGTCGTCTGGTGGCGTGTCCACGACCTCACTCGAGAATGGGTGGAACTCCTCGAAAGTCGACGAGCTAATCCAAAGAGTGGCTAGACCTGTGCAAGCAGGAGATGATAGGAGAGGTCACGTGTTGGTTACCCCACAGGCCTGCGTCTTGCCAGTAGCTGGGGACGATCTGTCCCCGCCATCCTGCGCCCCGCCATCCATCCCGTCGAGCCCACCTGCCCAAGTCGCCCTGCAGAGGGAGACTCGGCTAGGCATGATGCCCCCATCCTCGGGTCCCGTCGTAACGCAGCCTGGCCCATCAGCCCACATGGGACCCGAGCACAGCTCCTTGCCTCAAGCCAGCGAGGAGCACCCAGTCACGATGGTGTTCATGGGCTACCAGGACCTAGAAGACACAAGCGAGAGCCGGCAGCTGCTTGGCTTCGACGGTGCTGTCAAGGCTGAGGTGGTGCTGATCGATGAAGACGACGAGAAGTCCCTGAGAGAGAAGACGGTCACCGACCTATCCGTCATCGACGGCACGGCAGCCGACCTCGTGTCGGGTCGACCGGTCACATCTGAGGCTGTCAGTACAGAACTCTCATCAGAAGGCCGCGAGCCCGACAGCGCTGCATCACCCCTGCCTAAACCTGAAGCCAACAAAGCCCCGCCTCCTGGTCTCACCCCTGCTACAGGTACAGACAAGAGGAAACGCTGCAAGTGCTGCATAGTCATGTGACTGAATCTTCTGCTTCCTTTTTATGATTACCCACAACACTTCTCTTTTCCCTCTATCTTTGGATTGTTACTAACTGAAGCCCTTTCTTATCTGGACTCTGAGCAACTGCCACACTTACGCACACGTCTTTTGACTTTTTACTCTGCTACTCCTTGATTCAACAGTGCATTTAAGCTTTTTTTTTTATCCTTTAAGAACTCCTAACACAGTTTTGTTCGACAAACTCAAACCCATCACCAGGAAACTCATCTGATATAATTCAGCTACAGTCAGATAAACAAAAAAAAAGATTGTTATTATTCTCACTAAGATTTCACAAACAGCCACTGTCATTCCAATATGAAACCACACAATTAACTTCTGTGAAAGAGTCAACACTTGCAAAATAATAATAATAGAATTATAAATCAGTTTTTTTTTTTTTTTTTACTTCAATGGTTCAATCTCGGGCTCCAGCCTTGTAGAGTTTGCATGTTCTCCCCGATGCCTGCATGGATTTTCTCTGGGTACTCCAGTTTTCTTCGACCTCCTAAATACATGCTTTGTAGGCTGATTGACCACTTCAAATTGTCCCTATGAGTGTTTGCGTGAATGATTGTTTGTCTCCTCGTGCCCTGCGGTTGGCTGGCAACCAATTCAGGGTGTTCCACGCCTAGTGCCCACAGTTAACTGGGATTGGCTCCAGCACCTCTACGACCCTCACGAGGATAAGCGGAATGGAAATGAATGAATGAATGTTTTTTTTACTGTAATGTGCTTTTAATTTCATACTCAAACACACACACACAACTTAAGGAAACAAGAGTTGTGTTTTGAATACAGTGGGGCAAATAAAAGTATTTAGTCAACCACTAATTGTGCAAGTTCTCCCACTTGAAAATATTAGAGAGGCCTGTAATTGTCAACATGGTTAAACCTCAACCATGAGAGACAGAATGTGGGAAAAAAAACAGAAAATCACATTGTTTGATTTTTAAAGAATTTATTTGCAAATCATGGTGTAAAATAAGTATTTGGTCAATACCAAAAATTCATCTCAATACTTTGTTATGTACCCTTTGTTGGCAATAACGGAGGCCAAACGTTTTCTGTAGCTCTTCACAAGCTTTTCACACACTGTTGCTGGTATTTTGGCCCATTCCTCCATGCAGATCTCCTCTAGAGCAGTGATGTTTTGGGGCTGTCGTTGGGAAACACGGACTTTCAACTCCCTCCACAGATTTTCTATGGGGTTGAGATCTGGAGACTGGCTAGGCCACTCCAGGACCTTGAAATGCTTCTTACGAAGCCACTCCTTTTTTTGCCCTGGCTGTGTTTTTGGGATTATTGTCATGCTGAAAGACCCAGCCACATCTCATCTTCAATGCCCTTGCTGATGGAAGGAGATTTTCACTCAAAATCTCTCGATACATGGCCCCATTCATTCTTTCCTTTACACAGATCAGTCGTCCTGGTCCCTTTGCAGAAAAACAGCCCCAAGGCATGATGTTTCTACCCTTATGCTTCACAGTGGGTATGGTGCGATTCAGTATTCTTTTTCCTCCAAACAAGAGAACCTGTGTTTCTACAAAAACGTTTTATTTTGGTTTAATCTGACCATAACACATTCTCCCAGTCCTCTTCTGGATCATCGAAATGCTCTCTAGCGAACCGCAGACGGGCCTGGACATGTACTTTATTCAGCAGGGGGACACGTCTGGCAGTGCAGGATTTGAGTCCCTGGCGGCACATTGTGTTACTGATAGTAGCCTTTGTTACTGTGGTCCCAACTCTCTGTAGGTCATTCACTAGGTCACCCCGTGTGGTTCTGGGAATTTTGCTCCCTGTTCTTGTTATCATTTTGACGCCACGGGGTGAGAGGGAAGTTGAAAGTCCGTGTTGCCCAACGACAGCCTCAAAACATCACTGCTCTAGAGGAGATCTGCATGGAGGAATGGGCCAAAATACCAGCAACAGTGTGTGAAAAGCTTGTGAAGAGTTACAGAAAACGTTTGGCCTCCGCTATTGCAAACAAAGGGTACATAACTAAGTATTGAGATGAACTTTTGGTATAGACCAAATACTTATTTTCCACCATGATTTGCAAATAAATTCTATAAAAATCAAACAATGTGATTTTCTGTTTTTTTTTTTCCACATTCTGTCTCTCATGGTTTAGGTTTACCCATGTTGACAATTACAGGCCTCTCTAATATTTTCAAGTGGGAGAACTTGCACAATTAGTGGTTGACTAAGTACTTATTTGCCCCACTGTATGTGTGGCTCAGCAGGGAAGAGGCATGTAGGGGTTTGTTGCCTTGGTTTCTTCATGTGCCTCTTTATTCTTCAACCTGAATAGTCATTACAAAACAATTGAACAATTGGATTTTCTTGAAAACATTTATTTAAGTCTGCTTAGGTGCACAGTTTCCTAAGGGGTGGCAAATAATTTTTGGGGTAGCACTTTTTACACTTTGTGATTTTTAAGCTCTTGACAGCATTGTGTCACAAACCATGCCCATTCAAGAATGCATTCAAGATACAGAACATTTACAGTATTATCAATGGTGTTCATGCATTAACGAAATGTAAATTTTAGGTGTCAATGGGCTGTGATCAGAGTTGGTGCTTGTTTTGTGCATCAACTCGAGGTATACAGCTGATGAAGTTATTTCCTCCAATTGAATCACTTCCTTACTCAGCAGCCAATAAGAAGCCATGGGAGACCTTAGGAATTGTGCAGCCATTTCCTTTCTTGGTGTATGTAAAACCACAAATTCATGACCACGTTGGCCATAAGGAAAAATTCAGTGACAACTAATAGCTTGCACAAAAAGATTAATATTAGTGGTTAGGATATCACTATTACATTTTAAAGAAATATGCTTGTTAAGTTAATTGAGGGGTCTAAATTGTCAATAGGTGTGGTTGTGAGTTTTTACCCAGCCACTCGTCAAAAGTCAGCAGTGATAGGCCTTCCAGTTTTACACATCCTAATGAGAACCAGCGGTATAGAAGGTGGATGGATAGCCAACCATCAGTATTGCGAATGACAATTTAAATATATATATATATATATATATATATATATATATATAGATATAGATATATATATAGATATAGATATATAGATAGATAGATACATATATATATATAGATATAGATATATATACGTACATCATTCACGTTGTACTTCAGTGAAGCATAGGTCCACCAGAACACTGCCAACTCTCGTATTGTGCTCCTACCAGGCCCTCGTTTACAAGGGTGCTACAATAACGTGGCCTGAATAACATTATATCTTTTTTATATTTATAGATAGTACAGCTCATTTTCTTGGAGGCCAGCAGAGCTTCCAAAAGCAGGAATCATCCATATCCCTGCCAAGGCTTATTAATTGAAAATATATATACAACAGCAATAATGTTGTATCGATAGTGTCTGGGAAGAAAATTTCCTCAAATAGTGGCATCTGTTGTAGTCTGTTACCTTTTCTAATAGATGCCCAGCACCAAATAATCAAAGTGGTCTTGATGAAGATCAATAAATAAACATTACACCTTAATTACTGAAGGCACCTCCTTTACCGGCCCCTCAGGAAAAATATCAGGTAGTGGCATTGGGTGGCATCTGTTAGCTTTACTCTGTAATCTAATACTGCCGTGTGTCTCAGTTGACATCTTGACCATATCACACACTGCCTGTACAGAAGCCATAGCGTCTGTAAAACTGAGATTAAAGTTTTTCCACATTTCCCATCTAGGAACATTCCAGCACAAACATTTAAGAAGGCTGATGAGAAAAGATGACTATCTTTTCTTTTTGTAGGGATGATATTATGCATGAGTAAATATCTAAAATTCCTATACTTTGTAATTAATGAATTATAATTATGCAATTATATTAATGCATTATTTCAGATAAAGGTGTAATTCCTAAAAAATGCCTTATCCATAACAGATGGACAGTAGTCTCAGAAGTTTTATGCCACTATATGAGGAAGTGCATTTCAGGATCCAAATTAATTAAATCCACAAAATATTTTTGAATGGTGCTTGTGCAACCCAGGTCTGTTACCATAATTTACATTGCTACCATATATCTAAGCTTGCAATTTTAAATGCATAAACTCATAAACATTAACTCATAAACTAAAATATACTCACGTTCTTCTCTAAATGTCTAAATGATTGTTCTACCTGAAAAAATAGTCTGCCTTAAAATAAACATGCTTTATTCATTGCCATGACCACTGCTGCTGAGTGACTGTCCAATAGTGCACCTTGTGTCGGGGTTTCTGTATAGGTGAAGAATGTAAATATGTTACACTACAGTAGGCTCTTTATCCACTCAGCAATTACTTTATTTTTCACATCTATGGTAGACTAAAGATAGCTTAGTATAGACATGTTTAATGTCCCATTATGCAATACTAGAAGAATTTTCTATTTTTCAGACTACGTTGCTGCCTAATGTCACAGTTAAAACACACCCAATTTTATTTTGTTCCCTTTGACTTCACAACCTCATCTGATCTTCTCCTAACAGCTAATTCCTTCTGCAGATGTGTCACGCTGACTCCTAAAGGCATGTGAGGATGTAAAAACAATTTGCAGAGGCAAGATCTTAACTAACCATCTCAATAGATGTGCATGGTTGCCTCTTAACGGCATGCCAAGCAAGTGTTTTATTTTCCTCCAACGCAGACCACCAACATTTTGACTATTTAGATTAGATATTCTGACAACCTCTGGAAATGCAAGTCAAGAACAGAAACGGTTGCCATTCTATAATGTTGAATCTGCATTTGACTAGCAATTCGACCACGGTGTGGCTCATGCAAGTTGTCAAAAGTCCTCTGGTATAGACTCCAGCTCAAATTCCACCTTAATGAGGACAGTCAAAATAGAACACAGAAATATGAATTTAATTTGACTGGTTTGGTTGGGCTACCCGATCGTCATTATTTGCAGTCAACACACTTCATTATTGTTAGCCTCTTCAAAATCACAGGATATTAAAGGCTTGTCTTCTGGAATTGTGAAGTGTACGTTGAGCGTTTGTATTCAAGAAGCACCTACAATCACTCCAAAATAGACTTGTCTCACCCCAAAAAAGGAAGAGCAAAGATGATGAGCTTTTGCCAACCTGTGTTCCTGTAGTGTTTTAAAAAGAAGCAGTGAAGTACTACTTTATCTCTCTAGGGAGCGTCCTTTCTACCCCTCTCCTGCCATCATGGTTGTATGGACTGTTCATTTAAAAAGGAGCGCATTTTCTATTGTTCACATCACTTTCTTGCACTCATTATCACATTCTCCACCCGTCTTTCTCTGACGTTTGTATCCTCTTGCTATCTTTCGACAAATAAAGCTGAGTTTCTCCAGTTCAGCCCCTGCTGTCTCTTGCTTGTTGTTCTTCCATCTGTCTCTCTATTTAACATTCACCGTTTGATTGGCTGCTGTCAAGAAAGAATCACAAGCTCTCCTCACTGCACCCTTATCTTTTCTGATACAACCCATTACCACTAACAAGTGCTCGCTAATGTGCGAGGAGAAACGTTATTGGAATAAATGTGGAATAAGAATTTTATAAGAAAGGATTTTGAAAGGAATTATATTTTCTCAAAGCACAACTCCTCGCAAAGTTACAGTCATTTTCATAACATCTCAGAGAAATGATTTGTTGTAGATGATGCAAAGGCTGTCATGGAAATTTTTGTGACCTATGTTTATGCTCCTCATTTCATTTAGTTTAATGTGTGTCACGCAGGACTAACTGAGATAAATGTAATGTTACTCTTGTTATATCAAAATGTACTATGCATGAAATAAACCTTGATTTATTTTTTTTGTGAGGAAGTGCACTAGTAGGGGGAAAAATCCATTATAGGAAATAATTTCTACAACTTTACCGCACCATAATCTTCTGGAGTATGAGCTTGATTTCATATTTATTCAGTACTTTACCCTATACAAATACAGTTCGTGATAAAAGTCTTGTCGTTTTAGAAACATTTGCTAATAACCTGACTTTTAATTATTCAATTGGTTTCAGAAATGGCTCATATGAAAGCTAAGACCCTCCCAAATGATGTTGACTGTACAAAAATATATTTGTTTCACTGAAAAAAGATTTATTATTTAATGAAGACATAAAGGTCAAATTTTGGCAAGACAAAAGTTTTGTCGCCTACAGAAAGTAGTGTGAAAATTGAACAAAAAATGTCATTTGGGAGGGTCTTAGCTTTCATATGAGCCATTTCTGAAACCAATTGAATAATTAAAAGTCAGGATATTAGCATATGTTTCAACAAAATGGATAAGCGACAAAACTTTTGTCAGGGACTGTAGTACATCGAATAATAAAAGAAAACCACAATCCTTTTACAAGCTAACTGTAATCTTTGTGGCTTATGAAAAGGCAGGTAAGTAACATGAAGAGAAAGTGAACTACTATATTAGCATGAAGAAAATGGCTTATTCAGCATCTATTTCACATCATAATTGAACAATTATTCACATTAAATTGGAAACGTACACATGGAGTGATACTCTGGTGCAGAATGACACATACAGTACAAGGGCCCTGACAGGATATGATAGCTGATCATGTTAGCGATACCATGACAACCAGATCCAGGCCACACATATATTCTATCCCTGGCTACTCTTATCAAATTATCATGGGATAATGACAATTTAGCATGAAGTGGGATATGACTGTCAGCCTATTCAAACACTGTCACGTGATATTGCTCATATTTAAGGCTTGTAGCTGCAGAAACACAGTAAATAGCATTGTATTTCTCAAGGACACAATTGCCTTGATGGAAAAAAAAAAAAACTGTGTTTGGAAATTAGGATTATTAAATTGAATTTATTTTGAAACATAACCACCGGAACAGAATAGATTATAACATATTATTTTTCTATTCAATATAGTATATGTACATAGTATATGTGATACATACATTCTGGATATCAACCAAGCAAGCATTTTTTTTCATTCATAGTTCAATTTGACAGCACTATTCCAGATACACAAAAGAGGGAGCAATGCTGCTTTAGGTCCACATTTATATAATTCTACATCAGAGTACCTGTACATAAATGTTACATAACATATTGACCATTTCATGCAGAAAATCATAGATATGGATTAAGTTAGAGAAGAATCTTTATTGTCTTTCCACAGGAAATAAATACAACAGTAGACTAGATGTCCCAACATTTATTAGCACTGTTTAAAGTAGTCTATATTTGCGTTTAACTTATTTACTAATCATCTATGCTATTCAGTAGAAATGTTAACAGATTTATGTCTGTAAACAAAATAAACATTTTCCCAGTATGTTTAGATTTTTGAAAAACATTCAGACATGGGATAACTGGGAAGATGACAGAAAATGACATTCTTTTCCATATACACAGTAAATACATTTCTTTGTTTTTACTAGGCTATGGGGCTAACGGTACAACAACAAATGGACATAAGGCTGCAATGCAGAGCAGACATCTTCACACTGCTATGGTGAGTGTAATTGTTAATTTGCATTTAATTATGTCATTCAACATTATTATTATGTATATAGCATTCAACACATTAATCACTAACCTTTTAGGAGGAGGACCAAATCTGCTTTATCTAGAGATTATAACAATATTTACACTGCAATTCCCTACATATTGTCCATGTATATTTTTCTGAATAATGGCTAGGTGTTGAAAACTAAAAATTAAGACACACAAACAAAGCTGTAAGACCTTCTTCACGTGTTGTGGCTTTAAGCATGTGCTGAATTTATGCGGGACTCACACAACTCGTTATTTTTAATATCCGTTACTTTTGTACTTTCTGCTCAGATTTTTCATGTATGGTTATTCCACTCATTTGTCTGGCCACTTCGTTGGCAGAATTCATAAGGGTAATTCATAAAAGCTCCATGGGAGAATTAGAAGAAAAAAAATCATACCATTCACGGCCACTGTTGATTGTATTAAATGATGGAAAAAAAACATAGACAACAAGAAGAGAGAAAATATAAATTTTCTTGCTTCTAAATTTGCCAAATAAAATTTTAGTTGGAATTTTTTTACAGCACTTATAGTGCAAATCATCAATAACACTGGGAAACAGTTTTAAACATATATTTAGTTGTTTTCGGTCAGACAACTTTTTTCATCCGTTCCAATATCGCCTTATTCAACGTGACCCGGTAGCAAGCAAGGTGTCAGGTGGTGACCGTGTCATTAACAAACAAAAACTTTTTCAACATATATATATATATATATATATATATATGACCCCCAAAGTTAAATAAACTATTGCTTTAATGTATTTTACTTATTTTTAACAGATTACTTCACCCCCTCCAACACACACACACAGACAACCCTGACAGAATTACATGTTGACGACATGCCTCTCCCTTTGAAGAGAGGGATATTAGAGGTTTTTTGGGGGCAGCAGCAGCAGCAGCCACTATCTATAACGTAAAAAGATGTCAATGTTGTGGAGGTGGGGAACACAATACACAATTTTGCTACTGAAAGTTCAACCTGCGTCAGAGTTAGCATAACATTAAACTGTGTGAATCTGAATCTACTAACCTGCAAAACTTGAGTAGGAAGCTACTTAGATAGAAGTGTCCTGCTGAATGTTTTTTTTTTTTTTTTTTTTTTACAGTTAACATTAATTGAACTGGAGAAATGTAGTAAAACTGCTTGAATGTATAGAACCAGAAGCTTCTTAAAGAGTCTGTGCTTCACAGGAAAGTGTTGACAGTCAAAAAAAGAAAAACAAATGCTGCTGCTTTTCTTCTTGAAAATCGCCTGGTTAGAAGGAAAGAAGGCTAGACCATGTTGTAATATGTTCAAACCAAATACCTATTAGTGCATTAATTTGTAATTTCAAATGTTTTTATTTATTTAAAAAATTGTTTTATTTGCAGTCAATGCAGATATTTTTCCTTTCCATTAATCATAATCAAATTAAAAAGTTTAAATAAATCCCGATTTAAGATTTTTTTCGCCCATAATTGCACAACCCACTGATGCACTTTAGACATGAAAATAAGAGAGAAGAAGAAAAGAAAAAGAATATATCTACTCAAGTAAAAGTAAAAAATATGGCTTTGTAAAACTACTCTTAGAAGTGCATTTTTCACAAAACGTTACTCAAGCAAATGTAATGGAGTACATGTCCCACCCCTGACAATAATAAACTAATCCTGGTAACACTGTGAATAGTTAGCTAATACTTAATCAGTGCCTTCAAATTGAAGTATTGAAAAAAAAAACATTATTGTGACAACCAACTACATTACTGGGCTGCTGCTATTGAGGACTCCATGTCAATTCTATGGTTTTACATTCCACATAATGAAGCGCATACGTACGCGAAGTGTAAGGGACACACGGGGGCCAGGGGGCCAGCCCCCCCTCTCCCCCCCGGTGACCGAAAAGTGTAATTGCATACAGTTGACTTTCCTATTTATGATTTTAAAATTAAGAGTTTTCCGGGAAAATATTGTCTATAAAAGTTGTAAAGCAATAAAATAAACAACAAAAATGAATGAAATAAACAAAAAAAAATATTTTTATCATGGGTCAAAATTACTTTTCGAACTGATCATATGACTAGCACCTTAAACGGTTATTTGCTTTGATGAGCCAAAACCACCCAAGGACCGAAGAGGCAAGATGGATGTACGTAATTGAAAGGATGGAAAATGCGGACAATGAAACGCCAGAGAGCACCGCCAAAATGGTGGGCGGAGTTTCAATTTACCCCACTAAAGACGCTAATTGTACAACAGAGCCCCCAACGGTGTCTTGCCAATGTAGTTACCCCCGTCAAAAATTGTATCCCCTTTCCGCGGGAGTGTGCACAGTAGCACACACACATTAATTATGAGTTATGTCGACATAAACAATTAATTTAAGCCAGAAAAGAACCAGAGTTATATATTTTGGACATCGATGTTAATTAAACTGGAGAAACTCCATACAGGACTTGAATTACAGTAATAACAGTTATCGGTCATCCTACGAGTAAAACAGTAAAACATTGCCTTTTTTTTATGTTCAGTACGTATGTTACGTTACATGACAGAAAAAAATGTTTTTTTTCTTTTGATGGGTGAGCCATGTTATAAAACCTCGTCGTAACTGACTCCGCCCAGGGGATACCATTTTTGACGGGGGTAACTACATTGGCATGACACCGGCAGGCGTACCATATTCAATGTATGACGATCTTGGCGAAAAGTACCGTAATGGCCCGAATATAAGACAGTGTTTTTTGCACTGAAATAAGACTGAAAAAGTGGGAGTCATCTAATATTCGGGGTCTAGACATTATACCCATTCAAGACGCTAGATAGTGCCAGATATCATTGAAGTGAATGCTGAACTTGAGGAGTAATGTTCTGTCATGACAGATCTTAGCTACTCTCAAGTTTAACCAGTTTGCATTATTTTATTGCAATGTTTTTCCTTATTCAGATTTGTTTCAAGACTACAGCTTAGACCTCACTTTGATGGTTAATGCAGTTATTGCAATTTTGTTGTTTTATCACTATAGACTGGTTTATTTACATTTCAAAAACCAGAAGCCATTCATTTATGAGCTTTAGTTTACATATTTAAATGTTTAGATATTAAGATTTGAATGAGGCAAAATAACATGCTTTTTCTCTCAAATATATTGTTAAAATCATAAATTAATTTGGTGTTCAAAAAGTCTTTTTTTCAAACTTGAGTCTTGAAAAAGAGGGTGTCGTCTTACAATCAGGGCCGTCTTATATTCGGGCCAATACAGTACAGCTGTCTTAAGCAGCCTGATTTCGAATTCCCCTCAAGAATGATAGGAAAAAAAAAAAAAAAAAACCACGCTAATTTTCAACTTATTATTATGAATACTCTTGTAAGTTAATTTTATTGCTGACACTGCGTCATCGACATGTTGTGCCCCCCCCGCCCCAAAAGCATAGGCGGAGTTTGACTTTTGGGCTGGGGGTTTGGCACAACATGTTGATGACCCCAAAACGCAGTGTCAGCAATAAAATTAACTTACAAGAATATTTATAATAATAAGTTGAAAATGAGCGTTTTTTTGTTTCCCATCATTTTTGAGGGGAATTCTAAATCAGGGTGCTTAGGGCAGCTATATTTTTCGCCAAGATCGTCATCCATTGAATATGGTACGCCCGCCGATGTCGTGCCAATGTAGTTACCCCAGTCAAAAATTGTATCCCCTGGCCGGAGACATATGGAGGTAGATTTGTGTCTTCATTATTCAATCAAAAAAAAAAATGTGTTTGAATGTGTTTAAATTTGAAACTCAAAAAGATGCATTTGAAAGCTATTTTTCTTTGAATTTTTTCGGGGGATTGAAGTCAATTTTTTATTATTGAAGCAACTGATTGAAGTAATTTTTTGCGTTTGGGCCACATTTTGGCTAGGACATTTGTGTCTTTATTATTCAATCCAAAAATAAGTTGCTTCAAACAAAAAATATATATTTTCAACAAAAAATCACTTCAATCAAAAAAAAAAAAAAAATTTAATCATAGAAAAAAAGTTTTTGAATGCGAAAAAATATTTGAGACTCAAATATTTGCATTTGAACACATTACATTTTTAATTTAAAAAGTTTTCTTTGATTTTAGCCATCTTTTTTGTGTAGGGGCCATATTACGGGTAGGACATTTGTGTCTAAGTCATTAAATCCACCAAAAAGTTGCTTCAAACAAACAAACAAAAAAAAAATTTCAAACAAAGTGAATGAATGAAAGAAAAAAATCATTTGAAAAATAAAATTGCTCTCCCCCAATTTTTTTTCTATATATATATATATATATATATATATATATATATATATATATATATATATATATATATATATATATATAATTGACTTTCCTATACATATATATATATATATATATGTATAGGAAAGTCAATTACACGCAATGATATATTTCGGCCATTAGGGGGGCCTGGCCCCCCCTTAAACTCCGCTTATGCCCAAAAGTCAAACTCCGCCTATGAGCACATAAATAAAATGGGAATGAATTTCATACTGATACCAGTATGGCATCAGGGGATGCGTTTACAATTTCCATGTGGACCGGAGGGCCCCATAAGTGGGTTTACCTTGGGCCCCCGTCCAAAACTCGTTGTGAAACCCAATAAATGAAACGAAGGCCCGAAACAGAGGCAACCTGATCTGCTCGGGGTCGGCGCCCATTGTGCTTGCCGGGCAATGGTGCTTTGATTGTCTCTGGAAGGGCTCCGAACACACTCCCGCCAACTGCATTATTCAGCACGCGTGCCTAGAGAGAGCGAGCGAGCGAGCGAGCGGCGGAGGGAGGGTGAGCGAATATGGGAAGAGCGCAATAGAGAACAGCTCAACGCTCAAGACTGGCGCCTGTCAGGCAGTCAGTGCTGGACAGACAGTGCAACATCCAGAACTCTAGGAGTAAACGTTCCACTTCGCTACCGCGTTTTAAAACATTAGTGAGGCAAAACAAGACAAAGGAGAAAGAAGACGTCACGGCCAGTAGGTAAGCTGTACGTCTGTTATTGAATCCCGGTCATTGTTTGCCTCTAAGCATGTGTCCTATCCTCGGAGAGAATGGCACCAAAGCGTGGACATTAGCTTTGCTATAGGATAGTGTAAGTGATTAAACACACGAACAGTGCCAGGCTGTTAACAGATCAAAGTGTGTGTATCAATCAGAACAAGTCTACAATAACATTGATTGACTTAAAGTGTGGAGGACAGGATACTGCAGCCCTCGAGAGCAGGAAGAGGAGGTCAATGGACAAGAAGCCTCACTGCAGTGTCCTCCTCAGTCTTTGTGTTCCCTTTTTGTCTGAGCCTAACCTTGAATAATGGAAAGCAGGCATTTACATTTGTTGAGATACCTTTTTTTTCCCCTTTCTTTTTAAATCAATTTTGATTGCTATCTGAAAATGAACAACCCTGACTTATAGAAATACAGTACCCAGTACACGCTCCTCATCACTTTAACCTACATTCAGAATGACCTTAACCCACATTTTGCATTAGCTCCCACCAAAGAGACACAGAGGTTGTACAAGTGATATGCATTTTCTAGTATGAAATAGAGCTGGGAATCTTTGGGCACCTAACGATTCGATTACGATTATGATTCAGACGCTCCGATTCGATTATAAAACGATTATTGATGCACCCTCCTCCTTTTTTTTTGTTTTTTGTTTTTTTTTTGTTTTTAAATGTTTTTTACATTAGTTCCAAAATTGTTCAAAAATCCTCTCAGGCTAAACCAAACTACTATTTCAGTATCAAGTTAACAGTAAACAAATATACAAAAGTAACAGTAAATAAAATACTCCAGTCCCAATTCTGTATCAGCAGCTTTAAACTACATTCAATTAATTTATTGTTGTGAATCAACCATTACAGTTGTTAAAATTGCTCCAGTTATTCCATAATTTCCCTTCTGTCTACTTTTGACATGTCAAAGTTTTAAAACTGTTTCATCATTTAAAGATAGATTCAAGACAAGATTTTGCCAATTTAGGAGTATTTTAGATAAAAAGTTTATTAGATTCGCTACAACAGAGCCTTCTTGAGAAGTCTACTGCTTTAAGATGGTGGCTGTTTACTAACACCGACAAGTCCGTCATTTCGCATCTCTGTTCAATAATACATGTTCTAACACCGCCGTCATCTGTCATTTTGCATCTAGTTCTCCATATATATGATATCTACTGTAGCCGTTTGTTTGTACCAACTAACAAGCGGGCGTTGTTTGTAGCGGCTGTCGGCCGCAGTCAGGTACGATTGTTTTTTTTTTATCTGGCGGCATGAGTTGAACATATTTACTCTCGGTCCGTTCCTCATTGCGTACCAAAGACCGCGCTGACTGTGTTTTACTTCCGCTTTACCTGGTATAATTCAATAATCGGAATTTGAACGTTTGTGAATCGTTCTCGAATCTTCCACGGCCGAATCGCGAAGAATCTAAGAATCGGAAATTTCGCACGCCTCTAGTATGAAATATGGCAATACAAGGTTGGTACTACCACGATGTATTTTTTTTCCAAATTAATTATCAGCGGTGTTTGCATTGAGAAGTAATTGAATTGAGTACAGTAAGTAATACACATAATCGGGTGTATAATTTAAGTGCTTTGAAGTTATGATTGCTTTATATTTATATATTTTGCGGTCTATTTTAACATTGGTGAGAGTCCAATATTCCAGAAGCACAAATGATTTGAATTGGGTAATTGATAGCTCCCCCATCCAAACAAGCAAATAATGTTCTTTTAAAAGATTTTTGGATGAAGTAACATAACATTAGATACGATTATATAAAATCATCATAAGATCTTTGCATCTTTGTTCTGGAATACTTTTTAATCTCAGCATTGACTGGAATAATCCTGAAACCTGAACATAAATTTAGTAGTGGCCCAGAATTTATTTCAGTTTGCAATGGTTATTGTTAAAATTGTTTGAGACTTTGACAAAATATTGATTGGTTTAACCTTTTAAGGTCTAAGCCTATTTTGTCTTATTTTGCATACCTTTGATGTTGCCTTCACACTTCAACGAAAGACTTGTTCAGAATGGCCTGGTTGAGTCCCTTTTTAACCAAAATGTTGTTCTCTTCACTGACCAATTGTAAGAAATCGCACAAACAGTTTGCTGAAGACATGTCAACAAAGCACATGGATTACTGGAACCATGTCCTATGGTCTAATGAGATGGGCGGGCTTTCTTGTGTACCGTCTTCAGAAGAGGCTTCCTCCTGGGGTGACAGCCATGCACACCAATTTGATTTAGAGTGCAGTGTATGGTCTGAGCACTAACAGGCTGACCCCCCACCACTTCAATCTCTGCAGCAATGCTGACAGCACTCCTGTAACGAGTTACATGACATTTTGGAGGGAAAATGACAAGCAGTACTCAATTTGGACATTTAGGGATGTACGTAGTTTCTAAGGGTTGTACTTTTGTTGCCAGGGGTTAAGGTATTAATGGCTATATTTTGAGGGAAAAATGAATTTATTATATAAGCTGCACACAGACTACTTTTCATTGTGTCAAAGTGTCATTTTGTCAGTGTTGTCCCATGAAAAGAGATACTTAAATATCTGCAGAAATGCGAGGGGTGTACTCACTTTTGTGATACGCTACCAAGCATGCTCAATGAAGCTGGATAATAGTATATGTTGATAATAACAGAAAAAAATTAGACTGAATTAGTAATGTCCAGATCACATATTTTTGCACCCAAGTCGCCTGATTTTGAGAATTTTGATAGTCCCGATCCAATACCGAAAAGAAGTGTTGTTCCCAAAAAAATAAATAAATAAATAAAAATAAATGTATTTCTGTCCCACCGTGCCGCTTTCATAATGTGAATTATTTTTAAACAGGAATAACGTAGAAAAATGCTTTGTCTTTATTAAATGCTTCACTGAGTGAGTCTACTCAAATCTGCTTACGCTGCAGAGAACAGCCGTTCACCTACACACACACAATGAGTTGCCACAGCACACTTCTATTAGTGTTTAGCAAGCTAAACGATGATTGACGCATTCGATCCCACTGAAGTTAGCGCTCCAAAGCTTCTCTGGCAAGATCAAAACTTGAAAGCCTGTCACTCATCGTTAACTATATCATGCAAACTCCAGTCAGTGCACTGCTGACCAAGAAAAGCAGCAGGAGGGAGAGTGAGACGCTGTACGAGCATGAAGCAGAAAAACATAAATACAATTTTTTAATTAAAAAATTAAAAATTAAAATCGTTTGCACCCAATTCCGATCCTCTGAAAAATGGTGCTATCGGCCTGATTTCCGATCACATGATCGTATCGGGACATCCCTAGACTGAATAGCTTTATAGTTGATATTTCAACAGAAACAGAAGGTATAGGTCATAGGCGTTTTTGGCCTTTATACATAGTATGGGCGAAACAGGTTACATACTACAGTAGACCAGCAGTCCAAAATAGTGAAACAAAATATATACCATCTAACACAAAAAGGGTTTGGAGGATATCTCTTTGTGAGGTTATGTATTGCATAGGGCTGTCAAAATTATCGCGTTAACAGGCGGTAATTAATTTTTTAAATTAATCACGTTAAAATATTTGACGCAATTAACGCACATGCCCCGCTCAAACAGACTAAAATGACAGTACAGTGTAATGTCCGCTTGTTACTTGTTTTTTGGTGTTTGGCGCCCTCTGCTGGCGTTTGGGTCCAACTGATTTTATGGGTTTGTACAATGAGTGAGCATGGTGTAATTATTGACATCAACAATGGCAAGCTACTAGTTTATTTTTTGATTGAAAATTTTACAAAATTTAATAAAACGAAAACATTAAGAGGGGTTTTAATATAAAATTTCTATAACTTGTACTAACATTTATCTTTTAAGAACTACAAGTCTTTCTATCCATGGATTGCTTTAAGAGAATGTTAATGCCATCTTGTTGATTTATTGTTCTAATAAACAAATACAGTACTTATGTACCGTATGTTGAATGTACAGTATATATCCGTCTTGTGTCTTATCTTTCCATTCCAACAATAATTTACAGAAAAATATGACATATTTTAAAGATGGTTTGAATTGCGATTAATTACAATTAATTAATTTTTAAGCTGTAATTCACTCGAATAATTTTAATCGTTTGACAGCCGTAGTATTGCACCCATCACCTTATCAGAACCACTCATATACAATCAAGCTTCTCGAACACACATATGTACGCGTATGTACAAATTAAAAAGATTAATTGTGGGGAAAAAATCAAAAAGAACATTAAAAAAAATGCTTTCCAAAATATTTACAATAAACCGGTTGAGTTTTAATTTTTTCAGGCACGGCCCACTCCAAAAAGCAGTTCATCACAAAACCCACGCTTCCAGGGAGTGTGAGTCCTCCTTCCACCCTTTGCGCACTGCTGTCACTCTTCTCACTCACTGATGCCATCCGAAGAAGACATTGACAAATCTGGCCCATCTTCTTCCTTGAGTTTATGAAATAACCCGATTTCTTGGGCTAAATTTAGTTTTCAATTCATTCTGCATGTTTCACTCGCTCAAATCCGTTGCTCGCTACCTCGGTACTCACCTCCCTTTTGTTAGGTGGCGCCTCGCTCGGCAATATATTTAAAATTTTCGAATTATTGTACGTCCTTCTTTTGTGACCTCACAATGGCTGACAATGATGTTTTGAGTGTAGTCTTAGTCCGTTTCCCTTCCCACCAATCTGTACCACCAAGTGCAAAAACAGAAAAAGAGAAAGAATTTTATCTATGCTGTCTTCTTCCTCCCATACCTCTCCCTCCTCCCAGAACTCTTCACACCAACGTAATCATAGGTTATACAACAGCTGTGTGGTTGATAGGGCTTAAGGTCTAAGGGTAAAAGAGAGTTCTGAATGGGAACGGATGAGAAGGGTGGACATGATGACAGTACTGTAAAGCTCCAAGGGGAGTTAAAGGGTGGTCCATTGGTCCAGGTGTGAGAAGGGTGTAGTCGTAGCTGTGATCTGCAAGGCTGTAGGGTGGGGGAAACAGGAGGGTGGGGATGTGTGTTGTGGAGGATGCAAGGAGGAAGTCTGTTCAGCCTCACACAGCTCCAAGTGTTGTTGACATTAACAGCCTGCTGGCCTTTCAATGGCCCATCTGTTGATGTGCCGCAACTGGCCGCCTTCCAGGAAGGACTTGCATTCACTGTTTTAATGGCATTGATATTGCGTGATTGAGTTTTTTGTTGTTGTTTTTTTTTTTTACTACAACTCGACTTAAATGGGAACAGTTCACAAATTTAACATCACTGTCAGCTGGTCACAAGTGCAGACCATGAATGGGGGTGAGGGGGCTTATCGGAAAGCATGTGAGAGGCCTCAGGCAAAACAAGCTGGGACATTATTATTTTCTGCTTTTTAAGGAGCAAGTATTTTAAGTTGCTCATCAAAGAGTCATTGTCACCGTTTTCCCCTTTTTGGCTTTTTCCATGGATGTATTTTTACCTCGGTTGGTTCCTGTTCCTGTCCTGTTCATAAAACACAACTCATCGCAACATAATAAGAGATAGAGGAACTGAGAGGATGCTGAAATTGTCAAACCGTCAAACATTTTACCGTATTTTTCGGACTATAAGTCGCAGTTTTTTTTCATATTTTGGACGGAGGTGCGACTTCTACTGAGTAGCGACTCGTGTGAAATTATTAACACATTAAGATATCATTGCACATGTTATGTTCGTGTTTTGGAGTGACACTGATGGTTTGGTAAACTTGTTAGCATGTTCTTTATGCTATAGTTATCTGAATAACTCTTAATAGCTATGTTAAATCAACATACCGGTCACATTCGCATTTTTGTTGGTCGTGCATCATGTAATATTATCATACTGTTCATTTATTCAGCATGTTGTTCTCGATTGTATTTTTATTTTAAATTGCCTTTCAAGATGACATATCCGCTCTATGTGTTGGATTTTATCAAATAGATTTCCCCCCAAAATGCGACTTATACTCCAGTGCGACTTATATACTGTATGTTTTTTTTCTCTTCGTTGGGCATTTTATGGCTGGTGCGACTTATACTCAGGTGCGACTTATAGTCCGAAAAATACGGTACACTTTATTCTTTAGTTTGTCACGTTTAAAAAGCAAAACACATATTCAATAGTAGAGGTGTGCAAAATTTCCGATTCTTAGATTATTGGCGATTCGGCCGTGGAAGATTCCAGAACGATTCACAAACATCCAAATTCCGATTATTGAAATATGCCAAGTAAAGCGGAAGTACAACACACTCAGCGCGGTCTTCGGGACGGAACGGAGCGGGAGTAGCTAAACATCATGCTTCTCATTACCCGGCCCCTCGGGTAATGCCAACGCTCAACTCACGGCTCTAGCTCAACTCATGCCACGAGATAAAAAAACACAACAACATACCTGACTGCTGCCGAAAAGCTGCTACATGTACAGCTACATAATGTTACGGTAGATATCATTTATATAGGACTAGATGCAATATAGACTCGGTAGCGGTAGCAGCACATCAGCAAAAAGCTAGATGTGGGCGTTAGAAACGGCCGCCATCTTAAAGCAGTAAACTTCCGTGCAAGGCTGTTGTAGCGAACCTTCCAAGAAAACCTAATTAACTTTTTATATAAAATACTTCTAAATCGGTAAAATATTGACTTGAATCTATCTTTAAAATAGCTTTAAAACTTTCACATGTCAAAAGTAGACAAAAGGGAAATTATGGAATAACGGGGGCAACTTTAACAACTTTAACGGTTGATTCACAACATTAAATTAATTGAATGTAGTTTAAAGCTGCTGATACAGAATGGGGACTGGAGTTTTTTTTATTTAATGTTATTTTTGTATATTTGTTTACTGCTATATGTTAACTTGATACTGAAATAGTAGTTTGGTTTAGCCTGAGAGTATTTTTGAACAATTTTGGAACTAATGTAAAAAACGTTTAAAAAAAAAAAAAAAAAAAAAAGGAGGGGGGTGCATCAATAATCGTTTTATAATCGAATCGTTGCCTCTGAATCGTAATCGTAATCGAATCGTTAGGTGCCCAAAGATTCCCAGCTCTATTCAATAGCGAGCTTATCAGGAACACCTGCATTATCTAGTTAGATGTAGAGCTTGGCGCCTATATATCAGGCCGATATATGGACTTATTTCCAATATTGGCCATCAGCCGATTAACAAAAAAATAAGCCGTAAAAAAAAGATTTTGACAGGCATTTGTGTTTGCAACGGTGGCCGCCACTGACTGACGGTAGGACCGCAGAAGGACCCTGCAGCTACTTGATGGCAGGCTGCTACAGGAAGCTACAGGCTTGCTTGTTTTGTAAATATTGTAAGATTTTTTTTTTTTATCTGGCATGAGAGAATATGCAATGTTGCCTGAGCCTTTTAAAGCAGGGGTCCCCATCTGCCGGGCCGCGGACCGGTACCGGTCCATGGCGCATTTGCTACCGGGCCGCACAGAAATAATAATTTAATAACGACCGCATTCTGGCCGAATTAACCCTGTGCCCCTGCTTAACACACCAATATGGTGTTAAACTTATATAGCGCTTTTCCACCTTTCAAGGCGCTCAAAGCGCTTTACACTATCTCGCCATCTACCTACTGGTGACGCAGCACCAGGAGCAACATGGGGTTCAGTATCTTGCTCAAGGACACTTAGACGAGTTCATCAGGGCGGAGAATCGAACCCACAACCTCTGGTTTTGGGGGACAACTAGTCTACCACTGAGCCACGCCACCCCATGTCTACTCTAGATATAATACTACGGGATAGATTACAATGTCGTCATAGAAATCCATTGATTGGACTGCTAGCAGTACATTTTGTTTGTGTATATACTATATCTATGTGCACTTGTCCTCGATAATAACGTATTACTAGGCCGCGGGCGCAGCACATTTGTTCCCGGAAATAATTAGCCCCCACACGAGCGAAGATAACTGGAAAACAGACGTCTTTGGAGATATTTTTACGGCGAAAAGGGCACCTGACGAGCCTACAACCTCGAAGACCCACGAACTGCGAAGGAGTGGATTCGTGACCCGTTTATGAATAAACCGAGTGATTCGAGCATGTCTGTGCAACAGGAAGATCAACTTGTAGAGATCGCAAATGACGGCGACCTTATTAAACGTACATTTGAGACAACAACTCTACCGATGTTCTGGATTAAAGTCATTCTGGAATATCCTGACATCGCTACAAGAGCATTGAAAACCTTGCTACAATTTCCAGCATCGTATCTTTGTGAAGCGGGCTTCTTAATTAATGTTTAACGACAAGGCGAAGTCGTTAATGTTGAGAGCAATGTGCAGTTGTTGTGTGCAGCTTACATGGCAGGATGTATCTGAGGAGAACTTTTCTACAAGTCCTTCCATGATCAAACGTAAGTTAATATTCCTTTCTTTCAAGAAAGTTTGTAGTGTTTACTTTGGAATCGCTGCATTTGCCCATTTTGCGGCTCTGTTTAACGTTACGCGCATGTGCAGAACTGCATCGTTGCAATTTTTGATGGGTTGCAAAATTTGTCAGAACACCGGTCCGTGAAAAAAAATGACCCAAATGACACCGGTCCGTGGTGCAAAAAAGGTTGGGGACCCCTGTTTTAAGGTGTTTACTGAGTTATCCTTTCACTCTAAATGTAACTTGTAGCATTAGCATAGCATTCACAGGAGCAATAGCTTTAGCATGGCGAGCATTCTCTTAAACTCGTGATGGCCGCCATCACACAACACCCGCTATTGTCCACACCATCCACCTGCCATTGGTGTGCTGTGCCGCACAAGTCATTGTTTTAAAACAAAGCAAATTGCAAACACAAGCATGAATAAACAGTGAACAAGTCAGACAGAAAATCCACTGGAAGAGGATATAGTTACAATTCTTTGCAGATGTGTTCCCCCCACCCCCAATATCACTGAGTTCAATGGTCATCTAGAAACAATAACGAACTCAATTCTAACCTTTGACCTTCAAAGACATGGTGGTGTGTGTGTTTGCGTGTGTGTGTGGCAACAAATAGGAACAAAACCTAAAAATGACTAATGTGTAAAACTTTTAAGAATAAAGAAAATAATATAAATATATATTTGTTTATTTTATACTGGAATATGGCAAGATGTGACTGAAAAATATCAGGGTAACTTTCATTTGAAATACGGGTGGTTGCTTCTCTTTCTGGTAAAATACTTTCAGGAATGCTTCGTTAGAAATCAGTAACTAGTTAACATTATCACATCATATGTTAGTACTGTATTTCACATTTTAAGGACACATATATCTCTAAATACGGCATCATATTAACTGCAGTACTTAACATGATCATAACAGTCTATCTTATGCATTTGTATGAAAATATCTTATTACAGGATAAGGATTTTGATTTTAGTCCATTTTTAAGTGATTAAGCTTTTATTTTTAGGAGGTTCCTACACGTGTTTGCTCCAGGTCAGGATTAGGGGTGAGGATAAAAATAGGTCAGGCTATAGAGTCATAGGGTTAAGTGTTAGAGTGTTGCCAATGGAATATAGTATAGTATATAGTATATTTGATTCATAGATTAGGGTTATATTTCAAAATAAAACTATTTAGAAATGTTTCTCTGCAACGTACTAAACCATGATTGGTTGGGAATGTAGCAGACAGATGAATGGGCAGTTCGAGTTAAATGAAACAGGAATACTGTAAATCTGCAGCTCAGACATGCTGGCATACAAACTGTTTTCTTCCTGTGTGGAGCCTCCTTCCTCTATCTAAATTTTGCAGGCTTATGAGCAGGTTTCCTGAAATAGACAGGTGATTAGCACAATGCTTCTCTCAGAGTACACAGATGCAAAGTGCTTAAGGCATGTTGTTAGATAGCACTGGGAAGAAATTCCAGTGTTAAAATGTTATCTTGGGACTAAAATGCCATTAAACAGTATAAAAAGATTGGGAATGCAATGTCCTTACTAGATTCTGCTCAAATCACTTTCCTGTCAAAGAAGAACACTTGGTGGATGGATGACAAGGTCAGTTTCCTGTCTCAGATATCAGCAATGTTTTGTCTTTTTGTTTTCCTCTTTACAGTACCTAAAACTAAAATCCTACAGTGTTGTCTGCAGACTCTGCACTACATTAGTTTTAACTGAAAACAGATACAAATTCACTTATATTTGACATTGGATTTTGAGAGTGTAGCAAAGACCCCATTACATTTTGCTTATAAATGCTGAACATAATACTCTTTTATACAGTTGTGTGCATGCAACTAACACCCATTGTGAAGTTTGTACCCGACAAAGCTGCTACACATTTACAGCTTTGATCATTTCTGAAATTCTTATGTATTTTTTTGTAATAGTTAATTCACCAAGATGTAAAAGTTCTTTAACCATCCGTCCCTTCTCTGTACTGCTTATCCTCACAAGAGTTGCTGGAGCTTTTCCCAGCCAACTTTTGGCAGGATGTGGGATACACTCTTAACTAACTGCCAGCCAATTGATGTGCACAAAATGACAAAACAAATTCAGACCTATGGATGATTAAAAGTGGTCATTTACGTTACAAATGAAAGTGTTTTGGGGATGTGGGAGGAAAAAGAACTATCTAGAGCAGCGGTCCCCAAACTACGGCCCGCGGGCCGGATACAGCCCGCCTCCACATTTGGTCCGGCCCCCTGAACATTTTTTTTTTCTTTCCCCCCAATAGTGTTATTTATTTCCTGGCTTTTTTCTGTGAAGAACCCAGAGAGGGTTATTTGGTTATTATCTATTTAATAGTGATTTTGAATAGTAATTTAATAGTGTTATTATATTATATTATATTATATTATATTATATTATATTATATTATATTATATTATATTATATTATATTATATTATATTATATTATATTATATTTAGGGCTGTCAAACGATTAAAAATTTTAATCGAGTTAATTACAGCTTAAAAATTAATTAATCGCAATTAATCGCAATTCAAACCATCTATATAATATGCCATATTTTTCTGTAAATTATTGTTGGAATGGAAAGATAAGACAAGACGGATATATACATTCAACATACTGTACATAAGTACTGTATTTGTTTATTATAACAATAAATCAACAAGATGGCATTAACATTATTAACATTCTGTTAAAGTGATCCATGGATAGAAAGACTTGTAGTTCTTTATGAAAAATGTTAGTACAAGTTATAGGAATTTTATATTAAAACCCCTCTTAATGTTTCCGTTTTAATAAAATTTGTAAAATTTTCAATCAAAAAATAAACTTGTAGCCCGCCATTGTTGATGGCAATAATTACTTACACTATAAAATCAGTCGCACCCAAGCGCCAGCAGAAGGCAGCAAAACTCCGCAAAACACAATTAACAAGTGGGCCTTTCACTCCTCTGTCATTTAAATCTGTCTGAGCTGGGCCAAGTGCGTTAATTGCGTCAAATTTTTTAACGGGATTAATTTAAAGAATTAATTAACACCCGTTAACGCGATAATTTTGACAGCCCTAATTATATTATATTATATTATATTATATTATATTATATTATATTATATTATATTATATTATATTATATTATATTATATTATATTATATTATATTATATTATATTTACTATTATTATATTTACTATTGTTCCGTGAAGAATCCAGAAAGGGTTATTTGATGGTGGCTTTCTGAAAAACAATAAATTTTTACATTTAGGCACTCCTGCAATCGTCACACTTTTTCTGTTACAAACTGACCCGGCCCCTCATCAGAGAAGGGAAAAGTGGCCCTCACAGGAAGAAGTTTGGGGACCCCTGATCTAGAGAAAACCCGTGTAGGTACAGGGAGAACATGCAAACTCCACACATTAAGGCTGTAGCCAATATTTGAACCCCTAAACTGAGAACTATGAGGTAAATTTGCGAATGAGCATTACAATGCATTATAGAAACCGCAACCATTTGTTAAACACATTATTTGTAAAGATATCAAATTTTAGTTTTACACTTAGGTATATAATTTGTTTTAGTGGTGGATGTTATTCTGAATTCATTTTGGACAGCTCAGAGAAGTCTAGTATGATGGTTCAATTTTATTTAGTGTTGGAATAGGTGAATTCAGTTCAAATATTCTCCTTAAATTGAAATCCTATGTTATTCGCTGTAATGTCTGAAATATCTGCGTTTACTACCTTGTCAGTGATGATAATGGTCTTCTCTGATGTGTTTTCGAAGGTGCATTAAGCTGTCTAAACATAGCCGCTATCCTGTTGTCACTAATCTAATCTCACAGCACTTTACCTCAAGTAGTTCATTTAAGACTAGGCTGATGTCAAGCAGCTAATTAGAGTTTAATGATTGTTGCCTGTAGAATCAACATAGGTGGTTGGGCTAGAGCGGCTGGCTGTCTGTGTTAACCTTGTTTATTTTTTTCAAGCATTGGAATAGCAGCAATGTGCTACTGTAAAACCGCTTTCAGACATAATACACAGGAACATTATACCAGGTAACATGACCTGGAATCTACCAAGTCTACTGTGGTTGTTTCCTGTAATGACTCTTTGCATATAATATGTTTTGTCAAATATTAAACAGCAAAGGCTGATATACTTTTGTATGTACTGTATGTATGAATGTACAGCAAGTATTAGGGATGTCCCTGAAGTGATCACGTGATAGGAAATTGGGCTGTTCGGGCCATTTTTCAACGTATCAGAATCAGGGGAAAAGTTTATAATTAAAAAATGTGTGTTTTTAAATTTTTAATTTTTAAAGTGATCCTCGATCTTTAAGACAAGTAATTCTTAAAAGATAAATGTTAGTATGAGTTATAATAATTTGATATTAAAACCCCTCTTAATGTTTTCGTTTTAACAAAGTTTGTAAAATTATTTTAAGTGATAGGTCGCCATTCTTGTTATCGTTGCCGAACTTTCAGCGTGTCTTTCTTAGCTACCCCATCATGTCGTCGGTTCTGCCCTTCCAATTCGAACCAGATCGGAAAAGTGAAGAGTAGGACAGCACTGTCGGTCGTTCACAAGACGAGCAGCAAAGAATAAATGAGAGCAGGAAATACAGTACCTGATAAGACGAGTTGGGTAAAACTGGTGATGTACTCGCGGCAAGTGCATCTCAATGAGTCTCAATAGAGAGTGTATGCTGTTGAGAACCCCGGTTTATGTATGTTCCTCAAGATAATCTATTGCATTTTCAAACTTATCCCAGTATAATTATGTAGATTTTTAGCATCCAGAGCTGTCGTGTGCTACCTGTCCTCATTAAATCCGTCATCTGACAGGAACAAATCCTGGAATCGAGTGTAATCCATGTCTTGTACATTGTAACGCGTGGTAGGTAGGATATGTGAATAAAAGTACAAAAAGGGGGAGAAGCTTCCATTTATGCACATTTATTCACAAAAAATAATATTTCCACCTTGACAACTCGTCACTCGGAAGCTCAGCGGTACACACACACGCGTTTCCACTCCAACATAAAAGTAATGTCCATGTCAGAGTCACTGTAGCGTGCCATAGTGCTTTAATTATTTGGTATGATTTGGGGAAAACTCCCACGAAGGATAGTCAACAAAAAAGATAACAATAGTAATCCAAATCCACGTTTTTTCACTCACTCGAAGATCAAGGAATTGGACCGATCCCATGGTAAAGTTGCAGACGCGATCAGGCCGTCATATCCACAAAACAGACTGATCCGAAAAACCGCTGTGGGACCGTCGAATCCAGAAAATAGACAGATCCTAAACCAATATTGCAGCCGCGGTGGGACCGTCGGATCCAGAAAATAGACGGATCCCTTACTTGACTAAGGATCCAGGGAAAATGTTTGTGCGCCAGTTGTAACGCGTGGTAGGTAGGATTCGTGCATACAGGGACCAAAAAGGGGAGAAGCTTCCACTTATGCACATTCACAAAAACTAATAATTCCACTTTGACCACTCACGTCACTCCCCTTGTTTCAATTTGACTGGAAATTGCATCCAAAAGCAGCACATCGTGGAAAATTTACTTTGCGAGTTTAGGCAGCAATACGCAATTGTTGGATACGCTACACATTTGGAAAGATCCCCTTTACGTCATCACTGTGAGCCCGCAAAACATGGCGCTAACTATCGGTCAAAATGTGTACTAAATATTATAAAATATTGCCATTGATTTAACATATTATGTGTTTCTAACAATATATTTTAGTACAAGAGAACAATTGTGGTTTATTAGAGCCTACATATATTTAAGGTAGAGGATCACTTTAAGGGCTAAAAGGTAGCAAAATAATTAGAGCTGTCCCGACTAGTCGACGTAGTCGACGTCATCGATGACGTAAATCCGTCGACGAGCACAACATGCCGTCGACGGTTAATGAAGGGTTAAAAAAATATATGCGTGGAAAGTTAGAATGTCGGATGCTCTGTTTGCAAGCAGGAAAAGCGGCACAAAGCCAAAAAAAGCGCACCAGAGTGTCCAAAACATTGACTTATTTCAAAGAAACAAAGGAGAGTACACTCTTCTGTCCTGTCTCTTCAGTGCCAAGCTTGGCTGCATGTCGGCCGTGAATAAACACCCCAAGCGCCTTCACGCAGTTTGTAAGGTTTTGTTTTTTTGTTTTTTTTTTTCATTTTTTGTACACCAGAGAGTGCTGTCGCCTTACTAAATAATAATGTTTCATTGACAATGGGCCTATAAGTGCTATTAGTATTGTTCTTAATGCTAATTGAAAGGTTTATTTCATGTTATGGTTTATTTTATGGTATAGAAAATTATATAAGGTTAAAAGGTCATAAATATATACAGTATAAACAGTGATTGCACTCAAGGGAGAGATTGTCAATGATAAGGTAATAAGGTAAAGGCAATTCATATAGGCAATTCATTGATATATAAATAAGGTTTAAAAGGGAAAAGGTGAAAAGTTTTTGTTAATTTCTAATTGTGTTGCTTTATTTGTGTGCACTGTAGCTCTACATCAAGGATGGAATAAAAGTTGTAAACCATCAGTTTAAGAGACCATCTTTTCAATCAGGATGCTACACTAGTTAATTCTATCAGCATTTGAACTCATTGTTTATTTGTGATTTTTTAATTGTTATTTACGTGTTTATTTGTACTTTAATAAATGATTTGAGTGTTCCAATATGTTGTTTTTTTTAATTGATAAGCAAACAAAAATTTCATTGCTAAATTAGTTTAAAAAACTAATAAAAATTAATAAATAAAAAATTAATTATTAGATTAGTCGACTAATCGTAAAAATAGTCGGCTGACTAATCGGGAGAAAATTAGTCGTTTGGGACAGCCCTAAAAATAATACAGAAATACAATGACATTGCCAAAAGAAACAAAAGTATATACTGTACATTTTATACTCCGCAACACTTCAGATTCTCAAAATCAGGTGACTCGGACTCAGGTGCAAAAATATGCGAACGGGACATCCCTAGAATGTATATATGTATTCCAGAATCAGCTCACATCAATCAACTTTAGAAATCATACACACAGTACACAGTGTCACTTCACTGTACAGGCTAGAAAAAATTGTTCACAATAGGAATTTATGCTGAGAAATGTGGTCTTCACGTGCAAAATCCTTAACAGACAATGTGTTTGCTTAGGCCAAGACAATTAATATCATATGGCTGTTCAGAGTTGTCCTCGAACAAGACTGTGCTGTTTTCCATGTTTTCCCTGCTCTTGTGTTAGGTGGACCTGTCATTACTCTGGATCTCTGTACACTGCATGCAGAGTAAATGTACACAACTGGTCATGCTATGTGACTACAGACCTCTCCGCTCTTAAAGAGCACTCCATCTCTTAGAGTGTTCAAGTGTAGCATTAGTATTCAGCCTAGAGAGTCTCACTCCATGCCTGCCTGTTGGACCCTTTGTTGTTGATTCACCGAGGGGTCTTTTGGGAGGTGTTTGGTTTGTGTTGAAAAAGACACAAACAGTGAGCCATGAGCTCAAATATGCAACGCATTCCTCTCTTGCACATGACTCATCTCAAAAACTTAGTTGTGGTCTGGTCTTACAGCCTCTGGCACTGACCAGCTGATATTACATTCATTGTTTTTCTTTTGAAGTGTTGCAATATGCAATGGCGGTCTGTTAGACAGACGTGCTGGGTTCTTTTTTGGGTATATCGATACGTCTCCCCCAAGGTCTGTGTGGGATGCCACTGTTTCATCAAACAACAATGCTTTATGGGAAGTGTCAGTAACTGTTTCATACCCAATGTATCAGTCACCTAAAAGGCTTAGCTTCAACAATACATTTTCTTCTTGATGAATGCCTTTGTGAACAATGCAGTTCTTGTTTTTTGTTGAAAAGTAAACCGCTTTTGCTGTAAAGAGGTGGAAAAGATTGATCTTGTCCAGATGTCTCAATGCATGTATGCACTACTCAGTAGATGTATTTCATTCATCAAAAAATTAGCTTTCCTTGCAGCTTATTTTGAGTGATAAAGTGTTGCCTGACAGTGCATTGTTTTTATGTGTTGTGGTCTATTGCAGGTGGTCTTTTGTGTTTTAGGTTGCATTTCCTATGTTAGGAGGCCATATCCGTGGATACAAGTTAGTACAGGCTTCCTGTTTAGAGTACATTTGATCTGGGATATGCATAGGTTTTGTACAAACTGTGGTAAACTTTCAATAGCTTTTGTTGTTTCATACTAGCTTCATAACCCTATTTAGACTAGAACAATGATTCAATTTTATAATTTGAAAATAGCTTTAGATTGATGAATACATAGTTTCAGCTCTGTTTACCTCTTTTAATTAGTATTAAAAATGCGTTGAAGACGTTTTGACTGCAAGGGATATGGTGGAAAATACTCAGGTGGCTTGAAGTTCCACTCTAAGACCCCAATTTGGCCAAATTTCAAAATTGTCCTATATGCACGTGTGAGACGTCATTGGAAAGCTTAAAATCTCTATTCTCTGAGGGAAGAAAAATTTTGAACAGGAGGGCTTTTTTTTTTTTTTTTTTTTTACACCTGAAAAGTAGGTCAAATCAGGTGAGTTAAGAATAGACATTTCTAAGACTTCAAAGTTTCTTATTTACAAAAAAGGTTTTGGACATCCGTCCTGGTACATAATAAATAAACAAACACTTCAAGTAACATTTTGTAACAGAAACTTTATTTTATCTATTTCTTAAAAATGATTTCCCCTCTCCTTGTCATTACATAGTCGTTGGCCGAATGGACAAATCGAATTGTATGAAAAAGAGATTTAACTGTTACCTCACGGTCGTGCCATGCTTCTCGGACAGATACTCAACTATGTCCTTGTCGTTGCGGAAGTTTTTTCCCAGAGTGCACGGCTCTTCTGAAGGCCTGGGAGAGGAAACCAATCCCTCCATCATTCTCCCCTTTGCCGTGCTCAGACCTATAGAAGCAACAAGAATTTAAAAACAAAAAGACCCTCCATAACACACTTATGAACTCTGAGAAACAAAACCTACCCTGAACTGACTCCCAGCAGCATCACTTCACATTGTCAGCCTTTTCACTGTCATTTTTATGCTCATCCTTGACAGGCTCTGTGCTTTAAACTCGTTGACCACCTTGTGGTTGTGTTTGATGTCATCTGTCATGTCGTAAAGATGTGGGCCTCCCTGATCACACTGTCCTCCCCACATCTATAATAGCATCCCTCAACGTCTCATCTCTAGCCGGGTCATTCTGCCTCATTTCTCTACTCCTCTGTGTAGATGTATGTGGCTTTGATTACTTCTGAAAAGTAATGCAGGCAATAATGTGAACATGAACGGAGAATTCCCAGTAAAAAGATACATCTATCTATCCATCTATGTATCGTGTTTTGCCTCGAAGCCTGGGACCTAGGTTTTATAGTTTAAGCATCTAATGCAGGGGTCCCCAACCTATTCCACTAAGGCACACTGTGGGTGCAGGATTTCATTCTTACCAAACAAGATGACAACACTTTTTCCCCAATCTGGTGTTTTACAAGTGCAATCAGTTGATTGCAGTCAGGTGTGGCTTGTTTTAGCAGAAGCCTCATTGGTTCAACTGTCTCTGCTGGATCGGCTGGAACAAAAACCAGGACCCACAGTGTGCCTTGAGGACTGGGTTGAAAACCCCTGATCTAATGTATCTAATACATCGATATCATCCCATAAGTAATACAAACAGCAACACAGGTTGAAAAGATCATGGATAGGACACTAGTCAGCCTGCTGCGTCCTTCCTTCTTCTCGCGCTCGCATTCAACTGCAACGTACGTCTTTTTTCTGGCTCGTGCTGCATTTCCGGTAACTTGTAGCACGATCAAGCTCGAGCAGGATTAAAGACACACTGATTTTAACTAGATATTATTTTATACTTAACCTTGTTTCGATCCAAAAATTGTGTAGCATGTATCACTGAGTGTAAAGACACAAATGAGAATGTGCACAACTGGGATTTGTTTGACTTTTATATCTTAAAAACTTAACTTATTAAACTTTTAAAACCTATTTCGCATGAAGCGCGAGACGAAAATCGCGGATAAAACGGGTGGTCGAGATTTTCTTTTTTAAATATTTTCTCTTTTAAAGTTTTTTTTTTTTTTTTTTTTTTTAAATTATCTTCATTGTTTGGATTAGTTATTTATTATCTAAAATTTTGGGAAAATGCGACACTAACAAACAAAAGTTCAATAAAGCGATAGTTATGTGGTAGATATCAGTAAACTATTTACAGACGCAATTTTCCTCATTGCGACGTGATTTGTTTAAAAGTTAAAAACACATGAGTGAATAACTAAAGTCATTTTTCTTTTCTAAACGAAATAATAGACATCAGTTAATGATTCTAAGCTAAAAAGGGTGAAGATTCTAATCATAAATGTAATTACTTACCTTTTTTTCATGACTGGGTTGAAACAAAAGCAGTTGCGATGTGTCCGTAAACGGGGTCTCAGCGTTTAAACGGACTAATTAAAAATACTCCGGGGGCATATTGAGCGATGAAACTGCTTTCTAAACATATTGTTCTATCGAACACAACCATCCTTTTGTCTTTAAATACAGTAGGTTATTTAAATGTACAAACAGAAACCGCTTTTTATGCCTTGTGTGTGTTTTCTGCAATACAAGATCTAAAAATTCAAGTGTCACCAGTAGAAAAAAATTAAAAAATGCTTTTTAGCGTGTCAGCTGTTGGGTTTGTGATCAATCGTGACCAACTTCCATGACACAAGACTGCTGAGGGCAATGCTCTGTATTGACCCGATAGCACTGACCCACTTGGACAAACACGCACATGAATTAAACATTACATGTGCTCCTACTGTATAACCTTCTTTTAGTGTAGTTCTGTAATCATTTATAACCATTGAATTGTCTCGTTTCAAATCCACTGCCAATCAACTGTGTGTCTAACAACCTCCCCTAATACATTGTTTAGCTATTATACCATTTTATGAATAGCTTATTTGTACCCCCCGCCCCAACTTGGAAAATGGTGAACTTCAAAGGCACAAGAGTACAAGTATTTGGCTAGAATAGTAGAGCTCACGTTCAGTGTTGATTTCTTTTCTGCTTGTGTTGTTTTCAGATCATTTCATGAATTGCTGGCAACGAAGGATATTATTGTCATTCACAGATATACTGACAACGGATTGCAATGGAACTTTTAGTCATTAATGCTTTTGTTTACAAAACTGACAAATGGTATTGCATGTGCCTCCAAGACGAATGACGCGTATGATACAAATCACCACTAATGTGCATGAGCATAAGACAGGCAGGCACCGTTTTAGATAATAGGTGAGGGAAGATGTAGTTTGGAGGGGAAAAATAAAGCATTACAAAACTCAATGATGTTGCTTATTAAATCAGTTGTTGACAAATTACAATAGCAGCTTTAGTAGTAGGGCTGGATGATCTGGCCGAAAAATGAATCACAATTTTTTTTATCAAATCGTTCGATCTCAACTCTCAATTCTTATTATGAGTAAAAGGCTGTGTGCATACCAACAAAGTTGAAGAAAGCTGGCGAACTTGCCATTGTTGAGCTGAAATGCTGCAAATTAGTAGCTAGCAAAGCTAAATGGTGTTTATGTTAGCACTAGCAGCAGAACTGTTATTCGTGAATTTGTGCAACATGGCGGCAATGGTTTTGGCAACTTTTCAATTCGTTTGGACTTTTCTTTTGTTGCTGAAGTAATACTAGTGACTAGGGGATCCATTTTTTGACTCCGATACCGATATCGATAACTTCCTGCTCCTCAAGGCCGATACCGATACGATAACCGATAATATACTGTATATATAATTTTTCAATGACCTGAGTTTTTGAACACCTATAGGTAAAAAATATTACTGGTTGATTCAGCATAGATTTGCTTTTGACCAAACCAGAATTTTCATGATGACATGAACTTTATTATAATAAACAAAACAAAGACAAGAACAGTTTTGACTTTAAAAAAGTGCCTATATTATTTTTTTCAAATAAATATAATTTGAGTCAATCACAATCAATCAGTCAATATTATTGACGATGTGTTCTTCTGAACGATGAGCACTGATCTAAAACAAACATAAACCCAACATGTATTGTGCTTTGTCAGCAGATAAAACATTTGGTGCAACAGGAGAGGAGACTTTTGTCGTCTTGGTCCATGAAACAACTTTCTTAACCTGGCAATTATAGAACAGCAAGCCTATCAATAACCAAAAGGCCTCTCAAGAACTTGTAAACATAAACATGCTAATTGCCATAATAAGATTTATAAATAATTGAAGAAAAAATACAGCCTCTAGAATGCTAACAAAAATTTGCATACTGGCAAAACAGGAGTGGAAACAAACGCTCACATCCCACTCTGACCCCGTGCCAAAAATATTATTAATAGGCCCGATAATATATAATGTTATTGGAGTTATTGGGATTACGTCATAATTCCTATTATCGGACCGATAATTATCAGACCGATAATTATCGTGCACCACTACTAGTGACTGTCTTGTAGCTACATGGCGACAATTTGTGGACAACACATGGCACATATTCCTCCCAAAATTAGATTTATAGTACGGTGAGACTTCTCAGGTTTTTTTTTCTTGGTCCAATGCATTTTTTGGCTAGTTCGACAAATACTTCAGAGCGACATATAGTCTAGAAATTACGGTACACTATTTTACATATTATGGGGTAAAGTTAAAAATTGACAGTGCGTGCGCCTTGTAACGCAATGCGCCCTATGTATGAATTCTAGTTGTGCTTAATGACCTTCAACTTATTTTGTTGGCGCATAACTGTTAATCATAACTACAACATATACTGCTCCAAGAAGTGCTCAGGACATACATTCATCTTTTATCCCATAGATAAAACTGATGATAATTACATTATTAAACAAAACAATTATTACATTGTGAAAAGATAAAAAAACAAATGTCAATGCAGTACATTAATGCACTAATGCGCCTAATGATCAGGTGCGCCTTGTAGTCTGAAAAATTTTTTGTATATAGTACAGTAATCATTGTCTTGCAAGTGCTAACAGTCACTCTTGTGGAAATGAAAGATTGATGGTTTTACTACTCCGAATCATAACTGTCCCAGTTGGTGGAGACTTGACTATTTAGACTTATTCTGATATTTGTGCTTCACTTGTAACAGTATTTTTGTGATTTTGTGAATTTGGCTAAAAATACCAGTAATTGCTTTTGCACATTCAAGGAAAGTGTTTACATGTTGAGCTCAGGCTTGTAAGCAGCAGAGAAAGTGAGCCATGACCCTGTATCTCTGGTTTCCCTCCCTGTGATCCTGTTACCAAACACACATATCACAATTAAAGTTCGGACATAGCATTGCTTATAAAAATGTGATTCATATCTGTATTGAACCTATTCCAACTGGTTGATACTTTGTCATGGAGGTTGTTCCTCTGGAGAAGCATGTAGCCACGTAATATAACAAGTCAAAGCCTCATGGAAACCCCCTTAATGTTCTCCATTTTCCTGCAATTTGTCCCTTCCTATCTTGGCATCAAGATTTATTTTATTAGACTTTTAATAAAAGTTGAATACGGGAAAATGCAGCACCCCTTTAAATCTCACATGAGTCAGTCAGTGAGCCTAAGGTGACGATGACAGAATAAGATACCATTTTCATCTTATCATCTCTCCTTCACCTTTCATCACTCATCATCTATTCATCATCAGAAAGTAGGAGGAGCTTCTTGCTTTAAGAGAGAAAGGTGGGAGTGGGCAGCAATTGAGTGGATATATGTTTGCCTGGTCATCTGCACAGAAGGCAGCTTTGTGCATGAGGGCATCTGGAGAAATGAGCGAGCACATACATACGCACTCATGCTTCTGCGCTATGACATCACAGCTCAGTGAGCGGCCAGCAGGAATGCTGCTGAAAAAGGACAGGCTTTGTGGAGGAGAGGAAAGAAATGGGAGGGGAGGAAAAGGAGGGGAAGAAGAAGAGGAAAAGGCTTGGCCAGGAAAAAGTCTGGCACACCCACAATCTGGAGCAGAAACGAAGCAAGGCTGAAACGAGCAGAGAACTGAAGGATAAGGCATTATTGAAACTAGTTGAAGAAAGTCATTTTGTTTGAAGGCTCTGTACCTTTTAGAAATTAATGGATTAAGAGTTGCCAAGACAGACGTGCTGTTGAGGCTTGCAGAAACAACTTGTGAGTACAGTCATATTTACAAATTTAAATTTTGAGCGCTATGGGTGATGTATTGTACTTGGAGATATAAATATTACTTTTCATTGGATAAAATATCGGTATGTTATGATTTCAACATTGTATTCCCATTGGACATTGGAAATGTCATCAACTGGAATGATGTATCAGAAAATCTGCATTTACATCACAAGAGTGATGCTCATGTTATTTCACAAGACACACCCACAAAACAATGCTTTTGAAATGCAGTAGTGTTAAAAATTTAAATGAAAAAGACATGATGCAGGAGAACCAACCTTGTTCATTGAGTCTAGAATACTCTACTACACAAGTGCCAGTTACTTGATAGAATCATAGAAATCAAGCCAAAAGAGGGTGAATGAAATTTGATGCTTGCTGAAGCACTGTGCTTCATCAGACTTTAATTTTCACAGTGACTTGCATTTCAGAAAATGATTTGAATTCTCCTGACCAACTTTCAGTCAGGTTTTGATTTGTGTATAACAGCCCTACATACACTCCACCCCCACCCAGTCTCAGGCATGCTATGCGGAGTCTAAAAAAATTGTCTTCATATTTGTGATTGTGACTATATGCGTCACAGTAGGAGCATAAGAGTTTCCAGATGTGTTTGGGATGACGAAAGCCAGGGAGAGAACTAGCAGTTAGACAGTAACAGCTGACTCATAGACATGTGGATCTTTATTTGGCCTTTGATTCCTTTCCACTGAGTTGTGTCCCTCAATATTCCTCCATAACATCCTCTATTTTTCTGGTAGCTACATCCGCTATTGATGTTCTAACTTATTTTAATTCTTTTGATATACATTTTGTTTTTGTTTAATATTTGCAGTGTTTTAAAGGATGTTCTGTGGTTTGCTATTTCCGGCTACTTTTGACTCAGGCAATGAATCATTTGCTGATTTCTTTTGTGTATATTTAAAGAAGAAGAAACGGCACTCAGTGCAGTCGACTCTTGTTTGGTGGTGTGTTGGCGGTGCAGATCATACCTTTGGTTTGGGTTTGAAAATAAGGAAAATCTTTTCAGCTGTCCAACCACCCCAACCAAGCTTCAGTACTCTTTTAACCCTTTTAAGATAGAAGTACAAGATATCTAAAAAAAAAAAAAAAAAAAAAACTTGTGAAGAATTTACTAATTAGTCAGGTGATCAGAATCTGATATCTATCTATCCATGGACTTGATAATGTATTGACATGACACATTCCCCATTCACTGCATCACCCCTTCCCGAAGGGGGCCGTTCCACACTCCGCTTCATTTATTAGCACTCGGTCACATGCAGCGATCTAATACCGGATTTAGGTTGAAGAAGTACGAAAGCTTTACTGCATTTAAACTGGAAGAATTGTCTCATGAGTGGTTTGTTCGAGGATTCAAGTTAATTATTATATTTTTCATACCACGCATGCATTTTGAAACGTTGAAATCAATGATGATATGACATCACACCGTGCCCTATTATGCATGTACCTGCACACTTCATGCTTCCTTCACACCCACTAATCTCAGGAAAAATTTGCTGATTCTGAAAGTGTGTTAAGCCATACAAATACAGCATACAGTATATTTACAGGTGCATTTGTTATACTTTGGCATTTGTTATACCTTTGTCTAGTGATGCACGATAATACATTTTTCAACCGGTATCGATAACTGATAATTTCCTGCTCCTTCCACCCGATAACCGATAATGTCACACCGATAATTCTATTCAAATATATATGTAAAATTTTAAAGGATACAAAGATCAAATGTTACTGTGCAAAAATGTAATTTAGTGCTGTTTTTATTTTTCCACATCAAATATGAACAAGTAGTAAATTCCAACAACTAAACAATGGCAATAACGTTGTGCAATGGTAAGCTTTTGGCAACAATTACTTAGAGAGTAAACACCCAAGTTGCACAAAAATGCCTTTAAAAGTAAGCCATTCCTAACATATATCACATTACTACACTGCAAAAACACCTCCTTAAAACTAGCAGAATTGGAAAAAACTGTTGATTGCGCACATTTGGAGGCTAAATCAAGTATATAATCGCTGATTGCATTATCGGTTGAATTTCGTTTTATTTGGATTATCTGTGTGACGTCATAATTGCCATTATCGGCTGATAATTATCGGTGACCGATATTATTGTGCATCTCTACCTTTGTCGCACGACCCATTCCTTTCTCTCTCACTATCACTTGTTTTTCTCCCAATCGCCCCCCCCCCCCGTGTCTGTTACAGCTATATAGAAGCGAAAGCTTTCAATCTCCTTGCGCTGAGTTCTCTGTCCGTGTTAGTAACACTTGTGACACCCCACATCAAAGGATTAATACACAGTGTTTTATTCCTTGTCTAAATAATGTAAAGGCATTTGCACACCCACACACACACTGCACAATGGCTACCCTAGATCGTTAAGCCCACTGGGATAACGAACTATCAGAGCGGAGTTTAAGTTGTGATATGAAATATTTAAATTCAGTCCAATAAGTGACATACTAATGAGAGCCTGATTGTTTGCGTAGGTTAGCAAAAATGACCAACTAAAATACTGTAGCATGAAAAAGGAAATTTTAAACAGAAATTGTCTTGTAAACCTGATGAAAATGACATCAAAGGTTATTCAAAATTATGTAATAACACAAGGTCACCGCTAAAGTTTGTGTTTTGACTTTATTTAAAATATATCTCCTCCTCCATTCCTATGCTCATGCCAAAGGGCATTTTGGGACTTTTTACATTGCAGTCAGCGTACAGTGTCCTTCATCACATTCATTAGTGTCGAAGCTTTGAGCTAGCTACAGTATGTCTGGAATGTCAGCTCACCTAATGGATACACACCTGCTGTGCAATGGCTCGCATGCATACACACGCATGCACGTACCCACGCACGCAAATGCACACACACACCTCATTTGTTATGATTTTGCTCAGGTTTGAGGCAAAATTCCATACAAGACATTCTTTTCCTCAGGCGGTAACAGGATATCCTTCCCCTTCTACTCTGTCTTGTCTGATGGACACTGCACTCCTCCTATACACATAATGTACAATTATTCAAGTGGTCAAGACAGGAGACAAATGACAGCTGATGGTCATTTGCAGGAATACAATAATACGTCCCCAAAGGAATTCTCAGCGAAAAAGTGTTGAATAAACGGTTAACAATCTTGAATTTTGCGGAGACCAGTTTTTGATTCTGCAGCTTGAAAGTTGTTTTTCCGCGGGCATTAAAAAAAAAATAGTCCAGTTATAAAGCAAACTAATGCAAAAATGAATGTAAGAATTTGCAAATGCATACTAAAACACTGCGAAACATTGTGTTTATAAATGAATGAACATCAATATTGTCTTTGACACACTTTTTATTTGCATTGCTTATAAAGTAAAAAACACAGTGTTGAGGCAGAAATGAAATTGAAGGAAATTTAAACTAAATGCGAACTATCCACTTGACCTGGACATTGTAAACATAGCCAGGCCTACTGCATACAGCAGAAAAAAATAACTTTTAAGTGCATAACATTGCATTAAATAAAATAATACTAACTACAAATTATCTGCTTGTTTTACAAGCATTACTATTGATGGCCAAAGACAAAGTAAACATTCACTGAGGCAATTAAGTACAATATATCTTATTATTCTTAACACGACCAAATATTTTTTTTCTATCAGAAGCAAACACATTACAACGGAAGTAATCACACACTTAGAGTACGTCTGACTGGCTAACGTTAGTGGCTAAGGTCAACACTACAACGATCTCTACTGGATGATAACGTTAGTGACGAACGTCATATAACAGTCTCAACAAGATGACTACTTCAGAGCATAGATGGTCACAAAGAGGGATCTACCAAAATGTATCTACCATTGTAACTCTGCATCTGTTTAAGTCCACTTCCGTTGTTAGTCTGCACTTCTGTTGTGGTCATTTTACATTCGTATTGCAGCTTTAGAAGTGTGCAGATTTCCGCTTCTTAGATTATTCGCGATTCGGCCGTGGAAGATTCGAGAACGATTCACAAACATCCAAATTCCGATTATTGAAATATGTCAAGTAAAGCGAAAGTAAAACACAGTCAGCACGGTCTTCGGGTGGCAATGAGGAACGGACCGAGAGTAAACATCATGCTTGTCATTTCCCGTGTCATGACAGTGCTCAACTCACGGCTCTGGTTAAACTCATGCCGCTAGATTAAAAAATAAAAAATAATACCTGACTGCTGCCGACAGCCGTTAAAAACTATGTCCACATAATGCTATGGTAGATTATAGATATCATATGTACAGTGGGGAGAACAAGTATTTGATACACAGTCAATGGGAAAACCCATTGGGGGGGGGGGGGGGGGTCAGCAATAATCCATTTATAATCAAATTGTAGCCTCTGAAACGTAGTCATAATCGAATCGTTAGGTGCCCAAAGATTCCCTCCTCTAGCTATATTAGCATTCTCGATTCTTTTTCTTTTGCAAATTGTTTGGTTTGCAATTTTTTAGGGTTGTTCCGATGATGTTTTTTTGCTCCCGATCCGATCCCGATCGTTTTAGTTTGAGTATCTGCCGATCCTGATATTTCCCGATCCGATTGCTTTTTTTTTGCTCCCGATTCAATTCCAATTATTCCCGATAATTTTTCCCGATCATATGCATTTTGGCAATGCATTAAGAAAAAAATGAATAAAACTCGGACGAATATATACATTCAACATACAGTACGTAAGTACTGTATTTGTTTATTATGACAATAAATCCTCAAGATGCCATTTACATTATTAACATTCTTTCTTTGAGAGGGATCCACGGATAGAAAGACTTGTGACTTTGTATATTGTGACTAAATATTGCCATCTAGTGTATTTGTTGAGCTTTCAGTAAATAATACTGAAGGCCATGCCCAATGCATGATGGGAAGTGGAACCATGACAAGTGAAACCACGACTGTGCGTAGTGCTACCAATTCATATATCTTCTCTGCGATGGGATATAATTTAAGGTGTTAAGAAATAGATCTATTGCTACATTGCTGCCCCGTATTTCTTCCCATGATATTTCTAATCATAGAGAGAGGAATTGTAAGGCTTTAGCCAATTAAAGTAAGGCTCCAAAAGCTGCCATAATTCACTTTACGGATTTTATGCTGTCTTTTAGCTCTCTATATAGGCAAAACGGCGCCATTATAGATGGAATGCGAGAATGCAGGAGTGGGTCGTGCAGCGCATGCATTAATTGCGTTAAGTAATTTAACGTGATAGATTATTAAAAAAATTAAAAGCCGCCATTATTGGGATAAATTTGATAACCCTTCCTTAAGCCTAAACTAAAGACTCTGGATAAGTGTAACATATTATGTCTGAAACGTTAAATACAATTAGAAAACGATTTAATAAAAAAAAATATATATTAAAAACAGGCATGGCCGATATTTTTTTGCCGATTCTGATACTTTGAAAATGACGTGATTGGACACCTCTACAATTTTTCTTAAACAACCTGGCCACTATAAGTGAGGCAAAAGCATCCTTCCATAACAAGCAGGGCCAGTGGCGGGCACTACTTTACCGTGACATCTAGCGGCCAGTTTAAATACTCAAGGTAAAATGAAATATTTTGTACCTCGCCCTGTATTCTGCGGACTGTTTTAAGCTCTGCTGAGGGTGTTGAAATCTGCGGTAAATTCAGAGATCGTGGATTCCTTGGGAGATTAATTAATGGTAGGAAATCATTTGACTTGTCAATTTACATCAGGAAGGAAGGGGTGGAGGGAAAATCAAGGACACTTGTTAAGAAATAGTTGTGACAATATATGACTTTATACCTCAAACCACTTAGTTTATGTCAGAAGTTTCCATCATTGCAGTATTGTGCTCCCCGCAGTGTGTTGGTGGAACCCTTGGGTGTGGTTACAACTCTGTTCGGCCGTCCATTTTTTGCTGCAAAGCTATGTAAAGAAGAAAGAAAAACAGACCAGTGGAACACTGAACATTTATTCTGATGACATGTTATAAAAATCGAGTAAAAATATCGTTCTATGCCAAGGAATGACCTTAGTAATCCCAGCATGTTTGTAGGATGTTCCCGGTTTAATTAGCATTCCGTACATTTAGCACCCCTTTACCTCTAAACTCTCAATGAATACTCCTTTGTTGTATGGTTTCACATTTAAACGACTGCTTATAGTTTTGCACACAGCTCTAACTATTACGTCCATGCAATATTATTTTGCATCGATTATGTGTTTTGTCATACATATAAAATTGACATTCCATTGTACTTCAGTATAAAACAGTATAAAATTCACATGACTAAGCAAAATAGGTCAATACGTTTCCCTCGGGGATTTATTTGTCCTCAATAGAAGAACAAGAAGAAATTTACTGGAGAATATTGTTGAATTTAACACGGAGAAATGTTTTTTGTGAAAAGGCCACATTTATAATCCACCATGTGACTGCAATGTTTCCCTAATAATCCCAGGGAGTAGGAAGGAAGGAGAATGAGCTCAGCAGGAGAGTGAAAAGCAAAATAACAGAAAGTGAAAAAAGGGGTGGTTCTTATAAGGCAATCCTCCTTTTTTAAAGGAATTATTCCGTTTTTTCTTTAAATCAAGTTTTCGATTAAAAAAATAAATCCATCCATCACAGTAAAGAACAATAAACAAAATACTTGCTTGGCAACTGCTTGCTGGCAGTACAAAAACTTCAATATACACAGTCCATCCTGGACGTTTTGAGAATGAGTGCTCTGGAGAAATCACTGAAACACACATATCAACACATTATACCACATCAATTTCAGAAACATTTGGAACATAACTTTACTAAGGCAAGCACCCAACTGTGACCCAATTCAAAGAGCTGTTGTTTTTTTAAACATTGTACACAAACAAGGTCAACAAGCCTTCTTGTGGAAGTCAACGTATTCAAGAATTCAAGTGTTAAAATAAAAGGCATTTAAAGGACAAAGCTTTTTGTGTGTGGCCTGCAGTGAATGAAAAAGGTCCCAAAAAAGGTTTCTGTTAAGTCTAGAATGTGTTGGGTGCAAAAGCACAGGCCAATGGATTTGTCCTTAAAAGGATATAAATGTTTGTCACAAAGTGACCTTTGTAAAGGGGACTATTCTGGTCTGTTCTACATAAACTGATAGGTGTTGGCTCCACTCAGTGGTTGGACTAAGCAAGACATGCTCCATGCATTTGCTGTGTATCACTGCAATGCAGCCTCACAGCAGCTTTTGAATCTTTTTTTTTTTTTTTTTATCGGTTGTTTCACAGAAATCATGGCAGGCACCCGAGGATGTTAATGGCCCTGTACCTAAGGAGAGAGCCTTGAAGAGTGTCACTTTCCAGGAATCGGTCAGCATCATCTCTGACGGACCGCTGATTATGGAGGTGGAGAGTAAGCAAATCCAGCACGGCTGCCTCAGCAGATCCAGTGTCCAAGGCCACAGTGCAGTCGAGATGAAGTTAGAGACACCTGACAGTGATCTAGTGCAGGTATGCAGCATTTCCCAAGATGAAGGTCATACATTTCTATTAGGGTTGGGAACTTCCTGGTACCTCACGATACGATACGATGTGTGATTCAAAACTCACTATAACGATCTCATGATATGGCAATGCGATTATCGAAATATTGGTTAGGACCTCATTCTACAAAACAACTAAAAAAAACAGGAAAACAAGCTATTTTCATCCTTCAGCTGCAAGTTTATCTCTAGTAGACGTACAATCCATTTGAACTGGGAGTGTGGCAGCAAATGAACCCCTCCCACTTCTATGGCCGTCAGTGGCAGCCAATGCCAGGCAACGAGGCAATTTTGGGCCATTTCAGGTCATTACGTGTTGATTTTCAGTCACTTCCTGTTAATTATGGGTCACTTCATGATGATTTTGGAGTACAAAACAGGAAGTGACCCGGAAATGAATAGACAGTGACTCAAACTCAACATGAAGTGACCTGTAAATGCCATAAAATGAACATAAAGTGACCTGTAAATACCCCGATACACGGAAAGTGACGGAAGAGTGGTTTTGAATGAACGAATGTTCTTTAGTTATTCCCAGTGTGAATGGATTGGGCGTCGAGCGCCATCTATGGCAGCCATATACTTAGTTTATGGTGGAAGATTTGGGTAGCAAGTTCTTGGTTTCTTATATTTGTTTTTTAAACAATGACACCTTTTTAAAACGATATCTCGATTCATCGGATGAGCGTATAGATAACCTTTCAGGATGCAAAATATCAAAATATATCACCATTTGGAAATTTTGTCACACCCCTAATATACATAAAGTATGTGTAATGTCAGTCCCTCAGTTAACCACCTATGTTAACACCGTTAGATGAATCAGAATCAGAATGAGTGGGGTGAAAAAGCATATTCTTATTGGAATTCGTGAAAATGCAAGTTTGATCCAATTTTGCATTTGTGACAGGTTATTTTGACACAATAGTTAAACAAAATAAGAGCAAAACATAGCAAACTGCAATGATTGCCATACATATAATTGTTTTTCAACACTTAGTGGCATGAAAATATACTTGTCTTATATACATATCTAACTTGCTAACGTCTTACATTTATACAATAAATTTACACAAACATTTGATACTAAAAAGACTAACTTTTTTTCAAATCCAGCTTTTTTATATATATAAAAAAACACAAATCATTGCGAAATTGTTTCACTTTAATTTCACTACAACTTTATATCTCAATTAGAAAATGTCAACAGTGAAGTTTCAAGATAGATGTATAAAACATCACCCAGCATATATAAAATATTGCATTATAAAACATTTCATTACACATGATACCAAGACAGACAAAACATATAACATATAAAATAGCTGCATCAAACATTTAATTCTAAAAAGTTATCTTGCAACAATGCATCTGAAGCAATAAATAGTTGTGAATGTATGTAATGTACAATTTCAACTTTAGCTGAAAGAATAATCAAACACAGCAAACATTATAGCACATTTTAAAAAATGCAAAGTTCTTATTTATTGTTTCATCACACGCTGTCATATCATTCTAGCATATTCTTGCACTATTTTTCATAGAAAATATAAAGTTTTGCTCAACAGTTATTTACTCAAAACTGTAGTTTTCATATTTAGTCACACACAAAAATATGTGAAGGATTTAAAATTTTGATCTCAAGGTCAATTTTCCATGCTTTCAGTTACTCAACTGGAACCATTTGATTATTGTCCCGTCGTATCTCTATGAATTCTTTCTTCAGGTCCCCCCACATTGTCTCATTGAAGTCCAGATCATATATGTGCTCTGATGCAGCATTGTTACTGTCATCACTGTCATGAGACAATGAAACACTTGTGGTGTCAGATAGTGTATCACTTGAGGACAATGAGGTACTTAGGTTCATGGAATTTGCATCGCCACGTTTCACTGTAGACCTAGAACTTACTTCAAAGTGATTGTTTTCTTCCTGCAGTGTATCTCCATTGAGCGGCATGTCACCATCATTTTCCCTGACAATCTTGGTCCTCAGACGCTTCTCCCAAAAGCTACTGCATCCTTCCTGTGGTTTTCCAAGCGCATTAGCCTCAGTGTCTTTCTTTTTACTCTCTGCTTGGACCTCATTGGTCAAATATTCCACCTGGTCCCAGAGAATCTTGTTCTCATTGCCCTCCGACTTGAGCTTTGCAGACAAGTCTGCTAGTTTTTGCCCTTGACAGTTTATCTGTTCCTTTGCCATTCTGAGCTGAGCTTTGAGGTCTTTAACTTGATTTTCCAGCGATTTCTTTTCTTCCTCATTGAAAACACTGAGGATCTTCTGTTTGGCCGAGTAATACCGGCCAAATGCTAATTCCCTCGCTCGGGATAACATTTTGTATGGCGCTCACATTAAGATGTTGAAATAAATGGTTGTTAAGTGTCTACATGAACTAATTTCAAGCTGTCAGCCATGACTAAAAATACTTGAAATGTGTGAAATGCATACAGAGCTATGATGTCATTTACAAACGACATTCCAAGCCTTTGTGAAGTCACACTTTCTAACTTCAGGAGCATCACCATGCCAACCCATAAGATGATTGACAGTGATTCTGACATTTGTGTGTTTTATATTATTATTTTAAAAATATATATTCATTTATTTTGTCAACTGTTTGTATGTATTTATATGAAATGAACATCCTCGGCTAAAAACAAATGCTGAGATAAACTATAATACAGTGGTACCTCTACATACGAATTTAATTCGTTCCAAACAAATAAATTATAAGTACAAATTAGAATAAAAATATAATAATAATAATGATAATTACGTCACGAATTGGGTTATGATTTGGCAGTTGTGTTTTGCATGCTGTTCCTGGACGCAACATGTGATTGATGACAGTGAGAGGTGCGAAAGAGATTTTACTTTCTCTTTTCATGTTGTTGGCGTCGGCTACAGTGTACAGTAGCCGTGTTGTGTTGCACAAGCTCTGACATAATAATTAAAAACTAGATGAAGCTGGCGACTTACTTGCCGATGTTACAATAATAATAATTGGCACATTATCTTATAAAGACTGGTGAACGGAGGTCGGAGGAGAACCGTCAAGATCGTAGACATATTCCGGCCCTACTGGTTCCCTGACGCGCACACCACGCTCATATTTTGCCATCATTTCCATCTTAATTTCAATGCTAATCCTTTTTCCTTTTTTCACAACCTACACCAACCTTCTTGGGACCCATGTTGATTTCTTTCAAAAGAATCCGTCCGTCTTGTGGGAAAAACAATGAAATTGCGACACAGTTTGAAATCGTGGTATTTCGAGCATTATGACGAGTCAAATTTTACATTAGATGTCGAAAGGATCGTATGTCAATGCGATTGTATGTCGAGGTACCACTGTACCTTATTTTTCTTATGTATATATTTTTTATTAATTCTTTGGCTGGACCAAAGGTATTCGGCCACCGGATTTTCCATGCTTCCCGAATACATATTGATGTTGCCGAGCAAGAAAATATATATTCATAATGAAACAAATTGTTGAAAAACTAAGTTTTGTATGCAATTTTCAACCACAATGAAAAATATAAATGTCCCCAAAATTTAAGATACTTAATTTTTTAAATTTTGCTCGGCAACATCCAATACTGTGTATATTTATTACACACTTATGTTCATCCTCAAAATATGAATCTTATCATAAGTCTATTGTGAAATTTCTGTAGAAATACAATGTTTAGCCTAAGGATTAGCCTGATTCTACAAGTGCCAAATTTGCACCTAAAGTAAATATATCATCCCGTTTATTAACTTCTAAAATCCATCATGACTATTTTCCAGTAAGTGGAAAGATGCTTTCAAAGAATGCTTGTCAAAGCATAGAAATGTAAAGCACTCTAACAACCTTTCTTCATAAAAAATGTTCGAGATTTTTTCAGTCACTCGACTGGAGCCATCCTGTTATCGTTTAGTCGCATTTCTGTGACTTCTTCATTTTGTATTCCGCCCCACAAACATTTCTCTTTGAAAAACAGATGTTTGTCATCGAAAGTCTTCCTTGATTCAAAAAACCTCTGATTCTGTTGAAGCATAGTTTTGCTGTTTTTCTCCGTCATCCTCTGACATTTTTTCATGCAACTTTCTGTTCCCTCTAATTTGGGAGGAAACCGGCTTTCATTCTCCTTATTACTTCCAGATTTTACCTCATTGGTCAATCCTTCATGTGGTTTTCCAAGTGCATTGGCCTCAGTGTCTTTTTTATTCTCTGTTTGGACCTCATTGGTCAAATATTCCACCTGGTCCCAGAGAATCTTGTTCTCCTTCCCCTCTGACTTCAGTTTAGCTGAGAGATCCGCTAGTGTTTGCCTTTGACTGTTTATTTGCTCCTTTGCCAACTGGAGCTGAGTATTCAGGTCTTTTACTTGATTTTTCAGCGTGTTTTTCTCCTCGAAGAAGACATTGAGTAGCTTCTGCTTTGTCAAGTGGTATCTTCCAAATGCTGACTCCTTTATTCGGGAAAACATGTTGAATTGATCATGAAGGTTTTTGCCAAGTGAAGAGACTGAAATGAATGAGCAACGTACAATGAGGTCATTCCATCAAGGGAACACAGTCTTTTGAGTTCCGACCCTTTGTGAGTCAGAACTTCATAGTCCCATAGTTTCACCATTACCATAGCAATTTCTTTGAGACTGAATCAAAACAGAAGCGGACCATATAATAAGAAAAAATATTGCACGCCATCGGAAGTGAATTTTACCTACCAAGTACCCAGTTTGGCATTATCTTTTACTTTTTTTTTTTACTTGACTTTTTTTTTTAAACTTTGGGGGAAGTTAAATTTCATACACAGAAAATGATGGGAAAAAAATAGAGTCAAAACATTTTATAAATGATGAAATAAAATTGCCTAAATAGTAGGGGTGCAACGGTTCAGTAAGCCCACGGTTTGGTTTGAACCTCGGTTTTGATCACGGTTTCGGTTCAGTTTCAGTTTGCTTTTTGCATTTTTTTTTTTTTTTAAACTGCCTTTATTTTGCTTTTAAGAAAATGAAATAAACACTTCAAAATGTAAACATGTTCGACTGTTAAAATGCCTCTTAGCTCTTTGGCTAGTTTAGTGACTGACTACTGAAATACACACACAGTAGTAAAAAAGTTACTTGGCAAAGTAACTGGTGTTACCTTGCATGTTTTTTTGTTTTTTTGGTTGTTTTTTTTTTTCAAAAAAAAAACAAAACAAAAAAACATAGTAACTTTTGCTATGTTTGGAGGTCATTTAATGTTCTGAATCAACCGTTAAAGTTGATCAAATTGCTCCCGTTTTTGCATTAGTTTCCTTCTGTCTACTTTTGACGTGAAATTTTTAAAACTGTTTCATCATTTAAAGATAGACTCAAGTCAAGATTTTGCCGATTTAGGAGTATTTTAGATAAAAAGTTACTTAGATTCACTAGGAAGGTTCACTACAACAGAGCCTTTCTGAGAAGTTTACTGCTCTAAAATGGCGGCTGTTTACTAACGCTACCGAGTCTCTCATTTCGCATGTAGTTCTATATGCATGAGATATCTAGGCGTAGGTTGTAGGCTGTCGGCTACAGTCAGGAAATATTGGAGCCACCTAGCCTAGCATCACGTTTGCTACAGCGTCACAACAAACACTCTTCCCTCTCCATGCCTCTGACTTTTCTCGCGTCATTCAACCAACGTATTAACGAACGGAGGAAAAAAACGTAATGCATGGAAAACGTACAGAATTTGAACGTAACGTACGGCGTACACATTTAAAAATCAGTGCTCACTTGTACAAATTACGCCGAGACCGTACAACTTGATATGTGTGAATTATAGTGGACCGTCACAGTTAAGTAGTAGCACTCTGTAGCACGGGACGCCCTACTATCAGTGGTCACGGCGAAACTATGTGCTTTAGCGAAGTCATCTTCGATGGCTTTGCTTGCCATTTCATAAATGTCGGGGAATACGTTGTTGGAGAAATATGTCTGCGAGGGATCAATGTAACACGGGTCAAGCATTGCAAATAAATTAACGAAGCCCGCCGTGTGTTTTCACCGGTGTCATCTCCGGGGTTGTCCTGCTCTGAGAAAGTGATATCTGTGGGTGATGCCGGCTGAGGTGCCGGAGTCATGTTATAATTGTTGCCATAAGCATAGGCAACAAGCGCTGAGCAATGCTTGCAAATTGGTTTGTTTTTTTTTTTTTCAATATTTTCTCTCCCTCCTATTTTGCTCCCCCACCGCATTGTAGTCCACGGGGAAACCGAAATGTTGCCACACCGCAGATTTGAAAGAAGCCAGTGCTTCCTCAAAATTCGGTCTCTCCACTCCTCTGCTCGCCATAGCTTTTTGTTTTCTTTCTTGTTTCACTTTCACTTCGCTCGTAAGCGAGAGAGGGCGTTACTCGGCTTCTATTACACAGGTGCTTGACAGCGATCGGACATTTACTTGCGGCGGGGCGGGAAATTCTCCACAGCTGTGCGTCACACACAGGCACACAGAGCTCGACCAATTCATTCTACAAGCGTTCGGGATAAATTAATTGCAAAACCGAAAAGGCGCGGTTCATAAAGGCGTATTGAACCGTACAGAGCGAACCGTATGGTTCGGCTTTGAACCGCAAACCGTTGCACTCCTACTAAATAGTTTTAATATATAATATACTTTGTCCTGTTGTCAAGTGAGTGGCGTTTCTGACATTGAGTACGTGATAAATCGAAAAAATAAAAGTGACAGTAATCATGGACCACGTCTACACAGTTACTGAGAGCGGATATAGTTGGTGCGTAAGACTGTATTTCCTCTGTCTGTCTTTATTTCAGTCTTTTATTTTACTATTTATTTTTTTCTCAGGAGATCTGCTACCTGGATCAGGTTCTAGATGCAGCCTCAGATGCACCCACTAATGGAAACTCTTCCCCATCAGCATGCACCAAACCAATTAACATAGATGGAAATTATTCATCTGTGTGTGTGTCCAATTCCTCTCCTGGTAATCATCAACCAATCATTGTAGAGGGTCAAAGACAAACCACTGTTCTTCATCAGGATGAATCCACTGTTAGAACCAATGGCCATATGCCAAAGGAGGATTTGAGCCACAGCAGTGCAAAGTTTGAGTTGAGAGCTTTTCAGGAGGACAGACGGCCAGCAAAACTCTTCACACCAGGAGAGGAGCAGCAAGTCAGAGTGACGAGGAGGCGGAATCCAGATGAGGTAATTGGGTCATCTAATCAGCGATGAATAATGTTTAGTAAACCAGAAATGGGTGGAGTGTTAAACTCCATTCGCTCTTGCATTCCCACAATAGAATGCCTTATTAAGTACATAAGTAGAAAGTATGATGCATTGCTGTGTCCTCCTGACCACTGTTGTTTTTGGCAGCCATTTTAATTTTTGTTTGGGTGAGTAAACCTCGGGGGTTCAGTGAAGGTTAAGAAAGGGTTTTTGTACGCTGACTAAATCTAAGCAAAGTGCCGTTTTAGACCAGGTTTTGCTCTCAGAATACAGACAGAGGGAACTGCATAGATACCGGTATTTTCGGACTATAGGGCGCACCTGACTAAGCCGCCACCCACCAAATTTGACACGAAAACGGCATTTGTTCATAGCTGAGCCGCACTGGACTATAAGCCGAAGCTGTTCCTGCTCTATTCTGCGATATTTACAACAAAACATATTAAGTGGTAACACTATATTTGACAACGGCTTCATAAGACTCATAAGAGCAAATGAACCACCACGAAGCTTTGAACCAGCTGCAAAGCTTCATTGCTTCCAGAAGCTTAATTTGGCCACCACTGCTCCTTTGGGGGAGACAGTCAACCTCTGCTGCCTCCTGCTGTCAACACTGTTGTTGTCCAACATCCATCCTAACATGCATTGCAGCGCTACAGATGTAAATAATAGGGGTGTTAAACGATTAAATTTTTTAATCGAGTTAATTACAGCTTAAAAATTAATCGTAATTAATCGCAATTAATCGCAATTCAAACCATCTATAAAATATGCCATATTTTTCTGTAAATTATTGTTGGAATGGAAAGATAAGACACACGATGGATATATACATTCAACATACGGTACATAAGTACGGTATTTGTTTATTATAACAGTAAATCACAACAAGATGGCATTACCATTATTAACATTCTGTTAAAGCGATCCATGGATAGAAAGACTTGTTGTTCTTAAAAGATAAATGTTTGTACAAGTTCTTGAAATTTTATATTAAAACCCTCTTAATGTTTTCGTTTTAATAAAATTTGTAAAATTTTCAATCAAAAAATAAACTAGTAACTCACCATTGTTGATGTCAATAATTATTTACACAATGCTCATGGGTGCTGAAGCCTATAAAATCAGTCGCACCCAAGCACCAGCAGAGGGCGACACAACTCCGAAAAACACAACATGTACACATTTCACTGTGCTGTCATTTTAATCTGTTTGAGCGGGGCATTTGTGCGTTAATTGCGTCAAATATTTTAACGTGATTAATTTTTAAAAATTAATTACCGCCCGTTAACGCGATAATTTTGACAGCCCTAGTAAATAACAATTAAAAATTCAAGATCCGTGCCAATTATTTCATCACTTACTGTTCCAGTGATTTCATTAATTGCTAGTTATGGTATTTGGTAACACTGTAATTCATAGTGGCGCCATAAGCCTGTCATAAGACCGTCATAATTATGACATGACTGCCATGAGCGTTAATAAATGCTTATGACAGATGTCTTTTTGTGTCATCCAGCAAATTATCTCACTTTTGAATGGATGTAAAGATCAAAGCTGGACATAAAAGGAGTTAGTGACATAATTCATAATGTCATTAACGCACATGATTGTGTCTGGTCATAATTATGACGGTCTTATTGCAGTCTTATGACACCGCTGTCAAAGAAAGTGTTACCTATTAAACCAAACAAATCAACAAATAAGCCGCAGGATTCAAAATGAGGGAAAAAGTAGCTGTTTATAGTCCGAAAATTACTGTAATTTAAAAAAAAAAAAAAAAAAGGTGTCATCTTACGCCATGAAAATAGTATGTGATGCAAGGATGCGACCATAAAGTGAGACTGTAGACATGAATACAAAAAAAAGAACAATGTAAAATGAAATTGTTTAATCTAATTTACCACGTCAAAGTCAACTGCAAAAGGCTAAATTATTTGTAGTAAATTTGAAATCTGGAAGAAATTTGAACAGGAATTAACTTAGATGTTAGCATTCTAGGTTTTGAATTCGTTAAAACATGCTTTTATGTAATTCCGAAGGGTTCAGTAAATGCACTTGTGAAACTCATGGGGTTCGGTACTTTATGCAAGATTAAGAATCACTGCTGTAGACAGTCCAAATACTGGTTAAAGCATGTTCTTTGTGATCAGAATATGCCCATATGTTCTTCCCATTACATAATATGTTGAAATTAGCAGCGCAAACAAGCTACAATATTGGCCTGAACTCAAAACTCCATTTACACCAAAAATGTGAAAAAAAATACGTATTAAAATTGTAACGGACTGTTTGCTGAAAAATATTTTAAAATGACTTCTTACAACTTCCCTTTGAATAAATATCACGGAGCGTGATATGAAATACCTTTCAGGTGCCAATTTAGATTAGTGGTTGGCTGTTGTTGCCACAAAGTTTGTTGTTCAAGGTCTCCAATAAGGACAATGCATTCTGTTCTTCTTTAGGTCTGATTATATTAATAATATGACCATATATCCTCGTGCCATTTCCAACAACCAAGCCTCCCTGCTGCCATTGTTTACCACCAGTCACCGGTGAGGGCGGAGGGTGCGCAGCATATGTCCAATGAGTGACACGACCAAACATGGCAAGGATGCAGGCAGACTAACTACATGTATAAAAAAGCAAAAGTCACGCATTGTGAACATATGACAGAAACTGTGTAGCATTTTTGTTTCATATCGTCTCATCAGATGAAAACTGGCAATCATCTTGCTGTATTATAGTCATTTAAAACACATTTTTAGCTTGTCATCATTATGTCACCAAATTTTTGGTCACATCTCTATTTTTGGTCTAAAACTTTTGAATTTTACAGACAAATGCATTTTAAGTAACTGTCGACTAGAACTAGACGATATTTGTATGAGATTTCGTCGACTAAAACTAGACGAAGACGAACACATTTTGAAATGACTAAAACATGACTAAGACTAATAAGTATATTTGTCCAAAAGACTAAGACAAAAATTTAAAGGGATGCCAAAAACAACACTGTTTCTGGGGCTAAAAAGACTTTAATTCCACATCATTTGGGGTCATTGTTGTATCAAGATCACTGATTACCTGTCCTACAGGTCCAGGAGCTGGAGCGTGAGCGTCAGGAGTTGATCCGAGATCAGGCAGTAAAGAAAAACCCTGGTATTGCTCAACGTTGGTGGAACCCTCCACAGGAGGTAGTGAACTATTAAATATTGGTTCAATTGTATGCATCAATTTCTGTAGTATTGATGAAATTCTCATTCAGGGGATGTTTGATTGATTTTTCTCATTGTCGTAGGTTCCTTTGGAGCAGCAGCTGGACCCTGAACAACTGGAGTCACTACGAAAATACCAAGAGAGAAAAACGCAGAAGCAGAATTCAACTTATACTTTCACACAGGTAGGAGACTGTTCCCTCCGAAAAATATTAGACGTTTAAATGAATTTGTGTACTGTAGTTTTTTGTCTCACGTTCAGGTTTTTTGACCTTTTGTTTGTCATTTGATGGCGATTGCTCTCTGACTTTCAGTCTTCTCATCCCCAACGGCAGCCCCAAGTTACTGGACCTCCTACACTGGTTACTTTTGACCCAGAGTTATTAAGAAAGGAAGACATTTTGGAAAAAAAGATTGACTTCTCGTCTGCCCGGAAGCAATTCCTACAAGGGGAAGTGACCAAGAATTCTATTGCTCCTCACATATACTCTGCAAGACCCTTCTCCAAGTCAGTACCCAAGGACAACCATGGGAGCAGCAACATTGTTGCAGAAACAGGAGAGTGCCATGTGACCTGGTCTGATGAAGGAGTTGCGAGAGAGTTTACCAGTGTTCGAGCTGTAATGACAAATCTAAGTGATGAAGACGAAGGGAAGATCCAGATGCCCCAAAGCTATCACCCAGAGGAGTCTGACTCAGGATTGGAAGAGTTATCTGTTCGCTCTCAGGACACAACAGTCTTTAGCTTGGATAGTGTTTCAGACAGTGGCGCCTCACTTCCCCCGACTCCTCTACCACTTACCCCAGTGTCGCCATCTACACCTCAGCCTGCTACACCAGTCAATGGGCGAACCACTGGAATTGCAGCAGAGGATGAGTTGGAATACCAGGCAGAAGTCCTTGTCCAAAATATTATCCAAAATGCCCTCTCGACAAGCGGAGATGACTGGCAGCCATCTCTCTCAAACTTAGATTCCTCGCAAATCAGCAGCCCTGAGTCTTCGACTTCAACAAGTAGCCCACTGCCAGTTTCTTCCTCCCCTCTTTCTTTCGGGGAAGTTGAACATCTCCAGTCACCTGTGTCCTCCAGCACTGCTACATCTAACCCATCTCCACAGCCAAACCGGCTTACAGAAGCGGAGGTGACTTTTCAGGAGAAGCCAACAGAAACACAAGATACTCTGCCCCAGCAACAGTCATCCAGCCCAATGCAGCCTTCACACTCATTTCCAGCTTCTCAGCCTGTCTCTCCTCCACGAAGATCCAAAGACGGAGGGCCAAGAATCAAAATCCAGTCTTCTTACACCAGAGCACTGGCTTCCTCAGCTCCAGCTGCTCCGGCTCCTTGCCCTGTGAGCACAATGAATGTACCCAGGCCATCCACAGTCTACCGTCCCCCTTCCCCGCCAACTCCGGAAAAATCAGAGTTCAGCTACTTTAGTAAGTATTCCGAAGCGGCTGAACTGCGCAGCACAGCAGTCCAGACAAAAGCCCCTGAGGTGGAAGTGGCAAGCGGGCCTTTCCGTCTTCGCTCCAAGAAACAGCGCACATTGTCCATGATTGAGGAGGAGATCCGAGCAGCTCAGCAGAGAGAGGAAGAACTGAAGAAACAAAGAGAGACACAACCTGCTGTTATTCCTCGTGTCGAGAACCCTTCCAATAGTAGTCAAGGTACTGCAAGAACAGGGATAAGGAAAACCACCATATCTCCAGCAGACAAGTTGAAGAGCAATAGCCTGCCAACTAGACTCACATTGACATCAAGGACAGCACCAGGTTAGTTATTTTACTAGCTCTTGTTCTACAAAAGTGTTAATGCCAAGTTTTGATGAATACCAACTTTTAGGTAAAAGCTTGGAAGCAGATGCTTGTTCATTCTTTACCGAATTACTATGAAATAAATCGTCTCATTACACAGGGTTCTCAACTTATAAACATTCAACTGCATTGTTTAAAGGTAAATAGGTTGATAAAGCACTGTTTATTGATTTAGTTACATTAATAACATGGTTCATTTGTTACAATGATTAACACAACACCTCATGATTTAGAATGCGAAGTTAAAAAAAAATCATGTTTCTGTCACTATCTGGCATTCTCAAACGTTCAACATTCCCAAATCAGATTTGCACAACCATTTGTTATAAACTGCCAGCTTGTCCATTTCAGTTCCAATTTAAGCAAACATCATGTTTTATGACGATTTTTTTCCCGTATAGCCTCCGTTTGACTGTTCAAATTTAGCACTAAAATATTATTTCATGTGGAGATTAAATACTTCCTCCCTTTTATGTTTGAGGGTATAATGGCAGGGCGAACAGAAATGCCCCTATGTTTACAGGTCAACATGACGGTTGCATGCAAATGGATATGGAGCGGTTTTAACCCCTTATAGCCTAATGTATCACATTTGATTAAGCCTGTCGCAATATGCAATAATTCCATTTATCGCACGATAAATAAAAATGAAGGCGGTAATTTTCCGCTGCGATTTATTGCCGTGCACGCGTGCGGCAGACGTGCTGTTAAAAGTTCGGATTCCTTGTTACCAACTGCGCAAAATGCATCTTCGTTCCAGGTCCTGCAAAAAATAGCGCCAGAGCCAATCGTTCCCATTATATCCCAACTATCCTACAAAAAAGTTTTTTTTTTTTTTTTTCAGAGCATTAAATGTATTGAATCAAATCGAAAATCGTGTCCCCCGTATCGAAAATCGTATCGAACCGTGACTTAACTGTATCGTTGCATCCCTATGGAACACCAGTGCAGAAGCTATGAGGGGAAAAGTTTTCATTTGCCTAAATGCTTAAGTTATTAACTGCAATTGTATATTTTTTTCTTGAAGAACACATTTTATTTATTCTGTGTTTCTGTGTGGTATTAATATTGTTGTCTTTAAGTTAAGAGGCATTCTCTATTGTTTTTAGTTGTGATTTCTTATTGCGTTTAAATGGCTGTACTTGATCTGCTAATATATAGTGTATTCTCACTGTGTTATTGTAAATTGGTTTAAAAAAAATTGGGGGGGGGGGGACGATAATATCGCATATCGCAATAATTTATGAGATAACTTATCGTACACTAAAATTTGTTATCGTGACTGATATACTTAGAATTTCATTATTTTGAGACTAATTTAGAATTTTGAAATTTAAAAAAAAAATGATGGATGCAAGTCAACATGTATGCATATGCAGGTTCCATGAGAAAAAAAAAATCTGGATTTAGCTAGGGTTATAGATATTAGAGCGCTTATTACACATATTCATTTTGATATTTCTTTTTTTACAAATTTGAAAAAAGTACAGTTAGGACCTTATTTTTTAAATTTTGGGATTCTCTGACAATTGATTCATGTCACAGGCTTTAAAGGGTTAAGATCAGGTGACTGACTTTTCATTTTACATTATGACAATGGTCAAATTGTTTTGTGAGAATGCTCTGAAATGTGTGAGACACACAAGTTTGAGAGTTGAGAACCCTGCATTGCATTTGTCAATAGCAGAATTTTTAATATATCTTGCAAGGATGGGCAAGAATGAGCTCAATTAAAGTAGAAACCAGTTTTGAAGGAGTGGAAAGAAGACAGAAATAGTTAAAGTAGTTGTTTTGTTGTGGTAGGTGTACATACTCTATCTTAAATAAGGGCAATTCGTGTGCCAATTGGATAATCAAAATGATCAGTGGATCTATTTGAATACTGTGCACTTGCTTTACGTAACCACTTTCATTTTTATGTTGTAGGAAAGATTGAGAAGGTTCGACCCGCTCCGCCAGTTTCACCTTCAACGTCAGAAGGAGCCCTATCTGATGCTGGCAGTGAGGACTCTGGAGGATCTCGGCCCAAAAATTTTATGCAGACTCTCATGGAAGATTATGAAACGCACAAGGTGAAGAGAAGGGAGAAAATGGAGGACAACAGTGTAAGTATTCGTTAAAATTGACATGCAAAGCCAGGTCAAGATAAAGAGAAACTTATTTGCTGTAGAAAGTTAATATTCACAGCTGTAAACTGTAAGAATGAGTGAGAGTGGGGTTTGCCCAGTAAATATTTCAGTTTTGCTTCGTCCTTAAAATGTATCTTCTTTGTGTCAAGCAACATCAGAATATATCAGGCAACAAACCAAAATTCTTGGTGCAGTGTTGGGCTTCATCAGGATTTGTCATTTCACTGGCTTCACTTTCATTTCCAGTCAGCATGAGGCAATATGCTAGCAAACCAATGGACATTTTCCAGCCTTCAAGCAGGAAATGAAACGAAAGTAGCAGACATAAGGGATTTTCTACTGCGTTTTTTTAATAAAACTGCTGATTTTGCATTTTGTAGGCCTATATAAGATTTTTGTTTGCGATTTTTGTCCATGGTGACATACTGTGTGTTGATTTCATTGTACTGTTGCTTCTCTCCTGCTGCTTACTCAGTATGCCCGTTTGTTGCTGGCTAATGAGGTAACCACTGAGGTACCTGTCACACACCAGAAACTGATTACTACCCATATTGACAGACCTGGGACAGACTGAACTGTACCTATACAACGTAACGCGAATCTCATAAAATGTGTGGATGTACTACCATGAATACAATGAGGGTTTGAAATTAATTCATGTTCATGTTCAAAACGCCAACAACTCGTGTATGATTTTGGTCTGCTAGGCATAGAATGTTCGCATTAAACAAAAATAGGTGTATTTAATCTTTTTGATTAATTTGCAATTTTGCATCTAAAAAGAGAAAATTATGTCCCAGGTCTGTGTGTGTGGTTCACTGTTTTCATGTACAGTGGTGTTGCTCATGCATGTGCTTGTGCTTGGATTTGGAATGACGTTTGACCCACTTCACTCGATGAATGCACAGAAAAATAGGATTAATCAAAGAATATTTTGAAAACATCAGCCATCATGTTTCCTTTTTATTGTTATTATTGTTAATTTAGATTACTAAAATGTACAGCATCTTTATATCACAAAAGTTGTTGCTTTAGGAGTGTTTTTGACATATTAGTTGTTGGCCAGCGAATTATAAATATAGTACAGTAAAAAGTATTTCTTGAACACAATATACAGTATTTATACTTAGTCTTTGTATGACTTGGTATTGGCTGCCTGTGTCTTGCTTACATAAACCCAAGAAGTATATTATCGTGTATAAAAACTTATGCTTACAAAGTAATCAAATTGAAATGTGTCCATGCATAGTTCTATTCTGGTTCTGAAATGTGTAGGAATTTCTCCAAAAATAAACTTAAACTATTACTCCTCAATTCCTCCAAAGTTGATGGGTGATGTCAAGTTTTAGTGGGTGAGCAACTATTTTTCCTAAATTTAGTGGGTCTGTCGTGTAGCAACCACAAAGCAAGCAGGTACTTGAATAATACTGTTTTTTATGTCACAGTGAAGCTAAAATCAGATCCACTTGTTTCGCAAGCAGTTTTCTTTCAGCCTTTTGCATTTAATTGAAAAAATGTATAGATGTCAAAGTTAAAACAGGTTACAGCCTCGCTTTGATCTGTTATTCACAAAATATTATTAAAATTGTATTTTACACATATTCGAATTAAATCATTATTCAAGAAACAAGTGCAAACAACATGTACATTAGTAGTTTCCTGTAGTCATTTTACAGTTAGAAACCTCTCTTCAGAAAAAAATGTACAAGGGATAACCTTGAATTTTTGCCTACACAGATCTATTTTTACTCTGAATTTAGTAGACTTTTCTATTTTGAGCTGTGGAGAGCTCAGACTTGTTACATGTTAACAATAGGGATGTGCCGATAACCGGGTTCAAGGTATACCGTAGTATGAAAATGTCACTGTTTCAAAACCGCAAATATTTTCCGCCATACCGTCCCGAAGGTATTAGCTATTTTTCATGTACCATAAATGAAGGGAGAAATCCCTTGCTTGCAGCTGCATGGCTCAACCCTCCCCCACCTGTTGTTGCTCAGTGTCAGTGAGTTAGCTGTGCTACACGATGGCTGGAGGAGGTGAAACTCTTGAACTTATTCCCCCCATCAAAGAATACGAAATTGCTGGTATGGGAATACTTCGGCGACAGAAGAGTTACAGAGGGCCGCGGCTAAGAGGAGGAGAGCCAACCGACATGTAAAACATGTTTGCAGAGGATGGCTGCCGAGGAAGCAATACCTTCAATTAGGGTTGTTCCGATCATGTTTTTTTGCCCCCGATCCGATCGTTTTAGTTTGAGTATCTGCCGATCCCGATATTTACCGATCGGATTGCTTTTTTTTGCTCCCGATTCAATTCCAATCATTCCCGATAATTTTTCCCGATCATATACATTTTGGCAATGCATTAAGAAAAAAATGAATACTCGGACGAATATATACATTCAACATACAGTACATAAGTACTGTATTTGTTTATTATGGCAATAAATCCTCAAGATGGCATTTACATTATTAACATTCTTTCTGTGAGAGGGATCCAAGGATAGAAAGACTTGTGACTTTGTATATTGTGACTAAATATTGCCATCTAGTGTATTTGTTGAGCTTTCAGTAAATGATACTGAAGACCATGAACAAATGCATGATGGGAAGTGGAACCATGACTGTGCGTAGAGCTACCAATGGATACATCTTCTCTGCGTTGGGAAATAACATAAGGTGTTAAGAAAAAGATCAATTGCTACCTTGCTTCCCCACATTGCTTCCCATGATATTTCTAAACGTAGGGAGAGGGATTGTAAGGCTTTAGCCAATTAAAATAAGGCTCCAAAGGCTGCCAAAATTCACTCTACTCATTTTACGCTGCCTTATAGCTCTCTATATAGGCAAAACGGCGCTATTACAGATGGAGTGTGACAATGCGTGAGTGGGTCGTGCAGCGCATGCATTAATTGCGTTAAATATTTTAACATGATACATTTTTTAAAAAATTAATTACCGCCGTTATTGGGATAAATTTGATAACCCTAGCTTAAGCCTAAACTAAAGACTGGATAAGTGTAACATATTATGTCTGTAACGTTAAATACATTTAGAAAACGATTTAATTAAAAACTATATATTATATTAAAAAAAGGCATGGCCGATATTTTTTTGCCGATTCCGATACTTTGAAAATGACGTGAGCGGACCCGATCGATCGGCATCACTACCTTCAATATGATTTTGCATTTATGCAAAATTAAAAGTTAGTAAACACCATCATGAATGTTTCCCACCAGCTACGAGAGTTAACTCCAGCATGTTTAGTGTGTCTAGCTGTGGTAAAAAGTGTTTTTTCTCTCTCTGGCTACTGTCCATTGAGAAAGGGTGTGTATAATGTAAACATGATACGAGTCATACGCACATGCTTTTTATGAACAATAATTCAATTATTTTTGTTCTGATGATAATAATGTTAAACTGTTCCTTTGGGTTTATGGCTACGCCTACCTAAGGGACTGCATTTATTTTATTTAGAGTATTTGTATTTTTTTAAATTTATTTATGTTAACTTAACGTTATACTTATGTTGCAATTTGCTAATATGTGTTGAAAAATAAAAATCCCGTTTAATGGAAAAAAAGTTTTGTTTTTTTTACCCAGATATCTCAAAGTAACACATTTTAAAGTTGTAATTACAATACCGTGATACTGTGAACCCGTGATATTTTTGCTTAAGGTTATCATACCGTCAGAATCTCATATCGGCAAACTCCTAGTTAACAAGCATGACAAAAGATACAAACAAAAATAATGCAAGACAAAAATACTTTTCTAGTCTTGAAGATATATTTTTGAAGGAAATTATGCATTTACAATACTGACAAGTGCATTCATAATTAATTAATTGTATACTTTCAACCAAAATATTGCATCCCACCGCCTTGAAATGAGCTGCGCATTATTGATTCAAATGATAATCCTACTGAATTGTAATCCCACTAACCAATTTGAAGCGCTCTATTTTAAAATCAAATCATTCCTGAATTGTTTTGCACCCCATGTATCGAGATACGGTACATATTGAATCGTCTTTATTAGGGAGATGCACACCCCGATTAAGGATTGTTATATTTTCTGCATTCTTTGTTCACAATACACTAGGCAGGCTTTCCTAAGGCAAAGCTACAGTAAATGGTCATTTTAAATACACGTCTAAAAAGATTTTGTCTTGTATGGTTTGAGTGCAAACTTTAACTGCGAGTGGAGTTAAACTGCTTGAAACATTTTTTATCTGCGGAAATTCTGCTTGTCGTGAATTAAGTTGGGCTAAATTCACTACCATCTTATCTCAAATTTTTGCACGGAACGCCTAGCAAAACAAACAAAAAATCATTCAAATGTCTTTTCGCATCACGAAAGAATAGTATACTGGGTCACTTGTTATCCAAAGGCTTCACTGTATATAGAAAACGGTAGTAGTAGAATATGTAGTGGTGGTAGTGAACCAAAACCTCCCACTGTGGTTGACTGTGCATGCTAATGTCAAAGAAGGCATGTGTAGCAGAGAAATTATGCTGCCAGTAGGTGCAGTAAACAGTGATTTTTTTTTTTCTTTTTCAAACAGGTGTTGGAGGCCACTCGCATAACCAGGAGGAAAAGTGATATGGCACTCAAGTGGGAAGCTGGTATATATGCCAATGAAGATGGAGAAGAAGAGGAGGAAGAAGAGTAAAAAAAAAAGGATGGAGAAAATAAAGGACAGGCAGAGGAAACAATATTTATTTTACTATTAGTGTTCTGATGATCACATGGCCCTCTTGTCTGACCAATGGAGCGCAACAAAGAAGTTTATCAATTAGTGAGTTTTTGAACTTGGATTCTGCAAGTGTATCGGAATGTAGGTGACGAAAGTGAGACAAAAGGAAGGTGAGGAGAGAATTTTCATTTGGGATGAAAGTTTTATAATTGTGGTTGCTAAGTATTCATAGCAGATGACTTGGATACATAGATTTTCATTTGAAAGGTTGCCTGAAAGTCACTGAAGGGCTTGTGTGCTTGACGACCGCCAGTCGTCCACTAAATGAGTCTAGACATGAAGTTAGAACTTTTGATATTCATCTTCAATCCATGTAGGAGGAGGCTGTGTTTTTCTTAAGAGTTTCATCTTGGAAAGTGCTGGTTTTTGGACATCCTTTGCCTTGGATGCATGACACATGTAATGATATACTGTAATCACCTATCCCGTAAAGCCAGTTTGATTGTTAGAACAAGAAGCAACAATTTATGATAAGTTATGCTTTGTCAATTCTCACTAAATATTAGTGACTACATCTGTACTAGATTTAAATAGGAAGATGGCAAGGTCAGGCTTGTTTATCATCACTTTTTAAGATCAGGCGACTGACTTGTATAACATTATATACTCAGTAGGCATATATAGTCTACAATCACTTATTTTACCATTGGTTTGTTGACAGTGTCTTTTGTAAGCTGTTCTTGTATAAAACTGAGGTAGGGTTATGTATTTGACAGATGCACATGTATTCCAGTGTACTTATTATACTGTATTTGCTAGCTTACCATGGTGTCATGACAAATGTTTGAGAGAGCAAACCCTTTTATAAAAAGATGGAAAAGAACGATTTTGCCTGTTTAAGAAAATAGTATAGAAGAAAAACACTTGTTTTCCATCAATTCTATACAGTATAATGAAACCCATTGATTGAATGTGGTCATCGGGGATGAATGTAAAACCCAGAATTATGTTCACGTGTTAACAGGAACATAAGGATTGAAACTCAATTAAGATTGTTTATACTTACGCGTGTTTCTATGCCACTTGAACTGAAAAGTAGCAGGAATAATCTGCTGTTTTCGTTTTTTAGATTGTTGTATATCCCAGTGTGAGAATATCAAGACTGGATGCTGAGAATGATTTGAAACCAGTGGCCACCATTTTGATCTGCCAGAGTGTCTTGTCCAAGTGTCCTTGAGCTGGACACTGGCCCGCCTGCCCCTATGCTTACACACAACCGAATGTATTTATTAAGACATTAAAATAGCTTTAAATTACTATTATTCTTTTTCATCTATGTCAAAAAAAAAAAAAAAAACCAGAGCGTAAGCTAAAAGTGCCGAGGTGTTTCGCTCTAATAAGGCTTCCCGTTTTTTAAAACACATTTAATAATATATTAAGGAAAAAATAATGTTAATGACGTGTCCCTTCTGTTGTAATCCTAATGCAATTTGCCATAGGTACAGGACAAAGGACAACGTAAGCCTGCCAAATGTTGACAAATCAGTTACTTTAATGGTTATTTTAAAAGTGACTTCAAAAATATATTTTAAACACTTGCTGTGATGAAGTGGGTTTTTAAAAAAAAAATGCACTCCAGAATGAATAAATTTCAGAGCATAATAATATGAGTGGCTTATTCAGATGCTTTCCTAGCATCAGTTGCTTCTTACATGTTGTTGACTTTAAAAACTTTTGGCAACAAAAGCTTTTTTGTTTTGGTTTTTGTAGCCTAAACCTCCCAGTGTCTAACTATACAAACACATACCGTCTTTGGCTCTGCGTCATACAAGCTGCATTGAATGTGTGTGTGTGGAATTCTAGATGATGAATATGCAGCTTCTTTTGTTTGAATTCTTGATGCAGAGATGATTTATTTATCTTTGGAACGATGGTAGCTTGATTTTCAACCTGAATCGCTTCAGTGTGTGACGATGCAATCTATGATCCACATTATAACCTCTGTCCTTATGTTAACCACTTGTATGTTTATATTGTGCACCAATTTATAGCACGTGTATGGTTCACAGTTATTTGCCTATTATATATAAATATTTTCTCATTAAATACAAAACTTGAAAACCTTTTGAGTGGTTACTGCGCGTCCATATTTACAGGCTTGCATCCAAACAGCATCATTTTAGCCAGATCTAATTTAATACTGAACTATTATGTTAAACAATATACCATGCACTCCCACTGCATCTGCTATGGTGGCTCATTTTTTTTTGCTTTATTTTTATATTTCATATCAAAGAATGTGTGTGGTCATAAATAATTATATGGTTTTGCATTCAAAATTACTTTTTTCATCCATATTGACCTGCTTGTTTGTGTAAAAAAGTTTTAATCCTGAGTTGAACATTGGCCCGATTAAAAGTTAATTTTATTTTGAAAATCAACAGGATATTTTATTCTGTTGCCAGATCAAACTTACACTTATGTTTTTACTGCGCTCCGTTAGATTGTTGCATTTTTCTTGAGGCATCCGGCATAAATAGAAGCCTTGCATATATCCTCCGACCAGTGGAACAGCAATACAAACCTGGGCCTTGTAACTACACACATTGATTATAATGGATGCGAATTTGGTCCATCAGTGAACATCGGTCTGATCGGATCCGTGCCGTACCTGGTGTAACTCGGAACTAGACATTGTGCCGATTACCGGTTTCAAGGTATACCGTCGTATGAAAATGTCAAGGTTTCAAAACCGCATAAAATTTCTGTCATTTCGTCCCTAAGGTATTAGCTATTTTTTGTGTCAGAAAAATGCATGGAGAAATCCCTTGCTAGCAGCTGTAAGGCTCAACCCTCCCCCACCAGTTGTTGCACAGTGTCAGTGAGTCTGAGCTGTGCTACACGATGGCTGGAGGTGAAAATTCCTGAACTTTTTTCCCCCATCGAAGAAAACTAAATCTTTGGTATGGGACAGAAAAGTTAAAGACGGCTGTGGCTTAGAGGAGGGCCAACCGACATGTAAAACATGTTGCGGAGGGTGGCTGCCAAGGAGGCAATACCTCCAATATGATTTCACATTTAGACCAAATTAAAAGTTAGTAAACAGTGTCATGAACGTTTCCCACCACCTACGAAAGTTAGCTGCACAGTGTTTAGTGTGTCTAGTGGTTGTAAAACATGTTTTTTTCCCTCTCTGGTAACTGTCTGTGTTGAGAAAGTGTGTGTATAACATGAACATGATACAAGTCATACGTGTTTTGTTTTTTGTTTTTTTTATATGGAAAATAATTCAATTTTTGTTCTGATGGTAATAATGTTGAGCTGTGGCTGTGGATTTAGGCTTGCCTAAAGGACTGCATTTTAATTTTATTTTGAATATTTTGTTATTTTTTAAATGTATTTTAACCTAACATTATACTTATGTTCTAAATTGCTAATATGTTTCGAAAAATAAAAATCCTGTTCAATGGAAAAGAATTTAAAACCAGGTATCTCAAAGTAACACATTTTAGAGCTGTGAGTACCGTGAATAAATACCGTGATACCTCGTGTTGAAATTCGCCCCCCCGGCCCAGACGCACCCGCGGACAGCACCAACCAAAACAAGTGCCGCTTGGCTGACGCTGCCCCGCGTGCGCCCGCCGGGAAGGCCGAATCTCACGCGTCCTCTTATTTTAACCCTTTGTACTTCAAAAGCTTGAAGAACACTCACCGAAAACAGGTTGACAATTTATTCGTCGACAATGGTAAAAACAAGGCAAAAACAGACGACGGAGGGACAATTCTGGATCCAAAACAAGGCTATATGTTTCCGAGCAGAAAAAATCTGTGTTATCTCAGTGTCCAGTCTTTTTAAAGTCTTTGCTGAGGCGGGCCTTGTCGAAGGCGTTTCTGGGCGTTGCTTTTGGGCCATCCCCTCTGTGGCCGGTTTTGGGCGGCTTAGGTTCGTGCGCGGATTGGGACGCCCGCTATCAACTTTGCTCTCCGGGCTGGTTGTACTTGTTTTAGGACAAGGCGCTTTGTCCTTGGAGTTTGCTGGGAGAGCTGATTACACGAGTTTGTGCGTCAATCTTGTGATAAGACGGCATTGTGTATCACTTCTATTTCTTCTCATTAAACTATGGTGTGCTATTTATTTTATATTAGTAGTGTAGTCCTACCGTAAATATGAAAATGATACTATTTCCTGATTAATTATATTACGTGTGTTAGACGAATGCAAACAGTTAGACGGTGCCTACGAAAACCTGTACCATATGTATGTGTTAGACTATATATGTTTTAAGACTAATGCAAACAATTATATGGTGTGTGCGATGACGATATCTTTTCTCCTTCACTCGAAACTGTGATATTATCGTACCGTCTGAATATCATAGCGGCACATGCGTACTCGGAACCTACAGGCAACAACAAGTCTGCAATGAATTAATCAACCCTGGGGGGGGGGAAATTGAATCCGTCTCTGAGGATCGATGCAGTTACATTCCTAGAATAAAACTAATAAATTCGATTCAGATATGTCCACATATAACAGAGGAGTATCAATGTTAGTTTCCTTATCAAGTACAAGAAGAACAAAACAAGTTAGACCTTGAGCCCTCCTTCCGGGCAGTCTAAAAACTGTATAATTATTTAAAGTAGGAATCCAATATCTAGTGTTCTTCCATGTTTTACATATATGGATACACATGTCCCTTCATTGGGTACAATTGCAGGAACCAAACCATAACCGTCAGGCTTCTAAAAATGTATTTATTTTTGTTTTATTTTAATAGTCATTGTCAATAAGTTTAGCGCACAGTTCAGTGGGCTGCTTATGTGTGAGAGGGGTACTTCTTATTTGCTGTTCTATAATTGAACATTTAAAACGTTAAGATATTTTAATAAAGACCTCCAATTAAATTCCGTAAGCTTTAGATAAAGTTTATATAAGTTTTAACGAATTGATAAATTGCACTTGAAAGCAGAAATGTTGATTAAACTAGTGGTGTAACAGAAGGAGGAAGTGGAATTTGACTTAACAAACTTCTGCATTTTATCTTGCTTGCTGTCTCTGTAAACGCTTCATTCCTTCAAATTCACCCTTTTAGTCACATCAACTTAAATGAATCCTTAGCATGGCATCGTCAAGCAGGTGCCTAAACACTTTCTTGGTGGTGGTCCGCCGAGTCGAGCCGCTCGTCGTACTCGCGCAGCTGGGCACGTCTTTGTTTGACACCGCGTTGCTCATGGTGGTCAAGGACCGGTGCGCCAACGCCACCTACCCCCTCACCGACGCTCATGTTTCCAGGGAGGACGACCAGCAGAGAGCCATGTCTGACTTTTACATGGTCAACAACCTCATAATCCAGTTGACACCAATTGTGCCCGCCGTCCTCCTGGCCAAGGCGGGTGACAAGGGCTGGAGAAGAGCCCCCGTCGCGGTGCCCCTGTGCGGGTACCTGCTGTCTAGCGTCGCCCTCCTCCTGGTGGTTGTTTTAAAGCTGCCCATTCAAGTGATGTTCGCGGCAGCAGTTTTCTTCGGTATTTCCGGTGGGTTCTGCGCTTACTGGCCCGGCGTCATGACGTTGGTGTCGCTCGGTTCCACAACGGAAACTCGCTCCCAGGTAAGAGAGCCTATTTCAGGGGGTCCTCCCTTGACGTCACAATAATTTGTACCTACATTAGGGCTGAACGATATTGGAAAAAAACTGACATTGCGACTTTTGGGGGTTTGCGATATATACTCATACCTGTAAAGTTGTACAGTTTCGGCGTAATTTGTACAAGTGAGCACTGATTTTTAAATGTGTACGCCGTACTTTCAAAATCTGTACATTTTTCGTGCATTACGTTTTTTTTCTCCGTTCGGATTTTGTCACCGTTTCGGCAACGAGACAATGTGCGTTACTTCGTTGGTTGAATGACGGGAGAAAAGTCAGAGACACTGAGAGTGAAGTGTTTCTTGTGACGCTGTTGCAAACTTGATGCTAGGCTAGCTGGCTCCAATTTTTCCTGACTGCAGCCGACAGCCTACAACCTACGCCTAGATATCTCATGCATATAGAACTACATGCGAAATGACAGACTCGGTGGCGTTAGTAAACAGCCGACATTTTAGAACAGTACGCTTTTCAGAAAGGCTCTGTTGTAGTGAACCTTCCTAAGCGAACCTAAGTAACTTTTTATCTAAATCGGCAAAATCTTGACTTGAATCTATCTTTAAATGATGAAACAGTTTTAAAACTTTCACGTCGAAATGAAATTATAAATAAATGACTTCCAAAAATAGCAAAGGTTACCATGTTTTTTCTCTTAAATTCAGGTAACTAAGTTGATAACTCGATTACTTTTTGGGAGAAGTAATTTGTAACTAATTAATTACTTTTTAAAAGTAAGATTAACAACACTGGTCATAAAGATAAAGTCTACAGAATGAAAAGTGACGAAAGCAGAGATTTTATTCTGTCAATTTGTTGCCGAACACAATTTGCCTGCAACTATTGCTGATCACTTCTCAGAATTAGCAAAAGAAATGTTCTCTGACTCAAAGATAGCATCGGTGAGTTAATTTTATCACTTGACCATATTTATTTATAATTGGACACACTGACGAACTACCTTCAAGTCAAACTGAATTGCGGGCTGAAGTGCCATGAAGTGCAGCCATCAAGACATGATAGAAATTGCCAAAAGTGCTACATACTAGTATAACAAAAGTCAATTTTAATTTTAGTAATCATGATGTAACTGTAGATATTGATTGTTCTTTGATTGCTCCGGGTTATATGTTACAATATTACCAATAAATTCATATTATTTTAAAAATTGAGTTTTATTTTTGTTTCATATTGCACGCTATATACAACGTTGTAAGATTAGTCACCAATTTGTAAGGGCATTCGTCACTATTTGTAAGATTGCCAACGGCCTTGGGTTGACAGGTATGTATACTGGGATATTAAAACTAGATGTTAATCAGATTGCTTGAATACCTCTGTTTGGGAAACTGGTTCACTCACCATGACCACATTGTATTCATATAGTGGTCCCTCGACATACGATCGTTTTGACACAAAATCTTTTCGACATCCGATGTAAAATTTGACTCGCCATTTGTTTCTACATACAGCAACATGCTCGAAATACGACGATTTATGACAGTGCCACAGTTTCTTTGTTTTGCCACAAGACGGACTCAAGGTGGATTTTCTTGTGGGAGAAATCAACACGGGTTCCAAGAAGGTTAGTGCAGGTGGTGAAAAAAAGGTGACGCTTGCCATTGAAATTAATATGGAAATGATAGAAAAACATGAGCGTGCTGTGCAGATCCACGACCTGGCTCGACCAAACGGTGTTAATTTCAAATGTCCACCTCCGAACTCAGTTTGCCAGTCTTTGTAAGTAGGCTAAGGGAGGCGCAGAGTGATGCCGGGACTGGCGCATCTGACCTCAGGGAACATTTTATTTTATTTTATTTTTTTTTGCTGTACTAGAATAGAGTGTACTTGCACATCCACTCAGTGGGTGGCAGTGGCGCTCTCATTATCAGCGTGTGCGCAGTATTTTTGTACCAAGCAAGAGACACGCAGCAATGCAATATGAAGAGCTGTGCGCCGTTTTCCGGCCGGGCTCATGCAGCGACCCACTGTCTTCTTCGGTTCTCATGTGTCTGCCCGAGAAGTGCCATTTTCGGCTTGGGATCATCACGATGACCACCCTCACCTCCGGTTTTCCCCGGGCCGCCGAGAATGCGCTGTTTTCGGGCCGTTTGGCTTTGACTTTTAATACAGTGGGAGATGAGGAAAGACCAGTTTACTGTGTCTGTGTCGCGGACAGCGGGAGGCCAAATCATTTAAGACGTCACTTAAAGACATTAGACCCCAATCTCATTGATAACCCGCTTGATTGTTTTTCAGCGAAAACGTGTCGAATATTGCCAACAATCGTCTCGCTTTGTCAGTGTTACATCAGTTAACCAGCAAGCACTGTTAGCATGCTCAATGCAAAATAACCCCACACCATTGCAAAGGAGCTGATACTGCAAGCAGCAAAAATAAGAAGCTGTCCCTCTGTCCAATGCCACTGTTGTTTTTCTTCTATTCAGTTTTGTTTTTTTCAGTCAAATTGTTTGGCATATTGTCCTCATCAGTTAATGTTGCTAATCAATATGAATTTATTATTTGTTGATTTTATTAAGCGGTATCCAGAGCCAATAAGACAACAAAACAAATACCAGAACACCGTAGGGGATTTCAAAACAAGGGTGGCGGTCGAACAAGCTGGCAAATGCACAAAATTCGAGATTACTAAGTGTCGAATGGCGCCCAGCAAGTCAATATCTCGGCACCCTTCTCTTGGATTGCCTGTGCTTAAATACAATCTTGATGAGCTTGAATTGGCTGCAGGTACGACGTCGGGAATGCTCCTACTCTGCAACAAAACACGATCTGACCAACAGGATGGGACAGCCGATGCCGATAAAAAATGATGATAAAATCGCGCCAGCAGCCCTCTCCGCACACAGAGCGCCGAGTGGGCAACACGAGACAAGTCAGTGAAAGTGTCCAACCCGCGTCATTCCCATGATATCTCTCCATGCGTGAAAGTAATGACGCGAGTAAATCCTGCGTCACCTTACACGGGAGTTTATCGGGATATGTTTGTGAAAGGGGCTTTATTCTCTTAATGAACAGGACATGACAACACACAATTCCGGAACAAAAAGAAAGCACCTAAGATAAATACATTTATTAAGGAAAGAATAATTAAAAGCTGGCCAGGGAGGACAGGAGCCCCAGGCGCCCACAATAAGATCTCCTCCAAACTCTCAACGCATACACTATACAGTTTTTGTTATTTCCGATACGAATAGGCAGGCCTCCATGTTCACCCATTAAGTGGCTCAAAGGAAAGTGGAATTTTACAGCAGCTGTATAATCTGTTTATAACCTTGCTTCAGAGAAGCTGATAGCGGCACAAATCTTATCCAGTCAGAAAGAAAAAAACAATATAGAAATGAATGTACCATCTACAATGAAAAAACATTCATTTATGCATTCATTGATCTTTTGAACAGCTTATCCTTACGAGGGTGGCAGGGGTGCTGGAGCCTATCCCAGCTGACTTTGGGCAGAAAGCAGGGTACACCCTGAGATGGTTGCCAGCCAGTCACAGGGCACATGGAGACAGAAAACCATCCACGCACACACTCACACCTACGGACAATTTGGAGTGTTCAATTAGCCTACCATGCATGTTTTTGGGATGTGCGAGGAAGCCAGAGTTTATTAACTGACAATGTGTGGTACAGGTAATGATGAGGGTGGAGCTGATGTATGGAGTGGCGGGTCTGCTAGGCAGTCTCCTGTCGGGGCATGTTTTCCTGCTATACAGCTCTAGTGTTGGATACGGCACAGTCCTGCTCTGCATTTGCGCTCTTCTTCATCTCCTGAGCCTCATTCACGCCACCGTGCTGCTGCAGGTCTGAGTCTTTCTGAGACATTTACGTATTCCACACAAATACTAGACTATCACTTCGCCAACTTCTCATAACATGACTGAGTACTTTTTGTCACCTAATATTTAACTTTTTTTGACTTTGTAAAGGTAAGGCAAGTATTAGGTGAGCCCGATGACAGCAGCAGTCGCCTCCTCCCCCAGTCATCCAACAGCATCTCTGTGGATATCTCAACAAGGAGAAACATGGTTATCGTGATTTTGCTGTTCTCCGCTGCTATCTTATACGGTTCCTCAGTGGGAGGCGCTGTCGAGATCCTGGGCATCTTTGTGTTGAAAGAGCCACTGCACTGGACTGCCATGCAGGTGACTTTTTTTTTGTTTTGTTTTTTTTACATTTGACATAAGAACGAAATCTCATTTAAATCAGGAGAGAAATGAGCAAGTTAGGGTTAGGGACCGTAGTGACAAAACACTCCCAACTTTTCAGGATGCTCAAATTGTCCCCACCAACTTTTAAGCAACCTTATTTGCGTTATATAATGATTTCAGTTAGATAGGTCATTAAGATTGCCTTCCCATATGTTTTAATGGTTGTAATTGACCCCACCATTATTAAGCAAATTATTTTCATTATGTTCCGACTTACATGTACCTCTTTTCACTTGCTGAATGTGCCGGTCCATTTTTTCCTCAACGCATATTTGATTGGCTGATGATCTGAACACACACACACACACATTAGATATTAGAAATATTAGGGATATTAAAAGGTTTTTTTCAGCCAGCAGCAGCCACTGTAAAAAGTGTAAAAAGATGTCAATGTTGTGGAAATGGGGAACACACTTTTAATTTTGGTACTGGAAGTCCGAAGTTTGGCTATGCTTGTGGACAAAAGCAGTAGTGTGTTACCTGAAGAACGGCTCCATTTTTATCTATTTTTTCTATTCCCTGACAAAGAAGTTTTTTTCAGTTATATTTAATTTCTCTATGTAGACAATGTTGAATGGTCGTAAGACAAATGTTTATTTTTTCCATTCTTGGATGGTTAAGAGATGATGAACAAGCTTGTATTTATTGAGTATATTAATATAATTTAAGTTATGTTCAAATAATGCAATTTAAATTTGCTCATAAAATCTGGACATTTTTTTCTGGAAGTTTTCAAAATGTTTCTTTAGTAGTTTTTGAAAACAAAGGTTTGAATTGAACGGTGCAGGCTGAACCAATACACTGAAAGTTAGTATAAGTCAATAGTTTTATTTTGTATTAATATGAATGTCCCGTCCCCAGCAAAAAGTGTACATTCAGGTTACGCCATATCACCCCTACCAATGTTGAGACCAAACCTACGCCCTTGGTGCATTGCCTTTGATGGGAATGAAACCCTTCCAATAAAACCACCACCGAAAACACACGTCAGTTACCTGGGCTGCTACAGCGTTGGTGTATCAAGTGTTTTTATCTCGTAGGCGCTAGGAGTATAAATTACCAATTTATAGAGGATATATAGATTCTTTGGACAACGATACGATATTAGGAAAACTCCAAGATTCGATTCGATTGAAGGGCCTTTGATCGATTTAATACATCATGTACACATTTAAGTTACATTTTACATAAAGCAATAAAATAACAAATTTTGTTGTTTTTGACAATTTTGTTGCCGAAACAACATTTTAATGAAAACCATTATTTTCATAAAATCGCACATCTAAAAGATGACTATATTAATCGATATTTTGCATTTTATCAATTTTTATCCGATTGTGTGTAACAAATTAATATGTAGATCCAGAATTACACCCTAAGTGGCTGCCCATATCAACAACTGCCACTCCATAGTTACGGAAACAACATTTCCCAATTTCACTCTTCCAAACCATACCAAAATTAACTGAACTGTATCCCTTGGCGAAAATTTCCTCTAGGTGGGTTACGGGAATATGGCAGGCTTTGTGATCTTCCTCAGCAGTTTCCTTGGCGCCATTGTTTTCCGTCGCTGTGTGAGCGAAGTAACACTCATCCTAATTGGCATGCTGTCATTCGCCTCTGGAATCTACCTCATGTCTTTTGTCACCACATCCTACATGTTCTACCTTGGTAAGCTGTTATAAGCTTTCTGGCTTGGTCACAGTTTTCTATATATGAAGAAGAGTATCTTTTGATTTTAGGAAAGCCAAATTCAAGATTTTTTTTTTTTTTTTTTAAGTTAAGACACAACACAAGAAAAGAACACTGAGCATGATGTTGATTTTCTTCACAGCTCGGTCGCTGAGTCTCTTTGCTCTCATTCCATTGCCTACAATCAGATCGCTGCTCTCACAACAAGTTCCAACATCATTATGGGGTGAGAAACTACATTAAGTACAGTATTTTGCTTTTTGAAACTCCAAACAAGCTTTCATGTATTTTAGCGTCCTCCTGTGTTCTCTTCAGGCATCACCCTGACCGCGCTCCAGCTGGCTCTGAGGTTTGCTGCTCTGGCATACATCCCCGCCTTCACTAAACTCTACCAGAGAACACTAGGCTGGTCCCCAGGCTTTGTCTTCATGCTCTCGAGCATACTGGCAGTTCTCGGAATGATACCCATCAGGTTCATTACGCGTTATCTGCTCATATAAAACAGATTTTTATTTCAAAATCACCACATGTAAGGTAGCCAGATTTTCAGTTTAGACACTCTGGGATAAAACTTTAACCTTTAGAGATTAAATAAAGATTAAACTCTAAAAGGTATAACGCATTAAAGGTTAATCCAGTCTAGATAAATGTACTCAAAAAATATGTTCCTCATTGCAGTGTCGTGGGATTCATCTGGTCTCGCTCCATACGCCCTGTGGAGACAGAGGTTACGCCTGAGAGAAACCGTGTGGACAAGGAGAACTAAAGCACACGTTTTAAAAAGCTAAAATCAACACAACAGAGAAGGAAACAAGCAGGTGTGCAAATGTAAGCCATCATAAAGCTATCTTTTAAATTTAAGAATGGATGTAAACCTGTCGACAACACACCAAGACATGAAAAAAAAAATCTGTGCCCGAGCTGACGTGACTTATAACTTGTGCAATACTAAATATTGTATCATAAACATTTCATTGTTATTTAAAAGTACATTTCCATTGTAAACAGGATGAATAAATCCATAAAATCTGAGTGGATAAATATCAAATCAATTTATTTTATTGGTTCAATATATACCAAAATAATTTGAGGTAAAGATAATTGCATCAAAACATCAATATACAGACTTTTATGTTATTACAAGATGTTCAAGTGTACAGTATGGACCAAAAGTAAAATGTAAACATCAGGGTGCAACAGACAGAGCAGAACTCAAGTTATTAACACTTAGCATTGAAAAAAAAAACATTCTTCAGTGATGCCATGAAATAAATGACTTATACATTTGGGTTTGGCAATTATTAATAAATTTGCACAATTAAACAGAAAAATACCCCAAAAAATTTGTACAGAATATACCTTGGCATCCATCTTCGCCCTCATATATTATCAAAACAAAGTAAAATCACATAAAAAATGATCACTTTTGCCAAAGACCTTTTTAAGAAAAAAAGTTTCAAGCGGGAGGAATCGTGTAGTGCAGCAATAAGTCAGCAGGCAAAATCTAACATGAAGCTATAAAAAAACTAGAATCAATGATGTTGAGGTTCAATTTCAGTACGTTAGCTTACAAATAGTATTGTCATTGACAATGTGTCCCTTAGTAGTTTCATTTTCACATTAAACGGACCCAAATGACAACTTCTCAGCGGGGATAAATGACACAAAAGAAGAGCATCTTTTAATTAAAAAAAAAAAAAAAAAAAAAAAAAAAAAGTACATCATTCGTTTGGAGCCGGAATCCAGCTGAACATTTCTTTGAATGCAGGCCAACTAGGGACCTGAAATTATTCCCTCATACTTCTTGTGCTTTTATTTTAATATGCCTCTGAACAGGACTGCACCAGGCAATTGACTACTTTATCAGCTGTATAGTCGTACTTAAAAAAATATGATCCCCATTAGATATCACATGTATTTGAAAAGGTAACAACCTTGCAAAACTTTACCATAAATCAACAAAACAAGGCAGCCATCTATTTGAAAGCAAATAAACGTAATGTTGGTTTGAATCATGTTGAGTAAATCATGTTGAGTAAAACTTACTACATCTGTATGACAACGATGTACCTTTACAAAGATAACGCACCCTTTTGAATGCCACTGTCAAATTGTTATTTCTAAAATGAACTAAGGTTGTTTGTAACCAAGCTAATCAGAATTACGACAAAATGAAAGCAAATGACTTGCAAGACGAATCAGAGATAGATAATCCCTTTTTTACCTTGAGGTTTCATCCAATATTCCATATTTTGATGCAACAGGAATTAATATTTTATTAAGATGATGTACGCATTTACTGCAGGGTGTTTTTTCCTTTTCATTCACACTGCTACTGTTCATCTGCCTTGCGTGACATTGAGATAAGACAGGTGGATATTTTCCTTCAAAGCAAACATTTTAAAGGTGCTATGAAATGGTAACATTTCATTTAAAAAATAAAATAAATGAATGCACCAATGTTATTTACATTTTGCACTCAAATCTGGCTGTTTTTAAAATTTAATAGTTATCCCAGCCAAAACAATGCATCAGGGACCCCCCCCCCCCCCCCCGAGCAATTCTGGTCGTGACATCACAACCAGAATTGCTAAAGGAAGTGATAATGCCTAGCTTCTAGTGTAGCGCTAGCCTCTTCTTTCACTTTTTTGGATGGATTTGAGTCCAAAATGTGGTCCGCTATAACTTTGAAGTCACTCGCTATAATATTTCATAGCACCTTAAAAAACAACAACAACAAAAACAAAGGTGCCATCTGTGAATGATGCTGTACCATTTCTCTTTTGCGAGCCGATTTTCTGATAAGAAAAGTGTTCTAATTGTTGAGATTGATTTACTCCCAGCCTAACCGAAAGAGAGATTGATGGCTGAAGAATGTCAACCAGATGGGTATCAGATGGCAAATGGACATGGCTGAACTGTTTGCACAATGCTTTCCGTGACAAGTTTGGATTTTCAAAGTGATCTGACATGAGCGGATGGACGAAAACACATTTGATAAAGCAATCTTAAACATGTATTAGAAAAGGAGTTTGTAGCTTTATCGGAGCTTGTTAACTGGGCTTAGTGTGAGCAAGGGGGAAAAAATAGCACCCTTGTATCACACAGATGAGGAAAAAAAGATGAAACACACCTCGTCAGCATGTGATTAAATAAGCAGCATTGGCGACTGTTAATTGATGTAAAGAAGAAAAAGAGCAACAACATGAAAAAGAATGTAGGCAAGAAGATAGTTGCTCTTTGACCAGTGGTCACATACATGGAATGTGTCTGCTGCATTCCAATTTTGACAGTCAACTTAGGACAGTGGAGACACAGTCCTTCATTTGGGGGCCCTAATGCCCACTCAGTCCATGGTGTGAAAAATTGTGTAATGGACAAGATGCTTCAGTCCGTCTCGCTCGTTTGGTCATCAGTCTGTTTGTCCTGCAGGACACTTATGAGCGACTCCCATGCTGCTTGGCACTGCAGAGACGTGGGGGAAAACACAATGATTTATGACACTATGAAGTTACTCGTACAATCTGACAAATCAAGAAATTGTTTAAAGGTGTTTTCTTCTCCACTGTGAGACAAATTGTGCCACTTGAGAGTAATCAATCTGAATTTGTTGTTGAACCATGAAGTATGCATCCTTTAAAACAGTGGTTCTAGAGCGGGGGGGTCAAACCGGTCCTCAAAAGGCCGCAGTGGGTGCTGGATTTCATTTCAACCAAACGAGATGAATACCTTTTCACATACTGGTGTCTTACAAGTGTGATCAGTTGACTGCAGTCAGGTGCTGCTTGTTTTAGCATAAACCTCATTGGCTGAACTGTCTGTGCTCGATCTGTTGGAAGAAAGACCAGGACCTACTGCAGCTCTTTGTGGAATCAGTTTGACACCCCTGTTCTAGAACATTTTACAGTAAGTACTACCTCAAGAATACTTTACTTTTCACACTGTAAGCCACTATATTTTTCCTTCACTTTAACATTACGCAAGCGCATGTCCTCATTGCTTTTTCTCATGTCTAATGAAAATGTTCTGTTTAGACTGCCTGATATTTCACAGGCAGAATCAGAATAGAAAGGGAATAGCACCGTATTGTATAGGCGTACCTGACCATAAGCCGCCGCCCACCAAATTTGACACGAAAACGGCATATGTTCATAGGTAAACCGCATTGGACTATGAGCTGCAGCTGTCCTCACTCTATTATGGGATATTTACACCAAAAGGTATTAACCAGTAACACTTTATTTTACAGCGACTGTCATAAGACCAAATAAACCACCATGAAGCTTTGAACCAATTGGCTGCAAAGCTTCATTGCTTCAAGAAGCTTCATTTGGCCATCACTGCTCCAATTGGTGGAGACTGTAAACCTCTGCTGCTAACTGCTATCAACACTGTTGATGTCCAACATGCCTCCTAGCATGCATTGCAGCACTCCAGATGTAAATAACAATCGAAATTTATGTTCTGTGCTAATTATTTCTTCAGTTACTGTTCCAGTTGTTTCATTAATTGCTAGTCCTGGTATTTGGTAACATTTATTTGAAAGTTTCTTCAGTTACTGTTCCAGTTGTTCCATTAATTGCTAGTCCTGGTATTTCGTAACATTTATTTGAAAGTGGCACATTAGACAATTATTATTATGACATGACACTATCATGAGCGTTAATGAATGCTTATAACAGATGCCCTTTAGTGTTATCCGGCAAATTATCTAAATTTTGACTGGATGTAAAAGACCCTACCTGGACATAAATGGAGTTAGTTACATAATTTGCCGGACGACACTTAATGACATCTGTCATAAGCATTCACCAATGCCCATGATAGTGTTATGTCATAATTATGACGGTCTTATGACAGTCCTAAGAGGCCGCTGTCAAATAAAGTGTTACCTACTAACCCAAATAAATCAACAAATAAGCAGCACTGGACTATAAGCCCCAGGAATCAAAATGAAGGTGAAAAGTAGCGGTTCATAGTCCGAAAATTACGGTATATATTTTGAATTTACCCCTGCCATTTAAACAAAATGTGAGGGGTGTCTGTGCTTTGTGACATGGCATAGTACATTGTATCACAGTGTGTTACAATAAAAAGATAAGGACTATGCAGAGTACCTTCTCATAGTAATTGATGTTTTTGTCAGCCATGCCACTGAGAAGCTGCTTAAAGTCCTGTCGCTTGTTGCTCTGCCAGCGCTCCCAGTCAGCCTTCAAGTCAGCATTGAAACACTCTACCTTGTCCTGGCAGCGCTCCACCTCAGATGGCATCTAGTGGGAGAGACAAAAGGACTACCGCTACAAGGGTCCTCCTACATACTACAGCATACAGGAGAGCAGCCACTTTGTAACATTGGTGCCGACTAATGCTTACTCACTCCAGAAAAATGACAGAAGGTGCGGCCACAAAGGTTGGGGTTAGCAACAAGGCGCAACATAGATGGTGCTTACAGGTGTTCTGTCCTCCTGTTTGCGAAGTATGGCAGCTTCCAGGCGTCCCTCGTACTCCGCCTGAGTCTGATCGCGCTTCTTCAAAACATTCTGCGAATCCAATAGATGTGGACTTTGATACACACCATTAAACTTGTGATATCATGTTTAATAGCCATTATTCACAAAACAGTTGTAATCGTCGTAATCGGTCTCACCTTCATGGACTCGATGTAGAGCATATATTCTCTGAGTACAGGCAGGAAGTCTTGGCCCATGTTTTCAACCAGCTCATCCATTGCCCCACAACACGTCGAAACGGAGCTCGCCACACCCTCCAGGGGGCGCTGCAGCTCCTCTTCTGAGCCCGTCCAGCTGGAGTACACTGTGCCATACTCCCGCAGCTCAGCCAAGTACTCTAATGAGTGAGAGGAGAGCATAAGTAGTGTAGAAATAGATTTGCTTCAAACATAATTTCTTGGTGGACAATGAGCATCATGTTAATTCAATCAGTGCAGAAATAATGTTTAAGTCTTTTGAAATGTAGACGTTCCATGCCATTGAACACACATTTTATACGCAAATTTAATGTTTTCACTGGGATTGGTGTGGTGACTTTACTTCAACCCGCACATTACAATGATCTGAAATAGGTGAATAACTGTTTTCCCATCAAATTTGAAATAATCATAATAAAATAATAACAATTATATTACTATTCCTCAGGCCAACATGCATCCTAACAAATATAACTGTGCCCATAAAAATATATTATTACTATAAAAATATTTAGAAAACCATAAAAAGATTGTATGTGTTAATGAAAACGCTAGTTGCTACAGAAAGACAGCATGGGACAGAAATCCTATGTTGTAGTTGGTCGCTACGATGCGCTGCATCTGCAGTGAGGCATTGTTGCCTCTGTGGTGGAGTTTCAGATTGTCTTGTTCTGTATTTTCTTCCTGCATCAGCAGTTTTTTTTTTTCAGCATCAGCTGTTGATTCTTTCGCGTTTAGCCATCGACCCTCCAATACATTACATGCAAAATCCGAAATACTAAAAGACGCAATGAATACAGTGCCCTCCATAATTATTGGCACCCCTGGTTAAGATGTGTTTTTTAGCTTCTAATATATATATATTTTTTTAATTCAAATAATATGGGACCTTAATGGAAAAAAAAGAGAAAAATCCAACCTTCAATACAAGTGCATTTATTCAGTGGGGGAAAAAATCCCACATGAAGAAATAATTATTTGACATCAAATAATGTGTGTCACAATTATTAGCACCCCTGGTGTTAATACTTTGTACAACCCCCTTTTGCCAACAAAACAAGGTCTGGGGACTGAGATGGCCATGGGAGGAGCTTGATTTTGTGTCTGGTGAACCATTTCTGTGTAGATTTGGCCATATGTTTAGGGTCACTGTCTTCCTGAAAGACCCAGTGACGACCCATCTTCAGCTTTCGGGCAGAGGGCAACAGATTTTAATTTAACCAAAGCACACGGTCCCAGTTGAAGCCTGGGACCGTGTGCTTTGGTCAGATGAGACCAAGATTGAGCTTTTTGGCAACAAACACTCTAAGTGGGTCTGGCGTGCCACGAAAGATGCGCATGCTGAAAAGCACCTCATACCCACTGTGAAGTATGGGGGTGGGTCAGTGATGCCGTGGGGCTGTTTCGCTTCCAAAGGCTGTTTCGCTTCCAAAGGCCCTGGGAACCTTGGCTTGGTGCATGGCTTCATGAATGCATTGAAATACCAGGACATTTTAAATCAAAATCTGTTGCCCTCTGCCCGAAAGCTGAAGATGGGTCGTCACTGGGTCTTTCAGCAAGACAATGACCCTAAACATATGGCCAAATCTACACAGAAATGGTTCACCAGACACAAAATCAAGCTCCTCCCATGCCCATCTCAGTCCCCAGACCTTGTTTTGAAGGCAAAAGGGTGTTGTACAAAGTATTAACACCAGGGGTGCTAATAATTGTGACACACATTATTTGATGCATTAAGCCCCTGAACTATTTTCAATTTTGTCCGTTTTACCCTGGAGACCTTTGTTTACAGATGTCGCGCAACCGCTTTTTTTTTTTCCAACCCAGCCATAAAAAGTATTTATTATTCGAAATGTCCGTCATTTTTAGCTTTGAATCATTAATTGATGTCTAATATTTAGTTTAAATTTTTAAAAACTTTAACAAATTATTCACTTGCATATTTTAAACTTAAATAAATAAATAAATAAATAAAATAAAATCTTTTTTAAAATACCCTCATGTTCAAAAAAAATTTCTTCCCCCAGAAAAATTGAGATTTTAAGCTTTCCAATGATTTATCACACGTGCATATCCAAAATTTAGAAATTTGGCCAAATCGGGGGTCTCAGACCGGAACTTCAAGTCACCTGAGTTTTTTCCGCCATATATTTATCTTTTTTCATCTGCATTATGTTATATTATCTACTTCGTTACAGGTATTGCCGGTTAGGTATAAGGAATGATTAAAATGTGTTTGGCTGTTATTTTATTCTGGTTTTACCCCGATTATAAATTTTATTTTGGTGTTTCAGTAGTGCTTGGAACGGATTAAGGCATTTGCGTCTCTATGAAATTTTCAGGTTATGAGACTACTTCCAGAACTAATTAAATTGATAAGTAGAGGTACCACTGTATTCCAGTTCTGATTACTCTAATGCTGATAACCCTAATTCTCTGTGGGCCTTGAAAGGTTGTCTTATTAATGAATGGCTGGCATAGATTGTGTTTAAAAATAAAAAATAAAAAAAGAGAAGAGGTTGTGTTATCTTTGTGTCTCTTCCTGTTTCACAACATCAAATGTGTGTTTAAAGTCGTAACTAGTAAGGTTTGTTCTCTTTACAGCCACTGAAAATACAGCTCATCTTGCTGGAGCTAAATCTTACTTTTATCTCATCCTTCTAATCAAAGCACTGTCAAAACATTCTGCTTAAATGCCTGTTGCTCGGTTCCAGTGAAATAATAATTTCACTCCGTAGCGCCATGTAAGTGTTTAGTTAAATGTGCTACATATTGCTTGCACTGCCTTGAATTTCTCCGTATTGTAAATCAACCCAAAGCAAACATGAATTAATGCACTTGGTGGAAACCTGACCTTTGGTGATCAGCAACCACCATTATTTTGTTACCTGACTGCTCTTTGAGGATCCTCTGAGCAATGCGGTCAATCGTGCCCAGTTTCTGGCTGAAGGTGTCCAGGTACTCGCCCATGGCACAAAACTCCTGCGGCCTCACCCGCAGCTTGTAACCTCCGGCTACGTACTTTACCGACTCGCCCACTTTGGTGAGCAGCGCCAGACCCTGACGTTTGTTCAAGTCCTGCAGATGCACAACAAGTTCAGAATTCTATTAAACTGTATCAGCCACGGTATCCATTTTTAATCCAACAATTTAATACAGTAATGTCTCCTATGCTAAATGAATACGGTTTCCCTTCAGTTTATTATGCATTGTACTCTCTGACCCATGAGAGATGTTGGCCTAGTACCATGCAATGTGACGATGAGCCGCATGACCTAAATAATTACATCCGAGCATGTGATAAGAGACCGATTGTCTTGACTAATGTGATGGATGAATACAGCATTCAGAGAAAGGCTGTTTGTATACTTGTGGTGAGAAAATGCTATTTATTTGAGAGTCACCTCTGTGGTACCCCTCCATAAGCTTGTCAAAGTGATTTATTAGGGTTGGCAACTTATGTTGGCTTTTTGTTGAATTAAAATGTTTCCTGCCTGAGAGTCGTCTCACCTTAGCAGACAGAAAAGCGTTGAGCTGTGGATTGAAAGATAGGACTGGGTGGTCTGCAACACGCTTCAGGAATTTGTCCAAGGCTTTCATTCGCGTTTCAACAAACTCTTCCGAAAAGCGATCCACCACACCCTTCATTACGAACTTCTCTGGTAAAGGCTGAAAGAAAAGTGATCGAAGTTGATTCAGGTGCGATAATCAGTGTGGTCCTTGTGGTCACTTACAGGGATTAGGTGGGTGGGTTGGCTGTCCTCCAGTTTGATCCTAAGCCAGTCGAAGTCTTGATAGCGGCGCCGCACACAATATTCTGGAAGGTCAAACTCAATCCGCGTTGTCTTAAAAGAATACACACACACGACATTGACATTGTTAGCTGGGTAAAATTTTAATATGAAAAAATTCTTTAAAGGAATCCAAGATCTTAAATAGCTTCTACATTGAAAGTAGAGAGTGAAACATTCTTCTGGTCATAGGCAGAGAATAATGGCCAAAGAGCTTAACGTTATTTTCAGCAGACAAGAGTCATACATAATTTTTTCCTAATAATTTTTTTTTTTTTTTTAAACACGCAAAAAGGGCTGTGAAGTAGGGGTGAAATAGTCGATTTGGATCAATACATTAATTGGTTTAGCAAAATCGAATAGAAATCGATCAATGTAAAAACATTGATTTTTCTTTTAGATGTGTTTAAAAAAAAAAAAAAAAAAAGGTTTTCATTAGAATGAAATACAATAACGAAACGATCATAATATAATATAATAATAAAATTGTTTTTTTTTTTCCTTTAGGTGAAAAAGGACCCAATTGTGTTAAATGTGTACAGATTGTCAGAGGTGGGTAGAGTAGCCAAAAATTTTACTCAAATAAGATTAGCGTTTCTTAATATTATTCAAATAAAAGAAGTTATCCAAAAAATGTACTCAAGTACAAATAAAAAAGTATTTGGTGAAAGGAATACTCAAGTAATGATTAACATTGTGAGTAACTGCTTATGATGTTTGTTTTTCTTTTTAAACAATGTTTTTTTTAATCATAGTTTATCTATATGAACTTAATATGATACTGCCCTATAACCTATTAAACAACCACATTAAGCTAATGAAATACAAAAAAAATCACTGAATTCTAGCGAGAGAAAAAAAATCTACAGAAATGAAGCATTATTCGTCCAAAGAGCATGACTGCCGTCTAGTGGAGAAAACATTTTAAACTAAAAGAATCATATCTCCGGTTTTCCGTGGTCACTCGGTGCCAAAATAAACCTGGGAGATTAAAATCCGCGCTTTCGCGTAATGTTGACTGCAGCGCTCTATGGTCAAATAGTTTATTTTTTTACAGTGCTTTAAAGATGCCACGTGATTAAACAGGCCGGCATGATCGTAGAAAAGCAAGCTTAAGTCTGATTGGTATAATGGAGTCGTGATTATTGCTGCGACGTTTCAATGGTCAAACTTATAGTCACTGTTGGCGTTTCTGGCAAGAAAAAAAAAGTAATCTAGTATGTAGATTAAAGAGGAAAAATGTAACGACTAGTGTAGCCCAAAGTAGCGGAGTAAGAGTAGTGTTTCTTCACAAATCTACTCAAGTAAAAAGTATGGCTAAGGCAAACTAGTCTTAGAAGTACTTTTTTCTCAAAGTTACTTAAGTAAATGTAACTGAGTAGATGTCAATGACTTGAGGTTGAGTTTGTAATTTCGGCAAAAATCATATTCATATCGCTGTCTGAAGAATGGATGTTGTATCATCATAAAATTGGTTATTTACACTCCTACGGTGAACAAGAAATGCAGAATCTATTCTAACTTTTTATTTCATGAATAATTTTAAGGATTAGGAATGTTTTGGAGTGTTGACTTCCATTCATAGATGTAGAAGAGTACAGACCCCAGTTGCAATCTTGCTTACATGCCACTGTTAAAGAGCCTCACATATGCTGTTTTAATTAACACTATGCCTTCATATTTGACTGTGATATTTGTATAAGGCCATTCGCACTGAGCACCCAAGAGCACATAGCAACAATCACCATGCCACTACCAGGCAGTGCATGGCAGAGCCCCTCTGACTCTTTCATTGCACTCTCAATCACCACTAAGAGTAAGTGAATACAAGCAAAGCATCACAGTGGCAAATCAAAGTGATCGGATTTATCCCTGGATAATTTTTCACGAGGATTGCCGGGGAAAACGCTTCCCCGAAATGAAATTAATGTGTTCTTTCAGCCAAGCAAACGGCTTAGTTTACCACATTCTGATGCAATGTGACCTGCTTACGTAGTCATGAAGATATAGCTGTCCTGTTTATAGATTAAACGTGTTTAATATTTGCGGCATATGAAAACAAAGACTGATAAATGATCCAAAGCATGTCCTAAGTCCCTCTCTAAAATAATATATTTTGTGAAATGTTTTGAATGTTTCGTCCGACTTGCATTCATTCAAAATTGACCTGTCATTTTTAAGTATGTCTACAAAATTGTAATGATATCAAATTTTTGGAATATATAATTCATACACAATATTTATCATCTATCCATTATCTGAACCGCTCATCCTCACAAGGCTCGTGGCTCGTGGGGTTTCTGAAGCCTATCCCAGCTGATGACGGGCAGAAAACTGGGTACATGCTGAACTTCACAGTGAAAGTCACAGTGTACCTTGACAGCCAATCACAGCCTGTCAGCAAATCACATTTTACCAGTCACAGTTACAAGCCCTATATGACGCTTTGTCGATAACACAAAAAGTGTCAAAACTCCTATTGCGTGAAGACGCTAACTTGGCATTATTATTTTCAGACCACGAACTGTAAGTTTCCTGTCAAGTTCTCTGTGAATTAATCAATAAGTAATACTGGCGTTCCCTGGTCTGCTACATGTGTAATTCAAAACCTAACAAGTCGTCTGCCCAAATTCCCCATTCTTTAGACTCTCACTTCTCTGCTTTGCATGCTGACTTTGAAGGAACTATCACCACGTCGCCAATAATATCAAGTCATTAAAGACATTTTCCATACCACATTTTGCCATAGAACACTTTGTTTCAAGTTCTTCTGTATATTGCTTCAACAAAATTGAATCGTTTGCAGTCTACCCAAGGTGCAGCCCTCCTCATCCATCACTAAAGTCTGACTTGGAGGACACTATAGAAAATTGATGGATATATGCAACACCCATGACAAAGGCTGTAAGCAAACCTTGGTGGACACTCTATAGGTGATGTAGGTCTCCATGGTGGAGACATGCTTCTTTGGATCATCCACTGTGACAAACAGGTCACGCATTTCTGTGGAGCTGTAATAGTCCCGTGGGTCTGACTCGATGTCATCGTCCAGCTGCAGCCTGTTGAATAGTGAAGATGCCGAGGCGGGACTCGGCGTGTCCGCCGGCGTGCCATTGGATAGCCCTCCTTCCTGAAGGTAGAGATTTAAAAAAATAAATAAATAAAGCGGCCCTCACAAACAAAGAAGTGACAGATTGATGCAGTTGTTTGTCCCTGTGAATGAAGCTCTTGTTGAGGTCACAGCTACGTGCTTAAACCACCCATCATGTGACACACCATTGACACTGAATTGAATGATGGACAATGCAGCAAGAATAAATCAAATGTTTGCACTGTAGATTGTATACCAAAGGAAAACTTTTGTTGTTTTGTTGCCCTCCCAGTTAAAATTGCAGAAGTACGACGATAGCTTGTTTTTCTATTTATTAAGTTTTGTAAAATATCCCAGAATGATTTCCTGACCACTGTATCGATAATCATTGTATTGCTGTCTCGTGAGATCATCGTTATCATGAGCTTAGTATCGCATATCATATCGTGAGGTACCAAGAGGTTCCCACCCCTAATGGCAAAAGCTTCTTAAAAGGAAATCCTCTTTTACAGGTACAGTCCTTATTGTAGTAGACGGACATGCTTGTGTTATATTCTCTGTAAGGCCGGAAACATGCATGGAATTAGGCATGGTTCAAGCGACAAATCCAATTTTTTGCTCTAGATTTGTGGGATTTTACACTTTTTCCATCTGGCAGATGCTACAGGAGTTTTGTGGCCAGGGAAAAAAAAAAAAAAAAAAAAAAAAAACGATGACTAAAAAAAAAAAAAACTTTTAGCCTAAGGCAGAGGTAGCCAACTCCGGTCCTCGAGGGCCCCTATCCAGCTTGTTTTCCATGTCTCCCTCCTTTAAAACACCTGAATCAAATGATCAGCTAATCAGTAAGCCCTGCATAACAATCCTGATTATTTGAGTCAGGTGTGTTGGAGGATGGAGACATGGAAAACAAGCTGGATAGGGGCCCTCAAGGACCGACGTTGGCTACCCCTGGCCTAAGGCCACAAGACTTTGATTTGATTTCTTTATTTTCCCTTCAGGCATGACAAATCCAAACAAACATACTGCATTCATATGTGTTTACATTTAATTCAACCCGAAAAGAAATGGGCAGACGGGAGAAGCCAAAGCTTAATTTAAAAATTAACTTTCAAACAAAGACCATATAATCTAGATCTGTGAACCACACAGTACAATATTTTTGTAACCTTGATAATACTTGACGTGCTCATACCTAGAGCAATAGCTCAGTAAGCGGTCATATTTGAACAGCGGCCTATGTGAATTACTGGAACAATAAAATGTACCTTTTTGCTTTACTACCAAACTCAAACATTTTTAACTGACTTTTGAAATGCGAGTATTTTATTGTATTCATTGTTGTTGTTGTTTTTTCTTTTTCTTTTTTTAATCTTTCTTGTTTTTACTGTGCACATGATTAATAAATAACTAATCATGAGTATTTGAATATCCATAATGATTTCAGTACTAAAACAAAAAACATGCTCTTGGATCTTTTCCGATGTAATTGGGCCTCATTCTGGTGTTGATAAAAATCTAACATGTATCTGATTTGCAAAGATGCAAAAATCAACTGAGAATTTGACATAATTGACATACAGTGGTTGGTAATGTACTATGTTTAAAAGTATGTAAGAAACAGGAGGGGAAAAAACACTGTAAAATTGAACTACTGCAAAAGCATAGAGAAAATTAAATATGGTCTAAATATGTTTACAACCAAGTTGACCAATGGCAGATAATGGTATGGAGGAAAAGCACAAACTTAGAACCTAAAATGGAACGTATTGTGACATAAAGCAGCTGCTTGCTCCGGCTAATCAGTACAAATTAGCTGAAACAGCAAGTCATTGAAGAAGGTCAAAAACATTCCAGTGGTTTGCTTACCCAAAAATAAATTGCCAGTGAATTTACAGAAGGTTCGATTATTTGGACAGTTTAACCTGCGACTGATTATTTCCATTATTTTCCATGGAGAAGAGTGATTTTAAAATCAGGAGGTCGATTACAGAGGTTACACTGTATTCGTCTCACATTTTCTTTTTAAAGCCAAAGTATGTGTAGTGCAATTTGTTTCAGATCTCTCCCACGCCATCAAATGCACTCACTCGCCTTCCCGGTCTCATCACGAGAGGCCAAGCTCGATCTTGGTTAGGACAACATTTCTACACTGCGCTTTAAAGCCTAACTAGTGATCACAGATCACATAATTGCATTGGGTTGCATCATTGCATTGCAGTGAACGAACATGCAAGTCACTCACTCATTGCAAAGGAGTCATGCTCAGACAAAGCACGCTCAAGATCTGGGTTTCTTGACTAAAAATTTAATAAGATGAAAGTCGTTCCCATATTGTGATACAGTCATGGAATTTGATTTGGTCACTGCCGTGGTATAATGTAAAATTGTATTAATTATTAATGTCTATATGTGCCCTGACTGACAACATCTATTCCACCTTTTAGGCCCTGGTTCATCTATCCCTAAAAAAAGGTGTTTTTAATCGTACTGGAAACTCTGTCATAATGAATTTTGTGATATTACTTTACTACATTTAGTATTTCTTCAACTGAGGTTAAAACTGGTGGACATAGTCAGAAATGAGCACGTCCACTCTATGATCGTGAAATGTCACTTGATATACATATAAAAAATGTTTCAGAAATTAGAAATATTCCAGTTAAAAAAATACAGTTGGATAGCTGACTGAATGTTAGGTGTATGTTGCTGAGTTACATTTTTCTGATGATATGATGGAAATTTGAACACTAAAAAGTCTACCTGTCAGCAAGATTACATATTTTACTGTTGGTGTGTATGTGTAAATGGAGGGCAAAAATTCTACAAAATCCTTAGAAGAAAATTGACAGTTTTTGGGGGTGAAATGGGAACGACCCAAAACTACTTAAGGACTTACTCCCGTACACAGACACAAGACTGCATTTTATCGATGACATCAAAACGTGCTGATAATTATCTGCTATTTAAAGCGGCACAGTTTTAGTGAAGTTATTTGTTAGCTTCAACAAGAGTTTGTCTTCTTTAATAAATCTTATCCATTTTAAGCAGGGTGTTGAACCTTTTAAAGGGCTGAAAGGAGGCGTTTGTTTTACTCGGTGATTATCGTCTTTAAGTTTTGTGATCATCGCTGCTATCAGTACAAACAACAGGTTACAAAATTGTTTTGTTTTATTTTGTTTTGACAACGCTTGAGTAAAGCCAGGGTCCAGCCTACCTTGTCGCCTCCAGCGGGGACGCCGACATCTGGCCCCGGAGACAGCGGCTCGTCCGCGGCGGACAGCGGGTGGAGAATCTCTGCGATGTGTTTCTGCCCCGAGCTGGCCAGGCCTCGCTGGGCGCCGATGCTCATTGTGCGGCAGGCGCGGCGTCTCGCCTGGAAGTCGAAGCTAGGAGCTGTCCAGTTTCAGCGGCTATTGGAGCTTTCACGGTCTGGCGAATTGGTTTTCTGTACGCCGTCTTGTTAAAAAAAAAAAAAAAAAAAACGATATTCCGAGCCGCTATTTGGTCGTAATAGTCAGCTGACCCCTACAGCGCAGCTGCGGAGGTTAACTCACGGAAAACCCGGAAGTAAACATCGAGTACGAAAAAAGCAAGCAAGGGAGTCCTTTGCCTAAAAATCAACACATCTTAAAATTAACAGATTTACAGTAAATAGGCATCTATGCATAGTTAAACACGAGGTCAAAAGCACAGGCTGTTATATAATCATGTCTTTTAGAAAACTATTAATATTGCTTATTTATTGTGCGATGCCGTTATGGCATTTTTGTTTTAAAATAGTTATGTAGTACGAATATATATTTTCCTTTTCCCCCGTAACACATATTTTTGCTTTTATTTTCCATATTTTGAACAGGCATCGTCGCGGATACCTCACCAGGACGTCCTGAAATCACCCCGCAGCCGCAGCCACGACTATTACTACACACAAGGAAGAAGTGAACACCGGTCGTATTAGGAGTAACAATCTCATAATTCACGTGATATAGGTTAGATATATCAATTTTCTTCATTTTTACGTCGGCAGTATGGCTGCTAATCCTTCAGGACCAGGTAAATTTACTACTTTCACGAGTCGATGACTATGTTGTAGTCTTTGGCGTGGTAGTTCTTTGTCGTGCGATAGCCCAACTCCGCGGCGTAGGTTTACTATCTTGACGTTTGTGCTCTTTGAACATACAAATACTGTATTGAACACATTTTTATGCTGGCAGCAATACACCTGCTAATATTTTGGAACTTATGCAAATAATATTTTTCGTTTGAGTCCGAAGAAATTCACCAAAAAAATGAAACTATAAAGTTGTACAGGACTACCGCAATTTTGGTGCTTTGTTGACTTAGCACATCAGTATGTACAATATTCACCAATTCTGCCCCCCCCCCATCCCCACACTTTCTTTAATTACGTATTATTCCTTTTCACTCTCAGTTAATAATAGTTGTCCAATCGTAATCATTTTTAGAGAACTCCAAACCAAACCTCTACATTAAACACTGATTGAAATCACTGCATTGAATGAGCCATCTTCATGTTAAAGTTATCCAGTCATGTTTAAAATGAGAAATTACTTCAAATGTGCATGTTTTGCTCAGTCTGTTTTGGTGGAATTATTTATTTCACAAATTACTTACGAAAACACTGGAGGATGCAATAAAAGTGTATTATGACATAATGTGTGATAAAGTTTAGATGAAATTTAAGCTCCATGCATTCTTCCTATGACTATTAAAAAGTGATTGTGTAACCTATGCTTTGGTTCTACAGTCTTTGATTAATTGTTCTCATAGCTTGTCTATTTACCCATACATTGTTTGAACTAGCTTTGCATAATTTGGGCCATAAAACTAAAACTGAAAATGAGTCCTACTACAGCCTTACTGGTGCTAATTTGTTTTTCCTCTTTTCTGTTCCATTATTCCAAAGCAGTCTTTCAGAACAAAGCCCGAGTGCAAATATTGGCTGAGCTGGAGAAAGAGAGGAAGCGGTTGATACAGAATCAGTCTGTGAGCACTCCAGGAGCCAGGTAGCGTTCAATTGGGACAAAAAAAAAAAAAAGTGATATAAATTTCAAGGATATCAATATAAAAGTATCAGTCGTGGCTCTAATGAATTTGTGTAGTTCACATATGATAAAAACAGGCAATTTCACATATGGATGACTATTTTACATTAATTCCCTAAGCATCTCAATATCTCGTCACAACACGAAGGACTTCCGGGATAGTGCAGAGCAACAGCATATCGTCGCCCAGCAGAAAGCAGCCTTGCAGGTACAATATTGTTATGAAGCGCTTTTGTTAAAAGTTCAAGATGTCAGAAATAGTCTGAAGTTTGTCGAATTGTATTTTTTTTGCTCCCACAGCATGCACACGCACACTCGTCAGGCTTCTTCATCACTCAGGACTCATCATTTGGTAACCTCATTCTCCCTGTGCTGCCACGCCTGGCGCCTCAGTCATGACCTTTTCACACGAGACGTGTGCACATACGCTCACGTCTAACTTTGAAGCGCACCTCTTGGGTCTGTCAAATGTGGACACCTGTGTATCCTGGGAACAACCTCAGGGGATTCAATAATTAACAAATCTAAATCCAAACAAATCTTGCTCAACATGTATATCACTGGTATCCTTGGCTGTATACTTTGTATGCGTATGTGTGACACATTTCATGGCACTGATCACATGATTTTCCATCATAGGGCTAATTTTGTTTATTCCAAATAAATTAACACTTTGTGGAAAATTAATGTGTAATACTGTACTGTATTCCGCTGACTGTTTTTTTATTTTATTTTTATGAGGATTGACTGTCTAAGACCAGATTGCTTAACTCATGCCAATTCTCCCAGTTCAAATAGATTGGATGTTTATTGCCATCAATGGCAGTCGATGAGTCAAATTCAAAACTTTTCTATGTAGACTGCAATGATAAAAATTTGCTATACTGTACAGCCTTAGGTCAAGGTGGGCCTCATTGAAATGTTCACTTTTACCTAATAAGAATAAAAAACAAGTATATGATCCACTAAAACCTCTGCAAATGTGGAATTAGACATTAGAAAGATCAGGTGTACCTAATTGAGTGGAAATTTTATTAGGATTTATATTGGTGAATTGAATGACTTCCTTAAACCTGTGGAGTAATTGTCAAACGCAAAATATTTCTTTGGACCTGCTTCATTGGACTCATTTGGTATAAAGTACTTCTGCTTGACCAGTAAATGATGTTACTACGTACTGATTTTGGTACCGTTGAAGCAGGCAAAGCAGATCATGGACCAGCGAGTTGTGAATTTCGGCCACAAGAGGTCAGCAGTGAACCTCTTGTCTGACCATCACGACTTATGTTCAAGTCTTTTTTTTTTTTTTTTTTTTCTTTGAGAAGGTATTGAATAGTCGTCCAATTATTTTCTTTATCATAACCGGCAGCACAACCTCAATTATATTTGACCAGAGCTTGAATATTTTTCAACTTAGGTTGGAACCTTATAAACTCAGGATCTGTCGAGAATACATTTACCTCCTTAAAACACCAGAAAATATAACAAATTACTTGACATGATGCAACTTTAAAAATGTACTTGCATTGACACATTAACTCTTTAGGTTCCACTGACGGTGATAGATGTCCAAACGTTGCCAGCCCTCCATATCAAATTGGATTGGACGTACATTGCAATCAAAGGCAGACAATGATGGGTTAGTCGATGATGCGTTTAAAGCAACACCAGGTAACTTCTCAGTTTTGGTCGATTTTAGCGACGCCGGTGGACAAAAGCGGTGGTGTTTAGTCTTAAGGAAGAATGCGTTTTCCATGAGTACCAGCGCACACCCACACAGTGTCGTAAAATCATGATATCCCGGTCGCCTGTAGATGGACTAAACAATATTTCTGTTTCTCATGGCAGTGTGATGAATAGATGAATAGCAATAAGGGAATGATTCCAGTTGTGGATAAACAATAGCATATAACGGTTAGCAACCGTGTGGTTTAGTGTGGCTAATCCCCCTGCTGACGAGTTTGGTTGAGGGGGCAGCGTCATGCCAGCAAGTGAAAGCCGGGCCAATGTCTATTCTTGAGTATCCTGGCAGCCTCTTTTTTTTTTGCCTCATCAGACAAAACTTTTTGTCTCTTTTGTTACTCTTCCATCTTTGCAGAATTTGCACGAAAGCATTCGCATTGACTTCCGTCTTCATTATGACTGGGGAATGGGGGGAAGTGACGTACGTCATAAAGCAGTAAGCACATTTGTAGTTTTTTTTTGTGTGTGTGTGTGTGTGTGTGTGTGTGTGGCAGTTCCTTGCCACACACACACACAAAGTTTAATTGTGCTGGTGAAAGCAATACAGACCCCCACCAGATATAAAAGTGGTGTCATTCAACTAGTTGTCAGTCGACATATCACAAGTGTTATGAAAATATTTTATAAGGGTTAAAACATTACCTAGTGTTGCTTTAAAAGAATGCAACATTAGGAAGACATTAATTTGACAAAAATATCAGAAGGGTGTTGCTCAAAGCACATATGCCAAGTATAACAGATTTTGTAAAAAAAACACATTTCAAGATCACAAATGTTGGTTTGTTTAGTATACAAATCGTTCCCTTCATCCAAATAATAAAGTGAGACCCACCACACTTACAGTATTTTTAATTTAATACACCTCGGTTTATGTTTAAACAAGTTGCAAACGCAAATCCCATCTCTGTAATTGAAATGATCATGTCTAGTGTCATCTTTTGCACCTCCACACATGAATACCCTAACTACCCTTAGAAACAATTTTCAACTAATGATTAAGTACTTCTCATTTGCTATTATGTTGAAGTTATTTTGTGCAATTTTAAGTTTTTTTTTATTTATTTATTTATTTTTTAGTTATTTGTGAATTTGTTTACGGTATTTTGTCCTGGGCCTCAGGACCATAGGGACCCCTGAATGACCCTTAATGTATTTTACTTTAGATTCACATATTTGTTTTTTTTTATTTAAACATTCACATCAGGGGTCGCGTTAACAGAATATTTTCCGTCGTTGACCGGTTTTTTAAAACGGTGACGGAAAAAACAAGTCCATCCGTCATTTTGACAGGTTGCAATTCACACCCCAGACCACAGGGTGGCGAGTGAGCATATTAATTAGCTATTGTCTCTCCTGATGCATGACGTCGTTGGCCTTACTCGGAAAAATGTCAAGGCAACTGACTGTTTGCCTGGCACGGCCAGACTGTTCTCCCTGTATTTTTCAAACACTGAGAGAAAAGTCTGGGACACAGCCTCTCGAGTAGGTACAAAATCAATCGACAAATCAGATTTGTTTATTTGCGTGGTGTGTTCTTCACGAGCAACGTCATTCTTGCGCGCCAAAAGTCGTCTCGACAACAACACGGATGGCGAACGGGAGAGCCGAGAATATGTTCCAATCCGCGGTAAATTCAGTTTTAAATGAGCTAAAACACATCGACACGAGACATTGACAACAGTCTGTCTCGCGCTAGCCATGTTGAATAAACTTCTTTCTCCTCGTATGTTTACTTCCGCGCGCAAGTCCCTCATCCTGCCCTCGTCGCTTTGCTAACGGCACGTCTGCTCGTCGCTGTTTGGTGCACTCCGCTGTCTGTTTGCCTGTTGTTAAGCTTGTTCGGACAGAATATTAATTAAAAATGAATGAAAACTAAATACTATTGAATATGTCATTATTATCATTTTAAAAATGTAAGTGACGGGTAAAAATAGATTATGACCGGATTTTTATGACACTGTCAGTCAAAATGACAGACAACGAAAAAGTCTAGCGCAACCTCTGCTTCACATTTTTTTTTTTTTTTTAATTTAAACATTCACATATCTTTTTTTTTATTCAAATCATTGTCAGATTGATATATACTTAAAAACTTTAACATATTAAATATTTCAATTTTTTTTTTTTTTTTCCCCTTTTTCACAACGCCCCCGCCCCCCTCTGTCTTAGCAGAGAATGGTTTGACCCCGCTCTGGCGCACTCAAGGCTACACTACGTACGTGCCCTGAAGCGGGAAATTAAACTTAGTCATTGTTATAAACTCTAAACATGGCGAGCCGTCATAAATCGGGTGCGCAGAAAAGAAAATCTGTTAATCTCTGTTAAATTTAACAGTCCATCTCAAATAATTTGAAAATTTACACTGTCATTGCTTGCAAAGCCTTAAAAGTACTGCGGATGTTATCGTGACAAGCCGGTGGAAGGCGTTGGGTGGGCTGGGGGTGGGTCTCTTGTCCCTGGGCCCCTGCAAGTCTTTTGACAGCCCTGATTATTATTATTATTATTATTTTGTATTACTTTGACTTAATGTGGTTATGCAGTGGATTATTGTACAGTATCATTATAGCAACAGTTTATATAGATAAGTTTGTGCTGAGAGAAAAAAAATACCATTGTTAAAAAAAAATTTAAAAAATAAAAATAAGCGGTTACTCACAATGTTCCTCAGTACTTGAGTATTCATTTCACTGGATACTTTTTTAGTACTTGAGTAAATTTTTTGGATGACTACTTTTACTTAAGTAATATTATTTTTGAAGTAACGCTACTCTTACTTTAGTAAAATTTTTGGCTACTCTACCCACCTTTGATTAAATCTAGTTCTGAATTAGATTTGTTTTTATACATCTTGCATGTCTCGTAGTATTACAATGTATGACTTTCTCGTAATATAAAAATTTAAATCTCGTAATATTATGAATCTATTCTCGTAGTCCCATTTTTTCTGTTTGTTGGGCCCTAATACTCCGTCATGACATCACAATGTGAGTGTGTCAGGATTCCCCTGAATAGATACGTAATGTCTTCTGTTGAGAAGGGGGTCATGGTTGTAAACGACCACTAGATAGCAGCATCAGTCACACCTCGCAGTCCAGCCGCCCCACCCCTCCTCTCTTCTTTTGATTTCTCCCTTTTTTTCCTTCTTTCAATGTCTTTCTCTAGAAAGAGTCAGTCCTTCACTGGGCTGCCGGTCCTGCAGGATCCTGCTGGAGTATGAGAGCATCACAACACGAATGGATCCTGAGAAGAGAGGCGAGGTGCCTGAAACAGGTGAGTGTTTGACCTGACATTCTGGAGGGAGGTCAAATTAATCAAAACGTTCAATTTAAGGGGAAATCATTTGCATGCCAGTCGTTAAGTTTGACTGTTTAAAACTGTATTTCTGGCAGAACGACTCTCTTGTCTGTCCACTTGCAGTGGTTCTACAGTTGCTTTCTGTGGACTGTACGTATACACGTAGTTTTTTTTTCTCTGCATGAGATTGCTCTCATTTTAAATACAAATGACAACACGTTTTTTTTTCTTTTTTCTTTTTTTATGCGTTGGATACGCGCTCAATTTTCTCAGAAATTTCCCGTCTGTTGACTTGATGGACCGTTGCGTGTACATATCTTGTCATATTATTTTCTTACTCACATTTTGCTCATTTACAATGTTCAAAAGTAAGATGCTTTTCAAACAGATAAGAGGTATGTTCTATATTTGACATGAAGGTAGCAGACAGCTCTGAAGAGAGCAAAGTGCAGTGGTGCACATGAGAGGATATAATGGGTTCCAAGCAAAGCAGGTTTCATAAAAAATAAAAATGGAAGGGCTTTGCAATCTTATAGGGGACTCACCTTCATAAAGTTGTCCAAGCTAGATTTAGTTGAACTCTGGCTGACCTGATGTTACTACAGTTGTTATGTACTTCCATCGATGGATGTTTGGATGGATGTTCACAAGTATAGTGTGTTAAACTTCAGTTTGTGTTGGTATATGTGCGTGTGTGAGTTTATATTATGTCTTGGGAATGGCCAATAAGGCTGATATTTTTTGTTGAGTTGCCTCATTTTATGACTGATAGCTTTCTCAAACTTACGATGGGTCTCCTTATGTAAGTACAGTCAAACAAAACTTCAGGATGCAACGGTTGCTGAGCATTTCTTTTAAATTAATTACTCTAATTTTCGCACTATAAGGCGCACCTGACTATAAGCTGCCACCCACCAAATGTGACACCAAAACGGCATTTGTTCATAGTTAGCTGCACTGGACTATAAGCCGCAGCTGTCCTCACTGTTGACGGGATATTTTCACCAAAAGATATTAACCGGTAACACTTCATTAGACTGCGGCATCATACGACGGTCAGAAGACCAAATGAACCACCAAGCTTCAAGCAGCTTTATTTGGCCATCACTGCTCCCTTGGGGGAGACAGTCAACCTCTTTTGCCACCTGATGTCAACACTGTTGTTGTCCAACATGCCTCCTAGCATGCATTGCAGCGCTACAGATGTAAATAAGAATCAAAATTCATGTTCTGTGCTAATTATTTATTCAGTTACTGTTCCAGTTGTTTCATAATTGGCTAGTTATGGTATTTGGTAACAATTTATTTGACAGTGACACCATAAGACTGTCATTAGACAATCATAATGATGACATGACACAGTCATGAGTATTAATGAATGCTTATAACAGATGTCATATCGTGTAATTTGGCAAAAGTATCTCACATTTGAATGGATGTTAAAGATCAGAGCTGGACATAAATGGAGTTAGTAACATAACTTGCTGGCTGACACTTAATGACATCTGTCATAAGCATTCAGTAATGCCCATACTAGTGTCATGTCATAATTATGACAGTCTTATGACGCCGCTGTGAAATAAAGTGTTACCAAATACCATAACAAACAATTACTGAAAGAACTGTAACAGTGACTGAATAAATAATTAGCACAGAACATTAATTTTGATTGTTTTTTACATCTGTAGTGCTGCAATGCGTGCTAGGAGGCATGTGTTGCCTACCAACCCAAATTAATCAACAAATTAGCCGCACTGGACAATAAACCGCAGGATTAAAAATGAAGGAAGAAAGTAGCGGTTTATAGTCCGAAAATTACGGTACATACTTTGCGCTTGGAGAGAGTTGAGAAATGCCTGGTTTCGGCTCACATTGACACATGAACTACAATAATCATCTAAAAGAAAAAGTAGTTATGTAAAATTCTACTGTCTACTCATTTGGAAATGGCTCACTGTCCTTGTTTCCCACCTGTAACATTAAGCACAAGGGAGAGAAACACTCTTATTAAGGATAATTTGGGTCCCAAGTGCAACACAATGGCCTGGTTATTCGTTATCATTGTCTCCCCACCAGTCACGACCTGCAGCTACATGTATAAATAATAAGATAATGTAATGTAGATGAGTAAATGAGCTTTCACTTGGACAGCACTTTTCCACCTGCACGGTACTCAAGACTTCAATCAAACTCCAAAAAATACATTGCCTTTGTGAGTGTTGTCTTTAAATGTCATATTGATTTCTCTTTCCAAGAAATTGCTTTTAGCATGTCAATGGGTTTTTTAATTGTACTTATAAATAAAATTCCTAATTAGTAACTGGTGAAAAAAAAGTGTGGTACTTTAAAAATATTATTTTGACTTGTAGTTCTTAAAAGATAAATGTTATTATGAGTTAAAATAATTTGATATCGAAAACCCTCTTGATGTTTTTGTTTTTATACAATTTGTAAAAAAAAAAATAATAATAACTCGTAGGTCGTTATTGTTGTTGACAGCGCAGTGCAGTGACTTCAAATGGTTATGCTGCCGGGCTTCGAGAGTATGACTCTAGCGACATGAACATGTCATCTGTTCAACCCTTTCAATTTAAACCTGAGAGGAACATTAATTAGCATGACAGTTTTGTCGATATTTTACAAAACGAGCAGCAAAGTCAAAACGAACAGGAAAGACGGGATGAAACAAGACGAGAGTAGGAAAAAAAACGGTGTTCTGCCAAAATGTGCTACACTGGCGAAACGTCCACAAGAGGCGAAGTAGACACCCAAAGTACTACTATGTGCTTTAAGCTTTTTTTTTTTTTTTTTTTTTGTTAGATGCATAAAGACAGAACATACTAAAGATGCCTTAAGAAAATACTTGAATGTAGTAATAAGGGTGGTTTAAATATGCTGCGTGACTAATGTGGTCAACAGATCAACAATCTGCTTTAAAGCAAAAGAAAACACAATGCTTAAACGTATGAGAGGGAAACAAATGCAAAAAGTATTTTGAGGCAATGAAAAGGTAATAAAGCACTCAATAAAAACACTAATGGTAAGTGCTCAATAGTAAGTACTGCTTTTAACCGGTGTGCGCATGTGTTGGAAGTCTCGCTGCCTAAAAAATCAAGGCAAGTAACCAAGGGATCGAGAATACAAACTGTCAAATGGCAGCAAGTCAGTATCTCAGCAACCTGCCTAGGATCTGTTTAAAGATACTGCTGAAGTACTCGCCACTTTTAACCGATGGGCGAATGTGTTGGACGTCTCGCCGCATAGAAGGAATTGCAGTAACCTGGTAGTGTTTACCTAGTGGCAGTGACAAACTACGTCATCACCCCAAGTGTCCATTCCACGCATAAAACATGGCGCCCTCCGTAGGTCAAAAAATCTACTAAGCATTATAGATTTTTAAATCAATGGCAATATTTTATGTGTTTCTAATAACAAATTTTAGTAAAAGCGAACAATTGTGCTTAATTAAAGCCTATACATTTTTAAGTCTGACGTACTCTTTAATGGACTGAAATACATTTTCTAAATTTAACACAGAACTTAAAAATAGTAGGTAACATTAAATCTAAATTATAATTATTCATATTAATGGCCAAGTATATAAAATGAAGCTTTAACATCATAAAAAAAAAAAGAAAAATTAAATCAGGCCATTGTGTTGCTTTAGACGTGTACGGTGATGCGCCAAAATCACTCTGCGCCCTGTTCTCCGTGACGTCAGATGGTGCATCCATTAGGGACGAGGATGGCGGAGTAAACCCAGAGTGTTAAAATAAATAGAACAACCAATGGGAAAAACTAAAAGCCTCCCTGCAACTTTGTGGTAGGGTGCTATACAAGCACTTCCAAATCCTGTATGTGCAAGCTTCATTTTTAAGCACTGCCCACTGGCGAACACAAAAAAAACAGAACAAAGGTAGTGTGAGATGACAGTTAGTCGTTACACATCTTCATCATTCATTCATTCATCTTCTGAATTATCCTTACTAGTGTCGCAGGAGTTCCGCAGGTTCCGGAGCCTATCCCAGCTAACTACTTACTACAGCTAACTCTAACCCAATCACAGACATTTTCTTGAAATAATATAATGTTTTTAGGGTCTAATTACCGGTACACTTTTATAAGTAGTGCTTTGCTGTTGCGATAGAGTTTAAGATTTTATTCTTGACCTGAAAACATTTCAAACCTCAAGTAATGATTTGTTATTTTCTTCTGTCGTCTATCTACTATATGAGGAAATATAATATATTAAAAGCAAAATTAGACAATTTACTGTAATATGTAGCACGAATGGAACAAAAACAAACAGAAAATTAGTACATTACTGTACTTGTTGTCAGTCTTTGTTTATTTTTTTAACTACTCAGTTAACTTTCTAGGAGTGTCTAGGTGTTGTGGATTTTTGATCAAACAAAAACAGTCTTAATTCCTTTCACCACCTCAGGGTAGTGCAAGCTGTGGAGTTTTCTTCACACGTAATTGGCAAAAAGAGGTTAATTCAATGTATGAAAATGCCGCTGGGCTGAATCAATACCTGTGAAGAACAATTACCTGGCACTGAAGTGAGGAAATTGTGCTTTTTTATTTTAAAGGGGGAGGGGGGGCTTAGGATGATCACTCTTATGTTTGATTGCATCTTTCTTTAAATGGAAAGACACTTTTTTTCTGCGGTCTTTTAAGGTACTTTATTTAATTGTTTTGCCGCTGTCCTCATGTGTTACATTAATGATGAGTGGGATAGATGGGAGTGGGAAGTTAGGTGTTCCTTTAAGTTACAGAGATGAGTTCGTATTTTTGGGATAATTAATAATAATAATCCGTTCCTTCTCAAAGCATTCCCATCACTTTGGTCAAGCATCATCTCTTTTTCAATTAGTCATTTTATATTTGTCACAACGTCTTGGGGTTCGTCACTGTACGTTTTGGCAGATTCCAGCCTAGACTACTTATTTTTCTTGATATTTAACTTTTTTTTCCCATGAATGATCTGCTTTTGCTTTCGTTCATGATCTTAAATCCTGTCTCTGGAGGTTGTTGTTGAATTCAAGGCTGGGGAGTATTGGTGTGCCATATACAGTGTATCATAAAAGTGAGTACACCCCTCGCATTTCTGCAGATATTTAAGTATATCTTTTCATGGGACAACACTGACAAAATGACACTTTGACACAAAGAAAAGTAGTCTGTGTGCAGCTTATATAATAGAGTTAATTTATTTTCCCCTCAAAATAACTCAAAATATAGCCATTGATATCTAAACCCCTGGCAACAAAAGTGAGTACACCCCTTAGAAACTATGTACATCCCTAAATGTCCAAATAGAGTACTGCTTGTCATTTTCCCTCCAAAATGTCATGTGACTCATTACAGGAGTGCTGTCAGCGGCGGAGATTGAAGAGGTGGTGGTGGGGGGGTCAGCCTGTTAGTGCTCAGACCATACACCACACTTTACATCGAATTGGTGTGCATGGCTGTCGCCCAAGGAGGAAGCCTTTTCTGAAGATGGTACACAAGAAAGCCCGCAAACATTTTGCTGAAGACATGTCAACAAAGTACATGGATTACTGGAACCATATCCTATGGTCTGATGAGACGGACGGACTTTCTTGTGTACAGCTTCCTCCTGGGGTGACAGCCACGCACACCAATTTAATGTAGAGTGCGGCGTATGGTCTGAGCACTAACAGGCTGACCCCCCCCGCCCCCCACCTCTTCAATCTCTGCAGCAATGCTGACAGCTCTCCTGTAACGAGTCACATGGCATTTTGGAGGGAAAATGACAAGCAATACTCTATTTGGACATTTAGGGAAGTGGGTTGTTTCTAAGGGGTGTACTCATTTTTGTTGCCATGGGTTTAGATATTAATTGCTATATTTTGAGTTATTTTGAGGGTAAAATAAATTAACTCTATTATATAAGCTGCACACAGACTACTTTTCATTGTGTCAATGTGTCATTTTGTCAGTGTTGTCCCATGAAAAGATATACTTAAATATCTGCAGAAATGCGAGGGGTGCACTCACTTTTGTGATACACTCGATACCACCTAACATACAGTGTGTTCTACTATATTTTAATTTTCAGTTGTTGTCAGTCATTCATTATCAGTCCGACCATAAGATAGTTGATGACTGCTTATCTACTTACGTATTAAACATTTTGTGTTTGTTACCATTGTTATTTTCTAGCCATTACCAGGCCATCCAATGTGGCGGTCACTATAATGTGGCTATCTCTGTATGCTCAATTACCTTCTCGCTTCACATCATGCCGTCAGTCTTACTGCTTTATTCGCTAGACATGCTGTTTTTACTCTGAGGGGTGTCATTTAGCTCTATTCATGCGTGTGTAACGGAGTAGAATATATACACGCATGTTAATGACTACATTGTGGTGAATGCATGGAAAAATCAGCCTCTTAGAACAGAAAGTGGCCTTATGAATATTCAATCACTATTAGAACTACAGAAGTTGTTTATTTGTTTGACTTAAACATTTATATACTAGTATATGTTTTACACAAAGTGACCGTTATTTGACTGTGTTATAATATATAGCTTTCGTGATTGTTTTTTTTTTTTTTAGCTGTTGCAATTCGGGATTTGGATAGATGTATAGTAGAGCACTCATTCCGTGGATGTGGCATTTAAATTTGAGCTAATATTGTAAATATTTGTACTGTACATACCATATACATATACTGTATTAGTATTTAAATATCAAACAAATTAATGTTTATGCTGAAATATAAATAGCTTGATAACATTTTCTTTAAGTCGTTATTGTACAGTCAATGCTTGTCTGGAAAAATTGTGGGAACGCAAAGTGAATGACATTTCATTTAGGTAGAGGAAAACTTTTTATATACTCATAATTGAAAAACAATTGAAACTTTTTCACCTCAAAATTCATCCGGATAATTGCTTTGTATAACAAAACCTCAGATATTTAAGACATTGGCTAGAAAATAAGTGTTTTTCCACTTGATGCAGCTATTAGTTTATGTAGGTTGCCGATTGTTTTTCCTCTATATGTTTTTTACTCACAATGATGATGTGTTTTAGAAAGCAGTGTGTGCGTGGCAATTTTGAGGAAATTGAGGATAATAGGGCATACAATCTGTCATATGCCACTTTTCTGGCTGAAAAAAGGAAAAATGCTGCCTTATCACCACTCTTCCCAAGCCAATTTGTAAATACACTGTTTTGCGTTGATCAAGAAATAGTCAGCCATTTCAACTAGAAACCCTCTGAACGTCTATATCTCTCCTCAAATTTTACCTTATCAAAAAAGAGTTTGTTGTACTGTGGGTATTAATTGAGTGAATGTGAAATGTGAAAATATGATTTCTTTCAATTCAACAAGTTGCTCATTTTGCCTTTTTAGAACTCATTCTTTTCTTTGCTGATAACTGTTAACATTGTCTGAACTTGTTTGTGTAGACTTAATATTGATTGTTCTATCATTTGTGAGCCACTGCACTGAAACCAGACATTTAGGTCACATATTGAAAACAAGATTTTAGCTCTCCTTGTTTTGCTTGATGAGATTTGAAATCCAATTAAAATTGGCAACATTATCGTATTTATCCAAATTTGAGGACACTGACGTTAATGAAATGTGAGAAAACGACCACAAGACATTTTTGCCTTTCAAAAGTCCTGAGCAACCATGCTTTATTCAAATAAATTTACACCTGATCCTCATTTTGATCACTTACGGCAAATTGGTGCCAAAACCATTTCGCCAGGGGAATTGATTTTAGCAGCTGACATCTATAATGTGTTGAAAGCTTTCTGGGAAAAATGGAGAAGTTGGGGTAATTCTAGTAGTAGTGGTAGTTTTCTCAAAACGTACGATGGATTTGTTTACAAAACCAAACCCAAAAATAATTTTCGGATGCAAATCTTGAAGTGAAAGTTTCTTAGGTAAGAGTTTATTTGTAAGTCATTTAGAAAATATCGCTATAAGTGATAAAGTTGATGTGTCACACATTGAACTTGTGGGAGTGAGTAGTAGAGGCTACACTCGGGACAGAGTGAATATTTGCAAGCGGCAATATGGATTCATGCCTACGAAGAGCACCACAGATGCATTATTTGCCCTAAGGATGTTAATGGAGAAAAACAGCGAAGGTCAGAAGGAGCTAGGTACTGTACATTTAGTCTTTGTAGCTCTAGAGAAGGCCTATAATAGATATTTAAAGAGGATCTGTAGTGCTTTATATTGACGTTCGTAGTGCTTTATATTGACGTTCGGAGTGGGAGAGAAATATATTAGAACAGTACAGGACATGTCAGAGGGCAGCAGAACAGAAGTGAGGTGTGCTGCAGGCAGTGTTGGTATTCTTAATTTAGAAAAGTAATTTGTTACAGATACAAGTTATTTCTCCCTAAACGTAATTCAGTTACCTCAGTGTAAGAGTAATTTGTTACTCAGCAGAGTAACTAAATGTTACTTTTCTTCTACACGTTATTACGTAACACATTCTACAGTATAACATCTTTCACATCAAAGATGTTTTTATTAACTGATTGAAGAGTAAAAACGCTATATACTGTATTTAGAACATTAGGTATTTATTTGTATCAAATAAATTCTACTTTTTTCAGAACACACAAATGTAAACTTACCATTATCCAGTGCAAATCTCTGAAACTGGATGTTACGCCTACTGCACAAGTAGAACACTATCCTTAAATATTTCGTAAATTAACAATATCAAATATCATCCAGGTTTGAGAACGCTACCTTTGGAATTCCCATTTTCGCTGTCTTGTTGTGTTTGCCAGAGAGTGCAGGGAAGCAGGGCATGATCCACCCACCTAGCCAATCATCATAGCGTTTGCAACGGTGTCACCAGCTTTTCCCTCCTCCCCACCCCCGCTCTGCTCTTTCCCAGCGTGTGACAAAATCTGACAACTTGCGCTTTTTTCAACCAAATTGTACCTTATTTTTCGGACTATAAGTCGCACCTAATATAAGTCGCGCCAGCCATAAAATGCCAAACAAAGAGGAAAAAAACATACTGTATATAAGTCGCACCGGAGTATAAGTCGCATTTTTGGGAGAAATTTACTTGATAAAATCCAACACATAGAACAGATACAGTGGGGCAAATAAGTATTTAGTCAACCACTAATTGTGCAAGTTCTCCCACTTGAAAATATTAGAGAGGCCTGTAATTGTCAACATGGGTAAACCTCAAACATGAGAGACAGAATGTGGAGAAAAAAAACAGAAAATCACATTTTTCTATTTTTAAATAATGTATTTGCAAATCACGGTGGAAAATAAGTATTTGGTCTATACCAAACGTTCATCTCAATACTTTGTTATGTACCCTTTGTTGGCAATAACGGAGGCCAAACGTTTTTTTGTAACTCTTCACAAGCTTTTCACACACTGTTGCTGATATTTTGGCCCATTCCTCCATGCAGATCTCCTCTAGAGCAGTGATGTTTTGGGGCTGTCGTTGGGCAACACGGACTTTCAACTCCCTCCTCCCCCCGTGGCGTCAAAATGATAACAAGAACGGGGAGCAAAAATCCCAGAACCACACGGTGGGACCGAGTGAATGACCTACAGAGAACTGGGACCACAGTGACAAAGGCTACTATCAGTAACACAATGCACCACCAGGGACTCAAATCCTGCACTGCCAGACGTGTCCCCCTGCTGAAGAAAGTACACGTCCAGGCCCGTCTGCGATTCGCTAGAGAGCATTTGGATGATCCAGAAGAGAACTGGGAGAATGTGTTATAGAATATAAAATACAAATACAAAATAGAACTTTTTGGTAGAAACACAGGTTCTCTTGTTTGGAGGAAAAAGAATACTGAATTGCACCATACCCACTGTGAAGCATGGAGGTGGAAACATCATGCTTTTGGGCTGTTTTTCTGCAAAGGGACCAGGACGACTGATCTGTGTAAAGGAAAGAATGAATGGGGCCATGTATCGAGAGATTTTGAGTGAAAATCTCCTTCCATCAGCAAGTGCATTGAAGATGAGACGCAGCTGGGTCTTTCAGCATGACAATGATCCCAAACACACAGCCAGGGCAACAAAGGAGTGGCTTCGTAAGAAGCATTTCAAGGTCCTGGAGTGGCCTAGCCAGTCTCCAGGTCTCAACCCCATAGAAAATCTGCGGAGGGAGTTGAAAGTCCGTGTTGCCCAACAACAGAACCAAAACATCACTGCTCTAGAGGAGATCTGCATGGAAGAATGGGCCAAAATACCAGCAACAGTGTGTGAAAAGCTTGTGAAGAGTTACAGAAAATGTTTGGCCTCCGTTATTGCCAACAAAGGGTACATAACAAAGTATTGAGATGAACTTTTGGTATTGACCAAATACTTATTTTCCACCATGATTTGCAAATAAATTCTTTAAAAATCAAACAATGTGATTTTCTGTTTTTTATTTTTCACATTCTGTCTCTCATGGTTGAGGTTTACCCATGTTGACAATTACAGGCCTCTCTAATATTTTCAAGTGGGAGAACTTGCACAATTAGTGGTTGACTAAATACTAATTTGCCCCACTGTATGTAATCTTGAAAGGAAATTTAATATAAAAATACAATAGAGAACAACATGCTGAATAGGTGTACAGTATAATAATGTTACATGATGCATGAACAACGAAATGCGAATACACTGTCCTCACCAGGACGCTACGGCTCGGTCCTGGCTATACAGCGAGCTAAACTCCCAAATGACAATGCTGGACGTCCGTATAATTTGCTGACTTTATTTTGGCTGTCGTTATGACACCACCATATATAACACCATCATTTGAACAGTGAAACTAAAAATAGAAATAATACAAATCAATTTCTTCCTTGATACCAAACAGGTTCGCATCAACGTAAATAAATGATAATTAGCTGCTATTACAGCAATGACACAAACGGTTAGCATGCGTTTGCTAGCATTAGCACATCATTCAAACAACCACACAACTGGCTTTAAGTGTCTGATCGCGAGTGGAAAACACACAACAACAACAGAAAAGATGATAAACACAGGCGCTGCCTCTGTAGAGATATTTTACAAGCATAAGCAATTGTGGATTTGTATAAAGCTGGGAAAGGATACAAACCATCTCTAAATGCATGGATGTTCATCAATCGACAGTCAGAGAAGTTGTCTACAAATGGAGAGCGCTTGGCACTGTTACTTCTTTCCGAAGGAGTGGCCATCCACCAAAGATGACGCCAAAAGTTCAGCGCAAAATACTCAGAGAGGTAAAAAAAAATAAAGAACCCCAGAGTGTCTGCTAAAGACTTACAGAAATTACTGGCACAGTCCAATATCTCTGTGTGCACATCAACCTTATGTAAAACTATGGCCAAGAACGGTATTCATGGGAGGACTCCATGGAGGAAGCCACTGCTGTATTAAAAAAAAACATTTTTGCTCGTTTAATGTTCGCAAAAAGGCACTTGGACACGCCGCAGAAGTTTTGGCAAAATATTTTGTGGACTGATGAAACCAAAGTTGAATTGTTTGGAAGTAACACACAACGTCATGTGTGGAGGAAAAACGGAACAGCTCACCAACATCAACACCTCATCCCCACCGTGAAGCATATTGGCCCACCATCATGGTTTGGGCTGTTTTGCTGTCTCAGGGCCTGGACAACTTGCAATCATTAATGGAAGAATGAATTCAAAAGTTCATCAGGATGTTTTGCAGGAAAGCCTGAGGCCATCTGTCAGAAAAAAGAGGATGGAAGCTGCAACAAGACAATGATCCAAAACACAGAAGTAAATTAACTTCGAATGGTTTCAGAAGAACAAAATACACAAATTCTGGAGTGACCAAGTCAAAGTCCAGACTTGAAACCCATTGAGATGCTGTGGCATGACCTAAAGACTGCAATTCATGCCAGACATCCAAGGAATCTGAATGAACTACAGCAGTTTTGTAGAGAAGAATGGGCCAAGATTAGTCCTGATCGATGTGCAGCTACAGGAAGCGTCTGGTTAAAGTTATTGCTCCCAAAGGGGGAAAGGCAAAAAATATTAAATGTGATGATTTACTTAATTATTTTCCCTCCTGTTGTCATTGTTTGCGTGCGTCCCTCATTAAAATATGAACATCTATAAATGCCTGGGTCGTTTTAGTTAAAGCAGACTGTTTTTTCATCTGTGTGATTTTGACAAATATCAGATCACATTTGACGGAGATTTTTTGCAGAAATGTGAGAAATTCCAAAAGGTTCAGATACTTTTTCATATCAATGTACGTACTCTTGGCTAAATAGTGTAATCCATTTGCAGTTTCTTATATCCCAAAAGTGTGTTCAGATTCCACCTGTGTCACTTGCTGATCCCGGGCCTCCCAGCTGTCTAAAATCAGCACAGCAACACTATCAGACTGAGAGGAACAAAACCGTAATTAATGGATCACATTTTGACTGGTTTAATTTTAGCAGATGCCAAGATTAGCTTAGAGATTTATAGCCCAGGGAACATTCACTGAATTGCGCTTTAGAAAATCCTGTCCTTCGGGAGAACGCAATCCTTTGTACAGCCTCACTGGGAGGGAAGGGGAAAAATCGCTAATATCATTCTATATGACAGCTGCCAAATATGGTCTTTAAGCTGGCTAAAGTGTCTCCAAATGCTGCCTGCTTATTCAGCTGCTTGTTACACGGGCATTAACTGTCCTGTTCGCACATCACATGCCGCATCTACAGAGCTTAGGTGGGCTCACACACATACACACACGTCCCTCCTGCACCCACCACCCTCAACTCATGTGCCGTGTTTTGGATTTTAAATCTGTTTTCCAGCCAGCTGTGGACCTTTGTGTCCGAAGATGATTATTCCCTGCAGATGCTCCGCTGCCATGGAATGTAATATCTGTCCCGGCCAATATGGGCCAGTTGTCCACTGAGGACTGGTTGTTTAAGCTACACTTTTGTCTGGGGTTTACTTTCAACTCATAACCATTGACCAATATATGTTTATATATGTATTACAAAATGTATATGGCTGAAAACACAGACAAGACTGAAAAAGCAGTTTCTGCTCTTGAACTCCGCTTTGAAAGAAACTGCTGTATTTTAAGCCAAAACAACTGTTGTGTTTGATAGAACAATATGTCTATATGCTGCCATAGCAGATTCATGGTGCATTAAGCCCCCAACCTATTTTTAATTTGTACGTTTTTACCCTGGAAACCCCGGTTTACAGACGTCGCACAACCGCTTTTCTTTCAACCCAGCCATAAAACGAAGATAATTAAATAATATTTATTATTCAAAATGTCATTTTTAGCTTAGAATCATTAATTGATGTCTAATACTTAGTTAAAAAAAACAACTTTAAACTATTATTCACTCACATATTTTAAACTTTTAAACAAAATACGTCACAATGAAAAAAACAGTGTCTGTAAAAAGGTCACGGATATCTACCTCATAACAATCCCTTAATTGTATTTTTATTTATTTTTTTTTTTGTTACTGTCGCATTTCCCCGATATGTTAGATAATAAATAATCGATCCAAACAAAGAAAAATTGAAAGCAAGAAAAAACCAAAACATTTTAAAGGGTAAATATATGAAAAAGAAAATCTCGACCACACTTTGATGTCTGCGATTTCTGCATCGCGACCCTTGTTATATTACCATGTTTTACCCATAAAATCCCCCCAAAATCCTGCTGTGACCATTCACAGTTGTGTCTTCACACTCGGTGATACATTCTACATTGAGTTTTTGGATCGAAAAGTAGTAAGTATGCAATAAGATCTCATTTAAATTGTAGCGTATTTAATTATGCTTTGCAAGCTCTCACCTCCAGCAGGGCCGACCCAGGCCATTTGGGGGCCCTAAGCAAAATAATGCAAAGGAGCCCATATTTTTGGCCTACCATTTCGTCACGGTGCACTCTGAAACCCATACATGCAATCCAACCCATACGTCCATATTTTGTATATTAATCAGATTTTGTTGCACTGCATACTTCAAATTTCTCACCCCAAATGATTGTCAGTACTTACAGTAGAGAGCGCCAAACCTTTTTCTAAAAGAGGAAAGAAGTTAAGGAAGAACTTTTATTTTTTTAAGCTTGTAATCAAGTATCAAAACTCACAAAAGTCAAATAAAGCAAACTGTAGTAAACAAAATAGAATATAAATTAAACAATTGCCAGATTGGGGGCCCCCTAGTGGTCAGGGGCCCTAAGCAGCTGCATAGTCTGCGTATAGGCTGGGCTGGCCCTGACCTCCAGTTAGAATTTTGCTGTTTAATTTTTTTTTTTTTTTTTTTTTTTTTTTTTTTTTAAATGTCGTCCTGTTCAAAAATTTTCTTCCCCTTGAAAATTGAGATTTTAAGCTTTACAATGATGTATCACACATGCATATAGGACAATTTTGAAATCTGGCCAAATTGGGGGTCTCAGAGCAGAACTTCAAGTCAACTGAGTGTTTTCCGCCATATACAAAACACAACCTTTCTGTATTTTATTATTGCGTTAATGCAGATCACGTTCTTAAGCGCAAACACCTTGTAAATGCACACCTTTTATCAATGACTGAGCTCACAAGTGTCAAATTAATTTTTGCCTTGGGTCACATCACTGTTAAGGTTTGCCGTAAAGGGACAATTTGACAGGGAAACCATAGAAATGTATGATTCCCTCATATTACTGTACGTCATATAAACAACAAAGTGAATAATGGCGAGTTTTGACATCAGAAGCCAGTACTTATTCAAATATTATTCAATTTGTTTTTAAAGGTGTATTGGTAACAGAAAATGCAATTAGTCAACATTTTTCCAAGTGATGATCAACAATTTTAATATTTTAGCAAGAAACAGGAGTTCAATGCAAATGATTGCAAGCTGCACAAAATGTGGTAGAAAACATTTGGACTCCGGGCCTTGAGTTTGACATCTGTGATTTAGATATGATTTGAATTTGAATTAAAACATCTTGTGGCATGAATGATGAGATATCTATACTGTATGTGCCTCTGCAATAGACAGGCAAGCAGTCCAGTATGTAATAACTCCATGTTCTCTTTTGTTTTGTCTAGAATAGCACGTAACACGTCACCTTTGCTCATGAATATTCATGACGTTAGCAACTGTTGCTAGGGGGGTCAAACTCCTTTTGTCCCTCGTGCTAGATGCATGTAAATAGTGTACGAACGAGATGTTTACTGAGCTAAACCTACCAATTCTGTCCAAAAATTATGTCCCTGGTGCCAAATTCACTGGTAAAGATGTGGAAGAACACACAAATGTTCAGTTAAAGAGATGGCTTGAGTGTCGAGGGCTGAAAAAGACAGGGAAAAGAGCCGACCTGATCCAGAGGTAGCTTTTTAGCGACACCTTTTTCTTGTGTACATTGCCTTACACCACTGACAATGACATTCTCCTGTTTCAACAAGCTATCCTTTACCACCATATGCCCTGTCTTTCTTATATATTATATCCTCTGGTTGTCTTACGTCTTTGACCGTTCTTGGGGGTAAATTGTATTGCTATTTTTGTGAAACAATCGCAAATGTTACTCAGTGACAGCCAGCGAACACTTTTAATTTTTTCATTAAAAACAAATCTTAATTCTATTAATTTATTTCCTCTTCCCCCTAACTAAAGTTGTTTCTTTACGACACAAAAGGTAAAGCTGTTAAGCTTCCCTGTTGGCATGAACAGGCTTACTACAAAAAAACCAAGGCCAAACATGGCTCATTTATTTAAATATCCGTATTTTAGAGAAATAAGCTTAAATTACTGTTGTGATATAGGCTATAAATACAATTTAAAAATTTTTCAGGTCATTCATTGTCAGACAGAAGCAGCACGGCAAAACGCCACGCTAAAAAATAAGTAAAAAAATCAAAATGGCTTACCGCTTCGGGGCAGGCAATGGCTCAGCATTGTCATCAGTAGGACCATGGCCCCCAACCTAATGTTTACTGCATATGAAGGTTAATGGCTTGAACTTGCTGGCATTAAACTGGTCTTTTGGACTTCCGCACAAGTTGATCCATTGTTCACATTTTTTCCTCTGAGTTTTTGGTTTTGGGAAACGTATGAAGAAAACATCCTTCATATTCGTTCATTTTGTGAACGGTTGTAATGTGTAGTTGTTTCTACAAGTTCCATAGCAGCCTTGTTTAATCGGCACGTTCTTTTTTTGAAAGATTACCGGCAGAAATCGAGCAGTACTAGCATGGGTTGTGTGCGAGCGCGCTTCTATGTTGACCTCCTTCCGGTTTATGATGATGATGTCACGAAGCCTTGCAATCTAAAAATAGCAATCATGCGGTACGCTATTGTTCCCCCTAATTATGTGATTTCTATCCAGAGCTTTATTAGTTTATATCTTAAAATTTGAAACCTTGTGTTCATTTTATTTCCATATTGTGTTCATAATCATAACTTGATTTTCCGATTAAGTACAGTTATATTACATTATATTCAAAATGACAATAAATCTACTATAGCCCAGACTTGAGGAATTTCATGCCCTTCCTATTTTCTCATTTGGGTCAGGGGTGAATTAGAGCATTTCTCATCTGACTTTTGATGTGGTTCCCAAGTCACGTTAATTAATGTAGAATACTCTATGTACTCATTGAGAATAATCTACTTATGTCTCGGTTGGAACAAACAGTTTTAAAAATTAATTTGCAATGCAGTTACTGTCTTGTGGCAAACATTATTTTACAGTCGTCCTTTTTTGTTCCACTGAATTGAAATTACTGTTGGACTATTAATATGTCTCACGCATGGCCACTCAAAAAGGCTTTCCTTCTCAATGTGTCTCAATGTGGAAATGACTGAGAGGAGGGTGGGGGCTATGAAGATGGAAACCACATTAGCTGGTTGTAAAGGTTTACTCTATGTACTGTATATACAGTACAGATCTTGAATGTACTGTATGACAATCGCGATGTAGTTTGTCTTTTTTTTTGGGGGGGGGGGGGGGGGTATCAGGGGCATCTCATTAGAGCTACACTCGTAAAATACAGGCTACCTCTACGAATTCCAGTCTACTGCCTAATTACTTGAACAAGAGGTGCCATCAGCGAAACAACCAGCTCAAAAGGCGCAGTGGTTTGTGTGCTCTTTTCATTCTCTGCATGCGTGCGAGTGGATTCACGCGACGCAAACACAGTAACATCTGAATTTCCCCTTGAGGGATGATAATTAGTAGTGGTTTTATGTATTCAAATATACATATTAAAATTTAAATGTCCAAGAACACTTTGTACAGAGAAAGTTTGTCCCCGAAGTAAGACAACACATTTAAATCTAAAGAATTCCGGATTTACTGTAGAACTTTATGATTTTCTACATTTTACAATAAGGGTGTAACGGTACTGTTTCAGTACGGGGTGCTCGGTTCGGAACGGAGGCGTACCGAACGAGTGAATGTAACCCTTACTTTTCGAGGCTGTGAGTCGATCGTGTTACAGTTTCTTTGTGTAGATTATATTTACACCGTCTACTATAATGAGGACCAACACAGTAGGACAGTATAATACCCAGAAACGTCAACGGTGCGACAACGTGGCCGCCGTGAGAACGCAGTGAAACGCCAATGCACACCAGTCGCAGTGCGGCCACGTGTTACGTGTCCCAGAAGCGGCTCAACGCGACGCACGCAAAAAGAACGGCAGAGTTTATTATTTGACGCGAGACACTGCCCTCCTGCGTCAATACTACTAGCAAGGATCGGGCAGACCGGAAGTCACTCGTGTAAAAATACGGTGGATCTGGTCGATTTTCAGACTAATATGCAATCGCAACCCACTCTTTGATTCCATCAGATCTCTTGAGTGGTAGATCGGGGCACAGTTGACTTGTCTTTGTTGATTTACAAGTGTCTTCTCTGCTAAAATAATAACCAACACGGCTCTGTGTTCAAGACAAAACCCTCCTACCACAACAAAACAAGTAGGAACTAATCTTCACATAAGAACTAAAGTTATACAACATAAAATATACAATATAAATCAGAGGTCACGAAACCGCGGACCTCGGTCCGGTTCCGGACCCCCAAGCCGTTTGGACCGGATCTCAAGCTGTCCGGACTAATACACGTTGCAACAACAAAAATCATTTTTTTCTGCGGGTTTACAGATCGGAGGTTCGCAACAAACAAAAACCTAAGCGTGACGCGCGTGAGCCAGCCAATGGGAGTGAAGCATTTGAAAGTTATTTTTAGAACAGCATGTCTTACACTCGCTTTTCAGACTCCTGAGCTGAATGAAGATGGAGAAAAGGCGAAAAGGTAAGGCAAATGGCGTGCTCAAAACGACGCAAGGTTGATGCAGAAAACAGAGTGTTTAAGGAGGAGTAGACCAACACATTTTTGTTCATTTTACCTGGCGGCAGCACATGCCTCATCTGTTCAGAGACTGTGTCCTGCCAAAATCTGCTACATCGGCGAAACGTCCTACATTACTCGAATTAGACACTCAAAGTACTACTGTGCGCGCTACACTTGTTTTGTTTGGATGCATACTGGCAGAACGTACTAAAAATGCCTTAAGAAAATACTTAAATGCAGTTATACCAAATAAGGACTGTTTAAATACGCTACGTGACTAATTTGGTCAACTTCTTCAAAGTAACACATAAAAACACAATGGTTAAAAGTATGAGAAGGTAATACATGCAAAAAGTATTTTTGAGGCAATGAAAAGGTTCTAAAAAACTAAATAAAAACAAAAATAGTGAGTACTCGCCGCTTCTGACCGATGTGCACATGCGTTCGGATGCTTGCGCAAGCGCGCTGAGCGTTGTGTCGACGTTTCGCCGCGTAGTAAGGAATGGCCGAACAACAGTAGCGCTTGTAAAAAGCAATTTGAAAAGGCACTATGAGACGAAGCACGCAGCTTTTTCGCAAAGTTTCCCTATGAACTCTGCCATCCGTTCTCAAAAAATAGCGGAATTAAGGGCTCAATATGATCGCTTTATTATTACTAATTAATTATTATTAAATATTATTTTTTAATTACTATAAATTTATTTTTTATATTTTATATACATTTTTGAATGTTGTAATTATCAGCACGGCCACGTAAAGATACGTTTGTATTTTTTGTAAAAAAAAGAAGCATTAAAAATATTTCTGGACCCGAGATTGTTGTAATTTTTTAAATCGGACCCAGAGGATTTTTAATTCATGACCCCTGATATAAATGAATACTACATCACATTTGTAAAATATAAAAGCATAATAAAATAAATAATAGCCCATTTAAATAAAATAAATTGAAATGAGCTAAAACACCTGTAATTAAATAATAAGAATAATACACAGATCCTGCTTACACAATTAAATTTATTAATTTCTGTTTTGCACTTTAACCTGAGAAAATCCACCAATAAAGCATTTGAAAACCGTTCATAAGAAAAAAAAAATGATTCATTGAGGCATTTCATTTGTAATATACATGTTAAAATCTTTGTCATTGGGATTGCTTTTCTCTTTAGCACAGGACTTCTTTTTTCTTCTTTCTTTCAGAAAGAAACCTGACCAATACGCAGGGTCTGAAAGGCAAATTGTTGTTGGATTATTATCTTTAAATACCCGCTACTTTTTTAGCAGAATTCTAGCTTTGTATAGACTAATGTTCCTTTTGTTGAAAGCACAAAAGTGTGTAATAAACAACTAGCACATTTATATTTTCCATTTTGTTTTCTTACTGTACCCAAAATGAACTGAACCGTGACCTCAAAACCGAGGTACATACCGAACCAAGATTTTTTTGTACCGTTACACCTCTACTTTACAACACACTTTTACAAATTATTTGAAGTAAATCCAAACACACTTTTCAGCACTGTATTGCACACATTAAAGTGGCATATCCACTTGTGTGATCTGTGCTTTTGAAAAGAAGTCTTCCACACAAACATTTAAGATTACAAAAGGATATAAAAATTGAGCACGATACCACACAGTCTCCTTGGAAACGGCACAAGAATATCCTCCACATAAGGATCTGCAAATGTCTTGTGTGTACACACGCACTGGTCAGATTTCACACGTCATAATGAGAGCTGTAGGAGGATTACATTGTATGCAACAAATGTGGCAGTATCCGTACTTGTCTTGAAATGCAATATTGTCAACCAGTTTGAGGACACGTGCTGACATTTTGTGTTGTAGGACCAATAATGTAGATGACAATATAGGCAGAAAAACATGGAATTTCAACATCAAAATATTAACTTTGACCTTTCAGTGTACATTTAGATGGCTATTTGTATCTTAGAAGTCACGCGATGTTGCCAGTTTTATTTCCTATGTACAGTAATTACCATTATATAATGGCCTTGCTCCTCAAGAGCCGTATTTTCTGTCATTTTTAAGATGAAAATAAGATGATGAGAAAGGGTAGTAAGCGTTTTTCTTGTGTCGATTCCTTTGCACCTGCAGCTGCATAATGACTAATTGTGATTTGTCACGTCGACAGTGGTTCAATTTTGTCCTGAATAATGCAATGGTTGAACAACGTCACCATGAATCAAAGGTGCAGTGCTCAGGAAATAAAGGTAGTGACATCCAGTCCAATATTGGTTGAAAGCCCATTTTTCTTTCATTCTTCTGCCTTTCACTCCACTCCATGCTTCACTTTTCTGTCACTCACACATGAAACAAAAATGGCGAGCTGTGAAAAGAGAAAGGACACCTTCTCTGGACATCCCACGAGAAATCTCACTTGCTCCCTCCATCATCCTCTCAAGATCACATATTTTCAGATGGGATTTTTTTTTGTGATGCATGTCTAATTATTTTGTAGCAGGAAGTGATATGATGGCTGGGTAAAGGAGTCCAGTGATTGTTTCTGATAATCAAGAAGTCAGAAGAGTGGGAAATAATAGTCATAGAATTGTGAGACGGTTGTTTCATTTACACTAAGTTGGTGAAACCACATAAATATAAAAATGTTAGTTGAGGAACAGGATTTTAAAAGTCATTCACTTCATTGATTGATTGCTTTTGTCTAACATGAGTTAATATTTTGGGTCAATTTTACTGAAGTACTATACTAGGACAGATAATTTTCTCCAGGGTATTTTGCCGACTATTTTTATACCTGTCCGCTCTACATTTAAGGTGCGTTTAAGCCCCCCGCTTTTGCAAAGTACGCCTGCATTTGCGCAAACTACGCATGCGTAGAAAGTAGCAGCCTCATGTGTTTTGCCATCGCCCGCGCAATTTACCTCTGAACCGGAAATTTCAAAATTTCTACACCTTCTAGACCAGGAGTCGGGAACTCTGTTTTGTGATCACAGTTTTTTTCGTGAACGCAATTGAACACATCACACGGGAGCAAGAGTGAAGTTGTGATTGAAATAAGTCTTTAGAAAACAACAACGAAAGCCTGACTTCGTTACTTGGGATGTTACAATCGATGCTCAGTCGGGCTCTCATCACTTGGAAAATGAATGGAAACATATGGTGTGGCGCTGCGTATATTTAATGGAAGCCGCAACCAGGAGTGCATGTGTATAACAATGGCGATCCTGGAAGTGGCGACAGTTTTGACAGGCGGAAATGTCATGAAATGTGCGCATCTGTGATTTGGGGTACCACACAGTTCACTTTTTGGTGTTTAACTTTACGCATTTTTATATACTCACATTCGGTCGGCATTGAGTTGAGTGGGGCCAGCCCTGCAGCTGGCTGATCAGAGACTAAACGCGGGATACGAGCTCTGGAATAAAACGCTCATGTCCGCATAATCTGCGATGGGAGGACCACAAATGGGCACTGAATTAAAGAATATTATTGCAACGTAAGTTTGAAGGTTCAAGAAAAATGTGTGAATGCATTAACAGCTTTTAACAGCGCGTTCAAATCCAGCGAGCCGGCCGGTACCACATTTAAAATTACGGGTTGGAGAGGCAGATGCATTCGTCAAAAGAGCCAGAAATGACTCAAGAAGACATAGGTTCCTGTTGGAATTGTTGTGCATACAGTTAACATTTATGCTTTCCTTATAGTTAGTCTGTCTAGTCAGCCTTTCCTTTGTCCTGTGCCATGTAGCCCCCATGTAGTCTATGTATTCTATTCTGTGGTCTATGTTGCTTTCCTGACCTCTCCCATTCTATTGTTTGCCCCTGAATAAATAAGGTTGCTATCACAGCAGCTGGGGGAGCAGCTACCAACCTCCACAAAAGCTACATTGACTTCCTGTGTGTTCTTTTTAGCCAAGCTAAAAGTACATAGACCTTGCTTCAAATCTAACAGTTCCTGACACTTGTTCTGGTTTCCAGATGATAATCTGTAAACAATGACTGTAGAAAAGAAAAGAGGAGCAGGAATGCCATGTCTTGATTGTCCACCTCCATTGTTTACAATGCCGTCATGCCGGACTAAAAATGGCGATGGCACGCTCCATGAGGTCACTTCCTTAGTATCCGATTGTTGTACGGAGACACTCGTCGATATTAAGCGGCGGGTAATTTTAGCCGGCTAACTTATTTGTGTAAGTTCTTGTGCGGATAAGAGGCACATTCGTGTAGCTGACATGCCATACAGTATAACTAATTACACCTTTAAGGCCATTATCCATCCTAGTGTAGACGTAGCTTAAATCTGGCCTATTCCAACTACATACAGTATGTGTATTCGTTTAACTATCCAAATGTTTGGTCAGATCAACCAATTTGTTTATTTATTTTTAACATTTTAGAGTAAGAATATTAATTGAAATAACACAAATCTTTGTTTACCTATAAATCTATAACCTAATCTGTGGGTACTGAGGTTTCCTCCTACATCCCAAAAACATGCACCTAAATTTGATTGTACACTTACAATAACTTGTCTATAGATACGACTGTGATGGTGAAAGTTTGTCTATATGTCTTGCGATAGGCTGGCAACGGGTAATAATGAAAAATGACTAGCAAGTAACAGTGTCAATGTGAAGTCACAGCCAATGAACTTTAACATTGAGCTGCTCTTAACAGCCTGCAAACACTGCAGGCTGTTGGTTCAACGTTTGATAAGCTCAACTACAAATATACCTGCTGACTGTGATATATTTGTATTTTAACTACTGTATTTATTTTACTGTATTTAATTTATGTGTCTCTGTTCACTCATTACCTGAACCCTTAACTTCATGTGGAATTTATGCATGGAACTAAACATTAAAAAAATCTGATTTTTATTTTTGATCAAGAATTGTAATCTTAATTGTTGTGTGTAAATTATACCCATTGTTGATGCCCTTATATTTACTTACTGTTTCATTTATTGACTGGAATGAGTTGATTACTAAATAATTAGAAATAATTGTTTTCATTGCTATATGAAAATCCCTAGCCCCATGACTTTGTATTAAAATGAAGGCCAAAAATTGGTGTGTCCTCACCAGCCTCAGGAGTAATGGAGGAAAAAGATACCTGCATCTCTGGAGTAGTCTTTTTAAAGATTAGTCTGATAATGCTGTACTGACGTAAATCATTTTTTCAAAAATTGAACGTATACACACATGCAGAAACCTACTACTGTGCGTACCAAGGTTGAATTTGCTCGCGATTGTCCTAAAACTGGAGTTACCTTGCTAATTAGTAAGGAAACTGGCTGGCGGATTAGCCTGCAAGCTAAACAACCAAAGCAGCTGGCGAGCTCAAAATAACCTGAGCCAGTTCAACAAATTTCATTAATTCATTTGGTAAAAGGCAGAGTAATATAAAAAACACTGTGTGCGTAAACTACTGTTGAACGGCTAAATGGCAAGCTGCTCTGTTACCCAGATTTCCTAAAGAGCCTCGACAATACAAAAGTACTACTTCAATAAGCAACACAGCCAAGGGCGTAGGTTTGCATAGGGACGGTAAGGACATATCACTACCAACTTTTCAGGATGCTCAAATTGTCCCCACCAACCTTATATGCATTATATAATAAGTTCAGTTATACAGGTAATTTAGATTGTATTCCCATGTGTTGTAAGGATAGAATTGACTAAGGGTGTGACAAAATATCGAATTGGTGATATATCGTGATACTTTGTATCCCAAAAGGTTATCGATATGCTTCTGCCAAGAATCGAGATATCGTTTTAAAAAGGTGTCAATGTTTAAAAAAAAACAACAAAAAAAGAAGAAGGAACCCACAAGTTACTACCAAAATCTTCCACCATTGACAGTTCTCGACGCCCAATCCATTTAGACTGGGAACGTTCGTTCATTCAAAATCGGGCTGCAGCTATTGATTATTTAGTAGTCGATGAATCGATGAACTATTTAATTCGAATAATCGAGTAATCGGATAAGGAAGATTAAAAAAATAATAAAATACTTGAGCTGAGCCTCACACGGTGTATGTATATTAAAAAAAAGAGAATCTATGTACAACAAAAGAACAGTTGGCTAACTTACAGTACATAGCAAAAGTCTCCTAGCTTAAATGCTACGAAATGCTAACGCTTTTTTACAGTGCTCTTAACAAATGGCTCAGACATATATTCTGACAAAAATTGGCTAAATATACCTTTAAACTAAATTAGGAATGCATTCAAAAAAAATCATTAGCTCAAACAAACGATTATGTTGGTCTTAACAGGGAGCAGGTGGATTCAGCCATGTGAAATGAGATCGACTAGAGGGCGGTGTATCCACCCAAATCAATAAAAAATAAATGCAAACACTTTCAAAACCATTGCAATGCCACTTTAACTAAACGAATACTCGAAGCAGCAAAATTTAATTTGAATCTTTTTTTTTTCTAATCGAATACTCGAGTTAATCGATTAATCATTGCAGCATTAATTCGAAACCAGAGCATTCGTACTCATTCTGTCCGATTTTCGGGGCATTTACAGGTCATTTCCTGTTGAGTTTGAGTCACTGCCTATTCATTTGGGTGATTCCCAGGTCACTTCCTGTTCTGTAACTAAAAATAAACAGGAAGTGACCCATAATATACCTCAAAATCAACAGGAAGTAACTGAAAATCAACAGGCAGATGACCTTAAATGGCCCAAAATTACCTCATTGCCTGGCATTAGCTGCCACTGACGGCCATAAACGTTCAATCCGTTTGAAGTGGAAGGGATGGCAGCGAATGAACATTCGTTCACCCTCCCAGTTCAAATGGATTGGACGTCTACAGGTGATAAACTCATTCCAATTCACAGCAGAAGCTTGTTTTTCTGTGTATTAGTTATTTGTAGATTATCCTAGAATGATTTCCTGACCAATGTATCCATAATCGTTGTGTCGCCATATCGTCAGATCGTTATCGTAACCTTTGTATCGCAAATCATATCGTATCGTGAGGTAACAAGAGGTTCCCACTCCTAGAAATGACCCTACCATTATTAAGTGAATTATTTTCATTATGTTCAGGCTTATATTTACCTCTTTTCACTGTAAGTAATTTAAAAAGACACCAATGTTGTGGAAGCAAGAAACACACCACTAATTTTGCTACTGGAAGTCCGAACTGTACCAGAGTTAACATAACATTAAACTGTGTGAACTTGCTAACCTGCAAAACTCGAAGAGTAAGCTGTAGAGAGAAGTGTCCTACTGTTTGTTTTTTCTACTGTTAAGGTTAATAAAAACTGTGAAAAATGTAGTGAACTCTGCTGGAAACTATAGAGCCAGAAAAACGTTAGCAAGAAGTTGCTTACAGAGAGACGGGTGCTGCATAACTTCATATGTTGCTCACACAACACAAAATACACACCACATAATCATAATCAACTAAGTACTTTTTTTTTTTTTTTTTTTAATGTAGCGTTGCGATCGACTGGTCGATTGTGATCGATGTAATAAGCACCCCTGATTTAGCATATCAATGAATTATAAGGGTTTAACGGTACATGTATTTGTATTGAACCGTTTCGGTATGTGGTGCTCGGTTCGGAACGGAGGCGTACCGAAGGAGTTTCTGACGTAATGTAACCCTTACTTTTCAAGGCTGTGAGTCGATCGGGTAACAGTTTCTTTGTGTAGATTATATTTACTCCATCTTCTCTACTATAATGAGGACCAACACGGTAGAACAGTATAACCCAGAAACGTCAACGGCGTGACAACGAGGCCGCCGCGAGAACGCAGTGAAACGCGGGCGTTAAAGTCAATCAGCCAATGCACACTTGTCGCAGTGCGGCCGCGTGTTAGACCCAGAAGCGGCTCATCACGACACACGCGAAAAGAACGGAAGAGTTTATTATTTGACGCGAGACGCAACCCTCCTGCGTCAATACTACTACCGGTAGCTAGGATCGGGCAGACCGGAAGTCACTCGTGTAAAAATACGGTGGATCCGGTCGATTTTCAAACTAATATGCAATCGTAACCCACTTTTTGAGTCTATCAGATCTCTTGAGTGGTAAATGGGGGACAATTGACTTGTCTTTGTTGATTTACTGCTGTCTTCTCTGCTATAATAATAACCAACACGGCCCCGTGTTCAATACAAAACCCTCCTACCACAACAAAACAAGTAGGAACTAATATTCACATAGGAACTAAAGTTATACAACATAAAATATACAATATGAATGAATACTACATCACATTTGTAAAATATAAACACATAATAAAATAAATAATAGCCCATTTAAAGAAAATAAATTGAAATGAGCTAAAACACCTGTAATTAAATAATAAGAATAATACACACGTCCTGCTTACACAGTTAAATGTATGAATTTCTGTGTGGCGCTTTAACATGAGAAAATCCACCAATAAAGCTTTTGAAAACCGTTCATAAGGGAAAAAAATGATTCATTGAGGCATTTCATTGGTAAAATACATGTTAAAATCTTTGTCATTGGGATTGCTTTTCTCTTTAGCACAGGACTTCTTTTTTCTTCTTTCTTTCAGAAAGAAAGCTGACCAATACAAATTGTTGTTGGATTATCTTTAAATACCCGCTACTTTTTGAGCAGAATTCTAGCATTGTATAGGCTAATGTTCCTATTGTTGAAAGCACAAAGTTGTGTAATAAACAACTAGCACATTTATATTTTGCATTTTGTTTTCTTACTGTACCGAAAATGAACCGAACCGTGACCTCAAAACCGAGGTGCGTACCGGACGGAGATTTTTGTGTATCGTTACACCCTTAATTAATTAGGTTCATATTCGTGTGAAATGTAGCCCTGCCCCCCGTTCACCCAATCTGTTTGGTCTTATTAATGTTCCAACCCGAGCTAAAAGTGTACATGCAGGTTATTCTGTTATATCGTCCCTACCAATGTTGAGACCAAACCTACGCCCTTGAACGCAGCACGGGCTGTGTAAATTATATACTATGTAATGTGCAAAAAAACATTAATTTACCTTGTCTAGGGCATAAATTCTCAAGCTAGGGAATTTGCACCCTCAGGTTGAGATGGGTAAAACCCAGAAATTGAGTAGATAAAACAACAAAGCATTTTTATTTTGACACAAAGATGAGCAAAGTGAATAACGATAGCGACATCGGCTTAAAGCCTTAGTGTGTAACACGCAGGTAGAGGTAGATGAGAATCACGAGATTACAGTAAATGGTGTTCTATCTGCAGGAAGTCTGCATTGACAGGATCACCGTCTGTCGCTCTGAGGGCATTGTATTGACACTTGAGTGTGATAACACCTCACGGTAGTCATAAAAAAAGAAACAGAGGAAGTTATAATAGGTGCTTAAAGCCACTAAGGTAGGTGAACAAACCTTTAGCTGCCTCTAGTAGATTTCAGCACAATGCCAAAACACAACTTTAGGACAAAATCCTGCTTGCATCAACTTGTGACAGGAAGACATACAAATCAGTTTATTATGGGTCCACATGAGCTGGTTATCTTGTCCTGTGAGTCTGCTCGTCTTTCCAAGTACTTCACATTTTAGTGCTTCCTCATTCTTTCTTGGATGTGTAACCTATTTTGTCAGCAGAAGACAACATGGCAACAGAAGAGAAAACCCTAATAAAGTTACTATGTATAATACATTTTACACATTGCAATTCAGTTTGTAATGTGATAGAAATAAAGATTTTATCATCTTTTGACAGATCAAGAGCATGGGGTGAAGAGGACTCTTCTCAGCTGACCTCAAGGCAGATGACCAGTGATGGCCACAGCATCACCTCCACTGTAGGTGCTTATCTGTAAAAACAAAAAATCTGTTTTTTGTTTTTTTTATTTCTGTAAGATCTCTTTTTTCATGTGCCATGAACATCTACTAGTATACTAAGCAAAACAGCATTTTAGACAAGGTTTTGATAATTCCGACACCAAAGAAGAAAGATCGGTGATTCGGGTCGAGGTATGTCAAACATAACGCATCTTTGGTTTATTTTGTTTTTGTTAGTTTGAAGGACAGTGTGATAAATACAGATCATCAACAACAGGAAAAAGAGCAGCAGGAATTTCTGAGGTCACCCGAGAACATCCTACTCACCATTGCACTGTCCATCATAATTATCATGACTGTGTTTGGAAACCTGCTGGTCATGGTAGCACTCTGCAAGGATCGGCATCTACGGTAAGATTAAAAAAAAAAAAAAAAAAAAACTCTCCAGAAAAAGGCGCATTAGTCTAATATTAAAAAACAGTTTTGTAGTACTGGTATAGGAGTATGATAATGATTGTCGAGGAAGAGGTTTAAAAATTTAATTGCCAACTGATTTTTAATTGTTATTTTGTTAGGTAACTGTTTACGTGAAATTTTGGTAGAAAAGGGCCATTTTTATTTCCATTCCCACCACACTTTTTTTCCTGATGCTGTTAACTCCAACCTCTTAAAATGATGACGACCTATGGTACATTCAGTAGCATGTTACAGCAATACTTGCCATTGTCCCCCAAAACGCATCCCTAAAGTGGTTTGCATATAAATAAATGAGCTAAACTCTGTCTTATCTAAACTTAATATCATGACTGTTGGATTTCCATTCTGATCATTGGGGTAATTTTAAAATAAATTATTGACAAGTAACAGCCAGGGGTGTCATGATGCATCAATTTGGATTGATATATGGATTGTTTATTAACAATCAAATTGAAATTGATTGAAATACAAAACATTGATCAACATCGTCATTTTTAGGTTTGTTAAAAAGAAGGGTTCTCGTTCAAATGTCTGATATGGTTCAACCACAAAATTGTTCAAAATGCCACAATTGCATTTATTTGTATTGCTATTGATGAAATGTAACTTATTGTGTTAAATATCCTATGCAGGGAGTACGTGTTCCATTCCTACGCTAGCGACGTTACCCGAATTTCCGCCTAAATCGGATTCACCCATTAAAGTCGAAATTTATGTCAAAATGCTTTGTATAAAACAACTAAAACACACTTTAAAAATTAATGTGATGCTGTATTTGTCATAAGTGCTGAGAGGTGGATGGACAGTTAATGTTTTTAGTGGTTTGCAACCGAAAGCACAGGACATGACTACTGTGATGCCGACAAAATGAAACCAAAACAGTCTTCTCGCTGCGGCAATCCTCCCCTCTCTCAGTCCAGTCACATGTAGTGCTTTTAGGGACAGCCCAGAAAACACAAAACTCAACACATCAACATGGCAACCTGAAGCATACGTGCAACTTGATTCATTACATTGCCTTCCTTTTGCGAACTTCAACTGTTGGCGACGTAAGGTCTGTGTCAACACAAAACTGCGTTTGGCTTTTTCCCGCTCCAGTTATTTCTGATGTTTGTCGGTGTCTCTCCTTTTGTCGTTTGTTTTATGATGCTTTTTTGAAGCTTTGGGCCCATAATGTGAAAAAAGGAGGGCAAAAAAGCCAAAGATCCTCCCGCCGCAAAAACACAGGCAAGCACTATGCACTAGCTAAAAAGAAACTGGAACATGAATGAGGCATGGACTTCGTAAAGTCAACATAGACCGAGGACATCGTAACCCGAGGAATCTCTGTAGTTTTCAATCATAATCAATATTGTATCGTCATAAAATAGTTGATTTACAAACCCGCAGTGGCGTGGGAAGTGTGGTTCTGAGGGTGCTGCGCGACCTCCTAGCGTTGAGGAGAAAAAGTTTTTGGTAGATTTTTTTATTTTTTTTTATTTTTTTTATCATTAACTCATTTTCTCCCAAAAATGTATAAATACGTTCTATTGTTAATTTTTTTAGTGTCCCAAAGACATATTTATACGTCTTTTACATTTTTTTTTCACAAGAGCCATCTCTAGTTTCTGATTCAACGTAGCTCCAAAGCACAATGCTGAAAATCCATTTTATAGCAATAAAACTGGCCACTGGAGGGCAGTAGCGCATTTGGTAAGACCCGCAACCCGATTCAATGGAACAAACGGCCGGGCCGCACGGCCGGGCGCCACCGGAAGACGACTGAATGGATTTCCGGTATGCCAGGGCGGCGGACGACCGAGCAGAACAACCGGGAGGGTGCCCGGGATGCCAGGCACTGGACGACCGAGCAGAACGACTAGGACCACCAGTGCAGCGGACGATGCCGTTGAGTCCATGCTGCTCGCCGAGCAGAGCCCGCGCCGCCATGCTCAGCCGCTCGCGTCCCCTACACCCTCCAGTGTCCCGCGACTCAGCAGGAAACGCACACGGCCAAACCAGTTCCCCCCCAGGAACACAGGTTTCAGTGGTCACCACAAAAGAAAGACTCAAAAAACATCCATCTTTATGAGACAGGCGGCGATGAGGGAAAAGTTTACCCCGGCTGTCGCGGCCACAACAGCGCCATCTCTCAGTTAGTTATGTGTAAATAAATTGTTATCAAAAGCTCTATTTGTCTTGTTGTTTATGTTATTTTGTAAAAGGGAAACATTATTCAGATGTTTGGGATGTAACTAAAGCAAAAAATAGCTGTGTTAAAGTCAAAGTTATGTTTGAAATGTATGCGTTTACAAAAAGCTCAATTTCTCAGTTTTTTCATCAGGAATTGGAAAATTGCTCAAACTAAGCTATTTTCTAATGCTGATTTCTAAAGAATGGAAAAAGATATGAACTAACTTTTTTCCTGCTGAAAGAAGAGAGCCTAATCTTTCTTTTGGTGGGTTCCATGTTTATATAGCAATAGAACAGAATAATCTGTGGGCCTTGCAAAATCAGTCAAAATCCAGTAAAACGGCCAAGAGGGAAGGGGGTTGCACCGGTGAAAATGGCTAGGAGTGAATGAGTTAAAAATGAATAAATAGAACATATTGAAGCAATAGTGTATTTAACTTGGGAATAAATGTATTTGTTCTAAAAGTTTTTGTTAATGACACCACTACGGGGATTTGCATTATAATAAACGGACACCTTTATTTCCAATACAAAACCTCCAACACACACTGTAGGTGAAATAGAACTGTCTTTGTAGTAGCCTAGTAGTAGTACGTAAACTATCCAGGATGCATGTGTAAAGCCATTGCGCGCGCCTTGTATGGAGAAAACGCGTGAACATGACAAATTTAGACTGAAACGACTGTTTTTGGATGGGAAAAACTAAAAAAGACCCTCATCACCCCCTGCTGTGAGTGACTTCAAGCACCCCTTCCTAGTAAACACATGACTGTATTTATAACAAAAATGCATTTTTTTAATAGTTTTCGGTAATTTATATGGGTAGTACCATTTTTTTAAAGAATTTTCAAATTAAAAGTTTAAATTAAAAAAAAAAAAAAAAAAACATGAATTCGTGTACCCAGCAAAATGTGAGTACAAATAAACATAAGTCCCTTTATTTTTTTCTTCCTGTCTCAGGAAGAAAAAGACCAACTACTTTATTGTGTCGCTGGCATTTGCTGACTTGTTGGTGGCGTTGGTGGTGATGCCCTTTGCCGCCATCGAGCTGACCACCGGCGTGTGGAAATATGGCGAGATTTTCTGTCTGGTGCGAACATCGCTGGATGTCCTTTTGACCACTGCATCCATCCTGCATCTGTGCTGCATTGCACTAGACAGGTCAGTGTCTCCCACCTTTTTGTGTCAACTAATCAGAAAAAGGTCGGCTGACATTTGGCGTGCGTTTCAGGTATTACGCTATCTGTTGCCAGCCCCTAGTGTACAGACACAAGATGACCCCTCTCCGAGTGGCGGTTATGCTCGGCGGGTGCTGGCTCATCCCCACGTTCATTTCCTTCCTACCTATCATGCAGAGCTGGAACGCCATTGGCATCGAGGATATAGTAAGTCCTCACTCGCTCTCCACGGTCGCTTAGGAAGAGATAATGAAGTTACTGAGAGAAAGAAAAAGCATCCCAATCCAAGGTCAACCAAATATATAGTAGTGAAGAGTCAGTATATCCTCCTTAAAGAGGAAGATGTTCTTTCAGCGAGGGCAAACAGAACATAAAGCTCCACAGTCTCATATTGTGTCTTTCTAATAACATTTTCAATCCCTCCAACAATGACACGGTTATGCAGTGATCACAAAACAATTTTGTCCTCAGCGGAGGCTCACTGGCTGCGAGCGATGACAGCACTTGAGCGGACATTTTCGGCCGCTCTGCCTGTGTTTTGTGGCCAGGTTATTTCAGAGCTACCTTGAAATAAGCTGCACAAATCCCAGGGGGCAGGGCAAAGATGGACTTATTCATTCCGCCACATTTATTGAAATACACATATTTTTGCCTTTTCCCTGAGCAAGAGGCTGCTCCCAAATGATATATATGTCAGGAAAACAGTAGAGTATTATATCAGACATATTATATATATGTGATTCTGACTTCGCTGGCCTTTTTTTGTCAAATGTAGATGAGTAATGTAATGTAATAATATTGACACAAGACATAGAAGTTACTGGTATTCTACTTATATTGTTAAGTACAAATGGTCTACATCATGTTATCATGAGAAAGGAAAATGAAAGTGGCGCATTACTGGATATAAATTGCAAAGGTACATGCCATGAAGAGGTCTGATTTAATAATACATCAGAACCAAAGCCTCAGAGTACCTCACCACACGCTGAGATTTATGGGTGGCAAAATTCACTTTTTGGCTTGAGCGCACCTGCAGAATTTAAAAGATGTGCGGACGTTTCACCTTTACTTTCTCAGGACATGGTGTACCGCTTGTGAGCCAAAATCCATGTGGAGAAGATCATAACAAACCTTTTTTGGGTAAAATGTAGAGTTGTAATAAGGCGGAAAATATTCAACATCCAATGCACAGTATAGCGGGGGTGGGAGGGTTTGGAAATACTTCAAGTTGAAAACTTTCCTTAAAGGGAACCTCGGACTTAAAGACTTGTAGGCTGTAATAAGCCACAGTTGTTCTCTTTTACTGAAATATGTTATTCGAAACACATAAAATATTGCCATTGATTTCTATTGAATCTATAATATTTAGTACATGTTTTGACCTACGGAGGGCGCCATGTTTTATGCGTGCAATGGACGCTTGGAGTGATGACGTAGTTTGTCACTGTCACTAGACGAACACTATTGGTGTACTGCAATTCCTTCTACGCGGCTAAACGTCCAGCACATCAGTTTAAAGCGGCGAGTACTTACTATTTGTGTTTTTATTGAGTCTTTTATTATCTTTTCATTGCCCCAAAATACTTTTTGCATGCTTTCTTGTGCTAGCTTTAAAGCAGGTTGTTGATCTGTTGACCACATTAGTCAGGTAGCGTATTTAAACTAAGCTTGAGAACGATAAACCAATACGACCGGATATCCGGTTTTACAGGTGAGAGGTACAGCTGTATCGATAGTTAAGTTACCATTCGACAGTAATTAGCCATTAAATATTCAATGAACTGATAGTAGAGATTAAATTCGGCTATCGCGAGCACAAGAATGCCTAGTTCAATGCATTGCTTAATGGGATAATAATTTAGCTTTTACTTCACATACTGCGCTTGTGTCATTCACCACACAGCGCACTTTGATTGAGACCGCACGCATGATATAATATGGACAAGCACAACTCACGGTCGTGGTTGCCTCAACTTCCCATGCATTCCGACAGAACCGCTACTAGTCGCCGTCATTACCCGATCGTCACGGACGTATCATAACAACGCGAGAGCTAACAAAACCACTGTAACGCATGCTCCGTAGCGTTTTCTTCACAGCCCAAAACGAAAACGAAACTAGTAGTGGCAACGAAGCAACATGCTAAAACAATGGACAGTTTGAGCACCCCCTCGCCAGCGACGTGCAGCGATTGATTTACAACGCACCCAGGAAAAACAAAAGCCGGACTTTGAAGTGAGGAAGGCAGCCAGATCTGTTTGCATGGGACAGAGCTCGTGTGAAGTGTGGAGCGGTACAGAGATGGTGAGTTTTTAACCCTGAAAAATAACCCACTACAATGGTGGAAAGGGCAGCACGACCCTCTGGAGATTTTTTTTTTCCACGAAACGCAGTCTTCATAAACATTAATATGTGGATTAGTTGATCTTCCTCAAGAAAAAATCTACCCTTCAAAAAAGATATGGACAGTGATGAGGAATAAAAAATGTGGAAGCACAGGCATAAGTGAAAGACTCTGCTGTGTATAAGGTTAAAGTAATGATTATTGACCTGTCTGCCTAAAATGCCATGTTTTTATTCCCCCCATTATACCAGTGGTAAAGCATAATTTATTATTTATTTATGATAACATTGCAGGTTTAATTTTTTTTTTCTAGAGCTGCTGCATATAATTAATATTTTTTGTCTGTAAGATGTTGACGTTGAAAGTTTGCACTTAAATTACTTACCTCTTGTGTTCAAAACACCAGAAAATACAGTAATCGAATTACTGCACTTTATTGTTGTCTGTCACTGGAGTTTTATTTTATTATCAATCCCATCCAACAAAATGACGGTCATATAGTAAGCCTTTTTTTTTTTCCCCATAAAAAAATAAAACATAACATTGGTATGAAATTTTGTTGTTTAATTTTGCTAAAAGAAATGTGGTCTTTTTTATATGTTTAAAATACTGTACGAACACACACAACAAATGTTTACTATCGTATCGTTTTCACTCTGTATCGAACCGTATTGTTCTTAAACTGTATCGAATTGTATCGAATCGCTCAGCCTTAAAGTGCCTGTGACACGAAAAAGCATGTTTATTTCATAATACACGCGGTATTTTATGCTCCTGAATGATATGGACCGCTTGGATGTGTGTGGAGGCGATCGCTATATTTATTTAGTTTTTTGAATCCCGCGCCAGGAAAATTAGTGACTTCCGGCTTCGGTCTTGCATTGAGGAGGAGGGCGCTGTGACGTGTACGGTAGAAGACGTCCTCTTCACTATACAGCGTACTGTTGTGTATGGGGACGAATGATTCAGCTGATTTTGCGGATTAATACGTTTATTTTTCGCATCACGCCAGCCAAACGGCTGCAGAAAAATCATTCTGTATGAGGGAGAGGCGTATGCGCCTTTTTGGAGTTTCAAAAGGTTCCCATTCACCGTGGATATTTACTGTGGGACCATTGGACTTACGAGGAAGTGAGTAAACATCTTGTTTTGTATTATGTCAAATACGAATACAGCGATTACAAAGTAAACACTACAAACTTCCTTTAAATGAAGGACTACTTACGTTTGATCATTGATAGGCATGTAAAAAGCTGTCCTAATGGTCATTAGCAGCAGCCCGTTAGCTGCACAACAACTCCAGCCACCCTCCTCCGGGGAACGAACTGTAAATTGCTCTCCGCCGGGCGGTTTGCCGATCCGCGACGACAATAGAAAACCGGGTCGTCATGTCAAATAATCCAGGATAGTTATGTGTGATTTTCCGCTTTGAAGACATTGAAACATCACTCGGTTCGGGTTAGCATGTCGGCTAGCTGTCACGCCTTCTGGTTTGTTTACATTCTCCGAAGCCGGGGAAGGGAAATGACATATGTCCGATTTAGGTGTCATAAAATATAGTTCGGGAGGTGCGACAGTAAAGGTGAAGTCGACAGTTTTGACCATTATGGAGTAATTTTGCCATGTCGTCCTGAATAAATGCATTTTTATTATTTCATATTCCATTCAGCACAAGACTGTTATTTGTCATGACCATGCCATTTATTTAGCAATTGGGGAAAATACTTGGATAAAAAGAATATCCTGTAAAAATATTGAAGTAAAGAGAAAGAAACAATGACATTTTGCCGCTCTCTTCGTCGCGTTTTCCTCATTGTGAATAGTTCTCCCTCGACGGGCTGACTGGTCCTTCTCAAGCCATTTATATTGCTATTGGGGAAAAATACTTGGATAAAAAGAATATCCTGTAAAAATATTGGAGTAGAGAGACTGAAACAATGACATTTGGCGGCTTTCTTCGTCGCGTTTTCCTCGTTCTGAATAATTCCCCCTCAATGGGCTGAATAGTAAAATCGATGAGACCAGTCTACCGCTGACGTCATCCACCTGTTGGGGACGCTAAAGCCCTATAATGGTAGGCGTGGCTAACTGGCAGATTAAAAGGCTAATTTCTCGTCATCTGTGCTTTGCTAAATTGTTGTATATAGTCGAATCGTCTCAAAATATGATTCTAATTCACATAATAATGCCATTTAAGACTTTTTTTCTCGTGTCGTATGCTCTTTAAAAATGTATTGTTTTTGTAATCGAATCGTAACCTGTGTATCTAGATACATATCGGATCGGCTTCATGGCAGAGATTCCCAACCCTAATTTAAACCACCCTTATTTCATATTACTACATTTAATTATTTTCTTAAGGCATCTTTAGTATGTTCTGTCTGTATGAATCTAAAAAAAAGAAAGAAAAAAAAAAAAAAAGCTGAAAGCGCACAGTAGTACTTTGGGTGTCAAATTCGCCTCTTGTTGAACGTTTCGCTGGTGTAGCACATTTTGGCAGAACACCGGTTTTGTCATACTCTCGTCTCGTCTCATCCCGTGTTTCCTGTTCATTTGTCTTTTGCTGCTTGTTTTGTTGAAAAATCGACAGTGCTTTGCTCCTCATTAATGTTTCTTTCGGGTTCAAATTGAAAGGTTGAACAGATGACATGTTTATGTTGCTAGAGTCAAACTCTGAAAGTCCGGCAGCATAACCATGTGACGTCACCAACCTGCGACGTCAACAACAATGGCGATCTACTAGTTAAACTAATTTTACAAATTGAATAAAAACGAAAACATCAAGAGGAGTTTTCATATCAAATTATTTTAACTCATAATAATGTTTATCTTTTAAGAACTACAAGTCTTTCTAAGAATTAAATATTAGGGCTGCAGCTATCGAATATTTTAGTAATCGAGTAATCGACTGAAAATTCTATCGATTAATCGAGTAATCGGATAAAACATTTTTTTTTATAGATAAAGAGCAATTATACATATACATGAGAAAAAAAGACATTTAATCCAATATTGAACCATTATAAGTCAATCAGTGTCTTTATTTTCGATGTACATTGTTGAAAACAGCCAACAATTGCATCTCAGATGTGACTAGAAAAAAAAATACACAGCTTTCATTCAAAAAACTTCTAGATCTTATAAAAAAATATATACATATATATATTTCTTACCTAAAAATGTAATTAGGCTGGATAACACATATCACTTGAAAGCTATGTGTTTTTCCCACGTGTTTCAATTTAGTTTCCATTTTTGTCAAGCTATTTTTAAGTTAAGTTTTAAGTTAGTCTAAACTGTAAGTACTGGTTGGATTTTGAGCTTTTGCAGTGTTCAAAATAAATGTATGATACCTGCTGTATTGGAGCACATTTATTCAGCAATGACTACTGAGCTAAAACTGACAGTTAGCTTTATTATGTTTTAATTTTACACCCTCATCACTCTACAGCGCTGTGTTTTTACAGATTAAATAAAGCCTGTATGTAAGACATGTTAGCCACGCATCGACAGTGGTCACAACCAATAGAAACCTAGCTCTCCGAAGGGCTAACGTTACGTGAGCATGTGACAGTAACGTTATATTTATTAGCGATGAGAAGTCTACTGCTTAAAGATCGCGGCTGTTTAATAACGCTGCCCAGACGCGGCCGAGTCTGTCATTTCGCATCTAGTCTTAAATGCATGCGATATCTATGAGACGCATCGGACACTACCTGCTACCAAACTAGCATCATGCAGGCGTAGTTTTTAGCAACGTCGGCGTAGTTTGTAGCGGCTGTCGGCTGCAGTAAGTTTTTATTTTTTTTTTATTGCTTCTTCCTCTACGCACGTGACGTCAGCGCGTTGTCCCGCATTAAAAGTAGTCCGGGCAAAACGGGATGCTTAGAGCTGGCATAATTAAACGATTCCTCGAGGTGAATAAAATTACTCGGATCAGTTTTTAAACTCGAGTTACTCGAATATTCGTTTCAGCTCTAGAATGAATACGAACCCATGGAAATGAAAGTGATCTATCACTCTATCTCAGATCATAGATCTAAAAAAAAAAAATTAGGGGTTCAATCTCAGTAATCACATGTTACATTTTAAATAGAACATAACATGGTGCTGATGGAAACTGAAGATGTTGAAAGATTTTGAACAGTACCTCAAGCAGATCAATGTTGTTGTTTTTTTAAGTGTTTTCAAACAGTTTATTACACCCCAGGGGAGGTAAACTGGAATAGTAAGGATACATAAGAAAGAAAATTGCACATAATGTGCATTAAAATACACAATATGGCTCTCCGTGTCGGGCCTTCAGTTGACCTGACCAAACTGTTCATACTGCCACTGTTATGTTGCAGTTTTAGAAACCACATAAGCCTTATAACAGCATGCAACACACTTGACACATAAAAAAGATACATTGCGCGCAACAAAAATTAGGGGTGTGATAAAATATTGAAATGGTCGTGATACTTTGTATCCAAAAAGGGTATCGATATGCTCCTGCCAAGAATCGAGATATAGTTTTAAAAAGGTGTCAATGTTTAAAAAAAAAAAAAAAAAAAAAAGGGGGGGGGGTGTTGGTACCAAAATCTTCCACCATAATAGTGTCTCAGTTAACTCTAAGGCTGCATTGACGGTGCTCGATGCCCAATCCATTTAGACTGAACGTTTGTTTATTCGAAACCAGAGCATTCAGTCATTCAGTCCAATTTTCAGGGCATTTACAGGTCACTTGCTGTTCATTTTCATTTTAGGGCTTTTACAGGTCATTTCCTATTGAATTTGAGTCACTGCCTATACATTTGGGTGATTCCCAGGTCACTTCCTGTTCTGAAACTTAAAATAAACAGGAAGTGACCCATAAAATACCCCCAAAATCAACAGGAAGTAACTGAAAATCAACTGGTAAATGACCTTAAATGGCCCAAAATTACCTCATTGCCTGGCATTGGCTGTCACTGAGGGCCATAGACGTTCAATCCGTTTGAAGTGGGAAGGATGGCAGCGAATGAACGAAAGTTCATTCGCTGCCACCCTCCCAGTTCAAATGGATTGGACGTCTACTAGAGATAAACTTATTCCAATTAACAGCAGAAGCTTGTCTTTCTGTTTATTAGTTTTTTGTAGAATATCCTAAAATGATTTCCTAACCAATGTATCGATAATCGTTGTATACCCATATCGTGAGATCGTTATCGCCAGCTTTATTCATGTATACAGATCACCACATATGTGTATTGTTAGTTGAAATCGGCAGTTACAATGGGCTAGCTCCCTGGTAATATGTGATCAATTTTCCATCTGAGTGGTCAGAGAAAACTTTGTTTGCCTCAATATTTATGTAAGTCACACTAACATATAAATATGCACTGGCGCTTCTGATGGCCCTGGGCAGATTAGATTGACATGTAACAAGAAATGTACAAAGTACCGACTCATACAGTGCACGGCACTGATGGATGTTTGTTCCCTAAATTCCCTTGAATGCGTCGATATATTTTAAGTTAAAGTAACGTTTGACACCAAGCATGTTCTTCCCATATTCACATTTCTTTCAGATACAACAGAGACGGGCCTCGCCAAGTGGCTCCAACGAGACAAGCTGCGTGTTTCTCGTTAATCGGCCTTACGCGCTCATCTGCTCCACGGTGGCCTTCTATGTGCCGCTGGCACTTATGGCCCTGGCCTACCAACGCATCTACGTGACCGCCATGAGCCACGTGCGGCAGATCGAGACCCTACATCGTGCCGGCTCCACTCCGGTCACCGGGACGTCGGGCCCTATCATTACCGCGCGCTCGTCCACGTGCTCTGACCCAGAGGACCACTATCACCTTAGGGCGGCCGAGGGAGACTTCTTCCCAGAGCCGGCTCCAGTAGCCAACAGCCGCATGCGCGTTGAGACAAAGGCGGCAAAGACCCTTGCCGTCATTATGGGTTGTTTCTGCTTGTGCTGGGCGCCATTCTTCATCACCAATGTGGTGGACCCTTTCATCCATTACTCTGTGCCCTGGCAGCTATGGACAACATGGTTGTGGCTCGGCTACATTAACTCTGGACTTAATCCATTCCTATACGCCTTCCTTAACCGAGCATTTCGGAGGGCCTTTCTAGTGATTCTCTGTTGTGGGGATGAACGCTTTGTACGGCAGGGAAGCTACTCCTATGGACCTACCCACAGAGTGTGCTCACCAACATCAGTCAATGGGACATCCATGGCATTGAGGTAAAGCCTTTTCATTTTGTTTTTTTTTTCTTTTAGTTTGGTTTGTGTGTGACAAAGGGCACTTTTACACTAGCACTGTTTGGTCCTTTTAAAACGGACCAGAGTTCTTTTTCCCACATAGTCTGCTTCATTTTGTGAATGTGAACGCGCATCAAAACTCTAGTTGGGACCAAACAAATGAACTTTTAAGCTTGTGAATGCAACTGGAGCCGGGTGCGCTTATGCTACATTACGTGCAGCGTCTTCCGGCAGGAGGGAGGTACTTCCTTTCCTAAAATTTTCCAATCAATGAGTGCGCCTTTCTTCCACGTGATGCAGCTCGGAAAGTCCGGTTGGCGGAGTGTCAATACTGAACCTTTTCAACAAGTCTTTTGCAAGTGTATTTGCGAGGTAGCTCAATCTCCAACAGGACCCTGGTTCTTTTCGTCTAATGTGAAAGTGCTCTAATTGAAGTTAATCTTCCACTCAGGCTGACAATTTCAAATTTCTTCTTTGGTTGGTCGCATCAACAGTAGAGCAAAAACTTCAAGATTTTGTGTCTATCACAGCTGATATCTGGCAGGAAGTCGGGTACACTGGGGACAGGTCAGCATCCCGCTGCAAGGCACTTACAAATAAACAGACAGTGTAGAGCAGTGGTCCCCAAACTACGGCCCGCAGGCTGGATACGGCCCGCCTCCAAATTTGCTCCGGCTCCCTAAACATTTTTTTTTTTCTCAATAGTGTTATTTATTTTCTGGCGTTTTTCTGTGAAGAACCCAGAGGGTTATTTGGTTATTATCTATTTAATTAATAGTGTTATTATTATTTATTATTATTAGGGCTGTCAAAATTATCGTGTTAACGGGCGGAAATTAATTTTTTAAATTAATCACGTTAAAATATTTGACGCTTTTAACTAGAGGTGGGAATCTTTGGGTACCTAACGATTCGATTATACGATTCAGAGGCTCCGATTCGATTATAAATCGATTATTGATGTCACCCAAACCACAACCCCCCCCCCCCCCCCCCCCCCCGCTTTTAATGTTTTGTACATTCGTTCCAAAATAGTTTAAAAAAAAAAAATCCTATTAGGCTAAACCAAACTAATATTTCAGTATCAAGTTAATAGTTAAAAACATTAAATAAAATACTCAAGTCCCCAATCTGTATCAGCAGCTTTAAACTACATTCAATTAATTTAATGATGTGAATCAACCGTTAAAGTTGATAAAATTGCTCCCGTTATTCCATAAATTCCCTTCTGTCTACCTAAAACATGTCAGTTTTAAAACTGTTTCATGATTTAAAGATAGATTCAAGTCAAGATTTTGCCGATTTAGGAGTACTTTAGATAAAAAATGAATTAGGTTCGCTACAACAGAGCCTTCTAGAGAAGTTTACTGCTTTAAGATGGCGGCTGTTTACAACGCGGCAACTACTAAACGGCAAGTCTGTGACTTTGCATCTAGTTCTCTTTATATGGTCTAACACCGCCGTCGTCTGTCATTTAGCATCTAATTCTACATATATGTGATATCTACTATAGCCATATGTGGCCGTATGTTTGTAGCAACTAGCAACTGGGCGTTGTTTGATCCAGCTGTCGGCCGCAGTCAGGTATTTTTATTTTTATATCTAGCGGCATAATTTGAACATGATATTTGCTCTCGGTCCGTTCCTCATTGCGTCCCGAAGACCGCGCTGACTGTGTTTTAGTTTGCTTTACCTGGTATAATTCAATAATCGGAATTTGGATGTTTGTGAATCGTTCTCGACTCTTCCATGGCCGAATTGTGAATAATCTAAGAATCGGAAATTTTGCACGCCTCTACCTTTAACGCACATGCCCCGCTCAAACAGATTAAAATGACAGCACAGTGTCATGTCCACTTGTTACTTGTGTTTGCGGTGTTTTTTCACCCTCTGCTGGCGCTTGGGTAATTTTATGGGTATACACAACATGAGCGTTGTGTAATTATGGACATTAACAATGGCGAGCTACTAGTTTATTTTTTGATTGAAAATTTTACAAATTTTATTAAAACGAAAACATTGAGAGGGGTTTTGATATAAAATTTCAATAACTTGTACTAACGTTTATCTTTTAAGAACTACAAGTCTTTCTATCCATGGATCGCTTTAACAGAATGTTAATAATGTTAATGCCATCTTGTTGATTTATTGTTATATTAAACAAATACAATGTTGAATGTTTACTGTATATCCGTCTTGTGTCTTATCTTTCCATTCCAACAAAAATTTACAAAAAAATATGGCATATTTTATAGATAGTTTGAATTGCGATTAATTACGATTAATTAATTTTTAAGCTGTGAGTAACTCGGTTAAAAATTTTAATCGTTTGACAGCCCTAATTATTGCATTATATTGGTATTTTTATTTTATTTACTTTTGTTCCGTGAAGAATCCAGAAAGGGTTATTTGGTTATGGCTTTCTGAAAAACAATAAATTTTTACATTTAGGCACTCCTGCAATCGTCACACTTTTTCTGTTACGAACTGACCCGGCCCCTCATCAGAGAAGGGAAAAGTTATATGGCCCTCACAGGAAAAAGTTTGGGGACCCCTGGTATAGAGTCTTCAAATAACATACTGTAAAATGTATTTTTTAAATGTCACTTGAGCATGGGAAGTACATGGAAGTCCTGCGCAGGATGACCTTTGGCGTGTAAGACTAACGGCCTCTACTAGAACGTCTCAACCAAATTTTTCGTGGAAAAGCACAGTACTGTGTAGCCTAATTTGAATGTGCAAATGTGCATTTAAAGGATAGTATGTCAATAGACATAAAAGAACAAACTGTTCTGTCCCAGGACAGGTCAAGTATCAACTTCTTTTACAGTCTTCCATTGTGAACACTTTGTATTTATTTATCTTTATTTACATTGTTTTAAGGCCCGAAGACCTTTATTTTAACTTCCAGCTGCTACAAGCAGAGGATCATTCAGGATTTAAAACAAACAAAATTCAAAAAAATAAAGTCACAGAATGAAAGTACAAGTAGATAGCCCAGTAACTGCAATATTGATGAAATTTATCTTCCAATTCTTTTTTTTTTCTGTCACAGCTCATGCAGACACTGGATGGTCAACAGGTCAATCTCAAGGAAAGCACATGTGTGCATGTGTGTCGCTGCTCTAACTGATGTCTGCTCGGACAAATGACATTGTCTTATATCACCCAAGACTCTTATTTGTGAAGCTGACTTTTGTGACAAAAAATATAATGAAACTTGCAACACATGCAAATGGCAATTGGGAAACATACAATTTCTTAAGCAATGCAAACATAGTGGGACACTAAAAAAGCTAAAACATGAATTTACAGCACATGTAAACACTAATAAAATGTCTGTTTATAACTTAGTGTCTTGAAATAAACATTGATCATTTTATTCTGCCACTATGTACTAACAGTGCACATAAGTCTGACAATGACTTTGTTAGTAATGCCAGCACATGTACTGTGGCTGGTCCACCTGTGTAATGGACTGCCAATGTTGGGTCACCATAGCAATGAAAGAGATGCTACTTTTTTACAATCCAATGTAACTTCGCAAAGCCTTTTCTTGTCAGTTAGTAGATTTAGCGACGTATTTGAATATTTAACCCTGGTTATCTGATATTTTTCATCGTAATAATGAGCCCTAGCTAAACACTGCTCTCTTTCAACTCAGGATTTTGGTGGTTGTTAGTGGCGATGACTCAGTTGACAGCTGTGTTTGTGTTGCCTTCTTCAAGTGAAGAGGATGATGGAGGACGGGAGTCGCTCGCGTCTGGATTGTTTAACTTTAACACTAGCACTAAACTGACGCAGATGAGACAAAAGCAATTGCATACACACTTGCACATTCCTCAAGAAGAAATACGCTCATGTGAAATATATATAAGCGCAAATATTTCAATGAAGGAATGACTAAGGTTGAATAGGGATCCTATTGTGATCCCACAAATCACAACTGAGCCTCATTTAACGGGAATAAGGGTGTACGTTATGTCCTGTAGCTACTGTACTTCCTTTTTAGGTTTCACACATCATCACTGTCATCTCCAACTTACTCACCAAATGATCTTTAATCTAATAAAATTCCAAAGCACTGGAATAGATTTTTCTGCATGGAAAATGACCAGAGCTAGCACTCTCGCTGTGCTAGCTAGCTCACAATTGGACAGTGTTGTCTACAAGTCCAGGTTCCACTTTGGATGAAATATACCGTATTTTTCGGACTATAGACAAGTTTCCTGAGCAAAACATGGGTGCCATTTTTGACAATTTCTACCTCCCGGTTTAGACAGAACAACATGAAGTGCCGTTAAAGTAATCAATGTGGAGACAAAGAGAGAGCGGCAAAATCAAACCAGAGGAACCCTCTAAATCTCTAAAAATGGATTCAGCACTATGTAGATGAGACTCCGAGACTTTCTGTGCTGTGCATGAACTCCTGTAAGCGCATTTGTATAGTTTATGGTTGGAAGTGGAATTTTTTCATCAGCGACCAGCTAGTAGCTACAATTCGCCAGTGTGGATCTACCTTGCCATACGCCTTAAATCAAAACCGGGAGCAGACAATAAGTTAAGGATGTGCTTTAAACCTAATTAATGATCCACCAAACAATTATATGTTTGTTCTTATCACTTCGTTGATCATTTGTGGACAAAATTATAACAACCTGTGCAGCCTGTTTTAACGTGAGGAGTAGATTGATACGCTGGCCACTTGAGTGACCAAAATGAGGCGAAATTACAATTAATATTACAGTTGCCCAATGCAGAAGGGCTGACACAGATTTTGTTGTTACAAGGCAATACTACAAGTTATGTACATAAAAACATAAATTGTATGTCATTCTTTTTTATTGCAGATATTGATCGCAATAAAACATTTGGACAACATGATTCCATTTCTTGTTTTATTTAAAACAATTGGTGCATGTGCAAAGCAGGTCAATATATAACAATTTCTAAAGTTATTAGAAAAATATTAACGAAGGTGGAGCCTTCCATCATCAAGGTAGAACGCACGTAGTCTCGATATATACAGTGCCTTGCAAAAGTATTCGGCCCCCTTGAATCTTGCAACCTTTCGCCACATTTCAGGCTTCAAACATAAAGATATGAAATTTAATTTTTTTTGTCAAGAATCAACAACAAGTGGGACACAATCGTGAAGTGGAACAACATTTATTGGATAATTTAAACTTTTTTAACAAATAAAAAAAACTGAAAATTGGGGCGTGCAATATTATTCGGCCCCTTTACTTTCAGTGCAGCAAACTCACTCCAGAAGTTCAGTGAGGATCTCTGAATGATCCAATGTTGTCCTAAATGACCGATGATGATAAATAGAATCCACCTGTGTGTAATCAAGTCTCCGTATGAATGCACCTGCTCTGTGATAGTCTCAGGGTTCTGTTTAAAGTGCAGAGAGCATTATGAAAACCAAGGAACACACCAGGCAGGTCCGAGATACTGTTGTGGAGAAGTTTAAAGCCAGATTTGGATACAAAAATATTTCCCAAGCTTTAAACATCTCAAGGAGCACTGTGCAAGCCATCATATTGAAATGGAAGGAGCATCAGACCACTGCAAATCTACCAAGACCCGGCCGTCCTTCCAAACCTTCTTCTCAAACAAGGAGAAAACTGGTCAGAGATGCAGCCAAGAGGTCCATGATCACTCTGGATGAACTGCAGAGATCTACAGCTGAGGTGGGAGAGTCTGTCCATAGGACAACAATCAGTCGTACACTGCACAAATCTGGCCTTTATGGAAGAGTGGCAAGAAGAAAGCCATTTCTCAAAGATATCCATGAAAAGTCTTGTTTAAAGTTTGCCACAAGCCACCTGGGAGACACACCAAACATGTGGAAGAAGGTGCTCTGGTCAGATGAAACCAAAATTGAACTTTTTGGCCACAATGCAAAACGATATGTTTGGCGTAAAAGCAACACAGCTCATCACCCTGAACACACCATCCCCACTGTCAAACATGGTGGTGGCAGCATCATGGTTTGGGCCTGCTTTTCTTCAGCAGGGACAGGGAAGATGGTTAAAATTGACGGGAAGATGGATGCAGCCAAATACAGGAACATTCTGGAAGAGAACCTGTTGGTATCTGCACAAGACCTGAGACTGGGACGGAGATTTATCTTCCAACAGGACAATGATCCAAAACATAAAGCCAAATCTACAATGAAATGGTTAAAAAATAAACGTATCCAGGTGTTAGAATGGCCAAGTCAAAGTCCAGACCTGAATCCAATCGAGAATCTGTGGAAAGAGCTGAAGACTGCTGTTCACAAACACTCTCCATCCAACCTCACTGAGCTCGAGCTGTTTTGCAAGGAAGAATGGGCAAGAATGTCAGTCTCTCGATGTGCAAAACTGATAGAAACATACCCCAAGCGACTTGCAGCTGTAATTGGAGCAAAAGGTGGCGCTACAAAGTATTAACGCAAGGGGGCCGAATAATATTACACGCCCCACTTTTCAGTTTTTTATTTGTTAAAAAAGTTTAAATTATCCAATAAATTTTGTTCCACTTCACGATTGTGTCCCACTTGTTGTTGATTCTTAACAAAAAATTAAAATTTTATATCTTTATGTTTGAAGCCTGAAATGTGGCGAAAGGTTGCAAGGTTCAAGGGGGCCGAATGCTTTTGCAAGGCACTGTATCTATCAACGTACTATAAGTCTTGTTGTGAGGCATATCAAGTTGTCTTCCCTTCCCTAACAGCGTTTTCCACCTGTAAGCAAACGAACAAAAAACTTGCATTTATGCGTTTACAATAATTGTGCCATCCTACACGCAACAGGCTAGGAGCAGATAGCATGTGTTGCAACCACAGCAGTACAGTAGCTGTAGTAAAGAATATTAAACATCATCATAATTCCAATCATCATCGTAATAACAATACTAAAGACAACAATTCGTTTCATGTTCAAGATTTTAGCTTTAGTATTTTTTGAGCACCGGGCACATGAAAATGCAGGGGGAAGAAAGAACATACCTTCCATAACACAGCGGCAACAGGGCTACATAAACAACCGTTTTTTGTGGTGGCACGGGCTTGGTTCCACATCTGCCTTCATGAACACTTCGTCCATCCATTTCATGATGATGGCAGATAGATGCGGCATTTCCAAATGATCTTTTTTGAGGAATTTTGATGGATAATGTTACTCCAGCTCTACTGTTGTTTTGGATGAGAAAGTGTAAAACAGAAGTCGCGAGCAAACATGCGGAAGTACCTCGGAAACGTGTTTATAAGTTGCAGGTTTTTTTTTTTTTTTTTTTTTTTTTTCATAATTTGTCTGGGGGTCAGACTTATAATAACGTGTTAAAAATTTCACACATATCATTACACACGTTATTTTCACACTAAACCGTGCACGTTCTCAATATGTTGTTTATGCGTCATGTTGCGTTAGCATACTATACATTTATTCAGCCTGTTGTTCTCTATTCTATTTTTATTTTAAATTGCCTTTCAAGATGACGTGGTGTTCTTGGTGTTGGATTTTATCAAATAAATTTCCCCCAAAAATGCAATTTATACTCTGGTGCGACTTAGATGTGTTTTTTTTCCCTCTTCATTGCCCATTTTTTTATTCCGAAAAATGTGGTAGATACACCCTCAGCTACAAAGCTATAATTTTGGCCTCGCAAATTAAGTTTGTTGACCCTGCTTATGCACCAGCATAGTAATGAACAGTGTTGTTAATCTTACTGAAAAAAAGTAATTAATTATAGTTACAAATTACTTCTCCCAAAAAGTAATTGCGTTAGTAACTCAATTACCTGAATGTAAGAGTAATTAGTTACTTGGCAAAGTAATTGGTGATAATTACTTTTTTTTTTCCCTCAAAAAAAAAAAAAAAAAAAAAAAAAAAAAAAAAACATTGGCCACACTATGTGAAGTTTTTTGTGAAGGTTTTTGGTACAATTGGCCCGAGCCCAATTCTTTACCCTAATTTACCCTTTACCCTGAATCAACTGTTAAAAGTTGTTAAAATTGCTCCCATTATTGCATTTGTTCCCTTCTCTCTACTTTCGACATATGAAAGTTTTAAAACTGTTTCATCATTTAAAGATAGATTCAAGTCAAGATTTTGCCGGTTTAGAAGTATTTTAGATAAAAAGTTACTTAGGTTCGCTAGGAAGGTTCTCTACAACAGAGCCGTCCTAAAAAGTCTACTGCTTTAAGATGGCGGCTGTCTACTAACGCATTTAGTGCCATGCAGTGTTGTTAATTTTACTTTAAAAAAGTAATTAATTACAGTTACAAATTACTTCTCCCAAAAAGTAATTGCTTTAGTAACTCAGTTACCTGAATGTAAGAGTAATTAGTTACTTGGCAAAGTAGTGATATTTTTTTTTTTCTCCAAAAAAAAAAAAAAAAAAAAAAAAAAACAGGTCACACAATGTGAAGCTTAAAGGGCTTGGGGGACAATTGGCCCAAGCCCAATTCTTTACCCTCCACTTAACTAGACACAAGGGTATTGCGATAACTAGCTAGTAACCTTTGCTATGTGTGGAAGTCATTTAAAGTTGTGAATCAATCGTTAAAGTTGTTAAAATTTCTCCCGTTATTGCATTAGTTCCCATCTGTCTACTTTAAACATGTGTAAGTTTTAAAATTGTTTCATCATTTAAAGATAGATTTAAGTTAAGATTTTGCCGATTTAGGAGCATTTTAGATGAAAAAAAATTACTTAGGTTCGCTAGGAAGGATCTCTACATCAGGGCCTTCCTGAGAGGTCTACTGCTTTAAGATGGCGGCTGTTTACAAACGCATGTAGTCCTTAAAACATGTTGGCAATGCAGCAGTGTCTGTCATATGCATCTAGATCTATAATATGATATCTACCGTGTCATGTGGGCGTAGTTTGTCGGCTATGGCTGCAGTCAGGTATTATTGGAGCCATCTAGCATCGCGGTTGCAACGGCGTCTTCCCCACTCCTGCTCTGCTCTCGTCCCCGTGAGTCCGTTTCTCTCAGACTTTTTTTTATTCAACCAACTTAGTAACGCATAGTAACGCACGCCTTTCCCGCCTCAGTAACGGTAACGGCGTTGCCAAGATGAGAAAAGTAATTAATTAGATTACTCATTACTGAAAAAAATAACGCCGTTAGTAACGCCGTTATATTGTAACGCCGTTATTAACAACACTGGTAATGAATATGGATTGAACTATTTAACCACTTCATTGAATGTAGTGTAAATTGGTTAATGGGAAAAGCTGTCGGTTCTAGTCATATTTTGTAAGTTTTATGCAGTCGCGATGGTAGTTCATGCTATTGAGTATGATATCAGTGCGTACATATCAAAATTGTTATCAAGGTCCAACTCAAAACGAAAAGCACAAATCATTGATTATATACAACCCACATTTACTTTCGAATATAAATTCATCTCAACATTGAGCCAGCGTTTCACAGATGGTTGTTTTGTGTAACTTTTAACATTAAATGTATTTAATGAATGTAAATTGGTTGTATGTTGGGTAATTGAGTTACAAAAAATTAGTGCTGTCAAATTTATCGCGTTAACGGGCGGTAATTAATTTTTAAAATTAATCACGTTAAAATATTTGACGCATTTAACGCATGCAAGGAATTACCCGCCCATGCATTGCCTCAAACAGTTTACAATGACACCGTTTTTGCACATTGAGAACAAAAAGGCAGAGAAATGCGAGTGGACACAGGCATTCATTGGACTGCGCCTTTTATTGGCATAAGCGTTGGCAACTCTTTCACAACAAACATAACTATTGTGGTGAGCGACGTGGGACACAATGACAGGAGACGTTTTTTCTTAACACGCTTTATTGAACACAACGCAGAACATATTCCATTTGCAGCCACCACTGACAGTCATGGTTGCCCAATTTCCCATCATGCATTTGGGCGGAACAGTTAAGTCACTACAGTATCATTTAGTGAAAGCACAACAAAAATAATATTTCTATCTCTCCCAAAAAATAATGTTCACAAAAAGAAAAGTGCTCAATGCAAAGAAAATTGGCATTCCCAATCAAAATAGCTATGCAAAATACACATAAAACTTACTCAGACTTTGCCTTGGCTAGATCTCTGGTTAATTTAAAACTCGCCATTGACACGTTGTGGTGTATTTCAATCACTATCTTACATAGTTAAAGACACTGTGAAAGAACGGCGGGGAGCCCATGTGATCTCGGCGACGTCAACAATGGTGAACTATTAGTTTATTTTTGGATTGAAAATTTTACAAATTTTATTCAAACGAAAACTTTAAGAGGGGTTTTAATTAGGGCTGTCAAAATTATCGCGTTAAATGGCGGTAATTAATTTTTTTATTAATCACGTTAAAATATTTGACGCAATTAACGCACATGCCCCGCTCAGACAGATTTAAATGACAATACAGTGAAATGCCCACTTGTTAATTGTGTTTTGTGGAGTTTTGCTGCCCTCTGCTGGCGCTTGGGTGTGACTGATTTTATAGGCTTCAGCACCCATGAGCATTGTGTAAGTAATTATTGACATCAACAATGGCGGGCTACTAGTTTATTTTTTGATTAAAAATGTTATAAAATTTCTCTAACTTGTACTAACAATTATCTTTTAAGAACTACAAGTCTTTCTATCCATGGATCGCTTTAACAGAATGTTAATAATGTTAATGCCATCTTGTTGATTTATTGTTATAATAAACAAATACAGCCCTTATGTACAGCATGTTGAATATATATATCCATCTTGTCTTATCTTTCCATTCCAACAATAATTTACAGAAAAATATGGCATATTTTATAGATGGTTTGAATTGTGATTAATTAATTTTTAAGATGTAATTAACTCGATTAAAAATTTTAATCGTTTGACAGCCCTAGGTTTTAATATAAAATTACTATAACTTGCACTCAAATTTATCTTTTAAGAACTACAAGTCTTTCTATCCGTGGATCCCTTTAACAGAAAGAATGTTAATAATGTTAATGCCATCTTGTGGGTTTATTGTTATGATGAACAAATACAGTACTTATGTAAAGTATGTTGAATGTTTATGTCTGTCTTGTATCTTATCTTTCCATTCCAACAATAATTTACAGAAAAAATATGGCATATTTTAGAGATGGTTTGAATTGCGATTAATTACGATTAATTAATTTTTAAGCTGTTAACTCGATTAAAAATTTTAATCGTTTGACATCCCTAAAAAATGTATGATAAATTTAAATCAACTAATGGCTTAACTGTCGCAAAATGAAACACATTTGCTTCATTCATCAAAAAAAAAAAAAGGAAAACAAAAAGAAAAAAAAGGGGGGGGGGGGAAACCTACCATTGGATGCTGTGCGTTATTGCTGAGATTTTAACAGCATCTTCCATGTGGTCTGAAAAGTGCAGGAATATGTTGAGCCAAATTCCACAAGAAAATCACAGGTTAAACAAAAATAAGAATAAAATAAAAAGGTAATTGGAGTTTTAAACATGAAACCAAGCAAAAAGGACCTGATGAAAGCTACCTCTTTTATGTGTGTCAGATTTCTGCTTGGAAACATAACAAACTACAACTCGGTGTGTCAAAGTCTTCCTGTGGCACTAAATCTACTTCATTGGCTCCCATACTGAATTTACCTTTTGGCCTCGCAGTGACATCATCACCGACATCCATGGGCTTCCTCTCTGCTGTTTCGTGGTGACGCTGTAGATTCAGATCAGAAACAGATCCCTGCGCTAAAATACACACAACGCTGCCATTTGTCCTCAAAGTGGAGCAAATGAAAATAAAAGTCATGAAGAGCATAATCATAATGGTTGATGCTGCTTTTAACAATGTACATGTCCATTCCCAAACTCACCTTTCTGTGGAAAGATGGACACCAAGACTTTTCTGCCTCCTGACTACTGTCTTTGCAGACATGAGCAAGAAACTGTACTATCACCTCACCTATGATAGCTTGTAAAACAGTTGTATTTGACCATTTCTATGCTACTTATCCAGAGTTGGGTCGTTTGAAACTTGAAGCCATGTAACTGCTTGATGGAGAAGTATTTAACCGGTCATCTTTTGTGGAGCAACGACGCTTGGATAAAACACACAGATCACTCTAGTGTAAACGGTGCAGTCAGTGATTTATTATGAGGCATCTAGAATTTATTGTTGTTTGATTGAAAGCAATGTCCTCCAGCTGATCCACTGTAAATCTTTCTTCCTCGCTCTCTTGCTCAGATTCCGTCACCCTTTTCTTCTTCTGTTGAAATATTTGGAAAATGTTGCATCATAATTAATTAGAATGCAAGGAATTTTTTTCATGTGTGGCTTTTAGTCCCTTGATTCTGTGGCAGTGATATAATAATGAAAAAACATTTACTTTTTCTACTATGCTGAATCAACACAGTGCACGGCAAAAACAGACCTCCTTAAAACTAGTTAAATTCCCTTGTTTTCAGTGTAAATCTACCAAAAATTAGTGAAATTGAAGCCAGTGCTTCAAGTAAATTTTACTCAGATTTCTTGAAATAAGAAAAATAACTAGCTGTAAATAAGCTTAACAGACTTTTTTTTAAACAATAAATTAGTATATTCAATCTTAAAAACATTGTGAAATGTTAAATGTACTTAATTCAATAATAGATTTTGTTCAAAACATTATTTGAAAGCAAATTGTTCTTGATTTCGCTGAAAAATTACCAACTTTTAGATGTATGGGCTTAATAAGAACAAATAGTAATATTAAAGTAAGTGGAATATGATGCATTAAAGTGAATCACTGATAGAAAGACTTGTAGTTCTTAAAAGCCAAATGTTAGTGTGAGTTAAAAGAATTTGATATTAAAACCCCACTTGATGTTTTCGTTTCTATACAATTTGTAAAATTAGTTTAATACAGTAGATTGCCATTGTTGTTGACGTAACAGGGCGGTGACGTCACTGGACTACGCTGCCGGGCTTCCACAGTATGACTAGCGACATAAACATGTCATCTGTTCAGCCCTTTCAATTTGAACCCGAGAGGAACATTAATGAGCAGGACAACAATGCTGATATTTCACAAAATAAGCAGCAAGCGCAAAATGAACAGGAAAGACGGGACGAGACGAGACGAGAATAGGACAAAACCATTCTGCCAAAGTATGCTACAACGGCGAAACGGGCAGAACATACTAAAGATGCCTTAAGAAAATGTCAAGTTCAAAAATAGACCCTGAGGTAGACATTTGTAAAATTACCCAAAAATAAGGAGAGAAGACACTCAGTTTTCTTGGCCAAGGAGAGCAAAGAGGGACCAGACAAAGGAATGCTAGATTACGCTGTATAGTCACCAAAATTGATCTAAGGAAAAAACCCTCTTTGCTGTTTTTATTAGGGGTTTGTCCTAACACAGAAGGATGCCGCCCTGAAGGGAGGGGGAAAGCAAGCTGGAGACACCCATGTGATTTTGGTTGGCTATGTGTGAGCATGTAGGCGGAACTAACTTAATACACGTGTGTAAGCAAAGGCATAGGTAAAAAATGGTCAGAATGACCCAGACACTTCATTTATGCAACGCTGCGGCTATGGAAGATGTCCTCGAATGGAAAATTGTCCTCAAAGGTCTAGACGAAAGTCCAGACGCCAGGTGCTGAAGATGTCCCGGAAGGTCTAGTTACGCAATGATGCGGCCATGAAGCAAGGCAGTTGTCATCCCGACCCTCTTTACTCTTTGTAACACTTAAACATTATACTACAACCTAGTATAGCAAGCAATAATCATTTACAGGTTATATCAATAAGAAAAAAATATGGCAATATGTATTATGTATGGTATATATGAGCACAAGCAAATATTCAATCAATCAAGCAAATATTCAATCAATCAACCCTCGATAATTACCTCAACAGAAAACACTTAAAAGTAATAATATCAAATAAGGGTGGTTTAAATACACTACGTGACTAAGTTGGTCAACAGATCAACAATATGCTTTAAAGCTATCACAAGAAAACAATGCTTAAAAGTATGAGAGGGAAACACATGCAAAAAGTATTTTGAGGCAATGAAAAGGTAATAAAAGGTTCAATAAAAACACAAATAGTAAGTACTCACCGCTTTTAGCCGGTGTGCACATGTGTTGGAAGTCTCGCTGCGTAAAAAACCAAGGCAAGCAACGAAAGGATCGAGAATACAAACTGTCAAAAGGCAGCAAGTCAATATCTTGGCAACCTGCCTAGGATCGGTTTAAAGATACTGCTGATGAGGAGGAATTGGATGCAGGTACGACGTCGGGAACTCATCCCACGCTCTGTAACAAAACAATCTGACCAGCAGCAGGATGTGACAAAATCATGCCAGTCGTCATACTAGCTTCGCTTGCTAGCTAGTACAGCTTTTCTTCCAATACAGGCCAACTACGTCATCACCCTGAGCGTCGATTGCGTGCATAAAACATGACACCCTCCTTAAGTTAAAACATGTACTAAATATTATAGATTTTTAAATCAATGGCAATAGTTTGTTTTCTATTAACATATTTTAGTAAAAAAAAGAACAATTGTGGCCTATTAGAGCCCACAAGTATTTAAGTCCGAGGTTCCGTTTAATCTGTTAACTAGTCTTTAACATTCAAACCAAGATAGAGAAATTGTTTGACTAGATTTAAGCAAAATAATCTGATTAAGAAGTTATAAAATTGCAATGTGGGCATGTGGTTAGCACTTCTGCCTCATAGTCTTCAAGTCAGGGTCATGCATGATGTTTTCATTCAAGACTCAAAACGTTGCTTAGGTGAGTCATGATTCAGCAATTGTAGACCACCTATAAAGCTCTAACAAGTCCATAGAATTAAACCGTAATCCTCCTCTTATCCAAACGTTTTCCACTGAAGAGAACCGAGCTGAGTAGTTTCAATATGTTCGGAATGAACTTAGACATCTTTCTTGAGAGCTGATGATTAATTGGCTCTAAGCTATAGCCTCTGTGAATGCAGCTTCGGGACTTTCGCCTCAGCTGACCGATGGCCCCAGAGATACACTGCCGAAAACAACACAGAGAGCTAAAATAAATCTCTAACTTCATTTAAGTCTGCTGAACTTCTGCCGGTTGCATCACATTTCTTGCCAGGGTCCTGACTGGGGCTCAGAGGGTTTGCGCTATCGTACGTTCCCATCATTCGGAGAGCTGCTCGAATTACCAATGTTGCTACGCTGTGTCTCTCGCAGCTAATCTTGTTAAGAACACAAGTGAGATGAGCAGAAATGAATGTGCGATCTGTTATGACATAAAATATTTGATGTCGGCGCATAGGCGCGATTTTGGATTTTGTGACCGATTTACCCGCAGATAGATATTTGAGGGTAAAATAATACACTTCGGGAAAAAAAATCACAATAATTTGTTACAGTAACAAATTAGTTTGTCTCAGTTGTATTCATACTTTGGTTAAAATCTTTTTTTTTTCTTAATGATAAAGTGTTACTTTGTCCATAATGTATCTTTCCCATAACCTGTATTGAATTTTATGTCTTCTAAAGATGCACCATAATATCGGTCGATAATGGCAATTATGACGTCAGACAGATAATCCAGATAAAACCTATAATGCAATCCGATAATTATATACTTTATATAGCCTCCAAATGTACACAATCGACACAGTTTTGACAATTCTGCTCCACCGCCTCAACCCCTCCTCCATCTGAAGCCCCTGATGCATGAGTGACGCGTTACACGACATGGTTGAAGCAGTTGGATATCATGGCGGCTCTGTCACACATGTGGCTTGACTTTTCCGTGAGTGAAACAAGTGACGCTCTCGCCATCTGCAAAACATGCACTGCAGAAGTTGCACGAGACGGAAAGAAAGCGTCCTCATTTAACACCACTAACCTGATCAGCCATTTAAAGCTACATCATAAAGATTTTTGGAATGAACACAAGGCTGCCGCTAGCGCGAAGGCTAAAGCTAATCAGGCATGAAAATCACTCACCTTTCGGCGAAATTTGCCGTTTTGAAGTCAGAAAGGGTGACCTACGTGAATTGTGTAGATCCGAGGAGAAAATTTTTAGGGGTGGGGTGGGGGGATCGTAAGTCCATCTAACTAACTAACGACAGTTGTTGTGTCCAGTTGTCGTGTCCAGATGTTTATTGATCATCAACACGCTGTAGAATTACAGTTCACACATACAAAATAAGGAAACACATCTATATTAAACACGTGTAAACATTAGCATTGCTACATTGGCACTAACGGGGAAGAAAAGACGACCTACTTTAGCCTGCTATAAAACTTTGGCAGTCTTCTCCAAAACGCGAACTTAAAAGGTGACACTTCAAACATGAAAAATCTCTGGTCAACAGCATTTGCAAACGAAAAAATGAAAAGAAAAAAAGTCTATTGGTGACACCACAAGCAATAATGATAAGTGCTTTTTGCGGAGTATAAAGTTGTTAGCGGTTTAGCGAACATCCTTCCGGTGAACATTTCAAAATAAAAGCACGTCACGTTCGTCATATACACGATTTCTGGAGTAATTCTGAAGTATGTGGGATTAATACGATAATATGTAAATACTATAATACTAAAGAATTTAGATTCTACACTAAGAATAGCTCTAAAATGACACCCCTCTTAAAAAAGATGACTGGCAATGAATATTCTAATTATTATTATAATACTATTATATATAGTAGTATACTATAATAATAATGCTAGATTTTTTTTAAAGAATTGTTTTGAATAATGTTGGAAAGGTGAAGTCAGTATTCTGAATCTGTTTACATTCCATGTTTTCGCACTAGTAAATGCGATAAGTGAAGCATGCACAATATATCGTTTGAACATCTGCATCACACTGTGCAGATGCGCAATAGTCACATTGCAGGACATGCAATTTTTTTTTTCCCCCAACATTTCAACTTTTGTTTTACCTCATAAACGCAGCAAGTGTGCAGATCCTGTATTAAACTGCGTTATATAAATTAGGGCCGATGGCGGCATTTTTCAGACCATCGGAATTGGGTGAAAAGGATAGGGTTTTTATTTAAAAACAACATAAATTCATGTTTTTCTGCTTCATGCTCATACACCGCCACAGCGTCTCGCTCTCCCTCCTGCTAGGCAGAGTGACCAAACTGTTTTTCTTGCTCAACAGTGCAGCTATTCCAAATGGAGCTATCCAAGTTATTTGGTGAAAATGTTCTCATTTTAATATCGCAAACTCCCCAATAATCGCAATGACTGTTTTTTCCAGTATCGTTAAAAAAAAAAAAAAATTCTTAGTCGACTAATCGTAAAAATAGTCGGCTGACGAATTGGGAGAAAATTAGTCGTTTGGGACAGCCCTACCGAAACATATTTCCTCCTCAACCTTCTCACCTTTTTAACCCCTGACCCATTTTCATGCCTGGCTAATAATGGGGAGCGATCGGAGACGCTTTTGACAAGCAGAGACGTTTTGACCGAAGTGATCCGAGAGCCAAAGACCTGGATGACAAAGTTTATAGCCTTCGATGACCAGACAAGTGATGTCAGTCAAGTAAGCATGCTTAACATGATGGTACAGTGGTTAGATGATAATGTCAACATACACCAAACCATACTCCACTCTAGCTATTATCTTATTTTAAAAAAAAATCTAAGTGAACTTGACGCACTGGCAGATAATTTCATGCATTTCCAATAGATTTACACTGAAAACAAGGGATATTTCCTTAATTTTCGGACTATAAACCACTACTTTTTTTCCCTCATTTTGAATCCCACGGCTTATTTGTTGATATATTTGGGTTAATAGGTAACACTTTATTTGACAGCGGCATCATATGATGCCATAAGACCATTATAATTATGACATGAATATGACACAATTATGGGCATTAACGAATGCTTATGACAAATGTCATTAAGTATCATTCGGCAAATTATGTCACCAAACCTCCATTTATGTCCAGCTCGGATCTTTTACATCTATTCGAAAGTGAGATAATTTGCCGGATTACACAAAATGACATCTGTCATAAGCATTCATTGAAGCTCATGGCAGTATCATGTCATAATTATGATGGTCTTATGATAGTTTATGGCGCCACTTTCAAATAAAGTGTTACCAAATACCATAACTAGCAATTAATGAAACAACGAGAAAAGTAATTGAAGACGGAAATAGCGCAGAACCTGAATGTTGATTGGTATTTACTTCTGTAGCACTGCAATGCATGCTAGGAGGCATGTTGGATGAAAACAGTGTGTACAGCAGGTGGCAGCAGAGGTTGGCCGTTTCCCCCAAGGGAGCAGTGATGGCAAATGACGTTTCTTCAAGGAATGAATGGTGGTTTATTTTGTCTTATGACAGTCTTATGATGCCGCTGTCAAATTAAGTGTTCCCGATTAATATCTTTTGGTATAAATATCCTGCAATACAGGGAGGACAGCAGCGGCTTGTTGTCCAATGCGACTATCAATGAACAAATGCCATTTTCGGGTCAAATTTAGTGGGTGTTGGCTTACATTCAAGTGCACCTTATAGTGCGAAAATTATGGTCACTACTTTAAAGGACGTGTGTTTTTGCACCATAGTAATTGGTATATATGTTAAGAATGGTTTACTTTTAAAGGCATTTTTGTGAAACTTAGGGATTTACTCTGTAAGTAATTGTTGCCAAAAGCTTACCATTACACATTCTCATACAATCTTTCATTGTTTAGATTTTGGAATGTACAATTTGTTCACATTTGATGTGGAAAAAGTAGCAATAAACTCTATTTTTGCACAGTAACATTTGCTCTTGTGTATACTTTAAATTTTTACATATATCTTTTAATAGAATTATTGGCTTGACATTATCGGTTATGGGCTGGAAAGAGGTAGAAATTATCGGTTATCGGTTTCGGTTGAAATAGGATTATCGCTAATTTCTTCCATACTTTTTTTTTTTGTCGATCCTACAAACTAGTATGAATTTGGCCTGCCTAAGCCCATTTTAAGATATTTTCTCACCTTCAGCTACAATTTTTTTCCTTTGTAATATCACAGTACAGTCGACTTATGCATTTTTGAAGATGTTATTTTTTCCAACTAGAAACTGCAATTTCTGGAGAAATTACAATGGGGCTTTGCTGCAGTAGATAAAGATCTATAAGGTCACTTCCTGTGGATTAGGGGACATTTCAGGGACACTGTTGAAATAAGGTCACTTCCTGTTGATAATTTTGACGTACATGGCCGTTAGTGGCATTGACATGCATAGTTGTCAATGGCATCAACTTACTTGGGCGCCGGTTGAGTGTCAGTGGACTGTAATGGTAAGTAAATCGCCAAAAATCAAGACCACGCATTTTTCTGCCATTGAAAATGAATGTGAAATTTGGACGTACATAACTGTCAATGGTATGGACGTGCATGGCTGGCAGTGGCATCAAATTACCTGTGTGCCAGTTGAAACTCAATGGAGTGTAATGGTAAGTGTATGGTCAAAAATCAAAACCATACATGTTTTTCTGCCATTGAAAATGAATGGGAAATTTGGACGTACATGGCCGTCAATGTCATGGATGTGCATGGCTTCCAATGGCACTGACTTACATGGGCCCCGTTGAATGTCAATGGGCTGTAATCATAAGTTTTTGGTCAAAAATCTCAAACACGTATGTTTTCCTGCCATTTTAAAAGAGGGTGAAATGTTTGCCGTTTAAATAATGTGATTTGGTCAAAAATTATAGGACTAGATACATTTTGAAAAAGTCCCCAAAAAACCTGCATTTTCCAGGCAAACGGAAAATTTGGGGGGGATCACATAGACTATATTATTATATATACTGTATATGGTGGAAAACACAGACAAGACTGAAACTGTTCTTGCAACCCTCTTTAAAAGAAACTGCTGTATTTTAAGCCAAAACCACTGTTGTGTTTGATAGAAAAATATGTCTATATGCTGCCATAGCAGATTTATGGCGCATTAAGCCCCCAAACTATTTTTGATATGTCCATTTTACCCTGGAAACCCCCGTTTACAGACATCGCGCAACCACTTTTGTTTCAACCCAGCCATAAAACAAAGGTAACAAAGGTAATTAATGATATTATTCAAAATTTCTGTCATTTTTAGCTTAGAATCATTAATTGATGTGTAATATTTCGTTTTTTTTTTTTTTTTTTTTTTAAAGATTTTTTTAAAAATTTCACTCGCATATTTTTTTTTTTTTTTGTTACCGTCACATTTTCTCTGATATGTTAGATGATAAATAATTGATCCAAAAAAAGAAAAATTGAAAAAAAAACGTTAAAAAGTGTAAATATATGAAAAAGAAAATCTTGACCACTCCTGGATGTCTGCGATTTCTGCATCGCGACTCTTGTTGTATTACCATATTTCCCCCATAAAATCCCCCAAAAATCCAGCTGTGGCCATTCATAGCTGTGTCTTGACACTCAGTTGCCACATTTACATGGAGCCAAATATTCCAATTACAATCGGTTTAGATGTTCAAATCGAATAAATGTGTTCCATATAAACACCTCATTCGGAATGAACAGGCCCAAACCGAATGGAATTTCATTCCGATTCACAGGGGTGGAATATTCCTTTTCCCAAACCGATTAGAAGTAAAATTATATCATGTAAACAGGGAAGCGGAATGGTGTCTGGTTGCGTTCTTTCTGCACATGCTCCGTACTGACGTGGTGACGTCACTTGTTGACGTAAGTAACGTCACTTGCAACATGGCTTCCAAGCACACGCACAGCGCACCTAATTGGAGTCCGGCGGAAAGTTTATATCCATGAATCCCTCCACCAGTCCACACAACTTTTTAAATGAACGGCGTGTCATTCTGAAGTGTTGTTTCCACTCGAAAAGTTAAAACAGCAGCTGATCTGACGATCGATCTCCATGTTTTGCAACGTGACGCTTTGTTTTGATTAATCTGCGCATGTCGGACGGCAGTTGTCAAACGTCCTTTCGGAATAAAGGCAGACACATGTAAACGCTGGATCGGAATAGATGAAGTGACATGTAAACAGCTGATCTGAAATTTCCATTCGAAATTATTTGAATCGGTATGAATAAAAGTCAGCATGTAAACGTGGCTAGTGATACATGCTACATGGAGTTTTTGGATCGAAACAAGGTAAGTACGCAATAATATCTTGTTAAAGTCATTGCGTCTGTAATTCTGCTCTCGCGGGCTCTCACCTTCAGATAGGGTTTTGCTGTTTAAATGTTTTTTTTTTTTTTTTAAATGCCCTCCTGTTCAAAAAATTTCTTCCACCAGAAAATTGAGATTTTAAGCTTTTCAATGATGCATCACTCATGCATATCGGACAATTTCAAAATTTGGCCAAATTGGGGGTCTAAGAGCAGAACTTCAAGTCACCTGAGTGTTTTCCGCCATATATATATATTATGAAGTCTATGTGGGTCATTTTAAAAAATTCCCTGCGTCGCACAAAATTTCCGGTCATTTTGATATTCGAATGGTGCCGGTTGGTGAAACGGGTTGGGCTGTGCGGCGTGGCGCGCCGAAGAAACGCCATTCCAAATTTAAAAAAAAAAAAAAAAAAAAAAAAGCAATTTTACTATATGGGCGTTTGCAAAGCCCCATGTAATTATGGGGAAAAACAACACACTGCAAATTTATAACGTCTTAATCAGGTTATTTTTCTTAAATCTAGTCAAATAATTTTCTCCATCATGTAACAGATTAATGCTTCAGATTATTTCATTTACATTAAGTAAATATTATTTGTTCTTATTAAACCCATACATCTAAAAGTTGTTAATTTTTCACCTAAATCAAGAAAAAAATGCTTTCAAACAGTGTTTGAATATGCATTGAATATGAATTTTAAAATTTCGGACATTTCAAAGCCTTTTTAAGATTAATTATATTTAAATGCTTAAAATAAGTTAAAATAAGTCTGTTAAGCGTATTTTCAGCTAGCTATTTTTCTTATTTCAAGAAATCTAAAACTTTTACCTTGAGCCTGTCCTGTCATGCAAAATAGTTTTAAACAATATATGATGCAGTGTTTTAAGAGGCAAGACATGTTTTAGGGTTTAAAATGTCATGAATAAGATTTTCAGGCTGGATTTTCATTGAATTGAATTATCCTGTTCCTGGGATTTAAGTTGAAGCAAAAGGCTTACAGTGGCCAATACAGATCGGAATCACAGAGCATCAGACGACGGTAGATTAAATTAAAATGCAACAGCGGCCAAACGGGGTCACTTCTCATCCCAAATGTTATTAGCAGGTGTCACACTTCTTTCATTACCCTCTTCGGCAGAAGCACACAATATGATCTGTGTGTTCCAAGTTTTTGCTGTTTATTCACATGAAGACATAGACACCGCTCTTTTTGCCCTCTGGAGTTGGCGACGTATTGAGCCGTGAAGGATTTGCTCTATAATTTGTCAAAACAGAATTATGGGCGCCATGCCCCAATTATATCGTTGAGAGTGTCGTCCATTTGACTAAATAAACACCACGCCTTAAAAGTTGTCTCCTTCTCACCTTACAAGAAACACCTAATCGGGTAATGATGGGTTATGGTGGGCATTCTAAAAACCCAGTCGAACAGATAAACGCCTCTTTCCAGTAAGGACTTTTTGGGCTGTGGAGTATGTTAGTTACAAAATGTGTTTTCTGCACAGCTCGTCAACCATCTATGTCGAGTGTTTTGCTGCAGGACTTGCCTCTTGAATGAATAAATGAATGAATGAATGCTTTATTTTGGACATTTGCCAGAAGAAAATAAAAAGAATGAAAGAAAAAGCAAGTAAAAATCAGACAATACTAATGAGACACTTAACAACAACAATAGTCAAGACTATAACATTTATGATAATAATAATAATGAAATGAATTCAGTATGCCCAAAAGGGAGTAGAATGAAGCATTTGCTTATTATGTTCATAATTTGAAGACTTATAAAATTACAGAATATAGTCCACTTTTAAACGAATATATCCTTGTTGGTTGCTACAGTCAGAAGTGTTTGGATTTGTTGAGCCAATTACATATTAACCACAATATAAGTTTATGAAATAAAAACAGTTTCAAGATTGGCTATAGACCCCGCTCACCAACGTCGCACAATGACGTGTCGCTGTATCCGGCCACCATATTGTCCGTCATTGTTTATCTGTATTCTCAATGGTTTCAATTTGTCATGCAATTTATAGTGCAATTTATGGAAGCCCCGGTGCTTCCAGACGCTGTAAACTCATTGGATGCGTTGCATAAAAGGCGTTATGTGAAAAAGCTTCAGTCTCTCCATTCGCCAGATCCATATTTGATGTCTAAATCGATATTTTTCGACCCACTGTCTTCGCCTTCTCTGCCTGACATCTGCTACCCTGATATCTACAACTATCTTGTCCACAGAAACTCAGCCTATTCTCATGAAACTTGGAAAAACTTTAAGAGCAGCACTCTAAGCAACATTACCCCGTGTGACCCTTTACTTCCAATTTTCTAAAATGGCGACAATCAATAAAAAAAAAAAAAAGTTGACTGCGATGGCTGACGCTTCAAGGATAGGTGGATATTGGACTATTTCTTCAATAAAAAACGCAACAACTGTGTCTGCCTCATTTGAAAAGAGACAGTTGCTGTTTTCAAAGAGTTCGATGTGAGGCGATATTACCAAACAAGACACGCTGACATATACGACAACATTACACAGAAAATACGCAGCGAGAAATTACAGCAATTTGAAGCTAGTTTAATTTCACAGCAGCAGTATTTCGCAAGAGCACGAGAGTCAAAAGAGAACGCCACAAAGGCGAGATTGTTGAAATTATGAATTAAAAAAAAAATAATAATAAAGCAAATGTGACACAGAGAAGGGCTTGCTAAAATTTGTTTAAATATATTGTTCTACGTAAATTAGCCAAGGTAGCCCCCCACATTTTTACCACACCAAATCTGGCCCCCTTTGCAAAACGTTTGGACACCCCTGTTTAACTGATGATCCGTAGACGAGGCCAGCTTCTTTTACTTGGTACCAGCTAAACATTATTCAAAAAATAATGATGGTGGAAGAAATAAGCTTCTTGAATTTGAAACTGTATGTTGGCGGCGATTAGCCTCGCAATGATCTTAATTGTGGTTGTCAGCCCAAAACCCTTCTAAATATATATGAAATGCATCTTACCAGATATAAAATGACTACTACATAATCTGTGGTGATCGTTGGGTGCCCAGTTTTCTCGTCGAATTGCAGCAGTCCATCTCGCTCTCCTCTCCGGGTCTCTCGGAAAACGGTAGAACTTCAAGTCTCTCCGTCTGTCTTCTCTGTTACTGCAACCAACCGCCACACGCGCCTTCACCATTTTGATTATTAATGTTAACAAGCAGAAAAACACGCCATAATAGGAGGAATTTACGAAGCGGTAATGCGTAAACACGACGAGCTGACGGACAATATGGCGCGGAGGCGTGGTTGTGACGTCATGTGAGTGGGGTCTATAGATTTGGAAGGCCGATAACCTTTGGATTGATGTGTAAGCATCAAATTTCCAATATAATTACAAAATTGGTCATGACGTTCTATCAATGCGAAATTCCGTGTAAAATTTCCAAAAGGCCACATGGTTGAGACCAGTGTTGTCACTAACACGTTACTAAGTAACACATTATTTTAATCTGATTACTTTCTTTCATAACGAGCAATAAAACGCGTTCATTTTTCCAAACTACTAATCTAATTAGTTTCTTTAGTGTCTGTGCGTTACTATTTTGTTATTGCCTCATAATGTATGTGGCATGAAGAATATTGTAGTAAAATATGTACGAAGAGCATTTTGAATTGAAAATGTTAGAAAGGTTCCCACTACGCATTCGTTTCCATGGTAACCGCTCAGTTACTTCCTGTTTTGGTCTCGAGTCACACAAGCTAAGTGTTTTGGGACTGAGAAAGGCCTCAGGATCGCGAGTGCACATTCGAGCCGAGTTTAGCCACCTGTTGAGATGTGCGAGGAAATGTTGATCTGTGTGCGTCCATTAATGTACGTGAGTATTTTTCCTTCATTCCGGAGGGTTCCAGCGATAGGTTAGAGTCACTAGCTTTGCCTTTGCAACGGAGGGTAGTCATCGCTCCCGCTCGTACTCGTCATCGGCGAGCATTCTTTACATCATATTCATGTTGCACATTTATGCCTTGAGGTGATGTGTTTGTTTAGCACCTTTGGGATGTGTTTTAAGTCCGATTGAGTGTAAAGTGCATAGTTGCCACAACGTTTTGAGGCCAAATTGACCGCGTGTGTGTACGGCGTACTTCCGGGTTCTGCGCGTATTCGCGCCCGCCCCAACCTTTGTGTTTATTGCATTTGTGTGTTGTTGATTATTGTGCTGTCAATTTGCATTGTTTTAAATTGGCACTGATATGTTGTGAACTCTAGCCCGAAGCTCTGAATTTTTTACATTAGTGGGGGTTAATTAGTCGGTGGAGTTGATTTCAACAAATGCAGTTTGTCAGGTATTTGTTATTTTCAGGGCTCCGGAGTGGTTAAGCCAGCGCGTGTCAATGGTGGTTGGAATCAACTCCATTAACTAATTAAACCCCCGCTAACTTGAAGATGAAACCTTATGTGAAAAATTCTGATCTTCCCCTTTAAATTAAATTATCTAAAAGTCAATTACATGCGATTACATTTTTCTGTCGTCATTCTTATGTTGAGGAAGCAAAGGGAGACAAATTGGTAAAAAGTAACCGATAAATTACCTTTAAAGCATATTGATAATAAAGTAATCAGTAAAGTTGTTTTTTTTGGCATAATCAGTAGTCAGTAATTAAATTACTTTTTCAAGTAATCTGTGACAACACTGGTTGAGACTCATTTACTGAACTATTGTTAGTTCTAAATAAATTTAAAAAAAAAAACATTTTCAAAACAAAAAGAAATGGATGGCTGTATCTCAACAATACAACTCAAATGTAAAATGTGTTCCTACACTGCAGTGCTGTATACTGTTATTACAAGGAGTCCCTAATGTAAAGGTAAAATTATCGTGATTGCATGATTGCACCCAATTTAACGGCCCAATGATAAGTACATAAATCCCTGAAACACTGGCTGTATTTGGCTTCATATTTAACTAACCTAAGAGAATGAAAATGTCTAATATTTTTTTCATTTTTCCATTCAGTTATCAAATGTCGTGAAACATCTGTCCATCATTTGTGCTGGTATGTAACTTTACAACACACCCGCACACACTCCCTCGAACACACACAGTTTGAGCCGCAATGATTGAGCGACTTCATTGAGAGTTCCTGCTTGAAAATAAGCAAATATGACACATAGGGGACTTTGTGTCCCAGAAACCCAGAAAAGGCTTCTGAAGAGGCTGCAGGACACTAGCGTTAGTATGCACTTTGTAGTTTGAACACACATGCACACACATTAATTATTATTTGTTACCAAGAGAATTAAGCCTGTGGTCATTTCATTCAGATTATTTATTTCTATCATCGCTTTCACATCTTCTGAAACATCGAAGAAATCAATTCATTGACTACATTATTGTTATTATCTCATATCCCCTCAACGTCATCACTCAAATCGTTTAAATTTTTTTCTTCCCCTGCAGGTGTCCATTGATATAACTAAACTATAGCCTAAACAACACAACCATTTGTTTATCAAATTCTCCTTATCTCACTCGAAATCACAACCAAACCCATTAATGTCTTCATCTTTAGTATTACTTCTAAGCAATTCCAACAACTTTGCAAATAGAGGGCACACCTAGTGTGAAACAAAATCGAATATACATCGCAGGCCCAGCCAAAATATGGAATAAAATGGGACTTATTGTCTAGAATATACATTTTGTACTTACAGTGGGGCAAATAAGTATTTAGTCAACCACTAATTGTGCAAGTTCTCCCACTTGAAAATATTAGAGAGGCCTGTAATTGTCAACATGGTTAAACCTCAACCATGAGAGTTGTGGGAAATGGGAAAAATGTGGGAAAAAAAAAAAACAGAAAATCACAGTTTGATTTTTAAACAATTTATTTGCAAATCATGGTGGAAAATAAGTATTTGAAAAAGTCCAAAAGTTCATCTCAGTATTTTGTTATGTACCCTTTGTTGGCAATAACGGAAACCAAACGCAGGCAGATCTCCTCTAGAGCAGTGATGTTTTGAGGCTGTCATTGGGAAACACCGACTTTCAACTCCCTCCACAGATTTTCTATGGGGTTGAGATCTGGAGACTGGCTAGGCCACTCCAGGACCTTGAAATGCTTCTTACGAAGCCATTCCTTTGTAGCCCTGGCTGTGTGTTTGGGGTCATTGTCATGCTGAAAGACCCAGCCACGTCTCATCTTCAATGCCCTTGCTGACGGAAGGAGATTTTCACTCAAAATGGTACATGGCCCCATTCATTCTTTCCTTTACACAGATCAGTCGTCCTGGTCCCTTTGCAGAAAAACAGCCCCAAAGCATGTGTTTCCACCTCCATGCTTCACAGTGGGTATGGTGTTCTTCGGATGCAATTCAGTATCCTTCCTCCTCCAAACACGAGAACCTGTGTTTCTACCAAAATGTTCTATTTTGGTTTCATCTGACCATAACGCATTCTCCCAGTCCTCTTCTGGATCATCCAAATGCTCTCTAGCGAACCGCAGACGGGCCTGGACGTGTACTTTCTTCAGCAGGGGGACACGTCTGGCAGTGCAGGATTTGAGTCCCTGGCGGGGCATCGTGTTACTGATAGTAGCCTTTGTTACTGTGGCCCCAGCTCTCCGTAGGTCATTCACTAGGTCCCCCCATGTGGTTCCGGGATTTTTGCTCCCCATTCTTGTTATCATTTTGACGCCACGGAGTGAGGAGGGAATTGAAAGTCCGTGTTGCCCAACGACAGCCCCAAAACATCACTGCTCTAGAGGAGATCTGCATGGAAGAATGGGCCAAAATACCAGCAACAGTGTGTGAAAAGCTTGTGAAGGGTTACAGAAAACGTTTGGCCCCCGTTATTGCCAACAAAGGGGACATAACAAAGTATTGAGATGAACGTTTGGTATAGACCAAATACTTATTTTCCACCATGATTTGCAAATAAATTCTTTAAAAATCAAACAATGGGATTTTCTGGGGGGTTTTCCCACATTCTGTCTCTCATGGTTGAGGTTTACCCATGTTGACAATTACAGGCCTCTCTAATATTTTCAAGTGGAGAAATTGCACAATTAGTGGTTGACTAAATAGTTTTTTGCCCCACTGTATAAGTACCAGTACAATGGACCTATATAACTGGATACCCTGTGACTGCAAACCAGACCTTTCCTGCAAAATCTTATGGGATAGTCTCCAGATCACCTTATACCTTATGCTATGGTATGGTATGGTATGGTATGGTATGGTATGGTATGGTATGGTATGGTATGGTATGGTATGGTATGGTATGGTATGGAAAATGGATAAAATTTATGTCAGGGGTGGCGGACCGGCAGGCAAGGACCAAGGAGATTGGACCCAAGAGCATAGAAGCAGGGGGCCCAGGCAAGGTGGTGGTAACTCAAAATGTGTTAAGATCGAAAAGTCCAAAGACAAGGTACAAACAAAAGGCGGATCCAAAAACACAAAGTCAAACAAAGTGTCAGCGTAAGAAACCAATTTACTGGGAACAAACGTGACATGGACGTTGACATTGACAACCACGCAACAAGGAATGAACAAACACTCGGAGCTAAAATACACAGACTTGGGGTAACGAGACGAGTAACAGGCAGGTGCACGAGAGGAAGCCGAATGGTAGACACACAAGGGGATAGGCTACAACACGTGAAATCAGTAGGCTATCAGAAAGACGAGAGGCCGTTTACGTGGTGACGATCCGAGAATATGACACATTTCATGTTTTCATTTACGGTGGTATCTCTATATACGAAGTTAATTTGTTCCAGGACCTTGTTTGCAAGTCGAAATGGTCGTATGTCGAGCAGGAGTTTCCCATAACAACACATTATAATCCCATTAATTAATTAAAAAATGCTGATACTATTGCAAATAGCAATTACACAGAGCAAAACAAATAAATTATGAATAAAAATCGGAATAATAATATAATAGTAATAATAATACTTGCAATAATTAGGGCTGTCAAATTTATCGTGTAAAAGGGCGGTAATTAGTTTTTTAAATTAATCACGTCAAAATATTTGACGCAATTAACACAGGCAAGGAATGACCCGTTCATGCGTTGCCTCGAACAGTTTACATTGACGCCGTTTTAGCACAGTGGGAGTGAAAAGGCAGAGAAATGCGAGTGGACGCAGGAGTTCAATGACGATCAGACCTTTTTCTTAACATGCTGTATTGAATACAACGCAAAACATCTTGTATACCATTTGCAGCCACCTCTGATATTCATGGTTGCCTAACTTCACATTATGCATTTGGACAGAGCAGGAGAGGATCTTTTTCTTAACATGCTTAATTGAACACAACGCAGACCATATTGTATACCATTTGCAGCAACTACTGACAGTCATGGTTGCACAACTTCCCAGCATACATTTGGTCAGAGCCGGAGACCATTTTATTTTGAACACGCTTAATTGAACATAACGCAGATCATACTGTATACCATTTGCAGCCACTACTGACAGTCATGGTTGCACAACTTCCCAGCATGCATTTGGGCAGAACAGTTAAGTCGCTACAGTATCATTTAGCGAAAGCACAACAAAAATAATTTTTTCTATCTCACAAAAACAATATTGTTCACAAAAACAAAAGCGCTCAATGCAAAGAGAACTGGCATTCCCAATCAAAATAGTTATGCAAAATACACATCAAACTTACTCAGACTTTGACTTGGCTAGATCTCTAATTAATTTAAAACTGGCCATTGACACAGTGTGGTGTATTTTCAATCACTACTTTACTTATATTTCCATTCCAACAATAATTTACAGGAAAATATGGCATATTTTAGAGGTGGTTTGAATTGCGATTAATTACGATTAATTAATTTTAAGCTGTGATTAACTCGATTAAAATTTTTAATCGTTTGACAGCCCTAGTAATAATTAGGGCTGTCAAACGATTAAAATTTTTAATCGAGTTAATTACAGCTTAAAAATTAATTAATCGTAATTAATCGCAATTAATCGCAATTCAAACCATCTATAAAATATGCCATATTTTTTGGTAAATTATTGTTGGAATGGAAAGATAAGACAAGATGGATATATACATTCAACATACGGTACATAAGGACTGTATTTGTTTATTATAACAATAAATCAACAAGATGGCATTAACATTATTAACATTCTGTTAAAGTGATCCATGGATAGAAAGGCTTGTAGTTCTTAAAAGATGAATATTAGTACAAGTTGACAAGAATTACAAGAAATGTTATATTAAAACGCCTCAATGTTTTCGTTTTAATAAAATTTGTAACATTTTCAATCAAAAAATAAACTAGTAGCCCTATTCTGTCCTCAATGTGTGTGAGTACACAAATTGACAGATAGCGAACATAAGTTCCAAAGAGAAATCAGACGGTGTGGCAAAGTTGCATGGGCTTTACTGACGTCATCTCTTTTTGACAGGAGCACGTTTCTTGTATTTTTGTAAAACTGAAAATAACAAGGCAATGTGTCAATAACTTGCATAAATCACAAAATAACATAAAATGTACACACAAGTGTCCATTTGAGCAGTAGCACTAGCCAATTAGCTCACAAGCATCTAACAATGTAACTGCATTTCACCATATATGTGAACAAATTCAAATACACATCATCAATAACTATCTAATGCTCATGAATATAAACAAAGGAGGAATATAACTCACAAGCGATGCATGTATTAGACACAAACAGTGTGATGGGGCTATGAGAACTGCCACTGAATACTGGATGCGGACGTTAGCTGGTCTGAATAGCACTGTCTATTAGTGTGAGTTCGCGTCGACATATAATCACGTCAGAAAAGCGCGCCGAAACCCAAATAATCAGCTGCACTGAATCGCCAGCAGAGGGCGACATTACGCCACATAACATATGCAAGTCACACCCAAGCGCCAGCAGAGGGCGGAAAAACTCCATAAAACACAATTAACAAGTTGGCCTTTCACTGTACTGACATTTAAATCTGTCTGAGCGGGCCTAGTGCGTTAATTGCGTCAAATATTTTAACGTGATTAATTTAAAAAATTAATTAACGCCCGTTAACGCGATAATTTTGACAGCCCTAGTAATAATGTAACGAATGGGGTTCTAATGTGGCAGTGGTGTTTTGCGTGGTGTACCTGAACGCACCGTGTGTCTGACTTGACAGAGGGAGGGAGGACGTGGACTTTTTACTTTCACTTTGTTCAGCTGGGACGGACAATAAGCATGTTGTGTTGCTCTGTTCTGAAATAAATGATTAAAAACCTGATGAAGCTGGCGATTTTTTGGCGATGTTACCACAAAAGTAATTGTCACCTTAACTTATAAAGACTGGCGGCCGGAGGTCGGAGGAGGACCGTTGAGATTCTAGACATTCTACGGCTGTATTGTTACGTCAGTTCACGGATGCACCCACCATGCTCATATTTTTGCATCATTTCCAGCTTCATTTCAATGGTAAGCCTCACATTTTTCCTTTTTTTTCGCCACCTGCGCTAACATTCTTGGAACCCATGTTGATTTCTCTCACACGAAAATGTGCTGCGCGTCAGTCTTGCGGGAAAACAAAGTAAGTGCGGCGCTGTCATAAATCGTCATATTTCGAGCATGTCGTCAAATGTAGAAACAAATGGAGAGTCAAATTTTACGTTGGATGTCGAAAAGATCATGTGTCAAAGCGATCGTATGTCGAGGTACCACTGTACATGGTTCCGTCTCCATTCAAACGATGTCGAAATTCCACGTGAAAACAATGTAGAATTCATGGGGACAGTGCAGTTTTGCAAGGCAACAGCCAATGATGCACTTTTTTGACAACAACCTCCTCAGACCAAAAGACAACCGATACGTTCGATTTTCAAAACGTCACCATTTTGGTATATCTAAGCCACCGTAGTTTCCTCTGGATTTCCACTTGATTTCCCCTGCCATGAGAGCGTGCAACCTTAAAAAACAAGAACAGCAAATTTTGCCCAGCCAGGTTTGGACAAAAATTGCATAACGCCATGAGTACATGTATTAGCTCATAATGTACTTAAGTATAGTTGTATATGGAAGGATTGCAGTGGAACGTCAAATAAAACATGCAGCCTTGAAACGTTTAACACTTCCTCATTTACTTCGTTTGCACACTTTCATGTACAACACAACAACAAACAGTAATATAGCGCCACATCTGGCTGAGTGTATATTGCACTATATCATAAGTATGAAAGTATATGTGTGTGTTTGTGTCTGTCTGTCTCGCTGCGCATGTGGCTCTTTATACAATAACATATTTTAGCCAAATGCCTAGGTCTACATTCGAAAATTGAATCTATATGCACATTGTTCATTGGCCAATTAATGTGTTTGACCTGACATCTTTTGTAAAGATCAACCTAATGGATCATTGTATTTGTTACCTTCACTGGGGTGCATATTTGTGTTTGTTTAGACAAGGTGATTTTCACCTTGCATATTGTTATTTTTGAGTGACAGTTTCGCAATCAATAATTAATAATTCAAATCAATAATTTATAGGGCTGTCAAGTGATTAAAATTTTTAATCGAGTTAATCACAGCTTAAAAATTAATCGTAATTAATCGCAATTCAAACCATCTATAAAATATGCCATATTTTTCTGTAAATTACTGTATTGTTGGAATGGAAAGATAAGACACAAGATGGATATATACATTCAACATACTGTACATAAGTACTGCATTTGTTTTTTATAACAATAAATCAACAAGATGGCATTAACATTAACATTCTGTTAAAACGATCCATAGATAGAAAGACATGTAGTTCTTAAAAGATAAATCTTAGTACAAGTTCTAGAAATTTGGTATTAAAAAATGTTTTCGTTTTAATCAAATTTGTAAAATTTTCAGTCAAAAAATAAACTAGTAGCTTGCCATTGTTGATGTCAATAATTACACGATGCTCAGGTGCTGAAACCAATAAAATCAGTAGCACCCAAGCGCCAGTAGAGGGCGACAAAACACAAAAAAACAAGTAACAAGTGGACATGACACTCTGCTGTCATTTTAATTTGTTTGAGCGGGGCATGTGTGTTAATTGCGTCAAATATTTTAACGTGATTAATTTTAAAAATTAATTACCGCCCGTTAACGCGATCATTTTGACAGCCCTAATAATTTATGTAAGTAAGATCAGAGAGAAATGTGACAGCACATCACCCTGAGCATGGCCGCCTACCTACTTCACCTGACTGACTTGATTGACTGGCTGGCTAGCTGGTTGGCAGAGTGACTTGCTGAAAGACTATTTGGTTTAGAGACTGACTGAATATTTTTTCTCATGTTTGATTTTGTTTCAAATGGTATATGCACTTTCTTCTTCCATTATCGCATTAATTAAGAACAGAGCTGGAGTCTGTTGTATAAAGAAAATGCTCTTAAGCCCAAGGAGTTGTTCTGTGTGTATTAATAAGTTAAATTCACTGGCACTTTCAGTTCTAATGAAGAAAAAATAAGTTTAAATATAAGACATTCCAAATACCTCATTTGTCTTTTTTTTTTCTTGCTAAGAAATCGTAATTGATATCGGAAGTTCGGGTTTAAGAGAAAATATCGGGATATTCTTGTTAGGCAAAATTAAACAGCCCTAATACCTGTCCACTTGACGCAATGGCGTTCACACGTTTTTTACTTTGCTTCAAAGGCATAAAAACATGAACATAAAATATATTTAAATGAAAAATATTTTCTAAACACTAAATTAAAGCTGACGTTCCGCCATGTTTGCTGTTTTGAATGTTTAATGGCGGCAACTGCACGCATGACCCAAGTGACCTGTGCGAGTTGTGACGTCATCCGAGCAAGAGTGTTCCATTCATATAAATCGCGATCAAATCGTTCCACTTTGGAAGCCGGAATCAAAAGTTTGCGTCTTTGCCTTCTGTTTTCGCCGTCACCGTATAAAGGCGAGGTCATTCTGCAATCATTGCATCTTGACTGTCGCAGCGTCATCATGTAAACGGCCCTTTAAGCGCAAACTAGAAAGAACCAAACAGAAATTGTACTGTGAGAAGTAGCAATCTATACAAAAATCATAGGCTGAGACATCTGTTCGCCCACGTGCTTTTGCAGCCAATTTTTTTTTTCCTTTTTCAGACCAGCGGTCCATTTCTAATAAGGATGACCTACTTCGACCAAATAGTCAATAACAGTGTCCTATGAGATGTATCAGTAAAGACTTCAATTCGGTGATGTGAGTGATCACATGTGAGTGAGGTTGCAGTTGTTATTTTGTCTTTGTTAGCTTTGTAAAAATATAACCAAGCATCAATTTAAATTAAAAAAAAAAAATTGTAAGTTAAGTTGTGGCGGTTGAAAGTGTAACGTTTGATATGAATCTGTGTTTTAAGCAGTTATTGGTCAACCATTTTAATATATTATTTGATTTGTGAAGCTATGCGTTTTTGGTTTAAGTACCAATCACACACACATACTGACTGTAGAATGCATTTGTAGAGGTTTCTTTTCTATGACGTGGCCAATGTAAAGCCTAAAGTCCCTGTTGGTCTGTCCAACATTGTTTCTTGAATTGAGAGCTGTCCAAGTCATTCTTCTGTATGTTCTATTTTTGTCATACGCGCGTGTGTGGGCCCATGAAAAGGAAAATCTGGATACGGTTACTTCATCCATCCAAGACTAAAATCTACGAAAAATGTACAGTACGTTATATTAATACAAGGGCTGAACGATATTGGACAAACTCAGATTGCAAATTTTGGGGGGTTTGCAATATACACTCACCGGCCACTTCATTAGGTACACCTGTCCAACTGCTCGTTAACACTTAATTTCTAATCAGCCAATCACATGGTGGCAACTCAGTGCATTTAGGCATGTAGACATGGTTTAAGACAATCTCCTGCAGTTCAAACCGAGCATCAGTATGGGGAAGAAAGGTGATTTCAGTGACTTTGAACGTGGCATGGTTGTTGGTGCAAGAAGGGCTGGTCTGAGTATTTCAGAAACTGCTGATCTACTGGGATTTTCACGCACAGCCATCTCTAAGGTTTACAGAGAAGGTCCGAAAAAGAAAAAATATCCAGTGAGCGGCAGTTCTGTGGGCGGAAATGCCTCGTTGATGCCAGAGGTCAGAGGAGAATGGCCAGACTGGTTTGAGCTGATAGAAAGGCAACAGTGACTCAAATAGCCACCCGTTACAACCAAGGTAGGCAGAAGAGCATCTCTGAATGCACAGTACGTCGATTTTTGAGGCAGATGGGCTACAGCAGCAGAAGACCACGCCGGGTGCCACTCCTTTCAGCTCAGAACAGGAAACTGAAGCTACATTTTGCACAAGCTCATCGAAATTGGACAATAGAAGATTGGAAAAACGTTGCCTGGTCAGAATGGTAGGGTCAGAATTTGGCGTCAACAACATGAAAGCATGGATCCATCCTGCCTTGTATCAACATTTCAGGCTGGTGGTGGTGGTGTAATGGTGTGGGGAATATTTTCTTGGCACTCTTTGGGCCCCTTGGTACCAATTGAGCATTACCTATACCTGAGTATTGTTGCTGACCATGTCCATCCCTTTATGACCACAATGTACCCAACTTCTGAAGGCTACTTTCAGCAGGAATGCGCCATGTCATAAAGCTGGAATCATCTCAGACTGGTTTCTTGAACATGACAATGAGTTCACTGTACTCAAATGGCCTCCACAGTCACCAATTCTCTATCCAATAGAGCATCTTTGGGATGTGGTGGAACGGGAGATTCATATCATGGATGTGCAGCTGACAAATCTGCACCGACTGTGTGATGCCATCATGTCAATATGGACCAAATTCTCTGAGGAAAGCTTCCAGCACCTTGTTGAATCTATGCCACGAAGAATTGAGGCAGTTCTGAAGGCAAAAGGGGGTCCAACCCGTTACTGCGCATGGTGTACCTAATAAAGTGGCCGGTGAGTGTATATTGCAATATCAAAACTAGAAGAATTTTCACTAGATGTCTTAAATAGCTCTGTTTGGGAAGACTTTGGTTGACCACCATGTTTTTGTATTAGTGTACAGGAGTGTATTCAGCATGTTATTAGATTGTTTTCCCTGAGTTTCCCCGTTTTTTCTTATTTATCCTTGTATTCTTATTAGAGGTGCAAAAATTAATCCATTAAACGTAAAATTGATCGATTAACAAAAATAATCGACAACTATTTTGATAACCAATTAATCGTTTAGGACCTTCTTTACCTTAAACTTGTCTAAATTCTTGAAATGATAACATACATATAACTTATCAGTAGGGTTGGGTATTTTTTTAATTTGAACGGCTACGGTTCAGATTCCACGCTTCGATTCCGGCTCCAAACGATTCTCGATTCCGATTCTTTTAATAGGCAGTGTATAAAAAATTGCATAGTTTATATTAAATTCTTAACTTCTTGATTAGTTTTTAAATTATATGAACTTTCAATCAACTATGAATTTATCACAGGGCTATTTTTATATAAATATCAGTCTTTGAACTTGAATATGATGAAGTTTCTTTCCACAGGAGTCCACTTGCACGAAGATGTTATTTTTCAAAAGCTCACGGAGAAAACATTTACACATATTTTCATACATGTACCCTTGCTGGGAGTTACGATGAAGCATTAGTATAAATTCTTCTATTGATTATGATTTCATGTACAGTAGATGCGGCAAAATAATAAGGTTTCCTTACTTGTAAAACTGATTCTGTTGTGTTTACGGACACATGCAATGTTTATGTTGTGACAATACTCATTAGGCCAGTGAGTGGCGCTATACGAGTATGTACGTCTTATGCTTAGAAGAAGAGATGAGAGAATCTGGGTAGGATGCTATGTGATGTTTGCATTTGCTCACTGCTACGAGTTCATCAAAAAAGTAATCGAATGCTTCATGTGGCTACTTCTTTCTAAACAAGCAACACAACAGATTCTAACACAAAAGATGTTTTTAATACTATTGATTTTAACAGAGGCAGCAACGTGCTACGTAAAGTACGTAGCTGCTTATATAGCTACATTAGCCCGATGTAACAATACGACTTATTCTCATACTACTCCATCCATCTATCATCTACCACTTAATCCGGGGTCGGGTCGCGGGGGCAGCAGAAGACAGATGTAGTTTATTGTTTTACTTACCTGGTTCTGACTGATTAGAGGACCTGCGCAGCATGTCAAATATGCGGCGCTTGTATTCCATTAAGCCCGAGGTGTTTAATGATATTGGTCATGCAGCCACCTTTGCATAATATACTAGTAGTTGTGTTGCAAATGTTGCACTGAGCTGACTGGTCATAAGTCTTTGTGAAGTTGAGTCAAACTTTTGAGCGCCGCAGCACTGTGTCCATGGTTGAAATGAAGTTGCAATGCACAAACACACGCTTTATGTGGCTTCTATTTTTTTTTCTATCGATGGTCACGGCACCGAAACATGGAATCGAAATTAAAAAATTCGAACAGTTCCGGGAGCATCGGAGTGTTAGTCCCGGATCCCATCGATGCTCGATGCCCAATCTTACTTATTAGTTGTAAATATTATCAGATATCTTCATTATATTGTTGATAAGTAATGTAGGACATGAACAAAAATCTGCTTTCACTTTGGAAAACAACAATTCACATTTTTGCCAATTTTCAGACATCTTACTGTCTCAAATAGCTTCTTAATAAGGCTGCAACAACTAATCAATTAAAATCGATTAATAGGTTGCCGACAAATTTGAAATTTGATACAGTTGTAGACAGTGTTGTTAATAACGGCGTTACAATATAACGGCGTTACTAACGGCGTTATTTTTTTCGTTAATGAGTAATCTAATTAATTACTTTTCTCATCTTGGCAACGCCGTTACCGTTACTGAGGCGGGAAAGGCGTGCGTTACTATGCGTTACTAAGTTGGTTGAATAAAAAAAAGTCTGAGAGAAACGGACTCACGGGGACGAGAGCAGAGCAGGAGTGGGGAAGACGCCGTTGCAACCGCGATGCTAGATGGCTCCAATAATACCTGACTGCAGCCATAGCCGACAAACTACGCCCACATGACACGGTAGATATCATATTATAGAACTAGATGCAGATGACAGACACTGCTGCATTGCCAACATGTTTTAAGGACTACATGCGTTTGTAAACAGCCGCCATCTTAAAGCAGTACACCTCTCAGGAAGGCCCTGATGTAGAGATCCTTCCTAGCGAACCTAAGTAATTTTTTTTTATCTAAAATGCTCCTAAATCGGCAAAATCTTAACTTAAATCTATCTTTAAATGATGAAACAGTTTTAAAACTTACACATGTTTAAAGTAGACAGAAGGGAACTAATGCAATAACGGGAGAAATTTTAACAACTTTAACGATTGATTCACAACTTTAAATGACTTCCACACATAGCAAAGGTTACTAGCTAGTTATCGCAATACCCTTGTGTCTAGTTAAGTGGAGGGTAAAGAATTGGGCTTGGGCCAATTGTCCCCCAAACCCTTTAAGCTTCACATTGTGTGACCTGTTTTTTTTTTTTTTTTTTGGAGAAAAAAAAAATCCCTAGTTACTTTGCCAAGTAACTAATTACTCTTACATTCAGGTAACTGAGTTACTAACGCAATTACTTTTCTGGGAGAAGTAATTTGTAACTGTAATTAATTACCTTTTTAAAGTAAAATTAACAACACTGCATGGCACTAAATGCGTTAGTAGACAGCCGCCATCTTAAAGCAGTAGACTTTTTAGGACGGCTCTGTTGTAGACAACCTTCCTAGCGAACCTAGGTAACTTTTTATCTAAAATACTTCTAAATCGGCAAAATCTTGACTTGAATCTATCTTTAAATGATGAAACAGTTTTAAAACTTTCATATGTCGAAAGTAGAGAGAAGGGAACAAATGCAATAATGGGAGCAATTTTAACAACTTTTAACAGTTGATTCAGGGTAAAGGGTAAAGAATTGGGCTCAGGCCAATTGTACCAAAAACCTTCACAAAAAACTTCACATAGTGTGGCCAATGTTTTTTTTTTTTTTTTTTTTTTTGAGGGAAAAAAAAAAGTAATTATCACCAATTACTTTGCCAAGTAACTAATTACTCTTACATTCAGGTAATTGAGTTACTAACGCAATTACTTTTTGGGAGAAGTAATTTGTAACTATAATTAATTACTTTTTTTCAGTAAGATTAACAACACTGGTTGTAGATTACAGTTAAGTCAGGAAGCTGTAATAAAATATTTTTGAAGCAAATAGTCATCTATAGTATTTTGTCTTCATTCATACTTACAACATGCCTAAAACAGATTTAAGGTAAATTATGAAGGTAATTGAAAAAGTGACATTTATCTGATTAATCGATAATTTTTTTAATTAATTGTTCAATTACCGTAATTTTCAGATTATAAAGCGCACCTGATTATAAGACGCCACCCATTAAATTTGACACGAAGACGGCATTTGTTCATAGATAAGCCGCACTGGACTATAAGCCACAACTGTCCTCACTGTATTATGGGATTTTTACACCAGGGGTTGCGTTAACCGAATATTTTCCGTCGTTGACCGGTTTTTTAAAACAGTGACGGAAAAAACTGAAGTCCATCCGTCATTTTGACAGGTTGCAATTCCCACCCCAGACCACAGGATGGCGAGTGAGCATATTAATAAGCTATTGTCTCTCTTGATGCATGACGTCGCTCGCCTTACTCGGAAAAATGTCCGAACTAGCATTCAGGTGTAGCAAACACGGAAACGTTAGGAAGCTTTGGAGAGCATTGTCTAAGGCTACGTTCATTCTACAGGTCTTAATGGACCATTTCAAATCCGATCTGGGTCATTTTTTTATGTGGTTCAAATTCGATCTGGGCCACATTTTTCCAGACTGTCGCGGCGGTCTGTACCGTCCAGTGTCCCAAATCCGATTTCAGTTGTGCATTATTAGCACCTAGCTTGCAGTGAACACGGCTTTTGGGGAAGGGCCGGGCTTGACAACAGTCATAAAAAAATTAAAATGGGTTGAGGATAAGCATGAGAATGATCGGTTTTCTCTCTGCTCTATGTGAGCTATATTTCAACATTTCCTACACGGCCGAGAGTCGGGAGAGGGGTCTGGCTGAAGCCCGTCTTGGAGAGTCAGGGCAAACTGCCCGTATGTGTGTGTGACATGCACGGACAGTGCGTGCATGCTATCGATCCATATAAACTGAGAATATAAGCCTAAACGGGGATTATTTATGTCTGGTATTTGTGTCCTCCTTTTGAAAAGCAAAATATGATAGCCCTGGAATGACGGATTACTTGTCATTTGTTTTGATGCTTCTGCGCACCGGCGCGTGTCGGACTGCGAATTAGAGCGCATGCGTAATACTTGAATGGTCTCAATGGACAAAGGCAGTCTGAACGGGCACGCCAAAAAAACGGATATGACAAAAAAAATCGGATTTGTGCATTAAGACCTGTAGTATGAACGTAGCCTAATTGAATGAGCAGGGACAAACAGCTTGGAGTCAGAAGTACGTGCGCTATTCTCAAACCTGAATGCACCCCGAGTCTTGGATGACAAATCAACAGAGCAGAGAGTAGACACAACATGGCTGGTAGTTTCTTCAATTTTTTCAGAGTTGAGTAAGTAACGCACCACTTTTGACCAACACTGCTATTGAGTATGTCATTATTATCATTTTAAAAATTTAAGTGACGGGTAAAAATAGATTATGACCGGATTTTTATGACCCTGTCAGTTAAAATGACAGACAACGAAAAAGTTTAGCGCAACCTCTGATTTACACCAAAAGATATTAACCGGTAACACTTTATTTTACAGCGGCAACATAAGACAGTCATAAGACCAAATGAATCACCATCACGTCCCAGGAAGCGTCATTTGGCATCACAGCTCTCTTGGGGGAGAAAGTCAACCTCTGCTGTCTACACTGTTGTCGTCTAACATGCCTCCTAGCATGCATTGCAGTGCTACACAAGTAAATAACTCAAAATTCATGTTCTGTGCTAATTATTTCTTCAGTTACGGTTCCAGTTGTTTCATTACTTGCTAGTTCTGGTATTTTGGAAACACATTTGACAGTGCTGCCATAAGACTGTGATATGACCATCATAATTATGACATGACACTGCCATGAGCATTAATGAATGCTTATGACAGATGTAATTTTGTGTAATCCAGCAAATTATCTCACTTTTGAATGAATGTAAAAGATCCAAGCTGGACATTAATGAAGTTAGAGACATAATTTGCCGGATGACGCTTGATGGCATCTGTCATAAATAGGAGTGGGAACCTCTTGGTACCTCACGATACGATACGGTTTGCGATACAAAACTCACAATAACGATGATCTGACGATATGGCAATACAACGATTATCGATACATTGGTCAGGAAATCATTCTAGGATATTCTAAAAACAACTAATAAACAGAAAAACAAGCTACTGCTGTGAATTGGAATGAATTTATCACTAGTAGACGTCCAATCCATTTGAACTGGGAGGGTGCCATCCCTCCCACTTCAAACGGATTGAACGTCTATGGCCGTCAGTAGCAGCCAATGCCAGGCAATGAGGTAATTTTGGGGCATTTAAGGTAATTTACCTGTTGATTTTCAGTTACTTCCTGTTGATTTTGGGGTATTTTATGGGTCACTTCCTGTTCATTTTGTGTTACAGACCTGGATATCACCCAAATGAATAGGCAGTGACTCAAACTCAACATGAAATGACCTGGAAGTGCCCTAAAATGAACAGCAAGTGACCTATAAATGCTCTGAAAATCTGAAAGAATGACTGTGAATGCTCTGGTTTCGAATGAACGAACGTTCCCAGTCTAAATAGATTGGGTGTCAAGCCCCGTCAAGGCAGCCTTAGAGTTAACTGAGACACTATTATGGTGGAGGATTTTGGTAGCAACTTGTTGGTTCCTTTTGTTTTGTTTTTTTCCAGACATTGACACCTTTTTAAAATAATTTCTGATTCTTGCAGGAGCATATCGATAACCTTTTGGGATACAAAGTCTCACGATATATGACCATTTCGATATTTTGTCACACCCCTAGTCATAAGAATTCATTAATGCTCATGATTGTGTAACGTCTTAATTATGACGGTCTTATGGCAGTCTTATGATGACGCTGTCACATAAAGTGTTACCTATTAACCAAAATAAATTTTTAAAAAACCACAGGATTGAAAATGAAGGAAAAAAGTAGTGGTTTATAGTCTGAAAATTACGGTAATCGTTTATGAAAATAATCGTTAGTTGCAGCCCTAATTCCTTTTTTTTCTTAATATTATTTAAACAATTTATCCTATTTTTCATTATTAAAAAAATATCTTCGGTTCTGTAATATTCTATTGTTGGCTAATAGATTTAAGGTGCTTCAATTTACTTTATTTATTTATTTAAGAACTGAAAGTGCAAAAAATGGCAAAACTGCAATATATAATTGTATTCAGATAATACTGTTTAATCCAGGCTAAGGGGGTTTATCTGTGAATGATGAAGACTGCTGCATAGAAAAGGGATACAGGAAGCCATGTTTCTGTACACTTTCTGCTTTTATGAAGCAAACCAAAAGTTTTCATGTTAAAAAAAAAAAAAATGCACATCTTGCGATAGGACAATTGCGCATGTGCACATTGCGATGGCAATATTGATATATTGTGCAGCCCTAATTAATACTACTTTGCCTTGTGTAGGTACTATTTAGTGTTGTCCACTACCTTTGCTTGAATGGGCTTTGATTTTGTCCCTCTGTGACCTTTATTTGACCAAGTGCACTGCTGTCCACTGTTTTTGAGGAATCTCTAATTTACACACAGTTATATTTTACATTGACCTATTAAAACAGTTACTCATGTGATACAATAGTAATTTAATGTTCAACAGTGTTACAAGCGACCCTACAATTTATTAACACCCTTGAATACTAACTCAGGCAAGCAACTTCATAATGTAACAATATTTTGAATCCTAAAGGACACAGTGGTGTAACAGTTTGTGATTACCCAGTTTCCACCGCTTCCATTCAGCTCAGCTAACGAACGATGGGATTTGAACTTGCAACATCCCTCGTAAACGTTCCTGTGGGAAAAATTACCTTATCGTGCATCCTCATCAGCAATTCAGCTTTCTCACTTCTACTGCTCTAAAAGCAAAGGAGATAAGAGAGAAATTTGATTATTTAATGTCCTTGAAGGATATTAGAAGCAAATGAAAGGAACACACAAACTACACACACACTCACGCACAACCGAACGTCTCATATATCCTGTGTTTATCTCTCTTGGGCCCATGCTTTCAGTCAAATGCCTTGCAGCATTTGAGATGTATCAAAACAATCCACATGTACTTCCATTGAGGATACAAATTTGTGTTCCCCTCAGTGTTAATGTAAGGGAAAAAAGTGGCAAGTATCGAGTCTCTGGACTTAAGTTAGTCACAGTTTAATCTCAACTAAAAAGCTTGTAGTTAGGAAAAACTGTATCTATTTCATTTTTCAGTTTCATAAGCATCCTAAAATAGCATAATAAATGTATACAGTGTTGGCCAAAAGTATTGGCACCCCTGCAATTCTGTCAGATAATGCTCAATTTCTCCCAGAAAACGATTGCAATTACAAATGCTTTGGTAGTAATATCTTTATTTATTTTGCTTGCAATGAAAAAACACAAAAGAGAATGAAAAAAATAAATAAATCAATATAATTTTACACAAAACTCCAAAAATGGGCCGGGCAAAATTATTGGCATCCTCAGCCTAATATTTGGGAGCACAACCTTTAGACAAAGTAACTGCGAACAACCGCTTCTGGTATCCATCAGTGAGTTACATACAATGCTCTGCTGGAATTTTAGACCATTCTTCTTTAGCCAACTGCTCCAGGTCTCTGAGATTTGAAAGTTGCCTTCTCCAAACTGCCATTTTAAGATCTCTCCACAGGTGTTCTATGGGATTTAGGTCTGGACTCATTGCTGGCCACTTTAGAAGTCGTGATTGCTTTCTCTCAAAGCATTTACTGGCTTTTCTTTTTGAAGTGTGTTTTGAGTCATTGTCCTGCTGGAAGATGTATGACCTCTGAGGGAGGGTCCTCAGACAGGTCTCTGGTCATCTTTCTTTTCTCCATGCTCACTGTTGTACACACAAGGACACAGGGCAGGGGTTGAGTCAACTGCAATCTATTTTAACTGGCTGCAAGTGTGATTTAGTTATTGCCACCACCTGTTATGTGCCACAGGTAAGTAACAGGTGCTGTTAATTACACAAATTAGGCTACGTTCATACTACAGGTCTTAATGCACGAATCCGATTTTTCCGTGTTTTTCCGACTCAAGTGAGGCATTAACTTGACGGTCAAAACGTGACAAGTCGCATGGAACTGGACCATTTCAAATCCGATCTGGGTCACTTTGATATGTGGTTCAAATCCGATCTGGGCCACATTTTTCCAGACTGTCGCGGCGGTCTGTACTGTCCAGTCTCTCAAATCGGAATTAATGCAGCAATTACGTCATCAAAAAGCAAGAGAGACGCTACGGTAGTGGTGCAGCTGTGCGTTATTAGCGCCTAGCTTGCCTTGAACATGGCTTTTTATGAAGGGTCGGACTTGACAACAGTCATAAAAAAATAGAAATGGGTTGAGGATAAGCCTGAGAATGATCGGTTTTCTGTCTGCTCCATATAAGCAATATTTCAACATTGCTTACACGGCCGAGAGTCGGGGCAAACTGCCCGTATGTGTGTGACATGCACGGACAGTGCGTGCATGCTATCGATCCATACAAACTTTGAATATAAGCCTAAATGGGAATTATTTATGTCTGTTATTTGTGTCCTCATTTTGAAAAGCAATATATGATATCCCTGGAATGACGGATGACAGCCAGCATGTGCGGCCATGTGTTTTGATGCTTCTGCGCATGCGGGTCTTCTTGCTCAGCGCGTGTCGGACTGCGAATTAGTGCGCATGCGCAATACTTGAACGGTCTCAATGGACGAAGGCAGTCCGAACGGGCACGCCAAAAAAACGGATATCAGAAAAAAAAAATCAGATTCGTGCATTAAGACCTGTAGTATGAACGTAGCCTAAGAGATGCATCACATGATTTTTCAAAGGGTGCCAATACTTTTGTCCGGCCCATTTTTGAAGTTTTGTGTAAAATGATTTTTTTTTCCCCATTCTCCTTTGTGTTTTTTCATTGCAAGCAAAATAAATGAAGCTATTACTACCAAAGCATTTGTAATTGCAATCATTTTCTGGAAGAAATTGAGCATTATCTGACAGAATTGCAGGGGTGGCAATACTTTTGGCCAGCACTGTATATACTGTATATTTATGTATTAAAGTTGTCCCGACTAGTTGACGTCATCCATGACGTAAATGCGTCAAAGAGCACCCCATCCCGTCGACGGTTAATAATGGGTTAAAAAAATATATGCATGGAAAGTTTAGAATGGCAGACGCTCGGGATGCAGGCGGGGAAAGTGGCACAAAAACAAAAAAGCGCACCAGAGTGATCAAAGCATTGACTTATTTCAACGAAACAAAAGAGGGTACACTGTTGTGTGCAGTCTCTGCAATGCCAAGCTTGCATACCACGGCAGCACGTCAGCCGTGAATGAACACCTAAGCGCTGTCACCCAGGTATCATTTTGGAAGACGACAGGAGACAACAAGCTGGCAGATCGTAGGTCCATATAACAACATTTTTAAAGTTGCCTTTATGTGGGTCGTATGACAGAGTAATAGGGGCTAATGTCAGGCTAATGTAGCTGAATAAGCAGCCATGTACTTTACGAAGCGCGTTGCCACCTCTGTTAAAATCAACAATGTTGAAAGCATCTTGTGTTTTAGAATCGGTTTTATAAATAAGGAAATCCTTCATATTTTGCTTCATCTACATAAAATCATAATCAATAGAAGAATTTATACTAATGCTCCACCGTAGCTCCCAGCTAAGGTACATGTATGTAAAGTTCCTAGAGGCTCACAGCTACATTACTCCTAAGTAATAATGCAACTTTTTTTTTCGTAGCAATATTATAACTTTAATCTTGTTCTTTTTATTTTATTTTATTTTTTATTTTTATTTTTTATTTTTTGGCCCTAATACGCTGTCGTAGCGTTGTATTAGCATGCATACCATGCAGCATTGAGTTTTTTTCACGTACTTCACTCCGGTGGTATGTGACATTTATTCATCTAATATGCTGGTGCTCACTCTAATGCTGAGAACAATACAGACATACTACAAAAAGAGAAAGTAAGAATTGTTTTGAATCCTGGTGGAAAAGTGAAGTCACAGCTTTCTGAATCTGTTTACATTCCAGTCTTTGCACTATTTACTACTAGTACTTACACATTGCACGAGTTAATGCCATCAGCATTTAACCTCATTATTTATATGAGATTTAATATTGTTCTTTATGTGTTTATTTGTACTTTACTAACGAATTTAAGTGTTCCGAAAATGTTTTTAAGAATTAATAATCGTCAACAAAAATTTAATTCCAAGCTTGGTAAAAACAAAAACAAAAACAAAAAAACATAAAAAATTATTAGACTAGTCAACTAATCATTAAAAAAGTCTAACGAAACAAAAAAATATCATTTGGGACAGCCTATTCTATATATACAGTATATATAAATATACAGTGCCTTGCAAAAGTATTCGGCCCCCTTGAATCTTGCAACCTTTCGCCACATTTCAGGCTTCAAACATAAAGATGTGAAATTTATTTTTTTGGTCAAGAATCAACAACAAGTGGGACACAATCGTGAAGTGGAACATTTATTGGATAATTTGAACTTTTTTAACAAATAAAAAACTGAAAAGTGGGGCGTGCAATATTATTTGGCCCCTTTACTTTCAGTGCAGCAAACTCACTCCAGAAGTTCAGTGAGGATCTCTGAATGATCCAATGTTGTCCTAAATGACCGATGATGATAAATAGAATCCACCTGTGAGTAATCAAGTCTCCGTATAAATGCACCTGCTCTGTGATGGTCTCAGGGTTCTGTTTAAAGTGCAGAGAGCATTATGAAAACCAAGGAACACACCAGGCAGGTCCGAGATACTGTTGTGGAGAAGTTTAAAGCCGGATTTGGATACAAAAAGATTTCCCAAGCTTTAAACATCTCAAGGAGCACTGTGCAAGCCATCATATTGAAATGGAAGGAGCATCAGACCACTGCAAATCTACCAAGACCCGGCCGTCCTTCCAAACTTTCTTCTCAAACAAAGAGAAAACTGATCAGAGATGCAGCCAAGAGGCCCATGATCACTCTGGATGAACTGCAGAGATCTACAGCTGAGGTGGGAGAGTCTGTCCATAGGACAACAATCAGTCGTACACTGCACAAATCTGGCCTTTAAGGAAGAGTGGCAAGAAGAAAGCCATTTCTCAAAGATATCCATAAAAAGTCTCATTTAAAGTTTGCCACAAGCCACCTGCGAGACACACCAAACATGTGGAAGAAGGTGCTCTGGTCAGATGAAACCAAAATTGAACTTTTTGGCCACAATGCAAAACGATATGTTTGGCGTAAAAGCAACACAGCTCATCACCTTGAACACACCATCCCCACTGTCAAACATGGTGGTGGCAGCATCATGGTTTGGGCCTGCTTTTCTTCAGCAGGGACAGGGAAGATGGTTAAAATTGACGGGAAGATGGATGCAGCCAAATACAGGAACATTCTGGAAGAAAACCTGTTGGTATCTGCACAAGACCTGAGACTGGGACGGAGATTTATCTTCCAACAGGACAATGATCCAAAACATAAAGCCAAATCTACAATGGAATGGTTAAAAAATAAACGTATCCAGGTGTTAGAATGGCCAAGTCAAAGTCCAGACCTGAATCCAATCGAGAATCTGTGGAAAGAGCTGAAGACTGCTGTTCACAAACACTCTCCATCCAACCTCACTGAGCTCGAGCTGTTTTGCAAGGAAGAATGGGCAAAAATGTCAGTCTCTCGATGTGCAAAACTGATAGAAACATACCCCAAGCGACTTGCAGCTGTAATTGGAGCAAAAGGTGGCGCTACAAAGTATTAACGCAAGGGGGCCGAATAATATTGCACGCCCCACTTTTCAGTTTTTTATTTGTTAAAAAAGTTTAAATTATCCAATAAATGTTGTTCCACTTCACGATTGTGTCCCACTTGTTGTTGATTCTTGACAAAAAAATTAAATTTCATATCTTTATGTTTGAAGCCTGAAATGTGGCGAAAGGTTGCAAGATTCAAGGGGGCCGAATACTTTTGCAAGGCACTGTATACATTAAACACTCAGGTGACTTGGAGTTTCCCTCTCAGATCCCCAATTTGTCCTGTATGCATGTGTGATACATCATTCGAAAGCTTAATATCTCAATTTTCTGGGGGAAGAAAGATTTTGAGCAGGAGGGGAAAAAATGAATAAAAAATTTAAACCCCTAAACCCTAACTCAAGGTGAGAGCATGAGAGAGCATAATTAAAGACACTGCTATTTTAACGAGATAATATCGCGTACTTATCTTGTTCCGATCTAAAAACTCCATGTAGCATGTCTCACCGAGTGACAAGACACAGCTGTGAATGGCCACAGCCGGACTTTTGGGGGATTTTTTTGGGTGAAACATGGTAATATAACAAGGGTCGCAATGCAGAAATCGCAGACATCAAGAAGTGGTCGAGATTTTCTTTTTCAAATATTTACCCTTTTAAACGTTTATTTTTTTTCTCTCCAATTTTTCTTTGTTTGCATCGATTATTTATCATGTAAAATATCAGGGAAAATGCGATGGTAACCAAAAACAAAATTAAGCGATAGTTATGAAGTAGATATCCGTGATCTATTTACAGACACTATTTTTCTTCATTATGACGTAACTTGTTTAAAAATATGTGTGGTAATAATTTTATAAAGGTTTTTTTTTTTTTTTTTTACTAAATATTAGACATCAATTAATAATTCTAAGCTAAAAATGATAGACATTTCAAATAATAAATAAAATTCCTTCTTTTTATGGCTGGATTGAAACAAAAGCGGTTGTGCGGAGTCTGTAAACGGGGGTCTCCTGGGTAAAATGGACAAATTAAAAATAGTTTGGGGGCCTAATACGCCATGATATTGCTATGGCAGTATGGCATATTGTTCTATCAAACACAACATTTCTTTTGGCTTAAAATACAGCAGTTTATTTTAAAGAGGGATGCAAGAGCAGAAACTGCTTTTTCAGCCTTGTCCGTGTTTTCCACCATATTATATGAATACACACAAACACACACAAATATAAAAAAAAAAAAAAAATCGATCAATTTCTCTCTTGTAAAAGTAAAAAAATAAGTAAAAAGTAATAATAAAGGAAATAAAAATAAATAAATATATGTGTCTGTCTATCTCTTGCAATGAAGTCCTTTAAAGTAATAACTGCAAAAATGAACATATTTTTGTCTTGGTTTTCAGCATTCCCACGGAACATTTCAGTGTGTCTATGGGACGTTGGGTTTTCCGTAACATTTTTATTTCTATTAAACCTGACAGCAAGTGGAACTTTTTTTACGACAAAAAATTCCATTGACTGCTCTTAAAACCCCCAAAACACGATGGAAAATCTCCAGAAGTCATAAATACGAAAATATTTTACCATTATTGGCTTGGATTTTAGTCATGGGAAAAGATTTTTTTTTTTTTTTTTTTAAACAGAATGTTCTATGGTATCCTTACAGCTACAACCTGTCAGTATGAAGATGCTTTTGGGAAAAAACATCTTTACTTAAACATCAGCAAAGATACACACTATGCAATGCATGACACACATATATATACAATGTGTGAAGTATAACTTTTCATTTGATTGGTCTGATATTCAAAACATCTGCTTAGGCCTTAAAGGCACAAGATGTTCGCCAAGACTAGCCAAGAATCAGACCATATATGTATGTTCACTGCGCTGACCTGGATCTCAACTCAGCCTGAATGAATTTATCCTGATAAGAAAACTGTTGACTTTTTCCTCTGTGGGCAGCAGCAAAGTGCACACATGAAGTTATATGGCAATCAATCTTGAAGCTAATACATATGAATTAATGGTAATAGTTTCAAATTACATTATTAATGCTAGTTTGAGGGATGAACGAAAAAATGAATCATTGGACAGACGGATGGATGGTGGTTTGGATGGATGCCCCAAATTCCTTTGTATTTTATATGACTAGGTGAAATGCAACTAATGTCATATGTTGTATTAAATCAATTGATGGGCCTTGAATCGAATTGCAGCACTCTCTAATATCAGCAACATTGTATTATTGTCCACATAATCAGTAACGTAGCATATTGTCATGAAATTGGTGATGTACACTCCTTCTAAATGTAGATAAAGTAAATAGTGATGGAATTAGAACTGATAGCAGAACTAGACATGTGTCGATTACAGGTTTCAAGGTATACCATTGGATGAAAACGTCACGGCTTCAAAACCGCAAAAATTTTCCATGATACCGTCCCTATGGTATTAGCTATTTTTAGGTCCCAAAAATGCCAGGGAAAATCTCTCGCTTTCAGCTGCAAGGCTCAACCTTCCCCCACCTGTTGTTGCTTAGTGTCAGTGAGTCAGCTGTGCTACACGATGGCTGGAGGAGGTGAAACTCTTTTTTTCCCCCGTACCGAAGAAAACGAAATCGCTGGTATGGGAAAACTTCGGCTACAGAAAAGTTACAGACGGGCGCAGCTTAGAGGAGGAGGGCCAACCAACTTGTAAAACATGTTTGCGGAGGGTGGCTGCCGAGGAGGCAATACCTTCAATATGATTTCGCATTTATACAAAATTAAAGGATCATAAACACTGTCATGAACGTTCCCACTAGCTACAAGAGTTAACTCCAGCCTGTTTAGTGTGTCTATTGGTGGTTAAACATGTGTTTTTTTCGTCTGGCAACTGTCTGTGTTGAGAAAGACAGTGTGTGTATAATGTAAACATGATCGTTCACACATGCTTTTTATGGAAAATAATTCAATTATTTTTGTTCTGATGGTAATAATGTTGAGCTGTGGCATTGGGTTTAGGAATGCATTTATTTTAATTTAATCTAGAATATTTCAGTCGCACCTGAGTATAAGTCGCACCAGCCCAAAAATGTGAAATGAAGAGGGGAAAAAAATCATATAAGTCGCACCAGAGTTTAAGTCGCATTTTTGGGGGAAATTTACTTATAAAATCCAACACATAGAACAGATATGTCATCTTGAAAGGCAATTTAAAATAAAAATACAATAGAGAACAACATGGTGAATAAGTGTACAGCATGATAATGTTACATGATGCATGAACAACGAAATGCGAACGTGGCAGTTATATTAATGTAACATAGCTATTAAGAGTAATTCAGATAACTATAGCATAAAGAACATGCTAACAAGTTTACCAAACCATCAGTGTCACTCCAAAACACCAAAATAACATGTGAAATGATATAATGATGTGTTAATAATTTTACACATAAATCGCTCCGGAGTGTAAGTCAGCCAAACTATGAAAAAAACTGCGACTTATAGTCCGAAAAGTACGGTACTTTTTGGTTATTTATTTTAATTTAACATTATACTTATGTTCCAATTTGCTAATATGTTTGAAAAATAAAAATCCGATCTGTTTTTAACCCAGATTTCTCAAAGTAACACATTTTACAGCAGTAATTGTAATACCGTGAAACCGTGATATTTTAGCGTAAGGTTATCATACTGTCAGAATCTCATACTGCAACATGCCTAAACGGAACACAAACATTTTCCTGAGTCATAGTAAAGGAATTGTGCTGCACCCCTGCAACTCATCCGCTGGCTTGTTTTGAGACACACACGGTGGATTTGTCTTCTTATCTTGGCAACAGAGAATATGCAATGTAGCTTTAGCCTGAGTGATCATCACACACTCAATGTAACTCGTAGCGTTAGCATAGCATTTTCATTTGCGTTATGATTAGGCTATTACTAATGGCCAGCGTACTCTCCAACTCTAGGACAACTTTTCTACATACAGTTTGTGGCGTCCAGGTTGGTATAATTAATTGAAAATAATGTACTGTTTTCCTGCTGAGTGTGTATTATGACGTGATAGATATGTAGATGCTTCAATATGTGCTCATCTGTCAAAATGCATTCGAAATAGTTGGGAACCTCTTTTTATTTATTTTAGGGCTGTCAAAAGTATCGCGTTAACGGGCGGTAATTATTTTTTTAAAATTAATCACGTTAAAATATTTGACGCAATTAACGCGCGTGCCCCACTCAAACAGATTAATTAACGCGCGTGCCCCACTCAAACAGATTAAAATGACAGCAGTGTCGTGTCTACTTGTTACTTGTGTTTTGTCGCCCTCTGCTGGCGCTTGGGTGCGACTGATTTGAGCATTGTGTCATTATTGACATCAACAATGGCGAGCTACTAGTATGTTTTTGAATGAAAATTGTTTTTAAAAAAAAATTAAACGAAAACATTAAGATGGGTTAATTTTAAATTTCTACTGATTTTATGGGTATACACAACATGAGCGTTGTGTAATTATGGACATCAACAATGGCGAGCTACTAGTTTATTTTTTGATTGAAAATTTTACAAATTTTATTAAAACGAAAACATTGAGAGGAGTTTTAATATAAAATTTCAATAACTTGTACTAACATTTATCTTTTAAGAACTACAAGTCTTTCTATCCTTGGATCGCTTTAACAGAATGTTAATGTTAATGCCATCTTGCTGATTTATTGTTGTAATAAACATATACAGTACTTATGTACATTATGTTGAATGTATATATCCGTCTTGTGTCTTATCTTTCCATTCCAACAAAAATTTACAGAAAAATATGGCATATTTTATAGATGGTTTGAATTGCGATTAATTGCGATTAATTAATTTTTAAGCTGTGATTAATTCGATTAAAAATTTTAATCGTTTGACAGCCCTAATTTATATATTTTTGGAGTGAATCCTTCAAATTTCATAGACGAAAATACTTGAGTTAACACCGACTAAAACTAGACGAAATTAGTCTGTGTTTTCGTTAACAAAAACTAGACGAAGACAAACACATTTCAAAATGACTAAAATAGGACTAAGACCATAGGCGAAGTTGGACTTTTGGGTCGGGGGGGCACAACATGTTGATGACCCCGAAACGCAGTGTCAGCAATAAAATTAAATTACAAGAATATTTATAATAATAAGTTGACAATGAGTGTTTTTTTAGTTTCCCATCATTCTTGAGGGGAATTCTAAATCAGGCTGCTTAGGCAATACTTTTTGCAAAGATCTTCATCCATTGAATATGGTACGCCCGCTGGTGTCGTGCAAATGTAGTTACCCCAGTCAAAAATTATATCCCCTGGGCAGAGCCATATGGAGGTAGATTTGTGTCTTTATTATTCAATAAAAAAAAAAGTTGCTTCAATCAAAATATATATTTTCAATCAAAAAAAGTCGCTTCAATTAAAAAAAAAAAAAAAAAAAAAAAAGAGTGCAAAAATAAATTTGAAACTCAAAAAAATACATGGGAAAGCTATTTTTCCTTGATTTTTTTTTTTTTTTTTTTTTTTTTTTAATTGGAGCTAAGTTTTTTTTTTTTGATTGAAGCATCTTTTTTGATGTGTTTGGCCACATTTTGGCTAGGACGTTTTTGTCTTTATTATTCAATCAAAAAATAAGTTGCTTCAAAAAATATATATATATTTTTTCAAAAAGAAAAATCACTTTCATAAAAAAAAAAAAAAAAAAAAAAAAAAAAAAAAAGAAAAAAGAAAAATTTCAATCATAGAAAACATTTTCGAATGCGAAAAAATATTTGAGATTGAAAAATTTTCATTTGAACACTTAATTTTTCATTTAAAAAGTTTTCTTTGATTGAAGCAATCCTTTTTGTGTTTGGGCCATATTATGGAAAGGACTTTTGAGTCCAAATCATTCAATGCCCCCAAAAAGTTGCTTCAATCAAAAAAAAAAAAAAAAAAATTCAATCAAACAAAAAAAAAAAAACATTTGAAAAAGAAAATTGTCCTCCCATATTTTTATTTTTTTGGGGGGGGGGGGGGGGGGATCATATGCAAAGCAAATGACCGTCTAGTGACCCAACGGTGCTAGTCACATGATCTGTTCAAAAAATAATTTTGACCCATTCTAAAAATATATTTTTTTGTTCATTTATTTTTGTTGCAGTTTTATTGCTATACAATATATACTGTATATATGTATGTATATATATATATATATATATATATATGTATAATTTCATGCAATGACACTTTTCGGCCACCTGGCCCCCCTGCCCCCCCCCCCCCCCCCCCCCCCCCTTAAAATCCGCTTATGACTAAGACTAATAAGTATTATCCTACAAAAGACAGACGAAAATTGTAAGGGCTGCCAAAAACAACACTGGACTCTTGTGTAGCCCACAATAGTGGAGTAAAGGCCCAAGTACACTGCATGCGTGATCGTTGCGGTTCCGGTCCGGTTCAGTGTTGCCTGCGTGCCACGCAGTCCGTCAAAAACAGGCAAATCATACCGGCTGCTGCACGGCTGCGGTCCGCCAACTCCGTCCCCTCGTGAGCTCTCGCGTGATCGCGCGCGATCATGTGCCATTTAAATCAACGACAAACACACAGAGTCTGTAGTATGTACTCATCAGAGAAGCAGAGAGAGAGCACATTTTTTTTCTTGCATATTGATAATGTAACGTTTGCTAAGCGGAAGTTTGGCCGCGAAAACAACACACGAGCTTCAACGCCTTTTTCCTCTTTTTCTTTATTAACTTCCCGCCACCTCACCAATGCAAAAACAACAACTACAGTGGGGAGAACAAGTATTTGATACACTGCCAATGGGTTTTCCCATTGTCAGTGTATCAAATACTTGTTCTCCCCACTGTATTTACACTGACGCTATCTAGTCCACCAATCGGAGCGTCGCGCTGGTGCACCAGCACACCAATGACAGCCCCGCGTTGGTGCATAAATTAACCCACCGATGACAGCCCCGGCGACACTACAATATTTTATTTGTGTCTGTCTCTTAATTCCAGATTGACTGCATCATGTTGAGATCAGGGCTCCGTGTGTGGAGGGAAGGGGGGCTATTATGCCCTTGGTTGTGTCGGTGCGTTTATATCTTTGTGCACATTTAAAATTTATGGCACATAACATCTCATAGAGCTGTTATAAACAACTGATAAATAATCTGTCATATTTATAAAATGGATAGCGAATTATATTCGACATGAACTAAAAAAACAGCGTACTTGGAATTGGTGTCTCAACACTGCAGATTCATGTGGCCAGCGCAAACTATTGTTTTTTCTATGAAGAGTCAAGTGAAATGTAGGAAAGAAAGAGAAACGTCTTGAATAGACCACCAGGTCGAAACTTGTGGGTGTCTCTTTTTTCTCTTTCGTCTCTTTTTTCTCTTTCGTACTTTCCCCCCTCGACTCTGTATACAAACCGAGATTGTTTGTACGCGGGGCACGAGAATTTCTGCAGTGGAACCACTTCCAGATACGCTGTCTTTATTTTTTTTTTTTTTTTTTTTTTTTTTTTTTTTGCTTAGCACGTCGTGTTTGATATCATTGCCAGAAAAACACACATAATAGGACACTTTGCAGTTTCGCTTTTAATGGTGTCCTTATAGTAATATCTTCTGCATGTATATCACTTTGTGGCTTTCCACCTCCATGATGAAGCGCTCATCATCCATTTTCGCTCGTGTTTAAACCGTGATTAGGCACCCGGGCTTTTGACGTCAGGCCCAGCTCCGCCCATTTTGCCGGATGCGTGTCCGGCAAAAATAGAAAATAGCCTATACCATCCGGCGGGCATGCGGCACGCCGGAGGTGGTTCGCAGTCAAGCCGGAGCACTGACGCGGCCGGTATACGTTGAACAATAGGATATAATGGGAACGGATTGGCTCCGGCGCTATTTTTTACCGGAGTCGGACCGGAAACGCAACGATCACGCATGCGGTGTACTTGGGCCCTAAGAGTAGTTGTTATTGTTTTTTTTTCTTCACAAATCCAGTAAGTAAAAGTAAAAGTATGGCTTAGTAAAACTACTCTTAGAAGTACATTTTTTTCAAAAAGTTACTCAGGTAAATGTATCGGAGTACATGTAACGCGTTTCTCCCCACCTCTTAACCAAATGCGACTCAGTTCTGATCGTTCATGTTATTGAGCCGTTCAAAAAAAGTCGATTCGTTTGTGAACATCACAACTCTAAAGGAATGACTCCTTTGCCAGATCAGACCTTATTAAATAATTCAGAAACTCTAAAGTTACATTGCTGAATAGACGGTACGTCATATTATATAGTATATTATTTATTTTTTATGAGTGGAAAAGTTCAACCCGCTGCCTCAGAATTTGCTTGTGATGCATTGACACAACTTTGTGAGCTTTTTTGCACCTGCCTTTCAGATGCATTGTCTTTCTAAAGATTTGAAATCAGCCACCACAATCTATCTCAGGGTTGATAAATCACATTACTTGTTCTAAAGTCATCTATTTAGGTATTCTCATCATTTAAAACAAACTGTTTGGCAATTTAGCACATTTAGCAGATGAAATTCTGGTTGCAAGTCCTGTTAGTAGATCAGTTTCAGCATTTGCACAATTAGGTTTGTGCCCATTTTGACCGAACAAACCTCTAGTAAGTTGGGCCTTTAGCTAGATGGGATAGTCTCTAGCTGCCTGCGACCCAGAACGGGAAAAGCTGAAACGATGGCTGGATGGGTGGACTGAAAGCAATACTAGCTTGACCCAACTCAATTAACAAACCACTGACACCACTGGTTTGTTGTTAACTTTGGAATTATCAGTTCTAACAACAAATAACAAACATTTTATGATTTATTGTGGGACCAAATGGAACTGGTATCTATTTCTTTCTAAAAATGTGATGTCTGTCCAGTTATTTAGCACCATTGGGGTACAGTCACTTCTATGATTTATTTATGAGCGCTGTTCTTGTCAAATGAGCTCATAAATGAATATTTAATAGACCTCAATTCTGCAACTGACATGTGCTAAATTATCTTTGACTCATCTGCCTGAGGTTAGACGCTTTTTTGCTTGTGTACCCTTTTTAGTGTTCTACTAAACACTTGTTGGTATTTGGGGTTAAAGAGACCTTTGGTCTCACACTTATTTCTTGTTTATCTGTAATCAAGCTTCCCATTTTCATGAACTTACTCGCGAAATAGCTGGGCGTCGAATTGTCGGACACAAAATCCTCCAAAGCTTGTACTGCTGGAGGTCTTTACTTGTTGAGAACAGGACAGAGACTGGGCTTTGTTTGGACAGCAAACACAATCCTTGTACAGAAAACACAGGGGGAAGAAGAGGAGCCCAAGTTAAAGAACATGCAGTATGTGTTTTTCTTTTGTCTGCACAGGCTGGCCACGCCCCGTCATTGTGGGAGTGTGCATTCTGTCAAAACGGCAAATTATCACTTAATGTCTGAGTTTGATGAATGTAAAGTTAACTTTTAATATCGTAATATGTCACAGACCTAATATGTACAGTGCGTGAGGAGTTAATGAGTTAAATCAATAATAAATATTGCAGTTAATTATTTTTTAGCATGCAATAAGAACATAGCCAGCACAGACGAATAGCCTATCGTTTGCTTCATCTGAATTTCAACAAATTCATTTGAGAAGGGTCTGTCTCAATAAAGATCAGCACACAGCATTAGTTGTATAGTTGTAGCAATAGGCCAACTGATTATGTTGCACTGTGGTGAAAGAAAAATATTCCTGTGACCTATGGCAGCACATTTAAAATGAAAATTATTGTGAAAGTGCTTTGACCAGAAGTGTTTTATTTTTACAAGCCCAAAAGTTTCATGGTTCCAAACTCTTTTTGTCATGTTCATTTCCAATGGGACTTTCAGCTTAACACATTGACATTGCTCATTCATTTGTCATTGTCACCCACAAGTCTCCATTGACTCCTATAGACTTTCAACTCAGACTCACCTGAAAAAAATCTCAGTTGGCTCCCACTGTAAACAAATTGTTTGTGTTTCTTCAGATTGTCCTTCCTGCCAAATCGAAGCTACTGTGACAACAGAAGAAACATCCTTGCCAACGAGCAGGAGTCCCAGGATTCGCTTGGACCTCTATGAGGAAGGCTCCTCCAATTGGAGGCCTGCCGTAATGCCAAATGTCCTCTGGGACGTCAACTGCTGTCAAATGATCTAACTGTACTGCACTGGTCGGTGATGTCTTCTTACCTGGATAGTTTATGAGCTCACGTACTTTGGTGGACATTTGTCAAGTTTTGGATGATGTGTAAAGAAAGGTGCTTCATTGTTTTGACGTTGTTTTCCGAATAAGAGCAAAACGTGGATCCAAATGAATTTAAGGTCAGCCTCTGAGACGTGCAACAACATTTAGTCTTTAAAGTGCCTGTGACACGATAAAAAAATCTTAAATAGAATTATGTGAATTAATATCATATTTTTAGACAATTTGACTATATGCAGTGGGGCAAATAAGTATTTAGTCAACCACTAATTGTGCAAGTTCTCCCACTTGAAAATATTAGAGAGGCCTGTAATTGTCAACATGGGTAAACCTCAACCACGAGAAACAGAATGTGGAAAAAAAAAAACCTAGAAAATCACATTATTTGATATTTAAAGAATTTATTTGCAAATCATGGTGGAAGATAAGTATTTGGTAAATACTAAAAGTTCATCTTAATACTTTGTTATGTACCCTTTGTCGGCAATAACGGAGGCCAAACGTTTTCTGTAACTCTTCACAAGCTTTTCACACACTGTTGCTGGTATTTTGGCCCATTCCTCCATGCAGATCTCCTCTAGAGCAGTGATGTTTTGGGGCTGTCGTTGGGCAACACGGACTTTCAACTCCCTCCACAGATTTTCTATGGGGTTGAGATCTGGAGACTGGCTAGGCCACTCCAGGACCTTGAAATGCTTCTTATGAAGCCACTCCTTTGTTGCCCTGGCTGTGTGTTTGGGATCAGTGACAGGCTGAAAGACCCAGCCACGTCTCATCTTCAATGCCTTTGCTGATTTTCACTCAAAATCTCTCGATACATGGCCTCAATCATTCTTTCCTTTACACAGATCAGTCGTCCTGGTCCCTTAGCAGAAAAACAGCTCCAAAGCATGATGTTTCCACCCCCATGCTTCACAGTGGGTATGGTGTTCTTCGGATGCAATTCAGTATTCTTTCTCCTCCAAACACGACAACCTGTGTTTTTACCAAAAAGTTCTATTTTGGTTTCATCTGACCATAACATTCTCCCAGTCCTCTTCTGGATCATCCAAATGCTCTCTAGCTAACCGCAGACGGGCCTGGACGTGTCCTGGCTTCAGCAGGGGGGACACGTCTGGCAGTGCAGGATTTGAGTCCCTAGCGACGTATTGTGTTACTGATAGTAGCCTTTGTTACTGTGGTCCCAGCTCTCTGTAGGTCATTCACTTGGTCCCCCCGTGTGGTTCTGGGATTTTTGCTCACCGTTCTTGTTATCATTTTGACGCCACGGGGTGAGATCTTGCATGGAGCCCCAGATCGAGGGAGATTATCAGTGGTCTTGTATGTCTTCCATTTTCTAATAATTGCTCCCACAGTTGATTTCTTTACACCAAGCGTTTTACCTATTGCTGATTCAGTCTTCCCAGCCTGGTGCAGGTCTACAATTTTGTCTCTCGTGTCCTTCGACAGCTCTTTGGTCTTGGCCATAGTGGAGTTTGGAGTGTGACTGACTTAGGTAGTGGACAGGTGTCTTTTATACCGACAATGAGTTAAAACAGGTGCCATTAAGGCAGGTAACGACTGGAACCTCGTTAGACCTCGTTAGAAGAAGTTAGACCTCTTTGACAGCCAGAAATTTTGCTTGTTTGTAGGTGACCAAATACTTATTTTCCACTCTAATTTGGAAATAAATTCTTTAAAAATCAAACAATGTGATTTTCTGTTTTTTTCTGCATTCTGTCTCTCATGGTTGAGGTTTACCCATGTTGACAATTACAGGCCTCTCTAATCTTTTCAAGTAGGAGAACTTGCACAATTGGTGGTTAACTAAATACTTATTTGCCCCACTGTACAACAATTTGGCAAAGCGCAGATGACGAGAAATGAGTCTTTTAATCTGCCGTTTAGCCCCACCAGTCATTATAGCGCTCTAGCTCCTCCATCTGGGTGATGACACCGGCAGAGTAACAATTTCAGCTGATTAAGAATTCAGCCCAATGGGGAAGATTCAGGATGAGGAAAATGCGACAGAGCACAAAATGTCATTATTGTTTTTAGTCTCTCTACTCCAATATTTTTACAGGATATTCTTTTTATCTAAGTATTTTTCCCCAGTTGCTAAATAAAGTGTATGGTCATGAGAAATAACAGTCTTGTGCAAAATAGAAATATTAAATAATGAAATATTAAAAATGCTTTTATTCAGTACGACAGGGCTAAATTACTGTATAATGGTCAAAACTGCCGACTTCTTAAACCTCCCAAACGGTATTTTATACCACCGGAGTTAGTCCAGCTTTTGTCATTACCATACTTCATCTTCAGAGGCGGAAGAAAGAGCGTAAACAGAACAGGAGGCCTGAGAGCTAGGCGTCACGCTAACTCTAACCGAGTGGCTTTTCCAAGTCTTTTCCTCGCCTTTCGAAAACGAAAAATCACACAAAACTACCCCGACTCATGTCACACACGGCGGCGGGGTTGATTGTCTTCACCGATTTGCCAACCCCTGGCGACGAGCAAGTTTTGGCTCGTCGTTCTGCTGGCAGTGCCCGTCGCCGGAGACGCAGAACACTGAAAATGGCGCATTCTCAGTGGACAAACTGGCCGAAGTCGGAGCGCATGGTTGTCCAAACCCAAGCCAAGTATAGTGCTCTCTAGGTGGGCATGCAAAGAGTGCCGAGGGGGGTTGAAGTCTCGACACAATCAAGAACTGGAGATGAAAGCGGGGAGCTTCCCGAGCCCAAGCCGAGGATAGCGCTCTATTTGCGGGCACGCCTTTATCGGCCGGCGACCATGGTGTGCGACAAGCCGCCGGTCGTCCGCCAAGTGGCCTTCTTAGTGGACAGGGAGCATTGTCACTCACAAAATGCAAGCCATCTCTTTATTAAAACAGAACAGGATCTTTTGGAAATCCAAAAAAGATTTACACCACTCACCCTGGTGTAGCAACAAAAGTCTGCAGCACATTAGGCTGGTGTGACGCAAAACATAAACGAATTAATCCGCAAAATCAGCCGAATCCACAGTACTTTTGCATACGATAGTAATGGCTGTATTGTGAAGATGATTAGTCCGCTGACGTCACATTCGCCTACTTCCTCAATCCAGATTGTGGCTGAAAAGTCACTCATTTTCATGGCGCAGGTTTTCAAAAAATTGAATAAATATATCGATCGCATCCACACACATTCAAGCGGTCTATTTCATTCAGGAGCACAAAATACAGCGTGTAATATTAAATAAACATGTTTTTTTGTGTGTGTGTGTGTGTCACAGGCGCATTAAATTGATAGTATGGAAATGTTTCCACCTTTTTCAGGTTGACTTTCAACAGAAAAGCTTTTAAACATAAAACATGAATTAAGCAGGATAATTCCATGTATACTTATGACATGTTGCACTTTTTTAGGTCACTGTAGTAAGGAAGGTACTGTATCTCTTTATGCTTAGGTCAAGAGGTCACTTCCCAGTGTTTTATTTGTATAACGTGAAGATATTTATGACTAAAAACAAAGATAATGTTTTAATTCCTTGGAAAGCAGAAGTCTCCCAAATACGTAACCAGCAAAAGGAAATTCATCTTGAACTAAAATACATGGTGAAGGTATTTTCAAATATTTGTATATTTGTTTATTATTTACTATTTTTAATTCATTCAATCCAAAAAAAAGTTTGGATTTTGAAATCTTTGAATACATAAAGGCCATTTTGAACCTAAAAATTCACACAGAGCAAGTACATTTTTTAATCTAAAAACTGCGAATGACAATTTAATCTTATCTCTAATTTCACCTTTGGTCATAGGTCAAAAATTCAAATTCACATTTTAATTTCATTCACTCATTAATCACATTATTTTTTTGACTACTTGAATTACTTAGTTAATATTTTATTTACTAAACAGTAAGTTAAACGTAGTACCTATCACATGTTGCACTAAAATAACTAATATAACTAAAGTGAAAAAATGAAACATTCAATATTTCATGATCGACTGTTTTGTATGCCAACACATTTTCTTCAGTGTTGATAACGTAAACTTTCAGCACACCATTCAATAGATGAATTGTGTTATTTTGACCACTAGAGGGCATAGGCAAATCATTAGGTAAACCTGCTTGATTTTAAAATAAAATGGTCCTTTAAAAAGAGTAATGTGTTTAGAAATGAATACAACAATAGTTGACTGTTGTGCGTGTTCCTCCTCTCTTGTGAAAATAAATAAAAATAATAAGTTTAGAATATTTTGACATTTCAATGTTTACTTGTTTGTTAGTTTACAGGATGAAATAAAATTGAATTCACTGATTTAAGTCATATTTTCAAGAAGAATAGAGAGACGGGACTAATTGTTGATGTTGAACCTCATAAGGTTATAGTTTTTTTTTGTTTGGTTGTTGTTGTTTTTTTAAATTTGTTTACATGAAAATATAACTGTTACAATCCAAACATACAGTATATAAAAGAAAGGTTTAAAGTTTGGAAGACCATTCTTATTTTATTTAGTGTGATAGAATGTTGAGTACTGTTTTTACTGGGCCTCGTTCTGTTTAATTGTTCACAGTACCTATGTAAATTTGGTTCACCATTTTCTCGTCTTATGTATTGTGTTATATAATATACTTCCTTACATGAGGGGGCACAATAAGAAAGAAAAGTGGCAACGAACAGCAGACAAATGTTGTCTATTGTGCCATTTTTTTATAAGTCTATGCCATGTGGTGGAGGTTGAAAATAAACTGACAATTTCTACAATATTGTATTAAATTGATTTTTTTGTGTGTGTGTGTTTTCAGCCCACCTACACAATCACTGCTTTCGCCCTATATTTTTGGCCTATGAGAACAATAGAACTCAGCTTTCTCCTCTCTTGAAAACAACATTGCCACAAGTTTAAATATTGTCTTCAAAGGAGGAATATTTCATTCTGTGTGGGACTGAGACACATTTTTAACAAGGCTTTATCAGCGCTTCCACAAAACACGTCATCAGGCGTGTTATTCAGCCGACGCAAACACAAGAATCAACAATCAGTGATTGGCACTGACCCTACCATTAACCAATCAAAGGAGGAATTTGTTGCTTTGTGAAGTCACTCAAAATGATTTCTGCTGCTTCAAAAGAAATGATTTCAAGGTTTGACTCTTGTGCCGACATCACTTATGTAGCTAAAAATTTCTCTTCACCCTCGACTCTGTGTGTGAGTGTGCGAGGAATGACTCACTGATTGTTGCAATACATATTTCTCATAATCAGTTTTCCCTGAAAAGAGGTGTCTGCGGAAAGCAATTTGCTGCAGGATTTAGATTGTTATGTGAATAAACTCCAAAGGATTTCCTGACTTATCATCTTTCGTGTAGAGCTTAGAGAACCCCCTCAAAATCAATTGAGTAACAAAGTACCCTTCAAGAGGTTAATTACTACTTCCAGTAGATGCCTCATAAAAGTGGTTTCTTTTGGAAAGGTGAGCAAACTAGTACACTGAAAAAATGAACAATGAATTATTCAAAACAATAGAAGTAATCTATAATAAATCATATTTGACGCATTTAACGCACATGCCCCGCTCAAACAGATTAAAATGACAGCACAGTGTCATGTCCATTTGTTACTTGTGTTTTTTGGTGTTTTGTCGCCCTCTGCTGGTGCTTGGGTGCGACTGATGTAATGGGTTTCAGCACCATGAGCATTGTGTAATTATTGACATCAACAATGGCGAGCTACTAGTTTATTTTTTGTTTGAAAATTTTACAAACTTTATTAAAACGAAAACATTAAGAGGAGTTTTAATATAAAATTTCTATAACTTGTACTAACATTTATCTTTTAAGAACTACAAGTCTTTCCATCCATGGTTTGCTTTAACAGAATGTTAATAATGTTAATGCCATCTTGTTGATTTATTATTATAATAAACAAATACAGTACTTATGCACAGTATGTTGAATGTATATATCCGTCTTGTGTCTTATCTTTCCATTCCTACAGTAATTTACAGAAAAATATGGCAAATTTTACAGATGGTTTGAAGTGCGATTAATTATGTGGCGGAAAACACTCAAGTGACTTGAAGTTCCGCTCTGAGACCCCCAATTTGGCCAAATTTCAAAATTGTCCTATACGCATGTGTGATACATCATTGGAAAGCTTAAAATCTCAATTTTCTGGGGGGAAGAAAAAATTTGAACAGGAGGGCGTTAAAAAATAAATAAATAAAAAAATAACAGCAAAACCCTATCTGGAGGTGAGAGCATGCGAGAGCAGAATTACAGACGCCATGACTTTAACAAGATGTTATCGCGTACTTACCTTGTTTCAGTCCAAAAACTCCATGTAACATGTATCATAGAGTGTCAAGACACAGATATGAATGGCCACAGCTGGATTTTGGGGGGATTTTATGGGTAAAACATGGTAATATAACAAGGATCACGGTGGAGAAATCACAGACATCAAGGAGTGGTCGAGATTTTCTTTTTCATATATTTACCCTTTAATTTTTTTAAATTTTTTTTTTCAATTTTTCTTTGTTTGGATCGATTATCATCTAACATACTGGAGAAAATGAACACAGTAACAAAAAAAATACAATTAAACAATAGTTATGAGGTAGATATCCGTGAATATATGGCGGAAAACACAGACAAGACTGAAAAAGCAGTTTCTGCTCTTGCACTCCTCTTGTTATTATCGCATACTTACCTCGTTTCGATCCAAAAACTCACTATAACATGTATCATAGAGTGTCAAGACACAGATATGAATGGCCACAGCTGGATTTTTTGGGGATTTTATGGGTGAAACATGGTAATATAACAAGGACCGCGATGCAGAGATCGCAGACATCAAGGAGTGGTTGAGATTTTCTTTTTCATATATTTACCCTTTTAAATGTTTTTTTTTTTTTTTTTTTTTCAATTTTTCTTTGTTTGGATCGATTATTTATCATCTAACATGCTGGAGAAAATGCGACAGTAAAAAAAAAAAAAAAAAAAAAAAAAAAAAAAAAAATACAATTAAGCATTATGAGGTAGATATCCGTGACTTATTTACAGACACTAATTTTTTTCATTGTGACCTAATTTGTTTAAAGTTTAAAATATGCGAATGAATAATTTTTTTAAGAGTTTTTTTTTAATGAAATATTAAACATCAATTAATGATTCTAAGATAAAAATGAAAGACATTTTGAATAATAAATATAATTACTTACCTTCTTTTTATGGCTGGGTTGCAACAAAAGCGGTTGCGCGACGTCTGTAAAAGGGGGCTTTCAGGGTAAAACGGACAAATTAAAAATAGTTTGTGGACTTAATGCGCCATGAATCTGCTATGGAAGCATATAGACATACTGTATTGTTCTATCAGACAAAACAGTTCTTTTGGCTTAAAATAAAGCAGTTTATTTTATAGAGGGGTGCGAGAGCAGAAACTGCTTTTTCAGCCTTGTCTGTGTTTTCCGCCATATATTGAGTATTTAAAAATATAAGCGTTCTTGCCTTGGAAATTATAAAATGAAAAAAAAAATTGTTTTAAACTTCTGAAATTATATTTTCTTACCTGCCACTAGATGCCAGTGTAAGACTATCAACAGCTTTGCAGTTCTCCTGTCAAATAAAAATGTACAGTAATAAGTGTTTTTTCAACAAACCTGAAATTGTGATTGAATCATACTTTACATAACTTTAAAATCAAGAATTTCTGAAAGATAAATAGACACATTTCATGGAAATTCTTTGCTAAATTGGGCAGTAATTTATATGTAGTAAGTATTATCCTAACTGAAAATGTTTGGCATGTGAAGCAAGCAAAAATATATACATTTTTTATTGCCTTGGGGATTACTTACAATAATGGCAGCATAGTGTCGTGATAACATTTTATGCCATCCAGTGCTGAGGTTAACAGGTGGAATTCAGGTCTTATTGAAGTTGGTATGTTTTCACTGTGCTTGTGATTTTTTTTTTCTGGATTATTTCCAATATGTGCTTTTACTCATTGCCTTATGAGAAGAAGCAGTACAGATAATTAATGAAAAAAGTAGAGGATTTCTATGACTTCCTTGAATCTTGTTATGTCTTGGTTGTGTTTCTTTGTGATTGCCCCTTTCATGTCACCTATTGTCTGCCTGCGTCTTGTGCGTCTAGCCAATCAGCTTCCCCTCTTCCTCCCGTCTCACAACTCATTGTCTGTCAGTGGCGGTTTTAGAGGTAGGGCCACAGGGGCACTGGCCCCACCTCTAATATGAATGGCCCGAAGTGCCCCTGTGCTCATTTTAGCACAAAGCATGGCAATCAGTGCACAATACCCGCATCACAAGGATGTGCGATATTTTTTTATTTTCTTTTTGACCAACTAGCAATTTTGACACCACGGATTACCATCAGCCACATCGTTTTGTCTGATCCTGCCAGCTGACATTGACTCGTGGTGAGTGCGCGTTGAAAAATTCCTTACCAGCGTGTGATTGAAACTTGTCAGAACAAAACTGTTTTTCTTGATCACCACTACAGCTGCCATTTGGTACTTGAAGTTAACGATAATTGGCAGGTTTGTAGCTTTGATCTGGCCAGAGAAGACTTGGTAGCTCTACGATCAAAGGCAATGTCAGGTTTGCGGGCAGGCAGGTGGTATGTGGACCCAAATTCAGGGAAAGGGAGGCGAGGCAGATAGACGGTGCAAAAAGGATTTAATTAAAACCAACAAAAAAGTACAAACAAAACGATTGGGCAATCCAACAGCTTTAGTCAAACAAAAGTCAGGGCACTAACAAAAGACTGGGATCAAAAACTTACTTAGGCTGAGGAACCCGAAGGCTGTGACGTAGGAACGGGCAAGAACTGACGCTGACGTGAACATGCACATTGAAAATGTGACAAGGAGTGAAAGGAAACTGGGAGCTTATATACACACACAGACAAAGGGTAACAAGACAACGAGGAACAGGTGGGTGGCACAGGAGGATGCAGATTGGAGGATACACTAGGAGCAGGTACAATAGGTGAAATCTATGGGCAATCACAGGGACAGACTAGGAGGTAACCAACTCAAACCTAGCAGGCACAAATACTGTATGTTAATCATCATTAAACTTGCTACCTACTAGCAGTACCCAATTCTGAAGTGTGCTGCGGTAACACATTCATTGTGTAAGCGAGAGGCTGTTCTCAGCAGCGTGAGTGAGTTTGAGTGGACTCACTCAACGAAGCATTTATTAAGGACAAGCGTTTTTCTACATTATTCTTGTTTAAAAATAATTCACATTATAAAGGCAGCGTGGGTGGATTGTCTCCAGATTCCTGCATGGTGTATGTGCATGGTATGCTGATTGAACACTACAAATTGTCTGTATGTAGATGTCGGTGTGTGTGTGTGCGTGAATGGTTGTGTGTCTATTTGTGCCCTGCGACTGGCTGACAACCAGTTCAGGGTGTACCCTGCCTTCTGCCTGCAGTTAGCTGTGATGGGCTTCAACACCTCGGCGACCCTTGTGAAGATAAGAGGTTCAGAAGATGAATGATTGAAATAATTATACAAATGTTATGGAGAGTGACTAAAAGTATGGCGTTAAAGGTGATGCAATGAAAAATGTGGGTGCGCCTACATTTTGAGCATGTGCACCTTAGAAAAACGTTAAGCGCACAAGTGCAACCAATGCAAAAAGGTAAGTTGGAGCCTTGGCAATATAGTATATCGCAATGTTAATTTTTTTCCAATATCGTTCAGGCCTATCCCAAACAAAGCTACTTAAGTTATCTGGTGAAAATTTTAATATTGCAATATAATATTGCAATGATAGTTTTTTCCAATATCCTTCAGGCCCAGTGGTGTTACCAGGATGCCAGGTGCTGGTGGGGATTAGTCTTACCTGGGGGGGCAAAAAAAAAAAAAAAAAGCAACAATGCTCAAGTAGGTGGAAATGGAAATCCAGCGTAAGGCTACTGCACCTTAAAACATGTTTTGTTTTCTCCTTGAGATAACTGTTGTTGTGATTTAGTCTAAACAAATGAAAGTTGATTTGATTTTATTTGACTTAGAACACATCCATAACTAAACGGTATGGACATGCAGGTGACATTTTTTTTTAGGTAACCTATTGTGGTTCCTCGGTTTTATTACTGTATTATTATTATAGTTATTCTTTGTACCGCAGCCCCTTTGAGGTCATTTTGACCCCCTTAGAATGCTTCAAAATGCACCAAAATCGGCAGGTAGGTCAAGACTTTTGCAATCTTTTATACCGTGTAAAGACAAATTCCAAATACGCTATGTAGGCGCCCCTTAGCAGTCATTCTTTGTCCCGCCGATGCTTTGAGCCCTACTTTGACCCCCTCAGAATGCTTCAAAACTCACCAAATTCAACAGCCAGGTGAACACTGGTCAATACTTTGATAACATGTAAATAAAATTTTTTTAAATCAAAATATGCGTAAATGTGTGTAGCGCCCCCTAGGAATAAAACCAACATTTCATTTTTTTTTTTTTATTATTCTTTATTTAAGGTGAAAGAGGAGGTAACAACGCAAAGTTTAAAATTTAGAACACATCACATACTATATGAATGGGAAACCATACGCGGTGCCCAGACTGCCATTAGTACTACATCCAGGGGTGAAAGTGGGCAACAACCGTCAGGAACGCAGTTCCGGTATAAGATTCAGGGCCAGAATGCAGTTCCGGTATAAGGTTCAGGGCTGGAATGCTGTAGTGGTATAAGATTCAGGGCCGGAATGCTGTTCCGGTACACAGTGCTTTGATTCCAAAAATATGACGGCAAATGTCAAAAAAAAAAAGCTTAGCTGCCACACATGCCTTTCATCTCCAAGAAGAAAACAATCTACCAACATCAGATTTACATACACAAGTGTTAACAACAAGCAAAATAAAGTGCTTGTGTAACGTAATCCGTTTCCATCAATATTTATGATTGATTTTATTCCACGGACGGCATGGAGGTTTCCCAAGCTGTTGCAGTTAACTGAGTCTGACGATGATGAGTCATGTCAATGTGCGAATGCACGCGGCGAAGCAAAACACCTGGACTCATTTATCCGTTCAATTGGCTGACATACTGACATGTGATCAGCAGAGATGGTTAGCTCTGATTGGTTCAAATGTGCATGTTTTCTAGAACAGCAAAAATAAATAAAAAACATAAATAAATAAAAGCTACATACATAAGCAACATAAAATGGATCAAATCTTTAAGAGCAACGAAAGAGTTGATGAGGCTTATTTATCATATTTAGCTTTATTTGCTCTGATGAGGAGGTTCAGAACATCTTAGCTGTCAATGTGCACTTTGGACTTATATTTGTTCATTTATGTTAGGCTACTTATTTATACTTGCACACAGTATGATTAAATATGAATTGTAACACTGGCATCCTTGCTTGCCAGTGTCAAGCAAGGATGTTTTTACCGCCACATGCAGGATAATCTGCGTCTCGTCTTTTTGGCCAAAACAAACACTGAACAAAGATGGCAGCAACACTTGGCCCCTAACAGTTACAAGTGGCCCCTTCTTTGTCCCCGTTTCAGAAAAAGCCAAGAACCTCGACTGTTGTCTGTGTATTTAAGAACTGTTTTTGTTCCGCTTTTGTCAGGTCATGTTGGATGTCATCTGTATGCCCTTCTTCTTTGATATCTTAAATGACAGTATTTTGTATTTTGTCCCCGTTTTCATTTCCTTACCCGCATTTGGGTGCATGTTCCCCAAAAGCTATCCCCCCCATTGTGACAAAATGTATGCAAATCTGTCACGAATTCAGCGAGTTAAGAATATTTTAGTGTTTTTTTTTTTTTGTTTGTTTTTGATCACTCAATGTACATTTGTCTACCCTGTCAGTAGATGGCCACAAGTCACAAATGTACCCAAAGACGTTTGACAGCATAGAAGTAAAAGAACAGCAACAGATAAGAATTAACAAATACTGTACAAATTTTAGCAGTGCATTGCACTGTAACAAATGAAAAGTCACAGTTATTACCTGGTATCAACTGATAAGTAAGTTATTGTAAGATTTTTTTTTTTTTTAATTAGCTGTGCAACTGACCACATTAATCATATTTGACTATTTGCTATATTATAGTCATATTTTTGCAACTGTAAAATCAAACAATAAAAGAATGAGGTTGGAAGTATTAGCCTGAGCATAAAAGAGCAAATAAGTCCCCCCTTTAAAAAAACAACAACAAAAAATGGAGGATTGGTAAAACTGAAAAGAAAATCTGTAATTCTGAGAAATCATCGATGATAAATCTTGAAATGGAAGCTCTTTCATATATTTGCTGCTTGATGCTATTTTGTGTGCTGCTAATTCAGCAGAATGCCTTTTTGACCGACTGCTAGTAATTCAATTATCTAGATGTTTAAAGAATGTGCGCGCACGCACACACCCTCAAACACACACACATCAGATGATGGCAGTTTTCTTTAGGAGAATGCATGATTCTACCTTTGTCATAGTTAATACTGAAACATCCACAAAGTATGTGCTTGCTCTTTAGCGAGACTGTTAATAAGTAGAAGATTTTGTTTGGATAATATTTGAGAAGGTTAACTGGCGGGACCTTTAGGGTCTAAACTTTGGGATCGTGGGGGTTCTTCAAACATGTCAAGCATGGGTGGAATTAGCTTGTCTTTACATGAAGAGTCAATATTTGAACCAATATTTGCCTCCTTCCGCTCAAGTAGATAATGTTTGACACTTTTGAATGTTTCAGCTATACTACAGGTCAGATTGTATGAAGAATAGAATAGAACAACGCCGGCTCTATGCAGGGGCAAGAGGGGGCATTGCTCCCTTAAATAAGTGTCAAATCCAAATTTTAGAAGTTGAGAAGGCACATTTTTAATATACTCCCAAAATTAATACACGTTGACAGAATAGTCTGCAGTAGTGGAAAAAAATCAGCTGAAAAGGGGACTTGATGACGATATTGTAACAGTTCTCTCTCTCATCTCTCGTTCTCTCCGCTATGTGTACAGTGTATCACAAAAGTGAGTACACCCCTCGCATTTCTGCAGATATTTAAGTATATCTTTTCATTGGACAACACTGAAAAAATGACACTTTGACACAATGAAAAGTAGTCTGTGTGCAGCTAAGAGATTTCATTTATTTCCCCCCCCAAATAACTCAAAATATAGCCATTAATATCTAAACCCCTGGCGACAAAAGTTAGTACACCGCATGGGAACTACGTACATCCCTAAATGTCCAAATTGAGTACTGCTCGTCATTTTCCCTCCAAAATGTCATGTGACTCATTACAGGAGTGCTGTCAGCATTGCTGCAGAGATTGAAGAGGTGGGGGGTCAGCCTGTTAGCGCTCAGACCAGAGGTCGCGTTAACCGAATATTTTCCGTCGTTGACCGGTTTTTTAAAACGGTGACGGAAAAAACTGAAGTCCATCTGTCATTTTGACAGGTTGCAATTCACACCCCAGACCACAGGGTGGCGAGTGAGCATATTAATTAGCTATTGTCTCTATTGATGCATGACGTCGTTGGCCTTACTCAGAAAAATGTCAAGGCAACTGAGTGTTTTCCTGGCACGGCCAGACTGTTCTCCCTGTATTTTTCAAACACTGAGAGAAAAGTCTGGGACACAGCCTCTCGAGTAGGTACAAAATCAATCGACAAATCAGATTTGTTTATTTGCGTGACGTGTTCTTCACGAGCAACGTCACTTTTGCGCGCCGAAAGTCGTCTCTATAACAACACTGATGGCAAACGGGAGAGCCGAGAATATGTTCCAATCCGTGGTAAATTCAGTTTTAAATGAGCTAAAACACATCGACACGAGTCATTGACAACAGTCTGTCTCGCGCTAGCCATGTTGAATAAACTCCGTTCTCCTTGTATGTTTACTTCCGCGCGCAAGTCCCTCGTCCTGCCCTCGTCGCTTTGCTAACGGCACGTCTGCCAGTCGTTGATTGGTGCACTCCGCTGTCTGTTTGTCTCTTGTTAAGCTTGTTCGGACAGAATATTAATTAAAAATGAATGAAAACTAAATACTATTGAATATGTCATTATTATCATTTTAAAAATGTAAGTGACGGGTAAAAATAGATTATGACCGGATTTTTATGACGCTGTCAGTCAAAATGACAGACAACGAAAAAGTCTAGTGCAACCTCTGGCTCAGACGATACGCCATACTCTACATCAAATTGGTGTGCATGGCTGTCACCCCAGGAGGAAGCCTCTTCTGAAGACGATACACAAGAAGGCCTGCAAACAGTTTGCTGAAGACAACTCAAAAAAGCACAGGGATCACTGGAACCATGTCCTATGGTCTGATGACACGAAGATTAATTTGTTTGGTTCCGATGGTTTCAAGTATGTTTAGCGGCGACCAAGTGAGGAGTACAAAGATAAGTGTGTCATGCCTACAGTCAAGCATGGTGGTGGGCAGTGTTGTCAGTAAATTGTCTGTAATCTGATTACTTTCGTCAGTAACGAGTAATATAACGCGTTCATTTTTCCAAGCCAGTAATCCGATTAAAGTTAGTTTCCTTAGTGCCTGTGCGTTACTATTTTGTTTTTGCCTCATAATGTATGTAGAATGAAGAATATTGTAGTCATGTACGAAGAGCATTTCTCATTGGGGGAAAAAAAACGGGTCACGTGTATTACGATGCTGTTTGAGGCTGTCTGCCACGGCGGTCAACAACATAGCATTCTGACGAGGCAGCGAGGCTAACAGTGAAAGGCAGGATATATACCGCAAATGGATGCCTTTGCTTACTGGAAATACAGCCATTACTTCTCATTTCTGTCTAGTAAAGATGACAAAAATATCTCCGAAAACTCGAAACAAAGCCTACAGGCACCAAGACAGCCTGCACTTGTACAGTTTGTAACCAGCCTTTATGCACATTTTATTGTCAGTGTTTGTAACCATAGGCGGAGTTTTACTTTTGTGGAGCTGGGGGCAACGCATGTTGATGACTGAAACAAAAGTCAAAAGTTTGGACACACCTAAACATTTTTACGTTTTATATATTTTCACTACTATTGTAAATCCTCTCTGAATACATCAAAAATATGAACGAACATGTGGAATGGCAAAAAAAAAAGTGAAATAACTGAAAACAGGTTTTAGATTCTACATTCTTTAAAGTATCCACCTTTGAGGTGTCGCCAAACTTTTGGCCAATACTGTATACATACATATATATAAAACTGTTCAAGCTCAGTTGTTGTTGGTTGAAAGCTTAGGTTTACAGAAATTGTAAATACCCATCTTGCCTCCACAGGTGCTTAGCAAAGCAAAAGCTAGTGTCTTAGGTGCTAGTCACATGATCTGCTCGAAAAATGATTTTGATCCATTATGAAATACGATGTAGGATTCTTGTTCATTTCATTAATTTTTGTTGTTTGTTTTATTGCTTTTCAACTTTTATAGACAATATTTTAACAGCTAGGTCTTTATTTTAAAGGGGAAGTTCAGAATTTTTGACATTAGGCTTTATCTTGGAGTTGATTTGAACAAATTCCAAGCAGTTTGTCAGTTATTTGCTAGTTTCAGGGCTGTGGGGTGGCTACGCTAGCGCGAGTCAATGGTGGTTGAAATCAACTCCATCGACTAATTAAACCCCCGCTAACTCAAAGATTAAGCCTTATGTGAAAAATTCAATTACATGTGATGACATTTTTGTTGTTGTCATTTTTATGTTGAGGCAGCAAAAGGAGAAAAATTGGTAAAAAGTAACTGATAAGTTACTTTTAAAGTCACAAAGTAATCGGTAAAGTGACTAGATTACTTTTTTGAGGTGTAATCAGTAATCAGTAATTAAAATCATTTTTAAAGTAATCTGTGACAACACTGGTGGTGGGAATGACCCCCCCCCCCCCCCACACCTCTTCAATCTCTGCAGCAATGCTGACAGCACTCCTGTAATGAGTCACATGACATTTTGTAGGGAAAATGACAAGCAGTACTCAATTTGGACATTTAGGGATGTACGTAGCTCCCATGCGCTGTACTCACTTTTATTGCCAGGGGTTTAGATACTGTATTACCGTAATGGCTATATTTTGAGTTATTTTGAGGGGAAAATAAATCAGCTCTATTATATAAGCTTCACAAAGACTACTTTTCATTGTGTCAAGGTGTCATTATGCCAATGTTGTCCCATAAAAAGATATAATTAAATATCTGCAGAAATGCGAGGGGTGTACTCACTTTTGTGATACACTGTATGTCTGTGGCATGCGTTTCCCAATCATAAATCGTGTATAGTAAATTTTCTACATTGTATTTTTTTGTCGTACTCAAATCAAGACATTTGAGAGGATCACTTTGTCTCATGCAGGCAAGCCAGATACTGAACCAGAGGCAAGTGTCACCATGATGACAGTCATTACTAGCCTTCAAGTTTAAGAAAAGGGCTCGAAAGCTCCTTATCAGAAGTGAAAACAGTAATAGTATGACAGTCATGGGTGGAGAAACTGTGTGTGATTGAGGTGTACTATTATCTGAGACAGTACCAAGGAAGTTATGAGGTCCATTTTTACAAGTAATTTTAGAAGATAATAACAATTCACTTAATGGGTGATCAAGCCTCAAGATTGAATTAAAACATGTCATCGAATGTAGCAATGTGCTCAGTTAAGCAGACATCACCATGGCAACCATCACAGACTGCACTCCCTTCTCCTCTTCTCATCCCTCCCCCTCTCGCTCTGCTCCAGACGGCATATGGGAACGAGGTGGGCGGAGGACACAGCTCCCATCATGCTTTGCAGTCAGAAGCAGGAAGAAACAAGTGGACGGCAGCTTGAATGAGATGAAAAGATGTTGGATAGCGTGACACCGGTGGAGGAGGCAGAATGTTGTTCATCAATTCAAGAGTTACCTCCTCTAAGGGTGAGTCTTGCCTCTTGTTGTACTCTTATCATCATTTTAGCGGATGGAGGATTTAAAGAGAGTGCACTGATCCTCTCTCAATGGGAGTTTTCTCAACAAAATTGTGTTTTTTGTCAGCAGGAGATTTCCTCAATCTCATTCACATGCAAAATAGTTCCAAGAAATGAAGTTATTTTTATCCATCCTTGTATATTTGTCATTCACATGCATTCAAGTTGGAACATCTCCTCCTCCTGACTATCATCACAATACAGATTAGGAAGGTGGACCAAATGTTATGGATGATGACTTCATGATGAGATATAGGTTGACTAAGACTGATACGAGGAAGGGAGCACAGGATTAGCTCAAACACTGACAACCAGGCCTTTCTTCTGAGCGTTTAATGTATTCAGGAACCCACACATAAATGCATACAAATACGCACACATTGGACACTCAATAGAGCACACACTCAAAGTTGAAATATTTGAATATATAAATATTTGAAATAACTGCTCCACATATCATAAGTCATTGTAAACACATACACACACATGCACAAATACAACACACGACACAAAATTGGAGTAAATAACCAGGTTTCGTGATGATGCAATTCAATATAGATTTTTTTTTTTTTTAAACTTTACAACAGTATTTGCTGATATTCACAGTCTGCCACAACAAGGGTTTATAATCAATTTAATCCGACATTATGTACACATTTTACACACTCTGCTCCATTTCTTCGAGAGCAATAAAAATATAGTGACAAGGGTATGGTCACTTTTGAATGGATGTAAAAGAAGCAGACGGGACAAAAATGTAGTTAGTGCAATGCTTCTCAATTATTTTCTGTTATGCCCCCACCAGGAAGATGTAAACGTTTCGTGCCACCCCAACTCTATGCCGCCACTGTAAATAGTATCATTTGTCTATAAAATTATTATTATTATAAGTACATCTCTGCATAATATTGTGCCCCTTTTTATATCAAGGGAAAAAACAGTGATATCGATCAACTTACAATCAAGTATAACTTTATTCACATTGTTTTGTTTATAATAGAAGACTTACAGCACATCAATTTACCTGAATTAAAAAAAAAAAGTCATATCCAAACTGTAAAAATACACTCAAGGTAAATTTTATGACCATTTGATGCTGAAAAAAAAAAAAATTGAATAAAATTAATAAATAATACTAAATCTAAATTGATTAGCAACATTTACTCATTAGGACAATATGCCATACAATTTGACCGAAAAAAACAAAAATTAGTGGAGCAAAAACCACAGTGTCATTGGACAGAGGGACAGTTTTTATTTTTGCTGCAGTCAGTATCAGCTCCTTTGCTATTGTGTCTGGTTATTTTGCACTGAGCAACATGGTATGCCACCCTATATCATACTAACAGTGCTCGCTGGTTTACGGATGGAACATTGACAAAGCGGGATGATTGTTGACGATATTCGGCACATTTTCGCTGACAAAAAAATCAAGCAGCTTATCAATGTGATGGGGTCTAATGTCTTCAAGTGACGTCTTAATTGATTTGGCTTCCTGCTATCCGCTGCAAACATTTTAGACACTGGTTTTTCATCGTCTCCCACTTTTAAAAGTCAAAGCCAAACGCTACATACGCTTTGTCATGTTTCCTCGTCTTAGCTCTATATATCTCCATTCATAGACTCCACCATCAGTTGACAAGACAGTTCCCGCAGACATTGCGCCACACCTTCCTGTAGGGGGCTGATCCCGGCAGAACGTTGAGTTGCCGTTCAAGGTGATAAACTCAAACCCACGCAGCGTTCTAACGCCGGATTTAGGTGGAAATAGGACGCAGGTTTTAGCGCATAAAAGCAGTCCGGAGAGTCTCAAGCGTGATTTGATCAAGGATTCAAGGTAATTATTATATCAAATAGCACCATGCATGCACTTTGAAACGTGAAAAAAATCAATGGATAAAATTAGTGTAACTTCGGCTTGAAATATTTTACGTAAAATGAACGATAACTGCCAGTTTTTTTTTGCTTTTAACCAATTATTTAGCCTGTTTTACGTTCATATCTATAGAAATTCCGCGATTTAAGCATTTATTTACAAGAATTTTCAACTTAAAAAGCTTTTTGTTTGGTGACGGCTGCCATGTTGGATTACACAATACAACTTTTGCTTGAAATATTTACAAAAAATGAACAATAACTGCCCGTTTTTTGCTTTTAACCGAGAATCTACATTGTTTTACGTTCATATCTATAGAAATTCTGCGTTTTAAGCATTTATTTACAAGAATATTCGACTTAAAAAGCTCTTTGTTTTGTGACAGAAACATGCAAATTTTGCTTTTGTTGAGTAAAATTTAGATGATTCTGCATGTTCTCCTTAAGTATTGAGTTTCTGATGTGAAAATTGATGTATTAGCTGTTGAACACTTGAACTAAATCCTTGATCCTGAAAATATAGGTGATTATTAGGGTTGTTCCAATCATGTTTTTTTGCTGTCGACCTGATCCCGATCATTTTAGTTTGAGTATCTGCCGATCCCGATATTTCCTGATCCGATTGCTTTTTTTTTTTGCTCCCGATAATTTTTCCCGATCATATACATTTTGGCAATGCATTAAGAAAAAACGGAATAAAACTCAGACGAATATATACATTCAACATACAGTACATACATAAGTACTGTATTTGTTTATTATGACAATAAATCCTCAAGATGGCATTTACATTATTAACATTCTTTCTGTGAGAGGGATCCACGGATGGAAAGACTTTTAATTCTTAAAGGATAAATGTGACTTTGTAAATTGTGACTAAATTTGTTAAGCTTTCAGTAAATGATACTGCAGCCATTTAACTTCTGCCCAAATGCATGATGGGAAGTGCAACCATGACTGTGCGTACGGGCACCAATTGATATATCTTCTCTGAGTTGGGAAAGAACATAGGGTTTTGAGAAAATGATCAAATACTACCTTTCTTCCCCACATTGCCTCCCACGTTATTTTTAATTGCTGAGAGAGGTATTGTAAGGCTTTAGCCACATAAAAAATAGCTCCAAAGGCTGTCAAAATTCTCTCTACTCATTATAGCCTGCCTTTTAGCGCTATCTATAGGTAAAACGGCGTCTTCATAGATTGAACGTGACGATGCGTGAGTGGGTCGTGCAGCGCATGTGTTAATTACTTTAAGTGATTAATTTTAAAAAATTAATTACTGCCGTTAACGCAATAAATTTGATAGCCCTACTTTAAGCCAAAACTACTCTGGATGAGTGTAAGACATTTTGTCTGTAACGTTAAATACAATTAGAAAACGATTTAAATAAAAAATACATATATATATATATATATATATATATATATATACAGTGTATTAAGAACAGGCATGTCCGATATTTTTTTGCCGATTCCGATACTTTGAAAATGACGAGATTGGGACATCTTTAGTGATTATCTCTGCATTTGGTGATTTTTTTTTTTTTCGCGTTTAGCGTAAAATTTGAGAATTTTATAGCCATTTTAAGTTTTGTTATACTTGTATAGAAAAAAAAAATCTGGATTTTATATTTGGGAGCAACTTTGAATTTTTTGATGTAGCTGTTCATTGAAACTCATATATACCCAAAGGAAGCACCTGTTTTGGTTTTAGGTCGCTAGCGGCTTTGGTTTTGAAAATATTTGAATTTTAAGTTTTTGAAAATAGGCCCCCTACGGATCGGGCCCGAGTCCTGTCAACTGATAGTGAAGTCTATGGTCCAGAGCTCTTTGCTGTGTGCTATTTTTTGGTTCAAAAATACTACGCACACTCTGAAAATGAGAGCGCCACTGCCAACCGCTGAGTGGATGTGTGCTGCAAAAAAGTATGTTCCCCGAGGTCACATGCGCCACCCCCGGCATTGCTATGCCCCGCCCCACTATTTGAGAAGTACTAGTGAGAGTTAGTAAGAGTTAGTGACAAAAATTGCTGGATGACATTTAATGAGATCTGTCATAAGCATCTATTAGTGCTCATGACAGTGTCATGTCATAATTATGAGTCTTATGACAGTCTTACTGTCAAATAAATGTTACCAAATATAATTGCTGAAAAATTTTCAGGTATGTAAATGAAAAACCCTTTTTTTTTTCAACAAAACAGCATATTTAAAAGATGACATTTTATATTGAAGTTTTTATTGATTATTGATTTCCGTTTATTTCAATTCAATTGTGCTCAACTATTCGAAATATCGCTCCACATCATGTATTGTTACAACCCTTATACACACGCTCACATGGTTTCAGCATTGAGGTCAAACGTTAACTTGCATGTAATCAATGTGTCTGTGCGAGAGTTGCAAACATACATAGAGGGGGCAGATAAGGGTTGCAGTTTGGTCAAAAATTGCCTGAGTTAATTAACCTTGTGTACAAATGTAATACTAAATGAATGTAAATGAAGACAAGCTCCACCCACTGTAAGATTGTCAGCCAGTAGAAAATGCTGGCTGACAGAGCTGCTCTAAGTTTACTGTCTGAGCAATTGCACTCACTCACTCAGACAACTTTGACACCACATCGGACTTTGTTTTGGGTGAGTACAAGCAAGAGGGTGTAATTTAATTGTATTTTGCGTTACTGTTTAGATATCATTATTGGTTCAACACATTAGTAAAATACCATTGGTAGACAACAGAAAGAGTCAAAGTGATGTTCCTATTCACTACGTTTATACTTTACTAGTTCTAAATACACGCTTAGTGAATTACTGCTTTTTTGTACTTTATAATAAGGGTTCCTTTTGTCTTCTACAAAGAGTCACATCAGAAATTTGCATAAAACCAAATAAGATGTTTAGGTTGTTTAAAACTGCTGTCAGTTACAACCAGAAAACAGATCAAAATTACCTTACAGAATCTTTTAAAGATTATGAATAAAGGTTAATTTAATTTTTTTGTTGTTTTTTTTGTTTAAATCAAACTTTAAATTGATAAACATTCAAAATGTCATTTTTGTTTCTTTAGTCTTTGACTTTTGATGTATTTTACGCATGCAAAAATAATTACGCATTCATAAATTAGTTATGTTTGAATTCATTCATATTCCATGCCGCTTATCCTCACAAGGGTTGTGGAGCGGTTGAGTTCTTACACACAAATTCTCTGAACTTGTGTGCTTTGAACCACATGATAAAGAGCCGTACACATTGATTTGAGACAGCCAAAGAACAGAATCATTGTTTAATGTGTTCAACAGGGTGATCAATCTTCCACTGGTTATAAAAGCTCATCAGGGTGTGTCCCCCCCGTGCTCAGCAATTTCTCAGGTGCTTTCAGATGAGTAAGAAAAGCTTAGTTTAGTTTTCTAACTTGCTTATTTTAGATAACAAAGCAAAGTCGTCTCATAATTTGTGTCCTACTGCTTTTTTTGTCCCCATATTAAGTCAAGATACTTACAGAGCAACACAGTATCTCTTTTTTGTCCCCTAGGTGCGCTTGCCTACTTTTATTGTTTGCAAAATGCGCGTGTAGCCTTGTAAACAGCTGAATGTTTGCAATTGTCACATATCTGCAGTGTCATCATTAATTAATTTTAATGCTGTTAAATAGGATTGATTGTTCTATCATACACTGACCATCTCAGTGCCATATCAGCCATTGAGCGCTCTAAAAGCACTGCATAGCAGTGTTGTGATGAGATTGATAACGGATGACATTTAGTGTTTTACAGCTACTTTGACACAATTTCATCATCTGCTACTGAAACTAACGCACTTTGTGGAAATCATGTCACAAACAATACATATGTAACTTCAGTGAATACTTTTACTAAGACTAAGAAATGGAAAGCCATCCACAAGAAAGACGGCAAATAATGACAAGAAGAAAAAAAAGTCAGGTGTTACGCAGGGTCACTTAAGTACAGGATATGAAATGACATGACAATATATCCATAAAGTACATTTCACTCTGGGCCAACGAGGTACTGAAACTTTGTACTTAAATGACTTTAGCTGCTCTTAGGGTGTTTTAGAAGATTATTACTGCTATGTAGCAAAAAGATTGATTCCATGTTCGAATTTTTCTTATGCATTATATTATTTTGTCTATTAAATCTCTGAGACTACCTTTAGTATGCGTCTCATGACATATAAGACCACTAACGCATGACCAAATGGGGCAGGAGTAGGTCTCATGAGTGCTTTCCGGCAGATTCATAAAAAGCAAAGAATGAAAAACAAAATGTATCAGCATGTTTGAGTACTGATAACTGTTTTCTGTGGGAATTTCAAATTCATGTGTGGTTCAGTGGGTTCAGTTTCAGTTTCAGTTAATTCACACATCGTATCATGGTACAGACAAGGACATGGCCATATATACAAGCAGTTCATCTGACAAGATGCATGAAAGGGACACTCCGAATAAGCTATTTAAAGCTTTTGGTAGGGGCCCAGTCAAATAGCACACACATACACACATACATACACATACATTAAATTAACTATGGAAAATTTCAACATTCTGATTACATCATATTTGACATGTGATACCGTTATTCAAAGACATCATATTAAACATACATTGCAAGGAGGTGAGTTTTCAGTTTTTTCTTAAAAATGGAGATGGAGTGTGACATTTTAAGTGTTTCGTCCAGTTCATTCCAGATCTGTGGTTCTCTGCACACAATGCCAAAGCTTGTAGACTTTAGCCTTGCTGAGGAGTATAGATTGGGATGAGATCACTTAATTTATGGTTTAGTTTATGAATGACCTGATACATTATGCAAGCATTTTGAAAGTAATGGTGTTCTTATAACCTCAGAAGGTTGTGATGGTGAAATATTAATTTAGTTGGCGCATTGAACCATGTTATGGCACATACAGTGGGGAGAACAAGTATTTGATACACTGCCGATTTTGCTGGTTTTCCCACTTGCAAAGCATGTAGAGGTCTGTAATTTGTATCATAAATTCTCTTCAACTGTGAGGGACGGAATCTAATCCAAAAAAACAGAAAATCACGTTGTATGATTTTTAAATAATAAATTTGCATTTAATGGCATGAAATAAGTATTTGATACATCACAAAAATCTAACTTAATATTTAGTACAGAAACCTTTGTTTGCTATTACATATACCAAATGTTTCCTGTAGTCCTTGACAAGGTTTGCACACACTGCAGCAGGGATTTTGGCCCACTCCTCCATGCAGATCTTCTCCAGAGCCTTCAGGTTTCGGGGCTGCTGCCGGGCAACACGGACTTTCAGCTCCCTCCATAGATTTTTTATTGGGTTCAGATCTGGTGACTGGCTAGGCCACTCCAGGACCTTAAGATGCTTTTTACGGAGCCACTCTTTAGTTGCCTTGGCTGTGTGCTTTGGGTCGTTGTCATGCTGGAAGACCCAGCCACAACCCATCTTCAGGGCTCTCACTGAAGGAAGGAGGTTGTCAGCCAAGATCTGGCGATACATAGCCCCATCCATCCTCCCTCAATACGGTGCAGTCGTCCTGTACCCTTGGCAGAGAAGCAGCCCCAAAAAATGATGTTTCCTCCTCGATGTTTCACGGTAGGGATGGTGTTCTTGGGGTTGTACTCATCCTTCTTTTTCCTCCAAACACGACGAGCTGAGTTTAGACCAAAAAGTTCAATTTTGCTCTCATCCGATCACATGACCTTCTCCCATTGCTCCTCTGTATCATCCAGATGGTCAGTGGCAAACTTCAGACGTGTCTGGCCATGCACTGGCTTCAGCAGCGGGACCTTGCTTGCGCTGTAGGATTTTGATCCATGACGGCGTAATGTGTTTCCGATGGTTTTCTTCAAGACTGTGGTTCCAGCTCTCTTCAGGTCATTGACCAGGTCCTGCCGTGTAGTTCTGGGCTGATCCCTCACCTTCCTCATGATCAGTGATGCCCCACGAGGTGAGATCTTGCATGGAGCCCCAGAACGAGGCAGATTGACCTTCAACTTGAACTACTTCCATTTTCTAATAATCGCTCCAACAGTTGTTACCTTCTCACCAAGCTGCTTGCTTTTCCTGTAGCCCATCCCAGCCTTGTGCAGGTCTATTATTTTATCCCTGATGTCCTTACACAGCTCTTTGGTGTTGGCCATTGTGAAGAGGTTGGAGTTTGTTTGAGCATGTGAACCGGTGTCTTTTACACAGGTAACGAGTTCAAACAGGTGCAGTTACTTCCGGTAATGAGTGGAGAACAGGAGGGGTTCTTAAAAAATAACTAAGAGCCGAAATATTTACTAGTTGGTAATGTATCAAATACTTATTTCATGCCATTAAATGCAAATTTATTATTTAAAAATCATACAACGTGATTTTCTGTTTTTTTGGATTAGATTCCGTCCCTCACAGTTGAAGAGAACTTATGATACAAATTACAGACCTTTACATGGCTTGCAAGTGGGAAAACCAGCAAAATCGGCTGTGTGTCAAATACTTGTTCTCCCCACTGTATGACTTTTTTCTGTAGTGTTTTAAGCTTTTTTCGATAGGTTGGAAATGTGTTGCACCATATGATATTACAATATTGTAAATGTGGTTCAAATAAAGATTTATACAGGGTGAGAAGTACAGATAGTGGGATATAATGTCACAGTTTAAAAAACAGAGCAGCATATTTCGACAGTTTATTTGTGAGCTCATTGATATGTCTTTTAAAATTAGGTACTCATCAATATGGATCCCCAGGAATTTTGTAGAGCAGACTCTTTCAATGGTTTCTCCATTTATGTTTAAACAGATTTGTTTGATGGGCTATTGTTTATAGGAGCGAAACACAATGTAATTTGTTTTATTGATATTTAGAGAGAGTTTATTACGTTTGAACCCTGTATCTATTTTCTTTAGTTCACTATTTATATATTGCTCAGGTGCAGAGGGATGTTTATGGGAAAAGAATAAATTTGTGTCATCAGCAAATAGTACTTTATGAAAAACGGATGAGGAATTTACAAAGTCATTAATGTACATGATGAACAGGAGCAGCCCTAAGATGGAGCCCTGGGGGACTCCATGATAGATGAGTTTGTATGATGATTCTGTATTATCAATGTTGACATCCAGTGGGGCAAATAAGTATTTAGTCAACTACTAATTGTGCAAGTTCTCCCACTTGAAAATATTACCGAGACCTGTAAATGTCAACATGGGTAAACTACAACCATGAGAGACAGAATGTGGGGAAAAAACAGAAAATCACATTTTTTGATTTTTAAAGAATTTATTTGCAAATCATGGTGGAAAATAAGTATTTGGTCAATACCAAAAGTTCATCTCAATACTTTGTTATGTACCCTTGGTTGGCAATAACGGAGGCCAAATGTTTTCTGTAACTCTTCACAAGCTTTTCACACACTGTTGCTGGTATTTTGGCCCATTCCTCCATGCAGATCTCCTCTAGAGCAATGATGTTTTGGGGCTGTCGTTGGGCAACACGGACTTTCAACTCCCTCCACAGATTTTCTATGGGGTTGAGATCTGGAGACTGGCTAGGCCACTCCAGGACTCATCTTCAATGCCCTTGCCGATGGAAGGAGATTTTCATCCAAAATCTATCGATACATGGCCCCATTCATTCTTTCCTTTACACAGATCAGTCATCCTGGTCCCTTTGCAGAAAAACAGCCCCAAAGCATGATGTTTCCACCCCCATGCTTCACAGTGGGTATGGTGTTCTTCGGAGGCAGTTCAGTATTCTTTCTCCTCCAAACACGAGAACCTGTGTTTCTACCAAAAATCTTTCATCAGCAAGGGCATTGAAGATGAGACGTGGCTGGGTCTTTCAGCATGACAATGATCCCAAACACACAGCCAGGGCAATAAATGAGCGGCTTCGTAAGAAGCATTTTAAGGTCCTGGAGTGGCCTAGCCAGTCTCCAGATCTCAACTCCATAGAAAATCTGTGGAGGGAGTTGAAAGTCCGTGTTGCCCAACGACAGCCCCAAAACATCACTCCTCTAGAGGAGATCTACATGGTGGAATGGGCCAAAATACCAGCATCAGTGTGTGAAAAGTGTTGGGGCAAAGTTGGCAAAGTTGATGAGGACCAAAGTGCCACCAGGAAACGGAAGTGGAGCTCAGGCTGTGGCTGCGAGGGGTTGAAGGGTGGGTGTCCTGATGACAAAAAACAAGATTAATCAAGACTTCAATAAACAATTGTCAAAACTTCAGGCGTAGTTGGCCGATGTACCACTGGTGATTGGCAGAATCATCTGGCACCTGCTTGCTGCCCTGGCCGCTCCTTAAAAGCAGTGTTGATTGTGATGAGCTACAGCTGCACTCCCAGGTCTGCCTAGGTTGAGCTCATGCCACATAAAACAGGAAGTGTAACAACAATAAAAGCCAGTAGAGGGGAGTGTGGGCTAGGACCACCACAAAAAGCTTGTGAAGTGTTACAGAAAACGTTTGGCCTCCGTTATTGCCAACAAAGGGTACATAATAAAGTATTGAGATGAACTTTTGGTATTGACCAAATACTTATTTTCCACCATGATTTGCAAATAAATTCTTTAAAAATCAAACAATGTGATTTTCTGTTTTTTTTTCACATTCTGTCTCTCATGGTTGAGGTTTACCCATGTTGACAATTACAGGCCTCTCTAATATTTTCAAGTGGGAGAACTTGCACAATTAGTGGTTGACTAAATACTTATTTGTCCCACTGTATCTCAACAAAAAGGGAGTCACTATGATTGTCTGCTATGTCAATATCATCACAGACATTCACATTGTATGCAGAGGAGATATATAGGCACACACAAGCGCCAGATCTGCCACATCTGGTCTTGGTAAACAACTTATAACCATTAAGACTTAAGATGTCAACGTATGATTTATCATTCAACCAAGTTTCTCTACAACCTATTGCATCAAAGTTGCAGCCTGTACTTGTAAGAAGAGTAACTAGATCATCATAGTGCTTGTTCAGGCTTCTGATACTTAAGTGTAGGAAACATAATTATTACATTACAAGTGCTTCAAAACAATTTATTAAAATTAGGGCTGTTAAATGATTAAAATTTTTAATCGAGTTAATCACAGCTTAAAAATTAATTAATCGTAATTAATCGCAATTCAAACCATCTATAAAACATGCCATATTTTTCTGTAAATTATTGTTGGAATGGAAAGATAAGACACAAGACTGTTATATACATTCAACATACTGTACATAAGTACTGTATTTGTTTATTATAACAATAAATCAACAAGATGGCATTAACATTAACATTCTGTTAAAGCGATCCATGTATAGAAAGACTTGTAGTTCTTAAAAGATAAATGTTCGTACAAGTTATAGAAATTTTATATTAAAAACCCTCTTAATGTTTTCATTTTAATAAAATTTGCAAAATTGTCAATCAAAAAATAAACTAGTAGCTCGCCATTGTTGATGTCAATAATTACACATTGCTCATGGTGCTGAAACCTATAAAATCAGTCGCACCCAAGCGCCAGCAGAGGGCAAAAAAAAACCACCTAAAAACACAAGTAACAAGTGGACATGGCACTGTGCTGTCATTTTAATCTGTTTGAGCGGGGCATGTGCGTTAATTGTGTCAAATATTATAACGTGATTAATTTAAAAAATTAATTACCGCCCGTTTAACGCAATAATTTTGACAGCCCTTATTAAAATATATATATACTTTATATACTAGTATATATGCATAAGTTTGTTTGTTTGTTTTTTAATTATACTTTGGGAAAACAAGTGAAAATGTCTTATTTGTATCTCTTTCCAATGCAAAATCTGAATAAATACATTGAATTACATTGGGGGGGCGCTACTTCACAGTTTTTCCACTTATCGCGGCGGGTTCTGGTCCTCATTAACCACGAAAAACGAGGGATCACTGTACAATTGTTTTTTTCAATTTTTTTTTTTAGAAAAATCAGTAAAGTTTATAGATGGATAGATGGTGATTTACGGGTCCCCTATTGGTACACCCATCCATGATTGGTACAGCCAATCCAAGCGTGGGTCATGGATGTGCAAACGCCTAATCCTAGTTGACTATGGGCAGAATGCAGACTACGCCGTAAATTGGTAGCCAGCCAACCTTAGGCTAACTTGGATTTCACCATGACATGTTCCGTGCTAATATCCCTTTCTGATTTTTTTCCACATGATGACCTCAGGAGCACATGTGATCACTTGGTTCTTGGAACTTTCAACCTCCTCTTCATCTTCTGCACACTCTCCGTATCCGAATTCATGGAGGATGTCAGCAAGCTCAAAGAGATCCCTCCAACTCAACCACCGTCTCTGTTGGAACGGAAGGCTCGACATCCGCAGCCCACGTTTACGTTCCTCAAATCCAAGCTGAAGCGGAGCGTGAGCTGCTCTGTACCTCGAGTACGCTCCACCTTGTCGGGCTTTTTCCCTGTGGTGCGCTGGCTGCCCAAGTACAAACTGCGAGAGTATGTGTGGGGGGACGTAATGTCCGGCTTGATCGTGGGAATCATCTTGGTACCACAGGCCATTGCCTACTGCCTGCTTGCTGGAGTGAAGCCCATCTATGGATTATACACATCATTTTATGCTAACGTTATCTACTTTCTCATGGGGACATCCAGACATGTTTCTGTTGGCATCTTTAGCCTGATGAGTCTCATGGTCGGACAGGTAAAATACAGCTGCAATACCTACAGTGGGAAAACCCATTGGCAGTGTATCAAATACTTGTTCTCCCCACTGTATAAGGTGCGCCACAAAAGACTGATCTCAAACAACCAGCATGTCCATCATAGTAACAGTAGTTATTCATTATGACATGATGTTTAGTGTTTGTATTTGAAATCTATCGTTTCTGACGCACCCTGCACACTGGACCTGCTTTCCTTGCATGATCCGTTGGTAACAGCCTCCCTTTTTCTGCAGGTGGTCGACAGAGAAGTCTTCCTCGCTGGATTTGACCTCAACGAGGACTCATCTGGTTCTCCGGGATTCAACGGTTCATTCAACATCAACGTAACAACAAGTCAAACTGTGGAGCTAATGGGTGTGCCCTGTGGGAAAGACTGTTATGCTATTAGCATTGCTGCTGCTCTAACTTTCCTTGCTGGAATTTACCAGGTAAAGAAAAAACTTTCAAGATTTCCACTCCAAACATAGCACAGATCTTGAGATTCAATAAGCTTCATTTCATTCACTACCCAATTGAGTGCCATAGATTAGATGACAAAGTATGGTAACACTTTATAATAACTATCCGTTTTACTAGATAATAGATCATTAGTAAACTGTTGATAAATGATTTATTGTTGATTTGTGAAGTATTTGTTAACAGTTTGTAAAGCATTTACAGGGTGTTCTTAACCTGAAACACAGTTTGTGTAGAAACGTTTTAAGTTTTTGTGTGTAACGTTTGGCATTTCTATCTTTTCAGGTTAAGAATTGCCGTTCACTTCAAAAGAAAAGGCATTTTGATAAGGCATTTTGCAGGCAGAGCTCATGTTGCACATATATGAAAATCTGCCATAAAACCAACAAATATTTGTACTTTTCTTTGTATATTTAACCAATAAAACTTATGACCTTCAAAATAAAGTGTATATAGTTTTATTAAGATCCATCAACTAGCATGGGCATTTAGAATGGGGTCAACCATACTGGAACACCCTGTAAATGCTTAACAAACTGTTAACAAATACTTCACAACTCAACAATAAATCATTTATCAACAGTTTACTAATGATGTATTAACTAGTAAAACGGATAGTTATTATAAAGTGTTACCCAAAGTATAATGTTAAAACATCAGGGGTAGTGATACTGTTACTGTTGTTATGAATGTACTTGTAAGACAAGTCTCACTATCCGCAACACAGGTCATGATGGCAGTGTTTCGTCTTGGCTTTGTCTCCGTCTACCTTTCGGCTCCCATGTTAGATGGTTTTGCCACAGGAGCCTCCTTCACTATCCTGACCGTCCAAGCTAAATACCTCTTGGGTCTCAAGATCCCTCGTCATCAGGGTTACGGCTCAGTTGTCGTAACCTGGTTTAACATCTTTGCCAACATTCACAAGACCAACATGTGTGACCTCATCACCAGTGCCATCTGTATCACCGTATTGGGTAAATACAGAGCAGAACTCCTTGGATTATAACAAAATGATATGCAGTAAAGCCTTTTTCATCATTTTGATTTTGTGTTCTCCACAGTGACAGGTAAAGAGATCCAGGAACGCTACAAAGATCGTTTAAAGATCCCTCTACCCACTGAGCTGGTCGTGGTTGCTGGAGCTACGTTGGCCAGTCATTTTGGGAATCTCAACAATCATTACAGCACAAGTATTTCAGGTCACATCCCCACTGGCTTCATCCCACCTGAAGTGCCCAGCTTTAGTCTAATGCCAAGAGTAGCACTGGATGCCATACCTTTAGCTGTCATCAGGTTATTTTTAATCTTTAATCTTTCAGAATTTGAATGACTGTTACGATAAGTATAAGCAAGAAAAGGTCTTGATAGGCTGACAACAGATGTTGAGAGTTTTTAATAGTCATTTGTCACATAACTGCTGTTTTATCTTTAGCTTTGCCTTCACCGTGTCTCTGTCCGAGATGTTTGCCAAGAAACATGGCTATACTGTTCGTCCCAACCAAGAGATGTTCGCCATTGGCTGCTGTAACATCATCCCGTCGTTCTTTCATTGTTTCACCACGAGCGCGGCTTTGGCAAAAACTATGGTGAAGGACTCAACGGGTTGTCAGACACAGGTAAAATATAGTACTTCAATTCCGCAGTTTGATTATAATGTAGGGGTTGAAGTCCTGACCGTGTTCCTGTGCTCTCCCATCAGGTATCAAGTCTGATCAGTGCTTTTGTCATCCTGCTGGTCTTGCTTTTCTTCGCGCCTTATTTCCAAGCGCTCCAAAAATGTGTCCTTGCCTGTATCATCATCGTCAGCCTTCAAGGAGCACTGAGGAAATTCAAGGACGTACCGGCCAAGTGGCGATCCAGCCGTAACGACGCAGTGGTTTGGCTGGTCGCCATGTCAGCCACCGCTCTGATCAGCGTCGAGATCGGCCTACTGGTTGGCGTCACTTTCTCTATGTTCACTATCATCTATAAGACTCAAAACCCCAAGGTGAGTGACAGCGATGGGTTTACGATGCACAACTGTTTCTCCGTTTACATCCTTTTCAGGTTATTGAATGCATCACAACTAAATGGTTGGAGGCTAAATCATTGTGTTTCTTTCAAAGGGGTTATATTTTAATGTTTGGGGGAAATAGGCATTGTCATAAACCTCCAGCTTTGTTTTGACATCAGTGTATAACAGCCTTTGTGTCATAAAAGATCAGGTAGTAGGCCTGATGTCTTTTAAGACAACTAGAAGAGTCCAGTATTTATTAATTTAATACACTGGGAGTTAAATGATCTGGGTAAAAGAGCATATTTACAGGATTTGTTCCTTCACGCATACTGTCTGATTAGAGAGGAACATTTTCTCCAACCATAGACTTCACTATCAATTCACGGGAAACAGGGCGCGGGGCCACTCTGTCGGGGCCTATTTTCAAAAACTTAAAATTCAAATAGTTTCAAAACCAAAGCCGCTAGCGACCTAAAACAAAAGCAGGCACCTCCCTTAGGCATACATGGGTCTTCATGAGCAGCAGCATCAAAAACGTCAGAGTCATTTCTCACTGTCATTTTTTTATATAACAAAACTTAAAATGGCTATCAAATTCACAGCTTTTACACTAGATGCACCAAAAACACCAAATGCATAGATAATCACCTAAAGTCCCTGACAAGTCTTGTCGCTTATCCATTTTGTAGAAACAATTGCTAATAACCTGACTTTTAATTATTCAATTGGTTTCAGAAATGGCTCATATGAAAGCTAAAACCCTCCCAAATGATGTTGAATGTACAAAAATATTATATATATAATTATGGTTAGAGGGTGGAAGGCAACATAAATAGTCTGAAATATCAACAAATCTTAGCTGCCTCTTACATTCCTAACCATAAAAAGGGACAAATTCTGCAGCAGGATGTTGCTCCATCGCATACTTCAATCTCTACCTCAAAGTTCCTCAAGGCAAAGAAGATCAAGATCCTCCAGGATTGGCCAGCCCAGTCACCAGACATGAACATCATTGAACATGTCTGAGGTAGGATGAAAGAGGAAGCATGGAAGACGAAACCCAAGAATGTTGATGAACTCTTGGAGGCATGCAAGACTGCTTTCTTTGAGGATCCTGATGACTTCATCAATAAATTGTATGAATCCTTGCCTAACCGCATGGATGCAGTCCTTCAAGCCCATGGAAGTCATACAAAATATTAAATTTGGATCTTACAGCACTTCTACTGAATTCGCTTATGTTATGTAACATATTTTTGTATTTGAAGTATTTTTTTGTTCAATTTTCACACTACTTTCTGTAGGCGACAAAACTTTTGTTTTGCCAAAATTTGACCTTTATGTCTTCATTAAATGATAAATCTTTTTTCAGTGAAACAAATATAATTTTGTACATTCAACATCATTTGGGAGGGTATTAGCTTTCATATGAGCCATTTCTGAAACCAATTGAATAATTAAAAGTCAGTCTATATAAGTTTTTGCCCAAAGTAGCGACTTAATTTTTTTTTAATTTAGTGCAATTTTGACATAGGTTTTTAACAGCGAATAAATCACTCCATTTTCAATCAGAAACTTAATGCTTGAGGAAAGCATGCAGAATTATCTTAATTTTACTCAACAAAAGCTAATTTTGCATTTTTCTGTATACAATCAAAACTTATTTAGGTTGAATTCCGATGCCGCAGGACGTCTTGCTGGCTATCTGGCCTTCGTCTTTTTTAGATTGAAATGTTACATGAAATAAAATGGACGCAGAAATGTCTAAATTACAAATTTTTTTGCCCATAAACGGGTAGGTGGCCGAAAATTACTAGAGTCTGGGTTAAACGTAGCAGTTATAATTCATTTTATGTAAATATTTCAACCTAAAGTTACGCTAATTTTTTCCATTTATTTCATTTTTTTCACAATGTGTCAAAGTGCTATTTTCGATAATAATTACCTTGAATCCATGACCAAATCACTCTTGAGACACACCTGCCTACTTGTATGGACCAAAACTTTGGTCCTCTTTCCACCTAAATCCGGCGTTAGAATGCAGAATGTATTTGAGTTTATCCCAGTGAAAGCTGCCACGATGCCCTGCCTGGCCCTGCTTCCTACGGGAAGCCGTGCCACAATGTCTGTAGGAACTGTCTCATCATCTGAGGCAGAAGTCTATGTCCAACCCCATGAATAAGCTTAATTGCGGTGAAAAAGAAAATTATCAATAATGATGAATGAAGTAATAATAAACAGTAACTCAGTTTATATTTGTGTGAAAGTAACAAATGACTTTCGAATGGATTCGAATGGTTACATTTTAACAGGTTGTCGTCCATTGATCAAAGGATAAGGGGTTCGAATCCAGCTCCAAATTGGGCAAGATACTTCACCCACTGTGTGAAAGTAGTGCAACGACATTTGGTTGGTTGTGGTCAGAAGGTGCAAATTGGCTGCCTCGCTTCTGTCAGTCTGCCTCAGAGCAGCTATGGCTACAATAGTAGCTTATCATGACCTAGAGTGGAGACAATGAATAATGAGTCTGTAAAGCATATATGAGTGTCCTGAAAAAGTGCAATATAAATTCAATGCATTATTATTATTATTGAATTGAATTTGATCAAGACTTTAAGTCAATCCCATAACCTGAGCTAACCCAGTGTCAAACATCAGGTGTCTCTCCTGGGCCGAGCTGGCAACTCAGATCTGTATGAAGATATGGATGAATACCAAAACCTCACGCCACCAACACGAGTGCGAGTCTTCCGCTTCCAGGCACCTCTCTATTACGCCAACAAGGACACCTTCCTGAAAGCCCTCCACAAAGCTGTTGGAGTAACACCTTTCTTGGAGATGACCGGGAGGAAAAAGGCAGAGAAGAAGGCCAAAAGGACGAAGGCTGAGGCAAACGGGGAGGCTAACAACGGAGATGTCGTTGTGTCCCTCGTGCAAAGAGAACTAGACTTTCACACAATCATTTTGGACTGCTCTGCTATCCCCTTTATAGACTCCACGGGCATGTCTGCAATTAAGGGACTGCTGAAGGAGTTTGAGGAGATTGGCGTTAGAGTGGTCCTTGCCTGCTGTAATCCATCCCTCATTGATACTTTGCAGAAGGGACAGGTTTTTGGACAAGAAGGCAAAGACATGAACAACACCTTGTTCCATACGGTTCACGATGCTGTATTGCAGGTTAACATTCAGCAGAGGGACAAGAGCTCTGAAGACTCTGTTCTGTAGAGCAAAAGATGGAAGAATGAAAAAAATATATGACAGCTAGTGACAGCAGGGTGGGTAGTGATTGCCACAGAGTTAAAATGTCCTTCTAGTTACTCCCTGAATCTGTAAGTGATGGTACACATGAACAGGGTCAAAGCAAAGCAAACCTATCAACTTACAATTCACCATCAAACTACAATTCTACAACGATTAAATGATCGCATTGTTCAGAAGTTCTACTTCAAAGATGAAACACTTTTTAGAAACATGTTTAGTTTAACATAACCTTCACTTCGGAGTAGTAGGGATCCAAAACCAGGCCTATCCAAAATGTGAATTACCAGATCATATCTGTATACCATGGCCGTGCAGAGATCAATGGAGGGGCAGGTGCTCATAGATCAAAAGGGGCACATGAACAAAAATTCAATACATCTTACAACAACATCCAGTTTAACCAGGTTTACAGTACAATTGGCTATGACTGTGACGGACTTGAATTGGGAGGGGGGAGCAGTGAATAGAAATCAACACTGTCATCAACACTTTCTGGCTGTGACTATTAGTCTTTGCCTCTTTTCTTCCTTCAACCTCTATATCAGACTTCCTGACCCAACTTGTTGTTCATCTGAGAACAAACCAAATTAGATGTTCACTGAGCCACCTTCAGCACAGTTTTTTCAAAACTATTATTTCATTATTAGAGAACTTAAAGATGTGTACCTTTCTAGATAACGTGAAAAGAACGGATAAATATGGTTGACAATAGAGAGTAGAGACACACGGATCGAAATGGCCTTGGGGTGGGGGGGTTGTAATTCATTATTAAAGTAGAAAACTATATAAGAGAAAATTACATTTTTTTTTTTTTAAATCCCCACAATAAACCTGGTGTAAGAATTTTCACAACAGTATTTGCTCGAACACGGTTTAAAAGGGTAACACTGTTTTCAACCACCAGATGTCCTCAGACTCCTCACCACACACCCAGGTCACAGAGGAACAGAGTGCGGGGGGAGGGGGGTTGTGTTCAGTTTTAGCGGCACACAAATGACTTTTTTGTTTTTAAAAGTGTTTTAGGTGTTCGAGTAAAGTACTCGGTGGCTTGCCTGCACAGTCAGCCAGCACACACATAAGCACAGAAAAAAAAAAAAACAATCAAAAGTGCCACTTTGGGCATGTAGGGGCAAAGGGGCAGGTGCTCAAGCACCCTCGGCCCCCCCTTTGCATGTGCCTGCTGTATACAATGGTTTTGATACAGGATGAAATTATATTTACTGGGGTCATCAGTACAACTGTACATTTGCAAACTCAATACAGTAGAACAATCTGTGTGGAAGGGGAAACCAAACCAAACCAATATTTCATCTTTAGGATCATCATTCACCATCAAGAAAATGTTTTGTCTTATCTCAAGGCACCACACTGTACAATTGCAAACTCAAATAATACATTAGAACAATCTGTGTGGAAGGGGAAACAAAACCAAACCAGTATTTCATCTTTAGGGTCATCATTCACCATCAAGAAAATGTTTTGTCTTATCTCAAGGCACCAGAGCTCCACCTTTGGGTGCCCTCAACTGAAAAGTCAGATGATACCCTCACCCCACCCCGATATTACCTCACAAAGTAAAAAAAAAATATGTATATACTTTAATCAATAATCACCCTGCTTTTAAAAAACACCACTAAAGTATTGTTTTAAAAATTAAATCTACATTTTCAACAATTTAATTAGACACACACATCAGAATATCATGAAAGTACTTCGGTTTGAGTCTTTGGGTAGTCTAGGATGCCTCTGATGTAGATCGGTCCTTGGATATCTCAGTTTTTTTTTTTTTTTTTCATGATTATGTTCCCCAACTCATTTTTATATTACAGTACTTTAGTTTGAGTCTAGGGGTAATCCAGTGTTCCCCAGAAGTGAACCCATTCTTGGAGAGCTCCCCATTGTTTCAATTAACGGACTTGCACTTCAAAATGTTTCTTTAGGAGTTGTGGAAAACAAAGGTTTGAATCGTACGTTGTATTACGTGAACCAATTCACATAAAAGTTAGTATAAGTCAATAGAGATTTATTTTGCTTTGACCATTTCACCTATCAATTAATTAGGTTCATATTCGTGAGAAATGGGGCCCTGATCCCCGTTCAATAATCTGTTTGGTCTTATTAATGTCACGTCCCCATTAAAAAGTGTACATGCAGGTTATGCTGTTTTATTGTCCCTACCAATGTTGAGACCAAACCTACGCCCTTGTAATACAGTATGTGTATACCGTACAAACATAAAATAATCCTGTTTATGGATAGAAACAGTAGTTGTAAAACTACTAATGACTAACTACTAATAACCAGTCTTATTGACTTTCACTTTACTCTTTAAATTTTTTTGCTTTCACCTGATTTGCATACAAAGTGACATCTCGGGTGCATTAAATTGGCTTTAAATTGTCTGCAACAGCAGTACTTACCTGTGAGTGACACACAGGCCTTGTCACAGATTTTTTTCTGTGTTCGATTCTCAGCACCTGATTGATTCTATGTGCCTTTTTGATGTCATGATATTTGCAGCATAAATATAAAAATATTTATTTATATATTTATATTTATAAATGCAGCAGGAAAGAGCAATAATGTCATGCTGAGAGGAAAAAGCAAAGCAAATACAAACTGTCCGCTATTTAAAAAAAAAAAATTACTTTTGTAGTTTGCTGTCTAAACAACAGACTAACGTGGATGCATGTAAGTTGGTAAAAACAAACAAACAAACAAAACAAAATACTGACTTGTTTTGGTGCCCCACTCACTATGTGCATTTTGTGCAAAGAGGAAGTAAATACCCTACCCTCTACAAATACAGTACAGTATATCATGTTTGTAACATACAATCAATTGTCCATGGCCATTGCCCTAGGATCTAGAGAGAGAACAAATATGACGACTACTACTCAAATGTCTTTCATTCTTAAAAAATGTGTGTGGAAAAAAAAAGTTATGGCTCTGTCCTAAAGCCAAACAAACATACTGTAATTAGAGCAGCATCAATTATACACCTTCAGAATAATTATCAGCCTCATAACAATGCAATACAGTATGGTCAGTAAAATGGGATTCATCCACTGCTCAATGCAAAATGAAAAAAAAGTATGTTTCTTGTTATAGTTGAAGTTATTTATATATGCTCGCATATCTGGGAAAGGACGGCTCTCAGTTCTTATGACATTCTTATGACAAAAAAAAAAAAAAAAAATGGCTTTTTCTTTTTTCTCATTTCCAGCATTTGGGAATTTCTCACTAACCTTCCTTAGAGGAAGAACAGTATCCTCCAAAAGGGAGAATTTGCTCTCATAAATAGAAAATGTATCTTTTTATATTTTCTCTCTGATTGAATTCCTGTACTTAGGATTTTTTGATTATGGAACAATCTCAAAGACAAATAAAAGATTTTCACTTTCATTATACGTGGAGATGGTACTTTGTTTTATTATTATTATTATTATTGGTTAATATATAAAACAATCCAAGTGCCTCAAATTTCCCAAGACTTGTACATATGTCCTGAAAAATGTCAACCCAATTCATCTGTATGCCTCTTGATGATGCTTATTTATCTTGCATCTTTATGCTGCATTTAACAATTCTTAGTTTTTCACAAAATGTTGAATCATGTTGGCTGCATTTCGGCCTTACAATAATTAGCAGGTTTGCCTCTTGTGCCTTTAACTAAGGTGACCAAAGTCTTGATGCTAACCAAAGTCAATTATTAGCTGAGGCTTAAAAATAATTTCTCAAGAGGTTTTAAACTCGTTTCTTCTCCTCGACCCCTTAACTAATGTTATGTTAGTAGCAAGTAGCAAATTCACCTAAAGGGTTGACTTGGACTTTTTTTTTTTTCCTTTGATGAATTATTGCAAGTCTACCTGAAGGGTCTCATTATGATTATATCTGTGTGATATAATTTGCAGTTTTAGTGAAAATAACAGTTGATGCTACATCCTTGTTGAAATGCTGTCTGATTTGTGCAGTAACTAACAGAAATATTCAAAATTTTGTGACTTCGCATATTTTCATGTCTTAAAAAACTTCAGAATGATTATTATGTTTTTAGTTCTATTCTCATGTTTTCTTTTTTAAACTGTTAATACTATGGATGTCAGTTAAGCATGCATTTTGCAATAATGTTTGACATTCATGTGAAGCACAACCTTAATTAATGTTCTTTCCTTGAAAAAAACTTCTTTTTCCATCTTTTTTTACCAGTAGACAGTTGCACCAGGATTCTAAAGTAAATGTATAAAATAACGCAACAATATAAATTAACAAAGCCTACAGTGTGAAATGTTGCTGGCTAACATTTGTCAAAATGATTAAAAGGAAAAAACAGGAAGGTGCTACAATCACATTTAACACTCCCTGTATAAAAATATACTTCTGAATTCCAAAATGTGCTGAGTCCTCTAACTACTTTAGTATTATCCAAAAGGATGAAAACATTGTGACTCACATCCGTCATGACATTGCTTCCGAACACAATTACTTATTTTACAAACTGTGACAGGTCTTGTTAAACATCAACGAGTCGGAGTGTAACAGAATCTCATGCATTCATTGAATCTTTTTTTTTTTTTTTTTAATCTTGAAAGAAGCTTACAGTAGTTGCATGCTTACAGTACGATTCGCCAGCTTTATATGAAAGTTTTTTCTGGATTTGCTGTAAAACACTATGACACTCAATAGCAAATACTTCCCAACATTGTTTATTCATTCAAAATAGATTTTTGTTCACATGGGCCGTGAAAATATCTTACACATCTTAAAAGTCAGTTCCAGAGTTTTATTAAAAAAAAAAAAAAAACTCTGCTTTGTTGCATTTTAAAATAAAGAAAATTACAGCGGCATTGAGGTACAAGGCAAATGAAGTACTGTATGACAATGACTGAGGAAAAATACAGTAGGAACAACAATTCTTTATATCTGAATCACTTCAAATCGACACTATTCACACGTGACATAGATTATAATATAGCGGTCACACAAAGCTGGCCCGATTTTTTTGTTATCCTGTAAAACAGGAGTAATACAAAGTCAGCTAATCACCCATTAAAACATGCAGTCACTCCTCCGAAAGTATATAAAAATTGATTGTATAGCATGCATATTCGTAGTGTAGTTTTGCAGCTGGTTGAGGGACATTATTTGATCTTCCTGTGTATTTGTAGGTTTAAATTTTGGAATAGAAATTATGCATAGTATGTCATTATTATTCATTGAATTAATTGATTCAGAGGAAGGGAACAAGTGTGGGATCCAATTTAATTGGGAGTTGCTTGTAGTCAGCCAATGGCAGCCGATGAATTAGATGTACATTTTATCACATTTCAATTGTTGTGATTTGTCTAGATTTACTGATTTTGTGACTTTTGCCATGACAAGAAAGCTCTTATGTAAGTGAGCAAACTTTCAAATTCAGCAAGGGTGCGAGCCCTCAATTCCCCTTAGCTTTGTCAACCATCACATATGACGCTAAATCAAAGTTGCTTTTGCAAACCACAAGCTGTTGTTGTGTATTGGCTGCTATTTCACTTGGTCAAGTATGAGCGCCGTGCTTTGCTACAACTATTTCACATAATAGTACAGTGGTACCTCTACATATGAAGTTAATTCGATCCAGGGCTTCGCTTGTAAGACGAAATGGTCGTATCTCGAGCAGAATTTTCCCATTAGAATACATTATAATCATATTAATTCGTTCCACAGCCCGGAAACCTACATTAAATCCTTAATAAATGCTTCTGGTACAAATAGCAACTAGAAACTGCCATTTCTGGAGAAATAACTGGTGCTTTGCTGTGGGGGGACACAGATCTTATCCCCTTCCGGCTAATATGGGGACATTTCGGGGACAAAATTTGGGGCCACAGGTTTTTTTGACATTGGAAATGAATTGGAAATTTGGACGTCCATAGCTGTCAATGGCATCAACTTACATATGCGTCAATGGAATCCAAGTAAATTTGTATCAATAGAATCCACATACATGGCCGTCAATGGCATCAATGCAATGTAAACTCCACTGGAAATGAACAGGAAATTTGGACGTTCATGGCCGTGAATGGCATTAACTTACATATGTGTGAATGGAGTCCAAGTACATTGGCATCAATAGAATTGACATACATGGCCGTCAATGGCATCTGTGTACTTGGGCGTCAGTGCAAAAGTAAATGCCATTGGAAATGAATGGGAAATTTGGACATCCATATCCGTCAATGGCATCGACTTACATATGCGTTAAGGGAATCCAAGTACATTGGCATCAATAGATTCGACATACATGGCCGTCAATGGCATCAATGCAATGAAAATGCCATTGGAAATTAATGGGAAATTTGGACGTCTATAGCCGTCAAAGGCATCGACTTACATGTGCGTCAATGGAATCCAAGTACAGTCCAGTACATATCAATAGAATCGACATACATGGCTGTCAATGGCATTATTGCAATTACAGAGCAAATCAATTATGAATAAAAATTGGAATAATAATAATACCTGTAATAATGTAACGAATCGGATTCTAATGGATGTGTTATGCGTGGTGTACCTGAACGCACCGTGTGGCTGACGTGACCGAGTGAGAGGACTTTTTACTTTAATTTTTCTTTTTAAGCTGCAGTAGACAGTAGGCATTTTGTGTTGCACAAGTTCTGAAATAAAGATTAAAAACCTGATGAAACTGGTGATTTTTTTGGGCTGTGTTACGATCATAATACTTGTCACCTTAACTTATAAAGACTGGCAAATGGAGGTCGGAGGAGGACCGTCGAAATCGTACAAATTCTACGGACGTATTGTCGAGCCAGTTCACGGACGTGCACACCACGCTCATATTTTTCCATCATTTCCATCTTCATTTCAATGGTAAGCCTCACCTATTTTTTCACCACCTGCAGTAACATTCTTGGAACCCATGTTGATTTCTCTCACAAAAAAATCCGCCGTGCATTCTCCTTGCGTGAAAACAAAGAAACTGCGGCGCTGTCATAAATCGTCATATTTCGAGCACGTCGTCGGATATAGAAACAAATAGTGAGTCAAATTTTACGTTGGATGTGGAAAAGATCTTGTGTCGAAGCGATCGTATGTCGAGGTACCACTGTATATCGTAATCGATTAGGGGAATATAAATTGAGATTAAATTTTATTTTTTTGTGACATCTCAAATTGTTGGCAATATTAGATACCTAACAGCAAAACTGTAATTACAGCAATTTGATTTTTTTGATATTGTGATGCTAACTTAGCATCAGGTACATCCATCACACTGTCATGTTTGCTGCTTCTAAACACAAATTGTGTCATGCTGAATACATATGATAAAACAGGCCCCCTACCACATATTTTTAAACAGTGCACAGCGCCGTTTTGTAATGCCGCTTTGTTCAATAAAAGGGTCCCACTTTTACTTCACCCGTAAATGTGCAAATGTATGTTTGATTTTTCTGTCTCAAGCAGGATAATTCTAAAAAACAACACTTTCTCATGTTTCTATACATAAATAGAAACTTCATGCACTAACACCTGGTAAGTAATGGCAATTGCAGTCATCTTCAATTGACGTGATACTGACATATACTGGCTTTGCTGGACATGCTTGTTCATAAATAATGACCAAATGTAAACATTTTCGACATTAACAAATAGCACTCGGTTTGTTCGACAATCCGAAGTGCAAGAGTAAGTATGTTGTTTGATCGTTGTCATTGTGTTCTTGGCGGGCAAGGCTGGCTGTGACGGAACTGCGTGATGTCCACTGCAGTCTGGTGCCACCAGTAAAGCATGGCGACCACCAGAACGTGCCACACCTGATGACTAGCGCCGATGTAGTTCACGTGGCCTAAGATACACAAAGTATATTTTGCTTTTCTCGTGGTTGTGCATAAACAGAAGCAAAACAAAGTTGACCCGGTTTTGTGGTACAGTGATCCCTCGTTTTTCGCGGTTAATGGGGACCGGAACCCGCCGCGATAAGTGAAAAACTGCGAAGTAGCGTCCCCCCGTCCCCAAAAATTTTTGTATTCAATGTAGTCACTCAGATTTAGCATTGTAAAGAGATAGAAGATATGTTTTTTCATTTTTTCCCCCCCAAGTATAATAAGAAAAAAAACGTATATACAGTGTATGGCGGAAAACACAGACAAGGCTGAAAAAGCAGTTTCTGCTCTTGCACCCCTTTTTAAAATAAACCGCTGTATTTTAAGCCAAAAGAACTGTTGTGTTTGATAGAACAATAGGTCTATATGCCGCCATAGCTGATTCATGGCGCATCAAGCCCCCGAACTATTAATATTAAATTGTCAGTTTTACCCTGGAAACCCCCGTTTACAGACGTCGCGCAACCGCTTTTGTTTCAACCCAGCTATAAAACGAAGGTAATTAGTTATATTTATTATTCAAAATGTCACGGCAGTGTATCAAATACTTGTTCTCTCCACTGTAAATATATACACATATATACACACACATATATATATATATATATATACATATTAATAAATGGTTTTTAAGCACTTCAAATGTAATACACTAACTATGATAAGTTTAAAAGTTGGCACTGTCCCACTGAATTATTTTTAAACAAGAATAAAGTAGAAAAATGCTTGTCTTTATTAAATGCTTCATTGAGTGAGTCCACTCAAATCCGCTCAAGCTGCTCACTTACACACAAGAGTTGCCACAGCAACTGTTTAACAAGTTAAACGATGATAAACGCATGCGGCGCTTTGAAGTTTTGGCTTCCCAGCATCTCTGGCAACATCAGACCTTAATGTCTTTAAATCATCGTTAACTTTAATAAGCAACTCCAGTGCACTGCCTGACCAAGCGGCAGTTTACATGGCGACTCTGCGACACAAAGACGCAATGACTGAATTGCAGACTCGCGTGCATATGGTGCATATCGGCGAAGACGAAAAATTATGAATCCTACCTCCAAAGTGGAAGAATCCGATTGCGGGGGGTTGAGGGGGGCTTCCTCGGTATGCATATCAAAGGCTCCAGCGGCGCGAGACCGCGTCGTTAACGTCAGCACTCATACACGTATCATTGGGCGTGCGCAGCGGTGCTACTAAACATTAAAAGCAGCAAATATGGTGGAATGTCGGCTTTAATTTACTGTTTTGATAATATTTTTTAATCAAATATGTTGAACGTTTCAATTTCCGTGCCTTTTTGAATAAAAGAAAAATATTTCTTCGAGAGGGCGGGCATATTTTTTTTCCGGGCTGAGGGAGCTCGGTGGGGTCAAAGTGCATCATTCTCTCGCCCAGTAAATCTCCACTGCCCCCTAGGGCCTGGCATGAATACTACATCGTTTTCATGCGGAATCGCTACATTGCTCAAATGGAGACGCAAATGCAAATGCAAATTTGACATTTTTCGTATTCTCGGAGAGTCACCATGTAAACGGCCCCCAAGAGAAGCGGCAGGAGGGAGAGTGAGGGACTATGTGATCGGATTGGGACAGCTCTATAAAATACTGCACTTATTTTTTTTTTTTTAGTTGAAAAAAGATCCGCGATGGACTGAGGGAGTGAAGTTTGAAGCGTAAAGTAGCAAGGGATCACTGTATTATAAGATTTAGACATTCAGTGGTTACTCATTGAAAGCATTACAACAATTGCTCCAATATTTTTAATAAATGGGTTTTCCTCTGAAAGCTTCCCATTGCAGAAATAATCATGGCCTACTTCACCAAAAAAGGACCAATCCTTAAAAAAAAAATAAAAATAAAAAGATGTGTTTTTTCTTAGTTACTATATCGATTAATCAGATTTTGCTTCATTACACAATCTAGAGCTGAAACGAGTACTAGTTTAAAAACTGATCCGAGTAATTTTATTCACCTCGAGTAATCGTTTATTTTGACAGCTCTAAGCATCACGTTTTGCTCGGACTACTTTTAATGCGGGACAACGCGCTGTCACGTGCGGAGAGGAAGAAGGGAAAAAAAAAAACTTACTGCAGCCGACAGCCGCCACAAACGACGCCGACGTTGCTAAATACTAGCCCGCACGATGCTAAGTTGGTACAGGTAGCGTCTGATGCGTCTCATAGAGATCACATGCCACATGTATGTTGAACTAGATGCGAAATGACAGACTCGGCCGCGTCGGGGCAGCGTTAGTAAACAGCCGCCATCTTAAAGCAGTAGAGCGCTAAGCGCTAATAAAGAGCGCTAAGCGCTAATAAATAAGATTAACGTTACTGTCGCTACTAGCTCACGTAACGTTAGCCCTGCGGAGGGCTATGTTTCAAATAATTATGATCACTGTCGATGCGTGGCTAACGTGTCTTACATACAGGCTTTAACATAACATAGCATTGTGGAGTGATGAGGGTGTAAAATAAAAACTTAATCATGCTAACTATCAATTTTAGCTCAGTAGTCATTGCTGGATAAAACCCCAAGTAGCACTGGTCCCTAATGTGCTCCAATACAGCCTGGATCATACATTTATTTTGAACACTGCAAAAACTCAAAATCCTATCAGGACTTACAGTTTAGACTAACTTAAAACTTAACTAGAACTTAAAAATGGCTTGACACAAAGAGAAATTCAATTGAAACACGTGGGGAAAAATCCTAACTTTTAAGTGATGTGTGTTATCAAGCGTAATGGCATTTTTAGGTAAGATATATATATATTTTTTAATAAGATCTAAAAGTTTTTTGAGTGAACGCAGTGAATTAGTCTTTTTTTTTTTATTCTAGTTACATCTGAGATGCAATTGTTGGCTGTTTTCAACAATATACTGTACATCAAAAATAAAGACATTGATTGACTGAAAATGGATTAGATGAAATGTCTTGTTTTCTCATGTATATTTATAATTGCTCTTCACCTAATATATTTGTTTTATCCGATTACTCGATTAATCGATAGAATTTTCAGTCGATTACTCGATTACTAAAATATTCAATAGCTGCAGCCCTAACACAATCCCATGAGTGTGTGAGGTGTAAGTATCATTTTTGTCCACCTGGAGTCGCCATCCCCGTCTTCTTCTGGTTTACTGTCACTGTGTGTACTGCTTTTAAATGACTGCACTGGATTTGACAGGTCTAGTGAGTGCCATAGGCGCCACTAATGAATGCAGACTTGTCACTTACTCTTTCGCATGCATTGCATTTGATCTTCTTTGTTACATGTGAAATGAGACTCAAATTTGGATTCTTTCCTCTGCCAACTTGTACAGGGAGGGACTTGTACAAACACGTTCTCTTAAATGAAACATCAGCAGGCGAGGAGGTGGAGCATGGTGAGGGGCAAACGTGGCGTGAAACAGTTCTTACCAGGGAAGCAGCGCTCAGGCATTTTGGTAATATAGAAGACAAAGGCAGCCGCTCCAATGAGGTACATAATAATCAGGCGGGGCAGGAACATCTGTAAATATGATAAAACTGTATTGGCTAAGCAGTTTCATAATAACAGTGTTTAAAACTCAGGTAAAACGTTTGAAAACCACATTTTGAAAACCAACCATTTTGCATCACGAGTTATTTTTCAACAAGCAACAACCAACAAAAAATTATGTACCTATTAACTTGTGGATACAAATACAATACAGTTTATTTTATTTTTCCACACTGAATCCTAATGGTGCACAACAATTAAATGAATGAAGTCTGTGCCTTAAAAAAGTCAGTCAGACATTGATTGCTGCGGCAGACTAGATTAACAGTGCGTGTGTTTTGAGTTGTGCAAAAACGTGCTTACAATTGCTGATATGAGTGTTAATAAAAGGCCAAACACATGAGAGGGTGGGAGAGAGGCTAAAGGGGCCCTGACAGTGATTCCTCTACTAAAGTTTGACTGGTTTACCTGTATGTCGAGTCAGGTCAAGTTTATTTACATAACCAAAAATCAGCAAATAATCCCCAGAGGATTCACATACAAATATTTGACATTAAAATGTTAAAGAAATATTACCTGTAAATTAATGTAAATATTTGAAGTAAAAATACATCATAAAAACCAATTAATGTACTCAAAGACAACATTCCCCCCAGATCTAACCACCCTCCCCAACGGATAAAGAAAAACTAAAAATCGATGTGACACTGGCTCTGAGGTCTACCAGTCAATTGTGATTAAGGTTTTGCGCACTAATGATCTAGCTTTTGTAATTCTTCTCACCTTAACAATGTCACAGGTGAGGCCCCCGTTGAGCCACACCCAATGGCATGTTGGAACCACGCCAATACAGGCTATGCCGAAAAAGATGGACACCCTCGTGCAGCGCCACTCAGCGCTCATGTACCGTGGGTGGAATTGAGCACCGAAGACAAACAGGATCATGCAGAGAACCGTCAGAGAGTAGACCTGCTGCCAAAACTGGTGAAACCCAAACATAAGAACTGATCAGATGTTTAAAAGAAGTTAGTGCTGGAGGAAATACTGAGCAGGCACGTACGGGATTGCAATAGAAGGAGTAAAAGATGCCTGGCACGTAACAGCCCAAGATGCCGATAGAAATGCCTGCATAGTCCAGCGCCAGCCAGCGACGACTCATCTTCTCTGATCGGTGGCACAAGAATAGATGATAACCGACAGAACATAACATGCAAACCTGGAAGGAACATATGAAAAAAAATGTTTAAAAACTGTGAGTAATGTTATCATCCTAAGTGTGAGCTGTTTTCCCATTATCAAGGTATCTTCATCTACAGTGGTATGAAAAAGTTAGGCCAACCCTGATAGTGCTCAATATTTTCCTTTATAAATCATTGGTTGTATGGATTAGTTATTTCAATTAAGTATACAATGAGGAAAATATGTACTATAATATGTAATATGTATGTACATGGTTTTCTCCGCTTCCACTATTACTGACAATTACTTACCCGGAATCAAATCCCTAAATGGTACTCAAATTACTCTCACTGATTCATACAAATACTTAGGAATTTGAATTGACAGTAACTTATCATTCAAAACTCATATTCATCATCTAATCCGTAAACTTAAATTTAATGTTAGCTTCCTGTATAGAATCAAAGGCTATCTGTCAACTTCTAACCGAAAAACCATTGTATTACAGTATCTTCTTTTGTTTCTGTTCTTGATTATGGGGACATCCTGTACTGTCATGCACCTCCATCAACTCTTCAACAGTTAAACCCGGTCTATCACAGTGCACTACGTTTCATCACCAATGACAATTTCTGCACTCATCGTTGTACCCTTTATCAAAACGTTGGTTGGTCCCCACTACAGTCAAGAAGAAATATCCACATCATCTATAAGGCTTTACTGTGCAAACTTCCTAATTACCTCACATCTCTCCCGTCATTCAAATCCAGTAACTACAAAACACGATCATCCAACAATTTAACCCTAAGCATTCCACGCATGCGCACCAATGTTGGCAGAACTGGCTTTAGCTACTATGCTCCTCTTAAATGGAACGAATTGCAATCTACTCTTAAACTACAGTCAATCATTCATCTTGGGGATTTTAAATCTCTTTTGTCTGATGTTTTTACTGATTATTGTAACTGTTTCCGTTAGTGTATTTTGTGCAGTTTGATATTTGTGAATGTTTCTTTGTGCTCAGGCCTCTCTTGTAAAAGAGATATTAATCTCAATGAGACTGCTTGATAAATTAAAGATTAATAATAATAATTTGAACACCCTGCGATTTTGCAAGTTCTCCAACTTAGAAATGATGGGCGGGTTTGAAATTTTCATGATAGGTGCTTGTCCACTGTGAGAGACAATGTTTCCTGTAACTTTTCACCAGGTTTGGCCAGACTGCAGCAGGGATTTTGCACCAATGCTCCACACAGATCTTCTCTAGGTCAATCAGGTTTCTGGAATGTCACTGTGAAACACAGAGTTTGAACTTTCTCCACAGAAATTCTATTGGGTTTAGGTCTGGAGACTGGCTAGGCCCCTCCAGAACCTTGATATGCTTTTTATGAAGCCACTCCTTGGTTATTCTGGCTGTCTGGTCATCCTCTCCTGAATACAGTCCAGTCATCCAGTCCCATGTGCAGAAAAACACCCCCAAAGCATGATGCTACCACCCTCATGCTTCACAGTAGGGATGGTGTTCTTGTGATGGCCTTCTCCCTCCAAACACTATGAGTAGAATTAAGACCAAAAAGTTCAATTTTAATCTCATATGACCAAATGACTTTCTGCCATGACTCCATTCAAATGGTATAAGCAGGGAAACCTTCCGTTCCATGCATGATTTTGAGCCAGGACGTCTTAAGCCTGAGTTATGCTTCTGTGTTGCGGTGTAGCGACTACGGCGTCAATGAGCATTCGATAGTTCTGCGGCAAGGGAATGCGTTGCTCTGTAATTCACCGCCAAGCCACTAGAGGGGTGTGGCGTTGTGTTTGTACGGTTTTGGGAGACTTGTCGACTTCCTCTAGTTTTCTTCCGGTTACACAACAATGCCAACGGAGATGGAAGGCTTGAATGTGTATCTGTGCATTTGCGTCACGTCAACACATGTTTAAATTTGTGGAGCTCCATGTCAGGCTATGGCGGAGGGTCGTAAATCGGGTCTGCTTTGACGGCGTAGGTTTGCTGCAGAAGCTTAACTCAGCCTTTAGTGTATTATCAAGACTAACCTTGGAAATGGTGGTCCCAGCTCCTTTCAGGTCATTGGCCAGCTCCTCCTGTGTTGTTCTTGGCTAATTATTCGCCATTCTTAGGATCATTTAGACCCTACGATGTAGAGCTTGCATGGAGCCGCAGCCCGAGGGAGATTGACAGTCATGTTTGGCTTCTTCCATTTTCTAATATTGGCTCCAACGGTGGATCTTATATCACCAAGCAGCTTGGCAATTGCACCGTAACCCTTGCCAGTCTCGTAGAGATCTACAATTTTGTCTCTGGTGTTTTTGGACAGCTCTTTGGTCTTGACCATATTAGTAATTGGAGTCTTCCTGATTGTATGGGGTGGACAGGTGTATATGCAGCTAACCGCATCAAACAGGTCAAAAAGTCCGACTCATAAAGTCTACCTCCACTCCACTTATTCATTGGACTTTTTAAAGGTGACTAACAGGTCTTTGAGGCTCACAATTCTAACTAATAGACAGTTGTTCAAATAATTATTTGCAGCAGTACAATAGAAATTGTTAAAAATATCATACATCATGATTTCAAGATTTTTTTTCTTGAGATTGCCCCATACAGAGGACAAGCACTTACCATGAAAATTTCAACCCTCATCCCATCATTTCTAAGTGTGAGAACTTGCAAAATCGCAGGGTGTTGAAATACTTATTTTCCTCACTGTATCGTATAGCCGACACAGTAATACTTGAGAAGTGAAAAAAGTTTCCATGCAGTTACAGAAAGTGGGCAATAATTATTTAAACACAAGAAACCAAACCAAGTGTATACATTTGGCCAACCCAACAGAAAAATCACAGCTGCTTTTTTAGTCGTCACTTGACTGACGTCATTTGGCTGATGTGTCAATAAAGTAGTCGACACCCAAAAACAGGTTTACCAGCATGTGCTGAAACCAGTTGTTAAACACCCCTAAGTCACAGCAGAGATTTCTAGGGTGGTGAATGGTACAGCTGACAATGTGACGCTGTTCAAGCTAATCAAAGATCCCTTTAAAGATAAACCATCCTTATAGATGAAATGCAAATATGGTTTATTGCATTTAAAAGTTAAAACCAACTGAACTGTACAAGTTGCTAATACTTGAGGGAGCCAGCGTACAACCACACTTTGAAAATCACCATCTTTATCTATCACAACCCAACCAGTTCAAGCATATAGCTGCCCTATACTGCATCCTGGGATTTCTTCCTATAAGGGATTTATTCATTGCACAATCTAGCTTGTGAAAGTTAAATTTCTTAATTTGTAAAGAGTGTGGTTCTCGACCTCCTCCATTAGTAAAGATCCGTAGTGAATAGGCAGACGCCGGCCACTATGAAAATTAAACAATGGTACAGGTGTACGACTGTGCGTCCAGCTAAACTAGTTGTACATTGTGCACTAATAAGCTGTACGCACATTTAACTACAACAACACGCCTATCTTAGGTATTACAACACAATACAAACCAGTTCCATACATCATTGTGAGCAGTGAACCGAATGAACCTGTTTGAAGAAACATGAAATTCCTGAATTCCTTACAAATTGACTCAAAGAGTCAAAAGTTTGCTTTTTAAAATAGGGGCTTCTGCTAGACTACAGGTAGATACTGTGACAATATTAATTGTTGGATGTGTCACCTTCTTGACAAAAAAGGCAAACACAATACAACTGTCCCACCCACAGCACCGCTTGGATGTTTATTGACTTTGAGTTCACACAAAAAACTCAAAACAGCACATGTATCTTACCTGAAAGCAAAACAGTCCTATAACGTAGATGACATAGTCCTCTCTGCCGGCTCCAGAAGCTGGCAGAACTTTCATGATGTCATTGACCGCCAGAGAGAAGAAGAGAAGGAAGCCCAGTAGGTGGCTCCAGATGTTTACAGTCTCATTGGACAGAACAAAAATACTTGAGGGAAAAAAACAAATTGGACAGATTTGTTAGCGCATGACAATTTTATTTATCTTTTTAGTTACTGTGAATCTCACCTCCTTAGGCAGAGTTTGGAAGGCAGGTGGGCCCTATAGCCATCTGTGATGTAGGGGTTCTCTCTTAGGTACATGGGGAGTTGTTCAAAGGTGTATAGTCGTATCTTCTGTGGTATGAGCATAGGCCATTCCGGATAACTGCCCAGCTCGACGTAATGGGTCATCTTCAGCATATTATATTTGCTACTTCTAGTTCAAACTAAGCAATTTGGAGTTGGGGGTGGGGAAATAAACCTGACATCAAGACACACAATTGGAATTCTGGTAAATTTTTGAACATTTCATGAATTATGTTTCAAGCAAAATGAAATAGAACCCAGAACTGAAAAAGTATTTCATCCATAACTGTACTAAGATGGACAGATGATCAGATAGACAGACAGATAGCAGTGGATAGATTGATTAGATCAGTGGGCCCCAACCTTTTTTGTACTACGGACCAGTGTGATATGGGCATTTTTTCTCGGACCAGCAATGTGTGGCAGAAAATTACAGTAAATATAAAATAACAGGACGGGGCTAAAAATGAACATTAAGTGCAGGGAAAATGTAACTCGCCATACACTGAATCAACCTTATTAACAGCGGCTCCTCCTAAAACTTGACTGCATTTTGCTGCCTCGTCAGCTGGCCTTTTCCCAGTAAAAACGCTGTCCAAAGACGTCGCCGCCCGCAGCAGAAATCCAACAGCAGCTAACATTACTGTTTACATTAACTGATGCTGGGCTGCTATGGGTGCGCAAACACCCCAGTAATGGCAGTCAACCACTTTAGGGGGCTGTATACCAATCTTTACTCAGATTAGTCAATAAAGTAGACAGGCATATTAATTTGTCAAGAGGCACAGGTCAGATTGTGGTCATTAACAAATTATTTATTATTTCTCTGAAGCCCGGCAACAAATGCGCCATGCACCGGTACCGGTTCCCGGCCAAGTGGTTGGGGATCGCTGGATTAGATGATCAATTGCTTTTAAAAATTTTTGCAGAACGTAATTTCAAATTCGGATTTGGCTGTGCTCAGAAGTAATTCAAACTCAAGTTAAATGGGACTCAGCCACCTGCCACCTTTTAACATGCCTCTTACCAACCCCCCAAAAGTTCTAATTTTTTACTACACTTTTCCCCGTTAATAAACACATCTAAGATGTTCATAAATTTTGCCTCCACCTTATTAGGGCCCAAATTCCAACTGAATGAAAACAGCAACAAAGCATGGTGCTCCCACCACAACACTTCATTATTGAGTATTTTGGTGATGAGCAAAGTTTTAAAAGCACCAAGGACAAAAATGTAGACTAATGTCTCAAAAAGTCAGCAAAAACACGCTTCTATATGTGAAACCAATGTGGACCGTTAGAATGGTCTGGCATTTTATATGAAGACTTTTCATGGCTGCTATATAGATTCTCTTTCCATGTTAAAACTGCCCTATAAGCAGAAGACTAAAACGTAAAAGGTACATAATTAAGACACATTAGTGCTTAAATTGAGTAAGTAAAGGTGCTGTGAATGCACCACTATTGCCGAGTTAAAGACATTTTAAATCGACCTCCCTGTCATCCTTTGAATTGAATGGCATCTGTATTTTACAAAATGGTCACGTCGGCCATATCTACACAAAACGCGGACAATTTAAGAACTCAGACTGACTTATAGCACATGGTCTTTGAGTTTATTTTTCACCCCCGTGAACAGCTGGAAAATATACACTCTCAAATCGCGCTGGTTAGCCTAGCATTGACAGGCATTATTTGGGGCAGCTAAATTGATGGATATCAAACTTACCAGTGACTGCTAGTCCCCGTGCCACAGCCGGCATTGTATCGTCTTTGCCATGATTTCGCAAATGTGTCACGCCGCTCGCGTGTCTGCTTCCATGTAGATAGATTGCTATTGCTCAATAACACGCACTAGGAAACGTCACCATCTATTACAAAGCATGTTTTGGTTTTGTAGTCGTAGTAAACAATTATGCAGCGCTCTACCGCCACCGACTGTTCAAATGGAAGTATTTCATCCGCAGTCCATTCATTAATGAAACGTCTCATTTGTGCCAATTGTTTGGCAATTTACACACCCACGGAGACTAATTCTATTTTTTTTTTTTTTTTTTTTTGGAAAGTGTTTTTGTTTTAAATTGATTGCTATTGTAGGTCTCTTATGTTTATTATTGATAAGAAAGGGGGGATCAAATATGTTCAAAGCTCTAAATTCTGTCAATTACATTAGTTGTGTATAGAGTTCAGTGTAATTTGTTAATGATGAGCGTATGAATTCGAAATGGCTGATTTAACTTCGCTACATAAATGGCGGAAAACAGACAAGACTGAAAAAGTTTCTGCTCTTGCACCCGTCTTTAAAATAAACTGCTGTATTTTAAGCCAAAAGAACTGTTGTCTTTGATAGAACAATATGTCTATATGCTGCCCTAGCAGATTCATGGCGCATTAAGCCCCCGAATTATTTTAATTTGTCCGTTTTACCCTGGAAACCTCGTTTACAGACGTCGCGTTGTTTCAACCCAGCCATAAAAAGGTAAGTAATTATATTTATTATTGAAAATGTCATTTTTAGCATAGAATCATTACGTCATTATGTAAAAAACGTTTTAAAAAAGGGTAAATATATGAAAAAGAAAATCTCGACCACCCCATGATGTCTGCGATTTCCGGATCATGACCCTTGTTATATTACCATGTTTCATAAAAATATATAAAATCATATCATAAAATCCCCCAAAAATCGGCCGTGACCATTCACTTCTGTGTCTTGACACTCGATGATACATGCTACACAATTTTTGGATCGAGACAAGGTAAGTATGCGATTTTATCTCGTTAAAATCGTGGCGTCTTTAATAATGCTCTCGCGTGGTCTCACCTCCTGTTAGGGTTTTGCTGTTTAATTTTTTTTTTTTTTTTAAATGCCCTCCTGTTAAAAATTTTTCTTCCCCCAGAAAATTGAGATTAGGCATGTGCCGGTATAAGATACTAACGGTATGATAACCTTAAGCAAAAATATCAAGGTTTCACAGTATCACAGTATTGCAATTACAGCTCTAAAATGTCTTACTTTGAGATATCTGGGTTAAAAAAAAAAAAAAAAACTTTTTCCCATTGAAAAGGAGCCTAAACCCACAGCCACAGCTCAACATGTTTACCATCACAACAAAAATAATTGAATTATTTTCCATATAAAGCACGTGTGTATGACTCGTATCATGTTTACATTATACACACACTCTCTTTCTCAACACAGACAGTTGCCAGAGACAAAAAACAACACGTACCATCGCTGGACACACTAAACACACTGGAGTTAACTTTCCTAGCTGGTGGGAAACGTTCATGACAGTGTTTACAAACCTTTACACTTTTAAACCTTTAATTTTGTATAAATGCGAAATCATATTGGAGGTGTTGCCTCCTCGGCAGCCACTCTCTGCAAACATGTTTTGCATGTCGGTTGGCCCTCCTCCTCTAAGCCGCGGCCGTCTGTAACTTTTCTGTAGCTGAAGTATTCCCATACCAGCGATGTTGTTTTCTTTGATGGGGGAAAAAGTTCAGGAGTTTCACCTCCTCCAGTCATCACATAGCACAGTTGACACACATACACTGACTAACAACCGGTGGGGGAGGGTTGAGCCTTGCAGCTGCAAGCGAGGGATTTCTCCCAGCATTTTTGGAACATAAAAAATAGCTAATACCATAGGGACGGTATGACGGAACAATTTTGCGGCTTTGAAACCGTGACGTTTCCATACCACGGTATACCTTGAAACCAGTAATTGGCACATGTCTAAGTACAGTACAGTACAGTACAGTTACAGGTACAGGTTGAATGTATACCAGTCCTGTAATCACTAACTTTTAACTTCTTACTGCTTTATTGCATTGTACTTTGTTTTATTGTAATCTCTTGTTCTCTCTCTGTCTTCTTGTGTCTTTCTGTTGCGTTACCTGCGGATGTAAATCAGGATTTATGCTATAATCCGGCATATTTACGTGTTTTAGATATCTAAATAGATGTTCAATAATGTGCACCCTCCATATCAAATGAATAAATCTATTTGGAAAAAAATCAATAAAATACAATACAGTACAGTGCCACATTGTCCTTAACACATGGCATAATGTATTATTTTGCTACATATTGTTACTTTGTATTTTGGGCTATATTTGAAGTGCGAGCTATGTACCCACTTTGTTGAAAAAAAAAAAACAACAACAACAACTAAAAACTCACTTTTTGATAATTTTGCATTGCACAAAAAAATTTGTCTTGATTTTTAGGTAAAATTTTTAGGCATTGATCTTTTTAAAACTCAAATCAACACAACAAAATGTATTTCAGTGTTTGTCTAAAAGGATAAAAATAACACATTGGCTGTCATTGACAGTAGTCCTCTCAGTCAAATTGGATTGGACATCTATCGCTGTCAGTGGCAGTGAATGAGTCAAACTCAAGCACAACATCATTCGGGTTGTTTTGTTTCCTATTTAACAGAATAGATTTGAGTAAAATAAGTCATTAAATAAATGAAATTAACTTATTCGCTGCCATTGACATGATAGATGTCCAATCCAATTTGACTGGGAGGACTGCCAGCCTTTCCCAGTTAAAATAATGTGTTTTCTATTGCCGTCAATGGCAGGGAATGGGTTAAGTTGGTCACGCTCATTAAGTTTCATTTCACATCTGTTTCATTGGAACCAGTTGACTAAACATGTTACTTTAAGTCAAATGGTATTTTTACAGAACATTTAACAATCATTATTTGTTTTGCACTAATTTAGGTCTAGACGGTATTTTACTCCCAAATTCAGCTGATGCATGTGTTCCACATAAAAATGATTGGCTGAAATCATAAAGAAAAACAATACAGTGTGTAGCATATTGTATGTAATGCGAGCCTATGGCCTGCAACATATTAGTTACATCAATGACTGTAAAAACGTTACACCCAAAAAATAAAGAGGGATCATTTGAAGTAAAAACAAACGGCTCCAAGAGGGATTTTGCACCAGCCAAAGATTCAATTTTATGACAAAACGACATTGGTATGTATTGTTTCATATGTCATGACATCACACTCTTACAATGCTGATGAATAAATGATAAATGATGCATCATGAAAACATCATAATGTGTTTTTTTTTTTTTTTTTTTTTTTTTTGCTTTGCTTTGTTTTATAAGGGCAGGGCCGATTTCTGTCTTTTATGATAGTGCTTACCAGAACTGATCCAAAAGAGAACACTGAATAGCAAATGGAGTCCACACATCCTCAGATAAAGATTTGATTTATGGTTTCTTAGATATTAAAACAATACTCTGGCTTGTTGTTAGATTTCAGCACTTCATTTCCAAAAACATTATGAGTTTGTCTTGGTAATATTGTGGTGTTTCATTTATTTATTTATTTGCATTCTTGGATGGATTGTATTGGGAAATTGTATTTGTCAACCTAAACAGATAGTAAATCAGTTTTCTACTTTGGGAACATTCAATCCATATCAGTTTACACATTTGTATTTAAAATATATCTGTATTGATGCATGATAAATGTAGGGGTTATATTAAACTTCGCTGACAGTTCTTTTATCATGCTTTGTATAGTCCCTGTTCCACTCATTCACTATTTATGCTAATAATAGTGCCAACTGTTTTGGTTTTGACAAATGCCTACAGTTAACAGAGGCAATGTGATGATGTTGCCCTTCAAAATAAAAGCATAGTCAAAGCTCCCATGGTTGTTCATTTAAAAGACAAGAAAAAAAAAAAAATCTATGGAATATTTCTAGCAAACTCAAAAAATACATACATAAATAAATAAATAAATTCACTAATACATATTCAAACGTTTTTTAATCAATACACCCCCAAAGTATCAGATTAAAGGTACTTACCGTACATGTGGAAAAAAACAGAAGCAGTGATAATGTTTGGGTATACTGTCAGAAAAGAATGTATATATAGTTTTTTTAATTATTAAATTTATTAGGATCATGGAAGCTTCCACTTGGGGAAAATATATACATACAGTATATCCTGTATATACATAATATAATAAAAATATACAGTACTGTGCAAAAGTTTTAGGCATGTGTCCTGCCTAAAACTTTTGCACAATACTGTGTATATATATATATATATATATATATATATATATATATATATATATATATATATATATATATATACAGTATATATATATATATATATATATATATTTTTTTTTTTTTTTTTTTTTTACGGTCACTTGTAAGGCAGTTTTTAAAGTGATGAACGCTCATAGACTGTAAAAAAGACATCAATACACATTTGAGGAAAAGCATCTGGAAAGAAAATCAAAACGGTGACAAATTCATGATTAAATTGCCACATTTCACAGTCGGCATTTGAAGACTAATGTTATTCAATAGCCTACCCACATCTATAATATAAAAAAAAAAATCCCCTTAACAAACCAATACTAAATCTAATGTTCTAATAATCTAATTTTTTATATATGAGTTTATTATACATGTTTGTAATTTGTATTGGTGAAGGTTAGTTGCACGTTATTATGTAATGAAAACTGCTAAAATTATTCTCCATACAGGAAAAATAAGCAGTTGTATTTTACTATTGTAATCACCCAATTTTTAAAACATAGGAATGTACAACTAAGAAAAAAAAAAAAAAAAAAAAAGTATAAATCATATGAAAAAAAATACTTAAGCAATTTAGGAATGTGTTAGTTCACCTAAAATTATGACCAGTATTGAAAGCACAAAAATAACAAAATGCTTGTTTTAATGTATTAAAAACAATGCTGTAATAACACAACAATGCTTTAATTTTGAAATGTACAGTGGGTGGTGCTGCTCGGGTGTGACCACATGGTTCGGACAGCAGCGGAGGATAATCTGTAATGTGTACCACAATACGCGTGTTTCAGGATGTGAGTCACCAAGAGGGATAATGAAGCATACCATGAAGTTGAAGAATTCTTAAACTAAAAAAAAAAAAAATAATAATAATAATAGTAGAAACAAAGCAAAACAGCTTAGGTCTGGCAGCACAACATTTGCGCGTGAGGATTATGGGTCGTTTTTTGATGTGCTGCACAATCAGTCTTTTTTTGACGGCCGTTTTAGTGGATTCAACGTCCTCGGAGGACGACGAGGAGTCCTGCAGTGGTGCATTCGACGTTTATTTTGTTTTGGACAGGTAATGACATATGAGCGTGAACATTATTGCAGTGTCCATTCGTTGTCCATGTATGGTTGTGTTTAGTTCGCATGTTCCCGTTGCTCCACTGCAACATTAACCTTACTTTACCCTTTACCCTTAACTTGAACCAAGCTGGGGGACACACATTTTAATGTGGCTGTAATGATCTTTATGTTGGCATTTGTATGATGAAAGGTTTCTTAATATGCACATATTTTGATTGAAAATGTTAGTTTAGGACTATACTACTGTCGCTAGGTGTGATTGGTTGTTTGTGTGCCATGATTGGTTGGTGACCAGTCCAGGGTATGCCACACCTCTTACCTGTCACCTGCAAAGATACGGAATCATCCATAGTTCCAGCTAACATCCAAACATACAGTAATTTCTCATCCTTAATTGTATGCTTAACCCTTTTAGGGACAGTGGTCACTACAGTGGACACTGGACGGCTATTAAAAAGTTGACACTTACAATATTTAACCCTTTATAGAAGAAGACTATTTTTGGATATTTATTTACCACATGTAAGACCCATAACCCTTTATAGGGAAACTATTTTTTTCATTAAAAAAACCAAACAAACAAATAGTAGCAATTTTTTAATTATTAAACATTCATTTTTTTTTTTTTTTTTTTTTTTTTAAATAATAATGAATACATTTACATAAATAAAATAAATGTTTAATACAATGTAGGCCTGTTTGAATATCGCCATCACGATGTGGAAATGCGCAATAGTCCTATCGCAGGATGTGTGGTAATTATTATTTTCTTTTAACATGTAAACCTTTGGTTATGCTTCATAAAAGCAACAAGTGTGCAGAGACATGGCTCCCTGTATCCCTTGATCATTCACAGATAAACCCTCTGCCTGGATTAAACGGTATTATATGAATACAATCATATATCGCGGTTTTGCCATTTTTTGCACTTTCAGTTCCTAAATAAATGAATAATAAATAGAATTAAATTGAAACACCTTAAATCTATAATGCAACAATAATAAATACAGAAACTAAGATAACATTTTTATGATGAAGAATATGATATATTATTTAAAGCAGGCATGTCCAAAGTCCGGCCCGGGGGCCAAATGCGGCCCGCGGTCAAATTTTATCCGGCCCCCAGCCTCTGTCATAAAATCAATAATGTCTGGCCCGCACACAGACCTAATGAATTGGTCAGCAGTACTGCTACCAGCATATGAAGTTCCTTCCACACTAAATGCTTCTCCTCATTTACCCACTAAAAGGCAGCAGTACTCTAAGCAACATTGCCCCGTGTGACCCTTTACTCCCAATTTTCTAAAATGGCGAGAATCAACAAAAAAAACAAAGCTGACTGCGACGGCCGACGATTCAAGGGTAGATGGAAATTCGAATATTTCTTCACTAAAACACGCAACAACTGTGTCTGCCTCATTTGCAAAGAAACAGTCGCTGTTTTTTTTTTTTTTTCAAATTTGTTTTTTATTGTTTTCCAGTCACATGTTACATTGAGCATTCATTTCTAAGCAGTGGAATCAAACTAGCAAACTATATGACAATGTATAAAGAACAATACCCCCCCCAAAACAGAAAATACAAATCAAACCATACTTGCTAACACAAAAAAAAAAACATACTTAAACACACAAACAGTACCTCGTCAGTCCTAAGATATACACAGTCGCTGTTTTTAAAGAGTTCAATGTGAGTTGATATTACCAAACAAGACACGCTGACATGTACGACAAGATAACAGGGGAGATACGTAGCGAGAAATTGAAGCAACTTGAAGTTAGTTTAATTTTACAGCAGCAGTATTTCGCAAGAGCCCGAGAGATGAAAGAGAGCGCCACAAAGGCTAGTTGCGAGATTGTTGAAATTATTAATTTAAAAAAATAATAACGCAAATGCGACACACAGAATGGCTAAAATTTGCTTAAATATGTTGTTCTACATGAAGGACGTCAGTCAAGGTCGGCCCCCCACATTTTTACCACTCCAAATCCGGCCCCCTTTGCAAAAAGTTTGGACACCCCTGATTTAAAGAATACAAAAAAAATAATAAGAAGAATACGAGGATAAATGTACAAAAAAAATGGGAAATCGATCTACTAGAATACTGAATGGAATATACTAATGCAAAAACATGGTGAGCCAAGCAAAGTCCTCCCACACAGAGCTATTCAAGTCATCTGGTGAAAATTCTTCTATTTTTAATTTTGCAATATTTATCGCAATATATCGCAAACCCCCAAAAAGTCGTAATTTTAGTTTTCTTTTCAATATCATTCAGCACTAATACAATGTTAATAAAAACTATATGAAAATAAAATGAATAAAAAGACATACATACTTGTTACTGTGCCAAGTAACAAAGACAAACAGTTTTTATTTTATCCCCACAGTATTTAACTCATTGCATGCTCTTGATGGTGAGTGATTTCCAATTCATTAAAATCATGAAGACTGGTTTAAATTGCAGCAGTAAGGTACTTATTTAAGGTTGTAATGTTTGTTGTAATGTTGTTGTAGTTTGTACAATGCTGGCCAAAAGTATTGGCACCCCTGCAACTCTGTCAGACAATGCTCAATTTCACCCAGAAAATGATTGCAATTACAAATGCTTTGGTAGTAATATCTTCATTTATTTTGCTTGCAATGAAAAAACACAAAAGACAATGGGGAAAAAATCAAATCATTCTCATTTTACACAAAACTCCAAAAATGGACCAGACAAGAGTATTGGCACCCTCAGCCTAATACTTGGTAGCACATCCATTAGATGAAATAACTGCAAACAGCCTCTTCCGGTATCCATCAATGAGATTCTTAAAATACTCTGCTGGAATTTTAGACCACTCTTCTTTCGCCAACTGCTCCAGGTCTCTGAGATTTCAAGGGTGCCTTCTCCAAGCTGCCATTTAGGGATCTCTCCACAGGTGTTCAATGGGACTGAGGTCTGGACTCATTTCTGGCCACTTTAGAAGTCTCCAGTGCTTTCTCTGAAACCATTTTCTAGCACTTTTTGAAATGTTTTTGGGTCATTGTCCTGCTGGAAGACCCATGACCTCTGAGGGAGCCCCAGCTGTCTCACACCGTGCCCAACATTATGTTGCAAAATTTGTTGGTAGTCTTCAGACTTCATAATGCCATGCACATGGTCAAGCAGTCCAGTGCCAGAGGAAGCAAAGCAACACCAAAACATCAGGGAACCTCCGCCATGTTTGACTGTGGGGACCGTGTTTTTTTTTTTTTTTTTTTTTTTTTTTGTCGGCCTCGTTTTTTTTCCCCCTGTAAACTTAATGTTGAAGCCTTTTCCCAAAAAGCTCTACTTTTGTGTCTTCTGACCAGACAACATTCTTCCAAAATGTTTTTAGCTTTCTCAGGTAAGGTTTGGCAAACTCCAGCCTGGCTTTTTTTTTATGTCTCTGGGTCAGAAGAGGTGTCTTCCTGGATATCCTACCATAGAGTCCCTTTTGATTCAGACACAAACAGATAGTACGGGTTGACACTGTTGTACCCTCGAACTGTAGGACAGCTTGAACTTGTTTGGATGTTAGTCGAGGTTATCCATCGACACAATCTTTCGTTGCAATCTCTCGTCAATTTTTTTTCCCATCCACATCTAGGGAGGTTAGCCACAATGCCATGGGCTTTACACTTATTGATGACACCTCGCACAGTAGACAAAGGAACATTCAGTACTTTGGAGATGGACTTGAAGCCTTGAGATTGCCCATGCTTCCTCACAATTTTGCTTGTCAAGTCCTCAGACTGTTTTTTGGTCTTCTTTCTTTTCTTCATGGTCAAAGTGGTACACACAAGGACACATGACAGAGGTTGTGTCAACTTTAATCCATTTTTACTGGCTGCAAGGGTGATTTCGTTATTGCCACCACCTGTTATGTGCCACAGGTAGGTAACAGTTGCTGTTAATTACACAAATTAGAGAAGCATCACACGATTTTTCAAAGGGTGCCAATACTTTTGTCCGGCCCATTTCTGGTGTTTTGTATAAATGATAATGATTTTATTTTTTTTTAAATTGTATTCTGTGTTTTTTCATTGCAAGCAAAATAAATGAAGATATTACTACCAAAGCATTTGTAATTGCAGTCGTTTTCCGAACTTGAGAATTATCTGACAGAATAGCAGTGGTGTCAATACTTTTGACCAGCAGTGTAACGTTATCAAGCAAGGCTGTGACACCATTATTTTTGATCCTTTATTTATCGACACAAGTGTAGGTAACGATACAGCTATCTGTTTCAGTTAAGTAAAGTCGAGTTTAAATACAACACAAAACATCAAACAATAACACCTTTTAGAGATGCTATTTTGTCAAAAAAATGTTTTCATTTAAAATTCTAAAACTTTTTCGCAAAAGGATAGTCAAAAAACATCAACATTTCTTTGTAATTTCTATTGCTTTACGTGAAATGTACCTGTTAAATGTGCCCATAATATTGTATCAAATTGATCGAAGCCGCTTGGATTGAATTGGATCAAATTAAACGTGCCGGACTTTCTAATAATGGCAAATCTTTGTACCGAAAACAAACAAACAATTGAATCGTCATGAAATTGGCTATTTACACCACTATACAAGACACACGCAAAGCACAGCCACAATAAAAAAATAGTAAATGTCAGAGTTGATCAAAACAATAGTCATAATTGTTAATGCCACCATTAATATGATGTAGATGGTATGAATGTGTACTTGATTTTGTGGAAAGCAATTATATTGCAAGACAATACAACGTGAAGAAAAAAGCTATGTTTTTTGCTCCTTTTTAGACTTTGCGTACATATAGTGCTGCAACGATCAACATATAGTGCTGCAACGATTAATCGATTAACTCAAGTATTCGATCAGAAAATAAATATTCAAAATGAATTTTGCTGCCTCTAGTATTCGTTTAATTAAAGTGGCGTTGTAATGGTTTGTTTTGAAAGTGTTTGCATTTAGTTTTATTGATTTAGGTAGATACACTGCCCTCTAGTCTGCCTCATTTCACATGGCTGAATCCAGCTGCTCCCTTTAAGACCAGCATAAGCTAAGTTTTTGTTAGAGCTAATGTTTTTTAATGCATTCGTATTTTAGTTTAAAGGTATATTTAGCCATTTTTGTGGGAATATGTGTTTGAACTATTTGTTAAGAGCATTGTTAAAAAAAAAAAAAAAAAAAAAAACGGCACTTTATAGCATCTAAACTAGCGGACTTTTGCTATGTAAGTTAGCCAATTGTTCTTTTGTTGTACGTATATCCTCATTTATTTATTTATTTTATACCGTTCAATGCTCAGGTCAGGTATTTTATTTATTTTATGTTCCTTATCCGATTACTCGATTATTCAAACTGACTAGTTCATCGATTAATCGACTACTAAAATGATCGATAGTTGCAGGAATACATACATATGTTGCAAAAATTTACCTTCTGGTGTATCTGTCTGTGCTGATTGTCTTCATAGGTCAGGCAGCGTGTCGGAACACTGGCATGAGATCTATGACTTTGTGAGGCAGCTCACCAATAAGTTTGTCAGGTGGGTAAAGAGACTTTTTTCTAACAAGTGTCCTTAGAGGACATTTCTCTTCATAGAGTACATTTCTGTACAAATTAATTTCCCTGCATATGGTACATCCCCTGAACAACTTTTTGTAAAGACAAAAGGCAAAGGATTTTTATTGGTCTTTTAAAGTACAACACACATGGGAGTGCAAAAAAGTAGGGCAAATCTATTTGGGGAAGCTGACATGTCAGACAAGACTCCAAACCCCTTCTGGTTAATGGTGGAGAGGGTGTGTGTGATATCTTTAGGTTTAATAGTATCTTACTAAATATAAAATCATAACACTTGGCCAGATGTTGAGGTGGCGTTGATTTCAGTAGACACGACAGACTGGGGCGTACTACTGTTTTGTGTATTGTGGCTTTAAATTCATGGTTCATAGAAGCAATGGTTTACCTACAGGAAGAAACATGAATGAAAATATGGGGTAGGTTATAACAGCTTCCTCTCTTCTGGGAATACTTTGTTCATGATGCCGGAGTATGTCTACTGTATGCAAAGTCGTTTCGATTGTTGGAGGACTTGGTGTGATGGACCAGTTAGTTTTCCCACACTGAAATCATCCAAGCAGGCCTTTTTTGGACAATGATCTGTACACTGAAGCACATCACACAAGAACAGAAAAGTTCCTTCCTCATACTGTTTCCACAAAGTCAGAAGAAAAGAAAGTATTTCAGGCTTCTCCATAAAATCACTAAACACTTGCCTGCTGGCAAATGTTGCTGGTCAAGTGTGAATTGTTTCATGACAGAGCATCTATGGTAAGTTGCTATATATAGATTTAATTGAGAATTTTCTAAATGTGAATACATTTTGTATCACGCTCATACACCTTTGTTCAGTATAAGAGAAATTTGTTGATGCTGCTTTGGAATTGGCTCTTACAGAATTGTGTACGAGTACCCATTGGTTGATCCTCATGAAGCTACTGTAACTTAATCAATTTCTGACTGAAAGATACATATACAGTAGAGGTTCCTCTTAGCCAATTGGTTGCCAGAAGTGATAAGCAGAGCAGCTATAAGTATGTTACGGTCAGTAAACTCTGGGAGCTGCAAGTACCAGCCATACTGTACTTTTGCCTTTTGTATCCTGAAATTTCTTTCGTAACAAGAGGCAATATTTTCCTGTTTAGGCGTATCTTAACCTGAAAATTCTGTATGTTGAGCCGTTCGTAAGTAGAGGTACCACTGTAGTTAATTTTCAGTTGAAAGATGGTTATGTCTATTATGTTGCCAAGACCCTGATTTGTTACCAAAATAGTATTTTGTATGTTTTTTAACTTTTGAGTCGTAATTTGATGTAGTGTAAAGCGCTTTGAGCACCTTGAAAGGTGGAAAAGCGCTATACAAGTATAACACCATTTACCATTTACTGTACTGCGTCCATGAAAAGCTTTGCTGTTTTCACCTCAATACAGCTTCATAAATATTCAATTAATTTCATAGAAATATACTTTTTTTTTTTTAAATTATAATTTAGCAGATTATGATAAACTATAATGGTTTCTTACTTTGAATAAAATATATTCAAGCAAAATCTAGTGTCCAAGTATCCAGCTTTCATTACTGTTCATGGTCCCATCATAATCACAGTGTTTTTGTTTTTTAAATAATTTATTTTTGAAAGCTGAAATGTGGCAAAAGGTTGAAAAGTTCAAGGGGGCCGAATACTTTCGCAAGGCACTGTATTTATTTACGCCTACTTCCCCACCTAAGGTGATCATTACCATAATGTGTAATATTACATGATTTTATACATTAATCAATTAGATATTTTAATGAAAATAAAATATAAGTGAGCTCAAACTGTTAATGAAAAAAAATACTGAGTTAATACTCATTGTGTTATTTTAAGCTAGCTTGGGTAAATGTCGTTCATTACCGTAATGCGTATCTTTCATGAAAATCACCTAAAAGTTGAGACGGACAATTAAGGGGTTCTTTATAACCATCTTTTTTCTCACTGACATTACATCTAAAGACATCACAGCTCGTTTGGAATGCTGCTACCCAAGCATTGAATAATATAAAGAAATATGCAGTAACTACATGTGCACTAACTTCTGAACTGATATTTCCTCGTGAAATGTGTGTGTTTCAGTCCCAGGATGAGAGTGTCCTACATTGTATTTTCAGCCCAAGCAGTTGTAATCCTTCCATTAACTGGAGACAGGTATTTTCTCCTCCTCTTTCAAAACCACAGATAACCAAATTACACGGAAACTGCACTCTTATCAACATTGTGTTTATTTTAACCTGTGCTGTCCACAATGTGGTTTCTGGCTCCACAGGTCCAAGATAGATGAGGGTTTGACGAAACTGAGTCAAATCAACCCCGCTGGCGAAACGTATATGCACGAAGGCTTAAAAGCAGTACGTAGCGAGGAAGCATTCCTTTGATAATGTCGATTTGATTAATAGTGGGTCAACAATCAAATGTACACGCTCACGCAGTTTACTGTTGACTTCATCTCGTCAGGTGTCAGCGCAGATGAAGACGCAAAAGACACCATCTCGCAGCATCATCATTGTTTTGACTGATGGCAAGCTGGACGTTTACCCCTTCGAGCTCAGTGTACAGGAGGTGACACACACACGTTCTTACACATTTGTAGTTTGCAGGTATCGTAATGTGAGGTATGTGACATTTCTGTAATGTACCTAAATTTTTAATACCACTGTTCAATAATGGAGTGCATTTAAATCAAGGGCGTAGGTTTGGTCTTAATATTGGTAGGGACGATATAACAGCATAACCTGCATGTACACTTTTTGCTGGGGATGGGACATTAATAAGACCAAACATATTTGGTGAATGGGAGTCAGGGCTATATTTCTCACCAATATGAACCTAATTAATTGATAGTCTAAATGAATAATGCAAATTAAATCTGTATTGACCTATACTAACTTTCACCCTGCAAATTTATTACGTCTTAATTTGGTAATTTTTGTTAAATGTAGTCAAATAATTTTCTTAGGGCTGTCAAAATTATCACGTTAACGGGCGGTAATTAATTTTTTAAATTAATCACGTTAAAATATTTGACGCAAGTAACGCACAGAGCACATTGAAATGTGTACTTGTTGTGTTTGTCGGAGTTTTGTCCCCATCTGCTGGCGCTTGGGTGTGACTGATTTTATAGGCTTCAGCACCCATGTGTAAGTAAATATTGACATCAACAATGGCGGGCTACTAGTTTATTTTTTGATTGAAAATTTTACAAATTTTATTAAAACGAAAACATTAAGAGGGGTTTTAATATAAAATTTCTATAACTTGTACTAACATTTATCTTTTAAGAACTACAAGTCTTTCTATCCATGGATCGCTTTAACAGAATGTTAATACTGGTAATGCTATCTTGTTAATTTATTGTGATAATAAATAAATACAGTACTTATGTGCCGTATGTTGAATGTATATATCCATCTTGTGTCTTATCTTTCCATTCCAGCAATAAGTTACAGAAAAATATGGCATATTTTATAGATGGTTTGATTTGCGATTCATTACGATTAATTAATTTTTAAGCTGTAATTAACTTGATTAAAAATTTTAATTGTTTGACACCCTTAAATTTTCGCCATCTTTTTTCGAGTGTTTAAAGGCTAGTTAACAGATTAATGTGTCAGATTCTTCCACTTACTTGAAGTAAATATTACTATTTGTTTATATTGAGCCCATACATCTAAAAGTTGGTCATTTTTCACCTAAATCAAGAAAAAAAATCTTTCAAATAATGTTTTGAACATTCATTCTTGAATTAAGAACATTTCTGACAAACAAGTTTTTCTTTTAAGATTAATTACACAAACGTTTTGCTTAAAATAAGTCTGTTAAGCTTATTTTTTGCTAGCTGTTTTTCTTCCAAGAAATCTGAGTAAAATCGACTTGAAGCACTGTAGCAGTAGCAAAATTAGTGGAGTGTTACCCACGTCCACAACGTTGACAATTTTTTACATTACTTACAGTGGCTGCTGCTGGCAAAAAAAAAAAAAAACTTGTAATATCCCTAGTCTTTGAAGAGGGCGGGGGAGGCGGCATGTTTCTGTCGGGTTGTGAATGAGTGTGTGTGTGTGTGTGTGGGGGGGGGGGGGGGGCCAAGTCATCAGCCAATCAAACATGCGTTTGAGGGGAAAAAAATGGAATGGCACACTCAGCGGGTCAGTGTTTTGAAAAGTAAAAAATCTTGTAAACTCATGTATTGTAGAAAATGAAATAATTCTCCAGTTGAAAATACGACTTGAGGGGACGTTGACATGCAATTTTTGACTCAGCAAGTGATAGTTACCATAATTATGACACCACGTGAAGGCAGCGTAAGCAAATATAAAAACTAGGGTTGTTCCGATCATGTTTTTTTGCTCCGGATCCGATCCCGATCGTTTTAGTTTAAGTATCTGCCGATCCCGATATTTCCCGAGCCGATTGCTTTTTTTTTGCTCCCGATTCAATTCCAGTCATTCCCGATAATTTTTCCCAATCATATACATTTTGGCAAAGCATTAAGAAAAAAATGATTAAAACTCTGACGAATATATACATTCAACATACAGTACATAAGTACTGTATTTGTTTATTATGACAATAAATCCTCAAGATGGCATTTACATTATTATCATTCTTTCTGTGAGAGGGATCCACGGATAGAAAGACTTGTGACTTTGTATATTGTGACTAAATATTGCCATCTAGTGTATTTGTTGAGCTTTCAGTAAATGATACTGAAGGCCATGCCCAAATGCATGATGGGAAGTGGAACCATGACTGTGCATAGTGCTACCAATTGATATATCTTCTCTTCGTTGGGTAATAACTTAAGGTGTTAAGACAAAGATCAATTGCTACCTTGCTTCCCCACATTGTTTTCCCATTATATTGCTTATCGTAGGGAGTGGGATTGTAAGGCTTTAACCTATTAATAATAGGCTTCAAAGGCTGCCAAAATTCACTCTACTTATTTTACGCTGCCTTTTATCTCTCCATATAGGTAAAACGGCGCCATTACAGATTGAGCGCGACAATGCGTGAGTGGATCGTGCAACGCATGCATTAATTGTGTTTAATATTTTAACGTGATACATTTTCAAAAAAATTAATTACCGCCGTTATCGGGATAAATTTGACTAGCTTAAACTAAAGACTCTGGATGAGTGTAACATATTATGTCTGTAACGTTAAATACAAGTAGAAAACAATTTAAATAAAAAATATACAGTATATATATATTAAAAAAAGGCATGTCCGATATTTTTTTGCCGATTCCGATACTTTGAAAATGACGTGATCGGACCCGATCGATCGGCATCCCGATCGATCCGGACATCTCTACTTAAAAGTTGGTGGGAATAATTTGACCATCATGAAAAGTTGCTAGTGTTATGTCCCTACCGTCCCTATGCAAACATACGCCCTTGATTTAAATACCACTTAACACAATGCTAAACATGTTGTTAACATATTTGCTTCTAGTTAAATGGAGTCATACACAAACCTTTCATTATCGTCGATGGGTGGAAGTGATTTAAATATATTGATTAATTCACTATCATTATTTTATTGTAAGTTCCTTCAATGTCTGCTTCTTCTTTTCCATGTTATCTGACTTGCTGTTTGCGTTGTTGCCAGGCTGACAAGGCCAGAGGTTTTGGAGCTCGAGTCTACTGCGTCGGGGTCATGGACTTTGACCACAAGCAGGTAGGAGCTCTTTTATGTGTTCTCTCTGTCACACTGAGGGGTTTATTTGTCTCTCGCGGTGCCTTTATGTGTGTTTTTGGCTTGTCAGATGAGGCCTCACTAAAAGAGTCTTCATGTCTTTCAAGTTAAGGTTGACTGGGTTTTTGTGAAAACATTCTCTTGGATGACATGTTTTTACTCAATGCTTGGATTTCTCCCTGTGTGTGTTTGTGATTGTTTGCTTGCCAATGACTACATAGATGAAAGGATCATGTTTAATCTGTGTCCTAAAGTTTAACCGATCACATCCGATCTCAAAGAAAATACTAGCCACTTTTTTCACTAGCCATAAAAGTACTGATATAGGAATTGGGGATGTGCCTGATCGGATCACGTGATTGGAAATGGATCGGAATGGAATGAAAAGTATCAGGTTTTTAATTTAGAAAAAAACCTATTGCGCTGGCTAGAGTCGTGAGTGTTAAGAGCCAGTTGACATTTTGCAGTACGTTACTGCCATCTTGTGGTCATAGTAATTCAGTGCATCAATTGTGTGACGCAGTTTGGAACACACGCTCATTCAAGTTCATAGTACACAGCCTGTCGGTCGCATTGACACTGTTGAGTGCATGTACATGCATAACATGCTGTTAAGTTTCAGCCTTGGAAACAATAGGGTAGTTTATATGGCGACTCCACGACACCAAGACGCAATGACTGTGTTGCGGAATAGCCACGCCTTCATATGGCGTCGGCGTAAACGGAAAGCAAAGACACAAACCATTGAATCCGGGATCCAAAGTGAAGGATTGGATTGCGGGGGCTTCAGGGGCCTTGCTCCGCATCCATATCAATGGAAAGCTTCTGCGCCGATAACGTCAGCACTCGCACATGTAACATTGGGCGTGCACAGCGATGCTACTAAACATTAAAAACATCAAATATGGCGGAATGTTGGCTTTAATTTACTGTTTTTATAAGATTTTCAATTTAAATTAGGGCTGTCAAACGATTAAAATTTTTAATCGAGTTAATTACAGCTTAAAAATTAATCAATCGTAATTAATCGCAATTAATCGCAATTCAAACCATCTATAAAATATGCCATATTTTTCTGTAAATTATTGTTGGAATGGAAAAATAAGACACAAGATGGATATATGCATTCAACATACGGTACATAAGGATTGTATTTGTTTATTATAACAATAAATCAACGAGATGGCATTAACATTATTACCATTCTGTTAAAGCGATCCATGGATAGAAAGACTTGTAGTTCTTAAAAGATAAATGTTTGTACAAGTTATAGAAATTTTATATTAAAACCCCTCTTAATGTTTTCGTTTTAATAAAATTAGTAAAATTTTCAATCAAAAAATAAATAGTAGCCCGCCATTGTTGATGTCAATTATTAATTACACAATGCTCATGGGTGCTGAAGCCTATAAAATCAGTCGCACCCAAGCGCCAGCAGAGGGCAGCAAAACTCCATAAAACACAATTAACAAGTGGGCAGTTCACTGTACTGTCATTTAAATCTGTCTGAGCGGGGCATGTGCGTTAATTGCGTCAAATATTTTAACGTGATTAATTTAAAAAATTATTTACCGCCCGTTAACGCGATAATTTTGACAGCCCTAATTTAAATATGTTGATTGTTTCCATTTTTGTGCCTTTTGGAGCAAAAGAAAAATTGCATTGCTTGGAGTGGGCGGGTATGTTGTCTTCCGGGCTGAGGAAGTTGTTGGGGTCAAAGTGCATCATTGTAAATCTGCACTGGCCCCGAGGGCCTTGTATGAATACTACCTTGTTACACACGGAATTGCGACATTGTTTGAATGGAGACGGAACCATATAAATACAAATATGAAATTTTTCGTATTCTCGTAGAACCTCATGTAAACGGCTCCTATATATAAGTATTTCACAACCATACCAATCTGTTAACGTGCAGGACATGTGTGTTTACAGGTAAAAGCTAAATGAATGAAATTTTTTAGGAACTCCTGCTGTATGGAACCTAAACTATACTTATTTATAGCTTGCAGCTTAAGTGAAGTGTGGTGTCTACGTGGTATATGTAGGTTCCAAAAAATACTTCCACTGCTCGTGTAGTTCTTTCCTTTAATTCAATAAAAAACTACTCCACAGAGCGATATCCAAAACGCAAACAAAAGAGCAAACCGAGAGAATGAGGAAACAAAAATTATCCACTTTGAACGTCAAATAGAGAGAAATAGAAAATTATCGAGAGAGCCAAGAGAGAGAAAGAGAGAGGTCAAAAACTGTGTGGCGCTCTTCCTTATGCCTTAGCGCAACTTTATACACACACAGCTCCTTCCGCATACGTCGTCAAACATGACGTCACGAGCTTGTTTTATGAAATCAAATAAATAAATAATAAAATAAATAAAACAAAACAAAACAGCAAAACAAATAAATAAATCACAATTAACATAAATAATTAACTAAACCATTATTTAGGCTCCTACAGTATTTGTACACCAACGTCTATTGCGCAGTTGTGTTGAATGCATGCATGTTTCTTTGTTAGAGTTTCACAAACCTAAACAAATAACTTCATATGAAAACAAGAACAGACCAAGCCTTGTGTTTTATTGGAGGACATTCAATGTTAGCTGGCTGTCAGGCAATGCACAATGAAGCACACTGTTTTAGGTAGTACACTTATATATGTTTTTTTTTATTTTTAGGGGTTAAAAAGTACCGTATTGGCCCGAATATGAGACGGTGTTTTTTGCATCGAAATAAGACTGAAAAAGTGGGGGTCGTCTTATATTCGCGGTCTAGACATTATACCCATTCACAATGCTAGATGGCGCCAGATATCATTGAAGCGAATGCTGAACTTGAGGAGTAATGTTCTGTCATGACAAATCTCAGCTACTCTCAAGTTTAACCAGTTTGCATTATTTTATTGCAATATTTTTCATTTTTCAGATTTGTTTCAAGACTACAGTTACAGTTAGACCTCACTTTGAAGGTTAATGCAGTTAATTGCAATTTTGTTGTTTTATCACAATAGATTGGTTTATTTACATTTCAAAAACCAGAAGCCATTCATTTACGAATATGATCGCACTTTAGTTTATATATTTAAATGTTCAGATATTAAGATTTGAATGAGGCAAAATAACATGCGTTTTCTCTCAAATATATTGTTATAATCATTTGTTTGAGATGTACTGTAATTATTTTCTGTATAAAAATTAATTTGGTGTTGAAAAAGTCTTTTTAAAACTTGAGTCTTGAAAAAGAGGGGGTCGTCTTATAATCAGGGCCATCTTATATTCGGGCCAATACAATACAATAATACTAAAATGCGATAGCATTGCCAAAAGAAATACAAATATTTACTAGGGCTGTCAAAATTATCGCGTTAACAGGCGGTTAATAATTTTTTAAATTAATCACGTCAAAATATTTGACGCAATTAACACGCATGCCCCGCTCAGACAGACAGTACAATGAAATGCCCACATGTGTTTTATGGAGTTTTGCCGCCCTCTGCTGGCGCTTGGGTGCGATCGATTTTATAGGCTTCAGCACCCATGAGCATTGTGTAAGTATTTATTGACATCAACAATGGCGGGCTACTAGTTTATTTTTTGATAGAAATTTTTAAACATTTTATTAAAACGAAAAAATTAAGAGGGGTTTTAATATAAAATTTCTATAGCTCGTACTAACATTTATCTTTTAAGAACTACAAGTTTTTCTATCCATGGATCGCTTTAACAGAATGTTAATGATGTTAATACTATCTTGTTGATTTATTGTTATAATAAACAAATACAGTCCCTATGTACCGTATGTTGAATGTATATATCCATCTTGTGTCTTATCTTTCCATTCCAACAATAATTTACAGAAAAATATGGCATATTTTATAGATGGTTTGAATTGCGATTAATTGCGATTAATTACGATTAATTAATTTTTAAGCTGTAATGAACTCGATTAAAATTTTTAATCGTTTGACAGCCCTAATATTTACGTATACTCCACAACACTCTTGGTAAAAGAAGTATTGTAAAAGGTACAGTACTGTAACATGTTTGGAACTTTTGTTCAATTTTTAAATTTTTATTTATTTATTTATTTATTTATTTTATTTTATTTTTTTTGTTTCGGTATTGGATCGGGACTCGGTATTGGCAGACTCTCAAAATCAGGTGACTTGGACTCGGGTGCAAAAATATGCGATCGGGACATCCCTAGTAGGAATGGAGGGTTTGTCACTTTCTGATGTAGTACCAAAGGCCTAACAGGGCAGGGTTGTTTTTGACACCAAATGATTTTAAGCACACATACGGTCAAGAAAATGCTCCACTTTGGTGATTTCTGTCTGAAAGGCGGATGATTACATATACATTATATATAATTTAACGACAGCATTAACATAGGTCAAAGATTTAATCTACTACAAGGCTTGATAATAAGCTTTAGAGCAGGAAGTCATTAGAGTGGTCTAATTAAATAAAGCCAGGCGGCTTCCTGTCAAGCAGGAGATGAAAACATGTTATTTTCCTCCTTAAACGCTGTTGCAGATAACAAATCAGTCGCTGAATGAATGCTGAAATATACACAGCTATGCATTTATATATTCTAAGTTAACAGGTTAACAGGTTAGTCATAAGTTGACAGTTATTTTCTTTGTGCTGCAGCTCGCTGAAATAGCAGACAGTAAGGAGCAAGTCTTCCCTGTGTTGAGTGGCTTCCATGCTCTCAAAGATGTCGTCAGCTCGGTGAGTTTTGACAAAAAGCAGTGCAAGTCATTCTTGTCCAGCGCAATGAGTATACATGTACATTCATCGCCACTCAGATCCTAAAGCAGTCCTGTTCTGAAATCTTCACAGTAGAACCTTCCAGTGTTTGCGTCAATGGTAAGATGATTAAACGTAGTATGTGTGTATCTGTGATGAGTCGGTATAGTAACGCCGCATTACGATAGTATGTGTGTATGTCTGCAGAATCCTTTAATGTGGTGCTGAGAGGAAGTGGCTTCAGTGGATCAAAGAGGACAGACAATGTTCTCTGCTTCCTCACAGTCGGAACAGAAACTTACCGTGAGTAGAATGTGCTTAAAAGCAGACTAATAATAAAATTTAAACACTTTCAGGTTTCATGAAAAGTCAGATATTCGTTAATCACACTCTGGTTCAGTTTGTTTTGGAGGGCAGCTCTGTGTCAGGATAATGCATTTTATAGCTTTTGTTACAATGACATGGGCATTGGAACATTTTCCCCTTCATTTCGTAGTTCCTAATACTTGTTGGTAAATCTGGGCTTTATATAGTTGAGCACAAAGCCGGTATTTATCAACTAAAATAGCAACGTGATGTCTTGGAGACTTCTAGAGACTCAGGTGCAAACAAACAATTAAAAAGTTACATTTCATCATATTTAGTGGTAGGAAAAAGTATCTGAACCTTTTGGGATTTCTCACATTTCTGCATAAAATCACCATCAAATGTGATCTGATCGTTGTCAAAATCACACAGATGAAAAAACTGTCTGCTTTAACTAAAGCCACCCAAACATTTATATGTTTTCATATTTTAATGAGGATAGTATGCAATCAAAGACAGAAGGGGGAAAAATAAGTAAGTGAACCATCACATTTAATATCTTATTACATTAATATTTAATACTTTTTCATACCACTGTAACCTCAAAGATCTAAAACATTTTTGTATTCACAAAATTACCATTTCTCTTAAATATTGTTCACAAAATGGTCTAAATCTGTGACAGTGAGCACTTCTCCTTTGCTGAGATAGTGCATTCCATTTTGCATGTGTGGCATATTGAGATGCTGAGATAGTATGTAATAATTAAATAATGCATGATTATGTCTGTCCCATTTTGTGTGGTCTGTTCCTGAAAACATTGGCTCTTATTTAAATTTTTCTTCACCATTACACATGAGGAAGATAATTTTAATTTGTCTTTATTAAACATGATTCACTGGGATGGGCATGACAGAGGCGTTGTCTTCCCTTTCAACATGACAGTGACAATATGTCATGTTGGCATGGTGTGAAACGATTAAAAAACAAAAAGTTGAACCATCACTCACCACCCTGTGCTAATACAAATGTAAACAAGGTTTATTGTTCATCAAATACCCAAATTACTGTCTGTCTTCATCGATGACATTATATTACGTGCACATCTCTGGGTTCCGAAGGAGAGTCAAACAGTAGCTGCCTTTTATCGACTGTAGCCAGTAAACAGAAGAGGCATTATGAGCCTGGAGGGAAAGAGGAGGAGACTGTATTATTAGATGGATGGAAAAGATTTGAATTAGTATTTCTTGAAGATGACACAACACCACATGACTGGATCATACTTCTCTTCATCCTGTTTGTTACACTTTATTTTTCTAATGATCACACAAAATAAAAACACTTTAGAGAATTTAAAAGAACAATATAATACTGCAACTGTAAGTCAACTAGTTGCACGACTTGGATGTCAGAATGTGAAGACCCCAAAAAAGTGAAACGTGAGTGACACTTTCTCGGTTGTTTCATAGGCCAGAAGGCATCACTGGTAGGAGATGGTCATCTGATTTGTCCTCCCCCTGTGCTACTTCATGAGGTTGGACAGTAAGTACGCACACACATACATGCACACATCATTTTTCAAGCTTCAACCAGAATATGAAACATCTTGTTGAATGGTCACATCTGTGATTGTATCAGTTATGTTCACCAACTCAAGTGAAGTCACATCAAGCTGATTTAAACTCTTGCGTGATATAAATCAAACACTTGTTGCTGAAAAATGGTTGAAAAAAGGCTTGCTTCTTTGACAAACAAGTACTGTGTGTACATTAAGTGTCATGCTAATGGGTCACATTACTGTCTGACACTCAAATAGAAACCTTCACAATCCCTACCGTCTTTTGTTCTGCAATAAAATGCTCCTATCTCGATCTTAAATTGTAATTAGGCCTGCACAAAATATCGCCATCGCAATGTGCACATGCGCAATAATGCCATCGAAGGACGTGCAATTGTTTTTCTTTTCTTTTTTTTTTTTTTTTAAATGTAAACTTTGTTTTTTTTATTCATAAAAGCAGCAAATGTGCAGAGACATGGTTTCCTGGGCCCCTGTTATATACGCACATCTTCATCAGTCACAGATAAATCCCCTTAGCCTGGATTAAACGGTATTATATGAATACTACGGATGTCCTGAAGGCATATTTTTGCACCCGAGTTCGAGTCCAGGTCACTTGATTTTGAGAATCTGCCGATAGAAAGTCCCGAGCTGATACTGAAAAAAATGTTCAATCTGCCGAGAACAGCCTCTCACTTACACAATAAATGACTTGCCTCTGCACACTTCAAACTGTGTACCAATTTTAACTATGATTAACACGTTTGTGCCTTTGATTGTAGAGCTACCAAGGCGTCTCTCACCAGATCAAAGCTACAAACCTGTCAATCATCGTTAACTTTAAGTACCAAATGCCAGCTGCACTGGTGTCCAAGAAAAACAGTCTGGTCGCACAGCTTTTCAGGTGAGAGCGTGAGAGGCTGTACAAGCAGAAAAAAATTAGTATATTTTTTTAATTGATCCTTTTCACCTGATTCTAATCCTCTGAAAATTGGCGCCATTACTGATCATGTGATCGGATCTGGACATGAATTCAATGTGGTCATAGTGACTAACTAAAGTCTTCCCAAACAAAGCTATTCAAGTCTGATAAAAAAAATTATCTTATAGTTATAATATCGCAATGTACTGTACATATCCCAATATATTGCAAAAAAAAAAATTGCAATGTCAGTTTTTTCCAATATCGTTCAGCCCTAATTGTAATCCTCACCAAAATGTGAATAATACTGGTTGTGTAGTTCTCTACAAGTGTCAATAATCTAGAAGCTGGGTATGTTCAATGTGTATGAAAGGAGACAATAAAAGCATGATCTTGATCTTCTTGTATAGAACAGTTGAGGTGCTGGTCAGTTTGAACAACGGACAGTCTTACATCTCTGCTCCCATCACAATCTACGCCACTAAATGTGTGAGTATCAGTCTGGTAATGAATACAGTGAAACATGCTCACACAAAAGTTTGCTGTATAAATGAAATTCTGTTATCTTGAATCGTTGGCTCCAATTGTCGATGATTTTTTTGATGTGATGATGTGATAGTCAGATGGGATTTGGGTGTTGTGGCTGCTGTTGGCTCTTTTGCTGTTGCTGGTTCTTGGTCTACTTTGGTGGTTCTGGCCTCTGTGCTGCACTGTGGTGAGTGGGCTCACGTATTAGGTTACACAAGCTCAATAGCAGTTTTGGAAGGTGACTCTTGATTTTCTTCACTACAGGTGATTCGAGACCCTCCGCCCTCTCGCCCGCCTCCCCCTCCCCCTCCTATATTTGTGAGTAGACCAAAGGATGGAAAAGAAGAATGAAACACATAATCAGAAAACAACAGTATTGTATAGTGGTAAATTATATTTAAATTCAGTAGTTGATTAGTGGAGGGATTTTTGATCAGTAGCTCTTTGCAATTTAGGAAATACAGCAACAATGACATCTACTGACTGTTACTGGTACTGCAATATTTCCTGAGGTCCTTTAGCAATCAAACTTAATTGTGTCGGTATTTCAGTATGATTTACATATTAAAATCTCAAATTTAATAGAGTGTCAAACGTCAAAATTAAAAGATAAATGGGAAAATTCCAAGATAACGTATAATATGTAAGACGTGTACTCTCATCACTGAATCGATGTAAATATGTACAGTACACTACATCCGCGGCTTATGATGATACGATGTGGGTGGTTTCAATGAATAAGAATTTTATCTGTAACCTTCACATTATTTTTGATTCAGAAATTAGCTTGAAATTGTCTTTGGAAAAAAAATAATTTCCATTGTTTTTATTGCTGCGTATTTAAAAGAAGAAAAAGTATGATTAAAACGTACAGTGAATATTCTGTCTTTGGTCTTTTGGCTCATTTCTACTGCTGTTATTGTTAAGGAGCAAGAGGAAATGTTGTCCCCAAAACACAAGTGGCCGACAGTTGATGCGTCGTACTATGGAGGAAGAGGTCCTGGTGGAATCAAACGCATGGAGGTGACTAAATAAATGTTTTCAACATGCAAAACAAATCACATTAGTATTAGCAATAAGTATTGAAACTATTTATCATGTTGGTTTTATACCAAAAACAGGAGTGTGTAGACTTATACTACTAATATATACTATACTCTATATATATGAAATACAGTGAGGAAAATAAGTATTTGACTACCTGCGATTTTGCAAGTTCTCCAATTTAGAAATGATGGTCAGGTTTGAAATTTTCATGGTAGGTGCTTGTCCAATGTGAGAGACAAAAAATTTTTTTAAATCCAGAAATCAAAGTGTATGAATTTTTAACAATGTATTTGTATTATAATGCTGCAAATAATAATTTGAACACCTGAGAAAATAAATGTCAATATATGGTACAGTAGCCTTTGTTTACAATTACAGAGGTCAAACATTTCCTTTAGCTTTTCACCAGGTTTGCATACTCTGCAGAAGGGATTTTGCACCACTGCTCCACACAGATCTTCTCCAGATCAATCAGGTTTCTGGGCTATCACTGAGAAACACGGAGCTTGAACTTCCTCCAAAGATTTTCTATTGGGTTTAGGCCTGGAGACTGGCTAGGCCCCTCCAGAACCTTTATATGCGTTTTACGAAGCCACTCCTTGGTAATACTGGCTGTCCCCTTCGAGCCATTGTCATGTTGGAAGACCCAGTCACGACCAGTGTTGTTAATTTTACTTTAAAAAAGTAATTGATTACAGTTACAAATAAAGTAATTGCGTTTGTAACTCAGTTACCTGAATGTGAGAGTAATTAGTTACTTGGCAAAGTTACTAGTGATAATTTTCATGTTTTTTTTTTCTCAAAAAAACAAACAAACAAACAAAAAAACAGGTCACACAATGTGAAGTTTAAAGGGTTTTGGGGACAATTGGCCCTCGCCCAACTCTTTACCCTCTACTTAACTAGACACAAGGGTATTGCGATAACTAGATAGTAACCTTTGCTATGTGTGGAAGTCATTTAAAGTTGTGAATCAACCGTTAAAGTTGTTAAAATTGCTCCCGTTATTGCATTAGTTCCCTTCTGTCTACTTTCAACATGTGTAAGTTTTAAAACGGTTTCATTATTTAAAGCTAGATTTAAATCAAGATTTTGCCGATTTTGGAGCATTTTAGATTTAAAAAAAAAAAAAGTTACTTAGGTTCGCTAGGAAGGATCTCTACATCAGAGCCTTCCTGAGAGGTCTACTGCTTTAAGATGGCGGCTGTTTACTAACGCATGAAGTCCTTAAAACATGTTGCCAATGCAGCCGTGTCTGTCATTTGCATCTAGTTCTATAATATGTGATATCTACCGTATCATGTGGGCGTAGTTTGTAGGCTATGGCTAGGAACAGGTATTATTGGAACCACTTAGCATCGCATTTGCAACGGCGTCTTCCCCACTCCTGCTCTGCTCTCTCGTCTCTATGAGTCCGTCTCTCTCATACTTTTTTTATTCAACCAACTTAGTAACGCATAGTAACGCACGCTTTTCCCGCCTCAGTAACGGTAATGGCGTTGCCAAGATGAGAAAAGTAATTAATTAGATTACTCATTACTGAAAAAATATAACGTCGTTAGTAACGCCGTTATATTCTAACGCCGTTATTAACAACACTGGTCACGACCCATTTTCAATGCTCTAACTAAGGGATGGCGATTATTCACCAAAATCTCACAATACATGGCCCTGGTCACCCACTCCTTAATACAGTGCAGTCGTCCAGTCACATGTGCAGAAAAACACGTCGAAGCAAGATGCTACCACCCCCATGCTTCACAGTAGGGATGGTGTTCTTGGGATGGTACTCATCATTCTTCCTCCAAACACTAAGAGAGTGGGATTAAGACCAAAAAGTTCCATTTTGATCTCATATGACCACATGACTTTCTCCCAAGACTCCTCTGGAGCATCCAAATTGTCATCGGCAAACTTAAAACGGGCCTGGACATGTGCTGGTTTAAGCAGGAGAACCTTCCGTGCCATGCATGATTATAAACCATGACCTCTTGGTGTATTACCAACAGTAACCTTGGAAATGGTGGTCCCAGCTCCTTTCAGGTCGTTGATCAGCTCCTCCTGTGTAGTTCTTGGCTGATTCCTCACCATTCTTAGGATCAGTGAGACCCTACGAGGTAGATCTTGCATGGAGCCCCAGTCCGAGGGAGAATGACAGGCTCCTACGGTGGATTTTACATCACCAAGCTGCTTGCCGATTGCCCTGTAATTCTTTCCAGCCTTGTAGAGGTCTACAATTCTATCTCTGACAACTTTTTGTGGTGTATAGTGTGGACATGTGTTTATATGCAGCTAACCGCCTCATACAGGTCAAAAGGTCAGACTCAAAAGTACTTTTTAAAGGCGACTAACAGGTCTTTGTGGCTCACATTTCTACCTAATAGACAGATAGGAGTGGGAACCTCTTGGTACCTCACGATACGATACGATTGGCGATACAAAGCTCCCGATAATAATGATCTGACGATATAGCGATACAACGATTTTCGATACATTGGTCAGGAAATCCTTCTAGGATATTCTACAAAAAACTAATAAACAGAAAAACAAGCTTCTGCTGTGAATTGGAATGAGTTTATCACTAGTAGACGTCCAATCCATTTGAACTGGGAGGGTGGCAGCGATTGAACGAATCCCTCCCACTTCAAACGGATCGAACGTCTATGGCCGTCAGTGGCAGCCAATGCCAGGCAATGAGTAATTTTGGGCCATTTAAGGTCATTTACCTGTTGATTTTCAGTTACTTCCTGTTGATTTTGGGGTATTTTATGGGTCACTTGCTGTTTATTTTGCGTTACAGAACAGGAACTGACCTGGGAATCACCCAAATGAATAGGCAGTGACTCAAACTCAACAGGAAATGACCTGCAAAATGCCCAAAAATTAAAAGCAAGTGATCTGTAAATGCCCCGAAAATCGGACCGAATGACTGTGAATGCTCCGGTTTTGAATGAACAAACGTTCCCAGTCTAAATGGATTGGGCGTCAGGCACCGTCAATGTTAGCCTTTCTATTTTTTTTAATTTTTTTTTTTTAAATTGACACCTTTTTAAAACGATATCTCGATTCTTGACAGGAGCATATCGATAACCTTTTGGGATAGAAAGTATTACGATCTATCACCATTTGATATTTTGTCACACCCCTATAGACAGGAGTTCACGTAGTTGCAGCAGTACAATACAAATAAACAGTTAAAAAATCAAACACTGTAATTTCTGGATTCATTTTTTTCTAGATTGTTGCTCGCAGTGGACAAGCACCTACCATGAAAATTTCAAACCCACCCATCATTTCTAAATTGGAGAACATGCAAAATCACAGGGTGTTCAAATATTTATTTTCCTCACTGAATACTGTGTTCTGTAGGTACGCTGGGGGCAAAAAGGTTCCACAGAGGAAGGATCAAGGCTGGAGAAAGCCAAGAATGCCGTGGTCACCATGCCAGATGAAGTGGAAGAAGAGATCATACCTCGACCACCGCCAAGGCCTCCACCTGTTTACAACTCCCTACCAGAGCCCAAATGGTACACTCCCATCAAGGTGAGACATGCAGTCATTGTCACAGTGGCTAATCAACTCTTGCATTAAATAAACATCAGTGAAATATAGTTGTTTTTGTGTTCCTCAGGGGCGTTTTGATGCATTGATGGCATTGTTGAGGAGGCAGTACGATAGAGTGGCAATCATGAGGCCAACAGCTCACGACAAGGTAATTTTAAATTGCCACAATATTTTTCAGTCAATTGAGTGTATCACTATTGATTGTTTATTAATTTGATTATGTGCTGATTTTGATTTGTTTACGGTAAGCAACCCTGCAAACTACTACATCAATTTGATTACAAGGTTTATGCTATTTTTGATCACAGGCGTATCTTAATAAATTTTTGTTTCAGAAGTTCAATTCAAATACAAACTCATACAGTGTACAGTAACTATTAAACGCATGGCAAAAAATATTTTTGTCTATTTCTGACACAATTTTGTATCAGACGAAAATAATTTTCCTATTTGTTGTTTCGTAATTGTGTTGGTAAATCAAGTTTTTGTCAGCTGCATAGACTGATTAATCAAATCATGTAATAAAAGTAGCAAATCCATGATTTTCACATTATAAACTATTGACCGAAAGATCTGTAACCAATAAATTTCATGTTTGATGTATAAGTTTACTTTATTTTCTTTAGACCCTTAATTTTAATTATTTTCCTTATTTGTCCTTATCTGTAGGGCCGCTGCATCAATTTCACAAGAGTTCACTGAGACAGACGGAATTTGTATTTTAGACTAAAGACACTTGTCATGTCATTTTTTAAGTAATAATGTGTAAATAATTTTGAAAATTCTTTGTTTTTCCTGGTGTTCTTCCAATTAAATATTTGCAAAAAAACACGCATTGTTTTTTTTTTGTTTATTTGCAAGAAAAAATAGACGTATATAGCTGTCTTTTCACAAATGTTTAGTAAATGTAAACACGTAATACACAGGAAGGTTTCAGCAAAGCACACGTACAGAAAAAAACATTTTTATAAAACATTTACAACATACAATGAGTTTATTCTATACAATCAAATTGATCCAGATGTCTCCTCATTGTAAAAAGAGCCATGGAGGATGACATTTCCTATTTACGTTAAAGCTGTACTCCATTAACGCGCAAACACACTTCTGTCAACGCTTTACAAACCAGCATGGTGACTACATAAAGAAATAAACATTCATTCTTACACTTTTTGATACAAAATACAAGTTAATACTGTAGGCATAAAGTCCAGTTAGAAAACAAACAGATGAAGTGCATTGTTTAGCTTGTATGACATTACACAAAGGGTTCACAAAAATGCCACAAAGGAGTTCATGTCGGAGTAATATATATCATTGCTGTCATTGTAAATGAAGCTCTCAACAAGACAAAAAGGCAGAATATCTGCTTCCTGGCCTCTATCCATTGTGTTGCAATAAAACACTTTGGTCCTTGAGTGTCTCTGCTTTCACAATACATATATACAAGGTGGGAGTGTTATCATAAGTGATTGCTGGACACATTTCTTTCCACACTGGCAGGAATACACCAAGTCCGCCCAAAGTTTCCAAGTCAGTCCCAGCAGTAAGTGCTTCAGACAAAAGTGATGATCCAGTCAAAAAAATGACAAGGTCATGAAATCATGCAGCAGCTAGAATCCTTCAGCATAGGAGGGCTCAAATCACAAACAGTATACCTATGATCATTTTGCAGTTATTACCTCATTGACAGTGAATGATCACTGTCAGTCCTCTTAGTTTATAAGGATTTAATGTCTATCCCCATCAATAGAACCGAATGAGTTCAAGTCTTTACACTAAATTGCTTATCTGAGAAAATGCAGACAGCTCTTTGTACTATATAGCATATGTATGGTCATGTAGTTTAACATGCTATTTGACATGTTTATTTACACCCTGCAAAATGGAAGAGATTGTCCTCATGATCGATTCTCGCGATGCAACAGGGAGGATCTGTGAAGGAAAAAAAAGAGAACTTTAATAAAAAGATGACTTTTGAGTGTTTGTGATAGTTTTTATGTATGTGGACTCACCGGAGAGATCGACGACTGTCTTTTTCCATATTGTTCTCGGGCCCTTCACTCTCATAAGAGGTTAGATGCAACTCTGTACAAGCAAATCACCACACGCAAATGTCAGTCATTTTCACACAGAGAAGGGACAGGAGGTGCCCCAAAAACACTGCTTGAATCGTGATACAAGGTCAGTTTATGACACTGTAATTTAGAGCTGTCCCGATTAGTCGATGTCATTGATGAGTCGACGAGCACACTATCCCGTCGATAGTTAATAACCCTTTAACATTGAACATGTCGGCGACATGTTTACGCATATCTTTTTTGAAGCCTCATCACGCTGTAATTACGTCACCCAAGTGCTGCTGGTTGCTCTCATTTAAAAGTGCGGAAGTCAATGTCCACACCAGTTTTTATTTGAAGTCAATCGACCTAGTAAAACGGGAGATGATGTCATTTGAGTTTATAGTTTAAGTGCACTCATAAATAAGCAATAAAACGCTGCATGGACCATGTGTTTATCTCCATATTTCCATCATTTCTTGTCCTTTTTCAAAACCGAAAGCAGCACGAAAGACTACAAATTCCAAGAGCCGTTGTTAGGTCAAGAAGGATGAACCTAATGTGAACATTTTTAATAAATTGCCGAGTGATGTGCCACCTAAGGAAAGGGAGGCATGGGAAGTGAGCAAAGGCCGGTTGGATTGAGCGAACGACTTTAAAGCGTGCGGAATGAATCGAAAACTAAATTTAGCGCAACCTAATGCATTATTTCATTAACGCAAGGAAGAGGATGAGCCGTATTTGTCATTGGTTTCCTCGGATGAGTTGGCATCTTGGCGAGTAAAAGTGACAGCACCGCGCAAACAGCGGAAGAGTGGTCTGGGTGACGTTGTGTGTGATGTAGCTCCGTGAACTGTTCAAGAGGAAACTTTATCATGCCTGAAAAATTAAACTGAACTACTTGTCAATATTTTGGAAATACTTTTTTTCAATGTTATATTTCATTTTTTAGTTTACTATCAATCTTTTCAATTTGTATATAGATGTGTATTCGAGAAGCTTGATTCCATGTACTTTTGATAAGGTGATTGGTACAATACCTAACCTCACAAAGAGATATCCTCCAAACTCTTTTTGTGTTAGATGATATACACACACACACATATATATATATATATATATATAGATAGATGTATACATATATATATTTTTTCCCCTCACTATTTTGCACTGTATATAACCTGTTTTGCCCATAGTATGTGTTAAGGCTAAAAATGCCCATGACCATACCTGCTGTTTGTGTTGAATTGTCAAACATAAAACTATTCAGTCTAATTTTTTTGTATTGAATGTTTATCCTAACAAGTTGAATAAATAATTATCAAGCTTCAAAACTGTTGGTCGAGCATGTTAGGATGTCAATGGGACATCAACATTACACATTTTAAAAAAGATTTTTGGCTTTTTTTTTTGTTTTTTTGTTTGTCTTTTTGGGTCCAAAATGTTGATTATTATTGGTCAGTGAAGAAAACCACCGTTTGGACATGGTGTTGTGAAAAAAGGGACCCAACCTGGCCATTGTGAATAATTTTTTCTTTGAAATATGAAGGCAAAATCAAAGGCATGCAAATTCAGCCAAAATAGGCTTAGATGTTAAAGGGTTAAAAAAAAAAAAATATATATATATATATATATATATATATATATATATATATCCGATATATATCCGTATATTCAATATATTGTCACACCCCTACTTAGAACAATATAAACATACCACAAAAAAGGGGAAAGAATTGTTTTGAATCCTGTTGGAAAGGTGAAGTCACAGTCTGCAGATTAATTGGGAGAAAAATAATTGTTTGGGACAGCCGTACTCTAATCCAATGAAACGCACTAATGGTTAAATAGGTTAAATAACCAAGTAGTGAACTTAGAACCCACGAGTTTTTGACAGTATTAACATTAATTAAAGGGGTAATGGGCCAGAAACACTAAACAGAGGAACCATTGCACATTAGTGTGTCAATCTTTGTGTAATGTAGAACAAAACAACAAGTTAAAAGCAGTTTGACTGACCGTCTTCGGCGAAGATCGGCGTGGTGACCAGATACTGCAGGATTCTGCGATCCCTGTCGAACGGGCATATCACCTGACGCCACACTAGGAACTCGCTAACCTGCTTTGCCAGCTCCCAAAGTTTCTGGGAACAAAAAAAAAAAAAACTGAATTTAGCACATTATTTAGCCATAAGGTGGCGGTATAAAGTTGCTGTGAATACAACATATGGGAAGCCTGCTATCACATTGCCATTAAAAACTCTCATACTGTCTGACACAACTGGAATTTCTGGCTCCCAAGTGCAACAATTAAAAGAAGAAACACATAAAGAAGACTTGTTCTTGTACTGTTAATGCAGCCTCATTTAATCAAGCAAGCAAAAAAAGGTCACTTCAGTTGTGGGCCAACCTCAAAGTTGATGTGCCCATTAGGCAGCCTGCTGGCACAGCCTTCATTCAGGAAGTAAATGTCTTTGATGAGCAGGCTGAAGAAAGGAATCACTATCTTCTCCTGGACGCTGTGTGCAGTCTCTGACCTCTGGGTGGCGCCGCGCAGTGCAGTGCGATAATTGCTAAAGTTACTGGACGGATCCATCTGATGCTAAATGAAGACAGACGCACAAAATATTAGACATTCGAGCGCAAGCATCTTTGTGTAACTGCACATTGGGATGACCCAGGATAACATTTAATGTGTGTGAGGTTCTCACCTCGAGAATTTCAAACTTGTCAGTGTTGACTTTACTCCAAGTCTTTTTCAGTCTGGCAACAGGACTCATGTTCATCCCAGCTGAGACACCACAAAAAAAAAAAAAAAAAAGAAAATTTAGTACAGAGATTCCATTTCGGTCTTTCTGTAATGCAACACAATGTAATGTAAACAATTATGTCCAATTGTATAAAAAGCAAAGTTCCCAAATCTCCTTTAACAAAATCTGCCATTTCACAGCTCTGAATAATAAATCCCGCAAAGACGGACCAGAGGGAAAGACCTTCTGTTGATAAGCCTTTGGCAAACAGGCGGCCATAGCAACAAAGTGATAGTTGCGATCTCTGTCACGCCAACGGTGGCTATTTAAAAATGCCACCCTGAGGTGGCGTCATGCCTGCTGTGTTTGGCTCGGTGCAAACAAAGAGACAAAAAAAAAAAAAAAACAGCCCAAAACAGTGAGGTCAAAATGGATGCTGTTGAAAAGACTAATTAGAACCAACAAGGCTATGATGGCCCATTTAACAATTGACATGATCAGCGTGGCTGTAACCATTGCAACCCTAGCCTTAAGGCAGTGACCATGCGAAAGTATTAATCTCCAAATTAATTACTTCTTGTTTATCCAAAATAAAAAATTATGATAGCATTTAACGGCTGGAGCATTGGTTCCCACGACTTTCACAGGTAAATTCACCGAACCCTTCAGAATTTCATAATAAAGCCATTTTTTAACGAATTCAAAACTTAGCAAGCTAGCATCTAAGTGAATTCCTGTTCAAATTTCTTCCAGATTTCACATTTACTACAAATACTTTTGCCTTTTGCCGTTGATTTTCACGTTGGAAAATGAAATGAAACTCATTTATTTTCACACTGTTGCTTTTTTGTTTTCATGTCTACAATGTCATATTATTGTTGCATCCTTGCATTGTATACTATTTTCTTTGCGTAAAATGACACAAATGTTTTATTTATTTATTTTTTTATTTACCGTGGTACCTCTACACACGAAGTTAATTCATTCCAGGACCTTGTTTGACCTTTGTAAGTCGAAATGGTCGTATATCGAGCAGGATTTTCCCATAAGAATACATTATAATTCCATTAATTTGTTCCACAGCCCGAAAACCTACACTAAATCCTTAATAAATACTGCTGTTACTATTGCAAATACCAACTACAAAGAGCAAATCATATACGTACATTATGCATACAAATCGGAATAATAATATAATCATAGTAATAATAATAATAATACCTGCAATAATGTAACTAACAAATTAGGTTTTTAATGTGGCGGTTGTATTTTGCGTGGTGTACCTGAACGCACCGCGGGGCTGACGGCAGAGTGAGAGAGCGTGCAGTTGAGCTATTACTTTCCCTTTTAACATTCTGTTGTTGCTGGAAGTTGGCGTGTTGTGTTGCACAACTTTCTGAAATAAATTATTAAAAAACTGACAAAGCTGGCGATCTCTTTGGCGATGGTCCCACAATAATAATTGTCACCTTAACTAATAAAGACTGGCGAACGGAGGTCTGAGAAGTATTGTCTAGCAGTTCAGGGATGCGCACCCCACGCTCATATTTTTTCCATCATTCCATCTTCATTTTAATGCTAATCCTCACATTTTTTCTTTTTTCACCACCTGCTTTAACATTCTTGGAATCCATGTTGATTTCTCTCACAAGAAAATCCACCCTGCGTCCGTCTTGCGGGAAAACAATGAAATTGCGATGCTGTCATAAATCGTCGTATTTCGGCCATTTCGTCAGATGTAGAAACAAATGGCAAGTCAAATTTTAATTTGGTTGTTGAAAAGATTGTGTGTCGAAGCGATCGTGGTACCACTGTATTTTTAATTATCTACACAGTTCACACTGTCTGTGGTTTTGTTATACTTCCTCATACCAAGTGTCAGTCAACCTTCCACTGAGCAAACCAATCTCACCTCCCATTAGATAGAGGGCTAACCTTCACCAAATCCCTGAGGCTTACTACTGAACCCAAGTTAAGAACCACTGAGCTAGACAATGCAGTTCGTATTAAAAAAAAAAAGTGATCCATGAATTATGTGCTCCAACCACATAAGCTGAATTAGGCAATTTTTTTAAAAAACAAAGATTTTCAATTCATTATCATGTATGTGTTGCAGCTACCTGCTTTCTAATGGGGCTCATATTGGCAATTTCTACCTAGTTGGAGCTTGCTAAACTGCGAACCTCGGAATTTGCCCAAATTGTCTGCTTCAAGTAAACATGCTCGATTTACTGTTCATTTTCCTGGCATGGATTCTATAAAATAATACACGTTTGGAAACTGTTGAGGACTAATTTGATTTGTTTTAAAATGATTTGAGGGCATTAGTGTTGAAAATCCCTTCCATATGTAGTATTTTAGCAAGATAATACTCTTGCAAAAAATGTTTGAGTTTTCAGTCAGGCCTCCCCAAAAAGGGGTTTCATTTGTTGGAAGATAAACAGGTAATTGAAGAGGGCCTAAATACTCACTGATGATGGCCATTAGGGAGTTAAAGTTGCCAATGTTGAAACACTCCTGAGCTACATCGATGAAGAATTCGATGATCCGCGCTCTGTGCTTCTTCTTCACCGGCTGCAATGCAAGAACACAGTCAACCAAAACATCCAGGCAAAACTTTTCAGACTCAAAATGAACGTACCATACAGATTTCAGTGGCCACAAGGTAACTAAGTCTGTTGAACCAGTTCACGTACGCCTCCAAGTTAGTGGTCTTGCGTTTTCGGAAGAAACCCTGGAAAAACAGTGAGCGAGAAGGTGGTCAAAACATGAGATATGTGGGTTAAGTTTAAAAATGCTCCACTAAGCCATCCATTTTCTGTTGTCATTACCCTTTTTAGCGCCACAAAGATTGACTGGAATTTGAGCTCTAAGTGACAGTCAGGAGAATCAGTCAGAAGGATATAATAAGCCATCGGGTATTTTGTGTGTGCGTTAATGAGACAATTGATTGTATAAAAAAATTAAACGGCTTGAAATGACTATTCTTACAATGAATTTGATCTGTGAGAAAAAGAGGAAAAATATAAATGGATTTGACATCAAATACTGATGCACATGCATAACTAAAATTCAAATGTGAGTTCTGTACACACACATACTGTTTAAAGTTTACATCCCTATATTTAGCCCTTGAGAATTCTGAGCAATCATATTCATATCTGATAGTTTTCTGAGCAAATACAAGTATTGGCCCAGCTAAGTTGAATGTCATGATTTTTTCACCATATCGATGTTAATTATAAATGAAAAGGACAGGCTTTCTGCCTATCTGTCACTTCCTGCTGGACAGGATCTTGAGAGCACTCACTCCCACACAAGCTCTCCTACACAAAGAATCTATGACGTCTAAAATGTTTTTTTCCAGCTCATTTGCATCTGCCTTCGCATCACCTGGTTTACACAGGGTGTTTGTGATGGGAATGTTTTCTAAGGGCACTATCATATAAGAATTACACTTACTATATGTCCATTATAATAGCATTAATAAACTCTAAAAACGCAATTGTGTATCGTATATTAAATATATGTTTGTGTAGTGTATGTTTAGCGACATACAGTACATACTGGACTGTCTCAGAAATATAGAATACACAATATACTAATTTTCTGAGACAGTCCTGTACATTAATCCACCATTTAAAGCAGGGGTGTCCAAACTTTTTGCAAAGGGGACCAGATTTGGCGTGGTAAAAATGTGGGGGGCCGACCTTGGCTGACGTCCTTTACATAGAACAATATACAGGACTGTCTCAGAAAATTAGAATATTGTGTATTCTAATTTTCTGAGACAGTCCAGTATATACAAACATACATACAAGTTGTATAAGTACTATTTCAGAGTTGCATAATCAAGGCGACTAATTTCTTCAGCATCTGTGTACTACAAAGCCATTGGACTGCATTCCACAATTCCTCTGCCATTCTTGGTGTGGCCTCAAAAACTGCATTTTTGAAGGCACTAGTTCATGGGGTATGAGGGGATTGGTCTGGCTACTCCATAACTAATCTGGTACAGATGAAAACACATTTTTTTCCACCATCAACCCCATACCTCATACTGAATTCCTTTTACTTCATTTTTGTAAAGGGGCAATACATTGTGTGAATTTGATATACATGCATGTACTGTATATGCAATTTTCATGTTTAGACTTTAACAAAATATGCAATGTTGGCAATATTTCTGTGTAAATGGAAAGCTCTTACAAGGATCTAACGCTCTACTCTAACTAGCTGTGCTGCTATCATTTCCATCACATTCATTCATTTTCTATGGCTTATCAATTTCACAGATGTTGTTGAGCCTATCCCAGTTGACTTTTAGCATGAGGTGGGGTGCATCCTATATTGGCCACCGGGCGTCGATCGCAGTGTTTTCTGAACACTCTGTGTACACAATAACAAGGCGCAGTGAAAATCTTGCCGATTTGATAAAACAATCTCATCATAGACTTCATAATTGTATTGAAGGGTCAGATCGGTCATGCACTGCGCCTCGCATTCAAGTTGGGGGCCGCCCACATCTAGGGAGCTATTCACAAACACACGAATGCAGCGATCGAACGCCGGATTTCTGTTGAAAAAGTACGGGAAGAACAGGTAGGATTGTCTCAGGAGTGATTTGTTCGAGGATTCAAGGTAATTATTATATTTTTCCTACCATGCATGCATTTTGAAACGTTGTGTAAAAAAAATCAATGGGAGAAAGTAGCCGCTACTGCATTGCATTGCTAGCTACATTCACTAACAGACGAGCATTGTACTTCGACATATTTACGTAAAATAAATGCCAACTGCACGTTTTTTTGTTATTGTTTTTTTGCCTTTAACAAAGAATCGAGACTGTTTTACGTCCATATCTATAAAGAATTCCGGGTATTAAGCTTTTATTCTCATGAATTTTCACCGGAAAAGCTCTTTTTACATAGGGCGGCCGCGAGCTACATTTACTAATAGACTAGCATTCTACTTTGACATAATTAAGTAAAATAAATGCTAACCGCACTTTTTTTTTTTTTTTTTTTTTGCTTTCAACCAAGAATCGAGGCTGTTTTACGTCCATATGCATAAAGAATTCAGGGATTTAAGCATTTGTTCACAAGAATTTTCACCGGAAAAGCTGTTTCCCCAAGTCGGCCGCTAGCTAAATTTACTAACAGACTAGCATTGTACTTCGACATATTTAAGTAAAATAAATGCTAACTGCACAGTTTTTTTTTTGCTTTTGACCAAGAATCGAGACTATTTTACGTCCATATCTATAAAGAATTCAGGGATTTAAGCATTTATTCACAAGAATTTTCAACAAAAAAAGCTCTTTGTCTGCGATTCCACTCGGTCAGCTTTGACGGCTTCGCCAACAATGCAGGCCCCCTATTTTTTGGCCCAGCGCCCCGTCAATACATTATATTATGAAGTCTATGCTTTGATATATTTATAAAATAGTGGTGCCACACAGCTACTCCTCAGAAAGCTTTCCCATTCTAACCCTTCAACAAAATGGTCTTACATAACCTTATGAGGGCCCAACACACAATGATTGAGTGGTTGTCCGCTATAGTGCTGATTGCAAGGCAGCTTTCAGATGACTCACAGCTCTTTCCCATTGTTTGATGGACTTTGAAAAGCTACTTTTTTTTTAAGGAAAAAGGTACAAAATTCAACCTCAACAGCCAGGAGGATGCTTCATGTGGTTTTGAAAGCAATTTAACTCTCCGAATTAGTGAAAATAGAAAAGAAAGAAAATTGAAATTCACTGTTTTCTTTAATTGAAGTTGTTAATTACAAACCTAACAAACTATGTGCAGCAACTCGTTGCTTTTTAAGAGAACACAGCATTTATATCTATAAAAACAAAACAAAGAAAACGCTCCCGTGTGGTTGCACTGTTGTCTGTTTTGAGTTCACTTGTTGCACACAGCCGCAATTTATGACTGGTCAATGAACGTTTGATACCTTGTGATTCTCCAGAGGGTCCTTCAAGGCGAAGGTCTGGATAAACTCTTCTGGTCCAATAAAACTCAGCCTGTCCTGTGGGGGAAAAACACAGAATACATTAAAAACAATAACGAGATGCTGATGAATACAAATCCTTAAATGCTTTACCACAAAAAAGTGCACACATCTGACACAGCCCTGGCAAATGCTTTTTAAAGGCTCACAACAAAACAAGCCTGAAATCCTTATTTTTAAAGAGAATGTAAACACCCACTATATTCAGATTTATGGGTAAAACAGTTTTATAAAGTTTCATATGAAGCTTTAAATTGAGTATTTGAATGATGTTTTTATACACATTTTGTATATTTACCAGTACAGGTCGACAGATATATCGGCTGGCCAATTTATCGGGCCAATATATGGACTTTTTTCCATCATCAGCCAATTAACCAAAAACAAACAAACAAAAAAACCCTACTTTTTTAAAACTGTATCCCTGACTGGCAGTAGGTCCTCGCAAGGACCCAGCATCGGCTTAAAGGCAGGCTGCTGCAGGTAAGCTTTGGGCTTGCTTGTTTTTTAAATATTGTAAAAAAAAAATAATAATAATAATAAAATAAAAATCTTGCATGAGAGAATATGCAATGTTGCTTTAGCCTTCTAAGGTGTTTACTGAGTGATCCTTAAAATCTAAATGTAATTCATAGCATTAGCGTAGCATTTGTGTTAGCATTACCTTTAGCATGGCGAGCGTCCTCTTTGCACTCTTATCACGTCGTGACGTTTTCATGGGTTTAAAATATCATCTTAAAAACTGGCTTTGGATATCAGCAATTGGCCGATTATTATTTTTTTTTTTATTTTATTTTTTTTTTTAAATATTGGCATCGGCCTTTGAAAATCCCATATCGGTCAACCTCTATTTATTAGTCCTTGTAGCATGACACTACAAATATAAAGACAACCACTTGTAAATCCCAAAACAAACATATGAAGAACCAAAAAGTGCTAACCAGTTCAATGTGTGTCAGCTGTTGAGCAAGGATAAAAGGGTCATCGCACACGCTCAGCACATCACTTCTTGGCGCCGACTCCCTTTTGCTCTTCAGGGATGGGGGACGCTCGGTCACCACAGCGCTCAACGCAGCTATTGCCTCCTCGTATTGGCCGAGGGCAGACAAGCGCTTTATCAAGCGCTGGGTCATCTGTTGCATGGCACGCCATGAGTACTGGTGAAAACAATACAGCAATTTAAAATTCAAAATTTAAGAAAACAAATCTATTTCCACAAATTGTTCACGATGTTGTAAGGAAGAGGCGTGTCAGTGCAGTTTGTTTTGAAGCGTGTTTCAACTATGGAAAAAAATGTACACTAACTTCATCCCCTCTGGCCACATGGTGGGTCATGTCCTTGAGGCAACGCATCATCCGCTCGTCCCTAAAGTCATACGGGAAGGTCTCGGTCCACTCCGTCAGCAGCTGCACCAACTTTGGCGCCACTTCGCGGAAACGGATCTGAAAAAACATCACGTGACATTGGAACTGGCTTTGCTCAAGGTTTGTTTTGGCAAAATTCTGATAGTGGCTTCTTATCTACTTTGTCCATTTAACAGGTTGTGGTTTTATTTAAGATCTCCATGTTTGTCTTCATTCAATTCCCGCAAGCACAGCATGTTTGTGTTCAACTAAACAGGTCCAGATTTGAAACTGAGTATGTCGTAATTGTGAGAGGAGAATTGAGACCAAATTACCATAACAGTACACAGTATACACTTTTCTTGACATTTCTGTTTGGAAAGTGTGCTGTGTGATTAAAAGATTAAAAATGTGGGTTAACTAAATACATGCTTTGAAACATGGGCTTGGAAAATTGTCATGGATGCAGTTTGTTCAAATGTGCCCGTGTGTGGCTGTTAAGTATGTACTTAGCTGGTGGGAACATGACTCTGTTTGAGATGTAACAATGTTGGAAATGTTCATTTGGAGGCACGTGAAACTGTATAAGACTCAGACTGCGTAAATATTTTGCTCACTTTATCCAGCAGGGTGTCTCCAGATCGCTGCTGCTCCACACACAGGTGACAAACCCGCGTCATGAGCTCGTAGGGGTGCAGGAAGAGGCGTGAGCTCAGCAGGAAGGTGAAAACATACGACCTCTAATCATGTCAAGGATACAAAAAAAAACAAGGCTGAGTGAGCACTAAAAAAGAGGGTTACATTTATGGAGAGAAAGAAAATGAACATGGCTTTTGACTTACATCGGGGTAGTAGTCCAAGGTTGGGACTAAGTGTTGGATCAGTGCCTCGAGAGATGCTGAAACCAAACTGTTGTCGTGGTAGCACATTTCTCCATAGCTGGCAGTGACGCCGTGCCCGTACAGCCGGTTTTTGGCTGCGGAGTTGCTTCGGCAGGACTGCTCGCTTCCACTGCTGGTTTGGCGGTGCACTCGTGCAGGACAGGTAGTGCTGTGTTGTCGCGGGCTTTGAGGCTGCGTGCTGTACTGCTTGTCCGAAACAGCGCTCCTGCTGCTGTAATGACGCTCTTTAGTGCTAACTGACTCAACAGGTACACCATAATATACACTGTGAGCATGTGGTATGTCGTAAGGATTCTCTGCCGAAGAATACGCGCCATTATAGACGCTTTCCTTGGTGGTCTTTACTGAGCTGCAGTGGCGGTATGGGCTGTGTGACTGCTGGTAGTTGTTGTTGTTGCTGCTGTAAAGTCCGCAAGTGCTGAACTTTCCCGCATATGGGGTTGTTGGAGGCATGGTCAACTGGGAAGAGAAGAGGATTAAGAAGAAATTATTACTCTCAATATATCAACTAGTGCAGCAACGATTAACTCGGGCAATTCGATTAGAAAAAAGCTTTCAATCAAATTTTGCTGCTTCGAGGATTCGTTTGTTGAGAGTGACGTTGTAATGGTTTCTTTGGAAAGTGTTGCATTTAGTTTTATTATTTGGGTGGATACTCTGCCTTCTAGTGGTAATAGTAAATATGCCACAACTCGTTTTACATGGTTTAATCCAGCTGCTCCCAACATAAGGTATGTTTTTGTTTGAGCTAATGTTTGTTTATGTATTCCTTATTTAGTTTAGAAGTATATTTAGCAGTTTTCTGTGAGAATATGTGTTTGAACGATTCGTTAAGAGGTTTATAAAAACAAAAAACGTTTGCATTTTATAGCATTTAAGCTAGCGGACTTTTGCTATGCAAGCACAGGTATTTTAATTTATTTTCAAATGCATTTATTACTCTTGTGAAATGAAACACTCGGGGATTTTGTATTTGCATTTAATGCTCAATTAAAAGTGTAATCTGAGTAAGCCAAAATTAATGCAAGCATAAACACTTGTTTATTTGTCTTACATATCCTAAAATGTACTCTGCAACTCATTAAATGTTCGTAATCCGATGACTCAAGCTAACTGGTCGATAGATTAAACTGTTACTTAAAAAAGCGATAGCTGCAGCCCTGACCCTCACCTTATATTCTTCATCAGTTTCAAGATCCTTTTGGGGTATTAATGTAGTTTTACCTACTATCTTGAGGCATCTATAAGCAATTCAGAAACAAGTACAACGAAACCAATCTATGTGTATTTGCTTCTTTTTTCATGGTAACTGTGAATAAGAAATGGTGTTGTTTGGATGTTCAGATGTATGTAAAAATCCCACTTTTGTATAAGCACACAAATTTGCACTATAAAACTCTTTGGTAACCTGTTGACTATACAATGCCTGGAATGTGGTGAATCTTTAAGCGAGAATTGTGCAAATATTGTGAGTGCTGATCTCTCAGAGTTGAGACTCAGAAGTGTGTCAAAGTAATTACGCTTAAGTCACATAATTGTATCCCTCCTCTGTGAATTCCTTCAGGCTTTGAACTTTGTGAAGACACTCCATGTTGAAAGTGGAAACTATTCACTCATGTTTTTATCCTATATATAAACCACCAATTGTGCTCCAGTTGCACTTTTGTTACTTTTTTCAGCCTTAAAGGAAAACAAACAGGCGCATGGTCTCAGGACAGCAGTGATTTTATTGTCTTAATGGTGAAGTTAATTGGATCTGAGTAAGGTAAGCTGATCCTAAATCACCACCCAGGCATGCTTTAACTCTGGAGCCATCCGCATCCTATCTTAGAACCATATGGCAGTGTAAATCAAGCTGGGCTTACATGCACGCGCACAGACAAAACCCATACTTCAAACACTGATGTGCATATACAGTGTGTCAGAAAACAAAAGCCCACAGGAATCCGGCAGACTTTTGTTTGTCCATCACACAGCCAACAGAGGAGGGTCTGCTTCAGCCAACCTCATGCACGCACTCTCTATGACATGCACACAAATAGGCGTACACTTGGCTTCACGCCAGTGCCAGCCCGTCCAGCGGCAGTTTGTCTAGTGAACTCTGCGAATTGCAGTTGTCCTCCTAACCGAGTTAAAAGATTACTGTGGCTTTAACCCTGCTCAATTTACAATATGTCATCTGGAAAACCCAACAAAAGTGGTCAACTACACATGAAGGCAAACCCATTTTGTTCTTCTTCCAAGCTTGCGCTGAGGGGTGCCCATCTTTAAAAGGGGGGTGGGGATCTCGTGGCATCTAAAACATTTGGCTCTTCCGTTCTGGGCTGACTTCTTTCGAAGTTGACCCCTGTGAAATTTAGTACTTCCATAATGCAGCTTGAAATCTTACACTAAATTGTAGGTTGGACAACTTAATTATGACATGGGGAGTATAATTTAAAGTTAGCATTCACTATGATTTTGAACTCCAAAGGACTAAAGCCTTTGAAACGTAATTTGATGTGGGAATAAAAGTACAATAAATGCCTAAACTAAAAACCACGGGTATAAAGACTCTGTTTAGCCAATGACTATGTTAATTTATACTTTTTTAAATTCATTGGCTCTTTAATCTGGAAGGATTCGTTTTCATGACATAACAGCCAGTAACTTATCTGTAAGCCAAAAAGAAGTCCTGTCAGTTCATCAAAAGGTTAAGTGAAGTTAAGGAGGAGCAGCAGGCAAACATCATCATCTCCCTAATGGATCTAAACTATGACACATTGCTCTGGTTTCAAAATGACATATGTTGTAAAGCAATTAATCTAGCAAAGTTTAGATCTGAGAATTTTTTGTTCATGTTGCTTAAAAGTTGTCGAGGAATGAAAGTTGTCAGTGAATGAAAGTGTAGCGTTTGCTGTTGTGTCATCAGGTTGGTATAGCTAGCTTAAACCACCCTGCACAATACTGTGTGTCAATACTTGACACACACAAGATATATTCAATTTAGGGCTGCAGCTATCGAATATTTAGTAATCGAGTAATCGACTGAAAACTATCGATTAATCGAGTAATTGGATAAAACTTTTTTTTTTTAGGTAAAGAGCATTTTAAATATACATGAGAAAAAAAGACGTTTAATCCAATATTGAACCATTTTCAGTCAATCAATGTCTTTATTTTCGATGTACATTGTTGAAAACAGCCAACAATTGCATCTCAGTTGTGACTAGACAAAAAAATTCACTGCTTTCACTCAAAAAACCTCTAGATCTTATAATAAAAAAACAACATATTTCTCACCTAATAATGTAATTACGCTTGATAACACACATCACTTGAAAGCTACGCGTTTTTCCCACGTGTTTCAACTGAATATCCATTTGTGTCAAGCTATTTTTAAGTTCTAGTTAAGTTTTAAGTTAGTCTAAACTGTAAGTACTGATAGGATTTTGAATTTTTGCAGTGTTCAAAATAAATGTATGATACCTGCTGTATTGGAGCACATTAGTGACCAGTGCTACTTGGTGTTTTATTCAGCAATGACTACTGAGCTAAAACTGACAGTTAGCTTTATTATGTTTTAATTTTACACCCTCATCACTCTACAGCGCTGTGTTTTTACAGATTAAATAAAGCCTGTATGTAAGACACGTTAGCCACGCATCGACAGTGGTCATAATCAATAGAAACCTAGCCCTCCGAAGGGCTAACGTTACGTGTGCGAGTGACACTAACGTTAGATGTATTAGCGCTCGGAAGTCTACTGCTTAAAGATGGCAGCTGTTTACTAACGCTGCCCAGACGCGGCCGAGTCTATCATTTCGCATCTAGTTATAAATGCATGCGATATCTATGAGACGCATCAGACACTACCTGCTACCGAACTAGCATCATGCAGGCGTAGTTTTTAGCAACGTCGGCGTAGTTTGTAGCGGCTGTCGGCTGCAGTAAGGATTTTTTTTTTCTTTTTTTTAAATTTATTTCTACGCACCAGCGGATTGTCTCGTATTAAAAGTAGTCCGGGCAAAACGTGATGCAAGCAAAATTAAACGATTCCTCGAGGTGAACAAAATTACTCGGCTCAGTTTTTAAACTCGAGTTACTTGAGTTGCTCGAGTATTCGTTTCAGCTCTAATTCAATTCATATTGTTGTTGTTGTTGTGTACACTATCATTTTGAGCTATTCCTCCACAGGGTTGTCAAAATTGAAACGTTGTATCCTGATATGATATTTAATTACAAAAGTATCAATACACAGCCCATCATAGTTTTTTGTTGTGTAGTTTCTACATAGAGATATTAAAGGAACTGTTTGGTTAATTGTATTATTATTTTTATCCAGCTGCCATTAAGTCTGTTACAGTACCCCAATTGTGACAATCGGTGACCCCTTTTTTCATTAATCTATTTTCGCACTACCACAGTTCACCATAAATTTGTTGTCATGGGGGAAATTTGATTTTGCACTACTATTCATAGTTAGTGTTGCACCGATACCATTTATTGGGCCCGATACCGATACCTGGCTGTGCAGTATCGGCCGATACCGATACCATTCCGATACCACTGTTTGGTATATATAATAATATATATATATATATATGTATGTATGTATAAGGGATGCAACGATACAGTTAAGTCACGGTTCGGTACGATTTTCGATACAATTCAATACATTTAATGCTCTGAAACAGAAAATACAACTGTTATTATTATTTTTATTTTATTTTTTTGTATCAAGCAAAAATAACAGTGCCATCATATAAACAAGCATTTTAGTGCATAATATTTATGTGCCCACTTCTTACTGATCTGAAGAAATTTTGTATATAAGTGCTGAGAACAATCTTTACTGTTTACTGTAAAGTGGTGCACACTGCTGATTGCTGCAGCTCTCTTAGCAGCTATATTTACCATATAAGCAAAACATCCTATTTGTGGTCCGAGTCCATCTGTAACATGTGCTGAATTAAGAGTATTTGCAGCAATATCTATAGTCACTGGTATGGATTGATTTGGCCTGCTTAACTTCCATTCAGTCATGGCGGTTTCTAATTCATCAATGGACAATATGGCGTCGCTCTGGGCTCACGCAGCTAATGGCATGGGATCTAATGTAGCACATCTAGGTTGCTATTTGATGATATCTAGTGTGTGCGCAACAGAGTTAGCATGGGATCTAACATAGGACATCTAGGTTGCTATCTGATGATATCTAGTGTGCGCGCTGCGCCGCTTGAGTGTTTTCTGCCCACAGAAGTCACTTCTGCTCATTACTGCACAGCGCCAGCATATGAGAATCGACTTTCATAAACAGGACGAGTTTGAAGTACGGCGCTCTTAATTTGCCACTCATTGTTCATCATGAAACCATGAGTTTGTTTAGTCTCTCACGGTCTTAACCTTTCTGATCCCATCGGGGTTCGAAGAGCGGGCGTTAGCTTACGCATGCTAATCGTTTGTGAATGCCATGTTAGAAAAGCAGCGTAACATCGCGTATATGCATTGTAGTGAACATCCTGAATATTGAAGACGAAGATGATATTTTCGTTTGGTAAATTTGAGATAAAAACATACAGATGTCATCCATCGGGATTTGGGAAGTTAGCTCACGTGGGGAAGACAGTTCATTTGCGCTCAAGTGACGCCAGTAGATGGTATCGGCGCCCTAAATGTTGGTACTCATCGATACCGATACCACCAATTCGGGCCGGATCGGCGCCCTCTGCCGATACTGGTATCGGTGCAACTTTATTCATAGTAATGGAGATTTTTTTTTTTTTTTTCATTTTCCTTGTTATTGAGAAATAACATTTATTTTTATGTAGTTTCAAAACTGGTATCAAGTATTGAGTAATTTATTTGAGTCTCGATACAGCGTTGAAAATTTTAGTAGTTACAAAACTATTACTCGGTTATCTGTGAATGGATCACAATGAAACTTGGTTGATATCTTCTACGAATTCTTGGATATTTTTCTTTTGTATTAGGTCTGTTTAACTAATTTCTGACTCATAGTTGCATGCAGTTTAGGATTCTCCAGTAGAGGGACAGCATGCACTTCTGGTCACAGCCTTTAGCCTGTTGTAGCACAAGTGTGTTTGTTTAAACATGAAACAATCCCAAATTTATCACCCACTGTTTTTTTCTGCACCTTCTTTCATTTGGCTTTGTGCCATTGCACCAACTTATTCCAAAGAGACAGTTTTGAATTCGTTAGTGTAAATGGTCTGTATGAATAACTGATATGTGGTAGTGAAAGTTTTTTTTTTTTTTTTTGCATGTGTAAGCCAGACTTCACTGTTGTTAGTTGAACACAATGCCTGGACCTTTAGCACGCCACTCTGTCTAAATCAAATCATAAGATTAAAAATAAATAAATAAAATAGTACTGCCAGCTATGTTTTGGGGGGCTAAAGGATGAATAGGGGTTGGGCTTCCGACAATGGTGGTATTATCTGTCCTGTCATGGTATTAACAATCAAACAAAGACCCGCGGGAAGAGATCAGAGCAGATCTCACACACACACACACACAGACGCGCACCCCCCCACACAGCAGCTTTCATACACTTGCCACCATCAGGCTTTGCGACGCCACTGCCCCGTTTATAGGCTTGCATCAGTTTCACTTCACTCATAAATTGTATAGATTATCCTCACATATATCATCTACATAGATCTTGCAAACTGTAAAGCCATACTTATATTTGTGAAAAGGCCATAAACAAATGAGCATTTATGTCGGTGGCTGTAAAAGATGTGCCTATCGAAACTCATTTACAGATCTGAGCAGATATGAGAAGCATACGCTCTAAAGGGCGAAGGTCGGCGACTATTTGACTTTATGATGTTAAGTATAAACAGCTGGCTCAGCCTTTTAGGCTGTAATTTCGCTCCCGTGGAAGCCAGTTAACTCCTTCGATCATCTACTACGTGACACAGAAAAAGTCAGCTGTTAAACAATTGCATAAGTGGGGGACTTTATACTATGTACTACTAAGTTTTAGTCATAAAAAACCTATCAGTGTTTTTGTTTTATTTCTTTTCCTCCTTATCGGTTACTTATTACAAGATTAGACACAAAAACACTGTATATATTGGTGGCTATGGAAAATATTTTGCAGTTTTCTATGGTTGTATTGTTATAAAAGACAGGATTGGCAAGAAAGCGGGTCCTTAAAAGTATATTATTGTGAATGTGAGCAATCTAAAAGTTACAGAGCTAAGAAAGCTTTATTTCACAGTCCGCACCATGTGATGAAACACTGCCCATTTTGTCACTACTGTAATATACTATAATAGGTAGGTAAAGGAGATGCTTGTTTTTCTCCAGCAGAAACCTTCACAGTCAGGCCTATTAGCAACAATAAACAAGGTTAAAGTCTAAGTACAGTACATTGCGCACTCGTGGTTTCCTCACGGTGGCAAACCTTTTAAAAACAGATTGTAGGGATAGTCACAAGTCGTTCACATTTATCAACCTTTTCTTGGCAAATAAAAACTAAGGAATGACAGGGGGAAAGTCCATCTCCCTCTTGAAAGGAGGCTCACCTTGTTCTATTCTTATTATTGAGGTGGTGGTTTGCAATTTTGTTTATTGGTTAAGCACTTCAAAGTGCCTTTAATTATTATTTTTTTTTATTTGATAGTATATTGGACACGAGCATGACACAGTGATTTATCCAAATCAAAAGTTGCAGTTCAAACAATTTCACTTGAAGCTGTAATATATCATTAATAACATAGCAACAAATATCCTGTTACCTTTCTATATATTACTCACTTCACCAACATCAAATATTGGTACAGTTGCTGCCTGAAATACTATGTGGGTCTTCGGTATTGCTTTTATAGTTAAATTCAGAACTGAGAAATGAAAAGACTCAAAAACGAGTATAACAGTTGGTCTTGAAAATCTGGTAAATTGGGTTACTGGTAAGTCAAGGTACTACTACATTTAGATTTTATTTTTTTTCATCAATTGCAACGAATGCATTATGTGCACACGACTTTTTCAACAGGCATTCTTCTTCAGTGACACATATACAGAATTTTTCAATACACTTAGCATTGAAAATCACTATAATATCCTTACTGAAATATCACAACAAAAAGGTAACAGGAGTAAGTCAACATTTTCCACCTCCTTGTATCCAAATCACAGACCAAACGCATCCAAGTAATAGAGCCAACACCAACTGACATGGGGGTATGGTAGTAATAACTTCTTTTTCAGTATCTGGGTGGTTTCACTGATGCTGAGACAAGTTTCTACAGCAGATCATAAGCGTCACTTTTGATATCTTGTTTCTTTTCTTGCCTTTACAAGCACGAGAATCTGCTATCATATTTGTGCGATGGCAATCTATTGGAAATGGTTGACCCAAAAATAGGGCTCAACAAGGAGACAAGAATACAACAGGATTTGAAGCTTCCATTTTCTATTCCAATAACACAGATAAACACACATTGCGATTTCTGTGTGTGTGCTCTATCTATACACACACACCCTGAATGATCTGGTAGGCTAGTACAGTATTAACCTAGAGTCAGGAGGGATAAAGACACATTATCGCCTCTCCTACGAGGATCTAATAAACCTAAGCTTTGCACATGGGCTTTTCCCCCCACTCATTCCCACGAAAATAATGACAAACCCGATTAGATCCTCAAAAATGAGTGAGGATGTGTCACTTTGAAGGATGAAACAAGATTATTTTTAGACCAGGTAGCGCACCGAGGGATGCTTACTGGCTACCTTTATATAAATTATTAAGTGTTGGGTGTAAATTTAGGGGCTTCAGTGCAATCTGTCAGGTAGGCTGAGATGTAAAGATAAGGGGGGAATGGAATAAGACCGAGAGATGGAGAGCCTTTTAAGTGTTTTTTTTTTGGGACTGCAACTTGGCCTGGAGTACACACACTTTTTTATTCTCCCCATTTCTTTTCCCTGCAGGCACACACAATCTGTTATTCTCTAACTCACATACACAACTACACACAGAGACGGGCACCATGCCTGGTCCACATTATGGGCTTGTGAGTGAGTCAGAACACAGTAAAGTCAGAGGCAAAGCTGCCTGTGAGTGGAAAAAAAGCATGCTGTGCAACCACAGTCCCATCACAGGTGCTGGAGAGCCATGTTTGTTTGTGTGGGGCTACAAGCCTAATTATAGACTCAGTGGTGGTAAACAAATAATAACAAATGGGACAACTGTATAAAACCACGTGTGCCTTTTTCACAAGCTTTATAGTAAAAGACGACGTTACATAACAGTTGACTGATTTTCGTTTCACAGTGTTGAACCTTGGATGAGAGTACAACTTTAAACAACGTAATTAGGATTTAAAACGGTCATTAAGTATTTTTAGCAGCAGGAAAGAATGCATAGTACTGTTAGAAAAAAATATAAACAAGTCATGTCCGAAGCACACGTAACTTCCTACCTTTGGATGCACTGCAGCTCAACGTCTGAAGAGCAGTTAGTGGGCAACACTTTCCGTACTTTCCGCCGGTTGCTGGAACACTCTTATCACATACGGATAAGACTGCACGGTGTGTTCTGTACTGATAAGTCTTTCAGCAGGTTATCCGCGATGTTCTCAGCTCCATTGTGCGAGTCCCATTCTGTTACTTGAGTGTGTTTCCAGCAGTGAATGTTGGAGAGTCGGAGACTTGTACTGACTCTTGCAACAAGGCCTATTCAAATGCACCCACAGAGCCGCGAAACCTGACCAATCATAGCCCAGTGGGCGGTGCCTGGAGGCGCTCAGTGGACCAATAGAGCGGCAGGTGGAGAAAATCGAATTCTAGCCAAATGTTGATTGGTTTGTTGGCCGTCGGTCCAGTTATTTTTATTTTATTTTTTTTCATCGAAAGCGAGAGGCAGCAATGTTTTTGAAGGCTGGAAAATGGAAGGTGCTACGTTTTGTAGTTTAACTCTTTAAAGAGCAAGTGCAAGTGACTAGACAGTTTTAGGTAATTCAATAAAAAGTAAAAATACAACAACCACAACCAAGACCTGGCGTACACATACGTGAACGTCACAATTTGGGGGTACAGTGATCCCTCGCTACTTCGCGCCTCAAGCTTCGCGCCCTGTGTCAATCGCGGATATTTTTCCAATTAAAAAAAGAGATGTCCCGAGCCTATCGTGTAGTCTTCAAATTACTTCTCCCAAAAAGTAATTGCGTTAGTAACTCAATTACCTGAATGTAAGAGTAATTAGTTACTTGGCAAAGTAATTGGTGATAATTAGTTTTTTTCCCCCCCTCAATTAAAAAAAAAAAAAAAAAACATTGACTACACTATGTGAAGTTTTTTGTGAAGGTTTTTGGTACAATTGGCCCGAGCCCAATTCTTTACCCTAATTTACTCTTTACCCTGAATCAACTGTTGAAAGTTGTTAGAATTGCTCCCATTATTGCATTAGTTCCCTTCTCTCTACTTTCGACATATGAAAGTTTTAAAACTGTTTCATCATTTAAAGATAGATTCAAGTCAAGATTTTGCCGATTTAGAAGTATTTTATATAAAAAGTTACTTAGGTTCGCTAGGAAGGTTCTCTACAACAGAGCCGTCCTAAAAAGTCTACTGCTTCAAGATGGCGGCTGTCTACTAACGCATTTAGTGCCATGTCTGTCATTTTGCATCTAGTTATATCTATATACAGTACATGTGATATCTACCATGTCTACCATATCTACCATAACATGCGGGCGTAGTTTGCAGGCTATCGGCTACAACATGTATTATTGGAGCTACCTAGCATCGCGTTTGCTCGGCGTCACAACTTTCTTGCCTCCTCCACACTCCTGCTCTGCTCTGTCGTCTCGGTGAGTCCGTCTCCCTCAGACTTTTCGACCAATATAGTAAGGCATAGTAACGCATGCCTTTCCGTCCTCAGTAACGGTAACGGCGTTGCCAAGATGAGAAAAGTAATTAATTAGATTACCCACTACTGAAAAAAATAACGCCGTTAGTAACGCCGTTATATTGTAACGCCGTTATTAACAACACTGGTAGTCTTACTCGCTCCCTCCCTCCCTCTCCTTGCTCTCTGTTGGTAAGGTAGTGAATGCACTGGAGTTGATGATGATTGACAGGCGTTTAAGATCTGAACTTGCCAGAGAAATAAAACTTTAAAGCGCCGCATTAATGGTGTTATACTTATATAGCGCTTTTCCACCTCTCAAGGCGCTTTACAATATCTCACCATCCACCTAATGGTGACACAGCACCCAGGAGCAACATGGGGTTCAGTATCTTGCTCAAGGATACTTAGACGAGTTCATCAGGGCGAAGAATCGAACCCACAACCTCTGGGTTAGGGGACAACTACTCTACCACTGAGCCACGCCACCCCGAGTCAAGTCAATCATCGTTTAACTTGTTAAACAGTTGCTGTGGCAACTTATTGTGTGTGAGTGAGCAGCTTGAGCGGATTTGAGTGGACTCACTCATTGAAGCATTTAATAAAAGTTTTTTGTAATTATTCTTTGAAAATACATCTCTCTCTCTCCCTGGAAGCCTGGAATGTGGCGAAAGGTTGCAAGGTTCAAGGGGGCCGAATACTTTTGCAAGGCACTGTATATATATATTTTTTTTTCCCCCAATGCTAAATCTGAATAAAAACATTGAACACAAAATAAAAATTGGGGGGGGGCTAACTTGCTTTTTCGCAGATAATGGGGACCAGAGCCCAGAGAGAGCGAGAGAGAGAGAGAGAGAGAGACAGTGCGAGAGAGAGAGACTGCACGATCGGCTTGGGACAGCTCATCTATATATATATTTTTTTTTTAAATGAAAAAAAAAATCCGAGATGGACTGAGGGCGCGGAGTTTGAAGCGCAAAGTAACGAGAGATCACTGTATTACAGTAGGGGTGTTTTTTAAAAAATCGATTCTGCGATATATCACGATATCACGTCATGTAATTCTCGTATCAATTCAAAATCAGTCTGTATTGATCCTTACACGCATGTCTTAGGTGGAAATAAACAATTCAATGGCTGCACTTCCTCTCCATCCAGTAGTTGGTAGCACACAGCGGCAATGCCTCACAGTCTGTTGAAGTAAGAACAACATTAGACTAACCCGAGTAGAGATTTGTGTATGTCGCCCTCTAGTGGTTGCTTGGGTTAGTCCTTTTATAAATCTGAAATTTTGCCTCATTTTGGCTTTTACTGCAAAAATGGAGGCATGGAGTACAGGTAATCCCCGGGTTACAACGAACCCGATTTACGTGATTTCGACAATACGACGCCAGAGCCTCGTCCGCCATTTTTTCTCCAGTACCTTATTGTACCTCACAGTACCTTATTTTTTACTTTATCTTTATCATATGACCGTTCAGCCCTTTGGTAAACCGTGTATTTGATTCTAATGTTGAGTTTTGTTTTGTGATGAATGCTTTGATTTTGGCGCAGAAAGCGTAGAGCAGGTAGTACTTCTTTAACTTTACTTGAGTGGGAAGATAATTAAATGCCGCTTGTTGCACAAATTGGCTCAAAAGCAAATCTTAGGTCTTAAAAAGACTTAAGTTGGGGCACTCATAAGTGATGGTACTGACTTTTGTGACAGCCTATTGGGGTAACAAGTAAGAAAAGACAGCCAAATGCTAGCCAGTACACACTTACTCTCCTGTGAGAATCAGCCCACTGTTAAGCGTACACTTACTAGCGTGATGATGACAGCCAGGCTGCCAAACCGGAATGCACACACTTGCTGGCAAGATGACAAGAGGCCATCCAACTTCCAAGGAAGCCTTTCTAGTCATAAAGCTTAAGAATATGCAACATCCACACGGGAAGCCTAGCATGAAGATAATGAGAGACAGCTCAAGATTCAGAACTCACAAACATTACTCTACCCTCTCTGCCTAACCGCATTGCCCCAGTTTACATTTACTGTAAATGTTGTCTATCGCACTGTTATATATAAAAATTCAGGCATTAAGTTGAAAAATAAAACAAAAAAACCTTACACACAATAGTAATGATGGAAAGTATCATTCGCAGGACTTTTTTTTAAATTTTAATATGAAAAGTGGATGTGAATGTAGAAACTACTGTTATTAGGTTTTTACAAATATCCAGTGGGGCTTTGATAGGATTTTACAGTCGTGAGAACTGATAGCCAAAGCACAGTCAATCCAATAATACCCCATATTGGAAAGCCAACAGAACATTGGTTTTAATATATTTCAACAACAGAAATAAATCCATCCATCCATCCATCCATCCATCCATCCATCCATCCATCCATCCATCCATCCATCCATCCATCCATCCATCCATCCATCCATCCATCCATCCATCCATCCATCCATCCATCCATCCATCCATCCATCCATCCATCCATCCATCCATCCATCCATCCATCCATCCATCCATCCATCCATTTTCTCCCGCTTATCCAAGGTCAGATTGCGGGTGCAGCAGTTTCAGACGAGAAACCCCAGACTTCCCTCCCCCCAGCCACTTCACCCAGCTCTTCCAGGGGGTTCCCAAGGTGTTCCCAGACCAGCCAGGAGACATAGTTTCCCCAGCGTGTCCTGGGTCGGCCCCAGGTCCCTCCCTGTAGGACGTACACGGAACACCTCACCAGGGAGGTGTTTGGGAGACATCCTAATCAGATAGCCGAGCCACCTCATCTAACACCTCTCAATGTAGAGGAGCAGCGGCTCTACTCCGAGCCCCTCCCGAATGACCGAGTTTTCCTATCTCAACCCGGACACCCTGCGGAGGAAACCCATTTCAGTCGCTTGTAAACGAGATCTTGTTCTTTTGGTTACGAGAGGGTAGGAACGAAGAAAATCAACCAGTAAATAGAGAGCTTCGCCTTTCGGCTCAGCTCCTTCTTAACCACAACGGACAGATGCAGAGTCCGCATGACTGCAGATGCCGTACCGATCCGCTTCATTCTTCCCTCACTCGTGCACAAGACCTAGAGATACTTAAACTCTTCCACTTGGGGAAGGAACTCATCCCAAGAAATTCCCAGGAATATGGTCAGTAATTGCTGCAGACAAAGTTCTTCCCTCCCCCCAGCAGCTAAAACATACCGAGGAGGAGTGTTATTCCCCATATTTTGATTTCTTTCATATAGATTTGAGTATTTTATTTACCTGCTTTACTTGCTACCTGTAGCCATCATCAGAAGCTACAGGAAGTATCCAAAACTAGTAAAGCAGGTAAATAGAAAATACCAGTCAAAAAAATAAAAACACAGTGAATATTCTTTGAAAACAGTATCGACCTTTTTCAAGGACCGTTGTTCCGTTTCAACGACAGTGAATAGTGTGAAACAAATCTATACCACATCTCCATCCAACATTGTGATTTTACATACATTTTATATATTAAACTAAGTGTCGGTTTCATTATAGAAACAACTTACATAAACAGAGTTCTACGTAGTATGGCCGAGCCCTGAAGTTGTGGGAGGCATTCATGTTTTTGATCGCTGACGCCTCTTCCATTGTGACACATGGTTTGTTCAGGCAAGAATAGATGATCTCCGTCTCCATCGGGCTGCAGGGGGGTTCTCATTACAATAATACCAACTCCTACGCCACTCACTCCACTGGCTTCTTTTTTACTTGCTCTCACTGTGCATGGATTGTGAACTCATTGCATCAAAAGTACGCCTCTCTTCCGGTTGAGTTTTCATCTTGCGGGCCTTGACTTGTTGATTGTGACGCCAGTGTTTTTGTCTCTGGGGAGGGAAATGGAAATATTGTTAGGTTTTGGGGAAGCAGAAAAAAATGTAATTCAACAATTAGAAAGAGTTGACTCAATTCAACCTTTGGTGATATTCATGCCTTGGATAACAGATGCTCTAAAGCAGGGTTCACTAAATCCGGCCCTCGGTGCCACTTTAGCGGAGAGAGACATGGAAAATAGGACAGGAAAAGTGTCACCGAGGTCCGGATGTAGTGAACCCTGCTCTAAAGCAATGGTCTCCAAACTATTCCACATAGGGCCGCAGTGGTCTCCAAACTATTCCACATAGGGCCGCAGTGGGTGCAGGATTTCACTCCGACAAAACAACATCTTTTCAACAATCTGGTGTATTATAAGTGTAATCAGTTGATTGCAGTAAGGTGCTGCTTGTTTTAGTAGAAACCACATTGGTTAAAAGGTCTGTGCTTGATCGGTATCAACAAAAACCATGACTCACAGTGGCCCTCGAGGACCGGTTTGGAGACCCCTGCTAAAAAAAAATAATAATAAAAAGAGCAAGCACATTTGTATGCTTCATAATTGGGCCAGTAAGTTGAACATGACTGGGGCAATGGCGTACCGCACGCATGCTATTTTTAGACCATGACGTTGCATCGTAAAGCGGAAGTAAAGCAGAAGTGGGACATGATAAACCCGCCCTCGCACATAAACAATGTTATTTTTGCTACTTTTCTCCGGTAATCTTTCAAAAACGAACATGCCGATCACACATTGCTTTTTTTGGAACTTGTAGAATCGAGACATTACGACATATGAAGGATGTTTTCCTGAACCCAAAAACTCGGAGGAAAAAAATGTGAATAATGAATCAACTTGCGCGGACTTTTAACGCCAGCTCGGGGAATATATTCACATTTCATATGAAGTAAACATTTTGTTGGGTTGGCATGGTCTTACAGAGGACAAAGAGGTAAGCCATTTTTATATTTTTAAACCTATTTTTTAGCGTGACGTTGTGCCGTGCTGCTTCTGTCTGACGATGAATGACCTGAAAATAATTAAAAATGTATCTGACTGCCACTATTATTGCCTTTTTCTGTTATAAAAAAACAACCTTAGTAAGGGGGAAGTGTAAATAATGATAGAATTAGAAGATTTGTTATTAATGAAAAAACTTAAAAGTGTTCATTGGCTGTCACCGAGTAGCATTTGTGATCGCTACACAAATATAGCAATGTAAATTACCCCCAAGAACGGTCGGGGACTTAGGACAACCAGAGTATAGTATAATATATAAGAAAGACAGGGCTGGTGGTAAAGGATAACTTGTTGAAACATGAGAAGGTCATTGTCAGTTGTATAAGAAAAAGGTGTAAATAAAAAAGCTAACGTTGTGCTTAGGTCGGCTCGTTTTTTTTTCATCTTTTTCAGCCCTCGACACTCAAGCCAACTCTTTAACCGAACATTTTTATGTTCTTCCACATCTTTGCCAGTGAATTTGGCACCAGGGACATCATTTTCAGATAGAATTGGTAGGTTTAGCTCTGTAAACATCTCCTTCGTACACAATTTCCATTTATTTCCTATTGGGGACAAGCTCCCATTTGTCCCCCCCCCCCCCCTTAGCAACAGTAGCTAACTTCATGAATATTAATGAGCGGAAGTGAAGTGTTGCTTGAGGTACGCCATTGCGCTACTATTACTTTGATTGACTTATTATGATAGAATTTTTAATAGCCTAAATTATATCATGTCAGTTCATAAAGTTATTTGTGTTTTATGAAATTCACGGTATTAGTTCCATAAAGCAACACTTGGTAACTTTTCAGTTTTGGTTGATTTTAGCGACGCCGGTGGACAAAAGAGGTAGTGTTTTGCCTTATGGAAGACTGCGTTTCCAATGAGGACCAGAGCACACCCGTAGTGTCGGAAAATCATCAATCAATCAAAAATCAATCACCCGGTCGCCTGCAGATGGATCAAACAGCATTTCTGTTTCCAGCAGCTGTGTGAAGGATGAATATTAATAAAGTAATGAATCCAGTTGTGGCTAAACAATAGCATATGGCAGTTAGCAACATTGTGGCTTAGTGTGGCTAACCCCCCCACCCCACCCGAACTCCTCAGCGTTGACGAGTTCAGTTGGGGGGGGGGGGTCACGCCAGCAAGTGAAAGCCGGGCCAATGTTTATTCTGTATATCCTGGTAGCCTGCATTTTTTCCTCTATGGACGAAACTTTTTGTCTCTTTTGTTGCTCTGCCATCTTTACAGAATTCGCGTGAAAGTGTTTAAATAGACTTCTGTCTTTATAATGAATGGGGAAAGAGGGAAGTGACGTATGCCGTAAAGCAGTTAGCACATTTGTAGTTTTTTTGTGTAGCAGGGTTCCTGCCACCCTCCTCAAAGTTAATTAGTGCTGGTGAAAGCAATACAGACCCCCTCAAAATATAAAAGAGGTGTAATTCATCTAGATGTCAGTCAACATATTATCACAAATGTTTTGAAAATATTTTATAAGGTTGAAAATTTACCTAGTGTTGCTTTAACTTTAACAAAAACCCTTTACGAAACAGTTTATGTAATTTCAATTACAAAATGAGAATACGAATCAGACCCCTTTGGTTGAATTTTTTTTAGGACCGCATTTCTGGTAATCATTGACAAAACAAATGCTGTCAGCTGCCTGCCACCAGTGGGCCGTCGTAAGTGCGGGTGGGATCTCAATGACAGCTGGGTGAGATCATTACGATGTGGCGAGGGGGTGAAGGGTGGGAGGGGACCCCCACAATTCAGGAAAAGGGGGGCAGAGAAGAGTGTGGGTTTAGCGTGGAATTCTTTTCTTGTAAAGAATGTGTTCACTATAGCTGTACTTTCATGTTTATTTTCATGAGCAACATGCATCGGGTGACAAGTGAGCGGATAGTCCTGATCAGCAGGGTTGGGTGGGGGTTGTTTAGGTGGTGTGGAGGAAAGGGTAGAGGAAGACGGGTGACTCACTGGCTTCCAGTAAAAGCTCTGTCTCAGCTACTGGAAGCCCCCCGACCCTTTCTGCATTGAGACAATACATGGCTAATCATCTGTGTTTTTCACTTTGCAGCTCAAAAATAGAAGAAAGGTCATCAAAATGTGAATCCGCCAATTATGTAGGCAGCAGCTGCCGCAGTCTTTCTTGGACTAATGGATTTTTATTGCATACACTTGCATGGAAAGTATCAGGTTTATCAATTGAAAACAACTTTCCTGGATGTGTCACTAGCTTTTAATATTTATGCTGTTTTAGTCTGTAGAAAGAACAGTTTAAAGATAGATTTTACAGAAACATGAATCATAGGTGCACACTCATCACTCCTCTTTTCCACAGAAATAACCTCAAACACATGCACAGTAGGCACCATTCACTGATTTGTCCGCCTGTTTGGTTCTTTATTGAATGTGACCCATCTCTCTGTGTGACCCCATGACCTACAAGGTGAGTTTCTATAGCAACTTTGAGACTGCAAAGTGGCTCACTTTCACCCGCTGCAGACTAGCATTCATGTGTGGGAAAAAAAGATCCATGGACATAAATCACTGCAGCAATGATAGTTCTCACTTAGTTTTCTCTATTTCTTAAATAAAACAACTGGAAAAACCTTTGGCAGAGTCACAATCATAAATGTTAACTTCATCAATACTGATATAGCAAATCTATGTGGTTAACACCTAGCCACAGAAGAGTTATTGTGATATGAAGTGGAATGATTGCCAATTTGGGAGCAATCAGAAGCTGTTGACAAACTTCAGTATTGGAGGAGCAACTGGTTGTGCTGCGTTTGGGGTATTATGGCCTGGTGCCAATGAATCATATGTTACTATAAATAGTGCATAGTATGCAGGCCTATAAATTACTATCTCAACAAAAACTCATCGCAGTACTGTATTCTTAGGTGAAGTGTCGGTGTCTGGGTTGTCAAGGTTACGATGAAAACAAATAAAGAATAGATGTCTGGGAAGTGTAAAGGCAAATTACACAAGCGACTAATGCGGCGACACTTCAGTTGAAAACAGTTTCGAAACATTTGTTTCATTTTACTTTGGATGTCATCTTCAAATGGGAATCAAACAACAGCCACAGAGTTAATATTGAGTTATGCCATTCATCCTCTACCACAAGCCTATATTACTTCAATTTCATCTTGTCGAACAATTTATGTTGTCTCCATACAGAGGATTTGGAGGACGGACTTCTTCAAAAGCTTTACATTTGACTTAAACCACACATCAAATTGCTTGTTCCTATTCTCTGGATAATGACGGATCACTCTCTTCTTCCTCCTCCAGTTTATACTCCTCCACCTCGTTGTGCGGGTCTAGGCTCATGTTTGCTTGTGATGGATGGCATGGGGGACAGAGGGCCCGTTTCCTGCATGTGCCCTTAACTTCCATGTCACACACGCAGATATCCTCTAAGGATGGAGGGGGGTTGGCACACATACACAAACTTTCACATGCATGACCTACATTGGCAAACATTCAAAACACACTCTACTTTAACATCCTCTGTGGAAAGAAAATGTTTGATTTCCTCTTGTTCTTACTACTAAAAAAACACGTTTTATATCCTGGACTGAAAATTATGAGTTTTGTGTGAAGGCCATTAGGTCTGGTAAATACAGTGCGGAAAATAAGTATTTAGTCAACCACTAATTGTGCAAGTTGACCACTCCCACTTGAAAATATTAGAGAGGCCTGTCATTGTCAACATGGGTAAACCTCAACTATGAGAGACAGAATGTGGAAAAAAAATACAGAAAATCACATTGTTTGATTTTTAAAGAATTTATTTGCAAATCATGGTGGAAAATAAGTATTTGGTCAATACCAAAAGTTCATCTCAATATTTTGTTATGTAACCTTCGTTGGCAATAACGGAGGCCAAACGTGTTCTGTAACTCTTCACAAGCTTTTCACACACTGTTGCTGGTATTTTGGCCCTTTCCTCCATGCAGATGTCATCTAGAGGAGTGATCTTTTGGGGCTGTCGTTGGGCAACACGGACTTTCAACTCCCTCCACAGATTTTCTACGGGGTTGAGATCTGGAGATTGGCTAGGCCACTCCAGGACCTTGAAATACTTCTTATGAAGCCACTCCTTTGTTGCCCTGGCTGTGTGTTTGGGATCATTGACAAGCTGAAAGACCCAGCCACGTCTCATCGTCAACGCCCTTGCTGATGGAAAGACATTTTCACTCAAAATCTCTCGATACATGGCCCCATTCATTCTTTCCTTTACATAGATCAGTCGTCCTGGTCCCTTTGCAGAAAAACAGCCCCAAAGCATGATGTTTCCACCCCCATGCTTCACAGTGGGTATGGTGTTCTTCGGATGCAATTCAGTATTCTTTCTCCTCCAAACACGAGAACCTGTGTTTCTACCAAAAAGTTCTATTTTGGTTTCATCTGACCATAACACATTCTCCCAGTCCTCTTCTGGATCATCCAAATGCTCGCTAGCGAACCGCAGACGCGCCTGGACGTGTACTGGCTTCAGCAGGGGGACACGTCTGGCAGTGCAGGATTTGAGTTACTGGCGGCGCATTGTGTTACTGATAGTAGCCTTTGTTACTGTGGTCCCAGCTATCTGTAGGTCATTCACTAGGTCCCCTCGGATTTTTGCTTACCGTTCTTGCTATCATTTTGACACCACGGGGTGAGATCTTGCATGGAGCCCCAAAACGAGCGAGATTATCAGTGGTCTTGTATGTCTTCCATTTTCTAATAATTGCTCCCACAGTTGATTTCTTTACACCAAGCGTTTTACCTATTGCAGATTCAGTCTTCCCATCCTGGTGCAGGTCTACAATTTTGTCTCTGGTGTCCTTCGACATCTCTTTGGTCTTGGCCATAGTGGAGTTTGGAGTGTGATTGACTGAGGTCGTGGACAGGTGTCTTTTATACCGATAATGAGTTAAAACAGGTGCCATTAATACAGGTAACGAGTGGAGCCTCGTTAGACCTCGTTAGAAGAAGTTAGACCACTTTGACAGCCAGAAATCTTGCTTGTTTGTAGGTGACCAAATACTCATTTCCCACTCTAATTTGGAAATAAATTCTTTAAAAATCAAACAATGTGATTTTCTGTTTTTTCCCCCCTACATTCTGTCTCTCATGGTTGAGGTTTACCCATGTTGACAATTACAGGCATCTCTAATCTTTTCAAGTTAGGAGAACTTGCACAATTGGTGGTTGACTAAATACTTATTTGCACCACTGTAGTAACTGGGCACTCGTAATACATGGATAACCTGTAGAATTTGCCTACATAGAGAGGACATGCCTCAAGATGAGTTGAACATGGAGCTTATTATGTTTGTTGTTTGCCTAAAGTACAAGCTAGACAAGACTTACTTTGTGGGTTTGTTTGTCAACACCGAATTGCTTTTTCCTCCCTCATAATCATGTTCCCAGCACATTTTTGAACTACCTGCTGGATATTCTGTTGAAGGTTGATAAATACACTATTGATTGGTCTGTCATGACAAATTATGTAAAGGAGCAGTCGCTATAGATCCAAGCAGTAACTACGTACGTAGTAACGACGTAACTAAAAGCGTTAATTTTGTCAGTAGTGAGCAGTAGTGAGCAAACTTTTCCCATCTTTGTAACGCCATTACCGTTACTGAAGATGTGTAGGCGCGTGCGTTTCTACAATTTGTTTGAATTAGGAAAGATGTCCGAGCGACACAGAGAGAGCAAAGTGGGAGAGGGGAGGAGGGAAGAGGGTTGTCACGCTGTTGCAAACGCGATGCTAGGTGGCTCTGAATTTAGCATAGCATTCGCGTTCTTGCTAGTATTAGCATTTAGCGTGGTGAGTGTCATCTTAAAGGGAACCTAGTACTTAAAGACTTGTAGGCGCCGATAAACCATAATTGTTCTCTTTCACTGAAATATGTTATTAGACACACATAAAATATTTCCCTTGGACTTAAAAATCTATAATATTTAGTACATGTTTTGACCTACGTGGGGCGCCATGTTTTAAGAGCGCAATGGACGCATGGGGTGATGACGTAGATTGTCACTGTACTCGACAAATACTACCGGGTTACTGCAATTCCTTCTACGCGGCGAGACGTCAAACACATGCGCTCATAGGTTAAAAGCGGTGAGTACTTACTATTTGTGTTTTTACTGAGTCTTTAATTACATTTTCATTGCCTCAAAATATTTTTTGCATGTGTTTCCCTCTCATAATTTTAAGCATTGGGTTTTCTTTTGGTTGCTTTAAAGTCACATAGCATATTTAAACTACACCTTAACATGTTTAAGTATTTTCTTATGTTCTGTCTGTATGCATCAAAACAAAACAAGCTGAAAGCGCACAGTAGTACTTTCGTCTCGTCCCGTCTTTCCTGTTCATTTTGCTTTTGCTGCTCGTTTTGTGTAATATCGACAGTGCTTTCATGCTCATTAATGTTCCCCTCAGGTTTCAAATTAAAAGGGTTGAACAGATGAAATGTTTACGTCGCTAGAGTCATACTCTGGAATCCCGGCAGCGTAACCATGTGACGTCACCACAAATTTTTCACAGTATATTTTTCAAACTGTATAAAAACGAAAACATCAACAGGGGTTTCAATATCAAATTATTTTATATTCATAAGAACGTTTCACTTTTAAGAACTACAAGTCTTTCTATCTGTGGATCCCTCTAAACTCTTGGGCAACTTTTTTTTTTGTTCTTACATACAGTTCATGGTGTTCAGGTGGGTACAATTAATTGAAAATAATGGACTGTTTTCCTGTTCAGTATGCATTATCATCACCAAGTGGCCATTATCCTTGTCAACGCAACACTATAATCATTTTTTTTTTTTTTTTTTTTTTTTTTTAAACCAAAAACAGTTACTTGCCCTAAACTTTTCTTGAATGGCGTATCCATTAGGAGTGGGAACCTCTTGGTACCTCACGATACAATACGATTTGCGATACAAAGCTCACGATAACGATGATCTGACAATACTGCGATACAACGATTATCGATACATTGGTCAGGAAATCATTCTAGGATATTTTACAAACAACTAATAAACAGAAAAACAAGCTTCTGCTGTGAATTGGAATGAGTTTATCACTATTAGATGTCCAATCCATTTGATGTGGGAGGGTGGCATTTGCTGCCATCCCTCCCACTTCAAACGGATTAAACGTCTATGGCCGTCAGTGGCAGCCAATGCCAGGCAATGAGGTAATTTTGGGCCATTTAAGGTCATTTACCTGTTGATTTTCAGTCACTTCCTGTTGTTTGGGGTATTTTATGGGTCACTTCCTATTTATTTTGAGTTACAGAACAGGAAGTGACCTGGGAATCACCCAAATGATTAGGCAGTGACTGAATATCAACAGCAAATGACCTGTAATGCCCCTAAACTGAACAGCAAGTGACCTGTAAATGCCTTGAAAATTGGACCGAATGACTGTGAATGCTCTGGTTTCGAATGAACGAACGTTCGCAGTCTAAATGGATTGGGCGTCGAGCACCATCAATGGTAGCCTTACAGTTAACTGAGACACTAATGTGGTGGAAGATTTTGGTAGCAACTTGATAGTTCCTTTTTTTTTTTTTTTTTTTGGACACCTTTTTAAAATGATATCTCGATTTTCGACAGGAGCATAACAATAACCTTTTGGGATACAAAGTATCGCGATATATCACCATTCCGATATTTTGTCACACCCCTCGTATCCATACACCCTGTGTGATTTTTTTTTTTTTTTTAATCAAAACAACTAGAGCAAATATAGGAGAGGGAAGAGATTCAGAGCCTCAATTGCATAATGAAAAATATATATTAGGGGTGTGATGGTACACACAAGTCATGGTTCAGTACGTACCTTGGTACGGGGGTCACGGTTTGGTGCGGGTTCAGTACAACAGGAAAAACAAAAAGGCTTTTTTCCTCACAGTATTTTAAAGTTAAAGTTTGTATACCATTACACTCTTATATAGACCCCGCTCACATGACATCACAACCACGCCTTCGCGCCATAAGGTCCGTCAGCTCGTCGTGTTTACGCATTACCGCTACGTAAATTCCTCCTATCATGGCGTGTTTTTCTGCTCGTTAACATTAATAATCAAATTGGTGAAGGCGTGTGTGGCGGTTGGTTGCAGTAACAGAGAAGATAGACGGAGAGACTTGAAGTTCTACCGTAAACCGAGAGACCCGGAGAGGAGAGCGAGATGGACTGCTGCAATTCGACGAGAAAACTGGGCACCAAACGATCACCACAGACTATGTAGTAGTCATTTTATACCTGGTAAGATGCATTTAATATATATTTAGAGGGTTTTGGGCTGACAACCACAATTACGATCATTGTGAGGCTAATCGCCGACAACATACAGTTTCAAATTCAAGATGTTTGTTTCTTCCGCCATCATTATTTTTTGAATAATATTTAGCTGGTACCAAGTGAAAAGCTGGCCTCGTCTACAGATCATCAGTTAAACAGGGGTGTCCAAACTTTTTGCAAAGGGGGCCAGATTTGGTGTGGTAAAAAATGTGGGGGGCTACCTTGGCTGATTTATGTAGAACAGTATATTTAAACAAATTTTAGCAAGCCCTTCTGTGTGTCACATTTGCTTTATTATTATTTTTCTTTAATTCATAATTTCAACAATCTCGCCTTTGTGGCGTTCTCTTTCGACACTCGAGCTCTTGCGAAATACTGCTGCTGTGAAATTAAACTAGCTTCAAGTTGCTATAATTTCTCGCTGAGTATCTTCCTTGTAATGTTGTTGTACATGTCAGCATGTCTTGTTTGGTAATATGGCGTCACATCGAACTCTTTGAAAACAGCGACGGTCTCTTTGCAAATGAGGCAGACACAGTTGTTGCGTATTTTAGTGAAGAAATAGTCCAATTTCCACTATCTTTGAAGCGTCGGCCGTGGCAGTCAACTTTTTTTTTTAATTGATTGTCGCCATTTTAGAAAATTGAAAGTAAAGGGTCACTCGGTGTAATGTTGCTTAGAGTGCTGCTCTTAAAGTTTTTCAAAGTTTCGTGAGAATAGGCTGAGTTTCTGTGGACAAGATAGTTGTAGATATCAGGGTAGCAGATGTCAGGCAGAGACTGCGAAGACAGCGGGTCGAAAAATATCGATTTAGGCATCAAATATGGATCTGGCGAATGGATAGACTGAAGCTTTTCCACATAACGCCTTTTATGTAGCGCATCCAATGAGTTTACAGGGTCTGAAAGCACCGGGGCTTCCATGAATTGCACTATAAATTGCACGACAAATTGAAACCATTGAGAATACGGATAAACAATGACGGACAATACGGTGGCCAGATACAGCGACACGTCATTCTGTGACGTTGGTGAGTGGGGTCTATAGGTGAAATTGGAAAAAAAAAAAGTAAAAAAGGTGACCTATGTTTTTTTTTTTTTTTTTTCATGAAAAAATCCAAATAAACATATTTAAATGGAAAGACGTTATAGAATGGATCATGTAATAACGTGTAACAGGAAAAGTAACGTCAGATTCTTTGCTGAGTAACTAATTACTCTTATGTTGAGGTAACTGAGTCACTAACTCAATTACTTTTTGGGAGAAGTTATTTGTAACTGTACCTAATTACTTTTTTTAAAGTAAGATTAACAACACCGGATCCAAGTGCTGAACATTAATTCCCCAAAATTTGAGAGGTTTTGAGTTCACATCTCAGTTTAGACCTTCCTGCATGTGTGTTTGCCTTACTGCATCGGACCTGTTTTTTTTTTTTCCGGGTTCGCCTATAAGTAAAACTTGTTTTTGAAACTGGTGTTTTTCACAGCATAGACACTCATGGGTCCTCCCACGCAAGATACGTCTAAATTCCCCACAAAGCTGTTTCCCAAAAAAGTGTCAAAGGCAGCAGAGGTCAGAGGTAGGATGTGAGCTGCCCACATGCTTAGTAAAAACACAAGCCACAGTCCATCTGGGAGTGAGTGCAGCCTGCAAGTGTTTTGATTTAGTTCTGTAGTTTCATTGGGGCTCTAGTGGTTTTTACTGTAAACCACTCCTACAATGTCGGCAGATGTGGTACTTCACCAAGATGAATTAGGAGGAAAGTGTATGTACACACAGCAGTGCAGATTCAGAAAATGTGTACGTGTAGGACTGTGGATGTCGGTGTTTTCAAGGACAGAGAGCATAATTTCTTAATTTTGTTACTTTCTTTCAAACGTCATATTTAAAATGTCAGTTCGGTCTGAGGATTGAGGGTAACAACCCAGTCTGAGTTCAGTTTGGGTTAAATTTTGTGGTTTGGATATAACTGTGGTGGTTAAGGTTTGGGGGAAGGGCCAAGGAACGTAGTACCCAAATTCATGTTTTCACATAAAAATAATACTTGTTAAAGAAGAATGCTAAGATGAATTTTACTAAGTATGGATATTTTTATAAAGTGCAACAGTGAATAAGCTTTGTGCTAGAAGTGAATTTCATTCTTATCATTTATCCTGTTCAGAGTTGCGAGGGGAATAGAGTCGAAGTTGACATTGTCTAAGGGGTGGGGGCACACCAGTCAATCACGGTGAGTTTAACCTTGGTTTCAACAGACCATAGCATATTTCCCACATGTGTTTGGGAGATGTTGTTACAGTCCACGTTTTAGCCATAATTTTGAAAGGTATTTTTGGCACAGACTCAACACCACTCATCATCAAAAGAACACCACACCTACAGTAAAGCACTGTGATAGCAACATCACCCTATAGGGCTGTTTTTCTTCAGCTGGAACTTGGCCATTAAGGTAGAGAAAATTGTGAACAGTTGGAAAGTAAGCAGTAAGTATTACCAAAAATCATTCTGGTTTCCGTTAGCATAAAACAACAAAAGAAAGGAGCGCCCCATAGAGCCATAGGGCATGTGAAATTTGTTTGATGTTAATCAGAGAAATCTTAAAATGGTGAAAGATGTGCAGTTACTCCCATTTAAATTGAGATTCAATGTGATTGATTCACGCTCAGTACAGCCACATCACATTTATAACACGTGCACACTTGCGCAACCAAATTACGCATTTCACCCTCTCGAAAAAACAAAAACTAAAGACAATTGAGTTGTACTGGATACGGGCCACATTGATGATAGATAAAGTTTTGTAAAGATTTATCTTGGTGTTATTATGCTTATGACAAAGCCCTGGTATTTGAACAGAGATGTGGAAACTTTTTATATCCATTGTTCTTTGATTTCCTCAAAAATATTATTTGGCAGATGTAACACAGTGCTTTTAGATCTGCATCTCAAAGAAAAGCAATATAAATAGGCTCTATTTCTTTACAGTGGCATAAAAAAGTATCTGAACCTTTTGGAATTTCTCACATTTCTGCAGAAAATCAGCATCAAATGTGATCTTTGTCAAAATCACACAGATGTTAAAACAGTCTACTTTAACTAAAACCACCCAAACATTTACAGGTTTTCATATTTTAATGAGGATAGCATGCAAACAATGACAGAAGGGGGAGGGGGAAATAAGTATGTGAACCCTCTGCCTAAGGAGACTTAAAGAGCAATTGAAACCAATTTTTAACAAAGACTTTAAGTCAGGTGTGTGCCCAATCACTGATGAGTGGTTTAAAGCTGCCCTGCCCACTATAAAACACACACCTGGTAAGAATTGTCTGATGTGCCTCATGGCTCAGGTCAAAAGAGCTGTCTGAAGACCTGCGATCAAGGATTGTTGATTTGTATAAAGCTCAGAAAGGATACGAAACTATCTCTAAAAGTCTGGATGTTCATCAGTCGACAGTCAGAGAAGTTGTCTATAAATAGAGAGAATTTGGCGCTGTTGCTTCTCTCCCATGGAGTGGCCCTCCACTAAAGATGACGCCAAGAGTTCAGCGTAGAATAATCAGAGAGCTAATAAAGAACCCTAAAGTGTCGGATAAAGACTCACAGAAGTCATTGGCACAGTCCAATGTCTCTGTGCACACATCAACTATATGTAAAACTCTGGCCAAAAATGGTGTTTATGGGAGGACTCCACGGAGGAAGCCACTGCTGTCTAAAAAAAACATTGTTGCTTGTTTAATGTTAAAAGGCACTTGGAAACTACACAGGAGTTTTGGCGAAATATTTTGTAGACTGATGAAACCAAAGTTGAATTGTTTAGGAGTAACACATGACGTCATGTTTGGAGGAAAAATGAAAAAGCTCCCCAATATCAACACTTCATTCCCACCGTGAAGCATGGTGGAGGGAGCATCATAATTTGGGGCTGTTTTGCTGCCTCAGGGCCTGGATACTTTCAATCATTAATGGAAGAATGAATTCAAAAGTTCAAGTTGAATTCAGGATGTTTTGCGGGAAAACCTGAGGCCGTCTGTCAGACAGTTGAAGCTAAAAAGCGGATGGATGCTGCAACAAGACAATGATCCACAACACAGAAGTAAATCAACTTCAGAATGGTTTCAGAAGAACAAGAACAATACACGTTCAGGAGTGGCCAAGTCAAAGTCCAGACTTGAACCCCATTGAGATGCTGTGGCATGACCTAAAGACAGCGATTCATGCCAGACATCCCAGGAATCTGACTAACTACAGCAGTTTTGTAGAGACGAATGGGCCAAGATTAGTCCTGATCGATATGCCAGACGGATCTGCAGCTACAGGAAGTGTCTGGTTGAAGTTATTGCTGCCAAAGGGGGGGGGGGGGGACACAAAATATTAAATGTGATGGTTCACTTACTTATTTTTCCCCATTCTGTCATTGTTTGCATACTATCCTCATTAAAATCAGATAACCTATAAATGTTTAGGTGGTTTTAGTTAAAGCAGACACTGTTTTTTTCATCTGTGTGATTTTGACAAACATCAGGTGATTTTATGCAGAAATGTGAGAAATTCCAAAATTTCAGATACTTTTTCATACCATTAGAAAAAAATAAAAACACTTCACACTGAAATACACACTGTATGTATTTCTTTCTTTAATTAATTTTTTACCATTACTATGGCTACAATCCTAAACACAAAATAAATTTGAACAATTCACAATCCTCAAAATTACTTTTAATTTAGAAATAAAGTAGGAATTGGTATCCGTGAAAGCATTTCTTTGTGACTAACACAGTAAACCTGTATCATCCATTAATTTCACACTTTGAAATTGACTGCTTTTTCAAATTTTACTATTGTCAAGCTGAAAATCGATATAGGATTTTACTTATTTTTTCTTCTACTACATCCATCTCTGTCATCCCAGCCTCATTGTATTATAACAAACACATTCTTAACATTCCCCTTCATAATAACATGAATACAACTTCTATGCTTTGCAATGATATCATACAAACATCCCTTCTTAAAAGGAGGAATGTAAAGGACTCAATATGCATCCTGTACTCTCTATTCATACTAGCAGACATATGTGACAACAAACTTGTTTTCAGGCAGAAGCTGTATTGTTTCTGCACACGTGTTATGGCCCAGCTGAAGCCTTCAGTTAAGAGGCGAGCCCCTTAAAATTGTTTGTGCTGGCCATTTAGGTGCAGGTGCACAATCAAATAAGCCCCTGGGATGGAAATGGAGGGGAGGAGTTTGAATGTGACACAAACAGGAAACGAGCTTTTGTGTTCCCTCCTGCTCAGTGGCGATTCCAATCTTAGCACGCACTTTTAGAGGCCTTTTCAACACTATTTCTCTTGCCAAATGCTTGCATAACGTGCACCAGCGAGGGATGTTAATTTCCTAAAGTTATTGCTTCCTTTTATGAATCTCTAATGGTCTCACGAATGAAACCGATATATTTGATGCCTAGTTTTAGGTATTTAGGTTTAACAAATATTGAACATCTGTCCTCATTGGCTCAAATAAGTTATTGCTGATACAAACAAGGAACATAATCTGTAACAGGCAAATAGGAAGTCCAAATCAGGCAATATGACAGAAATGTCAGCCAATGAAAATGGATCAGTGTTGGAAAAGCATTAGAAACCCTGATTAAATGGATCACAAAACTTTTGTGGAATTCTAAATTTGATGTTACTAGAGTTAGGACAACAGTAGCAGTTTTGTTGTTATTGTTGTTTTTTTTCTGTATTTGTAAGTTGGGATAGTTGTTTATCTAAGTTGTACTCCATGACTGGTGACCATGGTCAAGAATGTACACTTCTGCTAGTCCAGTGAGTGAGGCAAGGGTGCTGAAAGTTACTCACAGCAAGAGGTGCTGAGGCTCTTTTTTAGTTTTTCCCACCCAAAAACAGCTGTTTTTGGTCCAGAAAAGTCTTGCGCGTTTTCTCCATACAAGGCGTGCGCAATGGCAGTATGCACACATGCGCGATAGTTTACGTGCTACTACTAAGCTACTACAAAGACAGCGTTCTCTTTCACCTACAGTGTGTGTTGGAGTTTTTGTATTGGAAATAGAAATGCTTGTGTATTATAATGCAAATCGGTAGCAAGAAGGTGTTATTAACAAAAAAAACAACAACACTTTTTTGTACATATATCCATCTACCAAAATGTTTTTTTCTCTCCCCAACACCAGGGGAAGCTGTAGCCCCCTCAGCACCCCACTTCCCGTGCCACTGGAGTGAGGTAATCCTAATATTGATCAGTGTTATAGAACGTGCATGGATAGATTTTGTAAATTACTCGGGAATGATTAGATGGTAATCCTAACATTGATCAGTGTTATAGAACATGCATGGATAGATTGTTACTCGGGAATGATTAGATATATTGCAATACTATATTGTTCAAGTCCAATTCAAGTTTTGATAGAAAACTCAACAAAACAAGTAAACAATATTTAACTCAATATTCTATGTAAAGTGGACTTTGGTTCTAGTAAACGTGAAATATTTTGCACTAACCGAACCCGTGCCGCTGCTATATCAACCAAGCACGTAGACAACTGAGACAAACAGCTCTTTTGCTCTTGTGAAGGCATTAGGAGTAGATTTGCAACTGTATTGAAATATGGCTCGCATAGTTTATCATGCAAGTTAATTCACTTCAATTTAAAAAAGTTAACTTGATAAAAAATTAGGAATACTCTGAAAACAAGTTAATTAAGAAAACTGTTTTGATCTGAGTTCTGCATTTTTGGGTCCATTTGTTCCCTGTAGACATGTGCCAGTTACCGGTTTCAAGGTATACCGTGGTATGAAAACGTCACGGTTTCAAAACCACTAGAATATTCCATCATACCCTTCCTACCGTAATAACTACTTTGTATATCGCAAAGGTAGAAATCCCTCGCTTGCAGCTGCAGGGCTTACCTCTCCACATCTGGTTGTTGCTCAGCTGTGCTACACGATAGCTGGAGGAGGTGAAACATCTAAAGTTTTCCCCCATCGAAGAAAACAAAGTCGTTGGTATGGGAATACTTCGGCTACAAAAAAGTTGCAGACAGACATGGTTAAGGATGGGAATTCATAGGATTTTTACGATTCCGATTCCATTATCGATATTGATTAACGATTTGAGTCTTTATCGATTCTCTTATCGATTCTAATTTGGGGAAAAAGAAGAACAAACGTTTTGATTGGCATTGAGTTTGTTTAATCAGAAGTCACAACCTTAAAAACTCACAACAAGGTCAAAAGAGGCCCAAAGCCTCAATATTAACTGTGGCAATAAGTGGCAAATGCACAAGAAAGTAACATTTTACTGAAACATTTTTCTAATGAAATACAAAATATTGGTATATATTGGCATATAGGTCATTGGTCTGCCGTTAGCAATATGCGTTAAACTTGCAGGGGTCCCGAAACTTTTTCCAGTGAGGGCCGCATAACTTTTCCCTTCTCTGATGAGGGGCCGGGGTCAGTTTGTAACAGAAAAAGTGTGACGATTGCAGGAGTGCCTAAATGTAAAAAAATATTGTTTTTCAGAATGCCACAATCAAATAACCCTTTCTGGATATTTCACGGAACAAAAGTAAATAAAATAAAAATAATAATATAATAATAATTAATAAAAATAACACTATTAATCAAATAGATAATAACCAAATAACTCTGAGTTCTTCACAGAAAAAGGCCAGAAAATAATTAACACTATTGAGGAAAAAAAAAAAAAAAATCAAAATGCTCTCTGGTATTGTTCAGGGGGCCGGACCAAATGTTGGGGGGGGGGCTGTATTCGGCCCGCGGGCCGTAGTTTGGGCACCCCTGTTAAAGTATTATTTACCAGTATATTGAAATGCGTGCCTTTTAGTTTTTATGCTGCTTTCACGCTCAAGTGGGGGCGCCCTTGCGCTTCCTCACGCGAAGAAGAACGCGCTCACGTGAAGAAGAAGCGAGTGAGCAAGTTAGTGAGAGAGGGAAGCACTGCTGCAACCCTACGTTCTTTGTTAATGCTTGTAAAATATCTACAGAGGCAACGCCTGTATGTATCATCTTTTGTGTTGTTGTTGTGTGTTTCCACTCGCGATCGGACACTTAAATCCAGTTATGTAGTGGTTTGAACAATGTGCTAATGCCAGCGAACGCATGCTAACTGTTTTGTTATTACTGAATTAGCCGCTGATCATCGCTGATTTACGTTGATGCAAACCTGTTTGTTATTGGGGACGAAATTGATTTGTTTCATTTCTATTTTTAGTTTCACTCGTCAAGTGATGGTTGAATAAAGTCAGCAAATTATATCAACGTCTTCTGTATCGTCATTTCGGAGTTTAGCTAGCTGTATAGCTGTCTCTGTGAGGACAGTGCAGTCTATTCCCTCCCGATGCAGTTATCTCCACCTTGCAATGATTGCAAGTCGTTTTGTTGTAATTTTTCCTCGTGAAGTGAAGACACACTTTCGAGCGTTTGAACCTACGTGCTGTCATTGTTATGTTTACAGCTGCAATGCTCGTGCTAAACCATCGTAACCTTTCATTTTCACCCTCTTTCCTGGTGAAGTGTAGCCAAACTTTGGAGCGGGTGGTTCTTGGCGCCATGCTAGTTTGATGTGTTTGGACAACAAGACAGTCACGACGCAATATGCGTCTTCAGGACTCGTTAAGGCTTTTTCATTGTGATGTCGAGGCCTCGAAACACTCGGAACCGGTTCCGAATTGGAATCGGATTTCAATTCCCATCCCTAGACATGGTTGAAAGGAAGAGGGCCAACCGACATGTAAGACATGTTTGCGGAGGCTGGCTGCCAGACGAGGCAATACCTCCAATATGATTTTGCATTTACGTGACCTCCCGTTGCTTTATACAAAATCAAAGATTAGTAAACGCTGTTATAAACGTTTCCCACCAGCTAGAGTTACGTAATAATTTAATTATTGTTGTTCTGATGATAATAATGTTGAGCTGTGCCTGAGGATTTAAGCTCACCTGAAGGACTGCATTTATTTTTGTTTTATTTAGAATATTTCATTATACTTATGTTCCAGTATGCTAACATGTTGTTTAAAAATCCTGTTCGATGGGGAAAAAAAGTTTTTCTTTTTAACCCAGACATCTTAAAATAACACATTTTAGAGCTGTAATTCCAATACCGTAATACAGTGAAACCGTGATATTTTTGCTTAAGGTTATCATACCGTCATAATCTCATACCGGCACATGCCTAGATCCCTGGCTCGTGTCACTTGACAGTGCAATCGCAGGTCGCTAAGGAAAGGGTTTTTTTTTTTTTTGCTTTGTTTTGTGAGTCAAGAAGCTTCAGATACACCACCTTTAATGCTTTTAAATGTTATATTTTTTACATTAGAGTATAATTGTTTTCCCACGCAGGCACGGGCGGAACATGCAAACGCCACACAGGGAGACGAGCAATCTCAGAACTGTGAGGCGGACCTGCTAAGCACTCTGCCACTGTGCCGCTTGTTCCTTTTTTAAAAACCTAAAATGTTTTGTTGTTGTTGCTATAAATGAATGGTCTGATTGCATTTCATTGCAGAAAATTATTTATTTGAAATGGGAATAAATTAACTAAATGAGCTTGGTCATTGAACCAATAAAAAACAACAACTTTTTGGGGGGTACCACTGTACAAAGGGGGCATAAACTAGACAACAATGTCAAAATAATGAATTAGGGTTGTTCCGATCATGTTTTTTTGCTCCCGATCTGATCCCGATCATTTTAGTTTGGGTATCTGCCAATCCCGATATTTCTCGATCCGATTGCTTTTTTTCGCTCCCGATTCAATTCCAATCATTCCTGATCATTTTTCCCGATCATATACACTTTGGCAATGCATTAAGAAAAAAAATCAATAAAACTCGGACGAATATATACATTCAACATACAGTACATAAGTACTGTATTTGTTTATTATGACAATAAATCCTCAAGATGGCATTCACATTACTAACATTCTTTCTGTGAGAGGGATCCACGGATAGAAAGACTTGTGACTTTGTATATTGTGACTAAATATTGTCATCTAGTGCATTTTTTGAGCTTTCAGTAAATGATACTGAAGGCCATGCCCAAATGCATGATGGGAAGTGGAACCATGACTGTGCGTAGTGCTATCAACTGATATATCTTCTCTGCGTTGGGAAATAACATAAGGTGTTAAGAAAAAGATCAATTGCTACCTTGCTTCCCCACATTGCTTCCCATGATATTTCTAATCATAGGGAGAGGGATTGTAAGGCTTTAGCCAATTAAAATAAGGCTCCAAAGGCTGCCAAAATTCACTCCACTCATTTTACGCTGCCTTTTAGCTCTCGATATAGGCAAAACGGCGCCATTACAGATGGAGCGTAACAAAGCGTGAGTGGGTCGTGCAGCGCATGCATTAATTGCGTTAAATATTTTAACGTGATACATTTTTTAAAAAATTAATTACCGCCGTTATTGGGATAAATTTAATAACCCTACCTTAGGCCTAAACTAAAGACTTTGGATAAGTGTAACATATTATGTCTGTAACGTTAAATACAATTAGAAAACAATTTAATTAAAACATATATATTAAAAAAAGGCATGGCTAATATTTTTTTGCCGATTCCGATACTTTGAAAATTCGGCATCCCGATCGATCAGGACATCTTTATAATGAATACATACAATATTAGTCAAGTATCGCATGAATCAATTGCAGGAATAATTGGCGATGCATTTTTGTGGGTCCCCAAAAGAGGAACACTGTTACTCTTTTATGAGGCCTAATAATAGAAAAAAAATATTTATAAAGCGTTCCATTAGTGCACAGGTGTCAAACACAAGGTCTGGGGCCTATATACGGCCCACCACATATTTTGTGCAGCCTGCGATAACTTGTATCAACCCCATTCTTCATGCTAAATTACCAAAATGGCAGATCATCAATTATAAAAACATTGATAAACTATAGCAAACATTATTTTTGTTACAAGTCCCCCTACTAAAACAAATCGAATAGTTGTTGAAAAAAAATTTTTTTTACTGGCTTCTGATTTCAAAACTATGATATAATTAGGTGTGGCTACACTACGCAGTTTATATGGTTCTGCAGTTATAATGGCAAACCACAACAATAATGTGGCCCATAGTCAAAATAAGTATGACACTCCTGGTTTGTTTATTGAGAGTCTAAATTATTACAGGGTTTGCTGTCATAATCAGCTGCGGAAATCAGCATGGATTACTCAATCGTAGCGTATATATGTCAACTTGTACAGGGAGTAAAGTGTGTTTTGCTTATGTGTGCTTTTGTGTGTGTTCCAGGGGATGTCCCACACAGTGTGGGAACATGTCCCAGGTCTGTACAGGAAAGACATTGGGAGCAGCGGGAGTGTTATGGTAGAGGGAGACAGAACGGGCGTAGGGTGGGGGGTCTTTCAGGGAAAGGAGGAAACGAAAAAAGAACACCCTCGACTTTTTCATTCTCAAAACAAAACCCCTCCCTCTGTCCCCTAACCGCCCTCCTCCTCCTCCTCCCCTCCAAACAAGTGCAAAATGTCCCTCTTCAACAATAAGTGCACTGCAGCGTAGCACAACAACAAATAGTGCGTCACTAACAAGTGACGACGAACATTCCTGCCTGTCTGCGTTTGCATGAGATCCAGTCGTTCCCGCCACTTTGTCTTTTTTGTTTTGGAAGGGGGTCCTGTGATAGTCTTTGCAGATGCTTGTTTTTTTATGTTCTGTAAATGATACTGAAAGAATGTAGACATTATTTGTGGTTTCTTGTCTCAAGTGGGTACCAAATAAAATTTTCTTCATTATAGTTAGCTCTCATGATATGGTGCAATCCCTAAAAGTTTTGTTTTCATGGGAAATTCTGTTTGCCTTGATTCTAACCACAGACTAACATTTATCCCTGTATCCAACTTGTTATGAAAGCATTTCGTGGCATTGGCGATGACCCGAGTTCATTTTTCAAGGAACAACGCTGGTCAGGACAAGAATGTGGGGCACTGGTAGCATGTCTGGAGACGCTGCTGCCAAGCGAGGGAAGTCTCTGCTTGTTTTTAGAGTGAAGTGCCACTTCGTATTCTCTCGCGGGAGTGATTCATCCCTTAAGCAAGGGAGACTCATCATAAAAAGAGCGGAGAGAAGCACCAGCGTACTTGCTGATGTAGAGTGCCACTTGTCAACAGGTATTCCTGAGCGGAAGCAAACTTGTCTTATGCAAGAGGATGTATTATTGCTGGCTGCAACAACCCGAGTCAGTTGCCTGCGTGAGAGATTTCACAGGCAAATTTAATGTCGAAAAGTTGGCTACAGATTCTTACAGTAAATATACAATGATAAATGCAACAAAACCTTTGACTTCTTATACCTATTAATGCTTTAGAACTTATTTATTCGGGAATCAAACCACAAATGGCACTTGTACATTCTGTTCTTTTTGGTAAATATAAATCAAACTAAATTACTGATTCAATTTCCAAGCCAATTATCCTAACAAGGGTCACGGGGGGTGCTGCAGCCTATCCCAGCTAACTATGGGCAGTAGGCAGGATACAGCCTGATTTGGTTGCCAGTCGATCGCAAGGCACAAGGAGAGACAGAAAGAGTCACACACACATACCTAGGGACAATTTGGGGTGTTCAATCAGCCGACCATGTATGTTTTTGGGATCTGGGAAGAAACTCGAGCACCCAGAGAAAAGGCAAGGCAAGGCAAATTTATTTATATAGCACAATTCAACACAAGGCAATTCAAAGTGCTTTACATCACATGAAGACCATAAAAATCACATTTAAATCAACACAACGTAAAAACCAAGACAAATGATTACATCTAATCACAGAATAAAAATAAATAAATAAAAATAAAACAAAAATAAAAATAAAGCAAAAACTACTACTACTAATAATCATTGAAATCAGCAATGGAGATAAGCACAATAGGAATAGAAGGCAGGTAGGTTGAAATATATAGACAGTTATGGATATGCAGTGCCAAACAAAAGCGTTATTAGCCCTGATTTAAAGGAACTAACAGTTTGAGCATACTTCAGACGTTCGGGTAACTTGTTCCAGAGGTGAGGAGCATAATAACTAAATGCTGCCTCACCCTGCTTGGTTCTTGTTCTTGGAACATGCAGAGGACCCGTTCCAGACGACCTTAGGGGTCTAGATGTCTCATAGGAATCTAACAAGTCAAGCATGTATTTTGGTCCAAGGCCATTAAGTGTTTTGTAGACGAGCAGTAGTATTTTATAGTCTATCCTTTGACTCACTGGAAGCCAGTGTAGCGATTTCAAAACCGGTGTAATGTGGTCCAGCTTCCTTGTATTTGTGAGGACTCTGGCTGCAGCATTCTGTACTAGCTGCAGCTTCCTGACTGATTTTTTATCAAGACCTGTAAATATACCGTTGCAGTAGTCCAATCTGCTGAAAATGAATGCATGCATAAGTTTTTCCATGTCTTGTTGAGTCAGAAGCCCCTTAATTCTGGTTATATTTTTTAGGTGGTAATAAGCGGATTTAGTGACGGACTTTAGATGGCTATCAAATTTTAGGTCTGAGTCAATAATTACGCCAAGGTTTCTGACTTGATTTGTAGCTGTTAGTGACATTGTGCTAAGTTGGCTGCTTATCTTTGACCTTTCCTTTTTTGGCCCAAAAATGATCACCTCTGTCTTCTCTACATTTATCTGGAGAAAATTCTGGCACATCCATTCATTGATTTGACGAATGCATTTACTCAGGGAGACTAAGGGACTATAATCATGTGGGGACACAGAAATGTACAGTTGTGTGTCATCTGCATAGGCGTGATAGGAGATGTCATACTGTTCCATTATCTGAGCTAACGGAAGCATATAGATGTTAAATAAGAGTGGTCCAAGAATTGACCCTTGAGGGACTCCACACGTGAATTTGGTTCGTTCTGACTGATAGTTTCCAATTGACACAAAGAAATCTCTATCATGTAAATAGGATGTGAACCACTGAAGAATAGTGTCAGTAAGCCCTACCCACTGTTCCAATCTGCTGAGTAGTATGTTGTGATCAACCGTGTCAAATGCGGCGCTGAGATCCAATAGTAGCAGAACAGATGATTTGCCTGCATCGGTATTCCGACGAATATCATTTAGGACTTTGATAAGCACGGTCTCGGTGCTGTGTTGTGGCCGAAATCCAGACTGAAATGAGTTAAAAAGATTGTTTTGCATCATAAAAGTCTGGATCTGTTCAAAAACAATCCTTTCGATAATTTTCCCCAGGAATGTCAGATTTGATATTGGCCTGTAATTACTAATGGTTGAGGCATCCAGATTAGGTTTTTTTAGGAGAGGTTTTATTACTGCAGTTTTTAAAGTCTGAGGAAACTCTCCTGTTTGGAGGGAAGTATTTATAATCTGAAGTATGTCTGGGGCTATGCAATGAAAAACAGTTTTGAAAAAGTTTGAAGGAAGGATGTCAAGGCAGCATGTTGTGGGCTTTAATTTCGACACAATTTCTGTTAAAGTGGCATAGTCCAGGAGGCTAAACTGTCTAAGATTGACGTGGGGGACATTTTGGGAGGTGTTTAGTGTAACATTTGTTAATCCGGAGTTGCACACAGCCTGTCTAATCTTTAGTACTTTGTGTGTAAAGAATGCTGCGAAATTATTACAGGACACCTCAGATGCCAATTCCTGAGGTATTGATGCTTGTGGGTTTGTCAGTTTGTCAACAACAGAAAATAGTGTGCGAGTATTGTTGGTGTTTCTACTAATGATCTCTGAAAAATATGATTGTCTAGCATTTTTCAGTTCCTGGTTGTATTTGCGAAGACTCTCTTTGTAGATATCATAAAAAACTAGGAGTTTGTTTTTTCGCCATCTGCGTTCTGCTCGTCTACAAACTGGTTTTTGTTTTATAGCTAGTATGGCATTTCTCCAGGGTGACCTCTTCTTTCTTGACAAAGTTTTTGTCTTAATCGGGGCAATAGTGTCCATTACAGTCATCACACTGGAACTGAAACTATTTACAAGTTCTTCCACTGGAGCTATTGTAGAGGTTAATGATGAGGCATAGGCCTGTGTGAATAACGCACATGTGTTATCACTTATGTAACGCTTCCTAATCACCTCTGTTTCCCTTTTCAGAGGATGGACAGGGGTGGTCATTTTAAACATAATGCAGTAGTGATCAGACAGAGCAACATCATTCACTGTGACCTCAGAGATGTTAAGACCTTTGGATATTATTAAGTCCAGTATGTGCCCTCTGTTATGTGTTGGAACTGTGACATGCTGAGATAAACCAAATGTATCCAAAATATTTAAAAGCTCTCTAGCACATCCTTCTTCAGGATTATCAACATGAATGTTAAAGTCACCCACTAAAACAACACAATCAAAGTCCATGCAGACGGAAGACAGTATTTTGGTAAGCTCATCAAAAAACATTGTGTTATACTTCGGTGGTCTGTAAATTGTTACCAAGGCAGCTCTGCAAGGGCTTTTTAGCTGAATGACAATATATTCAAGGAATCAAACTGACCACATGAAATATTCGTGCATTGAAAACTGTCCCTGATCAGACTGGCAACCCCACCTCCTTTCTTATGGGTTCTTGGCGCACTAAAGAAATTGAAGTTTGTGGGGGTTGCCTCAATCAGAACTGTCGAAAACCCATGGAGGCACAGGGAGAACATGCAAACTCCACACAGGAAGGCAAGAGCAGGGATTGAATCCACAACCTCAGAACTACGAGGCAGGTGTACTATCACATGGCCACCGTCACTCAATACACAAACAGAAAAAAAAACATCCACCCCTAACCACACAAATGAATTTTCAAGCACATTCATAATATAGTACCACTCTTTAGCCCCTTTCACTCACTCCGAAACACCGGGAATTTCGCGGGATTTAACCGTGCAGCACTTGTATGTGAAAACAATTCACAGCACGATGGCTGATGACGTAAATATCATGGCGGGCTGATCGTCACTTCCTCCCTCTTCGCAGTAAGACGAAAAGCAGTTAACAATCATCGCAATTATCAACATAAGCTGGTAATAGATAAATTAAACTGAAAACGTAACGAAATAATTCCTACGCGATCATAGAGCCAAGGAAGAAAATCCATTGTCCATCTTTGGAAATGTGTATTTTGTTTTGTTTTTGGCTGATGCTCGGGTTCGCTACTGCGGAAAAAAAGGTTGTACTTCAAAGCAGAAAGCAACGGAGGGAGCGTTCAATGGTTTATTAAAGGGTATTACAACACCTGGGGAAATGCTAATATTCCATCATTTATCCATAAACGCATGCCTTTTGGATTCATGTCATGCCACTTCGTGTAATTACACACATCGCAACACCAAGAAAATGATTGGATCGATTGTCAAGCTAAAACGACCGGCGCCCGAGATCCCGGAAATCTAGCATATTGTGTGCGTGACGTCACAGCAAGGAAACAACCGGCTCAGTGCTTAGTACTGAATGGCGGCGATGATGGCGGACAATTTTGTTTCTAGTTGCAGCGATGAATCCGACGTAACGAACGTTCTTCTGATGGTAACGAGGAGAGTTATGAACTTTTTTTTGGTGTTTTGGGTTATCAATTTGAGCCCAAACGAAAGCTAATGCAGCCTAATGAAAGGATCATTGAGGGGAGCAGTCACACTGACGAAACACCGCCAAGAGATCGTATGGGAAACACCGACAGGTTTGTTTTGCATTTCTTTTTTTGAAGCTGATACACCGTGACTGCAAAATAAAGTAATGTATAGAATAATTATTATTTATTGTGCTATCATCGGTTTTCGCCCTGCCAACAGACACAAATATGAATGGGATTAGAGGATTTGTTCTATATATTTTACGAGCGATAATTTATACACGTGTCCAGTCCTATATGCAATGCGTGATGTTTTTTATTATAAAAGTACTCACTCCAGCCATTTCCCTCCTTTGCTTTGCCTGGGATGGTGGGGTGGTCTCATCAGAGCCAGTCATCGTCCTCTTTCTCGCTATCTCGGGACATTTAGGTGGCTGTGCGTGTATGGTGGGCACCGCATCTGCTTTCAGCAACAATGTCTTAGCAAAACCTGATTTCATTTGTCCATAGTTCGAATAGCTTTCAGGTGTAAAATGCGCACCACACAAAACTGTGCCGGAGGCTGGGTCTGCAAAATTAGCCCTCTTAGCACGGACGAACTTTACTCATTGTCTGCGTAGCCAAGCTCTTTTTCGCGCGTTCGGGAACTCATGGGTACTACATTGCGACAAATGGCTATTTGTACACCACATAGCATGACAGGTTTGAACCATTTTAGCGATTTTTTGCTAAAACACGAACGCAACTCTCTCGTTGATAAACAAGGATGGCACCTGCCTCGACCTTTTGTTTCCTAGTTGTGACGTCTCCGCCTCATTCGGCTGTTTTCGGAATACTTTCGGAAATGTTCGTAATTTTCGATCTATTTTCGGTAATTGCTCATGAATGTGATTTATTTTTTTGTTAACTTTATTAATATTTGTTATCTTGCCACATAACGGTTCTATTGATATCTCACGGCCCCTTAGTATTATAATACCCTTTAAATACAAAAATACATCGTGATCGCTGAAGAGGGGGAAAAACACAATGAATCCATGACAGTTGGTCGACGGGGATCAATAAAAAACTAACCCAAGCAGTAGGCAGAGAGCCGATAAGACAACAAAACAAAGTCAGCGGGAGTCTTCCTTCCACCCTTCTCTTGGATCGCCTGGGCTTAAATACAGTCTTAATGAGCTTGAATTGGCTGCAGTTACGACGTCGGGAATGCTCCCTCCGGAACAAAACGATTTGACCAACATTCTGACAGCTGATGCCGACCAAAACTGACATAATGTCCGGGTTATAAAATCACGCCAGCTGCCCTCCCCGCACAGAGAGCGCCAGTGGGCATGACAGGACAAGTCTTTGAAAGTGTCCAACCCGTGTCATTCTCGGGACATCTCTACATGAGTAAAAGCAATGATGCGAGTTAATCCCGAGTCACTTTTCACAGGAATTCCCTGGATATGTGTGTGAAAAAGGGCTTTTTAGATTGTCTAAATAGTAGTACATACGGAATGGTAAAGTAATTACAATGTAACAACCAGTGTTGTTAATAACGGCGTTACTAACGGCGTTATTTTTTTCAGTAGTGGGTAATCTAATTAATTACTTTTCTCATCTTGGCAACGCCGTTACCGTTACTGAGGACGGAAAGGCATGCGTTACTATGCGTTACTATATTGGTCGAAAAGTCTGAGGGAGACGGACTCACCGAGACGACAGAGCAGAGCAGGAGTAGGGAGGAGGCAAGAAAGTTGTGACGCCGAGCAAACGCGATGCTAGGTAGCTCCAATAATACATGTTGTAGCCGATAGCTAGTACAAACTACGCCCGCATGTTATGGTAGATATGGTAGACATGGTAGATATCACATGTACTGTACATAGATATAACTAGATGCAAATGACAGACATGGCACTAAATGAGTTAGTAGACAGCCGCCATCTTAAAGCAGTAGACTTTTTAGGACGGCTCTGTTGTAGAGAACCTTCCTAGTGAACCTAAGTAACTTTTTATCTAAAATACTTCTATATCGGCAAAATCTTGACTTGAATCTATCTTTAAATGATGAAACAGTTTTAAAATTTTCATGTGTCGAAAGTAGAGAGAAGGGAACTAATGCAATAATGGGAGCAATTTTAACAACTTTTAACAGTTGATTCAGGGTAAAGGGTAAATTAAGTAAGGTAAGGTAAAGAATTGGGCTCGGGCCAATTGTACCAAAAACCTTCACAAAAAACTTCACATAGTGTGGCCAATGTTTTTTTTTTTTTTTTTTTTGAGGAAAAAAAAAAAGTAATCATCACCAATTACTTTGCCAAGTAACTAATTACTCTTACATTCAGGTAATTGAGTTACTAACACAATTACTTTTTGGGAGAAGTAATTTGTAACTATAATTAATTACTTTTTTTCAGTAAGATTAACAACACTGGTAACAACTTGTGGTCATAGACTTTATAATGGTACTGACAAGTCACATTGGGCACATTCTGCGCCTCCCCTTCAAGCAGGGGCCACCCACATCAAGAGGAGCTATTCACAAACACGCACGCAGGATATGTAACGCTGCATTTAGTTGAAAAAGTAAGAAAGCTGTACCGCATACCAACAGGAAGGATTGTCTCAGGAGTCATTTGTTCGAGGATTCAAGGTAATTATTATATTTCTTGTACCATGCATGCATTTTGAAACATTGTGAAAAAAACCAATAGGAGAAATTAACTGCTACGGACTAGCATCGTCCTTCGACATATTTACATAAAATAAATCCAACCTGCACTTTTTTTTTTTTTTTTTTTTTGCTTTTGACCAATAATCAAGACTGTTTTACGTCCATATCTATAAAGAATTGAGGGACATACGCATATATTCACAAGAATTTTCAACATAAAAAGCTCTTTCTCTGTGTTTCCACTCGGTCAGCTTTGACGGAGATAGGCCCCCTATTAATCTGCCCCACGCCCCATGTCCCGTCAATACCATTAAAAAGTCTAGGGATGGGAATCGAAATCCGATTCCAATTCCAAACCGGTTCCTAGTGTTTCGAGGCCTCGACATCACAATGAAAAGCCTTAACGATCCCTTTCACGATTCCTAAAGACGCTTATTGCGTCGTGACATGTCTTGTTGTCCAGACGGATCAAACTAGCATGAAGCCCAGAATCACTCGCTCCAAAGTTTGGCTACACTTCACCAGGAAAGAGGGTGAAAATGAAAGGTTACGATGGTTTAGCACGAGCATTGCAGTCGTAAACATAACAATGACAGCACGTAGGTTCGAACACTCGAAAGTGTGTCTTCACTTCACAAGGAAAAATTACAACAAAGCGACTTGCAGTCATTGCAAGGTCGAGCTAACTGTATCAGGAGGGAATACGAGTGCACTGCCCTTACAGAAAGGCTAAGGCTCAGTCCTGGCTATACAGCTAGCTAAACTCCCAAATGACGATGCAGAAGACGTTGGTATAATTAGCTGACTTTATTCAACCATCATTTGAAGAGTGAAACTAAAAATAGAAATTAAACAAATCAATTTCGTCCCCAATAACAAACAGGTTTGCATCAACGTAAATCAGCGATGATTAGCTGCTGATACAGTAATAATATACGGTTAGCATGCGTTCGCTAGCATAAGCACATCGTTCAAACCACTACACAACTGGATTTAAGTGTCCGATCGCGAGTTGAAACACAGAACAACAACACAAAAGATGATACATACAGGCGTTGCCTCTGTAGATATTTTACAAACATGAACACAAACAAAGAACGTAGGCTCGTAGCAGTGTTTCCGTCTCTCACTAACTCACTCACTCGCTTGGATGCGGCATTTCTTCTTCGCGTGTAAGCGCGTTCTTCTTCGCGTGAGGAAGCGCAAGGGCGCCCCGACTTGAGCGTGGAAGCGCCATAAAAACTAAAGGTATGCATTTCAATATAATGGTAAATAATACACATTAACCCAGGGGTCCCCAAACTACGGCCCGCAGGCCGAATACGGCCCGCCTCCACATTTGGTCCGGCCCCCTGAACAATGCCAGAGAGCATTTTGAATTTTTTTTTTTTTTTTCTCAATAGTGTTATTTATTTCCTAGTCTTTTCTGTGAAGAACTCAGAGAGGGTTATTTGGTTATTATCTATTTCATTAATAATGTTTTTATTATTATATTATATTATGTTATATTATATTATATTATAATTTTCATTTTATTTACTTTTGTTCCGTGAAGAATCCAGAAAGGGTTATTTAATTGTGGCTTTCTGAAATACAATAATTTTTTACATTTAGGCACTCCAGCAATTGTCACACTTTTTCTGTTACAGACTGACCCCAACCCCTCATCAGAGAAGGGAAAAGTTATGTGGCCCTCACAGGAAAAAGTTTGTGGACCCCTGCGTTTAACACATATTGCCAAAGGCATAACAACAACCTATATGACAATATATACCGATATTTTTTATTTCTATTAGAAAAAAGTTTCAGTAAAATGTTACACATTCTTGTGTATTTTCCACTTATTGCCACAGTTAACATTGAGGCTTTGGGGCTCTTTTGACCTTGTTGTGAGTTTGTAAGGTTGTGACTTCTGATTAAACAAACTTGATGCCAATCAAAATGTTTGTTCTTCTTTTTCCCCAAATTAGAATCGATAAGAGAATCGATAAAGAATGGAATCGTTAAGCAATATCGATAATGGAATCGGAATCGTAAAAATCCTATCAATTCCGATCCCTAATAAAGTCTATATTGTGGTCTATGTAGTAGGTAAAGCGGCCATGTATTTTTCCGTCATGGGTTCAAATACTGCTCTCTTCTGAAGGCCTGTGTACTGGTTGCAAATTTACATACTGAACATATTGTGTCACAGGCAGTGATGTTTCCACAGGCAGTGATTTTTCTAAATTAAAAAAAAAAAAAAAAAAAAAACTTGGTTATTTAATCCACATGCAGGTCCAGTTAACAGAATTTCAAATATTTCTCTTTGGTCAGAGGTTTGGAAAACACTTGTTTTTAATACCATAAAACCAAATCATAGAAAAATATCTTTGTTTAATGACATTTTCTGCAATGTGTGTTCAAGGCCTTAATCCCTGCAGGACTTGTTGACGTCAATTTGGAAACATTATCTCCAAAAACAACAAAAATATCAGACCTTTCCTTATCTGGATCAGCTTGTCTTTGACAAACATCCAGTAACACAAGAAACCAGCCTTAATGTTCTCTTATTAGGTGTTATTTTATAGTGTCTCTTGAAGAAGGTGATCTTGGAGCTTTTGGACAGCCAATCACAAGACACTCAGCCAATCACAGGACACATTTTCAAAAAAACAACAAAAAAACTATTCACATCTTTTGATAATTTTGAGTCGGTGAGAAAACCAGATGTTGCAACTTCATACAGGAGTGCCTCGGCCAAGAGTCGACCTTTAACTGTGAGCCAGATGCGATAGCCACTACATCACCGTGCTGCCTTACTAATTTCAATGTCACAACGTAAACTCGGTGTGTTGGTAAACTGGGGAAGACCATTTTTAGGAACAAACAGAACATATAATACTGACACAGTTCCTGTATAAGTGAGACACACATAACAACGAGACTCAGTTTGGATGCGAACAATGGCTGATTCATATCAACCCAGTTGATGACTAATATACAATCTCACCCCCTGACCCTGTTTGTGTGTTTTTTTGTGACCTATGACTCCTAATTAGTTGAACAGTACAATTGGCTCTTTCTTAAATCCCCCTGTCCCTGTGTGCATTTGAGGGGTGAGGGTGATACTAGTTGGGGATAGTTAGAACTTTATGGAATTGATTCGACAATTTTAAGACTATTTTAACCTAAGGATATTGCGTAAAATAGGTTAATTAAAAAGATAGGGCAATAGCAAATTTTTTAAGTGTGTTCATTTTAAATATGGCTAATGAAGGGTTATTTAGAATAATGTTAAGCAATAAAACAAGGAAAATATCTGATTTGGGCTATTTTCCAAGGAGTCTCCTGTTAATGTGTTTTCCAGACACCCACATGCCCTTTCAAATTTTGTCCGACCACATTAGCTGGAAGCGGTTTTGTCCCAGGAATACAAAAGGGCCGCCCAGTCCATAAAAATAGCTTTGACTGAGTGAATTGCACGCTGGGTAATTGTATCACCATTCATAATCCAGTTGGACTCTGCAACGGGAGTCTAGGCATTGGCTTTGGGTAGAGGACGTAATTTTAATCGCATTTCCTGGTACTAAATTCACAAACAAGTGTTTTTACGCCTCTAACAGAACAAAAATTGTACTCTAAGGGCTTGTTTTTTTCATGAAAAACAGCCCAGTGGAAAAAGTTGCCTAGTGTGAGTGTCAATGTGTTGCACCATGCATGTTCTTTCTGTTTTGTTAGTGTGAGCTCTTGTTGTGACTACAGACAGACGTGGTGATTCAGACAAAGTTTCACTTTAATTATGTTAACTAAAGCGAAGAGCGTCGGGTCAGATGGTCTGCTGGTGAGTCAGGACTGCAGCTGGTGTCAAATGCATTTAGGAATTGACCTCAAGGATGGAGGGGTGAAATTTAAAAATCAGAGTAAAAAAACAAAACAAAACATGAGAACAAGTTGGAGTTAGAGTAATTTACCGTAATTTCCCAAATATAACGCGCTTTTTTACCCAAAATCAACTTGTAAAATCATGGTGCACATTATTAACGGGTACATGGATGGAGACAGAAATATATACATATTATACGTATATTTATATATATACAGTATATATATATGTATGTATATAAACCAATTTTGTTTTTTTATTGACACGGCCATGTTGTGTTGAAGAAACGTATGCGGCGATCCGTTGCCGACCATTACGTCGCCATTTTGTTTCGGTAATACTTCACTCTGATCGGTCGAATTATTTCGTCTGTGTTGAATTCTGCTTTTTTCACTCCTCATAAAGCAAAGAATTTAGTTTCTTGAACTCATTTGAGTCAACGTTTATTGCAGCTCCGCAACTCAGACCATAACATACGTAACAACACAGACTTCCTGTGTCCGTCAACTATATCTGATCCTCGGGAAACTCAAACCCAACTAACAATAGTTCCTATTGTTACTGTCGTGTCGACAGCGATGAGCTCTCTCGTATTTCCGACTTACGTTCTCACTTTCATTTTACCGTAACAATCCATGGAAGAAACATTTATTCATCATGATGAAACGAGCAAGTTATACAGCAGCCTTTAAAAGAAAAGTCACATTTGTTGTTTTCTCCTGGATTCTGTTAAGTTCAAGAAGTTATCAGATTTTATTACTGTGCATATTGTCAGTTTACGCTAATGTTTTGAACTACCAATGTGCTATGCTTGTGCTGTGTTTCACCAGTCAGTAAAATGACATTTCTGTATCTGTACACGAGCTCTGTTTTCTTGTATTATCTTGCACCAATTCTATTTATTGGTGCTAAAATTAGGGGGGGGTCAGGGCTACATTTCCCACAAATATGCTGATGTGTTTACTACGTAAAAATTTTAAAAAGTTAAAATGATTATTTTCATGAGAGAAAAACATTTTTTTAAAATGGGGGAATTCCCCCTTGTTTCATATAAAGAAAATTTACAGTGGTTGGTTTTTGTTTTATGTTGGGGTGGGGGCTGCCGGGGGAGATACTACTTAACTTATACATGGAACTACATGTTAGGCTACATTGTCCTTCACTACAAGAGTAATACTTTGCTTCAATTGGTTGTCGCTTTCATCATCTTTCCCTTTATTTTCATCTCTGAAGTGCATCAGTGGGTTGAGCAATTATGGAGAAACAATTCTCAATCTAAACTTTTTATCTCGATTATGATTAATGTATGATTATCTGAAAATAATGTCTGCATAAGCTGCAAATATATATATATATATATATATATATATATATATTTAGTAAATAAGGTAGAAAATAAATGAGTACATCAATTAATGAATAAATGCACTAATAGGTATTTGGTTTCAAAAGTGTAAAGTCCCAACATGCTCTAGCGTTCTTTCCTTCGGCCAGGCCGTTTATAAGAAGAAAAGAAGCAACATGTGATTTTTGGACTGTCAACACTTTCCTGTGAAACACAGATTGGGTCCTGGGACCTCTCTCATTATGCAGCGTCTTTCTCACATTTTGCTGGTTCTATAGTTTCCAGCAGAGTTCACAACATTTCTCACAGTTCAATTAACAATAAGAGTTAGAAAACACACTGCAAATTTATAATTTGCCCATAATCAATCTTACTTTCAGCTAGCTATTTTTCTTATTTCAAAACATCTGAGTGAAATTGACTTGAAGCACTGGCAAATAATTTCACTTATTTCTAGTAGATTTACACTGAAAACAAGGGAATTTAACTCATTTTAAGGAGGTGTACTTTTGCGGTGTACTTGAGTTTTGCAGGTTAACAAGTTCACACAGTTTAATGCTATGCTAACTCAAATGCAAGTCGGACTGTCAGTAACAAAATTAGTGGCGTATTCGCCACCATCCACAACATTGACGTCTTTTTACATTACTTACAGTTGCTGCTGCTGCTGGTCGAAAACGACTTCTAATATCCCTCCTCTTGTATTTCTGTTGAGGTTGTGTATGTACATTTGTGTTGGGAAGGGGTTTAAGGAGGGGATGGTGTTGCTATGTGGTAGTGTAGTCGTTTCCCAACCCAGAGGTTGTGGGTTTGATTCTCCCCTTGATGAACTCGCATAAGTATCCTCGAGCAACATACTGTACCCCACGTTGCTCCTGGTGCTGCTTCACCAGTAGGTAGGTGAGGATACAGTGTAAAGGGCTTTGAGGGAGTTAAAGGTGGAAAGGCGCTATACAAGTGTAACACCATTTACCATTAAGTCATCAGCCAATCAAATGTGTGCTTGAGGGGGGAAAAAACATTTAACAAGAAAAAGAGGTAAATGTAAGTCTGAACATTACGAGAACAATTCACTTAATAATGATGGGGTCTATTCTAATTCTATCCATACAAGATATGGAAAGACAATCTAAATGACCTATATATAAATGAAGTCATTATATAATTAAAATAAGGTTGCTTAAAAGTTGGTGGGGACAATTTGAGCATCCTGAAAAGTTAGTAGTATTTTGTACCTACCGTCCCTGTGCAAACCTATGCCCTTGCTTGTCTGTCCATGTGCCCTGAAATGGACTGCCAGTGGCAAACAGTCCATGCAGGGTGTCCTCAGTCATTTAGGATAGGCTCCTGTTCACCCATGACCCTCGTGAGAACAAGCCCTGTAAAAATTGACACATTTTACAAGGGAGATTTTCCATACTCATAAATCTGAACATGACTAGTGGCAAAGAGTCTGAATGCTCTCATATGAAACCGCCAAATGAACACAGACATGAACCATTATGTACTTAAAGTACTGAACATAAAGAATGTGTTGATCGTTATTCGACACGGTATATAGGAGAATAAAAACAACCAGTGGTTGCATGTGAATGCAAATAATGAGCATGAAGTGACCCAAAACCACCACCATTTAGTATTTATAATGTGAAAGACCCCCTCGGTTGTGTCTAAGTCTTTATCCATTCCTCATTCTTTCCATTTGTAGGTTAAAAACACTACCACGAGTGGTTTCCTTGCCCGAGTTCCCATCGTTCCTACTCTGCACACTCTCTTCCCGTCACTTAAAAAGCACTGACTTAGCAGATTTACTGTTTTTGTCATTTAGTTAGAAGATTCAACTGTACCTCTTGTTTTAAAGTCCAGTATTGTCTTTTAAAGTTTGTAAAGAACAGCCTCCAATGGGTGTTGCAATTTGTGTCATTTCCTATTTCTTGTTAAAGAAACATTACGTTATGAATTTCCCCCCATAATATCAACCTATTCTCCGTAATGATATCTAATTTTACACACCCAGTTCTTGTCTTGCCAAAATTTTAGCGAGAGGTCATAACTCATACACGTGGACTATGTATTGCTGGGCTAATGAATTGACTCGTCGGAGCTTTGCACCATGGTGAGTGCTAAAGCCATAGAGTATAATAGGGGGAAATCAAGCACCCTTTAAGAAGTAAAAGCATTTTCAGTCATGGAGGCAGTTTTTGTGTATGTAACGAGGTGTGCCAAGCCTTCGAAACGTGGGTCGGGTAATAAGGTTCGCTTCATTTAGGGGAGGTTCTGAAAACGATGACGTCCGAAGCTTCGCTACCCAGCTGTACCATGTGATTGCTTCAGGGAGTGCTTTACATTTTGCAGCACAGTTTGACAGCTTGCTAAAGTACATAAATACATCGGGCTACATTCAACGGTGTTTGAAGAAGAGTTGCGATGAGGTGAGAGTTTGGATAGATTCGAGCGTGAAAGGTGTAGGAGTGAGGAGAGAAGGAGTAGTTCAGTAGTTAATAGGATGGAGCCAGCAAGAAAGAGGATTTCCTCTGTGTGGGAAAACTTGTTTTTGAATAAAACTGAACGAGAATCCCCACCATCCTGTAGCTACACTAATGTCCAATTTACACAGCATAATTTGTGCCGTTTTTCAAGTTACACAAGCATGTTTATGTTCCCCCTATGTTACCCTCATGCCATTTTCAGAAAAAATCATTGCACAACCTGCCATATTATGATAATACTATTTGGGTAATCATTTTTACACATCCACCACAATAAAAAAAATTGTCGGTTTATTTCATGAGTGATGTACTGCATTGGCCACTCCTCCTACTGGATCCAAAAGTTCATACATTTTAATGTATAATTTGTTTTACGTTGATTTTTAGAGGGCTGCTTGGCACTGCTGACCTACAGGAGACATCGCCATATCATATATTTTTATTTCTATGAGGTGCTGTTTATGTGTGCGGTTTTTGGTTCGTATGTAAAGGTCCTTTTTGTTTTTTTCTTTTTGATTCTGGGGGTACAGTCCTCTTATATATTATGGTCACACAGGTTAAGAATTTGATCCCATTGCTGAAGATGTACACTGTAAAAGTATTGGCACCCTTTGAAAAATCATGTGATGCTTCACTAATTTGTGTAATTAACAGCATCCGTTACTTACTTGTGGCACATAACAGGTGATGGCAATAACTAAATCACACTTGCAGCCAGTTAAAATGGATTAAAGTTGGCTCAACCTCTGTCTTGTGTCCTTGTGTGTACCACATTGAGCATGGAGAAAAGAAAGAAGACCAAATAACTAAAGATGTTCCGATCGATCAGGTCCGATCACGTCATTTTCAAAGTATCGGAATCGGCAAAAAAATATCGGACATGCCTTTTTTTAATATGTATATATATTTCATTTAAATCGTTTTCTAATTGTATTTAACGTTACAGACAAAATGTCTTACACTCATCCAGAGTAGTTTTGGCTTAAAGTAGGGCTATCAAATTTATTGCGTTAACGGCGGTAATTAATTTTTTTTAATGAATCACGTTAAATAATTAACGCATGCACTGCACGACCCACTCACGCATTGTCGCGTTCAATCTATAAAGACGCTGTTTTACCTATTGATAGCGCTAAAAGGCAGCGTATAATGAGTAGAGAGAATTTTGACAGCCTTTGGAGGCATTTTTTATGTGGCTAAAGCCTTACAATACCTCTCTCAGCAATTAAAAATAACGTGGAAGGCAATGTGGGGAAGAAAGGTAGTAGTTGATCATTTTCTTAACCCACTATTGTTCTTTCCCAATGCAGAGAAGATATATCAATTGGTGCCCCTACGCACAGTCATGGTTGCACTTCCAATCATGCATTTGGGCAGAAGTTAAATGGCTGTAGTATCATTTACTGAAAGCTCAACAAATACACTAGATGGCAATATTTAGTCACAATATACAGTCACATTTATCCTTTAAGAATTACAAGTCTTTCTATCCGTGGATCTCTCGCACAGAAAGAATGTTAATAATGTAAATGCCATCTTGAGGATTTATTGTCATAATAAACAAATACAGTACTTATGTACTGTATGTTGAATGTATATATTTGTCCGAGTTTTATTCTTTTTTTTTTCTTAATGCATTGCCAAAATATATATGATCGGGAAAAATTATCGGGAATGATTGGAATTGAATCGGGAGCAAAAAAAAAAAAAGCAATCGAGCAAAGGAAATATCGGGATCGGCAGATACTCAAACTAAAACGATCGGGATCGGATCAGGAGCAAAAAAACATGATCGGAACAACCCTACAAATAACTGTCTGAGGACTTGAGAAGCAAAATTGTGAGGAAGCATGGGCAATCAATGCTACAAGTCCATCTCCTAAGACCTGATTGATCCTGTGTCTACCGTGCGCAGTGTCATCAATAAGTGTAAAGCCCATGGCACTGTGGCTACCCTACCTAGATGTGGACGGAAAAGAAAAATTGACGAGAGATTTCGACAAAAAATTGTGCGGATGATGGATAAAGAACCTCGACTAACATCCAAATAAGTTCAAGCTGTTCTGCAGTCCAAGGGTACAACAGTGTCAACTTGTGATATCCGTACTATAAATGAAAAGGGACTCTATGGTAGGATACCCAGGAAGACCCCACTTCTGACCCTTAGACATAAAAAAGCTAGGCTGGAGTTTGCCAAAAGTTACCTGAGAAAGCCAAAAAAGTTTTGGAAGAATGTTTTCTGGTCAGATGAGACAAAAGTAAGGCTTATTGGGAAAAAGCATCAAAATAGGGTTAACAGGAAAAACACGAGGCCTTCAAAGAAAAGAACACGTTCCCCACAGTCAAACATGGCAGAGGTTCCCTGTTGTTTTGGGGTTGCTTTGCTTTATCTGGCACTGGACTGCTTGACTGTGTGCATGGCATTATGAAGTCTGAAGACTACCAACAAATTTTGCAGCAAAATGTAGGTCTCAGTGTAGGAATGCTAGTTCTCCCTCAGAGGTCATGGGTCTTCCACCATGAAAATGACCCAAAACACATCTCAAAAAGCACTAGAAAATGGTTTGAGAGAACACACTGGAGACCTCTAAAGTGGCCAGCAATGAGTCCAGATCTGAACCCCATAGAACACCTGTGGAGAGATCTGAAAATGTCAGTTTGGAGAAGGCACCCTTCAAATCTCAGAGACCTGGAGCAGTTTGCCGAAGAAGAATGGTCTAAAATTCCAGCAGAGCATTGCAAGAAACTCATTGATGGATACCGGAAGTGGTTGTTCGCAGTTATTTTGTCTAAAGGTTGCGCTGCCAAGTACCAGGCTGAGAGTGCTATTTTTGGCGATTTGTGTAAAAGTAAAAAAAAAAAATTCTCATCCTCTTTTGTGTTTTTTTCGTTGCAAGCAAAATAAATGAAGATATTACTACCAAAGCATTTGTAATTGCAATCGTTTTCTGGGAGAAATTGAGCATTATCTGGAAGAATTGCTGCTTTTGGCCAGCAGTGTATGCTAAATTTAACTTCCGTGACTGGAAAACAATGAAAAGAATGTTGAAGAAAAATATATACAGTATAAATATTGTACATATGTGATGATCTATGTACATCTAGGATTTGGTCAGATAATACTTTGCAAAATAATTCCTTCCCAACAGACACACACACAAAAATCAACGAATCACTCATGTGGTTGGGAGACAACTGACTATGATTATACACTTAGCAAGTAGGTGGTACCGTGGACACATGAAGCTCCGGGAAATGAACCCTTTCTCGAACCAATTTGCTCAAGTAGTTCAATGCCTCATGAGGCGTCATCTCACCATCACAAGTATGAAGTGCTATCACTAATCACCAGTGTTGGGAATAACGCCGATAAAAATATCGCCGTTACATAACGGCGTTATTTTTTCAGTAAAGGGGTAATCTAACTAATTATTTTTTCCGCGGTTACAACACCGTTACCGTTACTGACGGTCAAAAGCGGTGCGTTACTTACTCTGAATAAACTGAAGAAACTACCAGCCGTAGCAACTCTACTCTGCTCTCTTTATTTGTCATCCAAGACTTGGGGTGCGTTCAGGTTCGAGAATAGCGCACGTACTTCTTATGACTCCAGGATGTTTGTGCCTTCTCATTCAATTAGACAATGCTTTCCAAAGCTTGCTATCATTTCTGTGGTTGCTACACCTGAATGCTAGCCTCGTTCCCATCGCCCACTGTCAGCCAGCAAGAATGCTGCTTCCATCTTGAGGACGGCAGACGCTTTGAGGGTGACGTGAGGAGTAGGGAAACGAGGCTACCTGAATTCAACCCCTGGATAGATGCGATGGAAGTGATTGTGATTGTCTGAGGGTTAGAGTCATGAGTCATGGTAAGCCAATCAGAGCCGGTGTTTTCACACACAAACCGGAACGGCGCGTGTTGCAAACACACACACGCAAAACAGATGCAGAGGGATATGTTGGCAGAGCATTCAGAGGAAAATTTGTCCTTTACGAGGTTGAGATATGAACACTGTTTCAAGTTGGTCGAAATTAAAGAAAAGAATGTGCATGTAAAGTGTAATTTATGTCCCGGGGCAAAGCTTTTGTCAACATCTGTGGTAAGCAATTCAAATCTGTTCATTTTTGTTGCACTTCAAGTGTACGATAAATCTGTTGCTAGTGAGGTGCAATAAATATTACAAGGTTCTATAACACAACTACCTGTCTGTTCTTCTCTATTCAACTGACTCGAATACTGCTCAGAAAATTTCAAATTCTTTGACATACAACAACTTCTTTTTAAAGTAACGGAAATAGTTTCCCTGGTATCTAGTTACTTTTACTATAGAGTAATTCAGTTACTAACTCAGTTACTTTTTGGAAAAAGTAACGTAACGTGCCCAACACTGCTAATCACTAAAAAGTCAATGCAGCTCAGTTGCAGTTTATGCTTGAATAAGACTACTGTAAGCTTTTATCTCCCATATTGGCTCACTGTACTATTGTGAACATTTTTTTTGCTTTATTTGGTTGTTTAATTTCACACTTCATAGGTGGGCAAGCATGCTTGACCCCAAACATTTGTATACAAGAAATTAAAAAGTAATTTTGATGAATTGAAAATTTTCTACAATAATGTCAAATTTATAAAAACACCGTATTCAGGGTTTGCGACAGATCAGAATACTTGTTATATATCGACTATTTTTATGTACACAACTTTGTACATATAATTTCTGGTTGCTTTTCATACAAAAGTCCCAAGTGTGAAATGGCAAGTTGAAATCTCACATAAATACAAATAGAGAATGCAACACACGCTCAACAAAGGCTAAACGGTTTCCCCCAAGCAAAAAGTAGCAGCTGCTTCAAGCATCACATTGCAAAGGAGAAATATATCAAATATCCTTTAACTTCCCCGAAACATGGTGCCTCATGGATGCAAACACGCAGAACAAAGCGCACAGTGTGGGGATTCTACAGTATCTGCTAACTCTGCTGCCCCTTCCTGACCTCCTTCTCTTCTTTTTTCTCTGTCTGAAATATGGGCCTTTTCTCTCTTTCCGCTCTTACGCAACCACTTCATAAATAGAAAATGGTTGTGTCACTCAATTACTGTATTTATGCTGGAAAAGGCCTCCATGCTCAGGCCAAGGGTTACGCAAGAGCCCACGCATGATTTTCTCCTCATCCCATTACTTTTTTCTCTCTTAATGGTGACTCATTCATTTCTGCTGCACAGGTGGTCTTTTTCTTGTTTTTATTTTTTGTTTGGCAACTCTGCATTTTGCGGAGGTTTGGGCAAATGTGTGATGTGTGGTCATTTAAAGAGAAAGACAACACCTCTGTGATGAGTATCCCAGAAGAAAGAATTTTGTTTAATATATTGACAAATACACAGAAATCCACTGTTCAGATTTTTGATAAAGTAGAAAATGGAGATGGGGACATCTGGCATTTGGGTATACATTTATCAATACTAGTATATTATACAGTGATACCTCAGCTCACGAACATAATTGGTTCCCAGAAAGTGTGCGTGAGGCGAAAAGTTCGTCTTCCGAACATTTATTTCCCATAAGAAACCATTAAAATGAGAATAATCCGTTCCCAGGTCCCCATAAAACATAATTTTCTACTAAATAAGCCTTAAAACTACACAAAAATATACCTTATTTTATGTATAATAAGTGTGCTATTGTATTATAATTAAAGAAATAAACTGTACTGTATAATAAAGTTGTTTTATTTACCTTTGCGATGGTATGGGAGTGGGAGGAGTGGGAGGAGGAGGGAGGGAGTTACTGTTTGGAAGGAGAGTGTTACCGGCAAAGTGCGCAGTTAGCGTAGACTCCACTGCTGTGCCCCCCGCATGCTTTTGGTTGTTAATAAAAGTGCCCACAAAAAGCCATCCGACACCTCTGGGTGTTTGTATGCAAGCCGCCATCGGGCGCACCGAAGACAACCGACGACAACGAGCCAACGTGACTCGCCGGTCCACTTCTCACGACGGTGGGAAGCTGAAAGCACCGCCAATTACCAGTCGAGGGCGAATTGGTAACACGAGTCACCTTCCATAAGGACTGTATGTAACTCTTTTTCGGTCCCATAATAGCAAAAGTACACTCAATATGGTCCAAAATGTCTATCAAACACAAACCACGTCCGCACTCAACGAAAGGGAGGGGACGAACTGGGACGCCGTGAGCGTGCGTCAGCTTCTCGTGGCGCTGTCCGACCGCGTGGCTTGGTTCGTCCGCCGAAAACTAGTTCGCCAGCAGAGACTATATGCTCGCGAATTTAATGTTCTTGAGGCGAAAAGTTCGTGAGCTTAAGCGTTCGTGAGCCGAGGTATCACTGTATAGCCAATCAAATGTGAGTAGCCCAAATTCCCCACCCTCTCTCGTGATGCATTAAAACCTGTTATCACAAACACCTGTGCTGAAGTCTATCAGTGTGCATGGGTATAACTCAAGTCACAATGCAGTGTCAGTTTTTGTATTTCAACATAATTTTGTCCATTATCAGAGCTTTAGGAAATTGGACATTAGCATATTTAAAGCAATAGGCATGTGAAAGACTGTTGCACGAAGTACAGGTAGTCCACGGGTTACGATGTGCCCGACTTACGTGATTTCGACTTTACGATGCCGGAGTCTCGTTTTCCTTTTTTATTTTTATTATTTTTATTTTTTTTTTAAATAATGTTGACTTTTGTTATTTGATGCATGCTTTCATCTTGGCGCAGGAAGCGTATAGCAGGTAGTACCAGGGGCGGACTGGTAATCTGTGGGTTCTGGAGGATCACAGAACGGCCGGTGCCCTGGACGGCCGGCGGCCGCCATTCATTATACATCGCTGTTTTTATCCCCCCTATCCCCTGATTAACTACAGTTCGCATCCAATCCGACAGGTGGCAGCAATGCGCCTGGCACTGCCAATCTGATAGAAGAACGAAGAAAGCACAGAGTAGCCTTCATTGGATCCTTGTGGAAGCAAAATAGCAACGAGCGTCAATATGGATGGTGGTGGCAAAAAAACGAAAAGAGAAGGGTGGCGCTGAGAAGGTTAGGGAGAAAAAATTAAAGAAACTGGAGAGCGAAGCATTAAAATGTCATAAGTTGACAAATATTTTCGCAAGCTGCAACGGCCACGTCGGGTAACAAGTCAACAGCCCAGCCCCCGGCGATGGTGAGTGTGGGAGCGGCAGCCGCTCTGACGTGCAACCGGTGCAGGGAGAGAGAAAAGAAGAGGGAGGGGGGTAACGATATGGAACTTCCCCAGACAAACGCAGGGAAAGTATGAAGAGGGTTACTTTCTCGGTATACTAGCAGTTGTTATCCACCAGGTAGCTACATTTTAAATTAAATAAATGACAATTAAAGGGTTAGTGCCAGCTAGCCCACGTACCCGTTTGCAATCGTGTCAAGTTACAGTATGCTAGTCCTACTATCATTCTCCTAAGAAAAATATTTTAGCTGTAAAACAACGTATGCACACGCAGCAGCAATATTAATTCAGAAGAAATATAACAAAATATTAATAAAATGAATGGTTTTACTTTAAAGTTTAGGTAGTTAAATTGATGTTATATATATTATTAATCATTTATATATAGTTTTGTTTTAAGGTTAATACTTTCCAATGAAGGTCATGTATACTGGATTTGTCTTGAAATGTTTATTGTATTTTCATTGAAATTTATTATTTGTATGGCAAGATTAATTATGGCAGGGGTCTCTAAACCGGTCCTCAAGGGACGCTGTGGGGCCTGGTTTTTGTATCAACCGATCGAGTACCGACAGTTTAACCAAAGAAGTTTCTGCTAAAACAAGCAGCACCTGACTGCAATCAAAAGATTACACTTGTAAGACACCAGATTGGTGGATAGGTGTTGTCTTGTTTTGTTGGAATGAAATCCCTCGCCCGCTGCGGCCCGATGTGTAATAGGCAAGGCAAATTTATTTATATAGCACAATTCAACACAAGGCAATTCAAAGTGCTTTACATCACATGAAGATCATAAAAAAAAAAAATAGTTTGGAGACCACTGAATTATGGCATAAACAATGAAGTCATTTTATAGACAGAGATATATAGAGATATATTATAATCAATTGGATACATAAAACTTGCTTTGAAAAATAAATTCTTTCATTTGTTTATTCAGGTTGATCATAGAGCTAGTACAGAAAATGAATCCAACTCCAGTTCAGCCTTGCAGTACTTTGAGCGCCCCAAGTCAGACAGTCACAGTCTAGACACATTTTCTTCATTTTCTCTCAAAGTGTACGAAATTGATGCATTTTACAATAAAATGTGAAAAAAAAAAAAAACCCGGGGAGGCATGCCCCCGGACCCCCCTAGGGGGTCTGTGTTTCCTTTCGTATAGCAATTCTTGTGGGCTGGGCTGAGTCAAAGTCCAGGGCTGCTTTTTAGTCCCAGTCCGCCCCTGGGTAGTACTAATGGCACACGAGTAAGAGAGCATATACAAACGAAGAAAAGCGCACAGGCATGCGCACACACGAGGAAGAGCGCATCTTTCCCACGAAGAAGTCGCGTAGCTGAGTGAGAGCAAGCGGGGAAAACCTGCAAGGCTGCGCGCACATTTGTTGCTGGTGAAGCATTCACACAGCCAACACCTGTATATAACACTTTTTGTACTATTGTGCGTTTTCAATTGTGGTCGAATACTTGGGGCGAGTTCATGTGGTTGTTTTTGATGATGTGCAGACGCTAACTAATAGATGCTAATCGTTTGTGTGGATTGTTATTCCTCTATCAGCATCTAGTTATAAACGCAGATTTGAATTGCTGTTATTGAAGATGAAACAGATTTAATTTCATTTTTATTTGGTTACATTCTGCAGGTGTTGATGTCATGAGCAGCTGACTAAAGTTAGCAAACCACACGGACGTCTGACATCGTCATTTCCTAGCGTAGCTCTATAGCTAGGATTTAGCTCCAACATCTTGGCGACAACAGTACAATGACGTATAATACATGTTTTTGGATAGTTATTTTGAGATTTAGGGGGTATTTAATAGGTACTTAAGGGGTTATGTCCAACTTACGCGGAAATCCGGGTTACGTTGCCAGCGTTGGAACGGAACTCGTTCCGTTTGTAACCCGGGGACTACCTTCATTTAAGTACAGTATTGGCCCGAATATAAGACGGTGTTTTTTGCATTGAAATAAGACTGAAAAAGTGGGGGTCGTCTTATATTCACAGTCTAGGCGTTATACCCATTCACGACGCTAGATGGCGCCAGATATCATTGAAGCGATGTTCTGTCATGATAGATCTCAGCTACTCTCAAGTTTAACCAGTTTGCATTATTTTATTGCAATGTTTTTCCTTATTCAGATTTGTTTCAAGACTACAGTTACAGTTAGACTTCACTTTGATGCAGTTATTGCGATTTTGTTGTTTTATCACAATAGATTGGTTTATTTACATTCATTTACGAATGTGATTGCACTTTAGTTTACATATTTAAATGTTCAGATATTAAGATTTGAATGAGGCAAAATAACATTTTTCCTTTTTTTCATAACTTTTTCTCTCAAATATATTGTCATAATCATTTGTTTCAGATGTACTGTAATTATTTTCTGTATAAAAATTAATTTGGTGTTCAAAAAGTCTTTTTTCAAACGAGTCTTGAAAAAGAGGGGGTCGTCTTATAATCAGGGCCGTCTTATATTCGGGCCAATACGGTATATGTAAATTGAGAAAATTATTTTTTTCAAACACAAAAAAAAAAAGACACCGCTTACCAGCACAGCCATTGTGTGACGAACATGACATCAGTCAGGCCAGGCGCATGCAGTACATAAACACGAATATACTCAAAACGTGTAAAAAGTAGCTAAGTAAATAGGGACGCACATTGCATAGTTTCTGTAGATGCTCATTTAGTCGCTGTCTTTGTCTGTTCTCTGTCTGAGACCCAGACGAAGCCTGTTTTACTTCCTGGGTTGAGTGACGAGAAGTCAGGACAATCTGAGATATTTCCATTTGGTTGGCTAAAACAATACAGTGGCAGCTCTACTTACAAAATTATTTGGTTCTGGAAATAGTTTCGTAAACTGAAAATTCCATAAGTTCCATGTAAATGCCCTAATCCTCTCCAAGCGCCCCAAAATTCAGACATAAATCTTATATAAAGCATAAAAATGCATCAAAACAAGAAACAAATCCATGTTACAATTAGATTATTGCACAATAAACACAAAATGAGAGTTGCACATAATGTAAAAACAAAGAAAGAATAAAAGTAAACACACTCACGTAAAGCTGTCGGAACACCTTATGGACTGAGGGCCAAACGAAGGGGACGGTGGGATACACACTTACACATACATTACAGGTCCCTCCCTCTTAGCCAACTGGATGCCAGGAAAATTCTAGGCAACAGGCAATGGCAGAGCAGCTATAAGTATGTTACGTTCAGTAAATTCTGGGAGCTACAAGTAGCAGTCCATACTGGATTTTTGCCTTTTGGGTACTGATATTTCTTTCGTAACAAGAGGCAAAATTTTTCCCATTGAATTATGTCGTAACCTAAAAATTCTGTATGTAGAGATGTTCGTATGTAGAGGAACCGAGGGCATAGGTTTGGTCTCAACATTGGTAGGGATGATATAACATATCAAGATTTCCAAGGACTGATCTACATCTGAGGCATACTAGACTTCCCCAAGACTCGAACCAAAGTACTCTCATGAAATTCTGATGTGTGATTTCATTTCACAGATTTTTTTCTTGTGTCAGTTAATGTTCATGTTAAATAAAGGGACTTGGACCTTGGACTACGTTGCATTACCGTAATGCACATTATGCAAACAATGATCCAAATGAGGGACGGCTAGCTTGACTTCGTTATTCCTTGTGGAGGCTGTCCTGACCGCAGAAGCTTTGCAGGTTAGCAGGATCACACAGTTTAATGTTATGCTAACTCTGATGCAGGTTGGACGTTCAGTAGCAAAATAAGTGGTGTTTCCCCCACCTCCACAACATTGACGTCTTTTTACAGTACTTGCAGAAGCTGCTGCTGGCCAAAAAAAACTTCTAATATTCCTCCCCTTCGAAGGGGGCAGAGGAGGCGGCATGTCGTCGACATGAATCTCTCGGGGCTGTGTGTGTTTGGGTGGTGGGGGGCGGCGGGGGCAAGCAACCAGCCAACCAAACGTGTGTTTTTTGGGGGGGGGATTGGCACATTCAGCAAGTAAAAAGGGATAAATGTAAGTCTGCACATAATGAAAATAATTAGCCTAATAATGGTAGGGTAAATTCTATCCTTACAACATATGGGAAGACAATCTAAATTACATATGCTAGTATGACTGAACTCATTATAAAATGCAAACAAGGTTGCTTAAAAGTTGGTGGCGACAATTTGAGCATCCTGAAAAGATGTTAGTGTTATGTCCCTACCGTCCCTATGCAAACCTACGCCCTTGAGAAGTACCATTGTACTGGTATTTAAAAATGTTTGGCAATTGCTATTCTGCCTGCTTGCGGGAAATGTTATTTGTATTCTATTCTATTTTTTTAATCAACGTTTTTCTCCACCATTACAGATCAGAAACTATTTATCTTGATTTTCTTAAGAGTTTGAGAGGAGCCAGTTAAGTTGGCTCAGGCACGTGGTTCGGATGCCTCCCGGACGCCTCCCTGGAGAGGTTTTCTGGGTAAGTCCCACCGGCAGGAGGCCCCAGTGACTAGCCAGGACACACTGGAGAGACTATGTCTCTTGGCTGGCCTAGGAACGCCTTGGGATCCCACCAGAGGAACTGGTTGAAGTGACCGGGGAGAGGAAAGTCTGGGTTTCCCTGCTAAAGCTCCTGCGGCCATGACCCGACTCCGGATTAAGCGGTAGATGATGGATGGATGAATGTTCTTAATCTGCAATGGAGCCTACAGTGCTTAAAGGGCTAATATAGAAATAATGATCCATCCATTCATTTTCTAAGCCTGTTCAGGCTACATAAAGCTGACATCAGGTGGTCATTATTTAATCATAGGGCAGTGGGCACACATTGAGACAGACTACCTGTCACACCAACATTCACACCGTTTCGGAATTGGACTTCTGCTTGCATTGTCAGGTGAGTGAACTGGGGAACCATTCGGGGGTTTTTTTTCATTTTTTTTTTCATAAAGTCACTCAATTTTCACATAGTTGATAGCTATAAATCCCAAACTCAAGGGCCTGCCTGCGTGTCTGAGCCAATCATTTCCTGAAATCAACCCCCACTCATGGCAACCCATATGTACCTAGTACTTTATCGGAAGCATTTCAAAAGGTTTTTGTGCTGATTACATTTACGATGTGCGACTACACAATGAACCACCATCTGGCCAAGGAAAGTTCCAAGTGAAGGGCATGTGAATGTACAGTAGAGCTCATAGCAAAGTACGAAAATGGCATGTAAGCCTTCTAAAAAAATTGTTTTTTAAACCTTCTACTCCCATTCGTTTTCAATAAAGGTAAAAATGCATTTAACTTCAATTGTCATTTATATTAATTATGGTGCCTTAAGGTTGCTTATAGGTAACCTGACTTTTGGGTTTTTCAATATAGGTTGAATGGTGTGTATCAAATTTCATCTCTGTTTTGTTCATTGGAGCTCTACAGGAGGTAAGTCCCTCAAGCGGAGGTCCTCGAATGACCCCTCTTCAAAGGTGAGGAAGGAAGGATGGGAAGTGTTAAGAGGAAAGGAAGCAATGCATTATTTTTCCAAGAGGGCGTTGGACAGTGGGATGTACCACACAGCCAGGTCCACTTTGAATTCCAAGCACTTTAACAAGCAGTTTTATCCTTCCAGCTGTGCATTGTTTTTGTTGGTTTAGCTGCTGCATTAAAATAGTTCTTGGTGCGTCATCCACTTGGTTAATCTTTAGCCTGGTGCTTCCGGTGTTGACTACCTGTTATTATTGTGTTTTTGACACTGTGCACTCCAGTGCACCAGAATATTTTAACTGATAATCGATTTTAAACTATATTCAGGTTTGATAGTTGTGTCATGTGGTAATGTTTCAGCTATTAATGTTTCGTCATATTTCATGTATTAATGTTTCAGCGATTAATGTTTAATCATATTGCATGTATTAATGTTGCAGCTATTAATGTTTCAGCATATTGCATCACACGCATGCATCACAAAGCTTTCGTCACATGTACTGTGTACTCTTTAGTATGTCACAAAGAACAACTGAGAACACTATATAAGCCTCGAACAGACAACATTCAGTGTCAGGTCGTCAGCAATTCAGCATATGTCAGCATGCCGCTTGACCTGATTGTTTCCTTTGCCTGTCAAAATCAATTAAATCCTGTGTCTGCAATACGCAACTGGTTCCTTCGTCTCGTACATGACAAGTTGCTTTTAATTATGCATTGGGTGCATCTAAAACTAACTCAGTTTTTCCTCTATCAAGTTGTTTTTTTTCTTTAAAAATATAGAAAAGAATGTGCTTAACATGTGCACTTGTTTTGTAAAAGGTTTTTGACAACTGACATTCAATTGCATATGACAAAATCAGGTACAACTGAAGTATTTATTTCACTCTATTATGTTTTTACTAAGGATATGGACAAAGAATATTACTCAATTGTGTGCATGTGTAACAACACAGTGAATAGGTAAACTGAAAAGAAAAAAACTTGATAGAGAAAAACTGAAATTGCATTTGAGATTATGCACTCAAAAACGTGATAATAACAACATTCAGACCTAAAAAAAAAAAACGTTTTTTTTTACTACTTAAAATTGTTGAGTATAAAAAGTCAAAATAGTCCAACATGTAATCATTCATTATCCATACTGCATTATCTCCTGAGGGTCACAGATAGAGCTGGGAATCTTTGGGCACCTAACAATTCGATTACGATTCAGAGGCTCCGATTCGATTATAAAATGATTATTGATGCACATCCCTCCTTTTTTTTTTTTTTTTATTTTTTTTTTTTAATGTTTTGTACATTAATTCCAAAATTGTTCAAAAATCCTCTCAGGCTAAACCAAACTACTATTTCAGTATCAAGTTAACATATAACAGTAAACAAACATACAAAAATAACAGTAAATAAAAAAATCCAGTCCCCATTCTGTATCAGCAGCTTTAAACTACATTCAATTAATTTAATGTTGTGAATCAACTGTTCCAGTTGTTAAAATTGCTCCCGTTATTCCATAATTTCCCTTCTGTCTACTTTTGTCAAAGTTTTAAAACTATTTCATCATTTAAAGAGAGATTCAAGACAAGATTCTGCCGATTTATGAGTATTTTAGATAAAAAGTTAATTAAGTTCGCTACAACAGAGCCTTCTAGAGAGGTCTACTACTTAAGATGGCGGCTGTTTGCTCACGCCGGAAAGTCTGTCATTTCGCATCTCGGTTCAATAATACATGTTCTAACACCGACGTCGTCTGTCATTTTGCATCTAGTTCTACATATATATGATATCTACTGTAGCCGTATGTTTGTAGCAACTAGCAACTGGGCGTTGTTTGTAGCGGCTGTCGGCCGCAGTCAGGTATGATTGTTTTTTTATCTAGCGGCATGAGTTGAACATATTTACTCTCGGTCCGTTCCTCATTGCGTCCCAAAGACCGCGCTGACTGTGTTTTACTTCCGCTTTACCTGGTGTAATTCAATAATCGGAATTTGGATATTTGTGAATCGTTCTCGAATCTTCCACGGCCGAATCGCGAATAATCTAAGAATCGGAAATTTCGCACGCCTCTAGTCACAGGGGTGCTGGAGCCTATCCCAGCATACTATGGGCAGGAGGCAGGGCACACCCTGAACTGGTCGCCAGCCAATTGCAGTGTCCAGGGCAGCACCGATCCACAATTTTTTTCACTTCCAATCCGATCCCAACACCTGAATCCAGATATCTGTCGATACTGATTCTGTTAGGGTCTGCAAATGTGGAAACAAGGTTGGAACTCAAAGCAGACTGTTTTATTAAATACAACTGCCCCTCTGGTCCCCCCTTAAACTCCGTGTATGTCTGTGACTAAAACTTGACTGGGACCCAATACAATACTGAATGAGAACGACCCTGTCTTTAACAATGACTCTCCTAAAACTGTAAATCCCTCCCAAATAAAGGAAAGAACCTCATATATCCAAATATTAATACGCATCTGTTTAATCTGATAGCACATAATATGTATAGGCACACATATCAAAAGAACTAAAACATTAGTCTGCTGCTACTTTCAACACCTTTTAAAAGATGTTTAATTTATTTTAATAGCTCAAACATAATGATAACTACCCTTCTGCTTCAGAATCATTTTTACAAATGGGTTCCTTTGCTTCATGAGAAAGCGGAAAATGGAAATGAAAAGCAATTGTTTTTAGTGTGTTGTCTTTGCAGCCTTTAAGGACAAGACGTTAATCCTCCCAGTGTGGGAGCCGCACTCATTAAAACACACTAGCGTGCTCGTCATCACACCGGCTGAACTGTGACCCATTTTGGGTGTGACCTCTCCGTTTAAGAAAGCAGGCGGCACACTCTATTATTCAACATCATGGGAACTCAAACTGGAAAGGAGGGGTGGAAGAAAAGCTCTCCTCTCATGCGCGAGCCAAGTGGAATGTGAAGAAGAAAAGTGTTCTTTCAGAGCTTTTAATGGGACAGACTCCTTCAAGCTGAAACTTAACAGCATGTGTAGTTGTAGGTCAGGCGTTGGAGGGTTTCCTGTGCCACTTTTTCTTTATAAACCACTGGCTCGTGGTTTATATTTTTCTTCAATTTATACAGTATTCAGTTTGTTCCTTGCCGTGTTTCTAGTTGTTGTGTGCTAATTAGGTTTTCCCTTTCACCTAACACTTGTCAGCATTTCCCTTGTGTTAACCAGCCATCTTCCCATCAGCCATTTATGTCTGTCCGTCCAAGTGTATCTCATTGTCTCGACAATTTGGTTGTATTTAGTTCGCTGCTTTCCTTCAGTTTTTGTCAGTTCATTGTCTCTATCATGTTACTTTGTTCCCATAGGTCATTTCACTTGGTTTTTTGGTGTTGCAGAGCCATGGTGTGTGGTGGTGGGCGGTGACTTCCGTTTCACACGACACAGCAAGGAACAAACAAAAACAGACCCTGACAAATGTTGTTATTAACACTTTCAGGGAGGACTTACTCAAATATTTGCAAAGTTGTACTTTATTAGCAAATAAGCTATAAGAGTATTTGACGCTTTCATTTAGTTATTGAACAGATGAGAAACACGTCTTAGTATAACAAGTACTATGATTAATACATTTTTAATTGAATATTTGTCTGTTAGACTCTTCATAGATTTGCATGTATACTTAATGTTGTGGCCAGTGCAGAGCATTATTAATTACAACGCCAAGCGAAGGCGTCCTGAGAGTGTTTATTTATACTCATTTCTTTGGCAGAAAGGCAAGGTTTTTGGAGGCTCTCCCAGTTACCAATGGGTGGGACTGGTCTACAACAGGCCAATACCAGATTTTGCTGCTCGATACAAGTAACACTCACTACTCTGAGAAAAGCCAAAGAATAAGAGGTTTTAAAATATAAAACATAAGGGTAATTAGAGGGAAAAAATATGCCAAAATTATCATGCTTTTATTCATTTTAAAATAATTGAAATACACTGAATTACTGTCCATTTAATACTCTCTACACAAAAATAAATAAATAATAGTTAATAACCTACGACTTATGACTACCATACAATTTACATAAATTTATGTGTGTTTATATAATAATACAGTGGTATGAAAAAGAATCTTAACCTTTTGGAATTTCTCACATTTCTGCATAAAATCACCATCAAATGCGATCTGATCTTTGTCAAAATCACACAGATGAAAAACAGTGTCTGCTTTAACTAAAACCACCCAAACATTTATAAGTTTTCATATGTTAATGAGGATAGTATGCGAACAATGACAGAAAAGGGAAGAATAAGTAAGTCAAACACCATTATTTTGTACATCATTCAGGACTAATCTTGGCCCATTTTTCTCTACAAAACCGCTGCAGTTCAGTCAGATTCCTGGGCTGTCTGGCATGAATCGCTGTCTTTAGGTCATGCCACAGCATCTCAATGGGGTTCAAGTCTGGACTTTGACTTGTCCATGCCCTGAGGTAGCAAAACAGCCCCAAATCATGATGCTCTCTCCACCATGCTTCACGATGGGGAGGAGGTGTTGATGTTGGTGAGCTGTTCTATTTTTCCTCCACACATGACGTTGTGTGTTACTGTCAAACAACTGAACTTTGGTTTCATCAGTCCACAAAATATTTTGCCAAAACTCCCGTGGAGTGTCTAAGTGCCTTTTTGCGAACATTAAACGAGTAACAATGTGTTTTTTATACAGCAGTGGCTTCCTCCGTGGAGTCCTCCCATAAACACCATTGTTGGCCATAGTTTTAAATATAGCTGATGTGTGCAGTTGATGTGTGCACAGAGATACTGGACTGTGCCAGTAATGTGCCAATAAAACAGTGGTATGAAAAAGAATCAGAACCTTTTGGAATTCCTCACATTTCTGGATAAAATCACCATCAAATGTGATATGATCTTTGTCAAAATCACACTAATGAAAATACAGTGTCTGCTTCAACTAAAACCACCCAAACATTTATAGGTTTTCATATTTTAATGACGATAGCATGCAAATAATGACAAAAGGTGGGAAAATAAGTGAACCCTCTGCCAAAGGAGACTTAAAGAGCAATTAAAACCAAATTTTACCAAACATTTTAAGTCAGATGTGTGCCCAATCACTGATGAGTGGCTTAAAGCTGCCCTGCCTACTATAAAACACACACTGGGTAAGAAACGTCTTGATGAGAAGCATTGTCTGATGTGCATAATGGCTCGGTCAAAACAGCTGTCTGAAGGCCTGTGATCGAGGATTGTTGATTTTTATAAAGCTGGGAAAGGAGTCGCCATCCACCAAAGATAACGCCATGAGTTCGGTGCAGAATACTCAGAGAGGTAAAAAAAAAAAAAAGAACGCTAGAGTGTCTGCTAAAGACTTACAGAAATCACTGGCACAGTCCAATATCTATCTGCACACATCAACTATATGTAAAACTATGGCCAAAACTGGTGTTCATGGGAGGACTCCACAGAGCAAGCCACTGCTGTCTCAAAAAAAAAAACACGCACTGTTGCTCATTTAATGTTCGCAAAAAGGCACTTGGACACTCCACAGAGGGTTTGGCAAAATATTTTGTGCGCTGATGAAACCAAAATTGACTTGTTTGGCAGTAACACATACCGTCGTGTGGAGGAAAAATGGAACAGCTCACCAATATCAACACTTCATTCCCACCATGAAGCGTTGTGGAAAGAGCTTAATGCTTTGGAGCTGTTTTGCTACCTCAGGGCCTGGATAACTTGCAATCATTAATGGAAGAATGAATTCAAAAGTTTATCAGGATGTTTTGCGGGAAAACCTGAGGCCGTCTGACAGACAGTTGAAGCTAAAACGATGGATGCTGCAACAAGACAATGATCCAAAACACAGAAGTAAATCAACTTCAGAATGGTTTCAGAAGAACAAAATACACGTTCTGGAGTGGCCAAGTCAAAGTCCAGACTTGAACCTCATTGAGATGCTGTGGCATGACCTAAAGACAGCAATTCATGCCAGACATCCCAGGAGTCTGACTGAACTACAGCAGTTTTGTACTGTTCTAACCGATGTGCCAGACTGATCTGCAGCTACAGGAAGTGTCTGGTTGAAGTTATTGCTCCCAAAAAGGGGGTGGGGGGGCACAAAATATTAAATGTGATGGTTCCCTTACTTATTTCCCCCCTTCTTTCATTGTTTGCATACTATCCTCATTAAATATGAAAACCTATAAATGTTTGGTTGGCTTTAATTAAAGCAGACACAGTTTTTTCATCTGTGTGATTTTGACAAAGATCAGATCACATTTGATGCCACATTTATGCCGTAAAGCAGTCGGCACATTTGTATTTTTTATTTTATTTTTATTTTTTTGTGAGGCAGGGTTCCTGCCACCCTTCTCAAAGTTAATTAGTGCCAGTGAAAGCCATACAGAACCCCCTCAAAAAATATAAAAGACGTGTCATTCAACTACAGTAGTTGTCAGTCGACATATAGGCCTAACAACTGCTGTGAAAATATTTTATAAAGGTTGAAAAGTTACCTAGTGTTGCTTTAAGGTTTGGGGATGTTTGTCATTCACATTGACAAGGATTATGACATAACTATTTTGTTGGCGTAAATTAATGCTTGAAAACAATGTTCCACACCTCCGTGGGGACGCTGTATTTATGAAGGAATTTAGGTAAAACTCGCTAGATGGTATAATTCAACTGAGAAATATAACTACAATGTGCAACGCGGCGATATAATGACACCAATAATAAATGTCATGTTTGGATTTTGGAGCTCAATTATGTAATCGAGATGACACTGCCACTGTGTGGTCATATTTGGTGATACAGCTGCTTGAAGGGAGGTGGTACTGTTGACGCCCACAACCGCAGGTACTTTTTCCCCTCTCCAAAGACAGTAATCCAAATCCTGCAGACTAACAAAACGGCTGTCACTCGCCGTAAATAACACGCAAAGACATCAATGATGAATTGCACCACAAAGAAGGCAGATGCTGCCATCATTTAAAAGTAAACGGGATTTTAAGGACCCCCAGTAATAATGGGAAGATTTGTGGCTGAGCTGCTTCTGCTCCTGCTCGTTTCTACAGGACAAGTTTATGCAGGTAAGGTTTGTGTTAGAAAAGCATCATGCCTGAATGATCTTAACTAAATTTTGCACTGAGAAAAAAAAAAAAAAAAAAAAAAAAGTAAAACAATGCAATCTAATGTAGTACTTCCAGAGTTTTGAGATTAGGTATTTACCAGCTTTTCAATGATTTAAATTTAAAAAAAATAAAAAATAAATTAAAAAATTAAATCTGCCAATATATAGGCCTATGCATTTTTACAATGCATTTCTACATTTTTGCATTCCTTACTTGTTAAAAAATATATACAGTATATATTTGCATATGAATATGATGATGACTACATTTTTGAAAATGATAGTCTTTTGTCATCTATCTATATCTAAAACAAGCTTCACAGTCATTCATAAAAACTAACTGCAGCACACTGAATGCCATTGTGATCCTAATTATGCATTGAACAAATTATGAATCATTTTTATCATCTTATTGTATAATAACGCAATTTTGGATGCACAAGACGTGTGTGAATGTTGTCTGATTACTAACTAATGCAGTAATCCATATCACAGCAGCAGATTAGCCATAGATGGACAGACAGGAGCTTTATAAGCTTTATGACGACGTGCGTGGTGGCTCAGTCCGCTGACTCAATGTTTCTGTAATGCTCTCTCCCTTTTTAAATCATTATTATTATTATCATTGTGCTGACTGGCAAGGATATTGTCTTTCCTTTCTCAAAATGAGGAATGAATGGGCCCTTTTGAACATGCATTTGTTACAAGCATGACAAAATACAGATGTGACAAAATCGGACACATTGAATCTCGTGTTATTTTCGGGGGGATTTGTCAAAGAAAGATTTTTATTCTCTTTTTCTGAGCTTTAGCACACATTGACATTTAATGTCAGCCAAATTGGAAACACACTCACATGCTTACACTTCCCTGACCTGCATTCTGTCCAATGGTCATCTCTTCAAAGCTGATATATTTTAGGTCAAATCAATTTAATCCAAGACTTTATATAACATTCACTGTTACATTTACAGGCACATACTTTATGTACAAAATAATCAGTAGTAGGTTATTGCTTCTTGCAAAGCATTCCGTTTTATCGGGTTATATATTGCAGTTGTGCACTGCATTATATAGAAATGTATTTCTATTATTTTAGAAACCTCAAGAAATAATTCAGTATGATACAGTGCATTTTACACTACAAATGTATGAATAAACCTTTGTTAATAGTACTGTATGTTGTGTTCAAGTTAAACTGTCAATTTTGCTCTTAGTTTTAAACCACTTAATGAGTCCAATTGAGGCCACAACGTCTGTCTGTTAAAAGTCCAACCTGCGTCATTTGGCTGAACAAGTCTAATTAGTGTTAGAAAATATTTGGTTGGCCCACTCTAAAGTGCATTAGCTGCCATTATTGAATTTGGTTTGCAGGTGAGAAAAGTAGAGTACACACCACATTGACAGGCCAGTCAATAGGGGAATGTGTCAGCAGTGAGCTCAGGGCATTAGGACACAGATTTGTAGGCTTTTTTTTTTTTTTTTAACTTAGTGCTAAAACGACCAACATTTGTTCGCTGGCATAGTTATTATCATTGAAACTACTATATCTTACTGTAGCTTTGAAGAAAAGTTAGTAAGGCACTTTTTAATCATTCATTCTACATTTATAAATGTACAATTCTCTGGGAATCTAAATTTGTGAATACTGTATATAAAACAGTGGGCCAAATGAATCATTGAGACGAATGACCGACAAAAACATCTTAGAGCATCGGTAAAAGCACTGTATAAATGAAATGTATTATTAATATTAAAAACATGAAACCACCTATTAAATCATCTAATTTACTTTTATTCCAGTGTCATTCTACGGCAACAGCTCCATCCACCTGCAGACAGCAGAAGCCTCCTTTCAAACTTTGCTCCGTATACAGTTTAGAACTTCTAGTCAACAAGGCCTGTTATTCCTGGCAGTTGGTCCCAGAGACTTCATGTTGTTGGAGCTGACCTCTGGGTGCCTGCAGGTGAGTTACTACGTGGTTATGATTCATCCAGTATGTGTTGACATTTACTATCCTGAAGCTAAGTGAAAAGAGAGGAGTTGCACTCAGCTTGGCGTCACATTACTGGCAGGGGACTGGAAAATAGCCTCACTCAATTCTTTTGGGAACATGTTTGCTCACGAGCAACACTGGGAGGGAAAAAAATACAAGAATGTCATCCTCACAAGGATTAAGTTACAAATGATATAATGTATATACAGTATATGACTTAACTAATAGTTCCAGCATTCACATGGTATGTGAAAAACACTGCATTTTGACAAAAAAATTACAATATACTTATTGGCTGATTTTGCAGTTTTTGCAGCACTTTTGAATTAGAAAAAAGATGATCACCTATTCACAATATTTTTATACTATGACAAACAATGCAAAATCTTCATCCCTGATGCAATTTATATTTCATATTTAAAGCAACACTAGGTAACTTTCCAGTTTTGGTTGATTATAGCGACGCCGGTGGACAAAAGTGGTAGTGTTTTGCCGTAGGGAAGACTGCGTTTCCCTTGCCTGGCACGGCCAGACTGTTCTCCCTGTATTTTTCAAACACTGTTCGAATAGTCTGGGAGCCAGCCCATTAACGGCCTCTCGAGCAAGCACAAAATCAACCGTCCATTCAGATTTGTTTATTTGCATGACGTCTTCTTAACGAGCAACGTCACTCTTCCGCGTCGGAAGTCGTCTCCACAACAACACTGATGGCGAACAGGAGAGCCGAGAATATGTTCCAATTCATGGTAAAATCAGTTTTAAATGACCAAAAACACTTTGACACAAGTCATTGACAGTAGTCTGTCTCGCGCAAGCCATGTTGAATGAACTCCCCTCTACTCGTATGTTTACTTCTGCGCACAAGTCCCTCGTCGCTTTAATAACGTCACGTTCGCCCGTCGCTGATTTGTCCACTCCGCTGTCTGTTTGCTGTGGCTTGCCCCGCCCTGGAAATTTTATCCGCTGAATGGTGGCCAGATTCAGTAGCTGGAACAGCGGTGAGTCTGGTGTACCAGGCTAGCGTTTCCCATCAGGACCAGCGCTGTGTTTCCCATGAGGACCAGTACACACCCGCATAGTTTCTGAAGGCTGTGTGAAGGATGAAAAGTAATAAGATAATGAATCCAGTTGTGGCTAAACATTAGCATGTGACGGTTAGCAACTGTGTGGCATAGTGTGATAACCCTCCCGCATCTCATCTGAACTCGTCAGCGCTGACGAGTTCGGTTGGGGGTGTCGCGCCAGCTAGTGAAAGCCCGGCCAATGTTTATTCTGTATATCCTGATAACCTCCCTTTCTTTTTCGTCTTCAAAAAAATTTGGGGGGCTCTTTTGTTGCTCTGCCATCTTTGCAGAATTCTCGCGAAAGCGTTAGCATCGACTTTTTTTTTTATATTGAATGGGGAAAGTGGGAAGTCATGTATGCCGTAAAACAGCACATTTGTAGTTTTTTGTGTGGCAGGATTACTGCCACCCTCCTCAAAGTTAATTAGTGCCGGTGAAAGCGATACAGACCCCCTCAAGATATCGAAGAGGTGTCATTCAACTAGTTGTAAGTGGACATCATCACAAATGTTATGAAAATATTTTAAAAAGGTTGATACGTTACCTAGTGTTGCTTTCAAGAGCAGCACAGTAAATGATTGGTTAGTAAGATGCATCACAGTTCTAAAATCAGGAGTTTGATCCTTGACTCCATTCCCCCTTTTGTTTGTTTGAGTGAGTTTTATGTGTGCCCTGCCATAGGCTGGAATCCAGTTGAGGTGTACCCACCTCTTGCCTTTTGTAAGCTGGGATATGCTCCAGCACCCTCGAAGCCCTGATAAGGATAAGCAGTACAAATAATGAATGAACAAATTAATCTATTTTTTGTTTTAATGTCACGGTGAAGTTATTCAATCATAACTCGCATTCAATTCCCACTAGGTGACAAACAACTGTGGGTGTAATTGAACGATTGACCAAAGTCATCTAAGATGTGCTACAGCTTCCTGTGACTCTGAACAGCATAAGGGTTACTGAAAATGGATAGATGCAGTCATTCTTTACAAATACAATGTTTCCTTAAAATATTTACAAATGTGGAAAAAATGTATTGTGTTCCAGTTCAAAGTATAGTAGTTTTGTCTATATGTGCCCTGCGATTGGCTGTGGACCAATTCAGGGTGTACCCTGCCTCATGTCTTTAGACAGTTAAGCCTGGGTTATGCTTCCGTGTTGCGGTGACGGCGCAGCGACTACGGCGTCATTTGACATTCGACGGTTCTCCCGCCAGGTGACGCGTTGCTCTGTAATTCGTCGCCAAGCCACTAGAGGGGTGTGGCGTTATGTTTGTACGGTTTTGGGGCATGCTTGTTGACTTCCTCTTGTCTAGTTTAACGGAGAAAAAATAAACAATGCAAGATTGAAAGCTTGAATGTGGATCTTCAGCTCATCAACATTGAATAAATGTTGATCATACAAATGTTGAGGCACAGGCGACGCAGAAGACTGTTTTGAGCCGGACTGTCCAACTTTTGATGCCGTATTGAGTTCTAGCCTCGGGTGGAAACCAGCTAGCTGTAGCGGCTAGCTTCAAACTGGCGTCGAGCACTGTGTCCAGGGTTTTGTCCGAGGTCTGCAAAGCCCTCCAGCATGATTTGTTTGCCGTGTCCTACAACCAGCCATACAAGACATAGCAGATTTTTAGCGTCTATGGAATTTCCCAATCTCCGTTGGAAGCATTGATGTTAACATCATATAAGCACCGAGGCACTCTCAATCAGTGATGATGTATCGCGTGTGAACTGTCTGTTGTTGAAAATTAAACATCAAAACAACTCTTTTGACACCAAACCTGTGCTTTATTCTTCATATACTTGAAGTGTGACACGTAAATGAGTCACAGACTCACAGCAAACATATGTACACAATAAATGATGAAGTGCACCGACCAAAAATACGGCATAAAGTGATAAAAAGCTGGCAGTTTTTGGCCGACTGGGTCACCGCTTCGTGTGGCCATTCAATTCCGAACACACACATACTGTACTTGTCTCGGTGGTTCTTCAATTTTTTTTATTCAATCGCTGGCTGACCTCCAGCCCCGTATTTTCAGCAATCTCCCCCACGAATTGCTTGCCATTTGGCAATCTTCATAATGTCTTGACGAGACATTGTAGAAGTTGTCGTACTTGCTCTTCGTTGATACTCTCGTCCGCTTGGTCCATTTTTGCGTGTAGAAAAATAATGTTTGAGAATGGCGGTAATTTCACGCTGAACCGGAAACAACAGTCTGAGCGGACCAATCATAGTCCATTTCCACCACGTCACACGCGACGCGAAGTCAGAAAAAAGAAGAAGGACCCAGAGAGGCTACGGCGCAGGGTCGTAAATCGGGTCTTCCTTGACGGCGCAGGTCTGATGCGGAAGCATAACTCGGCCTTTAGGAATTAGGATAGGCAGATGAATGGAAGAATGAATGAATGTAGTTGTCATGTCATATCTAATCACTTTTTTTGGCTTTCTCTAAAAAGTTTGGAAATGATAGTTTATACTCTCACAACAAATTCCTTTTTCCACCACTAAGGTACATGTGGACCTCGGCTCAGGTGAGCGGTCTCTGCGCTTAGAAAGTGACACCAGCCTCAGTGATTTGCTGTGGCACTCAGTCGAGGTCATTCACAACCATCATCGTGTCTCCATGACTATGGACGGACGTTTTCACACTCGAGTCCATATGCCGGGACCGGATTTGGAGCTAAGTGTGGACTCACTTTTTGTTGGCAGTGCACTCGGGCTTAATCATCCTCATCTGGTCAACATCTCCAGTGGATTTAGAGGTTGTTTAGATGAAGCGGTTTTCAATGAACTAAATCTGCTGTCCAGTTTGAGGCCTTATACTGGCTATGAGAGTGTCCATGAGGTGTCTCTGGGGTGTAGTCAGCTGTTTTCTGCAACGGAAGATGATTCCATCCATTTTTTCAGCTCAAACGCATTTATCACGCTGCCAACATGGGAAACGGAACCAGAAGGGGTTTTTGAATGTAAGCTCCATCTCTCTGGGAGAGAAGATGATGGTTTAGTCCTGTATAGCGCAATTCATCAGGGGGCTGTTGTATTAGAGATCAGAGAAGGTCACCTGGTGGCAATAGTTGCAACCACAGAAGGGCGTAGGACTGAATTGTATTCAAATACAAAACTTCACAGCAACCTCACATGGTATCCCATTCAGCTGCACATATTACCCTACAGTGTAGAGCTGAAAGTAGGTGAAGAGCTGCTCCAGGCTAGTCTGAGTCCAGCATTGGAGCTCATGCAACTGAAAGGACCACTTTTTCTGGGGGGCTTGGAAGAACAAACTTGGATTGACGCAATGCAAACTGGCCTTGTATCTTCAAAGGCCGACTGGAAGGTAACTGACGGCGGAGGTTCTTTTAGAGGCTGCCTTAGGGAAATAAAAGTCAACAGTCAAATAACAGGCCTTCCTCATGTGATCATCTCCAAAGACATTTCTGTGGGCTGTAAAATGGGCCAAACATCAGATAATGTGTCCAACAACATTCCAACACATATTCCAGAATTACATACTCTGACCGAGAAAGAGATGGATGACAGAAACAACTCTACCATCCTGTTTCTGAGAAGTCTCGAGGTAGCAGAAGGCAGCTGGGCAGTGCTAGAGCCCAAACATATAAAGGTACTAAACTTCTTCTACTTTTCACAAATAGCGCATAGACTTCACTATCAGTTGATGGGAAAAGGGGCGCAGGGCTGCTCTGTAGGGGGCCTATTTACAAAAACCTAAAATTCAAATATTTTCCAAATCAAAGCAGTTAGCGACCTAAAACCAAAACAGGCACCTCCCTTTGGCATACATGAGTCACCATGAGATGCGGCATCAAAAAATTCAAAGTAGTTCCCTAATAAAATCCCTGATTAATTATTTTTTTATACGACATAATTTAAAATGGCTATTAAATTCTCAGATTTTACACTAGATGCACAAAAATCACCCAATGCAGAGATAATCACCTATATTTTCAGGATCAATAGCAATATTTACCATATCATATAAGTTTTTGCCTGAAATAGCGACTTAAATTTTTCTTATTTAGTGCAATTTTGTTTTCAACAGCAATCACTCAATTTTCACATCAGAAACTTACTTGAGATAAGCATGCAGAATCTTCTGAATTTTTACTCAACAAAAGCAAATTTTGCATTTTTCTATATACAATCACATCTTGTTTAGGTTGAATTCCGATGTCACTATTGCCTCAGCACGTCTTGCCGGCTATTTGGCCCTCGTCATTTTTAAATCGAAATGTTACACAGAATAAAACACGTAAAAGCAATTTTTTTTTTAATGGGTGCAGAAATGTATAAATTACTATTTTTTTTATGCCAAAAAACGGCCAGTTGGCCGAAAATTACCTGATTATTTAAATGTAAAATTACATTATTGTGTATGGATACAAAATCCAACATGGTGGCCATCACAAAAGAAAGAGCTTTTTAAGTTGAAAATTCTTGTAAGTAAATGCGTAAATCCCAGAATTTCTATATATACCAGTATATCTGAACGTAAAGCAATATAGATTCTTGGTTAAAAGCAAAAAAACGGGCAGTTATCATTATTTTGCGTAAATGTTTACAGGTAAATTTACGCTAATTTTTTTCCATTCATTTAATTTTTTTCCCCTCAAAATTTGAAAGTGCATGCATGGTGCTATTTCGTATTAATAATTACCATGAATCCTCGACCAAATCACTCGAGACACTCCTGCCTGCTTGTATGTGCTAAAACCTTTGTCATGTTTTCACCTAAATCCGGCGATTGAACGCAGCATGAGTTTGAGTTTATTGCAGTGAAAGCCACACAACGTTCTGCCAGGCACGGCCCCCTACGAGAAGCCATGGCGCAATGTCCATAGGAGCTGTCTCGTCAACTGATAGTTAAGTCTATGAATAGAGATACTAACACCTTTTAGTAAGACAGTTTGTCTAATCTTCCAGGTGAATCTTGATTTCACAAAGTTGGGCTTACATCCATCTGAGTTTATGTTCCGCATTGAGAAGCAGGGAGTCCACGGGAACCTGCAGCTTGACTCCAGCCCTGAAGATCCGAAAGGAAGGGAGGAGGCTGATCTAGTTTTTAGCATGCTTGACCTCTGGCAGGGTCGTGTGGCATACGTTCACAGTGGCTCTGAAGGACTACATGACTGCTTCATGTTCTCCGTCTTTTCAAGCACCAAGGAGATCCAAGTGTATCTGAAAGAGTACCAATTGTACCAGTTTGATATCAACATAAGTCCTGTTAATGATGCACCTATGCTTAGCCTGCCGAAAGGAAATGTTTTTATGCTTCTTCAGTATACAAAACGACAGGTAGGTATTGATAAATTCCTGTAAAATCCATATGTGTAAAAATATACAGTATATTCTCATGATCAAGTGCACATGCCGGTTTCATCAAACATGACAGACTGAAGTATATGACAATGTTACCAGCTGACAAAAGATTTGCTGGATGTATCAGACCCCGATAGCAGTGAAGCTGACCTTGTCTTCAGCGCCATGGGAAACTTTGAAGAGGCCGGCCATCTTGAACACATAGATCAACCCAACAGGTTCGTCATTTTCGAAATGCCAGACTTGCACAAAAACTTGAGTCAACTAAAAATATTTGATTGCATCCTTACTTCAGGGCTGTAAAAGTGTTCTCCCTGCATGATTTGGAGGAAGGTAAGATTAGCTTTGTCCACACAGGTGTCTCCAACTCCAGAATGGCACTCAGGATCAGCGACGGTCAAAAGGCAAGTATTGTAGCCACTAAAATGCAATGACTAGACAAAGATTGGATGCTTTTATAATTACATTATGCATTACAGTCGCTCTGTCTTTCCCTTTTTAGTTCAGCACTACTGTCATTTTAAGGATCCATGCGGTGGAGCTTGCGTACAATTTGGTGAATAACACCGGATTGGAGGTGAACCAGGGTGAAGCATCTTTCATCAACACCAATCATCTAGCAGTACAAATTAATGTGGCTGATCAGCCAGTGGAAATTCTTTATGATGTCACAGAGCTTCCTCAGTTCGGTGAACTCCAATGTTTACACTCAAGTGGCAAATGGAAACCAACAAAATCTTTCTCTCAAAAGCTTCTGGCAAAAGAACAAATCAGGTATCTCAGTACTTTCCGTGGCATTCAGACTCAGAATGTCACTGACCAGTTCAAATGCAAAGTTAGCATTGGCTCTCTTGCCACAGAGAAGTTTGTGTTTGTCATTCGGGTACGATGGATTCATTTTAAGGTCACAAGAAGTAAGATGGAAGTCAATGGTGTCCTGAAAGTTGTTGTCACGCCTGAAGACCTTCATGTGATTACCAAAGGTGTCAAACTCAGTGAAAGTGACCTTTATTTCAGACTTTTAACGGAACCCAAGAAAGGTCAGCTATTGCTCATTGATAGAGTTCTAAAAAGAGACTCCACTTTCAGCCAAAAGAATATCACCGATGGCTTGGTGACTTATGAGCTGTTTGCTCAGCTGCCCGATGACAACAGAGACATATGTAGCTTTCAGGCATTTTCCACCCTCGCCAACTCAACAAGTCACGACTTCAGAATCCACATCAGAACTGAGTTAACAGATTTCACCATTGTAAACAAAGGCCTTTCAGTCACGGAAGGAGGAAGCGCAATCATTACGAAAAGTACTCTCTTCACTCACACAGCAAGCAACCGTGAGGTCCACTACAGTATTACGGAGCATCCAAGGCACGGTCAAATAAGGAGGAACAACCTCTCAAACTCAACGTTACAAAATGACAACACTGTAGGTTACTTCACCAATCAAGATATTATTGAAGAAAGGGTAATGTATGTACATGACGACAGCGAGACGAAGCAGGATTCGTTCACTTTTCAAATTGTGGTCTACAAACCAACCAAACTCAGTGGCAAAAAGGAGGAAAGAAACACAGCGGAACACATCGTGAACATCTCGATTCAACTCATCAATGATCAGCGACCTGTCAGGGTCATCGATAAAGTTTTCCACGTTGCCCGAGATGGGCAGAGGTTAGTGACTTTGAATGACCTTTGTTACCAGGACGATGATTCAGACTTTGAGGACGACTGGTTGATATACACCCGGAGGGGGATTCCAATGGGAGAGCTGGTCCAGGCCAGTGCGCCAAATCAGAAACTCTACGAGTTCACACAGCGAGATCTTAAGCAGGTTATTTGAACATTGTTAAATACAGTATATTCAGAATTACCAATGAATTACTTTTGTCAAGATAGAAACATATAATGTGTATGTATGAATGTACGCGAGTTTGTTTAAGCTCATGTGCTTATATAAAAGAGTACAGTGGTACCATGACATACTATCGCTTCGACACACGATCTTTTCGACATCCGACGTAAAATTTGACTCGCCATTTGTTTCCACATCCGACGACATACTCGAAACACGAAGATGTATGACAGCGCCGCAGTTTCTTTGTTTTGCCGCAAGACGCATGGCGGATTTTCTTGTGAAAGAAATCAACACCGATTCCATGAAGGTTAGTGCAGGTGGTGAAAAAAGGAAATAGGTGACGCTTACCATTGAAATGAAGATAATGATAGAAAAATGTGAGTGTGGTGTGCGCATCCGTGAACTGGCTCGACAATATGGCCTTAGAATGTCTACGATCTCAATGGTCCTCCTCTGACCTCCGTTCGCCAGTCTTTTTTAGTCACGGTGACAATGATTATTGTGGTAACATCGCCAAAGAAATCGCCAGCTTCGTCAGGATTTTAATCATTTATTTCAGAACTTGTGCAACACAACATGCCTACTGTCCGCCTCAGTTAACGCCAACAACAAAACATTAAAGAAGAAAGCATAGTCTCTACAGCACCTTTTGTACTCTGTCACGTCAGCCACGCGTTGCGTTCAGGTATAGAACGCAAAACACGTCCGCAACATTCGAACCCGATTCGTTGCATTATTACAGGACCACAAATTCATGGAATTATACTGTACCTTATTGGGAAAATCTTGCTCGACATACGACAATTTCGACTTACAAATTCCTGGAACAAATTAAGTTCGTATGTAGAGGTACCACTGTATATATACAGAGTGCTTTATTTTTAAGGTGCCATTTGTTACTAATAGCTAAACATTAGAAGCATAGTCCAAGACATACACTGGCATATGAAAAAAATATATAACCAATAGTGTTGCACCAACACCATTTTTGGGATCCTGATACCTGTTCTGGTAGCTGGCTTAGTGGTATCAGCCAGTGCCGGTATTGTACCAATACCATGTTTTTTTTGTGTTTTTTAATACTATAATACTGCATATTCACTTAAATGTAAAGTAATTGCTTACATGACTTGGTCCGACACTGCTTAACTTACTGGCTCCTCTTGACCACGCTTTGTCCAATCTATTTGAAGTGGGAGGGCTTCCACTCTTCCACTTCAAGTGAATTGGATAGGTACAATCAATATAAACATTTAAAATCACAGCAGAAGGGTTAGACGAGTGCTCCTTTTTAAAAAAAAATTTTTTTTTAAACTTTTATCTTGAAGAGTGCATATTGCGCAGCAACGGTGTGTTGTCGTTATTGAACTTCCCGATACCAGTGATGTCATTTAAGTGCCGTATCGGTACCATATGTGTTTGGGTGTTGGCGCAACACTAATAACTAACGCCACTTGAAACATTCAACTGCATATAAAGTATACAGTTTATATATATTTATACATAATATATTGATTCCTCCCTTATTTGTCTTATTCATTCTTTATTTTATCCCACAGAAAAAGGTGCTGTTTATGCACAACGGAGTCAGCTTTGGTCGTTTCGTCTTTTTTGTGTCAGATGGGAAACATTACGTGTCTACCTTAATGGAGGTAACGTGCTTTATTTAGTTATGTCTTAATTAGGGTTCCCTTATGTTTAAAGTCAAGAACTAAATCTGGAATTTGGGTCCCTGGGGACTTGAATTTATCAGAAAATTTTAATTCCATATCATCAAAATCACAATACCTCAAAATTGCAAGAAACATACAGTAGATGAAAAAAAAAACTTTTTGCCAAGAAAGTTCCTACTAAATGATGATCAGTAAAATCGGCCATGACATTTTACTAATAACTGGCATCTACAGACTTAAAAGTTTGGAATAGTCTGCAAAAACAAAAACTTCTTCTTCTGGTTCAGGTGAAGGCAGAGGATCCCTACCTTGAAGTGAACAACAACACAGGCCTTGTGGTCCAACGGGGTGGGATAACAACTCTGACCTCATGCAACCTCAGCATTTTCAGTAACCTTGACATCAGAGAGTCACAGCAAGTCACGTTTGAGGTCTTCCTTCCACCCAAACACGGTGTCCTCCACTTTAAGGGAGCCAAAACTGCAGCAGGTGCTGTTTCATCATTCACCCAGAAGGATCTGGAGATGGAGTCCTTAGTTTATCGCCATGACGGGAGCAATGAGTTGTCCGATGGGTTTAATATCACAGCAAGGGCGAGGGAGGGAAGCGGGGAGGGGCAGTCTGATGACTGGAGGAGGGAGGTGCATCTAGATATCGGCGTGCAGATAAAAATCTACCTTGAGAGTCATCAAAAGCCACCAACAGTCATAAATAATCATCCAGTGGTTGTGGCAGAGGGGCACAATGTGTCCTTAAACAAGGCCCATTTAGAGGTAAGCCAGTAGGTCTTGGAATTTCAAGTAAACCGAATATTTTTCATATTTCTCACATAACTACTGAACAACAGGTGGTCCATGGGGAGAGCCAGCCTTCAGAGATAGTCTTTATAATCCAAAAGCCACCAACTCTGGGATGGATCGAGAGGTTTTCCAATGAGAAAAAGCGTCGAATAAAAAATGGACGACGCCTCTTTCAGGTGCACAAATTAAGCTTAATCAAAGCGGAAAGTTATGTGGAACTATGCGAGTTAAATTCAAAGCTATTACTATTTGTTATTGTTTTTAATTTGGTTCGCAATGAGCACTTGACGATGCACACAAAAATGATGTAAAAATTGTCCAGCATATAATGGAGTTGGTGAGTTAAATCCCTTTAAACGGGCTTGTCATCATGAAATTCACAGGAACTCAAACGGCAGCCAACAGCCTCTTTCACCCAGGAGGACATTAACAAGGGATTGGTCATCTACCATCAGAGGACTATGGGAAGCAGCAATGACTCTGCTCTCTTAGAAGCCACCAATGGCCTCACCAAGGTTGGACCCATAAGATTGGAGATAGATATCATTCCTTCATTGCTGCCATTAAAGGTAAGAGTAGAACAAAATAGAAGACGAGATGAAGTTTTGACAAAGCAAAACACTCAAGTCATGTTTGACAATGTAGGTCTCTGATCTGAACCTGGATGAGGGGTCGTCCCTGCCGCTCACACCTGACATCATCACGATAGACAGTCATCATTTCTCAGGGCTGAATTTCCTCTATCAGATTGTTATACCTCCACGACACGGACACTTGGAGCACAGTCGGATTCCAGGAATGCCGATCAGTGCATTCACGCACACTGAGGTTCACACAAGTCTCCTCTATATTGAATTTTACGAATTGTTTGATTTAAATGGGGATTGACTAATTAGTAGGGTTGTCCCGATCATGTTTTTTGCTCCTGATCCAATCCCGATCATTTTAGTTTGAGTATCTGCCGATCCCGATATTTCCCGATCCGATTGCTTTTTTTTTTGCTCCAGATCCAATTCCAATCATTTCCGATAATTTTTCCCAATCATATAGATTTTGGCAATGCATTAAGAAAAAAATGAATGAAACTCAGACTAATATATACATTCAACATACAGTACATGAGTACTGTATTTGTTTATTATGACAATAAATCCTCAAGATGGCATTTACATGATTAACATTCTTCCTGTGAGAGGGATCCACTGATAGAAAGACTTGTGACTTTGTATATTGTGACTAAATATTGCCATCTAGTGTATTTGTTGAGCTTTCAGTAAATGATACTGTAGTCATGCCCAAATGCATGATGGGAAGTGGAACCATGACTGTGCATAGTGCTACCAATTGATATATCTTCTCTGCGTTGGCCAATAACATCAGGTGTTAAGCTAAAGATCAATAGCTACCTTGCTACCCCACATTGCTTCCCATGATATTATCTAATCGTGGGGAGAGGGATTGTAAGGTTTTAGCCAATTCAAAAAAGGCTCCAAAGGCTGCCAAAATACACTCTACTCATTTTACGCTGCCTTTTATCTCTCTATTTTGGTAAAACGGCGCCATTACAGATTGAATGCATTGGTCGTGCAGCGCATGCATTAATTGCATTAAATATTTTAACTTGATACATTTTTTTAAAAAAATAATTACTGCCGTTATTGGGATAAATTTGATAACCCTACCTTAAGCCTAAACTAAAGACTCTGGAAGAGTGAAACATATTATGTCTGTAATGTTAAATACATTTACAAAACGATTTAATTAAAAAATATATATATATATGTTAGGGCTGTCAAAATTATCGCGTTAACGCGCGGTAATTAATTTTTTAAATTAATCACGTTAAAATATTTGACACAATTAACGTACATGTCCCGCTCAGACAGTATTCTGCCTTTTGGTAAGTTTTACAGCAAGGCTTTTTGTGCTGTCAAACAGCGAACTCTTGTGGTCGCTTTGCGACATGGTTTATTGTTTTCTTGCCAGTTCATTATGGCTGCACGACGTCTCGGGCTGATGCCTACGTTGTAATGTTGTGCTTATATGATCCTTGGACAAGATTTGTCCGTAAGTATGGTTGTTGTAAAGAATGTACATATTATGTTAGTAAGCGAAATGTTATATTTTTTGTATGAGACGCTTTTTGTTTATGTTTAGTGAACCTGTATAGCGTGCTAAGCTAACGTTGTTGCTAATGCAATGCTTGTGTACTTTTTTTTTGTAGTTTTACGACGGTCTAAAGAGGACAATGGTTTGAGGCCATTTTATTAATAAATCAGATGAAAAAGGAAGAAGTCTGATTATTAAGGCGTCGTTCACTAGCTGTCTAGCTTTGGAAAAAGTAGACGCTTCGGAGTGAGGACAGCATAGACAGATTTAAATGACAGTAGAGTGAAATGCCCACTACAGTCCTTATGTACCGTATGTTGAATGTATATATCCATCTTGTGTCTTATCTTTCCATTCCAACAATTTATTTTACAGAATATATATATATAATTTACAGAAAAATATGGCATATTTTATAGATGGTTTGAATTGCGATTAATTACGATTAATTAATTTTTAAGCTGTAATTAACTTGATTAAAAATTTTAATCGTTTGACAGCCCTAATGTATATATATATACATATATATATATATATATATATACATATATATATATATACATATTTAAAAAAGGCATGGCCGATATTTTTTTGCCGATTCCGATACTTTCGGGATGCCGATCGATCGGGACATCTCTACTAATTACCATTTTGTCAGTACCTGGAGAAAGGGTTAATATCCTCCGACATAAGATTTGCATTTCCCAGGTGGAACGAGAGTACATTTCCTATATCCACGATGGCAGTGACACAGTGAGAGACAACTTCACCATCATGGCTAATCTCACAGAGCACCAGAAGCACAGTCTGCCCTGTACCATCCACATCAATGTCACACCTGTCAATGATGAGACACCTGTTGTTACAAACAACCAAGGTCTGAAGGTATTGTAACAGGCACCTAAAATATTTTTAAGATGAGTAAAAAAACTTGCTGGGTACAAGTGCAGTGGTCCCTCTAAACTTTAAATTCCGATCATGACAACAAGAAGCCAGAATGTGACCAAAATAAGACAAAGATTGGACAAAACCTTTTCTGTGTTGATGCCAAAGGCGTAGGTTTGCATCGGGATGGTAGGGACATAACACTACCAACTTCTCAGAATGCTGAAATTGTCCCCACCAACTTTTAAGCAACCTTATTTGCTTTATCTAATGACTTCAGATATACAGGTAATTTAGATTTTCTTCCCATATGTTGTCAGGATAGAACCGACCCTACTATTATTAATTGAATTATTTTAATTATGTTCAAACTTAGGGGCAGGTTACATGGCGACTCAGCGACATAAAGACGCAATGACGGAGTAGCGGACTCGCCTCGCGTGCAGATGGTGTCGGCGAAGACGAAAAAATTCTGAATCCTGCCTCCAAAGTGGAAGAATTCGATTGCGGGGGATTGAGGGGGGCTTGCTCCGTATGAATATCAAAAGCTCCCGCGGCGCAAGACCGCGCCGATAACGTCAACACTCGTACACGTCACGTTGGGCGTGCGCAGCGGTGCTACTAAACATTAAAAACAGCAAATACAGCAGTCGGTTTTAATTTACTGTTTAAATGATATTTTTAAATTAAATATGTTGAATGTTTTTGTGCCTTTTTTAACAAAAGAAAATGCCATAGCTTCGAGTGGGCGGGCATGTTTTTTTCGGGGCTGAGGAGCTTGTTGGGGTCAAAGTGCATCATTCGCTGTCGCCTTGTAAATCTGCACTGCCCCCAAGGGCCTGGCATGAATTCTACATCGTTTTCATGAGGAATTTCGACATTGTTCGAATGGAGACGGGCCCATATAAATGCAAATTTGAAATTTTTCGTATTCTCGGAGAGTCGCCATGTAAATGGCCCCTTACATTTACCCCTTTTCACTTGCTGAATGCGCCGGTCCATTTTTTCACCCCTCAAACGCACGTTTGATTGGCTGATGACTTGACCCACCCTCGACACACACATGCTCACACTCACACAGCCCCGACAGAAAAACATGTCGACAACATGCCGTGTCCTCCGGCCTCTTAAAGAGGCGGGATACTTGAAGATTTTTTGGGCCAGTAGCTACCACTGCAAGTAATTTAAAAAAACACAAATGTTGTAGAGGTGGGAAACACACCACTAACTATGCAACTGAAAGTCCGACCTGCATCAGAGTTGGCATAACATTAAACTGTGTGAACATGCTAACCTGCGAAACTGGAGTAGGAGGCTTCTTAGAGAGAGACGGGTGCTGCATAACCTCATATTTTGCTCACACAACGCAACATACACACAACATAATCATAATTAACAATCATGATCGACGTAATAAGCACCCCTGATTTAGCTCTGACCCCCATTCACCCAATCTGTTTGGTCTTATTAATTTCCCATCCCAAGAAAAAAGTGTACATGCAGGTTTTGCTGTTATATCGTCCCTACCAATTGAGACTAAACCTACACCCTTGGTTGATACCATTTTCACAAAAATATCAATGATGATAATAAATGTAAAAACATAAATAATGAAACCAGAACTCATCAAAGGTCATTGTTCTTACTTGTGGAACAGATTGGGCTTGAGTTCTGAGGGTTCTGGAACAGATTGGGCTTGAGTTCTGAGGGTTCAATGTACTCTCCACGAGCCCCCAAATATTTCACTTGTAAGTCCACGCATTGTTCCCCTTAGGTTTGGGTGGGTTCTGTGACAGAAATCTCTGCGGACGCGCTAAGTGCAGAGGATTTAGACACTCCACCCGAGTCGCTTGAGTTTATCGTCACACCACCCAGTAATGGTTTCCTGGCTCTCAGGAGTTCCTCTTCGAGACACATCCTGAACTTCACGCAGAGTCACATTGCAAAAGGCCAGCTGGTCTTTGTGCACAGCGGTAGGACATAATAAAATCTAGAAATGCTTAAACTAATATTATTGTATTGATGCTGATTCTCTTTTCTCTCTGGTTTAGGTGATCTGTCTGGTGGTTTCCACTTTCAAGTTAATGACGGTGTGAATTTTGCTCCTCGCCAGATCTTCCGCACTACAGCTCATTCTCTTGTTCTTACACTCCAAAGAAACCATCCAATTGAGGTGTACCCAGGTAGACCAACTCTATTAGTTTGTAGCAATTGAAACCGTTTAACCAGAAATAACCTGAGCCTGTTCGACTAACAACAAACGATAGGTTTAGATTTTTCATTGGGTTTACTGGACAAAACTAGTGGTTTCAAAATACTTATGAACGGATCTCTTCCTCCTGCCTTTATGCAGCTAAGATAAGCTTCCCGCAGCTGAGGATAAGCTGTACTGAGCTAAATGAACAATAAATTCCATCAACGATTAAAATATTCCTTGTCTGTGCTCCATTGGCTATGGTTCGCAGCCAAACCTTCAAAATTATCCTCTTTTTAAGACAAACAAATGAGTAGTATTTTTACATTAAAACACGAGTAAGAGATCCTTACGACTGTAATTTCAACTTTATTTTATACCAAATCTTAAAGACTGTTCTTTTCAACATTATAGGTTCATTGACGCCAATTTCTGAGCAGGAGCTTCAGGTGCTGACAAACGACCCCACTGACCTCAGAAGAAACCAGACTGTCACGTTTACCGTGACCGTTCCTCCAAACCTTGGCCGCTTGGTCTGTCACATGTCAGACAACTCTACTCAAGACATTTCTACATTTACACAGAGCATGGTGGTCACTATTCTTTTGTCTCAACCTAGAATAACATTTTCAAATGAAATGATAATCTTAAATTAAAATGTTCGTTTCTGCCTCAGGTGAATTCAGGTGTAATCCTCTATGATCAGAACAAGCCAGAGTCGGTGGGATGGCTGGCCTCAGATACATTTTCTTTTACTGTGTCTTCTCCTCCGGCCTTCCTCCCACCAACCACCTTCACAATACTGATCTCCTATGAGGCAAACAAACATCGTCATCATCAATACAACACCAAACTCTCCAACAACGCAGGTATTTGCTGTCTTTATCCGTCTTTCAAGCTAGAATGTGGTTATTTACTTTATAACAGTTTTAAGAGAGGCATCTTGGTCAGTAATATCACTACTGTAAATAGTTGCTGTGTAAATACAACCTTCACAGGTGCTGTAAATTCTGCCATTGACTTCACTATCAGTTGACGGGACACCAGGCTTGAGGCCGGTCCATAGGGGGCCTGTTTTCAAAAACTTAAAATTCAAATATTTTCAAAACCGAAGCCGTTAGCGACCTAAAACCAAACAGGCACCTCCTTTAAGCATATGCTAGTATGTGTCTCCATGAGCAGCGACATCAAAAATTCCAAGTTCCAATTCCTTGTTCCCTAATAAAATCCCGATTAATTATTGTTTTATACAAGTATAACAAAACTTAAAATGGCTATAAAATTCTCAAATTTTACGCTACATGCACAAAAATCCACAAATGCAGAGATAATCACCTGTATTTTCAGGTTCAATAGCTATATTTAAAATATTATATACATTTTTGCCCAAAATAGCAACTTTTTTAAAAAAAAATTATTTTAATTTTAGTGCAAGTTTTCAACAGCTAATAAATCACTCAATTTTCACATCAGAAACGTAATACTTCAGTAAAACATGCAGAATCATCTTAATTTTATTTTATTTCATTACATTTTTCTGTATACATTCACAATTTATATAGGTTGAATTCCGATGTTACTATTGCCTCAGCACGGAGGCACATCTTGCTGGCTATTTGGCCCTCGTTTTTAGATTGAAATGTTACATAAAATAAAACACGTAAAAGGCGAAAATAAAAATTGTATGGACGCAGAAATGTCTAAATTACTACTTTTTTGCCAAAAACGGGCAGTCGGCCGAAAATTACCTGATCATTTGAATGTAAACTTACGCTACTGTGTATGGATACAACATGGTGGCCATCACAAAACAAAGAGCTTTTCAGTTGAAAATTCCTATAAATAAATGCGTACATTCCGCAATTTCTATAGATATGAAGATAGAACAGTCTAAATTCTTGGTTAAAAGGAAAAAAACGGGCAATTATCATTCTTTTTACATGATTATTTCGAGCTAAAATTACGCTATTGTGTAAATCAAACGATGCAGACATCACAAAACAAAGAGCTTTTTAAGTTGAAAATTCTTGTAAATTAATGCGTACATCCCTGAATTTGTATAGATATGAACATAGAACAGTCTCGATTCTTGGTTAAAAGCAAATAACCAGGCAGTTATCATTCATTTTACGTAAATATTTTTAGGTAAAGTTATGTTAATTTTTTTGTGCATTTTTTTCACAACGTTTCAATGTGCATCCATGGGCCTATTTTATATAATAATTACCTTAAATCCTCGACCAAATCACTCTTGAGACACTCCTGCCAGATGCTCTGCCAATGGGAAGATGTGGCGCAATGTTTGTGGGAGCTGTCTTGTCAATTGTTGGTCAAGTCTATGGTTCTGCAAAAAATACAAAAGCAATAGTTTCAGCCCACGTTCATCAAGCACTGCCCAATTAGGTATGCTACACCAGGGGTTTTCAACCCAGTCCTCAAGGCACACTGTGGGTCCTGGTTTTTGTTCCAGCCGATCCAGCAGAGACAGTTGAACCAATGAGGCTTCTGCTAAAACAAGCCACACCTGACTGCAATCAACTGATTGCACTTGTAAAACACCAGATTGGGGAAAAAGTGTTGTCATCTTGTTTGGTAAGAATGAAATCCTGCACCCACAGTGTGCCTTAGTGGAATAGGTTGGGGACCCCTGTGCTACACAATCTTTCATTAACACTGAAAGATAACTGTTTTTGGCAAACCATCATTATTGTTTTTTGTTATCGTCGTCATTTGTCATTATTACTTAATTTTTTGTTGAAATCAATGGTGGTTTGTTAAAGCAGTTACTTGTTTTGCGAATGGCACTGCTTGGTAGAAATTTGGCTTTTGATTAAAAATACCGTTGTAATGAGAAGAATTGCAAATGGCTAGTTGGTAGTGTGAAACTAACCTTTTAATTTTAGAAAAATCAACTTTTGCATTCTGCCTCTTAGGTGCTGTGGTGTCAGAGGGGGGCAGGGTTACAATTGACCAATCTAAACTCGATGCTTCTAATCTCCTGGGGAAAGTGCCGACGCCACTACAGAAAGATCACCATGTCGTTTATCATGTGATTTCCCTGCCACACCACGGCACTTTGTCTATCCAAGGATGTAACCTTACCAGGTATCCGAATTCCTTCCTCTGTCAGTTTTACAGCATCTGTTTTGATTGTGCGGGTTTTGTATAGGCAATCTTTAAAATATGCTTTGTTTTTTCTTTAAGTGACCAGCCGGATTTCTCTCAGATCACATTAAACAAATTTGGCATCACATACATCCACGATGACTCTGAAACCACTAGTGACAGCTTCACTTTTAAAGCCTGGGTGGCTCCCATGGACACCCACTCACCTTCATCCCCATCTCACATGTCTGCTTTTTCCATGGATTCTTCCTCATCGCTGTTTTACTCAACCGCATCCTCCCTTTCATCAGTGGACTTGATGTCTTTTGACTATGTCAAGGACAGCCTGCCCGTGACAGAGACTTTTAACATCACGGTGATGCCTGTCAACGACCAACCGCCGCTGATCAGGAACAGATCTCCTAGTATGAAGGTTGTGGTTGGAGAGAGAGTAATTCTTGGACCGGACAACCTGCAGGTAGAAACATTATTAGTACACAGTGTGACACAAATTAAAATGTGTTGCCTTGCTAACAATCAATTATTTCTTCCAATTACAGGTTGAAGATCATGACACCCCTCCAGAGGAGCTGCATTACCTTGTGATCAGTAAGCCTAACAACGGCTACCTGACGCTTGGCGAAAGACCAGAACCAGTCACGTCTTTCACCCAGTACGACGTTAACCACAGCCGGCTGCATTTTATACAGCAGGTAAAAAGTACATGCTGTTCCATCCTTGATGACATTTGTCTAGGGTGACCATATTTTGATTTCCAAAAAAGAGGACACTCAGCCAGGCCTTAAGATACTTGAATTTTACTTGAAGCTCACTCAAGATGCCTATATCACTTTAATATATTTAAAGTGTGCCCCTCACTCTGGATGGAAAAATGCATTTTGGGAAAAAAAACAAAACAAAACAAAACAATATATATATATATATATATATATATATATATATATATATATATATATATATATATATATATATATATATATATATATATATATATATATATATATATATACAGTGCTGCTCAAAAGTTTGTGAACCCCCTCAACATTTTGGAATTTTCTATTATTTCAACCTGATTTCCTAATCAATCAATTCAGTAGTTTTTTTTTGTTTTTTTAACAGTTGTGTTGTCGAGACTAAATTAAAAAGAGTTTTCATCAACTGATGTAGGTGCAAAATTGAACTGTTTGGTCACAACCAAAACCGCCATGTCTGGCGAAAAGTCAACACTGCATACCACCAAAAGAACCTTCTCCCAACAGTGAAGCATGGAGGTGGGAATGTCAAGATCTGGGCTTGCTTTTCATCCTCAGGACCTGGACAACTCCACATAGTCCAGGGAATCATGAATTCTGAGGAATATTGTCAAATCCTAGAACATAACCTGACGCCATCTGTTTTGAAGTTAAAGCTTGGCAGAAGGTGGATCATGCAACATGATAATGATCCAAAGCATTCCAGCAATACAACCAAGGAATTGCTGAAAAAGAAGAAGATTCGTGTTCTGGACTGGCCCAGTCAAAGTCCTGACCTAAATCCCATTGAAATGCTGTGGCGGGACCTGAAGCGAGCAGTTCATGCCAGACGCCCATCAAAGCTCTCTCAACTGACTGCGTTCTGCAAGGAAGAATGGGCAAAAATCCCCCAAAGTAGATGTGAGAGGCTGATTAGTCACTACAGAAACCGTTTGGTTGAGGTAATCTCTGCAAAAGGAGGCGCAATATCCTATTAACTGAAGGGGTTCACATACTTTTGCACACATGATATCTGAGTTTTTCTTAAATCAACCACTTTTGTTAAATAAAGAATGACAATATAACTATTTCTTTTGTTTCAGTCCATTATTTGGAATGTCAGTATTGTGGATTTGGGTATAACTTAACATTTAATAAGGTTATTTTAGTTTTTTTTACAAAAAATCTGACCATCGCTGTGGGGTTCACAAACTTTCGAGCAGCACTGTATATATATATATATATATATATATATATATATATATATATATATATATATATATATATATATATATATATATATATATATATATATATATATATATAAAATGCAGACGAATGAAAAACAGTCCAGTCAATACACATACACACAGTAGGCTATGTGCCAACAAAACATTTTTATAAATTACTATAGCGACAATTGTCCTTGAAAAATTGTTATTCTCATTCAATGTTCTAGATTGCACACAAACAATAACCGAAAAAAACTGACAAACTATTCAACCAGCATGTTTCCAAACGTTACAGTTCAAAACTATGTTTCCCATAATGCCTAGCGTGGTTTAGCTTACTGATAGTTAGCTGAGGCAAAAATCAAACTTTGCTATAAAAGTTTACAATCATCGGCAGCGTAACGATGCGACACCAAACGGGATTTTACAGTCAAAACTCCGACAGAAGTCAACAGTTGCCATTATATACGTATTTATCGTAAAAAAACTTAACTGGACAGGCGTTGTGGCTAAATCGTCAACCCAGTAGATGACGGTAATGCCTCATGATAGGAAACAAACTGCCAACAAAAACAAGAAGAACTACTCCTTCCCTCCCTTCTAGGAGGAGCCATGTCAACTGCTGCCACCCAGTGGCCGGAGGGATTCTCTTCAAATTTGCCCCGTGAAAAATCATAAAAACCGGCATTTTTATGAATTCATAAAACCTGCCCGGACGACGAGGATTATACTTGAAAGTAGGACTTGTCCGGGCAAAAGAGGACATTTGGTCACCCTACATTTGTACATGTTACATGTGTATTTTGGAACACAGAAAATATTAAGGTTTCTCATTTCTGCAAATTAGTCATTGTAAAGCTGTGCATTTTGGACGTAGGCATTTGCTAAGCAGCTAAATGCTAAATGGCTAAAAAAATGGAGGGCAAGCAAGCCACAGTGATGCCGACTAAAACACTTAACTGTTTACCTCATATGAACTTTCAACCAAATCTCTTCATTACATTTTAGCTTTTCACAAATTCATTCACCTATTTACGTTACATAAGGAATATAAACATGAACGCATGGTACTCACCAGTGATGCTAATTATTGCGAGATCAAATCCATTTTATTTTGTTCCTAATCGCCGTGGCGGGTAGCTAGCAGAGCTAGCTGACGCTGCTATCAGTGTGACCCCATAAAAACATTGAGTAGAATTTGTAGAGCAGAAACTGAATGTTGGTAATAAATTCATACGAATTAGTATGTGTGGTGTAAACTGTAAAAGAGTGTCTGTGCTTATAGTAGTAAGCAGAGAAGGCTTACAAGATTGAGTTGATTTCTGTGTTATACTTTCTCTCCTTTGGGTGGTCTTTACCCTGCAGGGGGAACCTTCAACTGGAGTTTTCTACTTCAACGTCACTGATGGTCATCATCGTCCACTGTACAAACGCTTTAGTTTGGAGGTGATTAAGCCCTTTGTCTCCATTGTGAACAACACTGGCCTGTCATTGGTACAAGGAAGGACTGCAGTGATCTTGACAACTAACCAACTCGCAGCTCAAACAAACAGTCGTACCCAAGCTAACATCACCTACACTGTTACCACACACCCTCGTCATGGACGCATTGCCATAAACGACCAGGAAGTCATGACCTTCTTCCATGAGGATCTCCAACATGGCCGTGTCGTCTACCACATGACTGATCTCAGCGAATCGGAAGACAGTTTTCAAATCTCAGTATCAGCCTCGGCACCAGGTGTCGAGTTTGGAAACGTGACTGCACAAACGGTAAAGGTAATCGTGCGGCCGCTCATCTATCTGCGAGAACCAGTGAGAGTCCCTAGTGGCATTGCTGTGAAACTGGGAAAAGCTATGATGGACGCTTCCGAACTGGCGAGAATCAGCAGAGTCAATCCGGTCTTTGAGGTTCTATCTCCACCAAAACATGGAAAACTTGTCAAGGTATTGTCATTAATCACGCTGTCAATCACTGATTTCATTAGTGCTTTAAGTGGCCATAGAACAAGAGTGTTTTGAACTGGAAAAGAAAACTGCGGAAAAGCTATATGGTTTTGGGCCCTTAAAACGCTCGAGCCTAATTTAGGCTCGAGCGTATGACGTGGCACTCGCGAGGTTTCCGCCGCTCTCGCCATTGTGGAAGCGAGAAACATAAACTGAGGCATTTCAACACAGGTCGCTCTTTAAAATGGTTGGAAATTATTGTGCGGTAAAGAATTGCAACAACCGATCGAATAGAAAGGAGAATGTACAGCTCGACGGAACACCATTGAGTTTCGTCCGGATCCCTACATGGAGAAAAGGCGAGGGAAAGCTCATATCTGAACTTACCAAACGTCGAAGAATGGCATGGGTGGCCTCGATCAGAAGGAAGGGCATAACGTTTGATTCTCCAGTTACACACTGAGTTTGCTCTATGCACTTCCACTCCGGTAAGTTAATTTCGTTTGTTTACGCAAATTTCACTAACTTTACGCCCTAAGTCGGCCTGTTGTTAGCTATTGCTACAGCTAAAAACTAGCATGCATACATGTGCATTGTCTAAATAAGACATAATTCCTGTCGTTGCTAAATGAAAAAGCTGTAATATTTTGACGTGAGAGAGGGGCAAAGAATTTGTACACAGGCTACATTTTATGCAGCAAAAGATTTGTACATCCGTGGTCACAGACTAATGTAAACACACATTGCCTACCTTTGCTAGAAAGATGGTGTTGCCGTTTGCTATGGTCATAAAGTGAAGATCCTGCACCCATCCGCAGCAAAACTGTTCGTAGCTTTGTAGCGATTTGTAGTTTCGGAATTGCTGATGAGTGTTGTAACATATACCAAACACTAAATACAGCATGATGTCCATTTCGCGTAGTGGTGGAAGCTTGTCGACATCTTTATTCCATTTGTGTTCGGCTTGCTCGTGAGGGTCAACATTGTTCACATCCTTAAAATTGCTCACATATCTGTCCTTCGCCGTGGTAACAAGTTTGTCTCTGTTTCGAACTGGCAAGTTTTCACCTACATTTTTCCATCTTTGGCACTCGTAGTTGAATTGTATTTGCCGTTAAGTTTAAATGTCCCGTGATGCAGACGTGCTTCCGCAATGGCTGTGTTGTCGCAAATCTCGCACGATCCCGTGCTGCTGTGACGTAAACGCTCGAGCCTAATACTGTGTTTGAAAACTTCCCACACTAGTAAACAAAGTATTTTTTACAGGCTTTAACTAAAAGGTGAGATACTGCACAGCGCAAAAGAAAAAAACAAACAAAAAAACATTGTATTTGTTTGTGATAACTGATCTAACTGAACAAATCTATACTTCCTTTTATCTTTATTCATGTTAACGTAAACCAAGAAAATCAACAATCCCCTTGTTTTTAACAAGGTAACTTACACAAGTTGCAAAGTAGGCAAAGCTAGCCAACAAAATGAATGGTACGAATTTGACATGGGTAGACCTGGTTGAAAATTTGCATATAATAATAATAATACCGTAATTTACAGACTATAAGGCGCACCTGACTATTATACGCCGCCCACAAAATTTGACACGAAAACGGCATTTGTTAATAAATATGCCGCACTGGATTATAATCCGCAGTTATCCTCACTATATCATGGGATATTTACACCAAAAGATATTAACCGGTAACTCTTCATTTGACAGCGGCATCATAAGACTTCCATAAGACCAAATAAACCACCGTGAAGCTTTGAACCAGTTGGCTTCACTGCTTCAAGAGGCTTCATTTGGCCATCACTGCTCCCTTGGGGCAGACAGTCAACCTCTGCTGCCCCCTGCTGTCAACACTTTTGTCATCCAACATGCCTCTTAGCATGCACTGTTGCGCTACAGATGTAAATAACAATCACAATTCATGTTCTGTGCTAATTATTTCTTCAGTTACTATTCTAGTTGTTTCATTAAATGCTAGTTATGGTATTTGGTAACACTATATTTGACAGTGGCACCATAAGACTGTTATAAGATGATCATAATTATGATATCGCACTGTCATAAGCATTAATAAATGCTTTTAACAGATGTCATTTAGTGTAATCAACAAATTATCTCATTTTTCAATGGATGTAAAAGATCCGAGCTGGACATAAATGGAGTTAGTGACATAATTTGCCAGGTGACACTTAATGACATTTGTCATAAGCATTCAGCAATACCCATGATAGTGTCATGTCATAATTATGACGGTCTTGTGACAGTCTTATGATGCCGTTGTCAAAAAAAGTGTTACTTACTAAGCCAAATAAATCAACAAATACGTTGCACTGGGCTATAAGCCCAGGATTCAAATTGAGGGGAAAAAGTAGCGGTTTATAGTCCGAAAATTATGTTAATACATTTTATTTCAAGGCGCCTTTCTGGCACTCAAGGTTGCCGTAAAATCGTTTAAAAAACAATTAAACAAATTACAGGCTCAAAACAGTAAAAATAATTAAGTATAGAACATTTAAGGCAAATTTAAAATACTAAAGAGATGAAGAAAAATACTAATAGATAAAAATAATTAGCAGAAAACTAAAACACAAAGAAATTAGGGATTATTATGAATAGGTGAGTCTGAACAGGTGAGTTTTGAGTTTGGATTGAAAAAGGGGGAGTAAGTCGGTGTTCCTGAGGTCAGGTGGTAGTGAATTCCAAAACTGGGGAGCCAAGCGACTGAATGCTCTGCTCCCCATGGTGCTGAGGTGAGCGGAGGGGGACAGACAGGTGTATGGAGGTGGACGATCTGAGGGCACGGGAGGGAGTTGTAGCATGGAGGAGGTCGGACAGGTATGACGGGGCAAGGTTGTGGATGGCCTTGAATGTGAGGAGGAGAACTTGATTGAACTGAATGCGAAAGTGGACCGGGAGCCAATAGTTATAATGCGAGCGGCTGAATTATGGACCTGTTGGAGTTCATGGAGGGTCTTTTGAGGGAGGCCAAATAGGAGAGAGGTGCAGTAATCCAGGTGAGAAGTGACAAGACTATGAACCAGGACATGGGAGGATATGAAGAGCTCTCTACCGGTCACCCTTACGGAATAGTCTTCAACCATTCATGGATTGTATTTCAAAATTATCTAAAAACAAATGTCTATGGATGACAATTTATGACTTTATGACTATCAGTCAAACGCCTCCCCCGCCAGGAATGAATGATATAAATCAAAGCAAAAACACTGTTCTCGTTATGAATAAAATCAGGATAAGTAATGTGTTAACCCCCCACTAGAGGTCAGCAAAAGCAGCTATTTCCAAGAACAGTGCAGTATGTAAGTGACTGATTTCCCAAACAGAGTGCTGTGGCACAGTAGTGTACCTTGATAGCTACCTGTATTTGAAAATGATTCATCTCCACATGTAAACTTTTCTGAAAATAGTTCTTTAAAAAAAAAAAAAAAAAAAAAAAAAAAAGGTATATCATCTATCCGTGCCAAAGACGTATAGTGATCTGCTTTGGATGACCCTGGACCAAATCTCATATAGGAAATGGGATTTGTGTAGAGGTGTCAAACTTTTATTCATGACAGTGAAAACATATGAATGTATCTTCACCTTATTATATTTACATGAAAAAATGGTTGGATAATCAAGGTTAAACAGACGATTTAAAGGGACAGAAAACACCTTTGGCATGTGCATCACAACGAAAAGAATGCTGCTTAACGAATAATGAAAACGAAAAAAAAAAAAAAGAGAGAGAATTTCATTTTTCTGATTTGTAATAGTGGAGAAAAATGTACCAGTGAATAAAAGCTTGTATTCACAGGAAAGGCAGACATTTTATCAATGCTGGCATTATTTTACCCAGTCAACTTAGAGCATCCCATAATGCCCACCGTTCCTTGTGATGTCAGTAATACATTTTCCCATACACTTGCAGTGAACCCTTCAGTTTTTAAGTGCATGGATATATGTGACGTCACAAATTGGCTACGCTCATAAGTTGTCATTTTTAACGTTTAAAACCATTTTCTCAATTCACAAAGGTCTAAGAAATTTGGGATTTGCATCCTTAAATACTTTGAGCAAACATTACATGAAATTTTGTCTCTTCAAGCTACTGTATTTTTCTATCTCCTCTTTACCTGCATGTTTGCAGATGACTTATGACCCCAAAGGCGCCCCAGAAGTCCTGAAGTCCTTTACTTTCCGTGATGTGGTGCAAGGACGCGTTGCAATCGAGGAGACGCTGAGCGACAGTGATAGTCAACCTCTGAGTAACAAATCCTTACCAACGACGACTCTAGGCCACGCCCCCGCAACGCCTCGCAACGATTCTTTCGTCTTCCTGCTGAAGGCTGGAAACGTCCAGCCAGCTAAAGGTGAGCTTCACTTTACCATCTTACCTCACCACCACATGCATCACAGGCCTACTGGCTCGAAAAAATCGGATGGTGCGAGTAGTGAACACAAGACGACACGGAACAAGACCACTACGGAAGCGGGAAGAGGAGGGGGGCGAAAGGGGGTCCCCACATCCAACAGGGTGGAAGTGGATTTGCACCCTCACATTCTGACACATAAGAACCACAATAAGACACACCATAAGCAGAGATCTCACCACCGTGTGGCTAACCACACTCGCAGTGGGGTTCATGGCAGCAGGTCAGGGAGTGGTGTGGAAGGACCAATGTGGGGGGGTGGATCACCCCCGCAGCCTCGCCCCCACGCTGAGCCAGAACAAGGTCCGGCAAAGCCTCCTGATACACGTCCAATTCACGTTGAGGTTCTCCCTCGACCCGCCTCGGACCCGTTGCTTATTATCCTGCCTCTGCTGGCCTGTTTGCTCCTCATCGTCATCCTTGTGGTGTTGATCCTGGTTTTCCGACACCGAAAAGAGAAGCAAGCCAGGATGCGTCTCCTTCAGGAGCTCGCTGCAGTTCATTTACCTTCTGAGGGCAGCCCATTCTTGGGCAGACCAGAGCGAAGCATGGCCGCACCGTCTGTGATGGTCACCCCGCTCACTGCGGCCAGCTGTCCCACCTCACCGAGGGCACCGGAAGGCCCCAGGAGGCGGAGTCTGGCACCAGGTATGACCTTCTGGGGGCCATTTGATACTGAGGCTACGAGCAGTGAAGAGAATATGAGACATTATGAAACTAACACAAGGGAGAAAGTTATTGGTAGAAGTTCATTACCAGCCATCTCTGTAGAATTCAAGACCTCTCACAGATCCAAATCTCCCATTGCAACGCTTAAAGACAACCAGTATTGGGTTTAATTCAAATACATTTTTCCGTATATTTACATTTTGTTATTCTTGAATTAACCTATTAGCATATTTGAAGGATCGCTTTTCCTTCTATTTCCTAATAAAAATACGTATTTGCTGTATAAGTGCTGAAGCCAGTATTGTCTAATAAAAATGACGTGAAGGCCTGTCAAGTCAACACACAAGTAGTTGTTAATTTTTATTAAGTCCTACTTCTCCGTCATTTGTAAACCAATTGTCTTGAAGCTTGCTAGCAATGTAGCAGGAACCAGTATCTATCGATCCTCAGAGAACATTTAAAGGGAACCTCGGACTTAAAGACTTGTAGGCTCTAATAAGCCACAATTGTTCTCTTTTACTAAAATAAGTTATTAGAAACACATAAAATATTGCCATTGATTTAAAAATATAATATTTAGTACATGTTTTGACCTACGGAGGGCACCATGTTTTTATATGTGCAATGGACGCTCTGGGTGAGGACGTAGATTGTCACTATCACTCGACGAATACTACCGGGTTACTGTAATTCCTTCTATGCGGCGAGACGTCCAACACATGCGCTCGTTGGTTAAAAGCGGCGAGTACTTACTAATTGTGTTTTTATTAAGTCTTTTATTACCTTTTCATTGCCTCAATATACTTTTTGCAGGTGTTTCCCTCTCATACTTTTAAGCATTTGGTTTTCTTGTGGTAGTTTTAAAGCAGATTGTTGATCTGTTGACCATATTTGTCTCGTAGCATATTTAGACCACCCTTTTTGATATTACTAAGTACTTTCTGCATGTTCTGTCTGTATGCATCCAAACGCAACAAGCTGAAAGCGCATGGTAGTACTTTGGGTGTCATATTCGCCTCTTGTAGGATGTTTCGCTGGTGTAGCACATTTTGGCAGAACACTGTTTTTTTCCTACTCTCGTCTCGTCTCATCCAGTCTTTCTTGTTCATTTTTATTTTGCTGGTCGTTTTGTCAAGTATCGACAGTGCTGTCATGCTCATTGATGTTCCTCTCGTGTTCAAATTGAAAGGGTTGAACAGATATGATATGTTTATGATGCTGTCATAAACAGCGTAACCATGTGACGTCACCGCCCTGCGACGTCAACAACAATTGCAACCTACTAGTTAAACTAATTTTACAAATTGCATAAAAACGAAAACATCAAGAGGGGTTTCAATATCAAATTATTTTAATTCATAATAATGTTCATCTTTTAAGAACTACAAGTCTTTCTATCAGTGTATCCCTTTAACATTTTTTTTTTTTTTTTTTTAATTTATCAGGGCTGATTTATTAATTGCAGATTTATTGTTACTTAGTTTATGAGTTAGCCAGTAGAGGGCATGCACGCTTGTCATCACAACCTTCAGACTGCTGTGTGCTGTAGCAGAATTGTGATACGAGCACTTCATTTCGTCGGGCTCTAGCACTTTTGATTGGAAAAATGCCAGTATTTTGTGTCATATGTAGGCAATTGTACATAATTGTAGGGCGGGTGGGTCAATTACTCACAGGGTTTTAATCTTCCACGGTACTCCACCATGAAGGACAAAACAATGCTTTACTGTAAGTAAACAAGCACTAATGTGCTGCTACAGGCTAAGGGCTGTGATCAGTTCACATCGATTTGATACCAAACTCGACCATTTTTTTAAGACTTTGAAAATTAATTGGATTTTAATTAAAATAACATGGATACAAATTTAAAAATCGGGCTCCGAGCATTATTGCAGCTATCATTCCAGTATATACATAATGAAGTTTCAGATCAATCCATCCATTATTAAGGGAGGAATGAGCCTCATAAAATGGATAATTATTTAATGAAATGCTAATTAATCAGTGAAATTGGGTTCCGAGGCTTGATAGAATATCTGGTTCAAATTTCAATAGGATCTGATGCGAATTAACTGAAAAATAGACATCGTTTCCTATGGTTTAATTAAGTATTAATTAATCAGGAGGAAACTCTGTAATATTTGAATGGGCATTGAGCCATGGAATACTGCATACCTTCCGAATTTCATCCAGATATGTGTACGACTAAAGGAGGAATAGATAAAAATGATAGTGTACACACTAACACAAAAAACGACTACAACAACATGAGTGGGAACTTGACAGGCCGTCAGCCTGTAAAAATAAACAGTGCCTTAGAATTGTACACTATGCGCTGTTAAATGAGACACACTTAATTTTATTTTTTCATGTTCCTTTAGTCACACTTTATTTAAAAACATACGGTATCCTCACCTAACAAAATAAAACCCATCCCTAGTTCTCAGGTTCATAGAACTGTATTGCATCATACTTAGGCGTTTAATATTTTCAAACCATCAATCCAATCCTTTTAGGGCTTGTCTTATTACATCACCAGGCATAACATTTTCCTCTCATGAAATTTTAATAAGCTAACAAAATATTGCAAACAGCTCTCAGTACAGCGTGATTCAATATGATTATCCACCATCGTAAACCAAGCCAAAGCCAGAATACTTAAATGGTATTATACTTGTATAGCGCTTTTCCACCTTTCAAGGTGCTCAAAGCGCTTTACACTACACTGCCATCTACCTTCTGGTGACGCAGCACCAGGAGCGATGTGGGGTTCAGTATCTTGCTCAAGGATACATAGGCGAGTTCATCAGGGCAGAGAATCAAACCCACAACCTCTGGGTTGGGGGACAACTACTCTACCACTGAGCCACGCCATCCCCAATGAAGAAACTGTATAACACAGCAAGTTTTGTTCTCAAGCAGGATGTTTTAGTTTACACTGTAGTGCATTGTGACCCCTGTCAAAATAGCTATTTGTTCAGTCTGGTAAAGTCATTCCATTTATTCTGAATACCAATTATGCTCAGTGGGAAAACATAGATATTGAGGCTAAATGCTTTCTGTACATTGCTAAAATAGTCCTAATTAATGCAGTAATGTGAAAAGTGTTTTTCTAATCTACTTTAAATTCAGTAAATTTACAAACTAATGCTTTTTCTGGTTTTATGTTTGACAAGATCTCATGTGAAAACCCTTTGCTTGTTTATAATGCACGGTGAAATGTTTTTCCCTCAGTTTCTTTTAATGCCTGCATCTATTACTGTGTGCTGTAAAAGATTTATTTTTCAATAAAAATATATTTTTAGAAATAAACGTGCATGCTAATTTATATGTAATTACTCTATATTGGTTTGTTTATTAGCGTCCCTAAGCCCCTTAAACAACATTTAATTCTTCATCAGTCATTTTTAATTACACTTTATATGCTTAGTAAAATCAGCAGAGCTATTTTAGACTTACTCCAGACATAGATACACTATACTCCAGACAAAGGTATTGGATTTTTTGGCCAGTTTTTGCATTACAGGAAAAGTGACTTTAATTTATTGGATGCAATTGATGAGATAGAAGCACAATCCATTTGAACTGGGAGGGATGTCAGCGAATGTACTAATGTCCTCACAGTTCGAATGGATTGGATGTGTAATAGTGACAAATTAATTTAAATTCACAGCAGAAAGATGAAGAGCAACAAAATTGGACGCCTATCAATATCAGTGGCAGTGATAGAGTTGCTTAAGTTTAAATTATTCTGTAACTGCGAAATCATGAACTGTAAAATTATCAAGTTTTTTTAAGCTGACTTTGCAAGAAAATGTTTCTGTAAGCGAGACGTTCTAATTTTGGCTTCACCATGATGTCACAATTGACAAGTTCATTTTTTTGTGGCTTGGCGATAAACCATTGTCTGCACAAGTGAAAATACAAGGGAAACCATTACTTTCTTTATGGGTAGCCACTAGAAACACACAAGCTCTGCCCTGATTGCTGTAGTAAGGCCAACCCACACTTGCACACTGCAGCTGAGGGGAAGGCGGGATGAGTAGTAGCTATTGGCATTAAAACAACACTAGGTAACTTTGCAGTTTTGGTCGATTTTGGGGACGCTGACGGACAAAAGCGGTAGTGTTTTGCCTTAAGGAAGACTGGGTCTCCTATGAGGACTAGCGCACACCCACACTGTGTTGTAAAATCATGATCTCCCTGTCGCCTGCTGATGGAGTAAGTGACATTTCTGTTTCCAGCAGCTGTGTGAAGGATGAATAGTAATAAGGTAATGAATTCAGTTGTGGCTAAACAATAGCAAATGACGGTTAGCAACCGTGTGGCCTATTGTCAAGTATCCTGGTAGCCTCCCTTTTTTTTTCCTCCTCAAGACAAAACATTTTGTCTCTTTTGTTGCTCTGTCATCTTTGCAGACTTTGCGCAAAAGCGTTCGCATCGACTTCCGTCTTTATAATAAATGTGGAAAGGGGGAAGTGACGTATTCCATAAAGCAGTGTTGTTTTTGGCTGAATTTTTAATTTTCATCTTCGTCCTAGTCTTTTGGACGATAATACTTATTAGTATTAGTCATATTTTAGTCATTTCAACATATGTTTGTCTTATTATAGTTTTTGCTGACGGAAACTAATTTCGTCTGGTTTTAGTCGACGTATACTCAATATTTTTGTCTGTAAAATTAGAAAATTTCATCACAAAAATAAAGATTTACAAGTTCCAACTAGTTTGAATGTACACTGACAGATGAGCACATATCGTAGCATCTACAAATCTACACTCAACAGGAAAACAGTACATTATTTTCAATTAATTATATCCACGTGGACGCCACGAACTGTATGTGAAAAATGTTGTCTGAGAGTTTAACAGGATGCTTGCCATTAGCAATAACCTAATGCTAACAGAAACATGAATGCTATGCTAACGCTACAAGATTCATTTAGTGCATTTAGTGTGTGACGATCACTCAGCACAGTCCTTTAAAGGCTAAAGCAACATTGCATATTCTCTCTAAGAGAACAAATCTTACCGTGTGTGTTTCATAACAAGCCTGGAGAGGACACTGGTGAGTTGGAGCGGGGGTGGGGGGTTTACAGCACGTGTAAACGTGACAAAACTATGGCGCATATTCACCTCGTTCTCGTCTCGTCAGACGAAAACTGGCATTCATGTTGTTACGTTTTTAGCCTGTTATCGTCTCGACATCGTCATGAAAAAAAATTGTTCGTCAACGAAATATTTTCGTTTTAGTCATTGTCGATGAAAACAACACTGGCGTACGGCAGTCCGCACATTTGTAGTTTTTTTGTGTGACAGGGTTCCTGCCACCCTACTCAAAGTTAATTAGTGCTGGTGAAAGAGATACTGACCCCCTCACGATTTAATAGAGGTGTCATTCAACTAGTTGTCAGTCGACATATCATCAGAAATGAAAATATTTTATAAAGGTTCAAAAGTTACCTAGTGAGACAAGCTTCAAAACAGGCTGATTTGGCATGCTAAAAAGAGGCTGCAAAGTGTGTAACAAAGATACAAACAATCACATTCACGCCTACGAACAGTTTGGAGTGCAAAAATCAACCTTCCATGTTTGTAAATAAAGCACATTAGAGCTCCTTTAAAAAATGTCTGTAGTGTTAATAAAACCTCAAACTGTGAACAAACTGAAAGTTAACCCTCATCCTCGTTGAATATAATCTTCAATGTTCTGTTGTTGTGTTGTTTTTCCTGTTAGAAAAATATTACATTTTACTAAAGGGTTATTAAACAATGTTCATTTGTTACAAATAAATCAACGATTGTATATTTGAGTGGTTCTACAGGCTTCTTTGTTTGGTCATGTAAATATTTCAAATTAGACAAACAATTCTACCTCAGAAGCCAGACATTCTGAGCAATTCTGTTAGAAAACCATGAGTAACGAGATGAAAGCAAGGCTTATTATTAAACCTGGAAAAAATCAAAAGGAAGCAGAGAGAAGGAAGCGGCATGACTAAATAATGAAGGGTAACTTGACTTGCTTTCTTTCAATGCTGGTGTCACATATCAGTCACTGGACACACAATGTCAGATTTAGATTTTTACTTTGGAGAGTTAGGAGCACAATCATAACAACAAATATACACATATTGTATATTCTGTTGCTAAAAATGGTCATAAAACAATGATAATACTTGAAAAGAAAAGTTGTGCGTTAAAGATAGAGACACAATTGAAATATGTCTTATAACCATTTATTTATGGAAATACTGTCATTTTGTGATAAAGTGAATATAAGCACCTCATGCACTACAATTGCCCTTTAAAAAAAACATCACTTGGTCCAGTCCCAGGAATGTCAAAACAAACCTGAAATTACAATACAGTATTTAACTAAAAGAATGTAAAACACATCAACAATAACATCATTTATTAAGAACGTACTGAATGTTTAACTGGAAGGTTCCAGTAGAAATTTTGAAACAAAGAGGCAGACATTCTTTGTTAAAGTGTTCCTACCCGTTCCCACTGGTGGGAGTAAAAGCAAAATGATATCCTGTGACCTTTAACCATGCACAACAGATCTGTTTTCTAAAACAAGCAGCCAAACCATGCTGTTTCATCAATTAAAGTCAAATGTCATCACTGACTAATGATTAGCAAGCATCTGCACAATGTGAAAAATGTTACTGTTGTTTTATGGAAATCTGCTTTCCATTTGACAGGACTAAGTTAGATATTTAAAATCATAGCAGACCATCCATTATCTGGTTGTCGCCAGACAACCTTTCACGGTCACATTCACAATCACTGAGTGGGATTTAAACTCACGTGTTTGCACATAGGTCAGGTGAAGGAATCTACTACACTAGTGGTCCCTAACCACCGGTCCGCGGACCACCACTTGGTACAAATCCACAAGAGAGATAGATTATTATATCCGTTTAGGTTTGCCAAATGTTGGGGTGCTTAAAAAGTGTCTCTTAACCATGTTCTCACCAAAACTTGAATATGGCGGATAACACAGACAAGGCTGAAAAAGCAGTTTCTGCTCTTGCACCCCTGTTTAAAATAAACTGTTGTATTTTAAGCTTGATTAAACAATAAGTCTATATGCCAAAGCAGTTTCATGGCGAATTAGGGTATTTTTAATTTGTCTGTTTTACCCTGGAGACCCCCATTTACAGACACTGCGCAACCACTTTTGTTTCAAGCCAACCATGAAAAGAAGGTAAGTAATTATATTTTTTTTCTTCAAAATTTTTAGCTTAGAATCATTAATTGATATCTGATATTTAGTTTAAGAAAACGACTTTAAAAAATTATTTACTCGCATATTTGAAACTTTTAAACAAATTATGTCACAGTGAAAAAAATTGTGTCTGTAGATAGGTCACGGATATCGACCTCATAACTAGCGCCTAATTGTACCGTATTGGCCCGAATATAAGACGGTGTTTTTTGCATTGAAATGAGACGAAAAAAGTGGGAGTCGTCTTATATTCGGGGTCTAGACATTATACCCATTCACAACGCTAGATGGCGCCAGATATCATTGAAGCGAATGCTGAACTTGAGTAATGTTCCGTCATGACAGATCTCAGCTACTCTCAAGCTGAACCAGTTTGCATTATTTTATGGCAATGTTTTTCCTTATTCAGATTTGTTTCAAGACTACAGTTACAGTTAGACCTCACTTTGATGATTAATTCAGTTATTGCAATTTTGTTGTTTTATCACAATAGATTGGTTTATTTACATTTCAAAAACCAGAAGTGATTCATTTACGAATGTGATTTCTTTAGTTTACATATTTAAATGTTCAGATATTAAGATTTGAATGAGGCAAAATAACATGCTTAAACTATCAAATAAATTGTTATAATCATTTGTTTCAGATGTACTGTTATTATTTTCTGTATAAAAAAATAATTTGGGGTTCAAAAAGTCTGTTTTCAAACTCGAGTCTTGAAAAAGAGGGGGTCGTCTTATAATGAGGGCCGTCTTATATTCGGGCCAATACGGTATTTTTTTTCTTTGTTACTGTAGCATTTCCCCCGATATTTTAGATGATAAATAATCGATAAAAACTAAGACCAAAAAAAAAAAAAGTTTAAAAGAGCAAATATTTGAAAAAGAAAGCCTCGACCACCCCTTGTTGTCTGTGATTTCTGCATCACGACCCTTGTTATGCTGCCGTGTTTCACCCATAAAATCCTCACGAAGTCCGGCTGTGGCCATTCCTAGCTGTGTCTTGACACTCGGTGTTAAACTTCAAGTCACCTGAGTGTTTTCCTCCATATGTTTAAATATCGCTCTCCTCCTTGAAATAATAAAAGTCACGGCTTTTGTGCTTCGTTTGCCGTCGTGTTGAGCTACAAATAATACAAGACGGGAGTTTCTTGTGCAACAATTAAAAATAAATGCATTCATGTTTGGCAGTTGGACCGCATCGAGGTCCATCTTTGGGCGTCGTGCCACCTACCTTCTGCGTCTGCGAGCAACATGAAATAGCTTTATCGCGATGACAAAAAGGTTGACGGCCTCTGCACTACACTACTGGAGCAAAAGGTGGCGCTACAAAGTATTAACGCAAGGGGGCCGAATAATATTGCACGCCCCACTTTTCAGATTTTTATTTATTAAAAAAATTTAAATAATCCAATAAATGTTGTTCCACTTCACGATTGTTTCCCACTTGTTGTTGATTCTTGACAAAAAAATTAAATGTCATATCTTTATGTTTGAAGCCTGAAATGTGGCGAAAGGTTGCAAGGTTCAAGGGGGCCGAATACTTTTGCAAGGCACTGTAAGTTACAATTGGCGCTTTTGTGCTTTTCACTATACTGTATACCATTCAAAGGACAAAGATTCAGTCTTAAAGCATCCAGTTGAAATGATTTATGTAGGTAGGGGGTCACTATACAAAAAAAATTGCAAATTGAACCGCGCAGTCAAATGCGAGTGGGCTATCGAAAAAGAATCCTCCTCACATTGTTGCTCTTCATTTAGCCTTTTTTGTTTGGTATGGTGTATAATGTCAAGTCCCCTTGGGTGTGATGAAATGTTCTCTTAGAAGTAATTCATCTCCTCTCCAGTCCAATCCAGATTTCTCCTCACAGCCTCAATGCTGTAAAAAAAAAAATCTTATCCTACTGCTCGCTGTCATACCTCTGAAGTGCGTCTTCCAACTTGGACGTAATTTTTTGGAAGAAGCCGATCTGCTCTCGGAGGTGGTGCTGCATCTGTGCTCGAAAGTCTCGCACACGCGTGCGGTGAAAGTGCTGGATCTCGGCCAGCGTGGCGCACGAGATGATGTTGCAGCGGTCGTGGAGTTCACCTTCCTGTGTGGGACAGTCCTTCACCTTGGTCAGCGCACCTTGGGCAAGATGGAGGAGAGGGGCATTACTTTTTATCCTTAGGAGCCAAGGCAAAAAATAAATTGATTTGGAAAGGAAATGAATTGATATCATACAAGCTTTCGTGTGGAATGAATCTATGAGGAAATGAAAAATGTGTGCTTGTTTCTAGGCGGAAAAAAGAGACACATTTGAATGACAATAAATTTCAAACAATAGTGGAAACATATGTAATGGACAAAAACCTAATAATTAACAAAACGTACTAAAACCTCATTGCTTCAGTCATAAACTTCACTATCAGTTGACTAGACAGCTCCTACAGACATTGCGCCACAGCTTTCGTATGGGAGCGGGCCAGGCAGGGCGTCCTGGCAGCTTTTACTGCGATAAACTCAAACACACGCTGCGTTCTAACGCCAAATTTAGGTGGAAACAAGACGGAAGTTTTGGTGCATACGAGGCAAGTGTCTCGAGTGATTTGCTCAAGGATTCAAGGTAAGTGTTGTATATAATAGCACCATGTATTCACTTTGAAACGTGAAAAAAAGGAATGGAAAAAATTTGCGTAACTTTAGGTTGAAATATTTACGTAAAATGAATGATAAATGCACTTTTTTTTGGCTTTAAACTAAGAATCTAGACTGTTTTACATTCAAAACTATTGAAATTTCGGGATTTACGCATTTATTTACAAGAATTTTCAACTTCAAAACCTACTTGTGTTCTGTGATGGCCGCCATGTTGGATTTTGTATCCATACAAAATAGCGTAACTTTACATTCAAATAATCAGGTAATTTTCGGCCAACTACCCGTTTTTGGGGGGAAAAAACTAGTAATTTAGACATTTCTGCGTCCATAAAATATATATATATATATATATATTTTATATAACATATCAATCTAAAAACTAGTGACATCAGAATTTAACCTAAATAAGCTGTGATTGTATAAAGAAAGACGCAAAATTTGCTTTTGTTGAGTAAAACTAAGATGATTCTGCATGCTTTCCTCAAGTATTAAGTTTCCTTTGTGAAAATTGAGTGATTTATTAGGTGTTGTAAACTTATGTCAAAATTGCACTAAATATAAAACAATTGAGTCCCTATTTCGGGCAAAAACTTATATGTTAAATATTGCTATTGATCCTGAAAATATAGGTGATTATCTCTGCATTTGGTGATTTTTGTGCATCTAGCGTAAAATCTGAGAATTTTGTAGCCATTTTAAGTTAAGCGGCTTTGGTTTTGATTTTGAACATATTTGAATTTTAAGTTTTTCAAAATAGGTCCCCTGTGGAGCAACCCCATCTCCCGTCAACTGATAGTGAAGTCTATGCTTCAATGCATTACTTTTTGTACATATGATAATCAAATCGATCATTTGATTCCATCAAACAAGAAAAAAGGCCGTCACTTTCACCGATTTAGTTAAATATATTCTGCATGAAAACTGTTGAATGAGTTGCATTGCATCCCAGACGTCCTAACTTACCCTATGCTGACTAATGCCTTAAAATGTCTAGTGACTCAACTTTTAAAGGGGAAGTACATCATTTTTGGCAGACATGAAGGATGGAAATAAGAAGAGGAACCTTAGAGTGAAGCGCTAACCAGAGATCAGAATTCACACTAATGCTGACCTTTATGAATTTATGTTGTAAGTGAATGACTGGACGATCTTTTTCTCTTGTCAATTATAGTCACGAAAATACAAGAAATAAACTTCGCACTTCCTGGCTGCGATAAGCTGAACTTTGTTCTTTGTACTGTTGACTGGTTGGGAAACGTCTGTATCGCTTCTCTTCAACTTAGCAACCAGAAGGAAGAAGCAAAGAGGGAGAAAAAATGGAGGTGGGAGGAGAAGAAGTAGGAGGAGGAGGGGAAAACTAATCCAGAGACTGCTCTATTTTGCATTCCTGCAGTCCAACGGCAACATTGGAAAAGAGGCCCAGGAATCTGGCCTCATTCAAATCAGATGTTAGCCTTTGAACCTTTGGTTTGATACCGCACAGCTACATTTAGGTCAAGATGGTTTTACATAGGTTATGATGTTCTCACAATCTTGCTCAGCAGAAAATACTGAGGGATGAAGACCCTAATATCCGGGACATGTAATGTTGTAATCTTCAAATGTCTGATCATGACTAAACCCATCATTTGGTGGAGGTAGTAAAAAGTACTGACATAGCACTGTGCAAATGAGCTCATCGGTGCTACTCAGCAGGAGCTTCATGGAAACACAAGAAAAAAGCAGAAATGTTTGCCTTTAATCAAGTTACACAGTTTAATGTTAGCTGTGGAGTTACATATCTGAGATGTAACTATGCCACTGAAAGACCTGAAAAAATTCAGAGCCAAAAAGACTGCTTGATTGTTATGAGCGAAGCTCCAAAATCAACTTATTTTCTGGATGTTCAGGCCTCATGCCTCAATCCATGTTAAACTAGCTAAACTAAGCTTCCGAGAGATTTCTTGGCGATGTCAGCCTCAAAGATTGATGATGGATGGAGACTATAAGGAATTGCATCATTCAATAGTTAATATACTCACTGCATTTATTCATTAGGTTTTACATACCAACACCAATACCACTGATGAACAGATGTTTTTACATCTCAAAGCATTAGGATGGATTGTTTTACTGAAATTAACTTAATATTTTACATCCCTCCGGCTGGGACTCCAGTTGCCGGTTCAATTGGCTGACATACTGACATGTAATCAGCATAGATAGTTAGCTCTGATTGGTTCAAATGCACGTTTTCTGGGACAAAAAAACAAGCTTGTTGAACTAATACAATTAAAAAAGGGCAATGCAACGGAAAATTTATCAGATCTTAAAGAGAAAGGAAAGAGTTGAAGATTGAAGACTTATTTTCTCTGATAGGGGAGGTTCAGAACATCATGTCAACCCTATAGTCCCTGACCCCAGAAATAATGAACAGAAAATTCATATTTTTTCAATGTGAAAGCTTTATGTGGTCCTAAAACGTAATTAAAAAAATCCTCGTGGTAAAACAAATATAACTAAAGTGAGATTGAACTCAATTACCGGTAGGTTTTAAAAAATTATTTTACCGCAATAAGGTCCAGAAATGCTTGTCTCACATGTGATATATTTGGCAGTTTAGTTTATGTGCACTTTGGACTTATTTTTGTTCATTTACCTATGTTAGGCTTGTGTTATCTTCAAAATATATTTTATTTTACTGTGCATAATGTAAGTCAATGGAACCTATTTTGTTCATGTATTTTACTTTAAAATACAATTCTGAATGTACAGTGATATGAAAAAGTATCCGAACCTTTTGGAATTTCTCACATTTCTGCATAAAATCGCCATCAAATATGATCTGATCTTTGTCAAAATCACACAGATGTAAAAACAGTGTCTGCTTCAACTAAAACCAACCAAACATTTATAGGTTTTCATATTTTAATGAGGAGACCATGCAAACAATGACAGAAGGGGGAAAACTAAGTAAGTATACTCTTTGTCTAAGGAGACTTAAAGAGCAATTGAAACCAATTTTTACCAAACAATTTAAGTCAGGTATGTGACCAATCACTGATGGGTAGTTTGAAGCTGCCCTGCCCACTATAAGACACACACCCTGTAGGAATTGTCTTGATGAGAAGCATTGTCTGATGTGCATCATTGCTCGGTCAAAAGAGCTGTCTGAAGACCTGCGATCAAGGATTGTTGATTTGTACCCAGATTGTATATTTGTATTTGTAAAAGTCTGGATGTTCATCAATCGACAGCCAGAGAAGTTGTCTACAAATGGAGAGAGTTTGGCACTGTTGCTTCTCTCCCAAGGAGTGGCCGTCAACCAAAGATAGCGACAAAAGTTCAGTGGAGAATACTCACAGCGTTAAAAAAGAACCCAAGAGTGTCTTACAGAAATCACTGGCACAGTCTAATATCTCTGTGCACACATCAACTAAATGTAAAGCCATGGCCAAGATGGTGTTCATGGGAGGACTCCATGGAGGAACTTTAAAAAAAAATAACATTGTTGCTCGTTTAATGTTCGCTAAAAGGCACTTAGACACTCCACAGACGTTTTGGCAAAATATTTTTTAGACTGATGAAACCAAAGTTGAATTGTTTGGGAGTAACAAACAACGTCATGAGTGGAGGAAAAATGGAACAGCTCACCAACATCAACACCTCATCCCCATCGTGAAGCATGGTGGAGAGAGCATCATGATTTGGGGCTGTTTTGCTACCTCAGGGCCTGGACAACTTGCAATCATTAATGGAATGTTTGCATACTATCCTCAATAAAATATAAAAACCTATAAATTTGTGTTGGTTTTAGTTAAAGCAGACATTGTTTTTTCATCGGTGTGATTTTTACAAAGATCAGATCACATTTGATGGTGATTTTATGCAGAACTGTGAGAAATTCCAAAAGGTTCATTGGTTCATTTCTGTGGTTTTAGGTTTGAAAAACAAAAACAAAAAAAAAAACATCTGGCTCCGTGGCGACCTTTCTGTCAGGGAGTTCCAGCAAGAAATTCTAGCCACTTTCACCCCTGATGCTATGGACATTTACAGCCTTGAAATGTGGTATGTGAGCATTGTAAATCAAGGACCTTTTACTGTATTTTTAAATTTGGTTGCCGTTACTCAAGATTATGATGTCACTGGCCTTCAAATTCAGCCCTGAATAGTGACACCACTATTGTGAAAGAGTTTCTCATATTTCTATACACTACCATACTTTGTTTTGGGGGTTTAGCCTAACTAAGGAGGCCGGGGAATTTTTTTGACCATAACTTACAGCTGTTCTATTTTAAAACCAAACTTTCAAAGATAGAAACAGTCATAGGTGACGTGTGATGTTTCCTTTATATAGTACGCATTATCTGCCGATGGCTCTCTGACCTTGGTAAATGTCTACACTCTTCTGAATAATCTGCCTTTTGAATTATCAAGTTTGGATAAATATACACTATTTTATCTACTTGGCAGCATAGACAGCAGGAATAACAGAGACCACATTCCTGGTCTGAAATGAGGTCAACATCTGTGGTGTCATGTAATACGTTGAACATTTTAGCAGAAAGTACAAAAAAAAAGTGTATGTGTTACAGTATTTGTTACTCAGGGCAGAGAAAGCTGTCAGTCATTGAAACTAGTGGCATTCAGGCTGCTTTTGTATCCAATGAACAGAGCTCAGTGCACTATAGAAACAGTGCCTCCAGGTTTGGCAAACGTCAGGACTTTGCGTGCCAGCAGAGGCTCCCTCCTCCCAAACTGCAGGGAACCAACAAGCTAACTCCTGTTTGTTGTGCTTGTAGTGTGTTTTCAAGTGACTCACTTCCGGTGCTTGTGGTACCTGGGGTACAACAAACTTTTCTCAATGTCGGTATCAAGTTTTCTCCTCACACTGACTTAGCAATTCCCTAAGTGAAAACAGATGATATGCTTGCTTAGGGGGTCGCAGGGTTTGGAAGTGTTGCCAGTAAACTGTTTCATAGACCAGCCATATTAAAAAGGCTACAAAGCCAGACGGTGCTTTGCTCAATACCATTCATTCTGCTAAGTTTCAGCGAAGAGACTAATTAGTAGGTTTGCTATTTTATTGACTAATTGGATGAGAAAAAATTAAACATGGCTGCTAGGTTCCTAACAATTTTAGTTATCTTAGCTGCAGTTAATTTATTTAATAGTGTTTAACATAAATTAACGCCGACAGACTTGTTGGAAAACCTTGAGTCTCAGTATTGTCAATCGTAACAATGAACGTATAGCAAAGCTAGATTTAAAAACTTTTTTTGTGGTTTTCGGAGTGTGGTTAACTGAACCAAATGAACAGCAATATAACAAATTCAAAGACCAAGACGTTTCTTTGCATAATTCTTTCTGGTAACTTATGCGGTTTGATGCCTTGTTTTTAAGGAATGGCAGTTCAATTGTGTGCCATTCTTTTGGGTAGTCATATGGTATGCTTTGATTGGGTGCCAAAGAGTGAAGTGTTTGAGAATGTGGTACTTTGGAAGAAAACGAAAACATTTAACAAATACATGAAGTCACATGGGAGAGGGAAATGTATACTGTTTGTCTTAAAGTACAGAGAATCTGCCTGCACAGCTGGTGGTGGAAAAGCAAGTATTGAACCAAATTAAACTAGACCATCTGGTGGAAGGGTGTAAGTTATTCAGATCTCGTTAAAACCATGGATTTTCTGACCTTTCTGCACATGGATGATGTCAGGAAAGTTGGACAGGTGTCCTCTGTAGAGATCCAGCAGATCAGAAATTGGGTCAAGATCCTGGCGTGGCTGATCTGCAAAATAATCCCCTATGGCCTCATAGGCGTCACCAGTATAAGAGATGGCTTTATTCAGACCTCCTGAGTAGGCCTGCTGGTCCAGCTCGAATGCCTGCGAGAGAAGTTTGAAGGACTGTCCGACTTTGTGATACTCCTTTTTGAATCCCGACATCTGCTTGCGTGCAAAGTCATTGATGGTGGTGTTTACAACCACAATGTTCTCGTCCATCTTTTTCGTGAAGGTCTTGAAGCCTTCGATTTTGCTCTCCACTTCCTGAAGGTCGAGCGGGACAGTGGGTGTGCTTAATGGAGGAGAAACATTTTTAGGAACATTTTCATATTCTTGATAATGCTTGAGCAGAAACTGTTGCAGCTTTATTTGGAAACTACTTCAAACATGACATCATCTTTTACAACAAAAACATGCTTATCTGTTTCACATCGGCCTCTCCCTGTTAACTAAAACCTTGACTCAGCAAACTGACTTTGACTCTAGTAAAACAGATAAAATTCCTTTGGTGAAGGACAATAGCCGTCCCGTGAAAGAAGAATGTTTGAATCTAAAGTGACTTCAACATCTGTTACAAAATCATGACGTAATGCAACACCGGAAACATATATTCAGAAAGACTTTCCACAAGAATTTGTTGTGCATTGCCAATGATAGATTATAGCTCCATCAAACTACGAGGAAGCTCTTCTTACCTGATTGTGAGGAAAAAGTTAGCTCCGACAAGTTCATCCCTCTCTGCCTTCCTTTTGCCCTGTTTCCATGCTTTTTCATCTGCTCCACACGTGAGGAAATGCTGGAAAACGTCACAGCGGGCCAACACCGGGTGGCTGGTCATGTGGTTCATCCACCAAATAAGTCCTTTCCTTCGCTTGGAGATGAAGTCCTCCTCAAAGCGACCAGTGGCCTGCTTCTCCGGCAGATGTGGCACCGAGATAACTGGGAAACGCTCCACCAGTCGAGCGTACAGCCAATCGAAGTGTTTGTATCTGCAAAAGTTGAGAAAATGGTGGATATTAGTGACACACTGGATAGAAAGGCTAATACTATGAATAAGGTGGATTTTCTACCGCCATGAACTTTAAATACTTTAAAGCAGTGGTTCTTAACCTTGCTAAAGGTACCGAACCCCACAAGTTTCACATGTGGATTCACCGAACCCTTCAGGATTAGAAAATAAAGCATTTTTTTTAAAAATGTGAAACCAATATTTCTAAGCTAGCAAGCTAATAATTTAGCAAGGTCCCATTCAAAATTCTACTCATTTGAAAGCATATTTTATAAACAGGTCAAAATTAAGACCACGCTACCCATTGGTCTGTTGTATTCCCTCATACCAAGTGTGAGTCAACCTTCAACTGAGCAAACCAGTTCCTCCTCCCATCAGATAGAGGACTAGTAGTTAAAAGAAATTGTTTAAGCCTGTAAATTAGGAGCAAAGCAGTCCAAAAAAAAAGTTTAAAAAGCCGCTTTGCGTCAATTTAATTTAGCGTACGAAAATAGGGCTCTGCGTTTCTTTACCTTCGCCGAACCCCTAAGACTTACTCACCGAACCCCTGGGGTTCGATCAAACCCAGGTTAAGAACCACTGCTTTAGAGCCACTTGTGTACTTGTTATAAAATGGCTGTGAGTTCTAAGTGGTAAATGAAACACCTTTATTAGCCAACGAATGTGTATTAAATAATGTAGCGCTTTTCTACCTTATCACCACAGGTGGGCTCGAGCAATCCTCATTGACATTCGAGTATACCAGAGCCAAACCAAGGCACGATGACAATTAATCATTCCCACTTACTGTAATTTCACTCCTAAGGACAATTTAGTCTTCAATCACACTAACATGCATTTTGTATTTTATGATAGAGGAGGCAAGAGTACACCAATAAAACCCAAACAAGCACAGAATGTAAAAGAAGCAGGAAGAACTCGACTTTGATATATTTAAGACTAGGAGTGGGAACCTCTTGGTACCTCAAGATACGATACGATTTGCGATACAAAGCTCACGATTGACGATATGGCAATACAACGAAGATCGATACATTGGTCAGGAAATCGTTCTAGGATATTCTACAAACAACTAATAAACAGAAAAACAAGCTTCTACTGTGAATTGAAATGAGTTTATCACTTGTAGACGTCCAATCCATTTGAACTGGGAGGGTGGCAGCGAATGAACATTCGTTCATTCGCTCCCATCCCTCCCACTTCAAATGGTTTGAACGTCTATGGTTGCTAGTTGCAGCCAATGCCAGGCACTGAGGTAATTTTGGGCCATTTAAGGTCATTTTCCTGCTGATTTTTAGATACTTCCTGTTGATTTGGGGGTATTTTATAGGTCTTTTCCTGTTTATTTTGAGTTACAGAACAGGAAGTGACCTGGGAATCACCCAAAAGATTAGGCAGTGACTCAAACTCAACAGTAAATGACCTGTAAATGCCCTAAAATGAACAGCAAGTGACCTGTAAATGCCCTGAAAATTGGACGGAATGACTGTGAATGCTCTGGTTTCGAATGAACGAACGTTCCCAGTCTAAATGGATTGGGCTTCGAGCACAGTCAATGCAGCCCTAGAGTAAACTGAGACACTATTATGGTAGTAGATTTTGGTAGCAACTTTTTTGTTCTTTTTTTTTTTTTTTTTTAAAGACAACTTTTTATAACGATATCTCGATTCTTGGCAGGGGCATATTGATAACCTTTTGGGATACAAAGTATCACAATATATCACTATTTCAATATTTTGTCACACCTCTATTTAATACCGATTTTGGTTGTATCTAAAATCAAATCTCAATGGCCACTTTTTCACCAAACTGAGTCCTCTTCACTCAAATTGGAAACATTTTGACTTATGGGTTGTGATTTTCAAAAGTTTGCAAACGACCGATGAGTTGTTGGAATGCTTTTGATTACGTCATTAATGTGTGCAGTTCCACCATAGTTTATTAGGAACATCTGCTCTGAATCCCTAAGACAACAAAATCCTGGTTGCTATACGAATAGAGCTCACAAAAAAGCAGATGAAAACATTTAGTGCTATGTCATACTTCGATAATTTTGTTAAGTACTCATACAGCATTTCGTTTCCCAAATTTAAAGAGTAAATAGTTAAACATTAAGTTACAGATACAGCATGAGGCAAAAAAACACTGTGTTGTCATAAAAAAAAACTGTTGAGAGACGATATATGGGGCAAGGAAAAATATATTAAATTTTGGTTGTGTTTGGCATTTGGTTGTTGGGCATAGGTGTCTTTGTGGCGTCAATGGGAATCATTATGATAACAGTACACAATACACAACAACAACTATCAAACACACAGACAGTGGCGCAGGAAGTGACGAGCTGAGGGTGCTGCAGCAGTGTTGGGGAGAGAGAAAAAAGTTTTCGTAGATTATTTTTGTCAAAAATAAAATTGAAAAAAAAAAAAAACACATTGAAAAGATAGCGTATTTACCTTTCGGGATTACCGTAATTTTCAGACTATAAACCGCTGCCTTTTTCCTTCATTTTGAATCCTGCGGTTTATAGTCCAGTGTGGTCTATAGTGTGGTTAGTCTTGTCTATTGGTTTATTTGGGTTAATAGGTAACACTTTATTTGACAGTGGCGTCATAGGACTGTCATTAGACCGTCATAATTATGACATGACACTATCATGAGCATTACTGAATGCTTATGACACACATCTTTAAGTGTCATCCAGCAAATTATGTCACTAACTCCATTTATGTCAAGCTCGGATCTTTTACATCCATTGAAAATTGAGATAATTTGGCGGATAACACTGAATGACATCTGATGTAACCATTCATTTAATGCTCATGACAGTGTCATGTCGTACTTATGATTGTCTAATTGCGCTACTGTCAAATAAAGTGTTACCAAATACCAATTAATGAAACAACTGGAACAGTAACTGAAGAAATAATTAGCACAGAACATGAATTTTACTTGTTATTTACATCTGTAGTGCTGAAATGCATGCTAGGAGGCATGTTGGACAGCAGGTGGCAGCAGAGGTTGACTGTCTCCCCCAAGGGAGCAGTGACGGCCAACTGAAGCTTCTTGAAGCAATGAAGCTTTGCAGCCAATTGGTTGAAAGCTTCGCGGTGGTTCATTTAATCTTATGACAGTCGTATGATGCCGCTGTCAAAAAAGTGTTACCGGTTAAAATATTTTGGTGTAAATATCCCATAATACAGTGAGGACAGCTGCGGCTCATACAGTAGTTCAGTACGGCTTATCTATGAACAAATGACGTTTTTCGTGTCAAATTTGGTGGGTGGTGGCTTATAGTCAGGTGCACCTTATAGTCTCAAAATTATGGTAAATGTACATGTTGAAAATGTTTTTGTTTGCTAAGAACATGGTCACCAGCTGACACCTTGCTTGCTACTGGGTCACACTGAATAAAGCGCTAATGAAACGGAAAAGTTGACGGTTGACAGAGGAGGCGTTAACATGGCGCAAAAACATTTTTTTTTCTTAACCAGAAAAGTGATCATTTCTAAAATTCAAATTTTAGGTCGAAAATGTAGATGATTACGATGTTAGTTCTATAATAGTGCCCAGCGAGGAAAAGTGAGCTGATTTAGACCATGAACTTCAGAAAGGAAATCTTACTTTGGTGTTTTCAAATAGGTAAGACATGTTTGCATTGTAGCTATATTATTATTTGGTGTTTCAGATGAGCTTCAGCCTTTGGTTATTTGTGTGCAATGTGACATAGGGGGGTCTAGCTGCGGGGATTTGCATTGTAATACACGGACACTTATATTTCCAATACAACAACACTACCACACACTGTAGGTGAAATAGAATGCTGTCTTTGTAGTAGCCTAGTAGTAGTAGGTAAACTATCCAGCATGCATGTGTACTGTGTACTGCCTTTGTCCACGCTTTGTATGGAGAAAACGCGCGAGCAGGTCAAATTTGGACCAAAACAGCTGTTTTTTGGATAGCAAAAACTAAAAAAGACCCTCAGCACCCCCTGCTGTGAGTGACTTCCAGCACCCCTGCATCCAGACAACCAAACTGACGGTTTCACTTTTTGAACAGCTTGGCTTAGCATTTTTGCATCGTTTCGAATTTTGAAAGTCCATACATACAGTACATACATTACATTAAAAAAAAAATCAACTGTGTATATTTTATTTTTTGTACCGCTTATCCTAGTTAGGATTTATCCTAGTAAGGATAAAGGAGCTGAAACCTACCACATCTGATTTCAGGCCAAAGGCGGATGACCCCATGAACTGAAATGGTCTTTAGTCACATTCATAATGCCATTCAGTGGGAACTAAACCCACACTAGTGGTAAACCCACACTAGTAGACATAGGTTAGGCAAAATATACTGTATCTCTACTCCTTCATGGACAGGGAGAATAGTGTAGAAAATGTGTTGGGTGGAGAAAATAATAAAGACGCAGAAACAATGAGAAATGTGCACTGAGGAATTCCAGAGGAAACGCGCTATTCCTGAGGCCAAGAGGCGACACTCTGGTTTTGCCATTTGCTGAGAACAACGGTGGGAACAAGCCACAGAAACATCACCCATTAAATGGCGTGAGGGAGTGGTGAGAAGAAGAAGCAGAAGTGTGTCCTACCTTCGGTTGACTTGAACATTGGTGTGAGTGGGCGTCAGGCCATAGGACATGTAGCTCTTCATGCCTTTGAACTTAGTCTGCTTGGTTGGGTCATCAATGGTGCAAGTGAAGGGGTAAGGGTCCTCCTGCCATTCGGGTCCATGCTTGCCCATCACTACACAGATCCGGTCCCCGTCTTTGACAAAAGCAGCTGCCTCTCCAAGAAGGAAGGCCTCTCCTCCAGACTTGACAAAGGTGGAGAACCTGTTCAAGTTCCTCCCCACCGTGGCCGAGCTCTTGGCCTGAGGTTGCAGAGAGCTACTGCGCCTAGCCGGCAGGGAGGTGGTCACCGGGTACAAAGAAGGGGGTGAGGTGCCCAGACCCCGTGGGGCCTCCGTGGCTGGAGAATTGTCATCCCAGTCATCGTCCCAGTCGTCATCGCTGCCTTGGCTGGTGTGGAAGCTACCCCCACCACCGCTGCCGACACTCCCCGCTTCGGGTCCTCGCTGAGAGTAAGTGGCCTGGGTTGTGGTCCCAACTTTGGATGAGGAGAAACCATTGTTGTTATTGTTGGAGGTGATGTGGTCCCTGATGATCTCCACGTAGGAGGCTGGAATAAGGCCAACGTCCCCCCTGCTGTTCTTCCCCTCCAACCAGCCCTCCAGCTCCTCCTCGCTGAACAAGCTCACCAGCTCATTCTCACTAATGGAGATCTCCCCAGGGTTCTCCGAGTGGAAGTCGTACAACACCCTTGCCTTCAGCGCCATTCTCTCAGCAAGATTACTTCTCTCTCTCTCTTGAACTACTCAACATCCGCAACACATTCTCGACATAAAGATCTTTAGGGGAACTCCGCTGAGTTGTCGACACGCAGTCAAACTTTTCAGTCCGTGTAGTGCGCAAATCAGCGAGTTCGTCTCCCCTCTCGGAGCTTCTGCTTCAAAGATCGTTCGTTTTCCACACACAACTTCATCCACACGGCGTACAAAGAAAGTTGACACACGTCTGATGGACTTTCTAAAAGAAAAACCAGAGCTTGACAGACCTGCAATTCCTGTGCAACTGTATTATTTCGATCCCAAAAGAAGGACTGAAGTTCTGTCTTTCGCCCCCTCCTCTCTCGTCGAGATGCTTGTAAATTAAAGACACCAAGCCCCAACACGTAGAAGGACTGAGGGGCGGAGCTTGATGCAAGTTTGGTCAAGCCACAGAACTCACTACATTATGTGGACTGTGGAAAACACATTGCAAAAGGATGAGAACAATAAATCATGTAATAAATATACAAATCTATCAATCTATCGGGAAAAATCAAACGTATGTTCTTGGGGCATTGTTGTATGTCAAAAACAAAATAGTTCCTTATATATTTAATAATTTATATGTACAGTACAGATATAGGTAATTGTTTATATAGTGAAATGGTTGTTGTAACTTGAGTGGCTCTGGGATTCTAACCTACTTGTTCCGAGAGAAAATATTAGAAGAAAATACAGCATTGTGATTCGGAAATAATATAGCATATGTAATGACAAGATCAGGAAGCTAGAGGCCAGTGTCACATCACATATTCATTTAAGTAGCGGCCAAATGGGATGTTTTCCTCTTCCTTAATTAAAAAAGGTGTCAGAATTTGTTTTTTTAAATTGCAGACATGCTGAATAATGGGGTCAACTAAGACAAAAAAACAACAACCTATCCTTCCATTTCCTATAGCACCTGTCCTTGATGTCTGCGATTTTTGCATCGCGACCCTTGTTATATTACAATGTTTTACCCATAAAATCCCCCCAAAATCCGACTGTGGCCTTTCACAGCTGTGTCTTGACACTTGATGATACATGATAAATGGATCGAAACAAGGTACGTACGCCATAATATCTCGTTAAAATCATGGTGTCTTTAATTATGCTTTCTCATTGTCTCACCTCCAGTGAGGGTTTAGGGGTAATTTTTTTAATGCCCTCCTGTGAAACGTTTTCTTCCCCCAGAAAATGGAGATTTTAAGCTTTCCGATGATGTATCACACATACGTATAGGACAAATTTGAAATTTGGGCTAATTGGGGGTCTCAGAGCAGAACTTATTATTTATTTTTTATATATATATACTGTATGTGTGTGTGTGTGTATATATATATATATATATATATATATATATATATATATATATATATATATATATGGCGGAAAACACAGACAAGACTGAAAAAGCAGTTTCTGCTCTTGCACCCCTCTTTAAAATAAACTGCTGTATTTTAAGCCAAAAGAACTGTTGTGTTTGATAGAACAATATGTTTATACGATGCCATGGCAGATTCATGGTGCAATAGAACCCTGAACTATTTTTAATTTGTCCGTTTTACCCTGGAAACCCCTTTTTACAGATATCGCGCAACCGCTTTCGTTTCAACGAAGCCATAAAAAGAAGGTAAGTAATCATGTTTATTATTTGAAATGTCCGTAATTTTTAGGTTAGTATCATTCATTGATGTCTAATATTTAATAATAAATAAAAAAAATTAAATTTTTTTTTTTAAAAAGTATTCACTCGTATATGTTAAACTTTTAAACAAATTACGTCACAATGAAAAAATTGGCGTCTGTAAAAAAGTCACTGATATCTACCTCATAACTATTGCTTGATTGTATTTTTTTCGTAACTGTCGCATTTCCCCCAATATTTTAGATGATAAATAATTGATCCAAACAAAGAAAATTTGAAAAGAAAAAAAAAAACGTTGAAAAGGATAAATATATGAAAATGAAAATCTCGGAAACAATATAGCATATGTAATGACAAGGTCAGGAAGCTAGAGGCAAGTGTCACATTAAATATTCATTTAAGTAGCGGCCAAATGGGATGTTTTCCTCTCCCTTAATTAAAGGTGTCAGAATTTGTTTTTATTTTATTACAGACATGCTGAATAATGGGGTCAACTAAGACAACAACAACAAAAAACTATCCTTCCATTTCCTATAGCACCTGTCCTTGATGTCTGCAATTTCTGCATTGCGATCTTTGTTATATTACCGTGTTTCACTAAAAAAATCACCAAAAAATCCAGCTGTGGCCATTCACAGCTGTGTCTTGACACTTGGTGATACATGCTAAAGAGGTAAGTAGATGATGATATCTCATTAAAATCATGGCGTCTTTAATTATACTCTTGAATGCTCTCACCTCTAGTTCGGGTTTTGCTGTTTATTATTATTATTATTTTTTAAATGCCCTCCTGTTCAAAATTTTTCTTCCCCCAGAAAATTGAGATTTTAAGCTTTCCAATGATGTATCACACATGCATATAGAACAATTTTGAAATTTGGCCGAATTTGGGGTCTCAGAGCGGAATTTCAAGTGACCTAAGTGTTTTCCGTCTTATATATTATGTTAATTGTATTGATGACACTGCGTTTCGGGGTCGTCAGCATGTTTTGGGTCACCCTCCCACAGAAGTCAAACTCCACCTATGATTTTGTTACGTTCAAAACATTGCATGTTGGACCGTAAATTGCCCGCGGGCCAGACTTTATACTTTTTTTTTTTTTTTTTTTTTTTAAGTGAAGACCTACTAAAAACAAAACATTTCAGATCTAGTGTTCTACCTTGTATTCCATTGAAAATACATGCGAGTCATGTTGGGTCCAGTCACTCGTGCATCTATGGGTTAACAACCATAATGTTAATGTTTTTTTCTTTTTCTTTTTTACTTTGTTGTTTATTCTTGTTACTACTTTTTAAATGCCCTACGGGCAATTTTGGTTTTATCAGGTATTCCTAGTAGTTGCGTAACTTGCGTCACAGTCCCTTCACGTTTTTCATGCGGTGACTTGCCTCAATAAAAACGACATATCTTCAAAAATATTCTTTAATTGTGCTTTTGTTGTTGTTGTTTTTTCTTTTTGGCGCCTGCATGAAAACCACAGTAGTTGAAATACCGTACACCGTTGCTTGTGAAGTGAGAACAGTACACAGCGGAAGTGTTTGTAAAAGGACAACGTCATGGACCGTTTGGCTAATTTACCGAAAGCACTTGAATGCACCAGCCTTGCATACAACGGTGGTGCATTCGGTGAAACAGTCAATTGGACCGTTCGGCCAAATAAGACAATTTGACCCGCGGGTCGCTTCAGTAAAATGACCTGTTTTAAACGGTGAAAGTGAGTTTGTTAAAGTTTCTAGTCGGTAGTTAGAGCGTCAGGACTAAGCAGCGAAGAAACACCTGGGCAAAAGAGCGTTCAATGCGCCCCCCCCCCTTCCCTTGTCTGCATTATGTCAAAATTACCAGGCAACGCAGGTGTATCGCTGCTAGGGGACAAGTCGCTGGACTTTTATCGGGACCCGGTGCTATTTTGCCGGGACAAGATGGAGAAATACGGCAGCAGAGTGTTTCAAAGTCGTCTGATGAACAGACCCACCACCATCGTGTGTTCGGCGCAGGGTATGAAAGAGCTGCTGTGCGGTACGTGTACCTGCTTGCCAATGTATTGGAAATTAATACATTACTGTAGAGTTAATTTAACAGTGTAATAAAGCTTTATTACAATTGGATATAATTCACATGAATTCGAACGCGTCCATAGTGACCTTGTGTCGTCCACGTCTGTTAATTTGATGGTCTCATGTAAAAAAAAATAAATAAATAAAAAGTAATAATAATGTTATTATAAGTACTAATGTAACCACTGAGTAGGGTTATCCGTCATGGGAGAGACTCGTGATGGTGCTGCAGGGGGTGATGGGGGATGTTACAAGAGACTTGAGAGTGGTTAACAGTTTCACCTCAAGGTGCTTTAAATATGTAAATGTTAAAAATAAGGAAATGCAAGTTATATCACGAAAACATCCCCATTTATTGAGTCAAAACAACAGTAAAAAAGTCACAAATTGTACCATAAATGCAAAGGTTTCATGAAATTTAATATACGACATATGTCAAAAAAGTAAGAAAATAGAACTACAAACTACAATTTTTCTTCTTTGAAGTACCGTAATCCACACACTTTCACAGTCTTCTCTGTCATGCCTTCTTGCAGTAACAACTGTTAGGATTCTTCCAGGATCTCCCATAGCTCAGTCGTCATGATGATGCCTTGTTCTCATCCATATTTTACAAAGGTGTCCCCTTAATGATACGCTGTAGTCTGGAGCTTGGGGAAAGCGTAAAACTGATGGTCCTGCATGGTGATATTCTTCTTTCAGATGCTCAGGGGATTATAAGCACCCCTATAACTCATGAGAGTACTGGGAGTGCTGTGGCCTATCCTCGCTGAAAGGAAGAGGGGTACACCCTGAACTGGTGGCCAGCAAATCACACAGCGTTTATGAACAACCTTCCACCCTCACAATTAGACCTATGAACTCTCCAGAGGGTTCAATCTACCAATCATATTTGTTTAAGGGTCAGAAAACCGGAATGCCCTGACTAACCCCACACAGACACAGGGAAACATGCTAACTCCACACAGTGAGGGGCGAAGCAGATTGCACTCTTGAGTTCAGAATTGTGATGTGGAAACGCTACTAAGTTATCCAGGTAAAAGCTGTAGTTTGCAGTTGGAGTTTGAAGTTATCTTTTATGGCATGTTATGAAACTTTTCTGATATACACTAATATTAGACCTGCATAATATATCGGTTGAACTGTAATCGGTGTGAAACGTGCCGCGCCCCGACATGATCCGCTCCCACCTCTCTGACCAGGCTGGGACGCGAACCCACGCTCGCTGCACGATGCGCTCACTATCGACAATGCAGGGACTCTAACCACTACGCTGCACACTCACTACGCACCTACGTGTACCCGTCACAGAACATCGGCATCACAATGTGCGAATGCGCAATAGTCACATCGCAGGACGTGCAATTGTTGTTGTTGTTTTTTTTTTAACATTTAAACTTCTGTTTTAGTTAATAAAAGGACCAAGTGTGCAGATACTGGATCACTTGTATGTACAGCAAGCCTGGATTAAATGGCATCATATAAATTATGTCCGCGATCCGATCACATGATCAGAAATCGGGCCGATCGCGCCATTTTTCAGAGGATCGGAATCGGGCGAAAAGGATCGGGTTATTCATTTAATTTATTTTTTTTTTTTTCTACTTCATGCTCATACAGCCGCTCACCCTCCCTCCTGCTAAGCCGTGTGTGACCAAACTGTTTTTCTTGGTTACCAGTGCAGCTGGCATTTGGTACTTAAAGTTAATGATGATTGACAAGTTTGTAGCTTTGATCTGGCCAGGGAAGTCTCGGTAGCTCTACGATCAAAGGCACAAATGTGTTCATCATCGGGCATGCGGGACGCGTCCCTTCATCCCCTTCGGCCGGTTAATGGGGGCGCGGATGGTCCAGGGAAACCGCCCTGGGTCTGAGGAGGTGTCGGGGCCCTGGGGCGCCCCCCGTCCAGGATCTCCACTTGTCTGCAGGACTATCAAACGTCTGAGTGGATTCACGAATGACTGGGTGCAATTAGACACACTCAAGTAGAGAGATTGTCAGTGCCAGGATCAGGCAGCATGGAATAGGATATCAACGTATCCACACTTACCTGTACATATGATTCACATAATACTGGGTTCCACACCTCACATTGCTGTTTTGTACACGGTCCACCCCGCCTAATCACATCTACTTTTGACTCACCTTCCCTTCCACGTTCTCCTCGATTATCAGGCCCCCCACATTGTGCCCATGGGAAATACAATTAGCTAACGATAGCACCACTATGTGCATAGTTATCGTAGGATGTATTTGCTGTTGTTGTTTGTTCTTCTCCTCACCTCTTCTATTTTTCTTTTATTTTCTCCATAATCACTTCCTGCTTGCTGCTTTCTCCTAGTAAATAAAAAACACAATGAATAACAATAATGGGAGAATATAAAACTCCCATGTGATACATTAAAACTGTTCAGACCATAAGGACACTCAGTTTCCCATTCTCTGTGTCTAAGCAGCTGAGCAGGACAGGTTTAAAAAACAAAACAAAACAAAAAATAAAAACAGTAATTGCAATTTTTTTCTTGGTTTGTTTCAGAGAAATCCAATGTATTTCTGAAAGATCCAACTGATCTGATGACCAATATGTATGGTGACACCATTGTTACCACCAATGGTAAAAATATCACTGCACGCACTCACATGGACACACTTCATTGTATCAACTAACAGCCATCCTAAGATGCCTAAAGCTATAACTAGATACTATATTTTCTTCAATATTGTAATTTAATGACTTTGACATTGTTTCATGACTGCAGCTGGACAAAACTAGTTTAATAAATTGAATGAATGCATACATAAACATTTCCATCCTTTAGGCGAAGAGGCGTGTCTTCTGCGTCTGTCTTTCACCAGCTTGTTCACAGGAAGTTGCTTAGAATCCTCAAGTGATTACATCACCAGGTAGGTGAAGTAGCATTGCTAGACACAAGCAGTTTATTTGGAGTTTGTCATACAATTATGTTGTATGTCATACATTGCTATTGTGAAAGAAGTGTTTTTTTTTGTTGTCAGTTACAGTGTCAATGAATTTCGCAAGTCAAAAAAAAAAAAAAAAGAATTTTGCAACAGAAAGACTTTTTTTTTTTTTTTTTTTTTAACAAAGTGAAAAGTAGGCTTTCAAAAACAGGAACTTCATGTGTACAGTAAATACTGTACCGTGCAAAAATACAGATGAACTCAAAATTATTCAGCACTCCATGTTAATTAGCATGTATTTCAAAAGGATTCAAATGTTGAAACTTTAGTTTGCAACAAATCAACAATACAAGAACTCAAACGGCTCAACGCGCTAATATTTCTGTTATTTTCCATTGACCAATTTCTAAATAAATGTTGTTTAGACATTTTGAGTGTAACTGTACACAGAAATGCAGCTTTGATCATGTTTAAGACCTTCCCTTTCTTTTTCAGCGTAAGTGAACACTGTCTCAAGGATCTCGGTCACAGGTACTACACATTTGAAGTTTGATACAGTACACAGTAAACGTTGCACTGCCAAAAAGTGAATAAAACCTTGATTGGGCTCATATAACATGGCTTTGCCAAGAACTTCATCAAATCAATATTCTCAGCTTAAAAACGTCACAGCATTTTTTATTTGTTCAATGAATCCTGCATGCGGATTTGAAATAAAAGCAATAAAAGGATGAGTCCTACGTGAAAGTTTGTAGGCCTTACCAATTTGGTAATATAACGATAAAATGCAATTTCTGAAGAAACTGCGGGGTGATGCTTCGCTCTGGTGGTCAGTAAATTTCTGCAGGTCACTTGTTGGTTTTGGAGTACCGTATTGGCCCGAATAGAAGAAGGCCCTTATCATAAGACAACCCCCTCTTTTTCAAGACACACGTTGAAAACAGACTTTTTGAACACCAAATGAATTTTTATACAGAAAATAATTACGCTACATCTGAAACAAATGATTATAACAATATATTTGAGAGAAAAAGCATGTTATTTTTTCTCATTCAAATCTTAATATCTGAACATTTAAATATGTAAACTAAAGTGCAGTCACATTCGTAAATGAATGGCTTCTGGTTTTTGAAAGCACTTTGAATTACCTTGTGTTGAATTGTGCTATATAAATAAATTTGCCTTGCCTTGCCTTGCCTTGAAATGTAAATAAACCAATATATTGTGATACCACAACAAAATTGCAATAACTGCATTAACCATAAGGAGTTCGCTTTGGCCTGGGAGTCAAGTTCAGCATTCGCTTCAATGATATCTGGCGCCATCTAGCGTCGTGAATGGGTATAATGTCTAGACCCCTAATATAAGATGACCGCCACTTTTTCAGTCTTATTTCAATGCAAAAACACTGTCTTTTTTTCGGGCCAATATGGTATTTGCGAGTCACTTCCTCTCGATTTTGGGACATTTATGGGTTATTAGCTGTTGATTTCGTGTCACTTCCTGTTGATTTTGGGACATTCCCAGGTCACTTCCTGTTCATTTTGGTAAATTTCATTTAGATTTTTGAACATTCCCTGTCAATTCCTGTTAATTTAAACTACAGGTGACGCCAAAGTCTCGTCCGCCTTTCTGTCTCCAGTTGTGTTTTTTTTTTTTTTTTTTTTTAGTCACATAAACAGTACCTAGTTCTTGCCATGCCTCCTCGCCCAGCAGCGTCGCCGCCGACCTGCAGTTCCTGACGGCGTCAGGTTCCACCTGCTGTCATCTCCGGTTCTCATGTGCCCGCCCGAGAATTGCCCTTTTTGGCTTGGAAGCGTAATGATGCCCGCACCAACATCTGGTTCTCCTCTGACTGCCGACAATGCTACTTTTTCGGACTTCCCATTTCCTTGTTCTCATGCTGCTGCTTCTCCAGCGGTGGCAAATTCTCTTGCGAGTCCCGATCCGTTTTTTTTTTTTTTTTTTTATTAGTTCGTACAGCAGGCTCGCATTAAGAGAGGCGACTTGAGCGGCCATGATATGCCCCATTTCTCGCCTAACCTACTCTTTCCACAGCGCCCTTTTCTCTCAGCAAACCGACTCAATCACGAGTAAAGCCCAAATAGCTTTTCTTTTTTTTTTTTAAAGCCTGAATAGTCATTCAATAACGACATTTAACACAATGTACCTCACAGTATCTTATTTTTTACTTGATCTTATTAATATGACGTATAATACATGTTTTTGAACAGTTACAGTATGTTGTATTTAGAGGTACTTAAAGGGTTAGTTCCGACTTACTAGTTGCACCTGCAATAAACAATATATTGGTGGGGTTCTAAGCTTTATAGACAATAGATTTTTAATTCTGTGATTATAGAAGACAAAACATTTCATTTAGCTAATGGAAAAACGAAAAAAAAAAAAGACATGTATTACTTTTGTGTTTGCAGTGACGAACCACAGTGTGTGTACACCACATTTAAGCAGCTTGGTACAGAGCTGGTTTTGGGTCTTTTTCTTAACGTGCATGCGGACAAGGAGCCGGAACTCTTTCAGAAAATCACACAGCTTTGCACTCAGCACTGGCATGGTAAGAACAATACTAGCTAGTTTTGTTGTAACACTAAAAGTTGCATTGACATGGATAAGTCAGATTGATTTTGTTGAGTTCAAGCCCTATTTGTATTAGCTGTGTATACATGCCTGTGAGGATTCACAAGCCACCCCAGGTCATTTCATTCTCCTGACATTGAATTGAATCAGTTGGACTTTTATGTTTGTCTTTTAAGTCTGTGAGTGTTGCTTTTGTGTGTGTACAGCATGTTTAGAAAAACCTCTGGACTCACTGACTAGATGTTTGCTTCCACAGGTCTCATCTCTGCTCCGGTCAATGTAAAAGTCCCTCTGTGGTCATCTGGGTTTTCCGTGGCCTTGGAAGCCAGAGATCAGCTGATGGACGTTATCAATGACAAACTTAAGAATGACAGAGAAGGGTTTGTTGGACAGCCCCTCCTCGGAAAAAAAGCTAGTTATTTTTGCTTGAGTGTCCCGTCATGGTTCCCCTTACCTCTCTGTCTCCAGTTTTGTGGGCTCCTTGAGGTCTCTGCCACTGCCCAGTTCTGCGTGCGCTTCCCAGCATCTCTTGTTGTTCATCTCAGCCCTCATTCCGAAAGCTCTGGCATCACTACTCACGTCATTCACTGTGGCTCTGAGTGGGAAAGAACAGGTACACTGATATAGTAAAAAAGAAAATGGAGATGAGACATTTTTTATATACAGTGAGGAGCAGAAGTATTCGCACCCATTGTGATTTTGAAGTTCACCCACTTAGAAAATAGGTAGCGGTCTCAATTTTAAATCAGAGATGCATTTCCACTTATAGAGACATAATCTAAAAAAAAATCCAGAACTCACATTGTATGACTTTTTCAATAATTTATTTGTACTTTACTGGGGTTCATAAGTATTTGTACCCCTGGAAAATCAGTGTTAATATTTAGTGCTGAAGCATTTGTTAGCAATTACAGAGGTCAGACGCTTTCTGTAGTTCTTCACCAGGTTTTCACATATGGAGACAGGGATTTCAGCCCATTCCTCCACACAAATCTTCTCTAGATCTGTCAGGTTTCGGGGCTGTCGTTGAGAAACACGAAGTTTCAGCACCAGATCCAGCCATGACTTATCTTCAAGTCTCTGACTGAGGGAAGAAGGTTGTGGCTCAAAATTTGACAATACATTTCACCATTCATCCTATGCTTTTTACAGTACAGTCGCCCTGTCCCCTTTGCCGAAAAGCAGCCCCAAAGGTGAGGTTTCCACCCCCAAACTTCACAGTGGGGATGGTGTGCTTGGGATTGTACTCATCATTGTTTTTCCTCCACACACGACGAGTAAAGTTTGCACCAAGAGGTTCTACTTTGTTCTCATCTGACCACATGACTTTCTCCCATGACCCCTCTGCATCATTCAGATGGTCCCTGGCAAACTTTAGACGGGCCTTCACATGTACTGGCTTCAACGGGGAACCTTCTGACCAATGCATGATTTTAAACCATTGCACCAAAGTGTTCTACTGACAGTAGCCTTTGAAACTGCATCTAGCTCTCTTCAGGTCATTGATCAGCTCCTGCCGTGTAGTTCTAGGCTCAGCCCTCACTCTTTTCATCTTGAGTGATGCCACACGAGGAGAGATTTTACATGGAGCCCCAGTCCGAGGTAGATTAATAGTCATTTTTAGCCCTTTTCATTTTCTAACAATTGCTGCAACTGTTGTATTATTTTCACCATGCTGCTTTCCAATTGTCCCATAGCCTTTTCCAGCTTTGTGGAGCTCAACATTTTTTTTTCTCTGGTGTCTTTTGAAAGCTATCTGGTCTTGCCCATGGTAACAGTTGTATTATGACCTACTTTGTGGTGCACCGGTACAATAATGAGCTCAAATAGGTGGTGGGTGGCTGGTTACTCATGGGTTAAAGGTGAACTTTTTTTGAAGGTAGACTGACATTTGTTTGAGTGTCATAATTATTGCTGATTCTCAGGGGTACAAATACTTATGAACCCCAGTAAATTAGAAATAATTTTTTTTTTTTTTAAATCTTACAATGTGATTTCTGGATTTTTTCTTCAGATTATGTCTCTATTGGTGGAAATGCATCTATGATTGAAATTTCAGACCTCTACGTATTTTCTAAGTGGGTAAACTTGCAAAATCACAAGGGATGCAAATACTTCTGCTGCTCACTGTATACAGTATATAATGATAATAATGCTATTTTATGAGAAGTGTGGACTATTTTTTTTAACAACAAAAAAGTTTGATTCAGTTATGTAGCTTACACAATATTTGGTGTTTCCTGTTTGTGAAGGATATCAACCATCTTTACACTACTGTAGCAGGGTGGAGCCACACACTATGCAGTTTTTTTGATTAGTCCACAGATTATTTTCTCCTGTGTAATGAATGGAATGGAGGATAAAGTATCAACAAAATATACTTTCTGAACAGCCAAATACCAGTTTTGGATGTCCGACATTTTCGGTCTTTGTTTCATTCCTCGTTCTTGAGTTCATTGCACCGTGCTACAACATCAGGCTATTAAACCTCGGCATCTATTGCCATTCTCCCTCAATGTTCTTTGTACAATAATAAGAACTTCTTCTCATAGCAAATTCTAACAGAAATAAACTCTTTCAGGAGGAAACTCGAAGACGAGCGCTGATGGATGCTGATTATCTGGAATGTGTCTTGCTGGAAGTTCAGAGACTCTGGCCTCCTTTCATTGGTGGCCGCAGGATAGCAGAGCAGGTCAGAATCTTACACATACTGACTGTCACTTTAACAAATAATGGAAATATTTTATTAATTAAGGGGAAAATGTGCCTGCTGTTTGAAGACTATTTATGAAATGGTTATATTGAATTTAAACGGTGCCGAGGTAAAACGACACTAATACAGTGCTGGCCAACAGTATCGGCACTCATGCAGTTCTGTCAGATAATGCTCAATTTCTCCCATAAAATGATTGCAAATACAAATGTTTTGGTAGTAATATCTTCATTTATTTTGCTTGCAATGAAAAAACACAAAAGGGAATGAAAAAAAAAATTAAATCATTTTCATTTTACACAGAACTCCAAAAATGGGCCGAAAAAAAGTATTGGCACCCTCAGCCTAATACTTGGGAACACAACCTTTAGACACAATAACTGTGAACAACCGCTTCTGGTATCCATCAATGAGTTTCTTACAATGCTCTGCTAGAATTTTAAACCATTCTATTTTGGCCAACTGCTCCAGTTCTCTAAGATTTGAAGTGTGCGTCATTTTCAGATCTATCTACAGGTGTTCTATGGGGAATCGTTGCTGGCCACTTAAGAAGCCTCCAGTGCTTTCTCTCAAACCATTTTCTAGTGCTTTTTGGAGTGTGTTTTGGGTCATTGTCCTGCTGGACCCATGACCTCTGAGGAAGACCCAGCTTTCTCATACTGGGCCCTACATTATGCTGCAAAATTTGTTGGTAGTCTTCAGACTTCATAATACCAGAGTTAGCAAACAACCCCACAACATCAGGGAACCTCTGCCATGTTTGACTGTGGAGACCGTGTTCTTTTCTTTGAAGGCCTCGTTTTTTTCCTGTAAACTATATGTTGATGCCTTTTCCCAAAAAGCTTTATCTACTTTTGTCTCATCTGACCAGAGACCATTCTTCCAAAACATTTTTGGCTTTGGTAAGTTTTTTAGCTTTTTTATGTCTCTGGGTCAGAAGTGGGGTCTTCCTGGGTATCCTGCCATAGAGTCCCTTTTCATTCAGACGCCGACAGATAGTACGGGTTGACATTGTTGTACCCTCGGACTGCAGGACAGCTTGAACTTGTTTGGATGTTAGTCGAGGTTCTTTATTCACTAGCCGCACAATCTTTCGTGGAAATCTCTCGTCAATTTTTCTTTTCAATCCACATCTAGGGAGGTTAGCCACAGTGCCATGGACTTTACACTTATTTATGACACTGCGCACAGTAGACACAGGAACATTCAGATCTTTGGAGATGGACTTGTAGCCTTCAGATTGCCCATGCTTCCTCACAGTTTTGCTTCTCAAGTCCTCAGAAAGTTCTTTGATCTTCTTTCTTTTTACCATGCTCAATGTGGTACACACAAGGACACAGGACAGAGGTTTGGTCAATTTTAATCACTTTTTAACTGGCTGCAAGTGTGATTTCGTTATTGCCACCACCTGTTATGTGCCATAGGTAAGTACCAGGTGCTGCTAATTACACAAACTGGAGAAGCATCATAAGATTTTTTGAAAGGGTGCCAATAATTTTGTCCGGCCCATTTTTTGGAGTTTTGTGTAAAATGATAATGTTTTTTTTAATGTTTTTAAATCCTTTCTCTTTTGTGTTTTTTCATTGCAAGCAAAATAAACGAAGATATAACTACCAAAGCATTTGTAATTGCAATCATTTTCTGGGAGAAATTGAGCATTATCTGACAGAATTGCAGGGGTGCCAATACTTTTGGCCAGTACTGTATGTGCATGTCCAGTCTGGCCACGTGGTCACTGTTTGAACAGGTTTCTGATAAACAGACCTAATCTGTCAAAGTTCGTGTTTTGGGATTTTTAAGAAGCAATTATGTGCAGAATCAAATAATCACATGATTGTATTACAGTAAAATGAAAACATTTTAATAAAAGGAATATACATTATATAAAGAAGGACATCTTGTTTAAAAACTGTGCCTGACAAAACAAGTTACCTACTGAGCTGGCAGGTCAGTGGGAGGCATCTGTATGCCGCACATTCCTCTAGATGGCGACGTACAGCAGTAAATGCAGTAGTGGGTCTCCTTCGAGAGCCCACCAAATATTTCTGTTCAAAATTCTTCAACCACCGCTGCCATATAGTGCAGTGAAAAGTTTGACATTAAGTTATTACCTTATTCATAAACTGATCAAATAAGGACTTCTTTGCAGCTGACATGATGTTTCCTCAATAACAAATGACATTTTCAAGTTTGAATTTTATCTGGAAGATTTATAAAGATTTATAAGATTTATAAAAATGTAATACTAAAGCACTATGTTGTTTGAATAATTATGAACGCAACTGTATAAAATAATTGAGTAAATAAAAAAGGAAGAGGATTAGAAATAAAGAGAAAACTCACATGACATTTTTATTAATTATTTACATTTGGCACTTAAACCTTTAGCACGCCTACATTTGTTTTGGGATTTAATAGACAGTACTGCTACTGAATTAGGGTAATAAACAGAGGAAGTTTACATGACTACTTTTGATTAAAGAATTTTAGGTAATACTTAGTCTGCATTGTTTTTGATTAAATGTTACACTATTTGAACAGATGTTTGTTATTGGGAAAAAAAAATTGTAAAGTTGAGTTCCTGCTCTTTGCTTCAACTCATGAGAACAATGTTGAATAAATGCACATTTTATAGTGCTCCCTGATCATCCAATTACTTAGCCATTACTATAATGCTCATACGTGTTTAAAAAAGAAATGAACTTAATTTACAGTCATGTGAAAAAATTAGGACACCCCATTAAATATTCAGTTCTTTATTAAGAAATGTTCATATCAAGGTCTGATCTTGTTTTTCTTTATCTCTGGAAAAGAAAGTGATTTAATTGCAGGTTAACAACAAAAATGAACATTGTTTTATTGATTAAACCAAATATATTAACAAAAATGCATATTCTAATGGAAGAAAAAGTTAGGACACCCTACCTTATAATAGCTAGTGTTACCCCCTTTGACTGAAATAACTTCATCAGTCTGAAGTTTGCCCCACTCCTCAACGCAGAAAACTTTGAGCTGTGAGATGTTTGACGGGTTTCTTGCATGTATAGCCCGTTTCAAGTCACCCCACAGCATCTCAATTGATTAAGATCTTGGCTTTGGCTCGGCCATTCCAGGACTCTCAATTTCTTCTTTTTCTGCCAGTCCTTGGGGGATTTACTGGTGTTTTGGTTCATTGTCATGTTGCACAGTCCAGTTTCGCTTCAGCTTTAGTTTTATATACAGATGATCTCACATGTTTCTCAACCACCCTCAGATACACGATAAAATTCATGGTGGAATCTATGATGGTGAGCTGGCCCAGGTCCTGCTGAAGCAAAGCATCCCCAAACCATAACACTCCCACCTCCATGCTTCACAGTTGGTATGAGGTTCTTTTCCTGGAATGCTGTGCCCTGGGCATGTTGGTAGTTGTTTTGAATGTCCTCCACTTGTAGACTATTTTCTGGACAGTGGAATGGCTGATTTCATATTCTTTTGAGATCTTTTGAAATCCCTTACCAGACTCATAAGCGCCTACAATCTTCTTTCTGAAGGCCTCAGACAGCTCCGTTTGATCACACCATGGTGTTTTCTCTCAATTCAACAGTCAGGTGTACACCAAACTAAATGTGACGTTTAAATAAGGCACGCCTCCTTCAAAACACTGGGTAATGAAGTTCTAATCATGTTCACCTGATGTGATACTCCTGTGTGTGATTTTAGCCATTTTAAGTGGTATTGAATATGGGGGTGTCCTAATTTTAAATTTATATATATAGTTTAATTTATTCATATATGTAAATTTAAAAAATCTTTTTTTTTTTTAGTTTTAGTTTTAGTTGTTCAGTTCTATTAATCGAATCTCTCAAGATTATTAAAATTGATATTAAATATCCACATGACCAAATATGTTAGAAAACACACAGGCTTCAATAGGGTGTCCTAATTTTTTCACATGACTGTATATGAAGATTTAAACAAAATAATACTCATCTGTTTAATGAAGTTGTCTATTAAAAAATGTGAGACCTTAAATCTCAATTTTCTAAATGGTCACATAAATGTAAATTAACATTGTATGTGGTCGCTTAACATTAGCATTTTGCATGATCAAGCCTTTGATTAATTTACACTGATTCAGTCCAAGTCACTCAGAATCATCTCCTGTGCTTGCACCGGCTGTATTTTGATTTTGGCGACCTCATCAAGCGAGTTTACGCAACAGTCCAATCGGAGGCATTGATCCGTCCATATGATTGATCTGGTTTGCTACCCCGGACGGAAGTCCGAGGGGTTGCTGGTGGGGCTGATGTGCACTCGTGATGCTGTGAAGTCGAGTGGAAAGTCATTTGTCACTTCTAGGAAATGCTTCAGTACACTTTGATTGCTGCCGACCTCAGATGAACGTGGCCTCGTGACGTAAGGGTTTTGGTATCATTCTGGAGAGGGGAGGCACTTACACGAATATTGTATGTACTAAGTACAAACCACTCAAACTAATGAAAAATTGATTTTTTTTTACTGCAAAATAAATCTGAAGGTACAATACATCATTGAGGGTGAGATACATTCAAAAAATAACATTTGTTTGCTAACTGGATCTCTTAGTACTTCAGGAAACTGTGTCATAAACTCATAAGTAGAATGATGAGCTTTGTGCCCTATGTGGGCGCAGGTGGCTAAGTGACCATTAGTATTCACTGTCACGTGGAAAAATTAGAAGCACCATCAAGTGGAACTAAAATATACGACAGTTTTTTTTTTAACTTAAAAGAGTTGATGTGTGTGTTTGTAGAAAGAAAGTGAATTAACTCCACAAGGGCAGTCATGTCACAGTAAGAAAGAGAAAGAAAGGTTTGTAGCAGATTTTCCACTCCAGCAGTGAGAGGCTGGGTTAGAAATGAGAAAGGGGCAATAAGAAAAAGGAACAGTGATTATGTTGGGTGGCAGTCCATTAGTGAAGCGACTAATGGATTCGGTGAAAAGTTGAACTTGGAGTTCAACAAAATGGGTGAGTGGACTTTTTGCCTCAAGGTGACTCTTCACAATAGCCCAGTGAAAAAAGGGCCTCAGGAAAGTGTGTCGAAAAATGGGACGTCCCTTATATTTAAAAGTCTCCCTTTTCTGTCATTTTCTTTTCTTGCGCTCTGTTAATCAATTGACTGCCATTGACGATGTTAGACGTCCAAGAAATTTGAACTCACAGTTCGAATGGATTGGACGTTTACTAGTGACAAACCTATTTAAATCCAAAGCAGAAGGATGAAAAGAGCCACATGATCGAACGTCTGTCATCGGCCGTGGCACTAAAAAGTTCAAGAAAAGTCTGAAACCAAGAGTGTAGGTTTGGCCTCAATATTGGAAGGGACGATATAACAGCATAACCTGCATGTACACTTTTTGCAGGGGACGGGACATTAATAAGACCAAACAGACTGGATGAACGGGGTCAGGGTAACATTTCTCACGAATATGAACCTTAATTAATTTATAGGCTAAATGATCAATGCAAAATAAATCTGTATTGACTTAAACTAACTTTCACACTGCAAATTTATAAGGTCTTAATCTGATTTTTTTTTTTTTTTAATTTAGTCGAATAATTTTCTCCATCTTGTTGTGAGAGTTAAAGACTAGTCAACAGATGAATGGGTCAGATTATTCCATTTACCTTGAGTAAATATTACCATTTGTTCTTATTAAGCCCATACATCTACTGTAAGTGTTGGTCATTCATTGTTCACCTAAATCAAGAAAAACATGCTTTCAAATAATGTTTTGAAAGATACTGTCTGAAACAGAGATTCTAGAGTTTTTTTTTTTTTTTTTTTTTAAGATTTGATAGACTAACTTTTTGCTTAAAATAAGTGTGTTAAGATTATTTTCAGCTAGCTATTTTTCTTATTTCAACAAATCTGTGTAAAATTTACTTGAAGCAGTTGCAGATCATTTCACTTATTTCTAGTAGATTTACACTGAAAACAAGGGAATTTACCTATTTCAAGGGGGTGTGTTTTTGGAGTGCATATGCATTGGTTCAGGTGATACACCGTTTAATTCAGATCTTTGTTTTCAAAAACTACTAAAGAAACGTTTTGGAAATTTCCAGAATCAATGCCTGGATTTTATGAGCAAATAAAGTGCCTGTGACAGCATAAAAGAAATCCTAAATAGCATTATTATGTGAATTAGAATCATATTTTGAGACGATTCGACTATATACAGTATAACAATTTGGCAAAGCGTAGATGACGAGAAATTTTACTTTTAATCTGCTGTCTAGCCCCTGCCTGTCATTATAGCACTCTAGTGTCCCCAGCTGGAGGATGACGTTGGCAGGTCACGATTTCATCTGATTTAGATTTCAGCCCATTGAGGGCATATTATTCAGAACGAGGAAAATGCGAAGAGAGCAGCAAAATGTCATTGTTTGAATCGCTCTACTCCAATAGTTTTACTGGATATTCTTTTTATCTAAGTATTTCCCCAATTGCCAAATAAATGGTATGGTCATGATAAATGACAGTCTTGTGCTAAATGGAATCTGAAATATTAAAAATACATTTAATTCAGTATGACAAAATGACTCCATAATGGTCAAAACTGTTGACTTCTTGCACCTCCCGAACGATATTTTATGCCACCGGATTTAGTCCGACTTTTGTCATTTCCCTGCCCCGGCTTTGGAGAGCTTAAACAAACCAGGAGGCGTGACAGCTAGCCGACATGCTAACCCAAACCGAGCGGTGTTTCCAGGTCTTATTCTTGCCTTTCGAAGCCAAAAATCACACAAAACTACCCCGGAACATAACACTTGGCGGTGGGGTTGTCGATTGTCTTCACGGATCGGCAACCCCCCCGGCGGCGAGCAAGTTACAGCTCGTCATTCCCCTACTGCGGGCAGGAGAGCCCCACTTGCTGGGGAAGCAGCTGGAGAATGACCGCCGAACAAACTGGCCGACGTCGGAGAAGTGCGTAGCTGTCTGAGCCCAACCCGAGGATCGTGGTCTATTGCTGGGCACACGAAGAAGGCAGAGGGGGCTGGAAGTCTGGACGATATGCAGAACTGCACAAGCATAAGCCGAGTATAGCGCTCTTTCGGCGGGCACGCGAAGAGGACCGAGGGGGGTGTGCGACAAGCCGCCAGTCGTCGGCCGAGTGGCATTCTTGGTGGACAAGGAGCATTGTCAGCCACAAAATGCAAGCCACCTCCTTATTAAAATGTGTGCCATGATCCCAGTATTTGACATTATACAAAACACGATTTTTACTCACTTCATCGTAAATCCAATGGCCCCACAGTTGTCGGACTTGTCTTCTCCGCGGTGAACGGGAATTTTTTAAACCCAAAACGGCTCTCCCTGGTGCAGCAAAAAAAACCTGCAGCACATTTGGCTGAAGTGATGCGACAAATAAACAAATTAATTCTCAAAATCAGCTTAATCTGCAGTCCATCTGCATGCTATAAAGCAACGCTGTATTGTGAGATGCTGACCCGGATGGCGTCACATTCGCATACGTCCTCAACCCGAGACTGGAGCCGGAAGTCACTCATTTTCATGGCGTGGGATTCAAAAAATTGAATAAATAAAATGATTACTTCCACACACATCCAAGCGGTCCATTTCATTCAGGAGTATAAAACACCAACATGCTTTTTGCTGTCATAGGCACTTTAAATTCCAATATTTGAACATAGCCAATCAACGTGCGTTTGAAGAAAAAATTGGACTGGCACATTCAGCAAGTAAAAAGGGGTCAATGTAAGTCTAAACATAATGAAAGTAATTCACTTAATAATGGTAGGGTCAATTCCATCCTTAAGCCTGAGTTATGCTCCCGCATTGTGGTGAGGGCGCAGCAACTACGGCGTCATTCGACATTCAATGGTTCTCCGACCAGGTGACGCGTTGCTCTTTAATTCACCGCCAAGCCATTAGAGGGGTGTGGCATTATGATTGTACGGTTTTGGAGCATGCTTGTTGACTTCCTCTTGTCTAGTTTAATGGAGAAAAAAAATAAATAAACAATGCAAGATGGTATGCTTGAATGTCGATCATCGGCTCATCAACATTGAATAAATGTTGATCATACAAATGTTGAGGCACAGGCGACGCAGAACACTGTTTTGAGGCGGTCTGTCCAACTTTTGATGCCACATAGAGAGTTCTAGCCTCGGGTGGAAACCAGCTAGCTGTGGTGGCTAGCTTCAAACTGGTATCGAGCACTGCATCCAGCGTTTTGTCCGAGGTCTGTAAAGCCCTCCAGCCCGATTTGTTTGCCATGTCCTACAACCAGCCAGTGGGAAGCCATAGCAGGTTTCTGGTGTCCATGGAACTTCCCAAACTGCGTTGGAAGCCTTGATGTTAATGTTATCATAAAAGCACCGAGGCACTCTCAATCAGTGATGATGTATCGTGTGTGAACTGTCTGTTGTTGAAAATTAAACATCAAAACAACTCTTTTGACACCAAACCTGTGCTTTATTCTTCATATACTTGAAGTGTGACACGTAAATAAGTCACAGACTGACAGCAAACATGTGTACACAATAAATGATGAAGTGCACCAACCAAAAATACGAAATAAAGTGATTAAAAGCTGGCAGTTTTTGGGCTGACTGGGTCACTGCTTTATGTAGCCATTCGATTCTGGAGACACATGCTGTGCTTGTCTTGGCGGTTCTTCCATTTTTTTTTATTTTTTAAATCAATCGCTGGCTGACCCGTATTTTCAGCAATCTCCTCCCACAAATTGCTTGCCGTTTGGCAATCTTCATAATGTCTTGACGAGACATTGTAGAAGTTGTCGTACTTGCTCTTCGTTGATTCTCTCGTTGACTTCTTCCATTTTGCGTGGAGAAAATTGTTTGACAATGCCGGTGATTTCCCGCTGAACCGGAAACAACAGTCTGAGCGGACCAATCATAGTCCATTTCCACCACGTCACACGTGTTGTCGCGACGCGAAGTCAGAAGTCAGAAAAAAAGATAGGAGCCAGAGAGGCTACGGCGGAGGGTCGTAAATCGGGTCTTCCTTGATGGCGCAGGTCTGACGCGGAAACATAACTCGGCCTTTACAACAAATAAGAAAACAATCGAAATGACCTATATAATTTAACTCATTATACAATGCAAATAAAGTTGCTTGAAAGTTGGTTGGGACAATTTGAGCATCCTGAAAAGTTGGCGGTGTTATGTCCCTATCGTCCCCATGCAAACCTACGCCCTTGCCTGAAACCGATGATATAAATAGTTTTTAGTCCAATTAGATAAATAGGGCCTGATCCATATGCTCGTGGATTCCATCTTTTCATATCAATTGTATTTTAAGAACACACAATATTGCGAAACATTCACAGAATGCTACTAATCCCTTCAGTCTGTTTGTGTGTGCAGGACACTACCCTTGCCGGTTTTCATGTCCCAAAGGGTTATGCTGCCATCTATATCAGTCATGCTGTCCACAGGGACCCGCAGGTGTTTGAGAAGCCTGACAACTTTTCTCCAGAGAGATGGAGCGGGAGGTTAGTATCACCATTTTGGTATAATATACATATTAAAGTATACCAGAAAAGTATTTTATTAAAAGCATATGCAGAAATTGAATTTAAGGGAAATATTTGAAGAAGTGTTACATGTTTAATAAACCACTTAAGGTATTTTGTTGCAAGTAACGAATGAAACAGTGGCTCAGTATTATTTGTTTCTAATATAACCCACTATATTTCTACTATAACATTGCAGATATATTCCACTGTACAGATTATAATTGTTAATCTTTTACGCCCTGTGACAGTAATCAAAAATTACCTTTGTGGTTGTTCAATGTTTAATGTCTTCAACTGACTGTAAACAATCTTTTTAAAAGTCAAATTAAATTACATTGTCCCCATGGGAACAGATGCAGGTAGATTAAATTGCCTGAGCACACAATCTGACCCAGTCATCATCTGTGTAGAAAGACTTAAAATTAAATTACTGCCCAACAATGCACTTGCATACAGAGACAACAGCATCCATCTTTACCAGATCAGGTTGGTTTGCTCCTACACACGCTCAGTCTACAGGGCTTCCATTCATTCACTGCTACCATTCACCTGTTTATTTTCATTCATAGTCTTTCATTCAGCAAAGGAGCAAAAGCTACGAATGTGTCGTTGCTGCAACCTGCTGCTATGGTATCGGGTCACCTGATGTTGTGTCTACCAATAGGGGTGCCCCAGTGTGTTTGTGTGCGTGTGAATGCATGTGTTTGAATATGTGCTCACAGGGTGGGGGAGGAGCCGTTTTCTCATTTTCTCTCCCATAATGCCTTGTGGAATGGGGTAGGATACGGAAAAATGAGTCACAGCAGATCCTATCTCATTTTTTCCCTTCGTGGGTACAGCTCAGCACGGAATGAAAACTGGGTAATTCCGGTAAATGTCCCATATTAATTTGGGATTTCCCTTATCAGTTAATAAACCACCATGTAATGGTCCCATTCTAAATGTGAATATCCAGTCCAATCCATTTTTATTTGGACAATACTAATAGATTATATTCACTACATTTCTATACGTAGTGTACGTATTTATAATTGTGAACACAAAAATGTTCGGTTCAATTCATATTCAGAGTTAATTGAGAGAGGAAAAAAAGCTTTTTCCACAGGAAAAAAAAAACAGCTGCCATGGTAACTGGCGACCTCATGCCTGCTTTTACCAATGGGGATTTCCCCATGTGTTGTGTGTATGTGCGTGTGTGTGTACTATGCTAGAAAATCTTTTTACATCATTTTGTAAATGCCTAAAAACAGTCGTGAGCACGACAGATGATGATTGTGGGTTCTAAAAGATTGTCTGATGACGTTCTTCATAACAACATACACTTCAAAGTCCAACAAATTTAAGGCTGAATGAAAATATCATACAATTGCACTTGCTGGCTACTTCGAGCGACCCGCAGTGGGTGTAGAAATTCTGCCTTCCCAAGAATAAATGGTGCTTAATTTAGATTGACACTGTCAAGAGATATCATTCATATTAATTCACTTATAACAGCATGACTGATGTATTTATCCTTCCATTGTTTTTCCGGTCTAGTTCGCAGCTCTCCTCCCATTGTGCTACTTGTCCATCTGTCAGTCCTTGGGGACTGTTTTCCTGTCTGCCCTGATAGTTGCCAGGCTCCTTTTCTTGCCACCTGCCTGTTCGCTTGAATGACTGCAGTACTCTTGCATAACAAGCCCATTTACAATAACTAAGAGTATAACCCAATCAGCATTTTTGTGTATTTAGTAAGATGGATGCGTATATTGTGTGTCCTGTACCTATCATCAGCTTGTGTATGTGTGCTTTTCCATTCTGAAGCAAATAGTAGTGTCGGTGCATTATTGTCCTGTCAGGCAGACGCCCACGCAGACTGTAGACGTAGATATGCAAGTCGGAAATGCTGCCATACATAGATAAGAAATCAAGCTACTGCAGCTCGTAATCATCTTAAGATCTTAGAAGAGAACATTTCCTTAGTATAAGAAGTGACATATCGCATTTCATTGAAAAAGGATATCAAAAATAACGGCATATACAGTGGATGTAAAACATCTACGCACTCTTTTTTACCATTACAACACAACTGATTTTGTTTTAAATGTTCGTTTTGAAAGTGAAAGTAAAACTAAACAATTGATCAATAGTAGATTAGAAGCCAATTTATCTTTGTCTTATTTTTTTATTTGAAAAAAAAAAAAATCTCATATTTGGTCATTGATGTTTCTATTTTATCACAGTGATGTCTCTTTTGTAACCAATTTATAAAAATCTAAAACAGATTTCCAACCTTCTTGTGGAGTGCCCTGATCTGACACCTTCAGAGCTGCAGTGGTCATTAGTACCAAATTTTGAAAATTGTGTTGCTTGAAAATTTTATTCTGTATTTGAATATCACCAAAATTTTACACTTGTGTGCTTTTCCAGCACTGTTCTCATAATATTCAATGGATCCAAATCCAAGAATCCCACAGGTAGTATTGCAGTGCACATAATAGATATTGGATCTCAGAGAGTGCCTGGCTAAAAAGCTCTGTCCTAGTTTTCGTAAAGACGACTTTAATACTTTTTTTTTTTTTTTTTAAAGCAAAAGCCTCCAAATGAGTTCCCATTGTTGTCTGAGCAAATTAATGACCAAAAGAAATCTCAATTGTTGTGTGACATAAGGTTTCTATGTGCCAAAATACAGAATATTTTGTGTATGTCAGGAAAATAATCGTGTATCCAATAAACAGTGATCCCTCACTACTTTGCGCTTAAAACTTTGCGCCCTCAGTCCATCGCGGATTTTTTTCAATTAAAAGAAAGAAAAAAAAAGAAAAAAAAAAGCTAGCTATCTCGAGCTATCACTGGAGTTGCTTAAGTTAACGATGATTGACAGACGTTTAATCAGTGATCTTGCCACAGAAGCAAACTTCAAAGCACCGCATGTGTCAATCATCATTTAATTTGTTAAACATTGTGTGTGTTAGTGTAAGCTTGAGCAGATTTGACTGTACTTACTCAATGAAACATTTAATAAAGCCAAGCATTTTTCTGCTTTATTCTTTTTTTAAAATAATTGGGACAGTAACATGTTTAAAACTTATCATAATTATTACATTAGAATTGCTTTAAAATGATTTAATAGATTTATTTTTTATTTATTTTTCTAAAATTATACTTTGGGAAAAAAAGTGAAAAAACATGTCATACACAGTGGTACCTCTACTTATGAAGCTAATTTGTTCCGGGACCTTGTTGTATGTCGAAATGGTCGCATGTCGAGCAGTATTTTCCCATAAGAATACATTATAATTCCATTAATACCTTCCACAGCCCGAAAACCAACACTAAAACCTTAATAAATACTGTTGGTACTATTACAAATGGCAATTACACATAGCAAAACAAATAAATTATAAATAAACATTTGGAATTATATTATAATAATAGTAATAATTCTTGTAAAAATGTAACGAATCAGGTTCTAATTTGGCGGATGTTTTTGCTGTACCTGAATGCACTGCGTGGCTGACGTTATGGTGAGATAGAGAGTGCGGCTCTATTTTACTTTATCTTTTAATGTTTTGTTGCTGGCGTCAACTGAAGCGGAGAGTAGGCGTGTTTTGTTGCACAAGTTGGTGGAATAAATGATTAGAAAAGCTGGCGATTTCTTTAGCGATGTTCCCACAATAATAATTGTCACCTTAACATATAAAGACTGGCGAACGGAGATCGGAGGAGGACCGTCGAGATCGACATTCTACGGCCATATTGTCGAGCCAGTTCACAGATGCGCATACCATGCTTATATTTTTCTGGCATTTCCATCTTCATTTCAATGGTAAGCGTCACCTTTTCCTTTTTTTTATCACCTGGACTAGCCTTCTTGGAAGAAATGTTGATTTCTCACACAAGAAAATCCGCCGTGCGTCCGTCTTCTGGCAAAACAAAGAAACTGCGGTGCTGTCATAAACCGTCGTATTTCAAGCATGTTGTCGGATGTAGAAACAAATGGCTGGTCAAATTTTACGTCGGATATCGAAAAGATTGTGTGTCAAAGCGATTGTATGTATAGGTACCACTGTATATCTTTCCAATACAAAACCTGAATAAATACATTGAAAACACAAGCAAAAAAAAAAAAGGGGGGGTGGGGGAAGGGGAGCTACATCACGTTTTTTCTCTTATCACTGCCGGTTCTGGTCCCCATTAACCGCGAAAAACAAGGGATCACTGTACTGCATATTACGAACGTTATAGTGTTGTACACAGTTATGTATGTATACACAGGAACATAAATACAGTATTTGAAAACTGCAATTTTTTTCACCCACTTAATCATTATGTAGGTTTCTCAAATTTACACGCTAGGTGTATTTCCATTGTGAGGGAAAAATTTAAAAAGACAAATTCAGGAAATGACTTTATCTGATTTCTAAATAATTAAGTTGTATTTCATTGCTGCTCATAAGTATTCCAACACCTGGCAGTCAGCAAGACCCTTACCTTTGCCTTTGAAAAGCCACCTCTAGTCCCAATTATCACTCTTAAATAGTCAGACTCCATGGGCAAAACCAAAGAGGTGTCAAAAGAGAGGTCGAAACTTCACTCCCCATGTTTGGAGGAAAAGGAGGAAGAGTACAAACCCAAGAGCACCATCCCTACTGTGAAACAGAGTGGAAACATCATGCTTTAGGGGTTCTTTTCTATAAAGGGGACAGTAGCAAGGCACTGTATCAAAGTAGATGCTAAATGGAGCCATATATTGCCAGATTTTGAACTACAACCTCCTTCCCTCAGTCAGAGCATTGAAGAGAAATCGTGGCTGGGTCTTTCAATATGACAATGACCAAAACACACAGCCAGGATAATCACAGAGTGCCTCTGTAAGAACCATATCAAGGTACTGGAGTGGCCTAGCCAGTCGCCAGACCTAAATCCAATAGAAAATGTTTGGAGGGGCTTCAACTCCATGTTGCTCAGAGACAGACCCGGGAGACTGTTAAATCTAGAGACTATCCGTCTAGAGTGGGCCAAAATGACAACAACATAGTGCACCTACAGTATGACGTAAATTTCAGACACCTCCATAATGTTTAAGTATACGCATATGTATGTAATGTATATCAGGGTTCACTAAATCAGGACCTCGGAGCCACTTTTCCTGTCGTGTTTTCCATGTCTCCCTCCTCCAACACACCTGAATCAAATAATCAGGATCATTATCAGGCTTCTGGAGAGGTTGCTGATGACATAATCATTTGATTCAGGTGTGTTAGGAGATCGAGACGTAGAAAACACGACAGGATAGATGGCATCGACGTCCAGATTTGGTGAACCCTGATGTATATCATTTATGTCATTGGTTTGAAATAGTAGCTTGCAAGGCAAAAATGTGGGGGCACCATAGGCAATGTTTTATTATTATTAGTGTCAAGGTTTGGAATAGAGTCCACGTCTCTCAATCACTTCCTCTGCTTTCTTTATGTTTGATTGATTATGTTGGATTTCTTCAAGAGACTTCCTATCTCTCTCTCAGAATTGTCTGCTACACATCCTGCTTTTTCACGGTCAGCCTTCTAGTGCATTAAACTATTATTGAGGGTTGCAAGAACTCTCACAAGGTCTTACACACACCCTCACACACACAGAACTCACTAATGCTTCCTGTTTTCCTTTAATCAGAGCTCAGGTTTCAGGATGCATTAGTAGTGATCGGGGTGGGCGTGTGGGTCTGCGTCAGGACATTATAGCGAAACCTCCTGTTATCATCTCTTTATTTTAAAGTATCTTTTAAAAAACTAATTGTATAAAGTTGTATTGTAAATATGGGGTCCATTAGGATTTAGAATGATGTTATCTGACGCTTCTCGTTCAGTGTTCGGCTAGGCACAATGCAGAACGGTACTTATTTTAATAAAGCTCAATAAAAGGATATTGCATTTAACTGCACTTCAAATCCAAGACGGCTGACATGTATGAAGTCAAAATAGTCGTCATTAGTGCTTCAATGAGCAATGTATGTTGAAAATTGTCATCCTATCTCTATTTTAATGTGATGGTAACATGTCATATAGTACTTTTCTTACTCCTGATACAGTTCAATCATTGTGTTCATCTTACAGCATGAAGCGATCACTGTTCTCCCCATTGCAATGAACACAATCTTTACGTGGGCACTCATGCCTAGGAAACTATTGAATTCTTTGTCCTTTAACCCTCTCTGCACATATTTCGCATTTTCCAGCAAGTATTTAACTATGCTTTTTGCATAGGAATGCAGACCACAAGCACTTCCTTTGTTCCTTCGGCAGTGGATCTCGAAATTGCATTGGTATGAAACTTACAGACGTCTTCCTTAAGGTGAGCAAGAACTAAAATACACCAAATGTCATATTTGAATACCCAAGTTTTTAGAACATTGAATTGAATGAAAAACAGAATGTTGAAAGATGACAGATGTGAAAACAATTGTGACCTATCATTGATTAAATCGAAATTGAGTGTTAAGTGTGTCAACAATATCAGAGAGTGAGCCTCTATTCCCAGCTATAGAATTTCCACTTGAAATCATTAACCAATCCCAAAAGCAGGAATCCGTATAACCGTACCGAATATTCTCAAGAGATACAGCAACTTCTGCACACATTGATGGAGAAACAAAGATAAGCAAGATAGCTGTGTAAGAGAAAAACCAGGATGTCAGGAGTTTTGAGCACCCTGAAAATGGAATTGATACTTGCTCACGCCCGACTACAGTTCCCGTTAGGGCTTGAAGCGTATTGCGATTTGATCCAATATGGCAAAGGCATATTGCAATACGGTTGCAATGTATTTGGCAATGCTTGCCAAACTTTCCAGATAAATGAAAACAAATGGAATCAAAAATCTTCAGGAATTAAAGCTGCTAGCTATAGCCATATAGCTAGACCTATGTATTTGACGTTTATAACAACCCGTCGAAAATCAGTTTAAAAAAAAAAAAAAAAGTGAATACAGGTAGGCCCTGGGTTATGAATGAGTTCCGTTCCAACGTTGACGATGCAACCTGACTTTTGTGTAAGTCAGAATTAACCCTTAAAGTACCCCTAAATACCATCTAAATCTTAAAATAACTATCAAAAAACATGTATTATACATCATATTAATAAGATAAAGTAAAAAATAACATACTGTGAGGTATGTTGTGTTAAATGCTGTTATATTGAATGACTATTCGGGCTTTACTCACGAGTCAGTCGCCTTGCTGAGAGAAAAGGGCACTGTGGAAAGGTCGCCAGCTTTGCCTCTCTCAACGTGAGCCCGCCGTCCGAACTCCTAAATCTGGATTGGGACTCACAAAAAGGGGTTGCACCGGAGGAGAAGCAGCAGCAGCAGAAGCAGCAGCATCAGAGCAAGGAAGTTGGACCTGATGCCGTCAGAAACTGCAGGACAGCAGTGATGCTGCTGGGGGAAGAGGGGATCCTGACATGAAGAACGGCAATGGGAACTAGATAGTGTTTACACGACTTAAAAAAAAAAAAAAAAAAAAAACGATTGGAGACAGAATGTCGTAAAGCCGAAATCACATGAGTCAGGTACATAGTAACCCGGGGACTACCTGTATGATGATTGTAGTATTGTATTGTGGCACGCTCAATTCAATGAGATGTCCATTGTCTATGGTTGCGGCCTGTTTCAAACGTGAATCATACATGTATGTGACCTTGACCTGTGATGTTTCTGAAAAAATTGACAAAATAAATAATTATAAAGTTAGAAAATTTCAAATACATTGGAAACCGAACATCATATTGTGATATACGTATTTTGTCACTTCATATTGCAATATAGAATAGATTAGAAAGCCTTTAGTGTCATTGTACAGAGTACAACAAGACTTAAAGGGAACCTCGGACTGAAAGAATTGTAGGCTGTAATATGCCACAATTGTTCTCTTTTACTAAAATATGTTATTAGAACAAATATTGCCATTGATTTAAAAATCTATAATATTTAACACATATTTTAACCTACGGAGGGCGCCATGTTTTACGCGCACAATGGACCCTCAGGCGGATGACGTAGTTTGTCACTGTCCCTAGACGAACACTACCGGTGCTCTGCAATTCCTTCCTACGCGACGAGATGCCCAACACATGCGCACATAGGTTAAAAGTGGCGAGTACTTACTATTTGTGGTTTTATTGAGCATTTATGAACTTTTCAGTGCCTCAGAATACTTTTTGCATGTGTTTCGCTCTCATACTTTTAAGCATTGTGTTTTCTTGTGGTAGAATAGAATAGAACTTGTAATTTTCACATTAGTCACGTAGTGTATTTAAACCACCCTTATCTGATATTACGACGTTTAAGTATTTTCTTCAGGCATCTTTCATATGCTCTGGTTGTATGCATCTAAACAAAACAAGCTAAAAGCGCACGGTAGTACTTTGGGTGTCAAATTCGCCTCTTGTAGACGTTTCACCGGTGTAGCACATTTTGGCAGAACACTGGTTTTGTCCTACGCTCGTCTCATCCCGTCTTTCCTGTTCATTTTTCTTTTGCTGCGCGTTTTGTAAAATATCGACAGTGCTGTCCTGCTCATTCATGTTCCTCTCTGGTTCAAATTGAAAGGGCTGAATAGATTACGTGTTTCTGTCTCAAGAGTCATACTCTTTGCGCCCGGCAACGTAACCCAGTGATGTCACCGCCCTGCGACATCAACAACAATCGCAACCTACTCGTTAAACAAATTTTACAAATTGTATAAAAACGAAAACATCAAGATAGGTTTTCATTTTAAATTATTTTAACTCATAATAACGTTTATCCTTTAAGAACTACAAGTCTTTCTGGCTCCCTTTAAAGCTTCGCCATAACGTGCATCACATGACATCAGCATCACAACAAAGGTAATCTAAAAATTACAGGTTTTAGTGTATACCGATTGGGAATAAAGCGACTATGTGACTAGCAGCAAGTAGTGATGTAGTGGTAACATAACAGTGCGCATATGACATACTCAAATACGTATTGACAATATTGCCCAGGTCTAGTACTCTTGCCATACTTGTATTTAATTGCACTTCAGAACTTGGGCCTACATTCAAATTTGCACAACCTACTGAAGCAACCAATATTCACTATCACCGATGACGTTTTGAATTCTTATACTAAGACAAAACTGTTCTTAAATCACATTCTCACAATCATTATACTGTGCTAATAAAAATACCAGTCTCACTTTCTATCAAAAGCATTTGAAAATATTGTCAAATAGGTTCTAGGATTTAAACTCTTTTTGTTGCCTTTTAATATTGACACCATTAGGGTGCCGCATCATGACTAAAAAGTCAAACAGAAACTAAAACAATCATTGCCTTTGCTTTAGAATGATTACCCACACAAATGTAGAAGGAGGAAAACACTAAAGTCAATGTTCAACTAAGAACCCGAGGATTTGAATAGTACTTTAGAAGCGTCAATATTGAGTGATGATATGATGAACAATAATGCAAATGAACTATTGGAGTAATTTGGTTTTATTTCCCACTCAATGTTGTTCATAGGTTTATAGCTAGAAAATAGACATACTCCCTACATACTAGTACACGCGCATCCACACAAGAGGGCGTGACCAGTGTGAAAAGTAGACCGCAGGGATCTAGGTCATAGATGTGACTCATCGCCTTCCCCCGTCCTCCTCCCTCATCCTGATCTTCCATCACTTCTTTCGCCCCCTTCGTCTTCCCCCGGCGTTTTCATCCTGCCCCTCCCCCTTCAATCTGGATAATCTTCATTCATAAATCAGACGGTGGTGGGCCAACTATGTATGTCTGGACATTGTGGCATGTTGGTCGCGTGGTTAGATTTTAGCCAATAGGGAAGAGCAGCTTTGATATCAGCGTGTGCAAAGAATACAACAGGATTAAGGGGGTTCTCTTGACGTGGAGCAGAAAGAAACACAGTGACGTATTATTTAATGGGAGTATAATGCTAAATAATGACGTCAGTGTGAAAAAAAAATGACACACATTGATGAAAATAGGTCAAAATGCATTTCTGTTGTACTTTGTGGAATGTGAACAAATGTAATGTGATGTGTTTTGGCACAGGAAGCATGCATGTATCTCTTAAAACACTATGACTGGTGTCTGGACCCGCCCTCACAAAACCTGGACTACAAATGGCTGCCTGTGTCTAGGCCGGCAAACCCCCCCACTGTCTCCTTCACCAAAATGGATCTTGACAGAACCAACGAAAACAACACCACGTAGAGAAGGGAAGAGGGAAATAAAACGGGTACTAAAAACCATAACGCATAAGGAGACTGAAGCAAGCCCAAAGAGATGTCCACTGCTGCTTTTTGGAAAGACTGTGTAGTATTAATGTGACTCTCCAAAGTACTGTAAACACAAAACAAGTAGATTTCTGACTGATGCATAAAATTATTTAATAATAAGGTTAAATAGATAGACACGATTATAGTTTACTCAATGTTATTGTCACCAGAGCCTTTAACAGAAATAGTGTTTTCCTTAAGCAGAGGTGTTTTAGTTCATTTAAAAACAGACACACACATTGAGGTAAACCCTCAGGTTGCATCAATGACTGCAAAAGTGTCCCCCCATGGTTCCCCCCTTTTTCCTCTACGCTTCACCACCTAGCAACCAGCGCTGCTTAGCAACAATTCGTCATACCGACACTGACTTGCATCCTTTTAGTATGCTCGCTCTCTTTCACACACGCACACCAACCTGGTTATTTTTTTTAAGGGTTCACTTGGCAGCTGAATGTCTGTATGTGTGTCTTGTGAACCACATGTTAATGCCAGAATGCTCCGTGTGGAGGATTAATTTTTTTTTTTTTTTTTTTTAAATGAATCATCACTCAAGTGAAAGCTATTTATTAGATGTCTCTTACTGACAATTAGCGAATAATTAGTTAGGAATAAAGCACGTTTACAGCTCAATATTTATCGGTCATGGTCTTTCACTATTACTCTCAAGTGTAATTATAAAATGTAGCAGTGAAAAGTATTTTGTTTTTGTTTTTTTGGGTGAATATTCAAATATATGTTTATATCTTGTGTTTTTTATTTTTTTTGGGTGTAAATACAAGCAGAAAAATTACCAGCATAACATTAATGGTAGCGTAGTTAACGTAAGATAGAAATAATATTCACACAATAAATATACCTGGTATTAATTACTATAAAATTATTATTAAGAAATTACAGTAGTAGTCTGTGTACGAATACATAATACATGGTAGAGATTTTTTTTTCAGCTGTAATATACCTTAATATTAGGGAAGGTTGGAAACATTGAGACTGATATCCCACATATAATTTTGTGCCGTAAGAGTAGGATGACTCATTGGCCTTCATCCACCAGCAGCATCTCTTGACAACAATTGATGACAACAAGCCACAGCCACTCTTCCTAATGCCCTCCTCCTTTTGATGATGCATTTTCCTTCATGTTTGTTTTACCCTGCTGTATCCATTTAAAAGAGGGTGAGCACAATGGCAGACAAAATATTCAGCACGCTTCGCTGTCATGTAAATTTTGAAAGTGTAACGTCACTGCAATCCCCTCATGTTACATTCAGTTACATTTTGATGGGTATGAATCATACAGTGGTATGAAAAAGTATCTATATTCTCACATTTCTGCAAAAAATCACCATCAAATATGATCTGATCTTTGTCAAAATCACACAGATGAAAAAAAAGTGTCTGCTTTAACTAAAACAACAACATTTATAGGTTTAATGAGGATAGTATGCAAACAATGACAGAAGGGGGAAAAATAAGTGAACCATCACATTAAATATTTTGTGCCCCTAGATTCTAGATGAATTGATTCTAGATGAAGTAACCACCCTTTGGCAGCAATAACTTCAACCAGAAGCTTCCTGTAGCTGCAGATCATTCTGGCACATCGATCAGAACTAATCTTGGCCCAATCATCTCTACAAAACTGCTGTAGTTCAGTCAGATTCCTGGGATGTCTGGCATGAATCGCTGTTTTTAGGTCATGCCACAGCATCTCAATGGGGTACAAGTCTGGACTTTGACTTTGCCACTCCAGAATGTGTATTCTGTTCTTTTCTGAAACCATTCTGTTTTGGATAATTGTCTTGTTGCAGCATCCATCCTCTTTTTACCTTCAAATGTCGTACAGACGGCCTCAGGTTTTCCTGCAAAACAGCCTGATAAACTTTTGAATTCATTCTACCATTAATGATTGCAAGTTGTCCAGACTCTGAGGTAGCAAAACAGCCCCAAATCATGATGCTTCCTCCACCAGGCTTCACGGTGGGGATGAAGCGTTGATGTTGGAGAGCTGTTCCAATTTTCCTCCACAAATGGCATTGTGTGTTACTCCCAAACAATGCAACTTCGGTTTGTCATCATTCCACAAAATATTTTGCCAAAACTTCTGTGGAATGTCCAAGTGCCTTTTTGCGAACAATAAATGAGCAACAATGCTATTTTTAGACAGCAGTGGCTACCTCCATGGAGTCCTCCCATGAACACCATTCTTGGCCATAGTTTTACATATAGTTGATGTGTGCGCATAGATGTTGGACATTGCCAGTGATTTCTGTAAGTCTTTAGTAGACACCTCTCTGGGTATTCTGCGCTGAACTTGTGGCGTCATCTTTGGTGGACGGCCACTCCTTGGGAGAGAAGCAACAGTGCCAAACTGTCTTCATTTGTAGACTTCTCTTACTGTTGATTGATGAACATCCAGACTTTTAGAGATGGTTTTGTATCCTTTCGCAGCTTTATACAAATCAACAATCCTTGTTTGCAGGTCTTCAGACAGCTATTTTAACCGAGCCATGATGTACATTAGACAATGCTTTTCATCAAGACAATTCTTACTAGGTGTGCGTTTTATAATGGGCAAGGCAGCTTTAAACCATTCATCAGTGATTGGGCACAACGTTACGTTTTAAAAATTGTATGATAAAAATTAGGCAGAGGGTTCACTTACTTATCATTCCCCCTTCTGTCATTGTTTACATGCTATCCTCATTGAAATATGAAAACCTATAAATATTCGGGTGGTTTTAGTTAAAGCAGACACTGTTTTTACATTTGTGTAATTTTGACAAAGATCACATCCCGTTTGAGGGTGATTTTATGCAGAAATGTGAGAAATTCCAAAAGGTTCAGAAACTTTTTCATACCACTGTATTGCCATTCTTTTGTATGTGTAAAGCTGAAAGATCATTGCCCTTATTTATGTGAGCTTCCTTATGACCAGCATATAATACAATCAGTGCAATTTACCAAAGAATGTGGCGAGCAAATAAGGTTTAAGTCAAATTTAACTTGCGCGTTCATGAAATATAGCAACACAGTGCCACTCATTGTACAGCAAGTAGCAGCTCAAGTGTCCAATTGTGTGCATACAATCGTTCATTTACACATTCTCTCATACATTACAGTGACAGTTATTTTTACGTAATGTGTTAAATGTTTTGTACATTGCCTAAAGTAACTGGTATAGATTACTTTTGTGCGATAACATGATTTTGAACAGAGATTCATTTATAAGGCTATTTTAGTCCAGTCTCAGGGACATCTAATTTGTCTGCTACTTGGCAGCACAACCATGCAGCCAGTAATACATACGGTGATATAAACGTGGTGTCCGTGAACAAGGAGCTCAAATTGGCGCGTCAACAGGAGGTACTGTAGGATGGTGGCACACGGCAGATGGCACAACAAAGCCCACGGGCCATTTTAACGAGGGAAGCTAGTTATCGCATGGGATTCCACTCTTCCCAGCTTTAACACAGCAGGAAGTCAACTCACTCATTGCTAACACACAAACAAGACTCACATGACAGTATTTGTGTGCAATGCGTATCTGTTTACATGCAATGAGTGTAATAGTCAACAATCTGAGTATATGTAAAAACATGTGTTTTAAAGCGGTACTAGTTTATTACCTCCTTCCTCAATTTTTGGTATCTTATCATTTTATAACTGCAGGAAAGACTAACAAACATCACTATTAAACAAGTGGAAAACTCTAAGCCTACATTTGTTGTCAAAACCATTAAAGTTTAGTCTATTACGTACAGTATATTAACGGAAACCGGAAAATAGACTTATCTCCACAAGAAACATACTCACGCATAGACTCCTCACTGCTTACTTACTATCAAGTGTGTTTGCGTGTCCTTAGACAGGGAGGAAGGAAACATCATTAGTCACTGAGGTGCCATCAAGTTGTGTTTAATTGTCTCATTTATCTTCCTGTGCTGCACAAATACACTCTTCTGCAATTGCTGCACTAGGTCTATTACGCGGAGATCTTGACATTCATTTGACTGTCAAACTGGCTTCTCACCTTCATTCATTTACAAGCTAAAAATAGATCTGATTATGTACTCATGCTGCACATTACCAGATTATAACATCTTGAGATGCTTTAGAGATACAAATGTATAGTTCGGTACAGACCCGTCTGCAGAAAGCAATTACGGGGGGGGGCATTACATTTTTTTTTGGGGGGGGGGGGGGGGGGCAGTACTTCAACGTAAATTTAGGCTGAACAGTGGCGTTATTACCTGTACATTACTACATCAGTGCACTGAAATATTTTCCGTCACTGAAGTCACAAGTGGTAAAATCTATAAGACAAACGAAAACATACCTGTCAACCCGAGGCCGTTGGTAATCTTACAAATAGCGACGTATGCCCTTACAAATTGGTGACTAATCTTACAACGTTCCATATAGCGTGCAATATGAAACAAAGGCAAGGCAAATTTATTTATATAGCACAATTCAACACAAGGCAATTCAAAGTGCTTTACATCACATGAAGATCATAAAAATCACATTTAAATCAACACAACGTAGAAACGAAGACAAAAGATCGCATTTAATCACAGAATAAAAATAAATAAAATAAAAATAAAACAAAAACTACTACAAATAATAATAATTGAAATCAGCAATCAGCAAAAACAAGAGGAATAGAAAGCAGGTAGATTGAAATATATAGACAGTTATAGATATGCAGTGCTAAACAAAAGCGTTTTTAGCCCTATTTAAAAGAGCTAACAGTTTGAGCATACTTCAGACGTTCGGGTAACAAAAATAAAACTCAATTTTTAAAATACCGTATTGGCTCGAATATAACACAGTGTTTTTTTGCATTGAAATAAGACTGAAAAAGAGGGGGTCGTCTTATATTCGCGGTCTATACATTATACCCATTCACGACGCTAGATGGCGCCAGATATCATTGAAGCGATGTTCTGTCATGACAGATCTCAGCTACTCTTCCCATTCACGACGCTAGATGGCGCCAGATATCATTGAAGCGATGTTCTGTCATGACAGATCTCAGTTCCTCTCAAGTTTAACCAGTTTGCATTATTTTATTGCAGTGTTTTTCCTTATTCAGATTCGTTTCAAGACTAAAGTTACAGTTGGACTTCACTTTGATGGTTTATGCATTTATTTCAATTTTGTTGTTTTATCACAATAGATTGGTATATTTACATTTCAAAAACCAGAAGCCATTCATTTACGAATGTGATTGCACTTTAGTTTACATATTTAAATGTTCAGATATTAAGATTTGAATGAGGCAAAATAACATGCTTTTTCTCTCAAATGTATTGTTATATTCATTTGTTTCGGATGTACTGTAATTATTTTTTGTATAAAAATTAATTTGGGGTTCAAAAAGTCTTTTTTCAAACTTGAGTCTTGAAAAAGAGCCCATGCCGCCGGGTCTGGTTCAGTATGTATTGTACAACGTTAACAGTGGTTTGATTTAGAGTTGAATAGATTTTGTGACCATGCTCTAAATTAGAAACACTCCTTTCTCAAATTGTATTTTCCTATGCAAATGACACTAGAGCTGAAGCGAATAATTCGAGTAACTCGATTTAAAAAAGTGATCGAGGAATTTTCTCCGCCTTGAGGAATCGTTTAATTATGCCAGCTCTAAGCACGACATTTTGCCCAGATTACTTTTAATGGGGCACAACACGCTGACGTACAGGAACAAGATAGAGGTGGCGGGAATATTTGATTTAAACCATGCATGAATGTAAAGGTAATGACGAAGAAGATGAAAGCAAAGAGAAAAGCACCAAGAAAAAGCCGATAATGTCAAAAGTGTGGGAGCATATCAAGCTGGACACCAAGGCAAACACGGTTTCGTGCATTTACTGTAAGACAGTGCTTGCATAACACTAAAACATATCTTTAACGCTGCATCCCCACCAAAGGCACCCCGTTTACTCCGAGAGCAGAGGAGCAAAACTCGGGATAAGGTAAAATTAGGTTAACATTAGGTAGCGCTAATAAATAAGATTAACGTTACTATACCTTGCTAACGTAACGTCAGCCCTGCGGAGGGCTAGGTTTCAATTAATTATGACTAATACTGTTGGTGCGTGGCTAAAGTGTCTTTCATACAAGCTTTAATTTTTAAAACACAGCACTGTAGAGTGATGAGGGTGTAAAATAAAAACATAATCAAGCTGTCAATTTTAGCTTAGTAGTCATTGATGGAATAAACACCAAGTAGCATTGGTGCCTAATGTGCTCCAATACAGCAGGTATCATACATTTATTTTGGACACTGCAAAAACTCAAAATCCAATCAGGACTTACAATTTTCACCAACTTAAAACTTAACTAGAACTTAAAAATATAGTGTATAATAATGACATTTTTAGGTAAGAAATAAGATTTATTATTTTTTATTTTATTTTATAAGATCTTAAGTTTTTTATTTTGAGTGAAAGCAGTGAGTGAATCTGTTGGGGGGGGGGGGGGGTTTAGTCACATCTGAGATGCAATTGTTGGCTGTTTTCAACAATGTACATGTAAAATAAAAACAGTGATCGTCTAAAAATGGTTCAACATTCGGTGAAATGTCCTGTTTTCATTCATTTTTCCATGCTGCTTTTCACATGTATATTTATAAATGCTCTCTACCTTAAAAAAAAAAATGTTTTATCCGACTCAATGGAATTCTCAGCAGAATACTCGATTACTAAAGTATTCAATAGCTGCAGCCCTAAATGACACTAACAACATAAATACCTTTTTGACTGTCAATTCAAAACAAGCTTAAGTTTTGGTGCCTCTGCATTGGATCTCCTTAGATTTTAAAGCAGCACTAAAGTAATTTACCAACAACATTCACTTTTTTATCCATCATAATGAGAGCGTCTTGGTTGAAGCGTATTATCTACATTGCTTTTAATTTGTTTGCAATCGCTTTTGTAACTGAATTGCCTCTATACCTTCAAATGAAAGGATTTTGAATTGGTCACGGTGTGACGTCACACTGTGCCTTTTTATGCAAGTACCTGCCCCTTTCATTCTTCTGCCACGCTCACTAATATCGGAGGCAATGAGCACTGACAAAAGCTATCTGGAGGTTCCCACTTCCCGGTTTTAAACTATCCCACATCAAGCACACAGTATGTACTCCAAATAAAGCAATTTTGAAAAATATATACATGTGCATTTGCTGTGGATTACTACAATACTTTTACACACAATCAGTTCTTGTCTTTGTCAACCTACATAAACTCCACTCCTCGCCGCCAAGACACTTTGCTCGGCTTGCTTCTCAATTGACTTTTTTTTTTTTTTTTGTCAATGTCCTACAGCCATAACCTCTGGAGAACTGCTCCACAATGATGGCCTCCGGCCCTGACTCGCTGTATGAGTGCGTTGACATCAAGTGATTAAATATTTTATTTTGGGAGTAAGCATTGTGCATTTTTTTTAAACAGCAAAGCTTGCTGCCAATGGCGCATTCTGACAGCAAAAGATGGCCACGCCCACAAGCTTGCTATAGACACACCCGCTCCACCAACATCCAACCAGAGCAAAGAGTTGAAATTCAAAATTTTTTTAATTTGTCAAATGGCGTACCGCACGCAACACATCACTTTTGCTCATTAATATTCATGACGTTAGCAATTGTTGCTAGGCGGGTCAAGCTCACGTTTGTTCCAATGCTAAATGCATGTAAATAGTGTACGAACTAGTGCTGTCAAATGTATCACGTTAATGGGCGGTAATTAATTTTTTAATTAATCACGTTAAAATTTTTTACGCATTTAATGCATGCACGGAATGACCCATTCATGCGTTGCCTCAAATAGTTTACAATGACGCCGTTTTAGCATATTGAGGGCAAAAAGGCAGAGAAATGCGAGCGTATTAGGGTGAACGACGTGGGGAAGAATGACAGGAGTCGATCTTTTTCTTAACACGGTTAAATGAACACAACGCAGAACACACTGTATATCATTTGCAGCCACCACTGACAGCCATGGTTGCCCAACTTCTCATCATGCATTTGGGCGGAACAGTTAAGTCGCTACAGTATCATTTAGTGAAAGCACAACAAAAATAATATTCCTATATTTCAAAAAAATAATGTTCACAAAAAGTGCTCAATGCAAAGAGAATTGGCATTCCCAATCAAAATAGCTAAAAAAAAATTTTAAGCGTTTGACAGCCCTAATACGAACGAAATGTTTACTGAGCTAAACTTACCAATTCTGTCCGAAAATGATGTCTCTGGTGCCAAATTCACTGGTAAAGATGTGGAAGAACATACAAATGTTCAATTCAAGACATGGCTTGAGTTTCGAGGGCTGAAAAAGAGCAGACCTGATCCAGAGGTAGCTTTTTTATCGACACGTTTTTCTTGTGAGCATTGCCTTACGCCACTGACAATGACATTCTCCTGCTTCAACAATCTATCCTTTACCACCATATGCCCTGTCTTTCTTTTATATTATTTCCTCTGGTTATTTTATGTCTCTGACCGTTCTTGGGGGTAATTTACATTACTATTTTTGTGTAGCGATCGCAAATGCTACTCAGTGACAGCCAACGAACACTTTTAATTTTTTCATTAATAACAAATCTTAATTCTATAATTTATTTACACTTCACCCTTACTAAAGTTGTTTTTTTTTACAACAGAAATGGTAACAACAGTGGCAGTCAGATACCATTTTAATTACTTTCAGGTCATTCATAGTCAGACAGAAGCAGCACAGCAAAATGCCACGCTAAAAAATAAGTAAAAACATCAAAATGGCTTACCTCTTTGTCCTCTGTAGGACCATGGCCCCAACAAAATGTTTACTGCATATGAAGGTAGATGGCTTCACCTTGCTGGTGTTGATTTGGTCTTTTGGACGTCCACACAAGTTGATCCATTGTTCACATTTTTTCCTCTGTTTTGGCTTCAGGAAACTTATGAAGAAAAACATTCTTTATATGTCGTGAGAGAGTAATAAAATACACCTTGTGTCAAGTAGGGTTCATGCCCCCGATGATTTATGACTTTGACCTCTGTGACCCCGCCCCCTTTGATTGTAGTCCTTTGATCTCTATTGATGATGACAGATGATTGATGACCCCTCCCCCCTTTCTCCTTTGATCGTGGTCCTTTGATCTCTATTGGTACTGACAGGTGATTGATGACCCCCCCCCCCCCCTTTATCCCTTTGATCGTAGTCCTTTGATCTCTATTGGTGCTGACAGATGATTAATGACCCCAGCCCCCCTTTACCCCTTTGATCGTAGTCCTTTGATCTCTATTGGTGCTGACAGATGATTAATGACCCCCGCCCCCGGACCCCTTTTGATCGTAGTCCTTTGATCACTATTGGTCATGGCAGATGTTTAACAACTTTGAAGTTTAGCGCATGCGTGCTAGGCGTGTTATGGGTTATGTCCGTACATGTCCCCCCTAGAAAAAAACGTAGTGTGTGGAGGGGGCGTGTTTAGCGCATGCGTGCTAATGCGTGTTCCGGGGACATGTCCGTACATGTGAATCGGAAGTAGTAGGGCGTGTTTAGCGCATGCGTGCTAATGCGTGTTCCGGGGACATGTCCGTACATGTCCTAACGAAGAATCGGAAGTAGTAGGGCGTGGCTAGCGCCTGGGCTAGTCGTAGCCAAAGCGAGCTAACCGGCATTCTCAACAAGCTACCGTGAGGGGAGCCATGATTAACGAGACGTGTGTTAACATTAGCCGGGAACGACCCAATGCGGTCACGGGTGCCCCCCGCAAAATGCAGATGTACCTAAGGCGTGTGCAATACCCGCCTAGTGAGGAGCTGGAAGAGGTTAGACCTTTACCTGACTCAGGATCATGGGGGTTCCGGTTCAACTATGCGATGGGTGAGCTGTGTTTCTTCAGTAAATATGAGGACAACGACAACATGCTGCCGGCTGACATAGGCATGCTTAATTCTAATGATTGGGGTGTTATAAAGGACCTCATACCTGGTGTGTTGGATAAGTGTTTATCTTCATCGGAAGCGTGGGAAGATTTGAGCTTTGTTTGGCTCTCCAGAAATTCAAACAGTGGACGGTGGTTCTTCAGAGTGAAGATTAAGTTACAAGAGGGTTTGGAGAAGGAAGATGATCAAAGCGTCTGTCATGATGAGTTGGAATTCCAGTTAGAATCATTTAACAGCGAATGCGGAGTGTTTATGATCATCATGGCGGTCCCTCTGTTAGATTGGAATGATCTGATGAGGGAGTTCTCCGTGAGAATCTCCGCCCTCTTCCAAAGCAGCCGTCTTTGGCATAATGAGGTGGGCGTTAAAAAGGCGTTAACGTTTGTGTAGCCAAAGAAGGTAAGCCTTTTTTTTTTCTAAAACAAATTATTCATTTACAAGGAAATGTGTTTTATCATTTTTTTAAGCTGTCGATGAGCCAGCCATCTTAGTTGGTGAGAATTTTATATTTACCCCCTCGGTGATTCGATACGCACCACCAGCGCAGGTGTTAGTTGCGGGTAAGAATATTTTATTATATATTTTCCCCTCTGTTATGTTCTACATGTCCTATTAATTATAAAATTTCTCTCTATTTGTAGATGCAACTGCGCAGATTGATGAGTTATTCATTCAACCAAACGGTAAGTGACAGTTTTTTTTTAATGATGAAATGTGTTTTATCATTTATTTATATATTTTTTATTTTTTTTAAGCCGCCCCAAAACCTGCAATAGTTGCGGGTAAGAATATTTTATTATATATTTTCCCCTCTGTTATGTTCTACATGTCCTATTAATTATAAAATTTCTCTCTATTTGTAGATGCAACTGCGCAGATTGATGAGTTATTCATTCAACCAAACGGTAAGTGACAGTTTTTTTTAAAATGATGAAATGTATTTTATCATTTATTTATATATTTTTTATTTTTTTAAGCTGCCCCAAAACCTGCAATAGTTGTGGGTAAGAATATTTTATTATATATTTTCCCCTCTGTTATGTTCTACATGTCCTATTAATTATAAAATCCCCCTCTATTTGTAGATGCAACTGCGCAGATTGATGGGTTATTCATTCAACCAAACGGTAAGAGACAGTTTTTTTTAATGATGAAAATGAAATTCAATAGTATAGTGAGAAAAATGTCCACATTTCCTAACGCACTTGTTAAGGAAGGAGAAAGACGTGAGGGTGTGGGTGTGTGTGGGGGCATGTGTGTGTGTGTGTGTGTGTGTGTGTGTGTGTGTGTGTGTGTGTGTGTGTGTGTGTGTGTGTGTGTGTGTGTGTGTGCTCACATGTTAAGGAAGGAGAAAAAGAAAGAGGAGGGATGTGCGTGCGTGCGTGCGTGTGTGTGTATGTGCGCACACATTCCAAGATGGGAACGCTACGCAGACCAAGAAAAAGGCGAGGGGAACGCTTACTGCAGCGCTTTAAATAAAAAAATGCAAAACATTGTGTGATTCTTATTTAATCTACCTGTTATTAAGCTGTATGTTGCCCTTAATAATGATTTTGTATTGAATATGTATTCACTTTTTATTAATCTACCCTTAATGAAATTATCATTTATTTATATATTTTTTATTTTTTCTTAAGCTGCCCCAAAACCTGCAATAGTTGTGGGTAAGAATATTTTATTATATATTTTCCCTCTATTATGTTCTACATGTCCTATTAATTATAAAATTCCCCTCTATTTGTAGATGCAACTGCGCAGATTGATGAGTTATTCGTTCAACCAAACGGTAAGAGACAGTGTTTTTTTAATGATGAAAATGAAATTCAATAGTATAGTGAGAAAAACGTCCACATTTCCTAGCGCACATGTTAAGGAAGGAGAAAAAGAAAGAGGAGGGATGTGCGTGTGTGCGTGCGTGTGTGTGTATGTGCGCACACATTCCAAGATGGGAACGCTACGCAGACCAAGAAAAAGGCGAGGGGAACGCTTACTGCAGTGCTTTGAATAAAAAAATGCAAAACATTGTGTGATTCTTATTTAATCTACCTGTTATTAAGCTGTATGTTGACCTTAATAATGAATTTATATATTTTATTAATCTATCCTTATTGAACGTATATGTCATACTTCATAATGAAAATGTAATGAATTTGTACAATTGCAAGCTGATATGTGTTTCTTAACTTTGCAGTTATAATTCCACGTCTCATCAGGAGCGGGCCGCATGAGCTTCCTCGGGAACCTGGCACCCCGTTTGGATTCATTATTGACGAAGCGAGAGGTCGATATTATTCATATTATTTTGTCTGATTTGCTATCCTGATTAAAAATGGATGATTCTATTCCTGACATACCGTGTGAATTTCAAGATTTTATCAATCAAATAAACGAGCAAATGGTGTCACAGCCTGATATACCTTACGAACTGTTGGATATTGTCAGCGGAATAAACAATGTGAATCAGGTAAACAATGAGATGGCATTTGAGCAACACAACCCAGACACGCTGATTGATTCAGATGATCCATTTGTAGCCATTCGATCAATAGATGATTTTGTCGATTTCTTTCAGCCTTTACAAAACGCTTTAATACAACTTAATCAACCGAGCAATGTTCCAAACGAATCAACTGACAGTGTCATGCACAATGATGTACAAGCTGACACACAGGAGCAAACTGACAGTGTCATGCATAATGATGTACAAGCTGACACACAGGAGCAAACTGACAGTGTCATGCACAATGATGTACAAGCTGACACACAGGAGCAAACTGACAGTGTCATGCACAATGATGTACAAGCTGACACGCAGGAGCAAACTGACAGTGTCATGCACAATGATGTACAAGCTGACACGCAGGAGCAAACTGACAGTGTCATGCACAATGATGTACAAGCTGACACGCAGGAGCAAACTGACAGTGTCATGCACAATGATGTACAAGCTGACACGCAGGAGCAAACTGACAGTGTCATGCACAATGATGTACAAGCTGACACGCAGGAGCAAACTGACTCGGACACACAAATAGGGGGTGCAAGCGAAACAGTAAGACCAAAATTTAACAATATCGAATTGAGACAGATATTGACACCGTCGAGGGTCGCCGATTCTCCTGATTTTGTCAGCTTTTACAACGACATAATGGAAAATGTTCAGCGACAGGCTGATCATGTGGTTGCAATTACACAACCTGGTGACATTATTCAAATTGAGGTGGTCGGTGACAATGTTCAGCAACATGTCGTCTTAAATGCCACCGATGACCCTGAAATAATCCTTCATGGTTTTCACAATGTGATCGATCGACTTGTACAATCCAATTACCAAATCCTCTGCAATACTGAGTTGGAGATGGTGGTCAACATCGTTAAAGATCAAAGGGGCGGGGTTAGGAGAAAGTTGACACACATGCTCGATTGTGAGATTGTTCGCAAAAAACGACGGTACCTGTATGACCCACTTCCTCAAAACAATCAACTATGTTTAGCCATGGCGTTAGCATATATGTTAGACAAATCGTTACCCACAAATGCCTTAATACAAAAGGCTCGTGAACTCCATACAGCCATAGGTCTGAGTGAACAAACTGCTGCGGGGTTTGCTGACATTCACAAATTTGAACAACACCTGAATCGTAAAATAGTTGTCTTGTACAGGCCTGATGACTCGGATATGCCGATGAAGCATTTCGAGACTGATTTTGTCAAAAATCCAAACACTTTGGTGTTGACTCTAATTCAGAATCATTTTTATGGCGTGAAATCTCCAGCACAATTTCTGGGTCACGCCTACTTCTGCTATTTCTGTTATAAAGGTCACGCGAATGCCAACATTCACAGGTGTGCATTCTATTGTCATTTATGTAAAGACCCCGAATGCCGTCAACGATCGGTGGATTATACCAAATGCACAGACTGTAATAACGTTTGTTACAACAAGATTTGCTACGCTAAGCATAAAGAAGTTGTTAAAACGTCCCATGGCGAATGGGGGAGCAGATGCTCCAGATACAAGAAATGTGAGAAATGTGGTCAGACATTCTACGTTAATATGTACAAGAAAGCCAGACAACACAGATGTCCTGTCCCTAAATGCCAAATTTGTAGGGTCCCATTGGTGACAGCCAACATTGTCAATGATAGACACCTTTGCTTTATCCAAACCCTGAAACCCCAGGCACCAAATCAGAACATAGTCTTTTACGACTTTGAGACTTTTTTATCAAATGAGGGGGTACACACAGCTTTCTTGGTGTGCACAAAATCATTTGCAGGAGAGAACAAATGCTTTTACGGGGTTGATTGTTGTCGTCAATTTATCCTACATTTTAGACAAAAAAAATTTGAAAATTACATCTTCGTGGCCCACAATGCTCGAGCTTTTGACGCTTATTTATTGATTTCAAAAATGTTGGATCTGGGTGTCGGTCTGTCCCCTATCATGCAGGGTAGTAAAATTATATGTTTTACCGAGACTCGGTATGGCTTAAAATTTATTGACTCCTTGTCCTTCTTAATGATGAAGTTGTCTTCGATGCCTAAAACTTTGGGGTATGAAGACAAAATGAAGGGGTATTTCCCTCACTTATTCAGCTCCCAAGAGAACCTGAATTATGTAGGGCCCTACCCAGCCCCTGAATTTTACAGCATAGACCGCATGTCAGAGATCGAACGGGAGAAATTCCTTGATTGGTACCGAAAAGAATGTCACGGTACATTCGATTTCCGCAAGGAGGCGCTAATGTACTGTCAGAACGATGTGGACATTTTAGCTATTGGTTGTCGGCTGTTCAGAGATGCTTTTTTGAAAGAAACAGATGTGGATCCTCTAAACAGTGTCACGATAGCCTCGGCCTGCATGAAAGTCTTCCGTACAAAATTCTTACAGGCCGACACTTTGGCTATACCATCCCCTGACAATTACAGACGTCGGCATAAGTCCTACTCACACGCGTCCATACAATATTTAGAATGGGTGTCGCATGATAGAGGAATATTCATCGAACATGCCTTGAACACAGGCGAACGTAAGGTGGGTGGTTTTTTTGTTGACGGCCACGCCTTAGGGGCGGATGGTACGATTCATGTTTGGGAATTTGATGGCTGTTATTTTCACGGCTGTCCTGATTGTTTTGAACCGTCGGCGATTTGTCCGATGACGCAAAGACCCTTTCGTGAGCTTCATGAGGCAAATGAGGAAAAGTTGGCGGCATTGAAGTCGGTGCCAGGAGTCCGGCTAACGATCATGAAAGAGCACGAATGGAACAAACTGAAATGTGAGAACCCCGCTATCCGGGAGTTCTTACACAACTCTGATTTCCCCAAACCGCTAGATCCCCGTGAAGCTCTCTTTGGCGGTAGGACAAATGCCTTTGTGTTAAGACACACTGCTGGTCCCGATCAGAAAATACTTTATGTTGATGTCACTAGCCTGTACCCCTTTGTAAACGCCTCAAAAAAATATGCGATCGGACATCCGATTATTATCCACAACAATTTTGAGGCTGATGTAACCAAGTACTTTGGTTTCATTAGAGCTAAAGTCTACCCGCCGCGAAAACTGTATTTCCCGGTGCTCCCTTACAAAACTGCTAAAGGCAAACTCGTGTTTACACTATGCCGCACATGTGCGGAAATAAACAACCAGTCTGATGACTGCAAACATGATGATGAATCGAGGGCCCTGACCGGCGTGTGGGTCACTCTCGAAATGAACAAAGCTGTTGAGTTGGGTTACAGATTAGCTCGTGTAATGGAGGTCTGGCATTTTGAAAAGACCAGCAGCGAGGTCTTTGAAGGATATATAAAAACGTTTCTCAAGGGGAAACAAGAAGCGTCTGGTTTTCCGACCAATGTTGTTAGTCAGGCCGACAAGCAGAAATACATTTGCGACTACCAAGCAAATCAAGGAATACAACTAGACATCGACTCCATCGGACTCAATCCGGGAAAGAGACAGGTTGCAAAGTTGTGTCTGAACAGTCTTTGGGGGAAATTTGGTCAAAGGAGTAACTTGAATCAAACCCATTTTGTCAAAAAGGCTGCAGAGTTTTTCAAAATTTTGTTCTCGGGGATGTATGAGATCAAATACTTTGGTTTTATTAACAAGGATGTAGCCATGATTCAGTACAACTTTAACAAAAAAAACATTGCCCCGCCCTCTGCAACTTCCAATGTTTTTGTCGCATGCATGACAACTGCGCACGCTCGATTAGTCATGTACGAATATTTGGAAAAACTGCAGGAAAATGTCCTGTATTCGGACACTGACTCTCTCATCTATGTAGTTGGTCCTGGAGAAGAGCCCCTCCCTCTAGGTAATTATCTTGGCGATTTGACGGATGAGCTAGCTAACGATTCCATCGAGGAATTCGTCTCTGCCGGTCCAAAATCGTACGCGTATCAGACGAGACAAACCAAAAAAACAGTAATAAAAGTCAAGGGGATCACTCAGACTTATGCTTGTTCACAGCGTGTGAATTTTGATACTATAAAGGACTTGGTCGACGGGTATGTCGATCACTGTGGCGTTGGCACCCCCAGGACTATAAACACTCCGCAACACATCATTGTGCGTGACAAAAAGTCGTTTGAGCTAAGAAATAAATCATTTCAGAAAACATTTAAAGTCGTGTACGACAAACGACGGTTATTAGCCGGCGGTAAAACTCTTCCTTTTGGCTATTAAGGAAATGGAAATGTCTGAGGTTGGTTTCGACCCCCGCTTCCAAATGCCATGCTCTATTTTATTAGCAGGCCCTAGCGGGGCTGGGAAAACGTTTTTTGTCAAGAAGCTTTTGGAGAATTGTAACCATGTGATGACATATGTGCCTGAAAATGTTGTTTGGATTTACACTTCAATGCAACCCATGTATTTAGAGCTGAAGGAACAAAATAAAGAAATTCAATTTTTGAAAGGCATTCCTGATTCATTCGAGGACGAGAGACTCTTTCCAACAAACCAAAGCCATCTCATAATTCTAGATGATGTCATTTTTCAAGCCTTGGACCACCCAGAAGTGGTTAGATTATTTACACAATACAGACATCATTGTAACAAGAGTGTGATTCTTTTGACTCAAAACATATTTCATCAAGGCAAATATAGCCGCACTATCAGCTTAAATAGTAATTATATCATACTGTTTAAAAATCCTCGAGATCAACTGCAGACAAGTGTGTTGGCCAACCAGATGTTCCCTTCCAAGAAAAAGTATTTTTTAGAATGTTATGAAGATGCCACACGTGTACCTCACGGCTACTTAATTGTAGATCTCACCCCAAACTGTCCAGAACGATACAGACTGAGGACAGGTGTGCTTCCTCATCAGTGGCCTACCGTGTATATTTCTAAGGCCTAGCATGTCTACTCTCTTAAAAACCAACGCCCCTCTACTCAAAGCGCTTTTTCAGGCCAAACCTGAGAAACGTAAGGACATACTGAAACGAAGTCCAGACAGTCTGGTCAAAGCGTTGTGTGAAATTGCCCTTAACCTTGTACGTGGGAACATTCCTCTTACGTCAACACAACTCAAAAAGCTGAAAAAACAAAGGACGGTGATCCGTCTACTGGCCGACAGGAGAAAAAGCTTGAAAAGAAAAAGAGCTGCCTTGCAGCAGAAAGGCGGTTTTATTTTCCCTTTGTTGGCAACACTGGCTCCTGTCCTGGGTAGTGTTATAGGTGGTTTGATCAGAAAAGACTGATAAACATGACCCTCAGAACAGCGGACAAAATGTTTTTGATTTCCCCACAACAACTAGAACGGCTGAGGAACACAGAGCCCAACATTCGGCAGAAAGCCGAGCATGATCTGGATATAAAAATGAGAGAGGTTCTAGAGAATCGCTCTTTGAGTCAATACGATAAAATTAAAAAGTATGAAGCTCTGATGCAACGTTACTTAAGTCTTTTGAAACAAGGGGAGAAGGAGCCTCGGAATGTCACATTGACCCTCCCCACAGCGACTTACCAACACAACACAAGCGTTGATGGAGAAGGAGCGGTTGTAAAGAAGGAGGAGGAGCCATGGCATGATCTGGTGCAAAACTTTCCAATCAGTTATCGCAAAAACGCTCTATTTGTGTTAAAAAAATTTGTCGACAATGATAAAAGCTGGACATCGCGAAACGAATTCATATTCCGAGGTAGACCCATTATCGGCTCGCACATGATTGATCTCCTCAAACATCTGACATCTACTGGAAAAACAGTCATGATACCACCCCCTAGAGGTTGGGATGAGTTCCTGCATACACTGCGTGAATTAAACATCCCCGAGACTTCCATCTCGAATCCGCATGCTCGTGAACAGTTCCGACGATTAAAACTTGACGACGGTTTGGAGTTTAACGACCAGCCTAAGGCGCATCCGAAAAAAAGAAGAGCGAAGAGAGAGAGGTCGTCGCCTCACAAGTGGATTGGATTAAATGAGTAATGCACACGAGAAAATATTCTGTTTTTTTTTTTCATTTATTGAATAAAATGTTTGTAAAAAGTCAAGCGTTTACAGACAATGACATTTTTTAAACTTTTGCAACGAGCATGATCGCTGACCATAGCATGCATCATAGGTAAACATTTGATGACGTTTAACAAAAGTAGATACCATGGAGTCATTTTTAAGTGTGTCATCGCTATAGCAAGCTAATACATCATGAAATGAAAGGCCGCAGCCTCGCTGAATTAAGTAATATACACAATGTTGACCACATGTGATTGAGAGCTCGTTCTGTAGTTGGTAGGTGTGGTATATTATTCGGTTGGCGTGTTTTTCCAAAAAAGAGATGATACTCGGGGGATAATAGTCCAAATCTGGAGGCAGGCCATAGGCGTCAAAGAATGTTGCCACATTATTCTCCTCCAAGGTCAAGGCGAGCCAGTGCTCCCCCGGTTGGCTACGCGGGTGGGTGTTTACAATAAAATGTCTCGCCGGGGTGGGGGTTAAAGAGTTTAACTCATCAGAGGCGTAGACACCTCCAAATAACTTCCCCTGGAGGCGGGTCATCAGAGTTTCCAGGGCTCTCCCGTCCATCTCTCAGTAATAGTCCACCAGTACTTGCCGTTTTGAGTCTATTTCCAGAATAGAGTCATAGCATGCGTAGACAATAAGTGTGACTGTGTGAGGCAGTGGAGCTTTGAATCTCATCTCCAATCTGACACTACCGTTAGACACAGTCGATAATGCAGATGTGTCGTCGTTAGCGCTCAAATTGAACACATATAGAGCATAGCCGTCCATGAAATCCTCGTGATCAATACAGAGAGGCAGATCCTTCAAATGTCTGCCTGTAGACGTAAACAAATTATAAAACTCGCGAGCGGCATTCCTTTCGGAAAATTGTGGTTGAAAAGGTTTCGAGGGGATTTGTCTTCCTTCCTGCGTCAGAGCTAAATACTCCATGTTATAATTAGCAAAGTTGAAAGGGTTACTTTCTCGACGACCCGTGAACGCCGTGTGTGCAACTAGGCCAACTACGACATAACGAGGCATTGGTCCGAGGAAAAGGTTATCTTGCTGACACGTTCGAGATTGTTGAGGGATAGAGTACGTTTTTACGTTAATACGTGACAGGGGGTACAAAGCGTTCTCTTTGCGGAGTGCAGCCTCGTGTCCCAGAGAAACAGCTGGAGAGACAGCGACCCTTTTGACAAATAAAGAAGCGCTCAATATTTTTAACTTATGATCGCTGTTAGCCGGTGAAATGAAGCAGAAATCATTGTTGGCCTTGATGAGTTTGACGCGTAAGTCCACATTGTTTAACAGGAGTCGTTCACAAAAAAATATGTCGGCATGTAGAGGGCCTATGACATAAAATGATCTGGAGCCAGCAACCCTCTGCGCTCGGTTCACCAAACCCTCATTCACAGCGTCGCCAGTAAGGTCAGTGGTGTCCATTTGTCCACTTTTATCTTTGAAAAACATACCGGCTGTGAACTGGCTCTTCAAAGAAGCGTCCGAAAAGTTTAATAAAGCTTCTATCATGGATCGATAAGGGTGTGTCGAACTGGACTGAGATATCAATCTGTCTGCCAAAGTAACATCAACTTGGGAGAATATGGTGTTAAGTGGGTAATTGATAAGCCCCACCTTCTCCGCCGCAGGTAAACGGGATCCATCGGCGTTTGTCACCTGTAATTGGAGCTGAAGCAGGGTGTCCGCGAGGTCCAGATATTTAGAACCATCGCCAGGAACAAAAAACTCGATGGGGCCGTCTTCGGTAAGGGCCGAGATCGGGAGCATCTCCACATATTGACTCCCTTCGATCGATAATTGCGTAAGGGGTGGGGCAAACAAATCCAATTCGGCCAGAGTGCATTCATGTGAACGGTGGTGTGCGAGCGCCATTTGGTATGAAGGGGTTAGGAGAAGATGTCCGCGTGGCTTCTTCGACGCTTCCTTCTGGAAACTGATCTCGGTCTAGATGCACTCGCACGCTTTTTACGTGACTTCACAGGTCGACGCCCCCTTTTAACGAGTCTCCTTGCAGGTGATTTATGAGGTCTGCGTGCCAGGGTCATGATACCGGAGCCTTCCTGTGGATCTGGCTTTTTCTGAATCCTTTCCATCACGCGCCCTGCGACGTCCGTCGCTATGTTTTTAGCGGCTGTCTGGAGGTGTGGTTTCGCCATGCTGAAACCTCTCCTAAGGAGCGGAGTTACAAATCGGAACAGCTTGGCAAAGATGGAACCCAGACCTCTTCCATATTGAATTGGTGACCCGTGGAACCCAGGTAACGCCCCTCCAGCCTGGCTTTCGTAATAATCCACTAGGCGGTAAAGGTCCGGGTGTGTTGCTAACACCACCATTTTCTCACTTTGGTCTAAAATGGAGCGTGATAATTACTTTGCCGTAAGCGAAGGGGACTGGTTTGTTCTGATCAGTTTTAATTTCTATCGCTATGTCCTCAATGTGTCTTTTGTTAAGTGGAAGATAGTAAGGCGGGTTAAACGTTTTAAAAACTGTTTCTTGGTGCTCCCCCGTTATTGGAATAGTCCTTAGTAGCGGGGCTAGGGTGTCGCCGACCGTTTGGTGTTGAATCAAGTCCGTGTATATGTAGAAATGGTAAAGACCAGCCCTAATATCGGCGGGGTGCGTGGCTGCAGTCCAATGGGGTCCACAAGTATACCATTCGTCCGCCAAGAGTCCAAATATATATGATACCGGTGGCCTGAGCCGGATTCTGAAACGCCCAGTTCCTGTGAAAAAAAATCTCCCCACGTTCCTGGCGTATGCTATTTTAATGTCAACCTCAAAATTATCTTTCAAGATTTTTTCAAACTCTTTCCCGATTGTCTCGGGATCGTTGTAATACCCTTCTGTTAAGAATAGAGTTTTAATTTTTCTTTCATCATATTCGGTAATCACTCTCTCGCCGGGTTTGGGACGACCATGATGCCAAACGTCTATAACATCAAATGATGCCTCTTCTTCTGGCACGTTGAACCAAGTATGCGGATAGGAAATCTCTGTTATGGCGACTTCCCAATTGGAATTTAAATTTATATGACTTGCTAAGTTAACTCTGTATTGGGAAATTGTATTATCTGTATAGACAGAGGCACTGGCGTTTGAAGGCAGCGTTACATAGAACCCGTCAACTAGATTCGGGTCCATGAGGTTGAATGATGACGAATGCGTTTGTTAATTTGTTTTATATGTCTATAACTTGATCCGCATCGACCCATTGATTAAATTTTGATGGCCAATTTTTCCATTGAACTAGGAATTGTCTTTTTCCATTAATCACACGTCTCTTTAGAATTTTATCGACGTGGAAAATATGATCTTTTGTTATCCTAACTTTCTGAAGTTCGCTTTCATAAAATGAGCCTTGTATCAAATCTCCATCGTAATCCGCCAGTTTATAAACAGGCGGGGTTCGTGGTAGGCATTCTTTCACAGTAAACAGTTCATTTGTAAAGCTTTGCTCATATTTCTTATCAAATATTCCTCGCAATTTTGAAATTCTGACAATATCTCCTGTTTTAAATTTCATTTTGCTAATTGTACAGGTCAGGTCTCCATAAAGATTCCGAAAAACCTGAGGACTAGTCTCAGCGTTAACTTGGATAGGTTTCATTTTAATACTAGAATGATAACTATCGTTATAACTCGATACAAGGTCTTGGAGGACATCGATGTAGCGACGGGTATTTTTAGCGGTAAAATATCGCCACATCCTGGTCTTTAGAGTCCGGTTGTATCTCTCGACGGTGGACGCTTTCAGATCGCTGGCAGTAGCAAAATGTGTAATATTATGTTTTTTCATCAGCCTCTGGAAGACCTTGTTGAAAAACTCGCGTCCATCGTCAGTTTGTATTTTCTGTGGAATGCCGCTCTCTAAAAGAACAGATTGGAATGCCTCGGTCACCTCTGAGGCCTTTTTGCTTTTTAAAGTCCTGACATAAGACATTTTGGAAAACACATCGATGACTGTTAATATATATCTAAAGCCGTCGTTAAATTCGGCTAAATTTTGAAGATCAACCAAATCACATTGGAACTGATTTAATGCTCTTGAGACAAAAACCCTATTCCTCGGGAAGTTAATTCTGGCAGATTTATGTAACGTGTAACTGTCTTGGCCTGCTAAAAAATCCTTGACTCTATCTCTGTTTATTTTTTCTCCTGTTTCCTCTTGCAAACCTCGATGGAGCCTTTCCACACCCCCAAAACTAGCTGGGTGGGTGGGGTCATAGTATAGCTTCTTCATACGCCTCTTCAGAGCCATGGTGATAAATGAACTAGTGTCATGGACTTTGTGGATTTTATACAGACACACAGAGACACAAGATTTTTTTTTTTAATGAGTACATGGTGACAAGGAGTACAAATACTTGATACAATACAATCAAGAGAAAATATCATATGCAGCCTCGGCTAGTGTATGAGGTTTCACATTTAACTTTATAATATTTTGAAAGGCTGTCAATTCTCTCTCTATGTCTAAAGGTTGATTATTTTCAAGACAGTATTTGATACAATCAACAAACAATGTGATAATAGTTTTCAAATGACCTGTAGTGATCTGAGTATCCCAGTTGTTGAAAATAGTTTGTACTGTTGTGGCTACACTTGGATTACTGACGCTTACACAATCTTTCACCATAGATTCCCATGGTAGATTGAAAAGCAAATTAGACAAAGGTCTAACTTTGCGCATTACAGTCAGTAATTTCTCTACTTGTTCATCTCCGGTTGAGTTAGAGTCATAACTAATAGTTCTGTCCAATATGTCCTTCCAATCAAATGTCGGGGGAGGGTCGTCCTGATCTATGTCCTTCCAATCAAATGTCGGGGGAGGGTCGTCCTGATCACACGTTGTAGAAGGTTCGTCCCGATTACATGTCGGAACAGGCTCTGTTGACTGGCATGATCTGTTGTTCCCCATCCTCAGACTCTAAAGTAGTATTGATCCAGGGCACGTTTGATTTCAGTGGTAAATGAATTTGCGTTCACCTCAGAGACCTTATCAGAGATATTCTTAGCCTGTTCGAGCTCCAGGAGAATTATCTCCGCCGCGGTTTCCACTTTTTTAAGCTCGGCCTTAAACTCGAACAGGTTCAGCATGAATTGGATGCTCGGAAAAAAGTTTGGCGTGTACAAATGTCGAATCACAAAGTGGAAATGATTGTTATAATAATAGTCTTCGTTTATATAGAGACATGCATGCTCTTTTTGACTGGGGTGGTTCACCTGGCAACCATAGCACTCAGATTCCATGTGTTTTTCTAACACTCTACTAAGTAGATGGTAAATTGTTTTCTTAATGCAATCATATTCGTTAAGCATTAGCCAACCTTTTTGAGTCTCTCGAAAAATAAGCTCGCCATCCTCCGCCTCCTTGAAGAACTCGGAAGGTGCCAAGTAATGTGGTTGAGGGGGTGTCTCAAGTGGCGGGGTCTCTTTTAAAGGGGAGGATGGGTGCTCACCCGAGAGAGGTTCTACCGATGCCTTTGAAGGAGGGGCTGTCTCTTCAGAGTTAGACGACCCCGCTGGTGTGCCATCAGAATCCGCTGACCTCTTCATGAGTCGCAGAGTGCGCACAGGTGGTGGAGCCTCAGGCGGCCAGAGGGGGGACGACGGCATGGAATCGGCTTGCTGTGTCTCCCCATCCTCGGCGTTAGGGTTGACGTTCTCAGTCAACTCTGGCTGTGAAGAGTCCTCAGACCTGGTAGCGGCTGATCTCACCCCTGACGCATGCATCGGTAGTGGGGGATCGTCCGTCCCGATGGCCGATGATGGCTCAGGATCAGCTTGCTGTGTTTCGCCATCCTCAGCGGTAGGGTTGACGAGTTCAGGCCCATCACAGGTAACGCTCTCCGTCCAAGTACTGGCGAGTAGTGGGGTATTAGATTCCATATCGTCCTCAAACACTACTCCACGATCCGTTTCAAACGGTGTCCAGATGGTGGACAAACGTCTCCGAGTCGGTCTGGATCCAGGCATCATGGAGTTTCCTTCAAAAAAGTGATATAAGCGGCTCCGTTGTAGGTTTGGAGTGAGCTATGTGCCCCGCCAATCTGTGGTATATATACATGAAAAGGGGGTGTGGTGTTATTGGAGGCGGGGGGCGTGGTTGGGGTGGGGCTTCTCTTTTTAAAAAAAATAACTTTGTACCGCGAGGTTGGCTACACAAACGTTAACGCCTTTTTAACGCCCACCTCATTATGCCAAAGACGGCTGCTTTGGAAGAGGGCGGAGATTCTCACGGAGAACTCCCTCATCAGATCATTCCAATCTAACAGAGGGACCGCCATGATGATCATAAACACTCCGCATTCGCTGTTAAATGATTCTAACTGGAATTCCAACTCATCATGACAGACGCTTTGATCATCTTCCTTCTCCAAACCCTCTTGTAACTTAATCTTCACTCTGAAGAACCACCGTCCACTGTTTGAATTTCTGGAGAGCCAAACAAAGCTCAAATCTTCCCACGCTTCCGATGAAGATAAACACTTATCCAACACACCAGGTATGAGGTCCTTTATAACACCCCAATCATTAGAATTAAGCATGCCTATGTCAGCCGGCAGCATGTTGTCGTTGTCCTCATATTTACTGAAGAAACACAGCTCACCCATCGCATAGTTGAACCGGAACCCCCATGATCCTGAGTCAGGTAAAGGTCTAACCTCTTCCAGCTCCTCACTAGGCGGGTATTGCACACGCCTTAGGTACATCTGCATTTTGCGGGGGGCACCCGTGACCGCATTGGGTCGTTCCCGGCTAATGTTAACACACGTCTCGTTAATCATGGCTCCCCTCACGGTAGCTTGTTGAGAATGCCGGTTAGCTCGCTTTGGCTACGACTAGCCCAGGCGCTAGCCACGCCCTACTACTTCCGATTCTTCGTTAGGACATGTACGGACATGTCCCCGGAACACGCATTAGCACGCATGCGCTAAACACGCCCTACTACTTCCGATTCACATGTACGGACATGTCCCCGGAACACGCATTAGCACGCATGCGCTAAACACGCCCCCTCCACACACTACGTTTTTTTCTAGGGGGGACATGTACGGACATAACCCATAACTCGCCTAGCACGCATGCGCTAAACTTCAAAGTTGTTAAACATCTGCCATGACCAATAGTGATCAAAGGACTACGATCAAAAGGGGTCCGGGGGCGGGGGTCATTAATCATCTGTCAGCACCAATAGAGATCAAAGGACTACGATCAAAGGGGTAAAGGGGGGCTGGGGTCATTAATCATCTGTCAGCACCAATAGAGATCAAAGGACTACGATCAAAGGGATAAAGGGGGGGGGGGGGGGGGGTCATCAATCACCTGTCAGTACCAATAGAGATCAAAGGACCACGATCAAAGGAGAAAGGGGGGAGGGGTCATCAATCATCTGTCATCATCAATAGAGATCAAAGGACTACAATCAAAGGGGGCGGGGTCACAGAGGTCAAAGTCATAAATCATCGGGGGCATGAACCCTACTTGACACAAGGTGTATTTTATTACTCTCTGTCGTGATTTCTAGAGTCGTTTCTACAAGTTCCATAGCAGCAGTGTTTACTCTGCATGTTCTTTTTGAAAGATTACCGGCAGAAAACAAGTAGTAATAACATGAGTTGTATGCAAAGGCGTGTCTATTTTGACCCACTTCGGGTTACGATGGCTACATCACGGCTAAAAATAGCATTCGTGCAGTACGATATTGGATCCAGTCAGCCAAATATTAATGGGAATTTGTGAGTATGTAGAAGAGCCTGAATTAGGACTAGCTAAAATAGCTTGAAAATTAGTTGAATTGAAAATTGAATTCGTGGGAATGGCACAAAAAATTGTGGGTAGACCTTCCGAATGACACCGTATATGAATTCAAGACATGTGTGAGTGTTCTGTTAACAAAGGTATAAAAAAATAGCCTGAGCCTTTTCTGATTTCTAAAGGAAAGCTAAAATCCTCAGTTAAAATTACGTAAGCGCCCCAATACATTTTTAATAAAATACTAATTTTCTGTTGTAAAAATATGAGCCACAACAGGGAGATCAAAGAGCGCAGTGTGGCTCCAGAGCCGCGAGTTCCTGACCCCTGACCTAGTGGGTCCAAAGCCCCTCACAACCACGCTAAGTAGAGATTTGACAGGAAATTTATACCAAATACCCATTTTCTCCCTTCCTTCTTAAGGTTTGACTAAACGACATGTAAATTAGAAGATTCAGTACCGTTAATTCCCCAACATTTGAAGGAAGTACTCGAATACATATACAAATGTACACAAATACGCTTTGTTAAAAGTTCAAATATATGAAGGTCGGTCATCTTCTGGGTCCTGTTCTAGTTTATTTCGCCAATTTTTTTGTCTTATCCTATGACAGGGTCTAGGAATAGTTCATGTACACGAGGAGGTCTAACCCATATAGACCAAGTGCTGGTTAGTGGGACACATCTATTATAGATGATACTGTTCTTTTGTATTATTAATTACTTGAATTACAAAATAGAATCCAACCTTAACACTGCACAGTATTACTATGTCTTTAGCAGTCAGCACATCAGTCTATTCATAAAGAATTAATAAAGTAATTTACCTATTCATACAAATATTGTACAGACGTAAAACCAGTTCAGAGTGCATCCTGTCAAAGCCAGGTGCGATAGACTCAAGACGTTAAAAGAAGCAAGTGGTACAAAAAAATGGGATGAACAGATGTCCTGAAGTAGCTTCTTAGCAATAACAAGCAACTCTTTTTAAGCAAAGAGTGGAGGCTTGAGTTTCTGTAAGACAAACAGATGATAAGTATCTGTGGCAAAGTCGATTTGGATAAAGCAGCACGCTTTAAAAGAGCAAGACATAATGTCATATCATCCATGATACAATGAGAGGTCCACAAACCTGACCCCTTAATGACATTTAACGTTTGTGTACTACTGTAGCAGAAAAGCGGAAAAATGAGCAACTGCAGTAAAATCTTAAAAAAAAAAAAAAAAAAAAAGTAACATTCTGAAGCCCATTTTGAAGCCATTACACAGATTACAGGAGTTTTTCTAATTTGGGTGCTTTCACACTCCCACTGTTTAGTCCTTTTTAAACGGACCAGAGTTCTTTTTCTCAGATAGTCCGTTTTGTTGTTGTTGTTTTTTTTCTTAATGTGAATGTGCATCCTAGTTCGGACCAAACAAACAAACTATGGATCTTCTCAAAAATCGTGGGTCTTGATATGCCTTAAACGCATCCTGCTTCACATGTGAATGCAGCCGGAGCTGGGTGCACTTATGCTACATTACGGAAGGGACTCAGTGCATCCTGTGAGAGGGATGGATGGATGAAAAACAACTTAACGTCCGTATCATATCTGCGTCTTTCAAAAACAGATATCAATTAGGAAGCGTTAATAATCATTTTGTGGTGATCATGATTGTTTGGTAATATTTCATTGCATAATTGAAATCCAATCTTGATTTATTCAACAGCCTGAACAACAAGTGAAGCTGACATTAGTCGTTATACTTTCCCAGACCATCAAAACTCGCTTCTATCATTGCAAATCAATCATTGCATTAAAGTGGTAGTTCAGAATTCCAATTTGCAGGTCATTTGTTGGTTTCAGGGCTCCTGAGTGGCTAAGCCAGCACGAGTCAATGGCAGCTTCCTAGCATGCCGATAAAAAAACGATACTGATCTACGAACAGATCCAACATAGTCAAATGAATTCAAAACATAGATTATTGTTCCAAAAAACACCCATGCGGCCAAAACAATTTCACACCAAACTGCCGTAATTCATTTCATTCTGCAGGACTTTTTTTTTTTGTTTTTTTTTTTGTATGCGTAATACGACCACAATAGAGAGGAGTGCCCCGGCCACTCGTGCTCATGCTGCCTTCGAGAAAGGTGGGAAGTCGGACTTATCCCACTCGGAGGGTACCAGTTGCAACCTCAAAGCGTTCCAAGCGAATGTAAACAGCAAAGATGGCTGATCGTAACAAGTTGTTTTTTATTTTGGCCATCAAAAGACATGCTGACCTCCAGCAAATCTGCCTTCTGGAGGCGTTCTAATGATATTTTTCCATATTATCCACTCAAACTGTCCCCTACGTCAATCTTAGACAGTTTACCCTCTTGGACTGTGCCACTTTAACAGAAATTGTGTCAAAATTAAAGCCCACAACATGCTGCCTTGATATGCTTCCTTCGAACTTTTTCAAAACTGTTTTTCCTTATATAGCCCCAGACATACTTCAGATTATAAATACTTCCCTCCAAACAGGAGAGTTCCAAAAGACTTTAAAAACTGCAGTAATAAAACCTAATCTAGATACCTCAACCATTAGTAATTATAAGCAAATATCAAATCTGACATTCCTGGGGAGAATTATCGAGAGGATTGTGTTCGAATAGATCCAGGTTTTTATGATGCAAAACAATCTTTTTAACTTATTTCAGTCTGGATTTCGACCACAACACAGCACCGAGACCGTACTTATGAAAGTCCTAAGCGATATTCGTTGGAATATCGATGCAGGCAAATCATCTGTTCTGCTACTATTGGGTCTCAGCGCCACATTCGACACGGTTGATCACAACATACTACTCAGCAGATTGGAACAGTGGATAGGGCCTACTTACACTGTTCTTCAGTGGTTCACATTAAAGATACACGATAATATCGGTCACCGATAATTATCGGCCGATAATGGCAATTATGACGTCACACAGATAATCCAGATAATAAAAAAAAATAAAGATAATGCAATCCGATAATTATATACTTAATTTAGCCTCCAAATGTGTGCAACCGAAGAATTCAGCACGCCGCCTCCTCAACCCCTCCCCTCTCTGAAGCCCCTGAGGGAGGAGAGGTTGGGGAGGTGGAGTTTTACGACAAGAAGTAGTTGAATATTATGGCGGCTGTTACTAAAAAAAACGACGCTCTCGCCATCTGCGAAACATGTACCGCAGAAGTTCCACGAGGCGGAAAGAAAGCGTCCTCATTCAAAACCACTAACCCAGCATCCATTTAAAACTGCATCACAAAGATTTTTGGAACGAATACGAGGCTGCTGCTGCTAGCGGGAATGCTAAAGCTATTGTAAACACAAACTAAGTTAAACTACGGGGCTTGTGACGATACAGAGTTGGGTTGTTTGGGAATGCAGCCCAAGGCGGGTGGTAAACTCGCATCTAAGGCTAAACACCGGCACGAACGGAGACCGATAGTCGGCAGGTAGCCATCTTCTGACGGAGCCCGCCACTCTGGCCGGTCCGGCAGGCCGCAGCGCCTCACCGTTGGCGGGGTGGGGGGGCCGAGCCTGGTTCCCCGGCTTCGGGACCTCCGGCGAACACCCCGGTTTCTCGAGCGTTCCCCCACGGCGTGCGAGCAGAGCCAGGCCCCGAATACGCCGCGGCGAACCAGACGCTTCCTGTAGCTGCGGATCAGTCCGGCACATCGATCAGGACTAATCATGGCCCATTCCTCTCTACAAAACCACTGTAGTTCAGTCAGATTCCTGGACTGTATGGCATGAATCGCTGTCTTTAGGTCATGCCACAGCATCTCAATGGGGTTTAAGTCTGGACGTTGACTTGGCCACTCCAGAACGTGTATTTTGTTCTTTTCTGAAACCATTCTGAAGATTTACTTCTGTGTTTTGGATTATTGTCTTGTTGCAGCATCCATCCTCTCTTTAGCTTCAAATGTCTGACGGACGGCTTCAGGTTTTCCTGCCAAAACATCTTGATAAACTTTTGAATTCATTCTTCCATTAATGATTGCAAGTTGTCCAGGCCCCGAAGCCGCAAAACAGCCCCAAATCATGATGTTTCCTCCACCATGCTTCGAAGTTGGGATGAGGTGTTGATGTGGGTGAGCTGTTCCATTTTTCTTCCACATGACGTTGTGTGTTACTCCTAATCAATTCACCTTTGGTTTCATCAGTCCACAAAATATTTTGCCAAAACTTCTGTGGAGTGTCCAAGTGCCTTTTTGCAAACAATAAACGAGCAACAATGTTTTTTTTAGACAGCAGTGGCTTTCTCCGTGGAGTCCTCCCATGAACACTATTCATGGCCGTAGTTTTACATATAGTTGATGTGAGCACAGAGATATTGGACTTTGCTAGTGATTTCTTTAAGTCTTTAGCAGACACTCTCAGGTTCTTTTTTTAAATCTATTTTTCTTTTAATCTACTAGTATTCTACGCTGAACTCTTGGTGTCATCTTTGGTGGATGACCACTCCTTGGGAGATAAGCAACAGTGCCAAACTCTCTCCATTTGTAGACAACTTTGCTGACTGTCGATTGATGAACATCCAGACTTTTACAGATGGTTTTGTATCCTTTCTCAGCTTCATACAAATCAACAATCGTTGATCGCAGGTCTTCGGGCAGCTCTTTTGACCGAGCCATGATGCACATCAGACAATGCTTCTCGTCAAGACATTTCTTACCAGGTGTGGGTTTTATAGTGGGCAGGGCAGCTTTAAACCACTCATCAGTGATTGGGCGCACACCTGACTTAAAATGTTTGGTAAAAATTGGTTTCAATTGCTCTTTAAGTCTTCTTAGGCAGAGGGTTCATTTACTTATTTTTCCACTTTCTGTCATTGTTTGCGTGGTGTCCTCATTAAAATATGAAAACCTATAAATGTTTGGGTGGTTTTAGTTAAAGCAGACACCGTATTTTCATCTGTGTGGTTTTGACAAAGATCAGATCACATTTGATGGCAATTTTATGCAGAAATGTGAGAAATTCCAAAAGGTTCAGATAATTTTTCATACCACTGTATATGTAAGCTATATGTTGTTGGCATTAAACGTTGGAATCCTGACAAACATCGGTGGCACCGAATCAGTGTGATAATACCAACTCTTGTCTGAAATACAAAATAAACTGGAAAGAAATAAAAATGTTGGCACTTGGTGGGGCACTGATGGCCTTTTCCTCTTTTTCCCAATTCAGTGCCGCTGCTTCTCTTCATTTCAACTATATTTAAAACTACAGAGTAGCATATAATTTGAGATGAGGTTTGTTTTTAATAGGGTTTGAAAGAAAGCTTCTGACTTCTCACTTTTACAATGAAGCGTGACGTGTAAGCAGGAAGTGTGCGAGAAGATGAAATGTTCCAGCACATTTCATGATAACTCTGAGAAGCGTTGAGGATGTGGCCGATTGTGGTAACACTTCAAGGCTTGTGTATTGTAGGGTGAGGGAGGGGCGAGGAAGCAAGCACATTTTTCACTTTAGTGTTGTGTAAGTTCTTGCTGCTTGTCAGGCTATTGGGCAATTGACTCATAGCGACACACTACACAGAGGAAATCCAATCACTTAAATGTGACCGTGTCTCATTAACAAGGACATTCCGCTTCCTCTTGTCCCTTCCCCTATTTCCACCAGCCCCCTCACAGCTTTCACCCATGCCCCCTTTACTTCTCTCATACACTTTATCAGTGCTCATTGAATCACTGTGTTTTTTCTCTCTCTGAAGAATAAGAACCGACAAGAGAGAAAGGTCAGTATGAGATCAAACCTGTTGGTTATGTATGCAACTTTGTGCACATGTGCTCGTTTGTATGTGTCTTGGCTGAAATTAGCCACAAATGTTACACTGGGTTCCATTGTTGTTTTCGTCAATGGTGATAACAAAAAAAATATTTCGTTGATGAACAATTTTTTTCATGATGATGCCTAGCTAAAACATCTCGGGAGACAAAAACATAATGAGACGGAAGCCAGAACAAGACGAAAATGTGCCATAGTGTGTGTGTATGTTTAAATCTTTGGCATTTTCTTATTGTACGTGTAGTCAGCCTGCATCGTACTACTGTTTGGTTGCGTCACCAACCCCGCCCCCCCAAACACCCATTCACCGGTATCCGCTCCAGTTTCGAAACCCGCAGTAAGATTTGCTTTCTTATCTTTGAGTGTCGTCTTAAACTCTCAGATAACTTGTTTTACATACATTTCGTTGTGTACAGGAGAGTATAAATCATTGAAAATAATTTACTATTTTCCAGCTGAGTGTGTATTATCATAACAAACTTGGTATTGACGCTACTATGGACCCTACTCACCTACGTCACAAAATGACGTGTCGCTGTATCCAGCCGCCATATTGTCCGTCATTTTTAAGCCCTATTCTTTATGGTTTCAATTAGTCGTGCAATTTATAGAGCAATTCATGGAAGCCCCGGTGTTATCTGATGCTGTAAACTCATTGGATGCGTTGCATAAAAGGCGTTATGTGGAAAAGCTTCAGTTTATCCATTCGCCAGATCCATATTTGATGCCTAAATCGATGTTTTTCGACCCGCTGTCTTCGCCGTCTCTGCCTGACATCTGCTACCCTGATATTTACAACTATCTTGTCCACACAAAATCAGCCTATTCTCACGAAAGTTTGAAAATCTTTAAGAGCTTGGAGGCTTATAAATACTTCATTGCTAGTTGGGTGAAACAGGTCCTCGTCCACGAAAATTCGGCAGGAATCTATCTTGTGCTCGGGAAGGTGAGTTACGAAATTTTCAATTCAAAATCTTTTGTTCTTGCTAACATCCACTGTCAAGTCTAATGTATTTCATGTCATTTGTCAATGGCGCTAGGGCTTTTAATGTTTATATGGTTTAGCGATAGCACTCTCACTACATACATATGTAATATGTAATAAATATGAAGTGCAATAGCACTACTCCAGATTGTCCCTAGTTGAATTTATTTTTTGGCTTTTGACCTCAATAGTGAAATTGTAAATTAATTGTATGACAACTGTCTTATTATCCCCTTATAATTATATATTTTCGGGTTGCTCATTCACAACGTCTGAGTGTATGTTGTCAGCGATTAGCCTAGCAATGATCTTAATTGTGGTTGTCAGCCCAAAACCCTCTAAATATATATTAAATGCATCTTACCAGATATAAAATGACTACTACATAATCTGTGGTAATCGTTTGGAGCCCAGTTTTCTCGTCGAATTGCAGCAGTCCATCTCGCTCTCCTCTCCGGGTCTCTCGGAATACGGTAGAACTTCAAGTCTCTCCGTCTATCTTCTCTGTTATTGCAACCGACCGCCACACACGCCTTCACCATTTTGATTATTAATGTTAACAAGCAGAAAAACACGCCATAATAGGAGGAATTTACATAGCGGTAATGCGTCAACACGACGAGTTGACGGACAATATGGCGCGGGGGCGTGGTTGTGACGTCATGTGAGTAGGGTCGATATGTGGTCCTCTGTCAATGCCCATTGAAAATTGTTGTAAATTGTTGTTGTTGTATCTACCAGTCTTTGACATCGGTCTCAATCAGTGTTGGGAATAATGCCGTTATAAATAACGCTGTTACATACCGGCGTTATTTTTTTTCAGTAACGGGGTAATCTAACTATTTTTTCCGCCGTTACAACGTTGTTACCGTTACTGATGATCAAAAGCGGTGCGTTACTTACTCTGAATAAAATGAAGAAACTACCAGCCATAGCGAGTCTACTCTGCTCTGTTTATTTGTCAACCAAGACTTTGGGTGCGTTCAGGTTTGAGAATAGTGCACGTACTTCTTACGACTCCAGGGTGTTTGTCTCAAAGCTTACTAACGTTTCTGTGTTTGCTACACCTGAATGATGGCCTCTATCCCATCCCACACTGTCAGCCAAAAAGAATGCTGCTTCCATCTTGAAGACGGCAGACGCTTTGAGGGTGACGGGAGGAGTAGGGGGACGAGGCTACCTGAATGCACCCCCTGGATAGATGCGATGGAAGCGATTTTGATTGGCTGGGGGTTAAAGTCATGTGTCATGGTAAGCCAATCAGAGCCGGTGTTTCCACACACAAACCGGAACAGCGCGTGCGGCAAACACACACACGCAAAACAGATGCAGAGGGATATGATGGCAGAGCATTCAGAGAAAAAAATTGTCTTTTACGAGGTGGCGATATGAACACTATTTCAAGTTGGTCGAAATTATTGTTGTGTGAAAATACTTGAAGTACAGTAGCATATGTCTACCGACTAGAAATTGTGATTTATGCTACAGAGTGAAACTCATTTTATATTGTTTTACTATTGACTTCTGTTAAAAAAATACTTGAAGTACAGTAGGCTATGTCTACTTGACCAGTTGTCTCAGGTTGTGAGAGTTAGATTTAATTTATTGAAACTCACTTTATATTGTTTACTGCTGATTGTTATTTTACTACATTGTTTACTGTTTATTTTTGTTGCACTTCAAGTGTAGGATAAATCTGTTGCTGGTGAGGTGCAATAAATATTACAAGGTTCTATAACACAACTACCTGTCTGTTCTTCTCTATTTAACTGATTCGAATACTGCTAAGAAAATTTCAAATTCTTTGACATACAACAACTTCTTTTTAAAGTAACGGAAATAGTTACTCTCCCTGGTAACTAGTTACTTTTACTATAGAGTAATTCAGTTACTAACTCAGTTACTTTTTGGAAGAAGTAGTGCGCAACTATGACTAATTAATCTTTAAAGTAACTTGCCCAACACTGGTCTCAATATGATTTGCTCCACTTCTCAACACAGAATACTTTCAGCTGTGAGATATTTGAGGGATTTCTTGCATGTACAGCCCATTTCAAGTCACCCCACAGCATCTCAATTGGATTAAGATCCGGGCTTTGACTCGGCCATTCCAGGACTCTTCATTTCTTCCTTTTTAGCCAGTCCTCGGTGGATTTACTGGTATGTTTTGGGTCATTGTCATGTTGCAGGGTCCAGTTTTGCTTCAGCTTTATTTTTTTCACAGATGATCTCATATTTTCCTCATGCATCCTCTGATACACGATAGAATTCGTGGTGGATTGTATGATGGTGAGCTGTCCAGGTCCTGCTGGAGCAAAGCATCCCCAAACCATGATACTTCCACCTCCATGCTTCACAGTTGGTATGAAGTTCTTTTCCTGGAATGCTGTATTGGGTTTACGTCAAACATGTCCTCTGTTCTGGTGTCCAAATAATTCAATTTTAGATTCATCTGTCCAAAGAACATTATTCCAGAAGTCCTGGTTTTCTTCTACATTCACTCTGGTAAACTTCAGTCTGGCCTTCATGTTCTTCTTGGAGAGCAAAGGTTTCCTCCTTGCACACCTCCCATGACGATTAAACTTGTGAAGTCTCTTTCTGATTGTAGAGGTATGCACTTTCACATCAACAGCAGCAAGAGCCTGCTGTAGGTCCCGTGATGACAGTTTCGGGTTTTTGGAGACTTCTTTTAGCATCATGCGGTCTGCTGTCTTGGACAGCCAGACCTGGGCATGTTGGCAGTTGTTTTGAATGTCCTCCACTTGTAGACTATTTTACAGACAGTGGAATGGCTGATTTTATATTCTTTTGAGATCTTTTGAAATCCCTAACCAGACTGATAAGTGTCTACAATCTTCTTTCTGAAGGCCTCAGACAGCTCCTTTGATCTCACCATGGTGTTTTCTCTCACCTCAACAGTCAGGGGCTCATAAGGCAAACCTCCTTAAAAACACTGGGTAATGATTTTCTAATCATCCGCACTTGTGTGATTTTAGCTATTTTAAGTGGATTGAATGTGGGGGTGTCCTAATTTCTCAACAAAAATTGCATTTATTTAAAATTACATCTTACAGAAAGTTATATTAAGCTATTTAAAAAAAAAAAAAAAAGAAACAGTTTTAATTGTTTAATTCTGTTACTTGAATCTTTAAAGATTGTTAAAATTGATATTAAATATCCATATGACCAAATATGTTAGAAAGCACACTGGCTTCCATAGGGTGTCCTAAGTTTTACACATGACTGTAGCTTGACCTCTAAAAACATCCATGAAATTCAGCTTTGTGATGTTAGGTTTTTGTTGATGCTAACAAAAACTGCAACGCTCAAACAATGACCAGTTGAAGGCCTGACACCTGCTTGTCTGAACCAGTGTTGTTTTTGGCAGCCCTTTTAATTTTCGTCCAAGTCTTAGTCTTTTGGACCATAATACTTATTCGTTTTAGTCATATTTTAGTCACTTCAAAATGTGTTTGTCTTTGCCGAGTTTTAGTCAACTTTTACTCTAAATTTTTACGAGTGTAAAACTCAAAAGTTTTAGTCCAAAAATAAATAAATAAAAGTTTCCCACAAATTCAAATTAACATTGACAGACGAGCACATATTGTAGCGTCCACCAGGACAACACTAACTTGGTAGTAATACAGACTCAGCAGGAAAACAGTACATTATTTCCAATTAATTGTACCTACCTGGATGTCACGAACTGTATGGGAAAAAAAAAAAGCGTTTAAGAGGACGTTCGCCGTTAGCATTAACCGAATGCGCACGCGAATGTGATGCTATGCTAATGCTATGAGTTACATTTAGTGTGTGATGATCACTCAGCACAGACCTTTAAAAAAGCCAAAGCCACATTGCATATTCTCTTTTGCTAAGATAAGAAAACAAATCTCACCGTGTGTGTTTTCAAAACAAGCAAGCCTGGAGAGGACACTGGTGAGTCTGGTTTGGTGCAGCACGTCACATGAGCGACACAAACAACCTACACATAAAAATGTTACACATTGTGAACATGTCTCGTTCTCGTCTCGTTAAATGAAAACTGGAATTCGTCTCATTATGTTTTAGTCTCACAAGACCCATTTTTAGCTCGTTATCGTCTCATCATCGTCATGAAAAACTGGTACATCGATGAAATATTTTCGTTATAGTCATCATTGACGAAAACAACACTGGTCTGAACAATACGTCAACTCATTTTCTAATATTTTGAATCGTTTTGTGCATAGAATGAGTCAAAATAAGAGTGCGCCCTGGTTGAAGCGTGTTGTGTGTACATTTTTTATTTGATTACAATCGCGTTTGCAAGTTAAATAATTCTCCAGATTCATCCTTCGAAAATGAACTGCCCGTTCCTTCACCTTTCACTCAGTTCAGCACGGAAGCAGCACATGGGTGACAGTAGTTAATGTTGGATGCCTGTTTGTTGACGTATGATTGGGTTATACATTTCCCCACCCACCTCTGAAAAAGTGAATGACTTGCAAAAACCATCACTGAGATATATCAGTATACCAGCCAAAGCAAACAGAGCAAAAATTCTTGGACAAGATCTTCTTAGAATTATGCTTGAGCAAAGAAGTTATTTGGCTAAATAACCTCATATAAAGGTTGTTTTACACTTGCTTCAGTAGCTTTCATGAGGAGCATGCTTTGCTTTTTTTGTGGCCAAGCCAGTTAGAACCTCTGAGTCATGCATTAAATGGTTTGCCCATACTTTCTACAACAGTTCTCCGATATTATCGGGTAGCCGATATCGTCCGATAAAAGCATTTTAACTGATATCGGATAATATTGACACTGGTTTTTCATTGTCGGTTTTGGGCCAGTATGCATGTTGCCTTCAACTCCCATAAAGTATACAGTTATTAAAATGTATTAATTTAATACAAACATCCTTGAGAAAAACTAGTTTTTATGCATTTACACGCTGCTGAAGCAAACGTGTTTTTTGCTCAGTGACATGACAATATACAGTCCCTGACAAAAGTCTTGTCGCTTATCCATTTTGTAGAAACAGTTGCTAACATAATAACCTGACTTTTAATTATTCAATTGGTTTCAGGAATGGCTAAGACCCTCCCAAATGAAGTTGAAAGTACAAAAATATATTTGTTTCACTGAAAAAAGATTTATCATTTAATGAAAACAAAGGTCAAATTTTGGCAAGACAAAAGTTTTGTCGCCTACAGAAAGTAGCGTGAAAATTGAACAAACGAACGGTTCGGCAAGCAATCGTACAATTTATTGATGAAGTCACCAGGAACATCAAAGAAAGCAGTCTTGCATGCCTTGAGGCTACTGAACTCTGCCCCTCTCCCCTCTCTGCCCCCCTCTTACGGACAATAATCCACATCCACCAACAACAATAACTCTGAGCTGGTTTGCATTGTTGCAGTATGTCACTATCCACTATTTCCTCTTCCCTGACACTTAACCATTGGTTGACAACCAGTAGGCTGTACTTGATTATACTTGATTAACTTATCTGGGTTTTGCACTGATTTTTGCCTGTTTTCAACTGGTATATTTTTGCTCTGCACTTTAGCACTGACACGACCTCATGCTGCTGTTGAATCTTTGCTGTACATATGTCCAAAACTGTGTCAATGTTTACACTTGGTACTGATGGGTATTTATTTTATGGGTTTGCACTTTGCACTTTACCAACTTAGCTGTATGAGCTGGATGGATGCTCCAAACAAAGTTTCGTTGTGCTTTTTTTGTAACAATGACAATAAATATTTTGAATCTGAATCTCCCAGAGTTCATCAACATTCTTGGGTTTCGTCTTCCATGCTTCCTCTTTCATCCTGTTCATGTCTGGTGACTGGGCTGGCCAGTCCTGGAGGATCTTGATCATGTTTGCCTTGAGGAACTTTGAGGTAGAGATTGAAGTATGTGATGAAGCCAGGCGTCGCGTTAACCGAATATTTTCCGTCGTTGACCGATTTTTTAAAACGGTGACGGAAAAAACTGTAAGTCCATCCGTCATTTTGACTGGTTGCAATTCACACCCCAGACCACAGGGTGGCGAGTGAGCATATTAATTAGCTATTGTCTCTCTTGATGCATGACGTCGTTGGCCTTACTCTGAAAAAATGTCAAGGCAACTGAGTGTCCGAAGTTTCTTCAAAAAGCCCCAAAATGACGATGGTGTTGATAAAAGAGGTGAAAAAACAGGGACTGCACAAGCGGGCACGCAATTCAAGTCCATGCGCACCAGGAGGAAAGTGTGAGACTACGTTCAGGCCACAGCAGGTGAACTGTTAATTTCATTGTTCCATATGCTACATATGGTAGGCTACCTAGCTACTGGGGCCACAGTCAGCTGTTTTTGTCACTGCGGAGAAAAAGTTACATATTCATCTGCTTGATGTGTGATGGCATGGTGTGGATTCTCTGTTAAGCTTGTTCGGACAGAATATTAATTTAAAATGAATGAAAACTAAATACTATTGAATATGTTGAAGCGGTATGCAATGTTAAGAGTCTTGTTAGCTGTAGGCGCACCATCCTATTCCCCTCACTATCCACTCGCGGGGGCCTGCGCTTGTCAGGGACGTTCCTTATTCTCGCTATATGATTATACAACTTTAACATTTGTTAATAATACGCGCTGTGTGTAGTATCATCCATCGCTTTTCCTTTTTAAACGGGCACTTATAAGCGAACGCAAGAAGTAACAACGGGAACATTTTTAAACAGGCATTTCACGGGAGAGCATTTCGACTCTTCGGCCAATCATATAGCGAGAGCGAGTGGATAGTGAGGGGACCGCGCGCAGCTCTTAAGTGTCTCTGTCACGGAACTGTCGTAGCCAGTAACGCGCTCGGCCAAATGGACACACAAGTACGGAAGGTGAATTATGCCAAACAAAGTGTCACTACAATGTCATTATCATCATTTTTAAAATTTAAGTGACGGGTAAAAATAGATTATGACCGGATTTTTATGACCCTGTCAGTCAAAATGACAGACAACGAAAAAGTCTAGCGCAACCTCTGGATGAAGCACCATCCTGTTGCAGAATTTGTCCCTTTTCATGGTTAGGAATGTAAGAGGCAGCTAAGATTTGTTGATATTTCAGACTATTTATGTTGCCTTCCACCCTGCAGATCTCTCGCACACCCCCATACTGTTTGTAACCCCAGACCATGATTTTGCTGTTGATTCTCTGTTTTGTGGCAAATTCATTGAATTACACCACAGTCGCCGCAAATATTGCAGGAGACCTACTGGAGCCCGCATGGATCCGAGATTCACTCAGAAAACAGTGAAGTTTGGTGGTGGCAAAATCTTGGTCTGGGGTTTCATCCAGTATGGGGGTGTGCGGAGATCTGCAGGGTGGAAGGCAACATAAATAGTCTGAAATATCAACAAATCTTAGCCGCCTTTTACATTCCTAACCATAAAAAGGGACAAATTCTGCAGCAGGATGGTGCTCCATCGCATACTTCAATCTGTACGTCAAAGTTCCTCAAGGCAAACAAGATCAAGATCCTCCAGGACTGGCCAGCCCAGTCACCAGACATTAGCAGGATGAAAGAGGAAGCAATGAAGACGAAACCCAAGAATGCTGGTGAATTCTGAGAGGCATGCAAGACTGCTTTCTTTGATGTTCCTGATGACTCAGTCAATAAATTGTATGAATCCTTGCCGAACCGCATGGATGCAGTCCTTCAAGCCCATGGAAGTCATACAAAATATTACATTTCGATTTCACAGCACCACTACTTAATTCGCTTATGTTATACAACATATTTTTGTATTTGAAGTACATTTCATTTTCAATTTACACTCTATGTTCTGTAAGCGACAAAACTTTTGTCTTGCCAAAATTTGACCTCTATGTCGTCAATAATTGATAAATCTTTTTTCAGGAAAACAAATATATTTTTGTACATTCAACATCATTTGGTAGGGTCTTAGCTTTCATATGAGCCATTTTGTCGTCAATAAATGATAAATCTTTTTTCAGGAAAACAAATATATTTTTGTACATTCAACATCATTTGGTAGGGTCCTAGCTTTCATATGAGCCATTTCTGAAACCAATTGAATATTTAAAAGTCAGGTTATTAGCAACTGTTTCGACAAAATGGATAAGCGACAAGACTTTTGTCAGGGACTGTACTGTTGAGTTCCAATTTTTGTACGTGACCCAAAAAAAACGAGGCCAACCGTGCACACAATTTTGAAAAAGTAAACAGGTAGTGAGCTTTATGTATGTGTGTGTAGTCAGTCACCTTAGACCAGAATAGAAGCGCATCAGTGCAATGACCTTGCATGTGCATTTGTTGTGTGGCTCCATGGTTTAGCTTTTGTCTGGTGTCTTTTACTTATTAACCTACACAGGAGAGAAGAACACAAGATATCCCTGCCTGAGTCATTATTGTGAACCCACCAGTATAAATTTCCATTCCAATGATCAAGCTTGACACCTTGCCGCTTTTTGTCACTTTGATCACCAGGTCAAGTGGCGGTTACTAATGTGTTTTATTGCACTTCTTATCCCACCATAGCGCGCACGCAGATGACAGGTCATTGGCTACGTCATGCAGAAAATATGGATCTGTCCTCACTTTGACTCTTGTTCATTTCCGCTACTCAATTTGCCCTCTCACTCGCCCTTTCTATTACTCTCCTAACACGTCATGTACCTCTCTTCTTTGCTCTCACTTGGCGTGTGCCGGTATGAGATTCTGACGGTATGATAACCTTAAGCAAAAATATCACGGTTTTACGGAATTACAGTTACAGCTCTAAAATGTGTTACTTTGAGATATCTAAAGAAAATGTGTTCAACTTTTTTCCATTGAACAGGATTTTTATTTTTCAAAACATATTAGCAAATTGGAACATAAATATAATGTGCAGTTAAAATAATTTTAAAAACAATTACAAATGAAAAAAAGTGAAATATTCGAGATAGAATCAAACTAAATGGGGTCCTTTAGGTGAGCCTAAACTCACAGCAACAGCTCAACATTTTATTATCATCAGAACAAAAATAATTGAATTATTTTCCATAAAAAGCACTTGTGTATGACTCGTATCTAGAGCTGTCCCAAACGACGACTTTTCTCCCAATTAGTCAGCAGACTTTTTTACGATTAGTCGACTATTCTAATACTCCCCCCCCCCTTTTTTTTCTTTCTTTTTTTTTTTTTAACACTCATCTAGCAATTCAATTTTTGCTGATGCTTATTAATTCACAAAAACATTATGGAACACTTATTTTTTTCATTTATGTACAAATAAACACATAAATAATAATAATAATAATAAATCACAAATAAACAATTGAGGTCAAATGCTGATAGCATTAACTAATGCAAAAGGATGGAATCTAAACTGATTCAAAACACTGACTTTACCTTTTCCAACATGATTCAAAACAATTCTAAACTACACAGCATTAATATTATATTATAGTATATGTAAATGGCGGGAAACACAGACAAGGCTGCAAAAGCAGTTTCTGCTCTTGCACCCCTCTTTAAAATAAACTTCTGTATTTTAAGTCAAAAGAACTATTGTGTTTGACAGAACAATATGTCTATATGCTGCCATAGCAGTTTCATGGCGCCTTAAGCCCCGAACTATTTTTAATTTGTCCATTTTACCCTGGAGACCCCCGTTTACAGACACCGCTCAACTGCTTTTGTTTCAACCCAGCCATAAAAAGAAGGTAAGTCTATCATTTTTAGCTTGGAATCATTAATTGATGTCTAATATTTAGCTTAAAAAATGACTTTAAAAATTATTCACCCGCATATTTTAAACTTTTAAACAAATTAAAGCTCAATCTTGGTCTCATCTGACCAAAGCACACGGTTCCAGTTGAAGCCTGGGACCGTGTGTATTTTTGTGTGGGACCAAGATTGAGCTTTTTGGCAACAAACACTCTAAGTGGGTCTGGTGTGCCATGAAAGATGTGCATGCTGAAAAGCACCTCATACCCACTGTGAAGTATGGGGGTGGGTCAGTGATGCTGTGGGGCTGTTTCGCTTCCAAAGGCCCAGGGAAACTTGTTAGGGTGCAAAGCATCATGAATACTTTAAAATACCAGGACATTTTAAATCAAAATCTGTTGCCCTCTGCCCGAAAGCTAAAGATGGGTCGTCACTGGGTCTTTCAGCAAGACAATGACCCTAAACATATGACCAAATCTACACAGAAATGGTTCACCAGACTCAAAACCAAGCTCCTCCCATGGCCATCTCAGTCCCCAGACCTTGTTTTGTTGGCAAAAGGGGGTTGTACAAAGTATTAACACCAGGGGTGCTAATAATTGTGACACACATTATTTGATGTCAAATATTTTTTTCTTTATGTGGGATTTTTTCCCCACTGAATGAATGCACTTGTATTGAAGGTTGGATTTTTGCCTTTTTTTTCCATTAAGGTGCTATATTATTTGAATTTAAAAAAAATATTAGAAGCTAAAAAATACATTTTTTCTGGGGTGCCAATAATTATGGAGGGCACTGTACCTATGTTGGCACAAACACTGGAAGTGCTGAAATTGCAGCAGTACTCAAAGTTTAATCACTAGATTAAGAGATTAGCGAATAGCAAAGATTTAGTGCATATTCATTCTGTACACATACTATGCGTTACACCGATATGTGTTATTTTTGATGATATTCTATCAATTGCACAGAACTTTTGTAGAAGCTCTTCCGCTCCAACCTTTTGACTTATGATTGTATGAATGACAAGATGATTTAATAAGAGAATTTAAACATTACATTGACAAAACTGAAAATTTAAGGTTGTCCTGAAAACATTGTCTTTTTTTTTAATGAACACTGTGTTATCGTTTTTAAGGTTTGCGAAAGTCTAAAAAAAAAAAAAAAAAAAAAAAAAATTTATAGGTTGTATCAGGGGTCGCATTAACCGGAAATTTTCCGTTGTTGACCGGTTTCTTAAAACGGTGACGGAAAAAACTGAAGTCCGTCCGTCATTTTGACAGGTTGCAATTCACACCCCAGACCACAGGGTGGCGAGTTAGCATATTAATTAGCTATTGTCTCTCTTAATGCATGACGTCGTTGGATATTCTGTCAGAATATCGTAGCGTCACCGGGGTCTGGCGGCGGCACCGCGATTGACACATCAACGCGAGGTTCTTATTGGTGCCCCCGGTGTGCCAGCGCGTCATCCAATTGATGGACAAGATTGTCGCCTGTGTATAGACCCCAATCACATGACGTCACAACTCCGCCCCCCTGACCGGAGCCGCCATATTGTGTGTCAGTTCGTCATGTTTACACATTACCGCTACGTACATGCCTCCTATTATGGCGTGTTTTTCTGCTCGTTAATATTAATAATCAAAATGGTGAAGGCGTGTGTGGCGGTTGGTTGCTGTAACAGAGAAGATAGACGGAGAGACTTGAAGTTCTACCGTATTCTGAGAGACCCCAAGATGAGAGTGAGATGGACTGCTGTAATTCGACAAGAAATCTGGGCACTAAACGATCACCACAGACTATGTAGTAGTGTTTTTTTTATCTGGTAAGATGCATTTAATATATATTTAGAAGATTTTGGGCTGACGACCACAATTAAGATCATTGTGTGACGTTGGTGATTGGGGTCTATATCGTTGCCTCCTTTTCTTTGGGGGCGGAGTTGTTGGCGGTAAGCAGAGTAAAAAGGGAGAAAAATACCACGACTTCCGTGTCTAATTTTTCGCCGCCAAGCAAGCGTTACAATATTAATTAAAAATGAATGAAAACTAAATACTATTGAATATGTCATCATTATCATTTTAAAAATTTAAGTGACGGGTAAAAATAGACTATGACCGGATTTTTATGACCCTGTCAGTCAAAATGACAGACAACGAAAATGTCTAGCGCAACCTCTGGGTTGTATTGGTCTGAAAATTTTGAGAATATCTGCTTTAATGTGAAACTATCTATTTTTAAACACTGACTGACTGAAAAATCTCATTAGTAGTACTGGCAACATGGTAAATAACACTTTAGTTTTCATTTAAGTGTTTTAAAAGAGCCTCTACAAGATTAGCAAATATAATTACCAACAAATTTTGTACTCACCATTAACTTTGATGTCAGTTGTTAGTGGAGGTGGAAAATATGCAGAGGAGGAAAATTACAGTTTATTCTTGGGAGGTGACTCACGTCTCATAAAGACTAAACACTGTTCACTTTAAAGTGTATATTCTGCTATTTCATTACAATTTTCGACTTACTCACATTGCACTGAGCACCAAGGATAGAGACGTGTACAGCCTTTATATATTGTTGTGAGTTCCATTTCTGGTCTATTGTAGGCATGTGCCGGTTACCGGTTTCAAGGTTTACCATGGTATGAAAATGTCACGTTTTCAAAACCACCAAAATTTTCCGTCATACCGTAGTACGGTATTTGCTATTTTTTATGTCCCAAAAATGCAGCGAGAAATGGCTTGGAGTGGCAGAGATCACCCCTCCCCCTCCAGTTGTTGCTCTGTCCTGTGTCTTTCAGTGACACTACACCTGAGCCCCCCCCCCCCCCAAAAAAGACAGTCGCTAGTATGGTATTAGTATTAGGTATTAGTATCTCGGCAACCGAAAAGAAACATACGGCCTCGGCTTAAAGGGGGGAAAGACATCTGACGTGCAGGCAACACCTCCAACATGATTTTAAATTTATGTGGCCTCATTCGTCACTTTACACAAAATTTAAGGTAATTTAAGGTAAGTAAATGCTGTGATGAACGCTTCCCACCATCTGTGAGAGTTCACTCCAGCGTGCTTTGTGTGTCTAGCGATGGTAAAAAAAAAAAACTATAACGTAAGCTTGTTAACAAGGCTTTTAACATGGCTAGTTAGCATGCCAAGACGGCTAAGTTGTTTCCTTACTATCCTCACTGTAAGCGTACTTTTGTAAAGTCTTCCGCCATTGTAAAAATCTCTTCAAAATAACATTTTCATGATAGAGCCTGTGGTATTTTTTCTCTCTGGTGACTTTTTGTGTTGAGAGAAGGTGAGTGTGGGGGTGTGTATTATGTGTAAATAATGACACGAGTTAATACACGTTAATATTCAACTAATTAGTATTAATAGTAGTTGTGGTATATTAACCCAGAAAAGGTGAACATACAGTATATTCCTGCATCATAACTTGGACTGAGAGAGAAATATGTAGAAAATGAGCAAGTCTTGAAAAATGTTCAGATGGAGCTTTAAAGTCAGTGAAGTGCCTGCCAAAAAGAATATATACATATCTGGCGGAAAACACACACACAACTGAAAAAGCAGTTTCTGTTCTTGCACCCCTCTTTAAAATAAACTGCTGTATTTTAAGCCAAAAGAACTGTTGTGTTTGATATAACAATATGTCTATATGCTGCCATAGCAGATTCATGGCGCATTAAGCCCTTGAACTATTTTTAATTTGTACGTTTTACCCTGGAAACCCCACGTTTACAGACGCCGCGCATTTGCTTTTGTTTCAACCCAGCCATAAAAAGAAGGTAAGTAATCATATTTACTATTCAAAATGTCTGTCATTTTTAGCTTAGAGTCATTAATCAATTTCTAATATTTCGTTTAAAAAAAAAAAAAAATTTAAAAAATTATTCGCTCGCATATTTTAAACTTCAAACAAATTACGTCACAATGAAAAAAATTGGTGTCTGTAAATAAGTGACGGATATCTACCTCATAACTATCGCTTAATTTTGTTGTTGTTGTTGTTACTGTCGCATTTTCCCCAATATTTTAGATGATAAATAATCGATCCAACCAAAGAAAAATTGAGAAAAAAAAAAGTTTAAAAGGGTAAATATATGAAAATCTCGACCACTCCCTGATGTCTGCGATTTCTGAATCGCAACCCTCGTTACATTACCATGTTTCACCCATAAAATTCCCCCAAAATCCAGCTGTGACCATTCACAGCTGTGTCTTGACTCTCGATGATACATCCTACATGGTGTTTTTGGATTTAAAAGAGGTAAGTACGCGATAATATCTTGTTAAAATCATGCAGTCTTTAATTATGCTCTTGCTTGCTCTCACCTCCAGTTAGGATTTTGCGGTTCAATTTTTTTTTTTTTTTTTTTTTTAAATGCCCTCCTGTTCATAATTTTTCTTTCTCCTGAAAATTGAGATTTAGAGCTTTCCGATGATGTATCACACATCATATCACACAGTCCGCTCTGAGACCCCCAATTAAGACAACTTTCAAAATTGTTCGATATGCATGTGTGATACATCATTGGAAAGCTTAAAATCTCAATTTTCTGGGGGGAGAAACATTTTGAACAGGAGGGCATTTTTTTTTTTTTTTTTTTTTTTAATGTTTTTTAAACAGCAAAACCCTATCTGGAGGTGAGAGCACGCGAGAGCAGAATTACAAACGCCATGACTTTAAGGAGATATTATCGAGTACTTATCTTGTTCCGATCCAAAAACTCCATGTAGCATGCATCACTGAGTGTCAAGACACAGTTGTAAATGACCACAGCTGGATTTTTGGGGGATTTTATGGGTGAAACATGGTAAAATAACAAAGGTCACGATGCAGAAATCGCAAACATCAAGGAGTGGTCGAGATGTTCTTTTTCATATATTTACCCTTTTAAACTTTTTTTTTTTTTTTTTTTTTTTTGTTTGGTCCGATTATTTATCATCTAACATATTGGAAAAAATGCTACAGTAACAAAAAAAAAAACCACAATCAAGCGATAGTTATGAGGTAGATATCCGTGACTTTTTTACAGACGCCATTTTTTTCATTGTGACATAATTTATTTGAAAGTTTAAAATATGTGAATGAATCATTTTTTAAAGTCGTTTTTTTTTTTTTTTTTTTTTTTTAAAACGAAATACGAGACATCAATTAATGATTCAAAGCTAAAAATGACAGACATTTTGAATAATAAGTATAATTAATTACCTTCATTTTATGGCTGAATTGAAACAAAAGCGGTTGCGCAACATCTGTAAACAATGGTTTCCATGGTAAAATTGACAAATTAAAAATAGTTTGGGGGCTTAATGCGCCATGAATCTGCTATGGCAGCATTTAGACATATTGTTCTATCAAACACAACAGTTATTTTGGCTTAAAATATAGCAGTTTATTTTAAAGAGGGGTGCAAGAGCAGAAACTGCTTTTTCAGTCTTGTCTGTGTTTTCCGCCACACATAGTATGTGTATATATATATATATATATATATATATATATATATATATATATATATATATATATATATATATATATATATATATATATATATATATATATATATATATATATATATACATACTATATATACATACTACTGGACTGTCTCAGAAAATTAGAATACACAATATTCTAATTTTCTGAGACAGTCCTGTATATTGTTCTATGTAAAGGACGTCAGCCAAGGTCGGCCCCCGACATTTTTACCACGCCAAATCTGGTCCCCTTTGCAAAAAGTTTGGACACCCCTGCTTTAAATGGTGGATTAATGTACAGGACTGTCTCAGAAAATTAGAATATTGTGTATTCTAATTTTCTGAGACAGTCCAGTATATATACACACTAGGATATATCAAATTTTATTTAGAAAAGTTTTTACTTTTTTATGGAAAATAATTATTTTTGTTCTAAAGTTTAGCAACTTGAGCTGTGGCAGAGCTTTTAGCCTATAAGTTCTATTTATTTCAATTCTATTTAAAATATTTCAGTTATTTAATTTATTTATTTTAACATTATATTCATGTTGATGTTCCCATTTCAAATATGTTGTGACAAAGAAAAACATCCTGTTCAATTGAAAATTTTTTAACCCATACATCTTAAAATAACACATTTTAGAGCTATAATTGCAATACCTAATACTATGAGTCCGTGTTATTTTTGCTTAAGGTTATCATACCGTCAAAATCTCATACCAGCACATGCCTAGTCTATTGTCATGGTCACATTTTTCCTTGTTGCCCTCACTAGTTGCTTTCTAAGGAGGCATCATACAGAGATTTTTCTCTTCCTTTTCCATCCAATTCATGTGTGACAATATAGACATTAAATTTTAACACTTCTGTGGCATTATATAACGAGTGTGAGCTAACATATCAGCCATATAATTAATGAGCATTTTATAATTGAATAAATGAATGGTAATGACTCTAAATATTAACAAATTGTCCACTTCTGCATTCATATTGTATATAGGAATGTGCACCTTCAAGCAATTACTAAGAGTTGATTTGTTGGAAACAAGCGCCATACATTATGTTAGTACTTTTATTGTGTCTATTGGCACAGTAAACCACCAACAAGCAATTCACTTGTAGGATGTGGGCTGTTGCCTGTCTAACAATATGGGGGATTATGTAACAATTACATAACAAAAGTTGGCTGCATTCACATTTCTTTGTGAAAGAAGCTGAAGCCCAGACACAGTTGAGTTTAATGAAGAGACCTGGAACATGAATGGGCTTCTCAAGATGATAGTTTGTAACTCTCGTAGGTAATTAAAGTATGAAAAACAAATCTTGTCATGGTGCAGCACTAGTCTATGACAATTAAACTCTGAATGATTATCTTTGAGAATGGAGGCTTTTGATACAGATTTTGGATAGGGGTGTGGATGCATTTACATCAACTGCAGTTACAGTGGGGCAAATAAGTATTTAGTCAACCACCAATTGAGCAAGTTCTCCTACTTGAAAAGACAGACAGAGACAGAATGTGGGAGAAAAAAAAAAAAACAGAAAATCACATTGTTTGATTTTTAAAGAATGTATTTCCAAATTAGAGTGGAAAATAAGTATTTGGTCACCTGCAAACAAGCAATATTTCTGGCTATCAAAGAGGCCTAACTTCTTCTAACGAGGTCTAACGAGGCTCCACTCGTTACCTGTATTAATGGCACCTGTTTTAACTCATTATCGGTATAAAAGACACCTGTCCACAACCTCAAGGTCAGTCACACTCCAAACTGCACTACGGCCAAGACCAAAAAGCTGTCGAAGGACACTAGAGACAAAATTGTAGACCTGCACCAGGCTGGGAAGACTGAATCTTCAATAGGTAAAACACTTGGTGTAAAGAAATCAACTGTGGGAGCAATTATTAAAAAATGGAAGAATTACAAGACCACTGATAATCTCCCTCGATCTGGGGATCCATGCAAGATCTCACCCCGTGGCGTCAAAATGATAACAAGAACGGTGAGCAAAAATCCCAGAACCACACGGGGGGACCTAGTGAATGACCTACAGAGAGCTGGGACCACAGTAACAAAGGCTACTCTCAGTAACACAATTCGCCGCCAGGGACTTAAATCCTGCACTGCCAGACGTGTCCCCCTGCTGAAGAAAGTACACGTCCAGGCCCGTCTGCGGTTCGCTAAAGAGCATTTGGATGATCCAGAAGAGGACTGGGAGAATGTGTTTTGGTCAGATGCGACCAAAATAGAACTTTTTGGTAGAAACACAGATTCTCGTGTTTGGAGGAGAAAGAATACTGAATTGCATCTGAAGAACACCATACCCACTGTGAAGCATGGGGGTGGATACATCATGCTTTGGGGCTGTTTTTCTGAAAAAGGACCAGGACAACTGATCTGTGTAAAGGAAAGAATGAATGGGGCCATGTATCAAGAGATTTCAAGTGAAAATCTCCTTCCATCAGCAAGGGCAATGAAGATGAGACGTGGCTGGGTCTTTCAGCATGACAATGATCCCAAACACACAGCCAGGGCAACAAAGGAGTGGCTTCGTTAGAAGCATTTCAAGGTCCTGGAGGGGCCTAGCCAGTCTCCAGATCTCAACCCCATAGAAAATCTGTGGAGGGAGTTGAAAGTCTGTGTTGCCCAACGACAGCCCCAAAACATCACTGCTCCAGAGGAGATCCGCTTTTGAGGAATGGGCCAAAATACCAGCAACAGTGTGTGAAAAGCTTGTGAAGAGTTACAGAAAACGTTTGGCCTCCGTTATTGCCAACAAAGGGTACATAACAAAGTATTGAGATGAACTTTTGGTATTGACCAAATACTTATTTTCCACCATGATTTGCAAATAAATTCTTTAAAAATCAAACAATGTGATTTTCTGTTTTTTTTTTCCCACATTCTGTTTCTCATGGTTGAGGTTTACCCATGTTGACAATTACAGGCCTCTCTAATATTTTCAAGTAGGAGAACTTGCACAATTAGTGGTTGACTAAATACTTATTTGCCCCACTGTAGGTACTTAGTCGTAAGATTTATAATGAATGGGAATTGTCAGGGGTGTCTAATGTCTAAAGCCATGGTTCTTAACGTGGGTTCGATCGAACCACGGGTTTGGTGACAAAGTGTCAGGGGTTCGGCAAGTAAGACACGCATGGACCCATATTAATACATTGACTAAATCTTTATAAATTGACATTTTAGGCCAGGTTTTGGACAGGTTTGCCTCCAATTTATATTTATTCCATTCATGTTAAACGTACGGCCCACACAGTGAATCACATGCTTTTATTTTGACACTTGCGCTGTAAAACTCGAGATTTGTGATTTTTTTTCATAATCGAGTGCATTACTGTATTTGGGTCACTTTTGTATCTATAACCATATATAACCCCTAGCAAAAAAGTATGGAATCACCAGTCTCGGACGAGCAATCACTCAGACAAAGACAGAACAAACTCAGATAAAAAGCTTGAAAAAAATAATGAATTAGTTCAAAAGTGCAACTCTTTAGCATTCAGATATCATTTAGAAACACTAAAAGAAATGAATATAAAAACATTGGGTGGTCAGTAAATGTAATTTTATGGCGCAAGTGCAGGGAAATATATATGGAATCACCCCATTCTGAGGAAAAAATATAGAATCATGAGAAACAAACAAAGAACTAACAATCAAAAAACATCTCTAGTATTTAGTAGCACCACCTCTTGCTTTCATGACAGCTTGCAGTCTCTGAGGCATGGACTTGATGAGTATTCTTCATCAATTTGGTGCCAACTCTCTATTATTGCAGTTGCCAGATCATCCTTGCAGGTCAGAGCCTTGCTGTGGACCATTTTTTTCAATTTCCACCACAGGTTTTCAATAGGGTTGAGATCTGGGTTATTTGTAGCCCATGACATTGACTGGATGAGTCTTTCTCCAAGGAATGCTTCAACAGTTTTAGCTCTGTGGAATGATATATTGTCATCTTGGAAAATGACGAACATATTTTCAATTGAGGGGATAAGAAAGCTGTCTAAAATTTCACTGTAAACCTCTGCATTTATTGAAGACTTAACCACAGCCACCTCCCCAGTGGCTTTGCCTGACATGCAGCCCCATATCATCAAGGACAGGGAATTTTTATGTCTTCTTCAGGCAGTCATATTTGTAAATCTCACTGGAACAGCACCAAACGGAGGTTCCAGCATCATCACCTTGTCAAGAGTCAAGAATCTGCATTGGACAGCACCAAACAAAGGTTCCAGCATCATCACCTTGCCAAGAGTCAAGACTGTGCATTTGACAAGGGGATAATCAGTCAATGGCTGCTAATGAGGTAACAAGGCAGTGACCCAAACATGCACCAAAACCAAAAGGAAATGACCCAAAATAACCTGGAATGCCACCTATAGATGGCACTGTTGCCTCGGTTACCAGTCGAGTAAGAACAGATGCATAACTTTCAGCTTCAGCTTGTTTACTTACGAGAAATATGCACGCTTTAAGGGATTCACTGCAAACTATATCTGGCTGCCTCTGCGTGCGCCAGACGTCACAGTGAGCTCCCTAGGCGGGCAGACTATTTCTTGGTACTCAAGTACTCCAGCTGGTTTAATCGGTGTCAATGGCACCAATGAATGCAGAGCTCAGCATAAGTTTAGATCAGTGGTTTTTTTTGGAAGCCCTTTTAATTTTTGTCTTAGTCTTTTGAAAAAAAATACTTATTAGTCTTCGTCATATTTTAATCATCTCAAAATGCGTCTTCATCTAGATTTAATCAACGAAAACTCAAATTTTGTCTAGTTTTACTCGACAATTACTCAAAATATTTTCATCTGTAAACTTCAAAAGTTTTAGTCCCTGAATAAATAAATGAATAAAATGTTTCCAATAATTTTGTATGAACATTGACAGACGAGCACATACTTGTACAGTAGAGTCTACAAGGACATCACCATCTTTGTGAAGATAAAACAGACTCAGCAGGAAAACAATACATTATTTTCAATTAAACTCACCTTGAGGCCACGTATTATAGCTACAAAATTTTCCAAGAGTTTAGGACGACACTCACAATGCTAATGCTAGTGCTACAAGTTACATTTAGTGTGTGATGATCACTCAGCACAGACTTTTAAAGCCTAAAGCAACATAGCATATCCAGCCAACATAATAAAATAAAACTTACCAAGCAGCATCTGACATGTTTCACAAAAGGCAAGTCTGGAGCCTGGAGACTCAGGACATTGGCAAGGAAGCGTGTGTGTGTGGCACGACCAAACACTGCTATGCTGCGTGCTAACTTCACATACGATAAGAAAATATTACAGTTGTGAACTTATGACAGAAACTATGGTGAATTTTCTTTTTTCATTTTTTTTCCCCAAACCTTTCCTGTTCAGCTGTTTGACACGGAGAATGGAAGTCTAAGTGCCTGGATGGTCTGAACAGTTTTAATGTTTCACATTGAGAGTCTGACATACTCCCATTGTGATCATTCAACATACCTAATTTATTATGACAAAGCAGCGAACAGGAAGGGGTTATGGGGGAAGAGAAGAAAAGAAACACAACAGAAGAAAGAAAAGAAACACAAACTAAAACAAGAAATACATTGAACGTGTACACTAACTACTAATATGTTGGTGCTGTCGTCAGCTAGATGTATTTTCGGTTGACACCATGTGGGGGGCCTGTTGACCAGCCAAAGAGGGGGTTGGGGAGTCTATAAGCTAAGTGATTGAAAGGGGTAGAGTGTACACAAATCAGCTCTGTGATCTAGAACCCAGTAATCGTGTGAATCCCTTGTGAATGTAAGCCCGTTGGCGACCGACCCTGCGCCACCCAATCGCCAATCCCGGCACCGGGACCCCCACCCGAGCGCGCCCCATCACTTCCAGCCGCATGTGAGCCCCACCGGGCGCGCGACAGCCACGCAGACGCCACGCAGGCGCCAACCCAGGGCCATATCACAATTGTGAACTTATGACGGAAGCTAAGGTGAATTTTCATTTCATTCTCGTCTCATCAGACGAAAACTGGCTTTTGTCTCTTTATATTTTAGTCTCCCAAGACACATTTTTAGCTCATCATCGTCACGTTCTCGTCATGAAAAAAACTGGTTTAGATTGAACTCTTTAAGAGCTTAACAACAATCAACATTACTGACTAACAAGTCAGAGCTGCAAATATGGTGCAAATATGGAATATGACGACTTGCGTCGTCATATTCTTTTCCGGCCATATTATTTTAGTAAAATCGTTTTTACGGAGCAACACAGAAAACACAATGTTTGTCACATTTCCGCAAAAAATTTACAGCCACAGAACTGTCGGTGCACTCCTAGCAGTGTTGTTTTCGGCAGCCCTTTTAAATTCGTGTTAGTCTTTTGGATGAAAATACTTATTAGTGTTAGTCATATTTTAGCTATTTAAAAATGTGTTTGTCTTCGTCTAGTTTTAGTCAACGAAAACTCAGACAAATTTCATCTAGTTTTAGTCTACAATTCTCAAAATGTTTTCGTCTATGAATAAATAAATGTTTTCCAACAATTCCGAATGAACATTGTCAGGCGAGCACATAATTGTAGAGTCTACAAAGACATCACCATATTTGTGATGATAAAAAAAAAAAAACACTCAGCAGGAAAACAATACACTATTTTCAATTAAACTCACGTTGACGCCACAAATTATATGTAAAAAAAAAGTTCTCCAAGAGTTTAAGGCGACACTCACGACGCTGAATGCTAATGCTAACGTGAGCGTTGTGCTAACGCAAGAAGTTACATTTAGTGTGTAATGATCACTCAGCACAGATATTTAAAGCCTAAAGCAACATAGCATAGCCAATATAAGAAAACAAAACTTACCAAGCAGCACCTGACACATGTACACTCACGATGCTAAATGTCTAGAGTCTACAAGGACATTAAGATCTTTATGATGATAATACATACTCAGCAGGAAAACAGCACATTACTTGCAATTAATTAAACTCACCTGGATGCCACAAACTGTATGTAAAACTTTTTCCAAGAGTTTAAGACACTCATCGAGTCACCACACTAAATGCTAATGCTAACGCGAACGCTATACAAGCACTACAACTTAGTTTAGTGTGTGATGATAAGCACATACCTATAAAAGGCTAAAGCAACATGGCATAGCACATATAAGAAAATAAAACTTACCAAGCAGCACCTAACACGTGTTTCAAAAAAGCAGCCTGGAATGGGCACACGCTTAAGGCTGAGTTATGCTTCTGCGGCAGACCCGATTTACGACCCTTCGCCCTAGCCTGACATGCATCTCCACAATTTTCTGACTGGTCGACACGTCCACGCGTGGTGACGTGGCGCAAATGGACTATGATTGGTCCGCTCAGACTGTTGTTTCCGGTTCAGAGCGAAATTACCGCCATTTTCAAACATTGTTTTGCTACAAGCAAAAATGGAGGAAGCCGACGAGAGTATCCTCGAAGAGAAGTACGACAACTTCTACAATGTCTCTTCAAGACATTATAAAGATTGCCAAATGGCAAGGTCAGCGATTGCATAAAAAAATGGAAGAACCACAGAGACAAGTATGTGTGTGTTCGGCAGCGAATGGCCACCCAAAGCGGTGACACAGTCGGCCAAAAACTGCCATTTTTTCATCACTTTATGGCGTATTTTTAGTTGGTGCACTTCCATCATATATTGTGTACATGTTTGCTGTGAGTCCGTGACTTATTTACATTTCACTCTTCAGGTATATGAAGAATAAAGCACAGGTTTGGTGTCAAAAGAGTTATTTTGATGTTTAATTTTATGTTTAACAAAATAATAGCCGGCTGCCGCAACATGCGACCGCTAACTTTCGCCATCTCCCATTCTTTCCACTCGCTTCCCACTATGTCACCACTTCCCAGACTGATCGCCTCTTAACTCATTTGCTCCCAAAAACGTATAAATACGTTCTATTTTGAATTTTTTCAGTGCCCCAAAGACATTTATATATCTTTTATGTTTTGGTTTTTTTTACAAGCGACATCTCTGGGTTCTGATTCAATTTAGCTCCAAAGCACAAAGCTGAAAATCAATTTTAAAGCAATAAAACTGGCCACTGGAGGGCAGTAGCGCATTTGGTTAGACCCGCAACTCGATTCAACGGCAATGAACGGCTGGGGCGCCGGTGGAAGACGACAAAATGGAGAACAACCTAGAGGACGCCCGGGATGCCTGGCGCTGGACGACCGAGCAAAACGACTGGGACCACCAGTGCAGCGAACGATGCCGTTGAGTCCATGTTGCTCGCCGAGCAGACCCAGCAGAGACTTAAAAAAATCCATCTTTATGAGACAGGCGGCGATGAGGGAATAGTTTACCCGGCTGTTGCGGCCACAACAGCTTCATCTCTCAGTTAGTTATGGTAAAATGGTAAATGGACAGTACTTACAGTGCCTTGCAAAAGTATTCGGCCCCCTTGAACCTTGCAACCTTTCGCCACATTTGAGGCTTCAAACATAAAGATATAAAATTTTAATTTTTTGTCAAGAATCAACAACAAGTGGGACACAATCGTGAAGTGGAACAAAATTTATTGGATAATTTAAACTTTTTTAACAAATAAAAAACTGAAAAGTGGGGCGTGCAATATTATTCGGCCCCCTTGCGTTAATACTTTGTAGCGCCACCTTTTGCTCCAATTACAGCTGCAAGTCGCTTGGGGTATGTTTCTATCAGTTTTGCACATCGAGAGACTGACATTCTTGCCCATTCTTCCTTGCAAAACAGCTCGAGCTCAGTGAGGTTGGATGGAGAGTGTTTGTGAAAGGCAGTCTTCAGCTCTTTCCACAGATTCTCGATTGGATTCAGGTCTGGACTTTGACTTGGCCATTCTAACACCTGGATACGTTTATTTTTGAACCATTCCATTGTAGATTTGGCTATATGTTTTGGATCATTGTCCTGTTGGAAGATAAATCTCCGTCCCAGTCTCAGGTCTTGTGCAGATACCAACAGGTTTTCTTCCAGAATGTTCCTGTATTTGGCTGCATCCATCTTCCTGTCAATTTTAACCATCTTCCCTGTCCCTGCTGAAGAAAAGCAGGCCCAAACCATGATGCTGCCACCACCACGTTTGACAGTGGGGATGGTGTGTTCAGGGTGATGAGCTGTGTTGCTTTTACGCCAAACATATCGTTTTGCATTGTGGCCAAAAAGTTCAATTTTGGTTTCATCTGACCAGAGCACCTTCTTCCACATGTTTGGTGTGTCTCCCAGGTGGCTTGTGGCAAACTTTAAACGAGACTTTTTATGGATATCTTTGAGAAATGGCTTTCTTCTTGCCACTCTTCCATAAAGGCCAGATTTGTGCAGTGTATGACTGATTGTTGTCCTATGGACAGACTCTCCCACCTCAGCTGTAGATCTCTGCAGTTCATCCAGAGTGATCATGGGCCTCTTGGCTGCATCTCTGATCAGTTTTCTCCTTGTTTGAGAAGAAAGTTTGGAAGGACGGCCGGGTCTTGGTAGATTTGCAGTGGTCTGATGCTCCTTCCATTTCAATATGATGGCTTGCACAGTGCTCCTTGAGATGTTTAAAGCTTGGGAAATCTTTTTGTATCCAAATCCGGCTTTAAACTTCTCCACAACAGTATCTCGGACCTGCATGGTGTGTTCCTTGGTTTTCATAATGCTCTCTGCACTTTAAACAGAACCCTGAGACTATCACAGAGCAGTTGCATATATACGGAGACTTGATTACACACAGGTGGATTCTATTTATCATCATCGGTCATTTAGGACAACATTGGATCATTCAGAGATCCTCACTGAACTTCTGGAGTGAGTTTGCTGCACTGAAAGTAAAGGGGCCGAATAATATTGCACGCCCCACTTTTCAGTTTTTTATCTGTTAAAAAAGTTTAAATTATCCAAAAAATGTTGTTCCACTTCACGATTGTGCCCCACTTGTTGTTGATTCTTGACAAAAAAAATAAATTTCATATCTTTATGTTTGAAGCCTGAAATGTGGCGAAAGGTTGCAAGATTCAAGGGGGCCGAATACTTTTGCAAGGCACTGTATATAGCGCATTTATCTTCATTGTTACAATGCCCAAAGCGCATTACATGAACATACATTTACCCATTCACGCACACATTCACACACCGCGCTGCCAACCCATTGGAGGCAAACTGCCAAGGGCACAGTGGGCAGTCATAGCCGGGAATCGAACCGCTGACCTTTCGGTCTCAGGACAACTCGAGCTACCAACTGCGCCACGGCCGCCCTATGTGGCACGTTATGTGTAAATAAATTGTTACTTTGCTATCAAAAGCTCTATTTGTCTTGTTGTTTATGTTATTTTGTGAAAGGACACCATTATTCAGATGTTTGGGATGTAACTAAAGCAAAAAATAGGTGTGTTAAAGTCAAAGTTATGTTTGAAATGTATGCTTTCACAAAAAGCTCAATTTCTGTTTTTTCATCAGAAATTGGAAAATTGCTCAAACTAAGCTATTTTCTAATGCTGATTGGAAAAAGATATGAAGTTACTTTTTTCCTGCTGAAAGAAGAGAGTATAATCTTTCTTTTGGTGGGCTCCATGTTTATAAAGCAACAGAACAGAATTTTCTGTGGGCCTTGCAAATTCAGTCAAAATCCAGTAAAACGGCCGAGCAAAAGACGGAACGGAGTGAAGGGGGTTGCACCGGTGAAAATGGCTGGGAGAGAATGAGCAAAGGACCCGCGCCTAGTTACGGACATTACAGTATGATCAACATTTGTTGTTCAATGTTGATGAGCTGAAGATCGACATTTAAGCATTCCATTTCCGTTGGCATTATTGTGTAACCGGAAGAAAAGTAGAGGAAGTCGACAATAGTCCCCCCCAAACCGTACAAACACAACGCCACACCCCTCTAGTGGCTTGGCGGTGAATTACAGAGCAATGCGTTCCCTTGCCACAGAATTATCAAATGCTCATTGACGCCGTAGTAGCTTCGCCATCACCGCAACGCAAAATCATAACTCAGGCTTTAATCTCGGCTGGTGAGTAGGCCTGTGTGTGGGGGCAGGGTAGGCGCAACACTTTTCACATAAGTGACGCGAGCAAACACTTATAAGTAGGGCTGTCAAATGATTAAAATTTTTAATCGAGTTAATCACAGTTTAAAAATTAATCGTAATTAATCGCAATTCAAATCTATAAAATATGCCATATATTTCTGTAAATTGTTGTTGGAATGGAAAGATAACACACAAGACGGATATATACATTCAGCATGCTGTACGTAAGTACTGTATTTGTTTATTATAACAATAAATCAACAAGATGGCATTAACATTAACATTCTGTTAAAGCGATCCATGGATAGAAAGACTTGTAGTTCTTAAAAGATAAATGTTAGTACAAGTTATAGAAATTTTATATTAAAACCCCTCTTAATGTTTTCGTTTTAATAAAATTTGTAAAATTTTCAATCAAAAAATAAACTAGTAGCTCGCCATTGTTGATGTCAATGGCTATATTATATTATATTATATTATATTATATTATAAACTTATAAAATCAGTCGCACCAAAGCGCCAGCAGAGGGAGACAAAAAACACAAGTAACAAGTGACCATCACACTGTGCTGTCTTTTTAATCTGTTTGAGCGGGGCATGTGCGTTAATTAAAAAAATTAATTACCGCCCGTTAACGCGATAATTTTGACAGCCCTACTTTTAAGATGTGTGCTAACTACACATATGATAAGAAAATATATATTACACATTGTTAACTTATGACAGAAACTTCATCTTGACTCGTCAGACGACAACTGGCATCCATCTCGTTATGTTTTATTCTCTCAAGACACATTTTTAGCTCGTCATCGTGACGTCATTGTCATGAAAAAATTGTTAATGAAATATTTTAGTTATCGTAATCGTTGACGAAAACAACACTGATTCCTAGTTAATACATAAATTAATCAAATACTGACAGACTCGCCACCTGTTCATGTTGTACGTTACAACAGAAAAATAGCAACTATTTAAAAGCTATTCAAAATTATATTTGTTCATAGTTGGGATCAATCAATACAATCTGATAAGAAACAATAGGCAGCTGTTTTCATACTATATTTATCTTTGTTGGCTCAGAAGCTACTGCAGGTGGAAAGACCTGGTAAAGGGAGAAAATAACAATAACACATGCTGTTACTGGAGCGTCACACCAGCGTGGTCCAATGTTACAAATTAGCATGCTTGTGTAGTGCAAAGAAATGTGAGGGAGTGAAAGAAATATTTAACAACAGTGACGTATGCCCATACGAAAACAAGTCCTCCCTACTTAGCGACTGTATTGACAGATGATGGCATGCATGCCGGCAACTGACGTGAGGGGATGAATGGATGGACGGGGAAGGGCAAAGGCAGGGATGACATCAGCACAGAGTCTCCCCCGGACCAATCGGCGTTAATCTTGCTACCCGCTGTCTCCACCCTCCCTTCACCTCTCCCTTGTTGCTACGGCAGCTACACCATCCCGCCTGTGCGACCCATTGTTTGGGATGGGTAGTAATGCGGCGTGGTGAGTTTGTGTATTAATAGAAGATACAATTCTCCCTCTTGCTCTTCATCATCTATCATTCCTCTCCCTCACCCAGCATTTTCCATAACAGTAAACTACACATCCAGTTAATGTGTTATACAAGGTCAATCAAAATCCAATTGGGCTGCATAAACAGGATTTCAGGGAGAGTTTATGGGCAATCACACTGACACAGCCTTGCAATTTCTCAGTGCTTTAAAAATGACTTATGTTCCCTGACGTAAGCATCTCGCATCATCTCCAGGGTCAATGCTGGAGTGGATTTAAAAGCGCTACGAGTCAGCCACAGAGCAATGGTTTTGGAATAAATGGTGGCCTCCGAAAGCACCATCGAAAAGCTCAAAGAACGATTCATAACCACCCCCCCAAGAACATTTCCCTAAGGACATATTGCATCCTTGACATTGCTAAAACAAAACTGCAAAACCAATGTAACATCTGAAGTCCAACCCCCAGTGAGTTTGCAAAAATTAATTTTAAAAAGGCTTTTAACTGCTGTCATGCATCATAACATGTAAATGATGTTTTACACAAAATGACAGCTGGTGTTAGAATATCATTTGTTTACTGAATAAAGCTAAAATGAATCATGTTTTTACCCACTTTCTCAATATTTTAATTGTTTTCAGCCTATATAACGGGGAGAAAAAGACCTAAACTTCTTATACACAAACTATTAGGACATAATTAAAAGAAAATATGTACATAAGAGAAAAAAATATCAAAAAATGCTTTTACATTTATGTTGGAATCACAAAAGAGTATGTGCGATGAGCAAGAATGCCTGTTGTGTACAGTCTAATTCTACCTTCTTATCTCCTGCACTATTTGGTCTTGTCACCATGGAAATAAGAGCAACATGCAAATACCTGAGCAGACTCAACTAAGGCTGCGTGATAGAAGATGCAAATTGCTTTTCCGCTTGTACCACACTTGCACACGCACGTCAACATGTAAAAGCACTCCGATTACACAGAAAAAAGTCCCTTGAATTTTCTTAATCAAACATGCACTTTGCATTGCATGCACATGATGTAGTCATTTACGCCATGGCTTTTTTTTTTTTTTGTGGTGGTGGGGGACTCCATAATTAAGTCTTGTGTGATGCACATGGAAATGTTTTAAATTTCATATCCAATAGGGGTGGAGTAGTGTATATTTAGTGTAATATTCCCATTATTATTCATTGATGATAATCAGACCTGAATGATGATGGTGAAATATATTATAGACATATGGAGGCAGGGGTGCTGGAATTCATTCACAGCAGGGGTGCTGAGGTTAGTTTTTCCCATCCAAAACAGGGGTGCTGAGGTTAGTTTTTCCCATCCAAAAACAGCCGTTTCGGTCAAAATTTGTCATGCTCGCACGTTTTCTCCATACACAGGGTGTCCGCGGGGTCTTAAAAAGTCTTTTTTTAAATAAAAAGTCTTGAATCCAACTATTTGAATTTTAAGGCCTTAAATGTCTAGAATTCTCCTAAAATCTTATAAAAGATCTTCAATACAGTATTGAAAGGTCTTAAATATCTATTTAGTACTTTGTGCTCATTTGTATCACAGTGTAAAAGAGCTGGGAATAAATTCATATACCGTAATTTTCGGACTATAAGCCGCTACTTTTTCCCTTCATTTTGATACCTGTGGCTTATAGTCCAGTGCGGCTTATTTGTTGATTTTTTTTTTTAGGTAACACTTTATTTGACAGCGGTGTCATAAGACTGTCATAAGATCATCAAAATTATGAAATGACACTATCATGGACATTACTGAATGCTTATGTCATGAAGTGTCATTTGGCAAATTATGTCACTAACTCAATTTTTGTCCATCTTGGATCTTTTGCATCCATTCAAAAGTGAGATCATTTGCCGGATAACACTTAATGACATCTGTTATAAGTATTCATGAATGCTGAGGACAGAGACATGTCATAATTATGATTGTGTAATGACAGTCTTATGGCACCACTGTCAAATAAAGTGTCAGTAAATACCATAACTAGCAATTGATGAAACAATTGGAACAGTAACTGAAGAAATATTTAGCAAAGAACATGATTTTTGATTGTTATTTACATCTGTAGCACTGCAATGCATGCTAAGAGGCGTGTTGGATGACAACAGTCAATAGCAGGTGGCAGCAGAGGTAGACTGTCTCCCCCAAGGGAGCAGTGATGGCCAAATGAAGCTTCTTGAAGCAATAAAGCTTTGCAGTAACTGGTTCAAAGTTTAATGATGGTTCATTTGGTCTTATGACAGTCGGTCGTATGATGCCGCTGTCAAATAAGGTTGTATCGGTTAATATCTTTTGGTGTAAATATCCCATGATACAGTGAGGACAGCTGCGGCTTATAGTCCAGTGCGGCTTATATATGAACAAATGCCATTTTTGTGTCAAATTTGGTGGGCTGCGGCTTATAGTCAGGTGCGCCTTATAGTGCGAAAATTAGGGTACTCTGCAAGTAATTCCGGGCCTACAATTTTCCCTCAAATCTTTTGTTCGTATTTTTTTTTTTTTTTTGCCAGTATCGATGCGAAATGGGTCTTAAATTTTATCCATTCTGGTCTTTAAAAAAAAAGAGTCTTAAATTTGGCTTGTTGAACCCTGCAGAGACCCTGCATACAAGGCGTGTGCAATGGCAGTACAGCCGCATGCTGCATAGTTTACGTACTACTACTTGTCTACTACAAAGACTATTTTCACCTACAGTGTGTGTTGGAGTTTTTGTATTGGAAATATAAGCGCCCGTGTATTATAATACAATTTCCCGCAGGTAGACGGCGTTATGATACATGAACACATTTGAAAACTAAAAGGTCCAATACTTATTACATATATTTAATCCCTAGAGTTAAATACACTACTGTTCCATTGTTTTTTATTCTTGCCCCCGCAAAAAAAAAACAAAACAAAAAAAAAACACTTTTTCCCCTCCCCAACATCAGGGGGTGCTGCAGCACCCTCACCACCCCACCGCTGTATGGAGGTCCATGACACACAGTGATAACATACAGAAATTATAACAAAAAAGAGGGAAAAATACATGAGCTTGTGCATAAAATTAACTAAACCTTTGGATACAATCAAATTTATTTATGCTCATATCAAATGAATATCGGTAGCGTTTCTTTAATCAGTTGAACATCCGCTCTGGACATCATATAGTGAATCTGTCAATATATATATATATATATATATATATATATATATAGAGTGCCTTGCAAAAGTATTCGGCCCCCTTGAATCTTGCAACCTTTCACCACATTTCAGGCTTCAAACATAAAGATATGAAATTAAAATTTTTTGTCAAGAATCAACAACAAGTAAGACACAATCGTAAAGTGGAACAATATTTATTGGATATTTTAAACTTTTTTAACAAATAAAAAACTGAAAAGTGGGCGTGCAATATTATTCGGCCCCTTTACTTTCAGTGCAGCAAACTCACTTCAGAAGTTCAGTGAGGATCTCTGAATGATCCAATGTTGTCCTAAATGACCGATGATGATAAATAGAATCCAAATGTGTGTAATCAAGTCTCCGTATAAATGCACCTGCTCTGTGATAGTCTCAGGGTTCTGTTTAAAGTGCAGAGAGCATTATGAAAACCAAGGAACACACCAGGCAGGTCCGAGATACTGTTGTGGAGAAATTTAAAGCCGGATTTGGGTCCAACAAGATTTCCCAAGCTTTAAACATCTCAAGGAGCACTGTGCAAGCCATCATATTGAAATGGAAGGAGCATCAGACCACTGCAAATCTTATACCCGGCCTTCCAAACTTTCTTCTCAAACAAGGAGAAAACTGATCAGAGATGCAGCCAAGAGGCCCATGATCACTCTGGATGAACTGCAGAGATCTACAGCTGAGGTGGGAGAGTCTGTCCATAGGACAACAATCAGTCGTACACTGCACAAATCTGGCCTTTATGGAAGAGTGGCAAGAAAAAAGCCATTTCTCAAAGATATCCATAAAAAGTCTCGTTTAAAGTTTGCCACAAGCCACCTGGGAGACACACCAAACATGTGAAAGAAGCTGCTCTGGTCAGATGAAACCAAAATTGAACTTTTTGGCCACAATGCAAAACGATATGTTTGGCGTAAAAGCAACACAGCTCATCACCCTGAACACACCATCTCCACTGTCAAACATGTTTGTGGCAGCATCATGGTTTGGCCTGCTTTTCTTCAGCAGGGACAGGGAAGATGGTTAAAATTGACGGGAAGATGGATGCAGCCAAATACAGGAACATTCTGGAAGAAAACCTGTTGGTATCTGCACAAGACCTGAGACTGGGACGGAGATTTATCTTCCAACAGGACAATGATCCAAAACATAAAGCCAAATCTACAATGGAATGGTTAAAAAATAAACGTATCCAGGTGTTAAAATGGCCAAGTCAAAGTCCAGACCTGAATCCAATCGAGAATCTGTGGAAAGAGCTGAAGACTGCTGTTCACAAACACTCTCCATCCAACCTCACTGAGCTCGAGCTGTTTTGCAAGGAAGAATGGGCAAGAATGTCAGTCTCTCGATGTGCAAAACTGATAGAAACATAGCCCAAGCGACTTGCAGCTGTAATTGGAGCAAAAGGTGGCGCTACAAAGTATTAACGCAAGGGGGCCGAATAATATTGCACACCCCACTTTTCAGTTTTTTATTTGTTAAAAAAGTTTAAATTATCCAATAAATTTTGTTCCACTTCACGATTGTGTCCCACTTGTTGTTGATTCTTGACAAAAAATTAAAATTTTATATCTTTATGTTTGAAGCCTGAAATGTGGCGAAAGGTTGCAAGGTTTAAGGGGGCCGAATACTTTTGCAAGGCACTGTATATATATATATATATATATATATATATATATATATATATATATATATATATATATATATATATACATACAGTGGGGAGAACAAGTATTTGATACACTGCCAATGGGTTTTCCCATTGGCAGTGTATCAAATACTAATAATAATGGGTTTTCCCATTGGCAGTGTATCAAATACTTGTTCTCCCCACTGTATATATTATGGGTAAAATATTTCCACATGATATTTTTTCAAACATGAAAAACCCTAACAAATATGTATGGAGAATTTAAGGATATTTTTTGGGCGGACTGAACCCCCACTACAGTAGGCCTAGTGATGGCACTGCTCAGTTATACGAAATTTCCTTTCATTCATTCATTCATTCATTTTCCATGCCGCTTTTCCTCACGAGGGTCGCGGAGGTGCTGGAGCCTATCCAGTTAGTGGAAAATCTAAGCTTTCCAGTGACGTATCAACCCTTTTGCTACTTTTCGTCGAAGATAGCGACTTGAAGTTGGGTTTTCCGTGTATCTTGGATTCCAAAAATTGGGAGAAGACTTGTTTTTGCAAAAACAGCCGTTCACTTGTTCTTTGCGACCAGCGTGTTAGTGAAGCTGGGCAACCACCAAATTTGGCACAGAAACTCAGCACATAGTGAAGAAAAACGTATTTTACATTTGAGCCATGAAATAATGACTAATGTATGTCCATACGCGGAGATTAAGGGGGTGGGGGTTGGCAGTTGCATAGCACCCCCGGTGCCCGAAAATGTCATTGCATGTAATTGAGTTTTCTATATATGAATTAAAATTAAGACTTTGCCGGTAAAATGTTGTCTATTTAAGTTGTAAAGCAATAAAACAAAAGATAAAAATAAATTAAAGGAACAAAAAATATATTTGTATTATGGTTCAAAATTATTCTGCGAACAGATCATGTGAAAAGATGCAAGATGGATATACGTAATTTTTTCAACCTAAGCTTTCAAAAGCGACAACTACTGAGCAAGAACCAAGGATTGACGATGTGGACCACGAAACGCCAGAGAGTACAGCTAAAATAGTGAGCGGAGTTTCAGTTTTCCCCACTAAAGTCGTTAATTGTACAACAGAGCCACCACTGGGCGTACCATATTCAAATGACAACAATCTTGGCGAAAAGCATAGCTGTCCGAAGCAGCCTTGTCTAGAATTCCCTTCAAAAATGACAAATAAATAAAAAAGCTCATTTTCAACATATGATTATAAATATTCCTGGCTGGAATATTCAGTCAAAAAGGATGCTGCGTCTACTTCTCCACCAGGTAAGACAGAAAAACACGCATTGCCACACAAGCATACAGCTGGGATGCCTGTAAGTACAAGCATGGGCTAAGCTACTATCCGAGCATCAAGGGCGTATGTTTGCATAGGAACGCTCGGGACATAACACTTCCAACTTTTTAGGATGCTCAAATTGTCCCCACCAACTTTTAAGCAACCTTATTTGCATTATATAATGAGTTCAGTTATAATTCAGATTGTCTTCTCATATGTCGTAAGGATAGAATTGACCCTACCATTATTAAGTAAATTATTTTCATTATGTTCAGACTTAAATTTACTCGTTTTCATTTGCTGAATGGGCCAGAGCATATTTTCCCCTCAAATGCACGTTTGATTGGTTGATGACTTACATACAATTTGTCAACAACATGCCGCCTCCTCCACCCCCTTTGAAGAGGAGAGATATCAGAAGTTTTTTTTTTTCTCCGGCCAGTAGCAGCCAGTGTGAGTAACGTAAAAAAGAAGTCGGTGTTGGAAAATGTGTACATACAGGCAAGGGCGTAGGTTCGGTCTCAATATTGGTAGGGACAAAATAACAGCATAACCTGCATGTTCACTTTTTGGTAGGAACGGGACATGAATAATACCAAACAGACTGGGTGAACGGGGGTCAGGGCTACATTTCTTACTAATATGAATCTAATTGATAGGCTAAATTATCAATGCAAAATAAATCTGTATTGATTTATACTGACTTTCACTCTGCAAATTTATAATGTCTTAATCTGATCATTTTTCTTAAATCTAGTCGAATAATTTTCTCCATCTTGTTTTGAATGTTTTAAAAAAAAATGAAAATTGGGGAGAAGTGGATAAACCTTGGTTCACTACATTTCTTACAGTTTATTTAAAGTTAACAGTAGAAAACACATAAAGGAGGATATTTATATCAAAGCAGCTTCCTACTAGAGTTTGGGAAATTCACAGATTAATGTTATGCGAACTCTGATGCTGGTCGGACTTTCAGTAGCAAAATTAGTGGTGTATTCCCCTGCTCCACAGTATTGACTTCTTTTTACAATATTTAGAGTGGCCGCTGCTGTCGGGAAAAAAAACTTCTAGTTTGCTCAAAATGTGGTGGGGACAATTTGAGCATCTTGAAAAGTTGGTAGTGTTGTGTCCCTACCGTCCCTACGCAAACCTGCGCCCTTGCATGCAGGTTATGCTGTTATATCGTCCCTACCAATGTTGAACTCAAACCTACGCTTTTGCCGAGCATATATATTTTAAGTTAATTTTATTGGTGACACTGCATTTCGGAGTCATCAACCATAAGCGGATTTTAAGGGGGGCCCAGGGGGCCAGGCCCCCCCGGTGGCCGAAGAGTGTCAATGCATGTAATTGACTTTCCTATATAAGTCGTAAAGCAATAAAACTGCAACAAAAATGAATCAAATGGACAAAAAAATAAATTTTGATGGGGCAAAATTATTTTTCGAGCACCTTAGACAGCCATTTGCTTAGCATATAATTTTATATATATATATATATATATATATATATATATATATAATTAAAAAAATATATTTTTAAAAAAATGATTTTGATTGAAGCAACTTTTTTGGGAGGGATTGAATGATTTAGACACAAATGTCCTAATCATAATATGGCCCAAGCACAAAAAGCATTGCTTCAATCAAAGAAAACTTTTTCAATGAAAAATTAAGTGTTCAAATGCAAATTTTTCAATCTCAAATATTTTTTCGCAATCTAAAACTTTTTCTATGATTGAAATTTTTCTTTTTTTTTTTGATTGAAGGGATTTTTCTTTTTGAAAATCTATATTTCTTTGAAGCAACGTGTTTCTTGATTAAATAATAAAGACAAAAATGTCCAAGCAAAAATGTGGCTCAAACACAAATCAACATTACCTCAATCAAAAAAGTTGCTTAATCAAAAAAGTAAATAAATAAACAATCAAAGAAAAATAACTTTTACATGCATTTTTTTGAGTTTCAATTTTAAATTTTTATTTATTTATTTTTTTATGAGTTTCAAATTATATATATATATATATATATATATATAATATATATAATAACGACACAAAACTACCTCCATATGGCTCCGCCCAGGGGATACAATTTTGACTGGGGTAACTACATTGGCACGACACCAGCGGGCGTACCATATTCAATGGATGACGATCTTGACGAAAAGTATAGCTGTCCTAAGAAGCCTGATTTAGAATTCAAGAATGATGTGAAACAAAAAACACTCATTGTCAACTTATTATTATAAATATTCTTGTAAGTTAATTTTATTGCTGACACTGCGTTTCGGGGGGGGGGGGGGGGTCATCAACGTGTTGTGCCCCCTCTCCACCAAAAATCAAACTCCGCCTATGTCATCTACATGTTTTGCTTCCCTGCCACAAGTCAAACTGAGCCTATGTGTATCTCAATTAAAATTCATTCTGAAACGATGGAATTAAACCTTCTCAACAGCAGGGGATTAATGCTCTTCTGCGGGTGTAGAGACTCCCCTGACCATAAAAATGTACAAAACGTCTCATGAATACCCCTCTCAGAGTGCCAATAGTAACTCAGCAGTGTTTTCAAGTGAGGGGTTTCCTAGTAAAACGTTTTTTTGTCATAACAGGCGCCGAAATGCACTCTACCCCCTGAGTGCTCTTCCATTGATGTGTTGCTTTTTATGAATGGACGGCAGGGGAGGAAGGGGGCGCGAGACTTCCTAGCCTGCGATTGGCTAAGGCGGATGGCGTCACCTCCGCTGTGACGCCATACTCCTCATTCACAAAAAAAAGGAGTCGAAACATTCGTGAAGAGAAAGCCAGAGTGACAGAAAGAAGGGGGTCGCGTTAACAATGAGCTCCACGGGAGACGAGATGCGCGCATAGAGGAGCGGCACTGCGGTGCTAGGGGTGGGCGGGAATCCACGCGGGATCCGGATCCAGCGGGCGAGCCGTGAAGCCACAGCAGAGTCCGCAGAAAAGCAGCAGTATAGCACAACAGCCTCGAGCGACACCAGCCACCCGCAATGGAGGATCTGCGCGAGATGGACTGTCCGGTGCTCAAGCGGCTCCTGAAGGAGGACGGCGCCCGGTGCCTGCTGCTCGACTGCCGCTCCTTTCTGGCCTTCAGCGCGGGGCACATCCGCGGGGCCGTCAACGCCCGCTGCAACACCATCGTGCGCCGCAGGGCCAAGGGCTCCGTGCTGAGCTTGGACCAGGTACTAGCCGGGGACGACGAGGTCCGGGCCCGCCTTCGCTCCGGGATGTACTCGGCCGTAGTGCTGTACGACGAGAGGACCCCCGATGCGGACGCGGTGAAGGACGACAGCACCTCCAGCCTGGTGCTCCACGCGCTATGCGGGGACTCCACGGCCACGCACATCTACTTTCTCAAAGGTGAGGACAGAGAGCAGCTGCTCTTTAATCCTGTGCCTCGTAGATCGACAAAAAGGCTGTCCAATACCATCCACTCAATATATCAATGATGCAATGACATCTTTTGACAAAATATTAAGAATCAAGTGGTGCAACACAATTCACTATTAATACATCATTATTGTTAAAATAATACTCTGAGCCAAATTGAACGGTGCTATATTTTGTACAGCTCTATTTTTACAAACCGACTCTCAGTCATCCTCAATTTTATTAATATTATAATAAAATATTTTTAACATTTGCACTTATAGTAGCCAATATTGTAAAATGTAAGTATGCAATGTTAAATTCGTCGGAACAAATTGCTCTTAATAGCCACATAAATGCAATATGTATTTTTGTAAGGTGGTCTGAAATGACATAAAAGTACACTCATGTCAAAAGTAGTACATCTACACAGTATGCTGTAGTGTTTTTTTTTCTCTCCCAGAAATTATCAGCTAATTACATATTCGTACGTCTCATTTTATGTCATTTAGTTTCTGAATTTGAAATTTCAACCTTTTATGTACACGATCATTCGCATTGAAGCTACTCGGTTTTCTTCTGCTACGGCGTTTCACTATATTCTTTTAAACACACACACACACACGATTCTGAGCTGAAAACATGAGGTAATGCACTTGGTTTATGCTACACAAAGCCAGATGACTTCCAGCACACTCGCATGATCACTTCCGAGACTAGATCCTTCCCGTAAATGACAGGAGGAAAACACTAACATGTAAAATCAACATTTAATTTACAGTAACTGTCCACCCTACACTGCTATGTTTGGACTGTGAGGCATTCTTTGTGTGTGTGACGCAGATGCCTTTAAGCACAAGAGGGTACATTCAAGAATTGTGCGTTTGGCTTATGAAGATGACATCTTCCGATTAATGTGCTGTACTCAGTTTGTCGGAATAAGGAGATGGTTAAAAAAAAAAAAACACACAAAAAACAAAAAGCAAAAAAGACACCGCACGACAACAAAAACTGAAAGATCAATCTAGGGAAGGGATTTACTCATTCACTGTCAGGCCTCCTGTTCAAAATGGATTAGACGTCTATCACTATGACTGTTAACAAATGAGTTAAAATAGCAAATCAACTAAAATTACGCCGGCCTCAATTCTGTTCTTTTTAATATTTAATGTTATTCCTCTCTATGTGATGAGAATGTTTATCTTATCTGAACGTTATCGATCATGTCATGTTTTTCAGGCGGCTATGACAGGTTCTTTTCCGAATACCCAGAGTTTTGTTTGAAGACAAAATCCTTGCCTCCGCTAACAAGCCAGTCCAGCGTCGACTCGTCTTGTTCGTCCTGCGGCACGCCGCACCACGACCAGGTAAGAGCCCAGATATAATACTTTGCACTGGATAACGAGTGTCAGCATTCATGATACTGATTCTTTGGATAATGACACATTTTTTACTGGTATTAAAAAGTCTGCCAGGATTCAATTCAATTCAAGGGCTATTGATCGATTTAATACAATATGTAATACGTACGCATTTAAGTCAGTTAGCTCCATCTCACCTATGATGTTTGGACAATTGTGTTGTGGATACATTCCGCATATTTGAATGAAAACTATTCTTTTTAATAAGACAGCATAGCCAAAAGATTTCAATTCGAGTGTGTCTAATGTGTCAATTCAGATTAATTCATTGTTACACCCAGGGGTGAAAGTGGGCGTGAACGGTCAGGAACGCAGTTCCGGTATAAGATTCAGGGCCGGAATGCTGTTCCGGTATACGGTGCTATGATTCCGAAAATATGACGGCAACCGTCAAAACGCTGTGTAAAAAAAAAATAAAAATACAAAGCTGCCAGACATGCTTTTCATCTGCAAGAAGAAAACAATCTACCAACATCAGATTTACATACACAAGTGTTAACAACAAGCATAATAAAGTGCTTGTGTAGCGTAATCCATTTATTTATTATATTCCACGGACGGCATGGAGGTTTCCCCAGCTGCTGCAGTTATCTGAGTCTGATGATGACAAGTCACGTCAATGTGCGAATGTGCAAAGCAAGACGCCTGGACTCATTTATCTGTTCAATTGGCGGAAATACTGACATGTGATCACCAGAGATTGTCAGCTCAGAAACAGAAAATGGATCAAATCTTTAAGAGAAAGGAAAGAGTTAAGGGGGCTTATATATTATATTTAGTTTTATTTGCTCTGATGGGGAGGTTCAGAACATCTTTGCTGTGAATGTGCACTTTGGACTTAAATTTGTTCATTTATTTTAGGCTACTTATTCATTTCCTTATGATTTAAAAAAGTCAATGTTTGCGAGATCTTTAAAATATTACTCTTCACTCTGCATAATATAAGCCTTTTGCACTTATTTTTCTGAATGTATGTTACTTATATCTTTATTATTACAAAACACAACAAAAAGTAAATGTTTTATACATCCTATGTTCTTAAGCAGTTAAAATTGAGATTTGGCATTTAGTATGTGAGGAAATGAGGGAACATAAAAATTAAGAGATGGAGGTTGGGGTTATAGCTGTTTCTGTTAACTATTATTTTGCAAATCATTGAAAAAACGGACCAAAACAGTTTCCTTTGCATTTCAGTAGTTCAGTGGCATCCCCCCCCCCCCCCCCCCCCCCCCCCCCCCAGAAAAAAAAAAAAAAAAAGTAAAATTTGTGGCTCCGTGGCGACCTTCACGTCGGGCAGTTCCGGCAAGAAATTCTAACAACTTTCACCCCTGGTTACACCCCTATAAATCAGTGGAGTAAACACCTCTCAATCAAGGCAAAAATGTCCAAACTTGTCACGTCAGCAGGTGTAAGGATCAGTTGCGAGGCGTCGCTTGCTTTGGGTTGCTAGTACAGATTTAAAGCACAAGACAACAACTAGTATGAATGGTATTCATATAAAATACAGTTGCTTAAAGTAGTAGTAGACCTCTGAATAATGTTTAAACAAAAAAAAAAAGACATAGCTTATGTGCAAAGACATTTTGTGAGGTCAGTTTTCCCATAGACTTCAATATTAGTTGACGAGACAGCTCCTACAGACATTGTGCCACGGGTTCCCATAGGGGGCCGGGCCAGGCAGAGTGTCGTGGGGGACTTTCACTGCAACAAACTCAAAACACACGCTTTGATCTAACGCCGGATTTAGGTGGAAACAGGTTGAAAGTTTTAGTGCATACAAGCAGGCACGAGTGTCTCAAGAGTGATTTGGTCGAGAATTCAAGGTAATTATTAGGGTTGTTCCGATCATGTTTTTTGCTCCCGATCCGATCCCGATCGTTTTAGTTTGAGTATCTGCCGATCCAGATATTTCCCGACTCGATTGCTTTTTTTCGCTTCCGATTCAATTCCAATCATTCCCGATAATTTTTCCCCATCATATACATTTTGGCAATGCATTAAGAAAAAAATGAATAAAACTCGGACGAATATATACATTCAACATACAGTACATAAGTACTGTATTTGTTTATTATGACAATAAATCCTCAAGATGGCATTTACATTATTAACATTCTTTCTGTGAGAGGGATCTACGGCTAGAAAGACTTGTAATTCTTAAAGGATAAATGCGACTTTGTATATTGTGACTAAATATTGCCATCTAGTGTATTTGTTGAGCTTTCAGTAAATGATACTGTAGCCATTTAACTTCTGCCCAAATGCATGATGGAAAGTGCAACCATGACTGTGCGTCGTGGTACCAATTTATATAACTTCTCTGCGTTGGGAAATAACATAGGGTGTTAAGAAAAAGATCAACTGCTACTTTTCTTCCCCACATTGCTTCCCACGATTATTCTAATCGTTGGGAGAGGGATTGTAAGGCTTTAGCCATTTAAAAAAAAGGCTCCAAATGCTGCCAAAATTCACTCATTACTCATTTTACGCTGCCTTTTAGCTCTATATACTGTATGGGTAAAACGGCGCCATTATAGATTGAACGCGATAATGCGTGAGTGGGTCGTGCAGCGCATGCATTAATTGTGTTAAATATTGTAACGTGATAGATATAAAAAAATAATTAATTCTCGCCATTAACGCGATAAATTTGATAACCCTACCTTAAGCTTACACTAAAGACTCTGGAAGAGTGTAACACATTATGTCTGTAACGTTAAATACAATTAGAAAACGATTTAATTAAAATATATATATATATTTAAAAAAGGCATGTCCGATATTTTTTTTGCCGATTCCGATACTTTGAAAATGACGTGATCGGACCCAATCCCGATCGATCGGGACATCTCTAGTAATTATTATATAAAATAGCACCATACATGCACTTTGAAACGTGAAAAAAAATGAAGTGAATGGAAAAAATGAGCGTAACTAATATATATATGTAAATAAATGATAGCTGCCCGTTTTTTTGCTTTTAACCAAGAATCTAGACAGTTTTACTGTCATATCTAGAGAAATTCCAGGATTTACACATTTATTTACAAGAATTATGAACTTAAAAAGCTCTTTGCTTTGCGATGGCCACCATGTTGGATTTTGTATGCATATACTAGTACAATAGCGTAACTTTACATTCAAATAATAAGGTAATTTTCGACCAACTGCCTGTTCTTTGACAAAAAAAATATTAATTGTAATTGTAGTAGGGCTACAGCTATCGAATATTTTAGTAGTCAATTAATCGATGGACTAGTTAGTTCGAATAATCGAGTAATCGGATAAGGAACATGAAAAAAATAAAAAACCTGAGCTGAGCCTCAAATGGTATACATATATATTTTTTTAAAAATGAGGATCCATGTACAACAAAAGAACAACTGGCTAACTTAAATAGAAAAAGTCCGCTAGCTTAAATGCTATAGATGGCTAAAGTTTTTTTTTTTTTTTTTTACAATGCTCTTAACAAATGTTTCAGACACATATTCCAACAAAAAACGGCTAAATATACCTGTGAACTAAATAAAGAAAGCATTAAAAAACTTTAGCTCAAACAAAAGTTTACGTTGGTCTTAACAGGGAGCAGTTGGGTTCAGCCATGTGAAAAGAGGCAGACCAGAGGGCAGTGTATCCACCCTCATCAATTAAAAAAATTGCAAACACTTTCAAAATAAAACATTAAAACGCCGCTTTAATTAAACGAATACTCTCGAAGCAACAAAATTTAATTCGAATATTTTTTTGTAATTGAATACTCGAGTTAATCGATTAATCGATGCAGCACTAAATTATAGTAGACATTTCCGCATCCATACAAAAAAATCGGCTTTACGTGTTTTATATGATATAATTTTTCAATCTAAAAATGACGAAGGTCAGATAGCCAGCAAGAGGTGCTGAGGTGTAATGACGATATTACCCGATATCATTTTAAAATGCTTTTCTTGTAAAACTCTTGTAATTTGGGATACTCACAGTTGATAGGCTAAAATAGTACTGACATGAATAAAATATTTGCCCCCATGTTGGGAAGCCACTTTCTGGAAGTACTGGCATTTTTAAAAATGTTCTCCATTTTAACACATCAGAAAAATGAAAGTTTCTTTTCCCCCCCAATTCATTACACAACATTCTTTCTGCTGGGATGGACATAATAAATATGTTGTGCTGTCTTTCCCCTTAAGCATAAGATGTGAAGTCATTCAAGTCCAGTAGGGAAAAAATACCCATATTCATTGACGCCGAATCATCTGTTTGTTGAACGAGTTAAAACAAACAAACAACAATACAAAACAAAACTGGAAAAGAATGTGTTCACGCTAATGGTAACTTTTTGGTCAAAATCAGCCATCTTTTGGTGAAAAGTGTCCATTTTTTTAATAGTTATGTTGAGATAGGAATGTTGTCAATATAGGCAAATATGTGAACCTTGTATTAAAATGACTAGAATGGAAGTCTTTGGCCAAAAATAATTTTACTGTCAATGACGTTTTATTCGTGGGTTGGTGTTTGATTTGGTCAAAGCATTCCCACAGCTAAATAATAATTTTGGTTATTTCTGAGGCTGGAATGGATTATTGAAATTTACTTTTACCGTACAGTGGTACCTCTACATACGGAGTGAATTCGTTTCAGGACTTTGTTTGTCAGTCGAAATGGTCGTATGTCGAGCAGGATTTTCCCATAGGAATACATTATAATTCTATTAATTCATTCCACAGCCCGAAAACCTACACTTAAATCCCTAACCCCTTCTGACCCCCATTTTTTCTGCTGGGCAAAAAAAAAAAAAAAATCGCTGATTTTTACTCTACTAAAATACCACAACAAAGTGCAATTTTTTGTTCAGGGATATTTCATTGGTTATTTTTTTTATGTTAATGTTACATTGTTTTTGATGAGAAATGAGCACTTACATTTGCCTTTTTGACATTTCGTTATGTCTCAGCCATTTTCAAGGAGTTAAACTTAGCAAAGAGGGCATACTAAAGCTCATGATTTGATTTTGATGGGTAAAGTTTCGTCCAATCATCTCCAATAAGTGGCAATAGCAACTAAATTCAGTGTATTTATTGATTTAGAGACCCGAACGCGTCATGTTCTTCAGCAGCATGCTCAGATCTGAAGGGGTTGATAAATACTAGTACTATTACAAATGGCAAATACACATTGCAAAACAAACAAATTATAAATAAAAATTGGAATAATATGATAATAATATTACCGTATTGGCCTGAATATAAGACTGTGTTTTTTGCATTGAAATAACACTGAAAAAGAGGGGGTCGTCTTATATTCGCGAACTAGACATTATACCCATTCACAACGCTAGATGGCGCCAGATATCATTGAAGCGATGTTCTGTCATGACAGATCTCAGCTACTCCTTTTAGTTTAACCAGTTAGCATTATTTTATTGCAATGTTTTTCCTTATTCAGATTTGTTTCAAGACTACAGTTACAGTTAGACTTCACTTTGATGGTTAATGCAGTTATTGCGATTTTGTTGTTTTATCACAATAGATTGGTTTATTTACATTTCAAAAACCAGAAGCTTTTCATTTACGAATGTGATTGCACTTGAGTTTACATATTTAAATGTTCAGATATTAAGATTTAAATAAGGCAAAATAACATGCTTTTTCTCTCAAATATATTGTTATAATCAGTTGTTTCGGATGTACTGTAATTATTTTCTGTATAAAAATTAATTTGGTGTTCAAAAAGTCTTTTTTCAAACTTGAGTCTTGAAAAAGAGGGGTTCGTCTTTTAATCAGGGCCGTCTTATATTCAGGCCAATACGGTAATTCCTGTAATAATGTAACGAATGGGGTTCTAATGTGGCGGACGTTTTTTGATTGCTGTACCTGAACGCACCGCGTGGCTGTGACAGTGAGATAGAGAGTGCGGTAGTTTTAATGTTTTGTTGCTGGCGTCCACAGCGGACAGTAGGCATGTTGTGCTGCACAAGTTGATAGAATAAATGATTAGAAACCTGACGAAGCTGATGATTTTTTTGGAAATGTTACCACGAACGAAGGTCGGAGGAGGACTGTCGAGATCGTAGACATTCTACAGCTGTATTGTCGAGCCACTTCAAAGATGCGCACACCACAATTTTTCTATCATTTCCGTCTTCATTTCAATGGCAAGCATCACATTTTTCCTTTTTCACCACCTGCACTAACCTTGGAACCCATGTTTTCTCTCACAAGAAAATCCGCCGTCCGTCCGTCTGTCGTAAATCGTCGTATTTCGGGCATGTCGTCGGATGTAGAAACAAATGGCGAATCAAATTTTACGTCGGATGTCGAAAAGATCGCGTGTCGAAGCGATCGTATGTCGAGGTACAACTGTATTTCAATGGAGAATATGTTACAGAATAAAATTAAACTCGGTAAAGTACAAATTTCCAACATTTATGTATTTCACTGCAATTCTAGGTATCTTCTGGGTCACTGCCCCCACTTGTCCTGTTTACAAAAAAGACAGGATGTGGCCTAATTTCTGGTTGTGCCGCAAAATAATGGATTTTTCCGGTGCTGTATGACATTAAAAAATAGTCTTTGCTAACAAGATTAATAGCACCGACCAGTACTTAGACAAACACTTCATTTAAGTGGCAGTTGAATTCAAACACAGCGGCGGCTGTTGTCTATTTGCCTTGCTCAAGGGCATCTCAACCGCCGTTTGCTTTCCCACATCCATTCCGAGGTAATTCGCCCACACGGCATGGGGACAAGAGCCTCGGAGCTGTAGAAAGGCGCCGCCGAACGCAAGTATTTGTCTTATGACAGCACGACCACACTTTGCTACTTATTCTCCAAGCTGCCGTCACTTCCTGTGACCCCGGTGGCCTTGTTTTGTTTGTCTGTGTCAATTTCATGCAACTCTCGCTGTCACATGCGGCTCTACTTCATTTCCCCTGGAACTACAGCGTATTGAGAGGAAACAATTGGGTCTCTGTGCCGTTTAAGAAAAGAGATAGTCATGGTCGCACTGTCAGGTGGACACTGGAAGACATCTCGTAGCTTCCGGTGGTGGCGTACTAAGCCGGCACAGGATGAGCTAATTTCTTGTCCCCCCACCGCACCGCCTGCCACCCCTCCAACATCCTCCTCTTCACATTACATCTTTTAGCAGTATTGATCACTTCCTGACTCTGACAGCGGTGACATAAACCAACAAAAGCCTCGTCAATAGGAACCGCTGATCCGGTGATAAAGGGCAGGGTGACTCTTATGCTGTCAAATAGTGTTTTTAAAGGGAAACACGGATAAAAAGACATGTAGTTTTTAAAAGATGTTAGTACGAGTAATAATGATTGGATATTAAAACCCCTCTTAATGTTTTCGTTTTAATGAATTTTGTAAAATCTTAAATAAAAAAAATAACTAGTAGCTCGCCATTGTTGTTGACGTTGCAGGGCAGCCACGCTGCCATACTTCACAGTCACTTTAAAAAAACTCCCTTCTTGCCAAATGTATCACATTTGATACACTTAGAATTTCATGATTTTGAGACTATCTCAGAATTTTGAAATATCTTTCCTCCAAAAAAAAAAAAAAAATATGGATGCATGTCAACCCATGCATCTGCAGGTTCCATGAGAAAAAAAAAACAGGATTTAGCAAGGGTTATAGATTAGGGCTGTCAAACGATTAAAATTTTTAATCGAGTTAATCACACCTTAAAAATTAATCGAAATTAATCGCAATTCAAACCATCTATAAACTATGCCATATTTTTCTGTAAATTAATGTTGGAATGGAAAGACACTAAACAGATACTGTATATAGATTCAACATACTGTACATAAGTACTGTATTTGTTTATTATAACTAGGGTTGTTCCGATCATGTTTTTTTGCTCCCGATCCGATCCCGATCGTTTTAGTTTGAGTATCTGCCGATCCAGATATTTCCCGACTCGATTGCTTTTTTTCGCTTCCGATTCAATTCCATTCATTCCCGATAATTTTTCCCGACCATATACATTTTGGCAATGCATTAAGAAAAAAATGAATAAAACTCGGACGAATATATACATTCAACATACAGTACATAAGTACTGTATTTGTTTATTATGACAATAAATCCTCAAGATGGCATTTACATTATTAACATTCTTTCTTTGAGAGGGATCCACGGATAGAAAGACTTGTAATTCTTAAAGGATAAATGTGACTTTGTATATTGTGACTAAATATTGCCATCTAGTGTATTTGTTGAGCTTTCAGTAAATGATACTGTAGCCATTTAACTTCTGCCCAAATGCACGATGGGAAGTGCAACCATGATTGTGCGTCGTGGTACCAATTGATATATCTTCTCTGCGTTGGGAAATAACATAGGGCGTAAAGAAAAAGATCAACTACTACCTTTCTTCCCCACATTGCTTCCCACGATTATTCTAATCATTGGGAGAGGGATTGTAAGGCTTTGGCCATTTAAAAAAAGGCTCCAAAGGCTGCCAAAATTCTCTCTACTCATTTTACGTTACCTTTTAGCTCTATATACTGTATGGGTAAAATGGTGCCATTATAGATTGAACGCAACAATGTGTGAGTGGGTCGTGCAGCACATGCGATAATTGCGTTAAATATTGTAACGTGATAAATGTAAAAATATTAATTCTCGCCGTTAACGCAATAAATTTGATAACCCTACCTTAAGCTTAAACTAAAGACTCTGGAAGAGTGTAACACATTATGTCTGTAACGTTAAATACAGATAGATAACGATTAAATGATAAAAAATATAAATATTAAAAAAAGGCATGTCCGATATTTTTTTGACGATTCCGATACTTTGAAAATGACGTGATCGGACCCGATCGGGATGCCGATCGATCGGGACATCTCTAATCATAACAATAAATCAACAAGATGGCATTAATATTAACTTTCTGTTAAAGCCAATAGAAAGACTTGTAGTTCTTAAAAGATAAATGTTAGTACAAGTTATAGAAATTTTATATTAAAGCCCCTCTTAATGATTTCGTTTTAATAAAATTTGTAAAATTTTCAATCAAAAAATAAACTAGTAGTTCGCCATTGTTGATGTCAATAATTACAAAATCAGTCGCACCCAAGTGCCAGCAGAGGGTGACAAAACATAAAAAAACACGTAACAAGTGGTCATGTCACTGTGCTGACATTTTAATCTGTTTGAGCTGGGCATGTACGCTAATTGCGTCAAATATTTTAACGTGATTAATTAAAAAAATTAATTACCGTCCGTTAACGCGATAATTTTGACAGCCCTATTATAGATATTAGAGCGCTTATTACACACTTTTTTTTCTTTTTTACAAATTTGAAAAAAAAAAAGGTTTCATTAAGACCTTATTTTTCAAATTTTGTGATTCTCTGACAATTGCTTCATATTGCAGGCATTAAGGGTTTAAATACACCACAAGGTGTCAATGATGAGTTTTACATTAATAAGATATCAAGCCAATGAGTGCGTTTTGTCCCTCAACTGACGCCGTGGCTCCTTTTTTTTTTTTTTTTTAGAGTGGGTCTATTGTGATTCATGTTCATTTGAGTGTTGTCTTCACAAGACTCCTGAAAATGGCTCACAGCATCATAGTTTGTGTATTGTGACTAAAAATTGCCATCCAGTGCATGCTAAAATGTTTAAATATAGTTTGACCAAAGTCAAGTAAGTTTTATGTGTATTTTGTACATCTATTTTGATTGTGAATGCCAGTTCTCTTTGCATTGTTGTGTTAACTGTGTGAGAATAGGGCCTAAGTAATACAGATTGAAGCACTTTTCTTCTTGGTGACATTTTTTTGAGAGAGATGAGTTTTAGTTTTGTAGTATTTTCACTATATGATACTTATGTGTGTTGTGAAAGAGTTGCCGAAGCTTATGCCAATAAATGGCGCGGTCCGAGCTACGCATCTGAATGCCTGTGTCCACTCTTTCTCTCTCCCACTGTAGATTAAAGAAACTACAGCGTCAGTCAAGGGAAAAAAACGCACTAATTGGATTGATCCCTAATTAATGTAAAGCTCGCCATTGACACCTTGTGAAGTATTCAAATCACTACCTTACATAATTAAAGAGTGACACTTTTTTTTTTTTTTCCAAGAGTGAAAGGTGGAATTCTGGCATCGTGGCCCTGTGACGTCAACTACAACAGTGACCTACTAGTTAAAATAATTTTTCAAATAATATAAAAACGAAAACATCAAGAGGGGTATCAATATCAAATTATAATAACTTGTGCTAACGTTTGTCTTTTAAGAACTACAAGTCTTTTTATCCGTGGATCCCTTTAAAACTGTCAACACTATTTTTATTATTATTTCGATAGCCATCACACAACAGAATACACTTTAGTATACATACTTATACAAAGACTAAGGACGCTTAAACCCAAAATGATCCCGTTTCATTAGCGTTAACCAGTGTTGTTAATAATACTTTAAAAAATATGTTTATAGTAACTGATTGAATTGAACTCTTTTTCATTCCAAAAATAATAGGTCACCTTTTTATATTTTTTAAAATTTCACCTATTTAAGAATGTAATGGTATACAAACTTTCAAACGCTGTAAGAAAAACGCCTTTTTCCTTTTGTACTGAAACGTGACTTGTGTGTACATCACACCCCTAATATATATTATTTTTGAATAAGCAGGTGAGGCTTGAATCTCTTCCCTCTTCTATCTTTGCTTTAGTTGTTTTGATTTAAAAAAAAAAAAAACAATAAATCTCACGGTTTATGGATACATCATTCAAGAAAAGTTTAGGGCAAGTGACTATTTTTGGTAATAATAAAAAATATATATATACAGTGCCTTGCAAAAGTATTCGGCCCCCTTGAACCTTGCAACCTTTCGCCACATTTCAGGCTTCAAACATAAAGATATAAAATTTTAATTTTTTGTCTAGAATCAACAACAAGTGGGACACAATCGTGAAGTGGAACAAAATTTATTGGATAATTTAAACTTTTTTAACAAATAAAAAACTGAAAAGTGGGGCGTGCAATATTATTCGGCCCCCTTGCCTTAATACTTTGTAGCGCCACCTTTTGCTCCAATTACAGCTGCAAGTCGCTTGGGGTATGTTTCTATCAGTTTTGCACATCGAGAGACTGACATTCTTGCCCATTCTTCCTTGCAAAACAGCTCGAGCTCAGTGAGGTTGGATGGAGAGTGTTTGTGAACAGCAGTCTTCAGCTCTTTCCACAGATTCTCGACTGGATTCAGGTCTGGACTTTGACTTGGCCATTCTAACACCTGGATACGTTTATTTTTTAACCATTCCATTGTAGATTTGGCTTTATGATTTGGATCATTGTCCTGTTGGAAGAAAAATCTCCGTCCCAGTCTCAGGTCTTGTGCAGATACCAACAGGTTTTCTTCCAGAATGTTCCTGTATTTGGCTGCATCCATCTTCCCGTCAGTTTTAACCATCTTCCCTGTCCCTGCTGAAGAAAAGCAGGCCCAAACCATGATGCTGCCACCACCATGTTTGACAGTGGGGATGGTGTGTTCAGGGTGATGAGCTGTGTTGCTTTTACGCCAAACATATCGTTTTGCATTGTGGCCAAAAAGTTCAATTTTGGTATCATCTAACCAGAGCACCTTTTTCCACATTTTTGGTGTGTCTCCCAGGTGGCTTGTGGCAAACTTTAAACGAGACTTTTTATGGATATCTTTGAGAAATGGCTTTCTTCTTGCCACTCTTCCATAAAGGCCAGATTTGTGCAGTGTACGACTGATTGTTGTCCTATGGACAGACTCTCCCACCTCAGCTGTAGATCTCTGCAGTTCATCCAGAGTGATCATGGGCCTCTTGGCTGCATCTCTGATCAGTTTTCTCCTTGTTTGAGAAGAAAGTTTGGAAGGACGGCCGGGTCTTGGTAGATTTGCAGTGGTCTGATGCTCCTTCCATTTCAATATGATGGCTTGCACAGTGCTCCTTGAGATGTTTAAAGCTTGGGAAATCTTTTTGTATCCAAATCCGGCTTTAAACTTCTCCACAACAGTATCTCGGACCTGCCTGGTGTGTTCCTTGGTTTTCATAATGCTCTCTGCACTTTAAACAGAACCCTGAGACTATCACAGAGCAGGTGCATTTATACGGAGACTTGATTACACACATTTGGATTCTATTTATCATCATCGGTCATTTAGGACAACATTGGATCATTCAGAGATCCTCACTGAACTTCTGGAGTGAGTTTGCTGCACTGAAAGTAAAGGGGCCGAATAATATTGCGCGCCCCACTTTTCGGTTTTTTATTTGTTAAAAAAGTTTAAATTATCCAATAAATGTTGTTCCACTTCACGATTGTGTCCCACTTGTTGTTGATTCTTGACAAAAAAATTAAATTTCATATCTTTATGTTTGAAGCCTGAAATGTGGCGAAAGGTTGCAAGATTCAACGGGGCCGAATACTTTTGCAAGGCACTGTAACTACAAGGACAACGCCCACTTGGTGATGATAATGCATACTGGACAGGAAAACAGTCTATTATTTTCAATTAATTGTACCCCCCTGAACGCCACGAACTGTATGTAAAAAGCATTTAGCACGCTAAGCTAAATGCTAATGCTAGCGAAAACGATAACGCTATGCTAACCCTCCGAGCCACCTAGCATCGCGTTTGCAACGGCGTCACCACAACCTCCTTCCCCTCCTCCTCCCTCCTGCTCTGCTCTCTCTGTGTCTCCCAGACATTTCTCGCGTCATTCAACCAACGTAGTAACGCATAGTACACACCTTTACATCCTCAGCAATGGTAACGGCGTTGCAATGATGGGAAAAGTAATTAGATTACTCACTACTGACAAAAATAACGGCGTTAGTAAGACTGTTATACGCCGTGATTAACGACACTGGTGTAAGTATTATTAGTTATTAATTACAAACTGTTCATCAGTCACATTTAGTGAGAAACAGAACAATTAAATGCTCTATCATTTGATGAACTTTAACTGTTGCCATTTATTCAAGAAATATGCCATCATGGTTCTATTTAGCGTGTCCCCTTTGAGTTCAAATCGAATTTCACACTGCAGAGTCCATTTGTGAGTCAATTAAGCCAAGATCATTACATTTTAGGGATTTTCCAGGAATCGCCAAGGCGAAACAGTTTATTCGCATAATAGATTTGGCCTACGAGATTTTATGCCGGATGCCCTTCTTTACGCAACTCACAAGCGGAAATCCACCATGGCAGTTTCAGAGGTCTAAAATAATCATGATTTGTATACTTTGAACAAGTGTCTTTCACGTGAAGGTCATTTATACTGGTTGTTGTCTTTCGTTTTAACAATGGTGGGAAAAATGTTACTTTTTGAAAATGTTTATGGTAAAAGTCGGTTTCAATAATTTCTGATTTCGATATTGGTTTTGGATGGTGAGCACATCACTACTTTTGAGTGTTGTCTGGTCAGTTTGTCAGATTTATGTAATATAAAATTATCCTATAAGGCTTGCAAACATTGTGTATTTGACACAAGAACCGTTTGTATAGCACATTCTACTTCTAAATATATCTGATATTAATAAAAAAGTGTATTTTATCTGTTTTTAAAAAGTTACACCCATTCATTAATATTATAAAGTTGCCAAACAGAAAAATATCAGTTTTTATTTAAAAAAAAAACAAAAAAACAAAAACTAATCAATTGTTGTTAAAACTTCTCTGGATTATTTTTCTATAGTCATCAAAGTAATACAAATGAAGCCATGCTACATTTGGCTCTGTGTGTATAGTCAAGCTATGAAGATTAGTTTAGATTAATTTTTAATCAACTATATTGATATGAATTATTATTATTATTAAGAGCCACCTCAGCTGATTTTAACAATCTGAAAATTATTGTAACAAAACAATACTTTTATCAGTTTTTTTCAGTATAAAAGAATATGGTTTTAAATTTTGCCTCTTTAATAACTATTACTACCTCGACGTGCCGATTACCGTTACCAAGGTACAGTATACCGTGGTATGAAAAAGTCATGGTTTCAAAACCGCAAAAATGTTCTGTCATACTGTCCCTACCATTTTTTATGTCCCCAAAATGCAGGGAGAAATCCCTTGCTTGCAGCTGCAAGGCTCAACCCTCCCCCAGCGGTTGTTGCTCAGTCACAGTGAGTCTACAGCTGTGCTACACAATGGCTGGAGGAGGTGAAACTTTTTCCCGCATCGAAAAACAAAATTGCTGGTATAGGAATATTTCCGCTTCAGAAAAATTACAAACAGCCGCGGCTTAGAGGAGGAAGGCCAACCGACATGTAAAACATGTTTGCGAAGGGTGCCGAGGAGGCAAACCTCCAATATGATTTCGCATTTATACAAAATTAAAAGTTTGTAAACGCCGTCATGAACCTTTACCACCAGCTACGAGAGTTAACTCCAGTGTGTTTAGCGTGTCTAGAGGTGGTAAAACGTGCTTTTTTCTCTCCGGCAACGGTCTGTGTTGAGAAAGTGAGTGGGTGCAAAATGTAGAAAGGATACGAGTCATACACACGTGCTTTTTATGGAAAATAATTAAATTATTTTTGTTCTGATGGTATTAATGTTAAGCTGTGGCTTTAGGCTCACCTAAAGGGCTGCATTCATTTTAATTTTATATACTAGTAGAATATTTGTTATTTTTTTGTTATTTTTAAAGTTTATTTTAACTTAACATTATACTTATGTTCCAATTTGCTAATATGTTTTGATAAATAAAAATCCTGTTCAATGGAAAAAAATGTTTTTTTTAAACCCAGATATCTCAGATTGACATATCTTAGAGCTATAATTGTATAAAAGTATGGAATGTCCATTTTGAGTCAGGCCGATGTTACTAAACATGATACCTGCACAAAAAACGCACTATGAGCTGTACAATATATTGTTTTAATAGGAAACCCATTCATAAATGACTATATATTTTTCAAAATGCTGCAGTATGTTGTTATAGTCATTTTAATGAAATAAGTGGATAAAAACATATTAAAAAATAATGAATCAAGTTTTGACCATTTTTATCTTTGTTTGAACAGTTAACATACACATCCACATGACATCATTACAAGCGAGTCTGCCGATGTGAATTGGAAGCTTATAGTGCGTGGTTAAATTCATAAGTATTGTCTCCAACTTGAAGGAACACGCTGTCTTAAGGGGAAAAATACACATCGGCGATAAGACAAAGAATTCTGTGTCTTACATTGACGATCTTACTGCAGATGACTTGAGTACAAGAGTGACTCCGCTTATGCATTGGAGTAATCACATTAGTGCCAGCTTGCCAGGACTTGTTCAAGACATGTCAAGGGTCACTGAGTGTGCGTGAGTGACTGTGAGAGGAAATGCCAGCAGACTTATCAATGACACATTTTAGGAAAAGCGTTCGGCTCATTTCTCAATTAATGTCTCAATCCTGTATATTCCAGGGCGGCCCCGTGGAGATCCTCCCATTCCTCTACCTGGGTAGCGCCGTGCACGCCTCCAAAAAGGAAGTTTTGGATGCAATCGGCATCTCGGCACTGCTCAACGTGTCATCCGATTGTCCCAACCACTTCGAGGGCGCCTACCAGTACAAATGTATCCCAGTGGAGGACAACCACAAAGAAGACATCAGCTGCTGGTTTCTGGAGGCCATCGAGTTCATCGGTCAGTATTTTTTATGCATTTATTTTCAATATGTCATATTGTAGCTCAAAATGAACAATGAAAAGATCTGGAGTAAAATACAGTGATCCCTCGCTACTTCGCGTTTCAAACTTTGCACCCTCAGTCCATCGCAGATTTTTTTTCCAATTAAAAAATAAATACAGATGAGCTGTGCTGAACCCTTCACATGGTCTCACTCTCCTTCCTGCAGCTCTTTGTTGGTCAGGCAGTGCACTGGAGTTGCTTGTTATAGTTAACGGGAGGATTGACAGACGTTAAGGTGTGATCTTGCTACAGATGCTTGTAAGCCAAAACTTCAAGGCGCCGCATGCGTCAATCATCATTTAACCTGTTAAACATTTGCTGTGGCAACTCATTGTGTTTAAGAGCGCGGCTTGAGCGGATTTGAGTGGACTCCCTCAATGAAGCATTTAATAAAGACAAGCATTTTTCTACTTTATTTTTGTTAAAAATAATTCAGTGGGACAGTAACATGTTAATTATTACATTTTAAGGGCTTAAAAAACATTTATTAACCCTTTCAGACGTAAGCATGCTGTTGAAGGACATGATGCGTTCACATCTCTAAACCAATAAATACTGAGTTTAGTTGCTATATTGCCTTTTCTGGAAGATGATTGGATGAAACTTTACCCATTGAAATCAAATCATGAGGTTTGGCACGCCATCTTCGCTATTTTTGGCTCCTTGAAAATGGCTGACCAAACGCAACTTCAAAACAAATAACGTAAAGTGCTCAATCTCATTAAAAACACATTAACATAAAAAATAACCAATAAAAGCATGAAATATCCACGACCAAAAATTTTTTGTTTGGGGTTTGAGTAAAAAATCAGCGCAGATTTTTTTTTTTTGCCCAGCAGAAAAAAATGTGGGTCTGAAGAAGTTAAAATACATATATACATTAGGGCTGTCAAACGATTAAAACTTTTAATCGAGTTAATTACAGCGTAAACATTAATTAATCGTAATTAATCGCAATTCAAACCATCTATAAAATATGCCATATTTTTCTGTAAATTATTGTCGGAATGGAAAGATAAGACACAAGATGGATATATACATTCAACGTACGGTACATAAGGACTGTATTTGATTATTATAACAATAAATCAACAAGATGGCATTAACATTATTAACATTCTGTTAAAGCGATCCATGGATAGAAAGACTTGTAGTTCTTTAAAGATAAATGTTAGTACAAGTTATAGAAATTTTATATTAAAACCCCTCCTAATGTTTTCGTTTTAATAACATTTGTAAAATTTTCAATCAAAAAATAAACTAGTAGCCCGCCATTGTTGATGTCAATAATTACTTACACAATGCTCATGGGTGCTGAAGCCTATAAAATCAGCCGCACCCAAGCACCAGCAGAGGGCGGCAAAACTCCATTAAAAAAAATCAACAAATGGGCATTTCATTGTACTGTCATTTAAATCTGTCTGAGCGGGGCATGTGCGTTAATTGCGTCAAATATTTTAACGTGATTAATTACCGCCCGTTAACGCGATAATTTTTACAGCCCTAATATACATTAAATACTTTTTTTTTTTAATTATACTTTGGGGAAAAAAGTGAAAAAACATGTCTTACTACTTCGCGGTTTTTCACTTATCATGGCAGGTTTTGGTCCTCATTAACAGCGAAAAACGAGGGATCACTGTTAATAAATAAAGATCTCCCATTGATCATTGGCTTAAAATTAAAGATCCCTACAAATTACCGTTGCTGTTGATTCTTAAAAAAATGAGCCTTTTCTGATTTTTGCCTACATATCAAAATACGTTATTAGCTCAGATTACAGATCAATGGTAAACTATTTACCATCGTATTTTAAATTTAAAAAATTTGGCAGGTTCGCATCAACAAGGTTGCAAATCCTTACAAATGATAGCTTTTTCTTGGAAGTACAAGCTAGCTGTATGCATAACAGTGTTTCCTGAGGCAGAATGAGACATTCATTAAAGGCTAACTATTATACACAAATACCAAAAAACACAAGAAAGGACATAAATTTGCTGTGGAAAAGTGATGACGTCGAGTCCAGCAGATCATGTGATTCACTGCTTCTGTTTTTTACCGTGATAAAAAGATCATTGAAACAGGGGTGCGTGCATGTTGTGGGAGACACGTTTCAGGAATAATAATTCAATATTATAGTCATTAAAGTTCCCAAAATTACAAGAGACAATAGTGAAACATTTTAACTATTTCATTCTAGATTCAGTTTGATCATTGGGAGAAGGAAGAGGGAAGAGAAGATTGTATTTTAGGGGATACAACAGACTTATTTGGTATTTAAAAAAATATTCATGCATTCTACTCTTGAGTTGTCTTCCCAGTCTGAAGAGACCCTTTATTGGATGGAAAGTACGTAGATACAAATTGTATTTATTGATATGTGATGATTTTAGATCAGACATTTATTTGTGGCTATTTGTCAAAGTCACATTCAAAACAAAATCAAAGAGTTTTTGAAAAAAATACAACGGCCATGATTTCTCTGAGCATTGCACACACATTTGAACGCGGCGATATGCTGTGCCGTGCGTGTAGGCTGGTATGTGTCATAGTTAGCTGCTGTGGGAGCAGATCGTGACTCATCCACACTGTTACCGGATGAAAAATTCACTCTTACCTGATATTACTGCGAGAGTTGAAAGGGAAAAATCGAATGTCCTCTCATTGTTTTGATAATAATTAAAAATAGACATGAATATAACAAAATATGAGTACAATAATATGCCCCAATGTCCAATTGGCAGTAAAATAATAGATACAAAAAAATTTGAGATTTAATTACAGAGGGGGTGCATAAGAAAAATCTATTTTGTTTCTCCATATGGACGTTACTAAAAATTCAAAGCTTTTAATTATCGGAAAAGCACATTGGCTTTTAATTTTGTGCAGGCGGTCTCACGTGCTGCAGGGTATTTAACATGACAGTCCAAGCATTGATACTGTCAGGGGAAATTGAATTTTCTGTAAACACTTTAATCAGGCTATTATCCAAATGGGGTTATTAGTGGAAACCAAGTAAGAGATAACATGTGCACGGAATAGAGGATTGATGAGAGGAAGTGTGAACAACTCACAGTGTACTCGCTTTTTGCATTTGTTGGGCTTTTCTTTTATAAACGTGTGCCTTTATAAACAAAATCCCTAATTACCGGTAATATTTTTTTTCCAAAATATTCGATGTATGTGCGTATAATGTAGTCCCCGGGTTGCGACGTACTCGACTTACGTGATTTTGATTAATATGACTTGTTCTGTCCTCACTAAACGTGAAATTGTTCAGCTTGACAAACAGCAAAGCAGTTGTGCTTTTTGGAGCTTTTTACTTCATTTTGGACAATTTGTAAAGCTGTAACACACATATGAACACGTCTGTTCAAAACGACACACATTTTAACAATAAAACACAGATCACAAAACTGTTGTTCAAACATTCATCTAATCTGATCAACATATAAATTTAGTAGATTAAGTTAGCTTAATTTGCCACACAAACGTCCGCTAGCTTAAATGCTATGAATGCTAACGTATTTACAATTCTCATAGCAAGTCGCTCACACATAACTCCACAAACTGTAGCTCTAAACTTAATTACAAATGCATACACAAAGATATATTAGCTTAAGCAATTTACAGCCTTATTTGGGCCAAACCAGAGCACACCTTTCATCCATGTGAAACATCTGAGTGCTCCTGTATGGAAGCATTACTGAATGACAGTCCAGCCAGACCCAAAGCTGCCACCAGAGGGCAGTGTATCCTCAACCATTAAACTAAATACAATACTTTTAGACTTTTTGGATACTTAGTTTGAATTTCTAATGGATTAATTTCAATTTACGCAGAAATTCTGGTTACGTCGTCAGCATGGGAACGAAACTTGTCCGTAACCCAAGGACTACTTGTTTTTCGTTTAGTATCCTTGCATGTTTCTAAAAGTTAACTGGAAAAATTCTATGGGAATTTTAGCATTTAGCTCAGCACGTTTGGTCTATTTGTATCCTATGTGTATGTCCACATCAAATAGTTTTTATTTTGAATTAACTCCCCACAACTTTGAGTTATTCTGTGATGAAAACTTGTTTGCTTTAGTGTGAACCTACTGCATTATTCTTTGGAGCAACAGTATTATTACAACAGTGCAATTTGAAAAGCACTGGCTCTAAGGTTGACCCCTGAGGAACTCCGCCAAAAATGAGAAGCGACTGATTTTGAGGCTCAACCTACACTCAAGACCTATAGTATTGCCCCATTTATCTCACGTGATACATTGCTGACCTACACTAAGACCATGTAAACATTTTTTAGTTTTTTTAAAATATAGTTTTACACATCCAACACACTTTTTGAGCCATTCCACCACAGCCACAAACTTAAGATATCGACAAAAACTGCAAAAATATCCTAAACCTGATAAAAAAAATTTTAACACTTTTTGTCCTTCGAATTGGAGGGAATTGAAGACCACAAAACTAGGGTATTTTTAACTGCGTACTCAATGCTTATGACTGGCTTTCTTAGAAAAGTACACTCAAAACGCATTGAGCTTGTATCGATGGTTTTACCTATATGAGTTCAGTGCTAACTTCCTTTGTGTTTGTGTTGTTTGTTTAGACTCCGTCCGGGATTCGAGCGGTCGCGTCCTGGTCCACTGCCAGGCTGGCATCTCCCGCTCAGCCACCATCTGCCTGGCCTACTTGATGAAGAGAAAGCGCGTGCGACTGGACGAAGCCTTCGAATTCGTGCGGCGGCGGCGCTCAATCATCTCGCCCAACTTCAGCTTCATGGGCCAGCTGCTACAGTTCGAGTCACAACTACTCGCCACCTCATGCGCCGCCGAGGCCGCCGCAACAGCCAGCCCGCTGCTGGCTCCCAAGACGTCGTCGGGGGTGTCCTCGGCCGCTGCCACGCCCACTTCACCGTTTATCTTTAACTTCCCGGTGTCAGTGGTCAACCCCGCTTACCTGCACCACAGCCCACTCACAACATCGCCGGGCTGCTGATGCTCCAAATGCTTCCGGGCTCACAAACCAGCTTCTTCCAATAAGTGACCAAAAAAATACAACTCGACTAGCAACCAGGTTTGTGTGTAGGACTAGAAGTGACACACAAACCGAGGACACACCCTGACAATACACTTATGACTAACAAAAGAAAATGCCCTTTGAAAAACTTCTGGGAAATTTCCACGGAAGGTCTAGAAAATATTCAATTTCCTTGGGAGTTACGGATGTTCAAGGTCATTCAGTGAAAAACTGTGCCGCTGCGGATGAGTGGTTAGCACATCTGGCTCACAGTTCTCAGGGTTGGGGATTTGAATCTGTGTTCTAGCCTTTTTGCATTGTTTGCATTTTTGCCCTATACTTCAGCTTCCCACATTCGGAATACGAGGTTAATTGAAGACTCATCATGAGTACTTCTTCACAAAATTGGTGTTTTTAATAACTCCTTGGCTGCCATTGACTAAGATGGCTAGCAATGAATTATCACTGCCATCACGCCCAAAAAAATGACAGAAACAAACATAGAAGAGGGAAAACTGACAAACAGGAGTATAAATAGAAATGAAAAAGGAAATGACTGCTTTTTGTTAAAGGGGCAACTTAATGGGCTCTATGATTGACCCCTGAGGAATACCACGAACAAATTCTGACTTTAAGGGTCATATAATCACAATAAAAAAAAAAAAAAAATTTTTTTTTAAAAAAACATTTTTTTTTTTCTTATTCTATTTATGCCCTGCCAATGATTGGTTACCAATGCTCGATTATACCCTGCCTCTCACCCAAAGTCAACTGGGACAGGCACCGGACAGGAAAATGTTGACTAAAATGACGGCTCACACATCGTATTCCAATAAAATCCTGTCAATTCCCATAGCAAGTTCCCAAATTAAAAAAAAAAAAAAAAATCCTTGCAAATGTTGCAGCTCTAGTTGCCATGGAGACAACAGCTCTTTAAGCTGAGGAGATGGACGCAGGAAGGAAGCAGGAATTTTAAACACCTGCTCCTTCCTCCTTTGGCGTTCCTCCTGCTGCCTCACAAAAGATGTGGATGTGTGGGGATGGGAGGACTGTGGTGGGGGGCAATAGAAAGCAGGCCCTCCTCAGTGACAGGTGCTCTGTTGCCAGGCTGACCGGAGTTTCCTGTCCATCCTCTTCCTCACACACAAACAGGCCTTCCTCTCTCATCCCCTTTCATGTTCCTCCTCTTAATCGCTTCTTCGCCACTGCCTCTTCCTCTCGGATGTTCCGTGACCAAGTGGCACGAGGCCAAGAAAGACTCTTGCTTTTAACATGGAACACAGCGACACATTGGCGACAATAGACGTCCAATCATTTTGAAATTGGAGAATGGATGTCTACTGTTGAAAAACTAATTTAAATTCACAGCAGACGGTTAAAAAGAGCCACGATTCGATATCTATCATCCTCAATGGCACTGAACAGTTAAGTGATGCTGCCACGAAAATTCATGGGAAACCCCAAAAGAGCACAATAATCGTGAATAGACAGTTTTTTTTTTTTTCTTTTAAATTAGGAAGGCCTGTTATTTGGAAATCATTCCTTGCAATACTGAACGTGCAACCCCTTCAAAACGGCAACAATAGAAGTAATGGTTCAGTTCAGTCATGGCACAATGGTGTCTTCTTAGACTCAACTATACACTTTAAACCTGCTTCATACTCCTACTACACACACACAAAGGGTGGCAAAATACATTTTTCTTGTTTTTCAAAGACTGTCAACTTTCTGTAGCACTTTGAAGTGATGCAATACTGTATTTGTAATTGGTGGTTGATCTGCTCAACATGGTTGCTGTAGACGGACTTTTTTTGTGTCTTAATATGGAAGGAGAGATGGAGAGCGAGTCAATCAGTCGAGAAAAAAAAACTGCAATACTTTTGTCTGTGTGAGTTCATCTCCTTCGACACGCTGTCTGCTCAATGCAGTTGACCCATAATATGGCAATAGCAAACCTTCACTGATACATGTGTATATATATTACATTTTAAAAATCAACTTCCCCTCAATTTTATTGTGTAGATTGAATGAAATGTGCATTTATTTATTACGGAAGAACCACTGTTGAATAAAAATTGTTCTTAAATAAATGGAGTCTTTCATTTAGTATCAAGGCAGCTAAAACAACACAATTATTAACACTATTTATTATAGTCATAATCATAATTATACAGCCTAGGGGGGAATCATTATTCAGTCTTGTGCATCTTTTTTGCTCATCACTGTAACACCAATTGTTTATTGGTTGTGGTAATTGAAGACCAGTCCAAACTACATTAGAAATACATAAATATGCACACATTACAATGTTGTATTTTTGACTTAAGACAGCAATATAAAACTATAGAGCCGTCCAATTTAGAATTCTCCCACCAAATGCATTTTGTTTTTAGAATAAAAATAAGTAATTCATTAAGCAGGTGATGGATAAAATGGTATTTTCTTTAATAAGACAAATACAAATGTGCGTACACACCCACGGTAAATTAATGCTGCGTGATGAAATCAGACTGAATGTTTAGTTTTACCGTATGGGCCGTTTGTAAAGGAGCACATGCTGAAATTTACATTTTCTCACATTTAGCGCCACACAGTGTTTAAAATGCGGTGTGAATATTCTAGAGGCACATTTACATTATTTAGCAATTGAAATATTTATTTTTAAATAATAAGTAACTTAAATGTTTAAATCCAAAACTAAATATTTAATTTTAAAATCTTTAATATAAATCTTACATCTCTTACCCCACCGTGAGTCATCACCTTATCGTGGTGGAGGGGTTTGCGTGTCCCAATGATCCTGGGGCTTTAGGCCCCTGGCAGGGTCAACTATGGCAAACAGGTCCTAGGTGAGGGGCCAGACAAAGCATAGCTGAAAAAGGCCGTTATGACAAATAAAATAAATGGATTCAAGTTTCCCTTGCCCGGACGCGGGTTACCGGGGCTCCCCTCTGGAGCCGGGCCTGGAGGTGGGGCTCGGGGGCGGGCGTCTATTGGTCGGGCCTGTCCCCGTTGGGCCCTGCAGGGCACAGCCCGAAGGGGCAATGTGGGTTCCCCTTGCCATTGGCTCACCACCTGTGGGATGGGCCACAGGGGTCGGGTGCGCCGGAAGTTGGGCGGCAGCCAAAGGCGGGGGCTTTGGCGGTCCGAACCCCAGCTACAAAAGCTAGCTCTTTGGACATGGAATGTCATCTCTCTGGCAGTGAAGGAGTCCGAGCTAGTCGGACTATCCTCCACACACAGCTTGGGTTCTGGTACCAATCCTCTCGAGAGGGGTTGGACTCTCTTCCACTCTGGAGTTGCCCACAGTCAGAGGCGTCGCGTCCCATTAGGCAAACCCCAGCCAGCAGGGGGCCACCCATAGGGTCAACAGATTTAGCACACGCAGCTTTACTGCACTGTCGCAGCGACAAGTGCGTCAGTGCCAGTGAAAGCCTTGTATCTGAGTCCCCTGAAGGGGCCCCTTCACTCACTCTACACTAGAAGCCGGGCACTTTGAGTGTCCTAAAAAGCGTTCCATGACACCGAGGCGTGATTATACCTTTGTTAAATATGCTATTGCTCCAAGTCCAACTGTTCCCCTTACTTGCACACGCTTGAAGGGCCCCATGTTGCTTGTTTCCTAGGGACCCTTGCTACACCTCTGCCCACGGTGAGAGGTGCCGAGCAGGTGTTTGGATACTTATTGGCCCCTGGCTTGGCGCCTGTATGTTGGGGTTTACCCCGGTAGACGAGAGGGTAGCCTCCCTCCGCCTTCGGGTGGGGGGACGGATTCTGACTGTTGTTTGAGCTGATGCACCGAACAGCAGCTCAGAGTAACCACCCTTTTTGGAGTCTTTGGAGGGCGTGCTGGAGAGCGCCCCCTCTTGGGACTCCCTCGTTCTCCTGGGTGACTTCAACGTTCACGTGGGCAATGACAGTGAGTCCTGGAGGGACGCGATTGGGATTAAATCTAACTCTTAAATATTAAATCCTAAATATAAATTTTAAATCTAAATCTAAATCCAAATTCAAATCCTAAATCTTAAAAATATATCTTGATAGTAAATCTGAATTATATATCCTAAATGTAAATCCTCAATGTAAATCTTAAATCTAAATGTTAAATCTAAATCCTGAATCTTGAAATGGGTGAAAATAAACATTTAGTATACTCGTGTATATTATATATATATATATATGTATAATATGCAAATTAACATGAATGGTGACCGGAAGTAACAAAGTCAAAGCTGGAGCAGCTCAGACTGTATTTGCATATTAGCTGCATTTCCACCAGTTTCAAGATTTAGGGTTTAGATTCAAAATTTACATTTCGGATACATATTTACGATTTGGATTTAACATTTACATTTATAATGTAGATTTAAATATAATATTTATCTTTAAGACTAAGACTTAATATTTAGATTTAAGATTCAACATTTACATTTGGGATTTAACATTTAGATTTAAGATATATATATATATATATATATGTAAAATTTAGGTTTATATATTTAAAATTAATACATACAATTTTAAATATTTAGTAACGGATTTATAAATTTAAGTCTAATACTTAATAATGAAAAATAAATTAGTTGCTAAGCAATGTCGTAAATGTGCAAAAAAAAAAAAAATAATAATAATAATAATCATAATAATTTTCACACCAAATTTTAAACACTGTGTAGCACTAAACATGAGAAAATGTAATTTTCAGCATGTGCTGCTTTACAAAATATTAGAGTACCTCTCAGTGGTTATAATGGTACATATGAGTTAGATTCTTAGCCTGAAGCAGAACAGCCAAAGTAACACAATTATTGACTTTAATGTTATATATAGGTGTAAATATATCATAGTTGTTTTGGTTTCCGTAGCGTAATGTAGTATTTAGAGACAAGACTTATGCCAAGTTCATTTGTATAATGTATAGCTGGTTAGTGAGCGCCCTCTAGTGGAAGACCTGTAAATTACAATTATACTTTTCATTTTGAAAATGCTTGTGTTGAACCAACTTGAAGGATAAACATTTCGAAACCCTGACTATAGCCGCAGTGTGCCTTCGCTGGTTTTTGTTACCTATATTAAAACTGCTATATAAATCCAGTAGATTATTACTAAGCATTAGCATAAGTATGATGCTTCTTATAAAAAGTAGGATAATAATTGATCATGAACAGTGATGGCAAAAAATATAAGGCGGATTTTGGTGATCAGCCTTGACATATTTAGCTATTCAAACATGATCAATTTAGCACTTGAGATTGAAAAATGCACATATCAAACTGACATTAATGTCGGAACAAAAAATGTCTACAAAACAGGCAGTTTAAATTAGTTTTTCACTATTAGAAAGATTATTTAAGTTTATTTGGTGACATCCCCTCCCTGTGCAAATGGATTGGACGCCACTCATGGCTAATGTGCAGTTGATTTAATGATGTAAATATTTACGCCGCAAGTTGACATGTTCTGACATGAATATATGCTCACATACGAATTTCAACTACTTTACTAGTACATAATTAAAACTTATTGGCAAACCACTGTGATACACTAGAAACATCAGTAGATAATTGGGCCTAGTATTGTTAGTTCAGGTAGTTTAACTATGCTACTATTTACTATTTGATTCAGCAGTGGAAGGCACATACAGTGCTGGCCAAAAGTATTGGCACCCCTGAGATTCTGTCAGATAATTCTCAATTTCTCCCACAAAATGATTGCAATTACAAATGCTTTGGTGGTAATATATTCATTTATTGTGCTTGCAATGGAAAAACACAAAAGAGAATAGAAAAAAATACATAAATCATTATTATTTCACACAATACTCCAAAAATGGGCCGGACAAAAGTCTCGGCACCTTTTGAAAAATCATGTGATGCTTCTCTAATTTGTGTAATTAACAGCACCTCTTACTTACCTGTGGCACATAACGGCTGGTGGCAATAACTAAATCACACTTGCAGCCAGTTAAACCCTCTGTCCTGTGTACCACATTGGGCATGCATAAAATTGAAGACCAAAGAACTGTCTAAGAACTTAAGAAGCTAAATTGTGAGGAAGCATGGGCAATCTCAAGGCTACAAGTCCATCTCCAAAGACCTGAATGTTCCTGTGTCTACCGTGTGCAGTGTCATCAATAAGTGTAAAGCCCATGGCACTGTGGCTAACCTCCCTAGATGTGGACGGAAAAGAAAATTGACGAGAGATTTCATCGAACGATTGTGCGGATGGTGGATATAGAACCTCGACTAACATCCAAACAAGTTCAAGCTTTCCTACAGTCCGAGGGTACAAAAATGTCAACACGTACTATCTGTCGGCGTCTGAATGAAAGGGGACTCTATGGTAAGATACCCAGGGAGACCCCACTTCTGACCCAGAGACATAAAAAAGCTAGGCTGGAGTTTGCCAAAACTTACCTGAGAGAGCCAAGAATGTTTTTGAAGAATGTTCTCTGATCAGATGAGACAAAAGTAGAGCTTTTTGGGAAAAGGCATCAACAAAGAAAACAAAGAGGCCTTCAAAGAAAAGATCACAGCCCCCACAGTCAAACTTAACGGAGGTTCCCTGATGTTTTGGGGTTGCTTTGCTTACTCCGGCACTGGACTGCTTGACCGAGTGCATGGCATTATGAAGTATGAAGACTACCTACAAATTTTGCAGCACAATGCAGGACCCCCGTGTGAGAAAGCTGGATCTCCTTCAGATGTCATGGGTCTTCCAGCAGGACAATGACCCAAAACACACTCCAAAAAGCACTAGAAAATGGTTTGAGAGAAAGCACTGGAGACTTCTCAAGTGGCCAGCAATGAGACCAGACTTGAATCCCATAGAACATACGTGGAAAGATTTGAAAATGAAGTTTGGAGAAGGCACTCTTCAAATCTCAGAGACCTGGAGCAGTTGGCCAAAGAATAGTCTAAAATTCCAGCAGAGTATAAGAATCTCATTGATGGATACCACAAGCGGTTGTTTGCAGTTATTTTGTCAAGGGTTGTGCTACCAAGTATTAGGCTGAGGGTGCCAATACTTTTCTCAGGCCCATTTTTGGAGTTTTGTGTAAAATGATAATGATTTTTAAAAAATTCATTCTCTTTTGTGTTTTTTCATTGCAAGCAAAACAAATGAAGATATTACTTCTAAAGCATTTGTATTTTGCAATTATTTTCTAGGAGAAATTGAGCATTATCTGACAGAATTGCGAGGGTGCCAATACTTTTGGCCAGCACTGTAGAATGACATTTGTGACCTTGGACTCCTCCAATCTAGAATCACACTGAAATAAATGATGACGGAAACAAAACAACAGAATTTTAGTGTAGTTCTTTTATTCATTTTTTTCTTTTTTGTACAACAATATGTGTAGACAGCAGTGATGTACAACCAGTTGTACAAGAGCAAGTAAAACAAACACAACCAATGAGGAAATCACATTATTATCCATTCATCTTTTCGCCCAGTTCAAAACAGAAAAAGGCTCAAACATGAGACAAATATATATGCTGTATATATATTGTATATATCAAAATCGTTTTGAAAAGTGTTCCATGGGGAAATAAGGATGAGGTTAAAAATCTTCCAAGTCGATTCAAAGTTTCTACTCTCGCCGTCATTTTTTAAACTGCTGCAGAAAGACCAGGGATGCGCCCCTACCAGCGCACTTATTAGTTGATTTATTGGAGTGAAACTTTTGACATTTTTTGTCAAAACTGCAAGGTTATCAAGTATCAATAATTGTTCGAACTCTCCTAAAAATGGTATCAGTGCAGTGCTAAGAAATACACCATTTTGCCATGTGATATTCAGTTGATTGTGGCACTTGAAGAACAGACCAATTTAAAGCTTAACGATTGATTGAACCCCAAAGTTGAGGAACCATTGGGACATCTTGTCCTTTTGCAGACTAGTGAACAAGTTCCAACCAGTACAAATATGAACATTAGTTTTCATTTTTTGACGCACTTACTAGAAAAGCATCTCAAGAGCATGTAAATTTAATGTTTGAGTTTTTATTACTCAACTAAATTGGGCTTCTAATACAAATTCATGGAGAGGATTGTTTTGTAAGGTATAAAACCTAAAAAAATCAGTGAGTATTTTAAAAATGAGAATTATGTTCGCTATACTTCAGCATATTCATTCGACCTATTTGATTATTATTAGGATGATTTGAGTTCCATCCAAGGACGTAGGTTTGGTCTCAATATCGGTAGGGACGATAACCCTAACCCTAACAAAAAAGAATAAAAACTTTTGTCCCCAAGCACAGCCCCCAAACTCAACAAAAAAATGAAAGCTCCATAGCGCTGTTTTAAGACCACATAAATAAAATAAAAATGAAAACTTGCGAGAAGGGTGTAAACCTTGGTTCACTAAATTTCTTACAGTTTAATTAACAGTAACAGCAGAAAACATAAAGGAGAATATTTCTCTAAAAAGCAGTTCCCTCCTAGAGTTCGGGAAATTCAAACATATTAATGTTATGCTAACTCTGATGCAGGTCAGACTTTCAGTATCAAAATTAGTGGTGTGTTCGCCACCTCCACAACATTGACGTCTTTTACATTACTTACAGTGTCTGCTGCTGGCGGCAAAAAAAACTTGTAATATCCATCGTGTGAGGGGAAAACATTGTGCAAGTGAAAAAGGGTCAATGTTAGTCTGAACATAACGAAAGTAGTGTAATTCATTTAATATTCGTAGCGTAAATTCTGTCCTTATAGCATATGGGAAGACAATTTAAATTACCTATATACCTGAAGTCATTACATAATGCAAATAAGGTTGCTTAAAAGTTGGTGGGGACGATTTCAGCATCCTGAAAAGTTGCTAGTTTTATGTCCCTACCATCCCTATGCAAACCTACGCCCTTGGTTCCATCACTGAAGTTAACAAATACTGCTACTGGATCGAATATGTGTCTGCCACTTTGACATGATTTAAAAATATAGAATAGTTGATAAAAGAGGCAAAATTCTGGTACATGACTTGCAAAACGAAATATTTTTGATCAACAAGAGGCACCAATGTATCATTTTTTTAGCTGCCTATCTCACAGGAATTGTTAACACGTAAGAGTAAAAGTTAACACGTAACAAAGTTTGCAAACTGTGTTTGCATTTTTTTACTGTTGTGACTTCTTTGCATGTACAGACACAAATGTCATTTAATATTTGATCAGCTTGCCCCTCACTGGATTTAGTAAACACGCACTACAAAATGCACTCGGACATTTAACGCATGTATTGTTCACAAAGTGATGGGAAAATTTTTGTAGTACTTGTATGCAAGAGTCGTCCCACAATTGAGGACTAGTATATAGACCATAGTTCATTCACTGGAATTGACGGCCAATCCAGTTTTAGGGTTAAGGTTGGTCACTACCAGTGCCAGTGGCAGCCAATGAGTTCAACCGGATAACCAATGGTATCAGTTTTATTCTCAAATGACAAGATGAGTTCAATAAAGCAAAGTGTGCAAATTGCCACTTCACATGTAAACAACAACCATGGATATGTGCCATGTGAAATGTGGACCTTTTTTTGTAACATACTTGCAAAGTCATGGAATAGTCATGGAAGTTTGGTCCAGGAAAGGACCTTGATGTGATGCATCTTACCTGAAAGACAAGCTTTGTTTGTGGAAGCCTATTGTTAGTTATCGCGTGTGCATCAACAAGCACACTTTGGCGTATTTTTCATCGTTTAGGCATTTATATCAAAGGTTTCATGTTGTTGAACAAGGTTGAAATGATATAAAGTGTTCTTGGGTCACAGTTTTGTGTGTTTTTTTTTTTTACCATTTCAACTCTCAACATAGGCAATTATAAAAACTGTACTTTGTTTTGGGTTGAAGTGTTGGTCCCTTGTGTTCTGCTCAGTCATTCTAGTGAAGACTTCATGAAACATAAAACGCTTCCTGCCTCCGCTCAGTAACCGAGGAAAAGTCAAATGGCCCCTTTGGACTCAGCACTTTGGGCAAAGCGGCCTAGCGTCAGCCCGGTCCACCGCACTTACTTGGGCTCGGGGGCTCCCAAAAAGGCCATTCCAAGAGGTGTCTGGAGCATCGGGTCATGGGTGTGACACTGTGTGCGTTAGGACTTCTGCTCGGCGGGGGCGGCAGGCGTGGCTACGCTCTCCGGTTTCACGATCTGATACGTGATCAAGTACTCTGGGTAAGCCTGATTACGAGATACACACGCAAAGAACAATGATTACAGATGATGTCAGAGGAAATGTATACTATATACAGTACGTAACAAAAGTCTTGTCGCTTGCATACACATGCACCTGAAGTGTCCCTCTAATATATTTGTAATAAATATTTTCTTACAAGAAATGGATGATATTAATCTCAACAGGTTTTGGAATAAAATTTCGGTGCCAAACAAAACTGTTGAAAAGTGTTCTGATGTTTACAGCTTGGTAAAGTCCATTGAGTCAATTTTTGCAAAGACATAAATCTTGTCGCCTTGTCAAATGATGCACACAATCCCAGATTACAGCTTCACCTGTTACCAATAATGGATCAATTAACTCTCAGGTATGTATAAAAAGAACCCCAGTGCACTAGACTGCCACATCAACTGCAACCTGACCTCTGAAAAGATGCCCAAGATTCCTCCTGAGACCAAAGTGTTAATTATCAAGAGCCTGAAGACCAGATCCACTGCAGATGTGGCAGACACCTTCAATGTGTCTCAGCGTCAGGTACAGAGAATAATTAAAAAAAAAAGATAAACAGACTGGAGACGTTTTTGACAAGCTCAGATCAGGCAGACCCCGCAAGACAACTGCTTGGGAGGACCAGTTGTTGGCTGGAAAATCCAAAGCCAGCCCTTTTTCCACTGCAGCAGAGCTCCACGAGACCTGGTCACCTGAAGTCCCTGTGTCAACCAGAACAGTCTGTCGAATTCTGTTGAGAAATGGCCTCCATGGTCGAATCAGTGCCCAGAAACCAGCATTAAACAAAAGAAAATTAAAAACCGTGTGGCATTTGCAAAGGCCCGCAGCCTGTCGAAAGGATGGGCGCTGGAAAAGTGGCAAAAGGTGGATTTTTCAGATGAATCTTCCATTGAATTACACCACAGTCGCCACAAATATTGCGGGAGACCTACTGGAGCCCGCATGGATCAGAGATTCACTCAGAAAACAGTGAAGTTTGGTGGTGGAAAAATCATAGTCTGGGGTTACTTCCCATCTGGGGGTGTGCGAGAGATCTGCAGGGTGGAAGGCAACATAAATTGTCTGAAATACTAACAAATCTTAGCTGCCTCTTACATTCCTAACCATACAAAGGGACAAATTCTGCAGCAGGATGGTGCTTCATCGCATACTTCAATCTCTACCTCAAAGTTCCTCAAGGCAAAGAAGCTCAAGATCCTCCAGGACTGGCCAGCCCAGTCACCAGACATGAACATCATTGAGCATGTCTGGGGTAGGATGAAAGAGGAAGCATGGAAGACAAAACCCAAGAATGTTGATGAACTCTGGAAGGTATGCAAGACTGCTTTCTTTGATGTTCCTGATGACTTCATCAATAAATTGTATGAATCCTTGCTGAACCGCATGGATGCAGTCCTTCAAGTCCATGGAAGTCGTACTGTTAATAATATTATAATATTAAATTTGGATCTCACAGCACCACTACTTAATTCGCTTATGTTATGTAACGTATTTTTGTATTTGTAAAGTACATTTTTTTGTTCAATTTTCACACTACTTTCTGTAGGCCACAAAACTTTTGTCTTGCCAAAATTGGACCTTTATGTCTTCATTCAATGATTCAGTAAACAAAATTTTGTACATTCAACATCATTTGGGAGGGCCTTAGCTTTCATATGAGCCATTTCTGAAACCAAATGAATAATTAAAAGTCAGGTTATTAGCAATTGTTTATACAAAATTGATAAAAGACAAGACTTTTGTATTTATACAGTGGTAGCTCTACATACGAATTTAATTCGTTCCAGGACCTGGTTTATAAATCGAAATGATGAAATGTCGAGCGGGATTTTCCCATAACAATACATTATAATTCAATTAATTTACAGCCCAAACACCTACGCTAAATCCTTAGATACTTCTGGAAAAATTACAAATAGCAATTACATAGAGCAAACCAAATAAATTATAAATAAAAATTGTAATAATAATAATGTAACGAATCGGGTTCTAATGTGGCTCTTGTGTTTTGCATGCTGTTCCTGAATGCACCGTGTGACTGACGACATACTGAGAGAGGTGCGGTAGTTTTTACTTTCTCTATCTATGTTGTTGTTGGCGTCGACTGCAGTACCATGTTGTGTTGCACAAGTCCTGATTTAAAAACCTGACGAAGCAGGCAATTTCTTTGCCGATGTTACAATAATAATTGTCACCAAACTAATAAAGACAGGAGAACGGAGGTAGGAGGAGGACCATCGTATTGTTGAGTCAGTTCACTGCTGTTCATACAACGCCAGTGTTGTTTTTGGCAGCCATTTTAATTTCCTTAGTCTTTTGGACGAAAATACTTATTAGTTTGAAGTCATATTTTAGTCAATTCAAAAGTTTTGTCTAGCTTTCGTCAAAATTTCGTCTAGTTTTAGTCAACAATTCTCAAAATATTTTCATCTATAAACTTCAAAAGTTTTTGACCATGACTAATAGACAAAAGGTTTCCAACAATTTCGAATCAACATGACAGTCGAGCAAATAACTGTAGAGTCTAAAAGGACATCATTTTCATGATGATAATACATACTCAGCAGGAATACAGCACATTATTTGCAATAAATTAAACTCACCTGGACGCCATGAAGTGCATGTAAAATGTTTTCCACGAGTTTAAGACACAGAGTCACCACGCTAAATGCTAATGCTGACGCGAACGCTAGTCTAATGCTACAAATGAGTTTAGTGTGTGATAATCACTCCGCATAGACCTTTAAAGGCTAAAGCAACATGGCATATCCAACCAAGATAAGAAAGCAAAACTTACCAAGCAGCACCTGACACATTTTTTTCACAAAAAGAGCCTGGAATGGGCCCAGGCTTACTCACAAAGCGTGTGTGTGTGTGGGGATCCAGGGCTAAGAGAGGCGCAGCATGTCACATGAGTGACATGACCAAACACTGCTAAATCTGTGCTAACTACTCATACAATAAGAAAATATCACACATTGTGAATTTATGACAGAAACTATGGCGAATTTTCATCTCGTTCTCGTGTTGTCAGACAACAACTGGCATCCATGTCGTTATGTTTTAGTCTCTCAAAACACGTTTTCAGCGCGTCATCGTCGGGAAAAAATTGTTTTGTTGACGAAATATTTTTGTTATCATCATCGTTGATGGAAACAACACTGCACAACGCTCATATTTTTCTATCATTTCCAACTTCATTTCAATGGTAAGCATCACCTTTTTCCTTTTTTCAACACCTGCACTGACCTTATTGGGACAGTTAATTTCTCTCACAAGAAAATCCGCCATGCATCAGTCTAGCAGGAAAACACTTAAATTGCAACGCTGTTATAAATTGTCGTATTTCGAGCACGTCCTCATATGTCGAGACAAATGGCACGTCAAATTCTAAGTCGGGTGTCGAAAGGATCGTATGTCGAGGTACCACTGTATATCATTTTGTGTGTGCATGTTCAGAACAAGGACATAGGTGTCAATCTAAATGCCTGTTTCAACATTATTATAAACCAGTGGTTCTTAACCTGGGTTAAATCGAACCCCAAGGGTTTGGAAAGTGTAAGGGCGATGGTAACGCAGAGCCTTATTTGTAAGCTGATCAAATCTAGGCAAAGTAGGTTTTTGAACCAGGTTCTGGACTGGTTTGCTCCCAATTTACAGGCTTACTCCATTTCTTCTAATTGCCTTGATCTGATAGGGAGGAGGAGCTGGTTTGCTCAGTGGAAGGTTGACTCGCACTTGGTATGAGGGAATACAACAGACCAGTGGGCAGCGTGGTCTCAAATTTTGACCTGTTTATAAAACATGCTGCCAAAATGAGAAGAATTTTAAACGGAGATTTGCTAAATTAATAGCGTGGTAGCTTAGATATTGGTTTTGAATTTGAAAAAAAAAAGTTTTATTTTGTAATTCTGAATGGTTCAGTGAATCCACATGTGAAACTTGTGGGGTTCGGTACCTTTAGCAAGGTTAAGAACCACTGTTATAAACCTATAAAGACAAATGTGTTGTCTAACGTGCGCACGTCCACACCTGCTCTCCTCTATAGATGACGTACTCAGCGTAGGCCAGTCCGTTGACACTCGGCCGGCCAATGACTGAATGATGCCCCGGGGGTGCGTGGGCCATCTTCATTGCACTAAACTGAAGAAAGGACTTACCTAGCGTCACTCTACAGAACAACATCTGCCTGAAAGCAACACATCGACCAATTGTTCGTTAATACATATGTAGGAAAAGTATATCCTGTGTTGGGAAATAGAAGATTACCTGTGACACACGTAGCAGGAGCGATCTTTGTGGGTGGGACATCCAGTACCTCCGCCTATTCCGTACACGTACTGGTTACTTTTGGAGGAGTTCTCTGCGAAGTAGATGCCGGCACCGAACATGCCGCCGATGTAGGCGTGGCGTTCATCGAAGCCTTTGTGGATGATGGCGTTGATGAACGGAGAACCTGCCATGAGGACAATTAGTGTGAAAGACAGCTGAGAGTACTGGCAGAATTCTGTACAGTCATCACAGACTGCCTGCGATTTGAAAAACCAATGGGCAGTACTTCAACTTGACCTAGAAATTCAAATCAATTCCTTGCTTCATTTGTGCACCAACACCAGTTTCGTGGCAAGCACAGAGACCGTGACCAAAACATCACGGTACTATGTTCAACATAGGCATAAAAGAAGAACAGACTATTAAGAGTGTGAGAATATAACATAGCAGAATAATGGTGAAATATTGTGTAACAGCATGGAAAAAGCAAATGGCAAATTGTCATGGATTAATGAGCGTCGCTGACTCAATCTCGTTTCATTATTGTAACACCGTGTATGATTAGAACGCCTGAATGGGACAGAGAAAAGCAAAGTCATGGATCTTGACACAGTTATATTAAAGTAATGTATTTTTTGAACAACGAAATGCTTCAGTTTCCTGTTGATATTACTCCTAAGGCTTTTTGAGAAATAACCTTGGTACCACTACAGAAGAATCATTTAAAACTTATTTTTTAAAACTAAACATAGGTATTTTGACAGATTAAAAAAAAAAAGGACGTCCACAATTTTCTACATCGAAGCTGCTATGCTAGCACACTGTTGGCCGAGTTTATTAGGCATGATGGGGATTTTATCGCCAAAGAAGATACCGGTCAATACTTGGTGACAATACAATAAAGTTATGACTAACTGCAAGTGCTAAGGTATGTTTAAAAAGAAGGGACATCTGTAGTGTGCTACGATGAAGCTCTATGCTAAGGCTAGCATGGACAGCAGTTACCCTAAAGTTTATCGAACACTATAGGGATTTTAAGCGTAAAAATGGATATATTTTTGTTCTATAGTTTATAAAAGGAACCTCTGCCTTAAAGACTTGTAGGCTCTAATAAGGTGCAATAGTTCTCTTTTACTAAAATATGTTATTAAAACTAATAAAACATTGCCATTGATTTAAAACTCTACAATATTTAGTACATAATTTGAACTATGGAGAGCATAATGTTTTATGCACGCAATGGGTGCTCGGGGTGATGACGTAGTTTGTCACTTACTAGACGAACACTAACGGTCTTCTGTAATTCCATCTACGCAGCAAGACCTCCAACACATGCGCATATCGGTTAAAAGTGGCGAGAACTTACTTTTTGTGTTTTTATTGAGTCTTTTATTACCTTTTCGTTGCCTCAAAATAATTTCTGCATGTGTTCCCCTCTCATACTTTTATGCATTGTGTTTTCTTGTGGTAGCTTTAAAGCAGATTGTTGATCTGCTGACCACATTAGTCACGAAGCGTATTTAAAGCACCCTTATTTGATGTTACTACGTTAAAGTATTTTCTTAAAGCATTTTTATGATGTTCTAGCTGTATGCATCTAAACAAAACACGCTGGAAGCGCACGGTGGTACTTTGGGTGTCGAATTCGCCTCTTGTAGGAGGTTTTGCCGGTGTAGCACATTTTGGGAGAACGCCGGTTTTGTCATGCTCTCATCTCGTGTCATCCCGTCTTTCCTGTTAATTTTGCTTTTGCTGTTCGTTTTGTGAAATATCGACAGTGTTGTCCAGCTCATTAATGTTCCTAGCAGGTTCAAATTGGAAGGACAGAACCGACGACATGTTTATGTAGAGTGATACTGGAAGTACGGCAGTGTAACCAAAGGACGTCACCGCCCTGCGACGTCAACAACAATGGCGACCTACTAGTTAAATTAATTTTACTAATGGTAGAAAAACGAGAACATCAAGAGGGTTTTTCATAACAAATTATTTTTAACTCATAATAACGTTTATCTTTCATGAAATACAAGTCTTTCTATCAATGGATCCCTTTAAGTAGTTTTTAAAGGTGCTGTTGGGGGCTTAGACTGGCTGTGAACACACCTGGGGGATAGGGTTACCACCTGTCCGGTTTTAGGACGGACACTCAGCCTTCTCAGTGATATGTCCGACAAAATCCATTAGCCGGAAGCCATTGTTCCGGCTTTTAAAGTAAATGGGGTGCGGTTCAGTTTATGTGATGCAACGCAGACATGCCAAAACAGCGGACATCTTTTAACATTGAATGGACAAAAGCAGTCGAGACTCGTTCCACGGTTTCTGCACGCTTTGCTGGTGTGACGTGGTCCAGAGCAGCAGGGGAAAAGCAACCGTAGAACGTCACGCGGAGAGCGCGTAACATGTAAGAATGAGCCGAGTTGCAGGTGCGGCGACATTGACAAAATTTGTTCGAGAACCGTCATTCGCCTCTGGATAACAAAATAACTGCAGCTGAACTTTGTAAAGTTGATCCTCTTATAAAGAGTTCACTTCTTTTAAGCAATTCAATGCTCACATTGTTTTGCAACAAGAAATTCTTGTTCTTAAGAATTTTGTTTGTTACAAATGTTCCTTGTTATTACCGTTGTTCTGATAAAATATCCTACACCAGCGAAACATTTACTAATGGCGAATTTGACATCCTAAGTACTACCGTGCGCTTTCAGCTTGTTTTGTTTGGATGCATACAGGAAGAACATACTAAAACATGGCTTAAGAAAATACTTAATAATATCGTAATAACGTAATAATATCAAATAAGTGTGGTTTAAATACACTACGTGACTAATGTGGCCAACAGATAAACACTTTGATTTACAGCTATCAGAGATAACACACATTAAAAGTATTTTTAAAGGCAAGTGGTCATCCGACTGGGGGAACTTGGCTGTTGGGCAGCTGCTTATGAATGATGACAATCCAGCACATTTTTGATCAATTAGTTTTTCTGTGTAACATACTTCTATGTAAATATCCATATTAACTCATTTGCTCCCAAAAACGTATAAATATGTTCTATTTTTAATTGCTTCAGTGTCCCAAAAACGTATTTCTACGTCTTTTGCATTTTTTTTTTTCACAATCTGCATCTATAGGTTCCCATGTATCTCAGATAGAATGCATAAAACTCAAAACCCATTTTAAAGCAATAAAACTGGCCACTGGAGGGCAGTAGCGCATTTGGTAAGACCCACAACACTATTCAACGGCAACCAACAGCCAAGCCGCAAAGCCAGGGAGAGGGTGGAAGACGACCGAATGGATGACAGGCGGCGGACGACCGAGCAGAACAACCAGTAGAACGCCCGGGATGCCAGGCGCTGGACGACCGAGCAGAACAACCAGGACCACTAGATGCCGTACAGTTCGTGCTGCTCGTCGAGCAGACCCCGCAGAGACAAAAAAAAATTCATCTTTTTGAAACAGGCGGCGATGAGGGAAAAGTTTAACCCGTTGTCGCGGCCAACACAACGTCATCTTTCAGTTAGTTATGTCTAAATAATTTGTTACTTTGCTGTCAAAAGCTCTATTTGTGTTGGTTTCTGTTTTTTTTGTAAAAGGAAAACATTATTAAGATGTTTGGGATGTAAATAAAGCAAAAAATAGCTGTTAAAGTCAAAGTTATGTTTGAAATGTATGCGTTCACAAAAAGCTCAATTTCTCTGGTTTTTCATCAGAAATTGGAAAAATGCTTAAACTAAGCTATTTTCTAATGCTGATTTCTAAAGAATGGAAAAATATATGAACTTACTTTTTTTCTGCTGAAAGAAGAGAGTCTAATCTTTCTTTTGGTGGGTTCCATGTTTATATAGCAATAGAACAGAATTTTCTGTGGCCTTGCAAAATCAGTCAAAATCCAGTAAAACAGCCGGGAGCGAAGGGCCTTGCTCCAGTGAAAATGGCTTGGAGTGAATGAGTTAAAAAGTGTACACCTGCGGCTTGTATGTGTATTTTTTTTTAATTGCATTTTATGATAATTTAGAGTTGCAGCTTAGTCGGGTGCACCCTATGGTACAGATTTTACAGCTTTAACTTAACGAAAAACGCCGTCACTAAGAGCTTAAGTTATACTACACAAACTTCTCTGTATAAGGTTGGTAGATACTTACTTTGAAAATGGTATATGAATAATTGGCTGGACTATGAAATAAAGTGTGAAGAGGAATATAATGAAGAACCGCTTGGTCGGTGACCAGAACTGCACACTTCAGGTGTGAACTTTTGCGTGCCAGACAGCTCATATGGTTCTTTACCATGAAAGAGCATTCGCTCGTTGTGATGATTGTGATTTTCATCAACAATCTCCTTCTGTCTGTGCGAGTACCGCTCCCGTAACTTCTTGTTCACCACCTTCTGAATCTGCACACACAACAATGATCCAAAAATGGGTTGCTATATGTATTTGACTTAAGGGACAGTACTTTAAAGTTGTTATGTTGTCAGCTAATGAGGTCCCTAAAGTGAGTGTTTTTGAGGTGTCACCTTGATGATGTTGTACTGGCTAAAGACGCCGCCGGCATTTCCGCCGTCACGGTGTTCTCTGATGGTGCTCTGCAGCTGAGGACACAATGAGTAGGATCAAGCATGCTTTTAACATATTAAAAAGGACATGGAACAAAAAACATGTAAATGAGATGCTAAATCTTTGCTTTGTGTTTGAACACTTGTTTTCGTTAGAAAAAAACTAAAATATCATTTGCATTTCTAATTAAAAGACAATGCTGAAAGTTAAACATTTTCTTTCAAAAGCCTCTTTACTGGCGGTTGATGATGCTGGTATTAATTAATAAAAACAAAAAGGGAAATTTTCTACTACACATGCTTCCAAGATGTTCTTTTTTCTACATGAGTGAAAGCAGAACAACAAAATTCCCAAACAATAGGAAACTATATACATTGTTGATAAAAAGTAAACGCAATGAAGTGGAAGTGTCAAATTTCAATATTTTCTTCATAATAGGACATAAATAACAAGTTCAAGCAACACTTGGTAACTTTTTAGTTTTAGTCGATTTCTGCGACGCCGGTGGACAAAAGTGGTAGTAGGCCTGAACGATATTGTAAAAAACTATTGCTGCAATTTTTGGGGGGTTTGCGATATATTGCGATATTATATTGCGATATTAAAAATTACTAGATGACTTGAATAGCTGTTTGGAATGACTTTGGATGACTCATCATGATCACAGTGTCCAGTATTCATCGTTTTTCGCGGTTAATAGGGACCAGAACCCGCCGCGATAAGTGAAAAACCGCGAAGTAGTGCATACCCCCACCCCCATTTTTTTGTGTGTGTGTGCGCTCAATGTATTTATTCAGATCTAGCACTGGAAAGGAATACATTTAAGACATGTTTTTCTTTTTTTAAGCACTTCAAATGTAATAATTATGATCAGTTTTAAACGTAACTGTCCCACCGAATCATTTTTAAACAAGGGTAAAGTACTGTAGTAGAAAAATGCTAGGCTTTATTAAATGCTTCTGTTTACCTAATATGGCTGTGACTCTTGGAGTGACATGTAGAAATTAAAAACTCTTCATAAATCATTTCTGGTGTTTATTTTATCATTGTCTCCATACCCCCTCCCCACCCCCCCAGACACACATTAATTCCAGCCCGCGCTTCCTTGCAGAAACTGTTTAACAGTTTACGATGATTGACAGATTGCTGCCCGTGTGAAGTCAGCTCCTTTGGCCAGATCAGAGCCATCGTTAACTTAAAAAAAAAAAAAAAAAAAAAAAAAAAAAAAAAAAAAAAAGAAAAAAACTATCACACGTCCTTGCGATGGGATTATCGCGCAGGCGCACATCGCGATGGCGATGTTTAAAGGATATATCGTTCAGGCTTAAGTGGTTGCGTTTTCCCTTAAGGAAGACACTTCCCATGAGGACCACTGCACACCCGCACAGTGTCGTAAAATCATCAATCAATCAAAATTCTCCTGGTCACCTGCAGATGGATTAAACAACATTTCTGTTTCCAGCAGCTGTGTGAAGGATGAATAGTAATAAGGTAATGAATCCAGTTGTGGCTAAACAACAGCACATGACGGTTAGCAACCGTGTGGCTTAGTGTGGCTGACCCCCCCCAACCCCACCCGAACTCATGGCGGGAGGGGGGCCCCTCACGCCAAAGAGTGAAAGCCGGGCCAATATTTATTCTGTATATCCGAGAAGCCTCCCTTTTTTCCTCCTCAGACATAACACTTTGTTGCTCCGCCATCTTTGCAGAATTCGCGGGAAAGCTTTCGCATCGACTTCAGTTTTTGTAATGAATGGGAAAAGGGGGAAGTGACGTATGCCGTAAAGAAGTCAGCACATTTGTTTTTTTTTTGTTTTTTTTGTGTGGCAGGGTTCCTGCCACCCTCCTCAAAGTTAATTAGTGCCAGTGAAAGCGATACAGACCCCCAGTCGACATATTAACATACATTTTATGAAAATATTTCATAAAGGTTGAAAAGTTAGCTAGTGTTGCTTTAAAAGTTTAAACAGAAAAAAATGTAGGAAACACATTGGCAAAATAAGTGGACAAAATCACTGCATTTCCTTTTATTCGCAAATTGTATAGCGTCCCAAATTTACGTGAAACTGGTTCGTAGATTATGAACAGAAGTTTTCAATGTGACTGCAACCCAGTGCACAAAGAGATGTCTATAAAGAAAGGGTTTTAAGACTTTATTCAATGTGCCTGTCAAGTCATTAGCCACAGTAAAAATGACAAGTAGAAGAGTTAGCAGTCGCAATAATGTTACCATATTAGCTGTTAGTGTGCAGAGTTTAATACTGCTATTACTCTTTCCCGTAGACAAGATGTCCAGTAGCACCACGTTGCCCCTTGCTGGTGGTTTTTGGTACAATGACAGCCTGCTGATTTAGTCAAAGAGAAAATTGGCGATCAAGAGTTGTGTGGTTTACTATGTTGTTCAGCTCAAACACACCATACAAAATAAGAACAGTAAGCAAACATGTGCCAATTAGTCTTCCTTATGTGTATGGCATGGGATTGAAATTTGCTCAACAGGGAACAAAACACTGAATCTGTTGCATGTTCAATCAGTCGCAAAAATGCAACATTCTGATATTGCATCAGATGAAAAAAATCTTTCATCCACCGCAGCAGGCTGCCATTTTGCCCAAACTACTGTGTCATCAACCTGTATTCATGCTAATAGGTCAATCTTTTTTGACTGGTTTTGTCATGTTACGTTATGTGTGTGTAAGGACTGTTATGATTCTAATTCCAGTTGACAGCAGAGTAACTACGAAATACCTGGGTAGACTGTTGAACTGCATGCCATGTTTAGTATTTATTTTTCCTCTAAGTAACTACGAAATACGTTGGTATACTGTTGAACTTCATGCCATGTTTAGTATATATATATATTTTTTTAATTTCAGAGGCAAATTAAGTACATTACCAATCCCTAATAAAACTCAGGAATGAAATGGTGAGTGCCAAGTGGCATCAGAGAGTGCAAAAAGACTTCACAGCACTCCAAATATTAAGGTCTCATTCACTTCTGAATGTATTCATTATTGTTAAAATCACTCATACTGATATTTGCTGTTTGCTTCAATTACTTCATTCATTGATACTTCCTTTACCTGAGCAGCTACTAGTATATAAGTATGAAGTGCAGTCAGAAACGCAAACAATATGGAGTGTACGGTAATTAAGCATATTAATGAGTAGGCACGCACAGGCACACACACTTGCCAAACAAATACTGTAATATAAGTATTGAAGATTCATCTGCATTTATATGCGCCAGTGTATGACTAACTGCATGCTTACTTCTTCCTCCACAGACTGAAACTCCTTGTCATCTGGGGCTAGATCAATCAGCACGGTGCCTTGGCTGGAGCAGTGGAATGTCAGGTAAGGGTTGGCACCTGCAAACAAAGATTCAGGCCAATCAAGTGATATAGAAACCCTACATACTGTACGCTATATCAATGTAAATGCAACTGTTAGGTTTGTTTCTGATTACTCCCCCCAGAGTCAAATGGAATAGGTTTGCAGCTCACCCGCGACCTTGAACATGATGAGTGTTAAAAAAATTGTAGCAAGGTTTTCAATGCTCTCGTATCGATGTCATGATATTCCGGAATGACTTTAATCCAAAACCTCGGTTAAGTTGTTGTTTCAAATGTACGTTTAAGGTCACCGTCATTTGCGATCTCTACACGCTGATCCTCCTGTTGCACAGACATGCTTGAATCACTCGGCTTATCAACAGACGGGTCACGAATCCACTCCTTCGCAGTTCGTGGGTCTTCCAGGTTGGAGGCTCATCTTCTGGCTCGTCAGGTGCACTTTTTACCGTAAAAAATATCTCCAAAGACATCTGTTTTCCAGTCATCTTCGCTCGTGTCGGGGCTAATTATTTCCGGGAACAAATGTGCTGCGCCTGCGGCCTTGTAATACGTTATTATCGAGGACAAACGCCCATAAATATATTATATACACAAAACAAGATGTACTGCTAGCAGTCCAATCAATGGATTTCTATGACGACATTCTAATCTATCCTGTAGTAATATATCTAGAGTAGACAGGGATATTGGTGTGTTAAACAGGGGCACAGGGTTAATTCGGCCAGAATGCTGTCATTAATAAATTATTATTTCTGTGCGGCCCGGTAGCAAATGCGCCACGGACTCGTACCGGTTCGCGGCCCGGCAGATGGGTACCCCTGCTGTAGAGAAGTGCAATTCCATTTAATTTGAATACTGAAAAAGAAGAAGAAAAAAGTTTCCAAGGGTCACATGTGCCCCCCTTGTCATCGTACCACGCCCTGCCAGGGGGTGGCGACCCAACTAATTGAAAAGGACTCCTTTAGGCTGATGTGCTGTGAGCACTTCTTGTCAAATGTATGTGTTGTCCCACCTTGCTGACCTCCCAGCAGCCGCTCGATGCCCTTGATGAGTTTGTGTCTGTGTCCGTAAGCATTGATCCCGATCTCCTTGAGTTCCTCATGGCCCATATCTGCCAGCACGTCCAATGAGATCTGTACATACGACAGATAAGAATTCCTATAACTTTTCTTGAAATCCACATTTTCACATGTACTGCATAAAGCCACATAAAAACCAGCTTAACTATAAATCCTCAGTATTCAAATAATAGGCTTGAGCATATATCTTTAAACAATACTAGAATAAAACAGGTCGTTTGTCACATTTATGATTTTTTTAACTGCCTGTAAACCTGGAAATGTTAGGGCAGGAACTATGATCCATAAAAACAAGCCGAAAACTTTGGTTAAAAAAAAAAAAAAAAAAGATGTTATACAACAAGATATCATCCAAAGAAGGCAGTAGACATTAATTGGCTAGGCAATCAGAGTTCTATTGCAGAGATAATGGCTGACAAATATTCATGAGAGTGCGTCCAGCACTACCCGCAGAAAAGGTTAATGAATGCATGGCAGTCATAGAGCACCGGATCAAAGCGAAAGTGAAGTTTTCAAGTTTGTTCAGTTGAAGTGCAGTGGTAAGGTGAGTGAACTATCCAATTTAAATTGCAACCTTAATCTACTCTTGTCTTGTTCGCAGTCATCAATGTTTGCAGGCCTAAAGCGGTGGCCTGAATGCACAAACGTGTTGAGAAAAACTTGAGGAGAAACAGACATTCGTCTCTGAATGAAGTGAAAGACAGATTGTTCCAATGAAAATCGCTAAATGAATACGCCTAAAGGAAAACTTTGTTATATACGGTGCAAAATTTTATAAAATTTGTGTGAATATTATTTGCTACCCAGTGATTTGACAGTTTTGGTCTGATCAACAGTAAACGACTTGACTGAGTATCAAGTGTAGTTAAAGGTTTTGCATGCCCAGTCAAGTGTGAAGAGCAGTACAAGTACATAAGGGCAAGCATATCAAGATAGAAGAAAATATTCAGTTACATTTCCAATCTTCTACAAAGATCTTTTAACAAGATTTGTGGCAAGGAGTGGTTTTTGGGGAATTTGGTCCATTGATCCGACAGGAACACGTCCATTTTTTCAACAGGTTCGATATTTTGGCTCAAAACTTCCACAGCAAATTAACCAAGAATGCTTTAAAGGTCTATGCAGCCAAAGTACCTTCCAGAAAGTTTGAAATATAAAAGGGCAAAAGATTTTTTTTTTTTGCTAGGAGAGTCAATGATTGTGTAGTTCTTCCGTTGCTTGTCTTGGCAGTTGAAAAGGAGTATAATCCATAAAGAGTGCCTATATTCTTAGCTACTTTCACCAGTTTCGAGTGTATGAGCGTTTATGTGCTGTACGCGTGATGCTACATTCGTCACACAATAGCTGCACTTCTAAACAGTGCCATTTTATGTGTTTAATCTAGGGTTGTCAAAATTATTGCGTTAACGGGCGTTAATTGTTTTAATTAATCACGTTAAAATATTTGACGCAATTAACGCACATGCCCCGCTCAGACAGATTTAAATGACAGTACAGTGAAATGCCCACATGTTAATTGTGTTTAATGGAGTTTTGCTGCCCTCTGGTGGCGCTTGGGTGCGACTGATTTTATAGGCTTCAGCACCCATGAGCATTGTTTAAGTAATTATTGACATCAACAATGGCGGGCTACTAGTTTATTTTTTGATTGAAATTTTTACAAATTTTATTAAAACAAAAACATTAAGAGGGGTTTTAATATAAAATTTCTATAACTTGTTCTAACATTTATCTTTTAAGAACTACAAGTCTTTCTATCCATGGATCGCTTTAACAGACTTAATAATGTTAATGCCATCTTGTTGATTTATTTTTATAATAAACAAATACAGTCCCTATGTACCGTATGTTGAATGTATATATCCATCTTGTGTCTTATGTTTCCATTCCAACAATAATTTACAGAAAAATATAGCATATTTTATAGATGGTTTGAATTGCGATTAATTGCGATTAATTATGATTAATTAATTTTTAAGCTGTAATTAACTCAATTAAAAATTTTAATCGTTTGACAGCCCTAGTTTAATCATTATTTTCTCCATTACTGGAGTTCTAAGATATGCATGATTTGCATGCTTAAATACTTTGTGCAACCATAATTCACAAGAAGGTCACATGTACTATGTGTTGTGTGGACGATTTTTAGGTCAACGATGATTAATCAACTATCAAACTAGTTGTCGATTCATTTGATGATTGATAAGTTGTTGATAAGACGATTAATCCTGGTAACCGTAGTTGGACGACATGAGGGTGCATTGAAGTAAACCATAAATATGACGTGGCTCACAACTAGGCATGTGCCTGTATCAGATTTTGACCGTATGATAACCTTAAGCAAAAATACCACGGTTTCACGTCATCACAGTATATCAAATATAGCTTTCAAATGTGGTATTTTGAGATGTATGGGTTAAAAAAACTGTTTTCCATTGAACAGGATTTTTTTCCCCACAACGTATTTGCAAATTGAAAATGAAATAAATAGAGCTGATAGACAAAACCCACAGCCACAGCTGAAGTTGCTCAACATTAGAACAAGAACCTTTGGTAATATAGAACTGGACTTAAATAATATATGATCAAATTGATTTTATGTAAAACACATACAACTACTACTATTCATAATTAGTTGAATATTAATGGAAAGCGAGAGTAAGAGACAGAGCGCGTGTGTATGACTCGAATCATTATTTACACATCAAACACACAAACCCTCTCTTAGCAAAGTCAGCAGAGAGAAACACCATAGACTGTATTATGAAAATGTTATTTTGATAAGAGGTTTACAATGGCGGAAGACTTTACAAAAGTAGGCGAATGGTCGAGAAGAAACTACTGGTTAGCCAGCTTGGCATGTTAACTTGCCACGTTATCTGCCTCTTTAACAAGTTTACGTTGTAGAGGTGGGAATCTTTGGGCACCTAACGATTCGATTACAATTACACCCCCCCCCCCCCCCCTCACTTTTAATGTTTTGCACATTAGTTCCAAAATTGTTCAAAAATCCTCTCAGGCTAAACGAAACTACTATTTCATTATCAAGTTAACAGTTAATAACAGTAAATAAAATACTCAAGTCCCCATTCTGTATCAGTAGCTTGAAACTACATTCAATTAATTTAATGCTGTGAATCAACCGGTAAAGTTGTTAAAATTGCTCCCATTATTCCATAATTTCCCTTATGTCTACTTTCAACATGTCAAAGTTTTAAAACTGTTTAATAATTTAAAGATAGATTAAAGTTAAGATTTTTCCCATTTAGAAGTATTTTAGATAAAATGTTAATTAGGTTCGCTACAACAGAGCCTTCTAGAGAAGTCTACTGCTTTAAGATGGCGGCAGTTTACTAACTCTGGCAAGTCTGTCATTTGGCATCTAGTTCTACATATATGTGATATCTACCGTAGCCGTATGTTTGTAGCAACTAACAACTGGGCATTGTGTGTAGCGGCTGTCTGCTGCAGTCAGGTACTATTGTTTTTTTTTTTTTTATCTAGCGGTATGAGTTGAACATACAGTGCCTTGCAAAAGTATTCGGCCCCCTTGAACCTTGCAACCTTTCGCCACATTTCAGGCTTCAAACATAAAGATATAAAATTTTAATTTTTTTGTCAAGAATCAACAACAAGTGGGACACAATCGTGAAGTGGAACAAAATTTATTGGATCATTTAAACTTTTTTAACAAATAAAAAACTGAAAAGTGGGGCGTGCAATATTATTCGGCCCCCTTGCGTTAATACTTTGTAGCGCCACCTTTTGCTCCAATTACAGCTGCAAGTCGCTTGGGGTATGTTTCTATCAGTTTTGCACATCGAGAGACTGACATTCTTGCCCATTCTTCCTTGCAAAACAGCTCGAGCTCAAGAGGTTGGATGGAGAGTGTTTGTGAACAGCAGTCTTCAGCTCTTTCCACAGATTCTCCTTTGGATTCAGGTCTGGACTTTGACTTGGCCATTCTAACACCTGGATACGTTTATTTTTGAACCATTCCATTGTAGATTTGGCTTTATGTTTTGGATCATTGTCCTGTTGGAGGATAAATCTCCGTCCCAGTCTCAGGTCTTGTGCAGATACCAACAGGTTTTCTTCCAGAATGTTCCTGTATTTGGCTGCATCCATCTTCCCGTCAATTTTAAACATCTTCCCTGTCCCTGCTGAAGAAAAGCAGGCCCAAACCATGATGCTGCCACCACCAGGTTTGACAGTGGGGATGGTGTGTTCAGGGTGATGAGCTGTGTTGCTTTTACGCCAAACATATCGTTTTGCATTGTGGCCAAAAAGTTCCATTTTGGTTTCATCTGACCAGAGCACCTTCTTCCACATGTTTGGTGTGTCTCCCAGGTGGCTTGTGGCAAACTTTAAACGAGACTTTTTGTGGATATCTTTGAGAAATGGCTTTCTTCTTGCCACTCTTCCATAAAGGCCAGATTTGTGCAGTGTACGACTGATTGTTGTTCTATGGACAGACTCTCCCACCTCAGCTGTAGATCTCTGCAGTTCATCCAGAGTGATCATGGGCCTCTTGGCTGCATCTCTGATCAGTTTTCTCCTTGTTTGAGAAGAAAGTTTGGAAGGACGGCCGGGTCTTGGTAGATTTGCAGTGGTCTGATGCTCCTTCCATTTCAATATGATGGCTTGCACAGTGCTCCTTGAGATGTTTAAAGCTCGGGAAATCTTTTTGTATCCAAATCCGGCTTTAAACTTCTCCACAACGGTATCTCGGACCTGCCTGGTGTGTTCCTTGGCTTTCATAATGCTCTCTGCACTTTAAACAGAACCCTGAGACTATCACAGAGCAGGTGCATTTATACGGAGACTTGATTACACACAGGTAGATTCTATTTATTATCATCGGTCATTTAGGACAACATTGGATCATTCAGAGATCCTCGCTGAACTTCTGGAGTGAGTTTGCTGCACTGAAAGTAAAGGGGCCGAATAATATTGCACGCCCCACTTTTCAGTTTTTTATTTGTTAAAAAAGTTTAAATTATCCAATAAATGTTGTTCCACTTCACGATTGTGTCCCACTTGTTGTTGATTCTTGACAAAAAAATAACATTTCATATCTTTATGTTTGAAGCCTGAAATGTGGCGAAAGGTTGCAAGATTCAAGGGGGCCGAATACTTTTGCAAGGCACTGTAATATTTACTCTCGGTCCGTTCCTCATTGCGTCGCGAAGACCGCGCTGACTGTGTTTTAGTTCGGCTTTACCTCGTATAATTCAATAATCAGAATTTGGATGTTTGTGAATGGTTCTCGAATCTTCCACGTCCGAATCGCGACTAATCTAAGAATCGGAAATTTCGCACGCTTCCAGTTATAGTATTTGTTTTACCATCATTAGACACACTAAACACGCTGGAGTGAACTCCTGTAACTGGTGGGAAACATTCATGGCAGCGTTTACTTATTTTAAATTTTGTGTAATGTGATGGATGATGGTCACTAAATGTGAAATTATGTTAGAGTTCCTGCTGTCCTTCCTCCTCTAAGCCACGGTTTCTTTTCGGTAGCCAAAGTACACCCATACTAGCGACTTTGTCCTTTTTGAGGGGGGAAAAAGCTCTGGTGTAGTGTCACCGACAGACACAGGAAAGAACAACAACCGGAGGGGGAGGGATGAGGGCTGCCGCTCCAAGCCACGGATTTCTTGCTGCATTTTTGGGAAATATAAAATAGCTCATACCATATTACGATATGACTGAAAATTATAGTGGTTTTGAAACAGTGACGTTTTCATACCACGGTAAATCTTGAAACCGGTAACCGGCACATACTTACTCAGAAAAAGATTAATTTGAAACCTCGGGTGTAGTGTTTGAGAGTTAACAAGCTTCACATTTTTATATTTCAGCCAACCATAAAGCGCATTAATGTTTTAAAAGCATATGAAATGAACATATACAGTGTGAATGTAAATCCTTCCAGATTGGACTAATTGTTTTTTTTCCTGCAAAATATTCTTTTCTCCTCACAAACAACACAACTCTCCACCAAAACACTGAATATCAATGCAGACTTGCTTCCCTTAAGGGGAATTAGGAGAAACACACAGGCTGCATATTGCATTCACTTCTGACTTCAGTCCCTGGACTTGAGCCAGCTGTCACTTTCAATTTGTCTTTCTGCTCTTCTCCTTCTCTCTGTCTGCTCCCTGGTCTCCATCTCCCTCCCCCTCTCTCTGCTTGCTTTATCTTCAGTTGTTGACAATGCCTCACTTTTTTGCACTCATTCCTTTAACCAACCAATTCTTTTCATCTTGATTTCCTTTGGGAAACAAAAGTGGTGTGTACCTGTTCTCTTTGGAAGATGTCACGGAGGTGTTCAAGTCCAAGACTCTTTAAAAACTGGTTTATGGTCATGTCTAGTAGAGCTGGAAAAGGTGGCAAGATGACAGCAATAAGTTCATAAAGTCCCAAACCTGAAAATGTGTGTTTTTGTATACTGTACATACTCTCTCCTTCCTTCCTGTCTGAACCAGATGCTCCTCCATCTGCTGTCCCAGTGGCGCCACCTACTGTGATGTCCCCGAGGGGTGTGGTCAGGTTATCGATGCTGCTGGCAGCAGACAGGCAAGACGACGGCGATGGCGAGGGAGAAATGACCACACCCCCTGTGGCGCCTCCTGTTACCACACTGGCACTCACCTGGAGATGGAAATCGTAGGATTCGGGTACTACAAATGCAAAATAATGATGGTGCAAAGATAACACTAACCACAGTGGCCTGTGGTTTCAGGCAGCTGGGCAAGGCATCTGGTGGCATAGCATCTATCAGCAACGCTCTAATATCATCAGCCTGTAACAGACAAATTCATTGGATCATAATGGTACATTTACCAAGAGCAGTCTATCATCAATTTTCAATTATCATGAAGATTATTGGGAGAAATCGAAGTCAATCTCGAGTGAAGTACTTTTTTCAGAATGTTACCTAAATAATGTAAATTAAAGCCAAATGGCATTAATAAAGGCACCCAGAACTTAATAATCGATCGAGCTAATGGTAGTCCCCGGGTTATGACGTACCTGACTTACATGATTTCGACTTTCCGACACCGGAGTCTCGTCCGCTATTTTGTCTCGTTTTTATTTTTTTTATTTTTATTTTTTAAATAATGTTGACTTTTGTTTTGTGATGCATGCCTTTATTTTGGCACAGGAAGCATAGAGCAGGCAGTACTTCCACGCGCGAGTAAGAGCGCATGTACACACGAAGAAGAACGTATTTGCGCACACGAAGAAGAGCGCATACGCACACACGAAGTAGGGCGCAGCCAAGAGGGGGTGGGGTGGGGATGGGGGGAGCCTGCACGCACATTTGTTGCTTGTGACGCATCCACAGAGGCAACACCTTTTGTACTGATTATTGTGCGTTTTCAATTGTGGTTGAATACTTGGGGCGAGTTTATGTGATTGTTTTTGATGATGTGCCGACGCTAACTGAAACATGCTAATCGTTTGTGTGGATTGTTATTGCTGTATCAGCAGCTACAGTAGTTATAAACGCAAATTTGAATTGCTGTTATTGAAACTGATCTACCTAGGACTGAACGCCAACGTCTTGGCGAGGACGGTAAAATGATGTAAACCGTATTTTTCGGACTATACGTCGCACCAGAATATAAGTCGCACCAGCCAAAACATGCGCAATGAAAAGGAAAAAAAAAACATATACAAGTCGCACCGGAGTATAAGTTGCATTTTTTGGGGGAAATTTATTTGATAGAATCCAACAGACATGTCATCTTGAAAAGGAATTTGAAATACAATAGAGAACAACAGGCTTAATAGGTGTACGGTATGCTAACATTACATGACGCTAGAAGTTAGATCGGGCCTAAAAAATCCAGCCCGACCCGAACGGCCCGCGGGTATTACAGCCAGCCAATTACCTTGTTTTGCTTGCCCGAGCCCGAATAAACCCAAAATTTTTTATTTGTGAGGACTCAGGAGAAGGTGGAAATGCGGGGATGCGATGCGTGGTTGCGTTTTGTGTGATCACGTTTGTGATGATGCCGGTGTATATATGCATAATAATAAATTAAAGCCTGTCTTTTGTAATGAATCCTCCCAGTTAAACAAGACTGTAAGATGAATATTCAATAAACATTTAAATCTTTTCTATTTGTGTGTCTGTTCTAACAGGTGGATAGTGGATTTTACATTTATTTTAATCTCCTCGAGTTGGCAGAAAAAAACAAGTTTTCTCAATGTTTAAATAGTCTACATATTTTTATGATCATTATAAATGCATTTACACAACGAAATAACGCTGGAAAAGTTTGTTAAATATATTTCTCGTATGAGACCAAAGCGCCACATTCGTTTACATTCAGCGAAGCAGACACAGTTTTCCGTATAGCACCTTCAACAATCAATTTGAATCCTTTCCATATCCCACTCCTACCGCAGTTGTTTCCTTTAAATTCCCCTGTATTTAGTTTTTTTCACTCCTATAGCTGCTCCATATCGAAAAGGAAATACCAGGATGCGCGCGGGAGGGGAAGCTTGAAATGAGAGCGAGGCCACTGCGTTCATGTCCGCAGACATGCACAGCGCCTTCTCGGTTTTATCCAATTTATTTATTTTATTTAACGCCCATACATTGTTTTAGTATAAATATTTGGATGTATATTTATTTCAAAAAAAGATAGCGAGAGAGAAGTCGGCCCAACCCGACCGCAAATAATCACACATAAGTCGCTTCAGAGTATAAGAAGCACCCTCTGCCAAACTATGAAAAAAAACAGTGACTTATAGTCCGAAAAAATACGGTAATACATGTTTTTGGTTATTTTGGTGATTTGGAGGGTATTTAAAGGGTTAATTCTGACTTTTGCGGCAATTCGAATACTCGTTCATAACCCGAGGACTATCTGTATTCTTTTATAAGGTTCAGTTCGTTATGGTATAGAGCAGAACAAACTATCTTGAGCCATTCATGTAGGATGGTGAGGTTTCAGAAAGGTACTGTCCGACTACGACGAGTTTCATACTGTTGCCAAGTCTAGAGGCGTTTGTCCTTCCTGGTTCTTCATGGTGGGATCAGCTCCATGGGCCAAAAGCAGAGCACAAAGCTGCGTTCTTCCCTTCTGCGCAGCCTCATGGAGTGGTGTAAATGCCCATTTGTCTGTGGCGTTAACGCATGTGTTGTACTTAATGAGAAGGGCTGCTATGTCCACATGCTGGATGTGATGATAGACACAAAAAGAGAGGACAGAAAGGACAGATGAAGATTAGTTCAGTTCAGTTCACTTTATTGGATGTCCCTTGTAGGACGATTTGTTTACGCAACACGTCACAGACACACCATAGAACAACATAGCCCTGCGCTAGATGTTCCAAATACACAGATACATGGAAAAATAAAGTGCTTACTATTTTGTGGCAGTGTAATACTGCATAACTCTAGGGAACATATGTACAGAAATATAAATTATAATGTATAGAAGTATAGGAAATGAATAGAAGGTATAAAATAATTATAAAGTACAGTGCTACCTCTACATACGAAGTTAATTCGTTCCAAGACCTTGTTTGTAATTTGAAATGGTCGTATGTCGAGCAGGATTTTCCCATAGGAATACATTAAAATTCCATTAATTCGTTCCACACCCAAAAACCTACACTAAATCCATAATAAATACTGCTGGTACAATTATTATAAATGGCAATTAAACATAGCAAAATAAATAAGTTATTAATAAAAATCAGAATAATATAATAATGATAATAATAATATTAATAATAATAATAATAAAATAAAAATGATTCCGTTAATAATGTAACAAATTGGATTCTAATGTGGCGGACACTTTTTCCTGTACCTGAATGCACCGCGGGGCTGACGTCACAGTGAGATAGGTCAGTGCGGTAGAGATAATACTTTCGTTTTCTTGAGAGCACAGTCAACTGCAGAGGGCAATGGGCGTTTTGTGTTGAATAAGTTCTTAATTATAAAAACGTGATGAAGCTGGCGATTTCTTTGGCGATGTTACCACAATAATAATTGTCACCTTAACTTATAAAGACTGGCAAACGGTGGTCGGAAGAGGACCGTGGAGCTGTATTGTTGAGCCAGCTCAGGGATGCGCACCCCACGCTCATATTTTTCTATAGTTTGCATCTTCATTTCAAAGGTAAGCATCACTTTTTTCCTTGTTTCACCAACTGTACCAACTTTTTGGAAACCTGTGTTGATTTCTCACACAAGAAAATCCGCCGTGAGTTCGTTTGCGTTGCTGTCGTGTCGTCGTATTTCGAGCATGTCGTCGGATGTAGAAACAAATGGCGCGTCAAATTTTACGTCGGATGTCAAAAAGATCGGGTGTCGAAGCGATCGTATGTCGAGGTACCACTGTATATCCAATATGACTGCTATCATTTCAGAGGAAGTTTCAACAAACCCTCCTTGCTAATATTTTTCAAGTGATTTCATGCTTTATCGTCAAAGGCCCTCATTGGCTTCTAACTCATTTTCCTTGGAGTTAGAACAAATTTAGAGCAATTTACTTAAGAACAGTGCATTTATTTCCATGTTTAAGTAGTTATTCGGCACATCAACTTTGCACTAAGCTTGGCCATGCACGTTTTATGGGTGCCGCCATCTCGCAACACCCGCCACTGAAGTCATTCTTCAATTAAGCTCTTTTAATGTAGCTTCCAGCAACACATTAATGTATTGGTCAGGGGTAAAAAACCTAAAATGTTGAAGGAGCCATATTGGACAGAAAAAAAGAAACAATTATGTCTGGAGCCGCCCAAAAATAAAAGCCTTAAATAAATTGAATTAACCCTTAAATACCCGCAACAGGAAGCAATTATCAGAGAATCCAAAATGAAAAATAAGGTCCAAATGAAACCTTTTTTTCTAATTTGTAAAAAGAAAAGTCAAAATGAATATGTGTAATAAGCGCTTTGATATCTACAACCCTTGCTAAATCCTGTTTGTTTTTCTCATGGAACCTGCAGATGCATGTGTTGAAATGCATCCATCATTTTTTTTCCCCAAAAAGAATTGTCAAAATTCTGAATTATTCTCAAAATCATGAAATTTTAGGTGTCTCAAATGTGATACGTTTGGCAATAAAGGATAGAATAGAATTCATAAAAGCAACACATGCTGTATTTATCTATATTAGCAATATTAGCCTACTACCAAAATGACTAACTTGGCTACAAGTACATGATTAGCCTTTATGATTACCGTATTTTCCACACTATAAGGCGAACCTGAAAGCCTTCAATTTTCCCAAAAGCTGACAGTGCGCCTTAAAATCTGATGCGCCTTATATGTGGATCAATATTGGTTAATCATGGCATGACATTCAATTTAGCTCAGCTCCATCTTGTGGCTGCATAACGCAACGCAAATCACTACTACTACATTCATTGAAGGTGTGCCTTATACTCCGATGGGCCGTATAGTGCAGAAAATAGGGCTGTCAAAATTAACGCGTTAACGGGCGTTAATTAATTTTTTAAATTAATCACGTTAAAATATTTGACGCAATTAACGCAGATGTCCCGCTCAGACAGATTTAAATGACAGTACAGTGAAACGCTCCCTTGTTGTTATGGAGTTTTACCGCCCTCTGCTGGCGCTTGGGTACATGACCATCTCCCATATTGCCTCAAAAAGATTACAATGGGGCCGTTTATGGACATTAAGAGTGAAGAGAATGCCACCGGCCGCGTGGGGGCAGCGCCGTTCCATACTCATGTTATTTCTTCTCAACGTGGGAGAATTAGTAGTTGTGAGACGTCTATGCTGTATTCACAATGCAATGCAAATTGCTATTTGTGCTCCACACATATTTCGGTAAGTTTTCTTTCTTTTAATGGCAATTATGTGTCTCTTGTTGTATTTTGGGTAAGATATGTACAGATATATGTTATACAGTAAAGGCGAGTGGACACAGGCGTTCTTTGGACCGCGCCGTTTATTGGCGACTCCTTCACAACAAACATACAGTGGGGAGAACAAGTATTTGATACACTGCCAATGGGAAAACCCATCAGCAGTGTATCAAATACTTGTTCTCCTCACTGTAAGTATCGTTTAGTGAAAGCACAACAAAAATAATATTCCTATTTCTCCCAAAAAAAATAATGTTTACAAAAAGAGAAGCACTTCAGTCTATAGTAATGAGGCCCTATTCTGACATAGTTTAACAACAACGCAAAATGAACTGGCATTCCATATCAAAATAGCTATGCAAAATACACGTAAAACTTAGACTTTGGTCAGTCTATTTTTATTATTGTTATTTTTATTCTTATTATTATATTAACTCTACTTTTGATTGAAAATTTTACAAATTTTATTAAAACGAAAACATGAAGAGGGGTTTTAATATAAAATTGCTATAACTTGTAACTATAACATTTATCGTTTAAGAACTACAAGTCTTTCTATCCGTGGATCACTTTAACAGAAAGAATGTTAATGCCATTTGTGGATTTATTGTTACAATAAACAAATACAGTACTTATGTACAGTATGTTGTATGTATATATCCGTCGTGTGTCTTTCCATTCCAACAATAATTTACAGAAAAATATGGCATATTTTAGAGATGGTTTGAATTGCGATTAATTGCGATTAATTACGATTAATTAATTTTTAAGCTGTAATTAACTCGATTAAAAATTTTAATCGTTTGACAGCCCTAGCAGAAAATATGGTAAATGTTTATTTTCCCTGCAATGCATCCTATAGAGAAAGGCGCACCACTTCACTACTCTGCTGTAAGATGCCGCCTCATGTTTAACTTCATTGTAATATTAATGAATTAGAAGAACGTTTGTGTCATGTTTGTCCTCCTACAGAAACCATATCAAAACTAAAAATGTATTTCCCTACCCCTTTTTTTTCCATTTTTAAACATTTTTGAAAAAGCTCCAGGGAGCCACTAGGGCCGAGCTAAAGAGCCGCAGGTTGCTGACCCACAGTTTAAGTTGATGTCATTCTTTACCTTGTGGGGGGAGACTGGCAGTGTATTGCGGAGTTAAGTGTAGTTCAGTTGAGATATTGAAATTTTGTACTGTAGATGAGTGATATTACTGCTTTTAGCAGATAAAAGAACTTTCAATTTAAATTACTTTTAAAATTAGGTAATCAGAAAAGTAACGTAATACTTTTCAAAGTAACTGTGGCAACACTGCAGTCTAGGCACAACTAAAGCATATGTGGTGCTGCTAAATTATCAATGCAACATAATGGGCTTTACTGCAGAGGGGAAATCTTTTGCATTATTAACCTTTCATTTTTGCCCTTTTATTGTTCTTCTTTCATGCTGTTCCTATTCAGTGCTCAAATGTCTCAGCACTAACTGCACAATATAGCCTCCCTTTGAGAAGCAACAGGAATTGCTAAAGCAATCGTTTGCGTCTCTTCTGGAACACACAGATCTCAAACATGCGTCTCACGCGTCTTTTATCAGATCAATGTTGTCGAGGTACCCAGGAAGAATCCCCCCCCCCCACTGCGATGAATTTTTATTGATTTGTGGGCACACGTCGCTGTGCATCTTACCCCGTATGAAGCAGCATTGTGCAGAGGTATCAGACCTCCTTTGTCTTGTGCATTTACGTCAGCACCGTGCTCCAACAGATACTCTGCCACCTCCAGATTGTTGTAGCCCGCTAGACGCCGCAGTGGGAGTAACAGAGAGTAGATATGTGACGCAGCAACATGAATTCAGGCCATTAGCAGAGGGATGAAAAAGTCAAACACAGAAAGAAGATTGACACAAACCGTTGGAAATGACTATGCTACTACTCAAGGATTAAGTTAATACAAAATATACTATTTTTGCAGCAGAAACTTTGCAATATAGTCTTGGGGATTTTCTTCCGGAAATATAAATATAAACGGTTTACACTCAAACAAATAACACATATTCATAGATTTTCAGAGTATGTGCAGTGGTAGTTTGCAGGGGTGCTCTCAGTGCTTTCTAAGAAGTGATGTTACTCGAAAAGTGTCCATATCGCTAAATGTGATTACTTTCAATACAATTGTTGTTTTAGTTGCTTTTCAGAATGGAACCACTGTGCAAATGTTAGAGGTCTATTAGCAATTAAGTCCCTGTTTTGCTTGATAACTGGTCTAATTAAAACAATTTCCCCCCTTTTTTATTATTATTAAGAAAAGCATTAAGTTCTACTGCTGACTGAGAAAGAACGGAAAAAGGTAGTATTCAACTTTTTTTCCATGGTGAAAGAAGGTAGAATCCTGTTTCTTTTGGGCTATTATAATAACATAACATTCATTTGTGGGCCTTAAAAGAGCACTCAAATCTGCAAAATCAGTTGGCACTCAGTAGGGTGTGTTCATTTAAATTGGCTGATACTGAATGAGTTATCGCACTATTAGAATAGTGTAATATTAATGACAACAACAACTATTGAAAGTTGCCCTGCATCCACATAGACATCCACAATGGAAACTCATCAAATCAGTATTACTTTGTTTTGTATAAAGTTGGCATGGAAGGAGATGCTCAGAACATTCAGAGAAAGATTTCCCCATTGCATTAGGTTAATATTACAAAGACACGTACATGTCCAAGTTGTATCTCTGTAATTACCAATGCACCAGTCATCTCTGTAATAACATGGATGATGGACTACTATTTGAGAAATTAGAATAGGATTACACAGGTCATGGTGAGAAACAGCTTAACATCACTGAAGGACATTGAGCTCAGCTGTATTCAGCCAAATTAAAACCTGATTTTGTCAAAAATGAAAACATCAATTATTCAAAACCTAATCGGGCCAACACCTAGAGATCTGAATCTGATAAGATAGAAAGTACAGGGATAAAAAGTAAATCTAGCACTCTGATTTCAAGGTAAGCTTCAAGGAAAGTACAGTGGAGGAAAATACAGCGCCCATATTGGCTTGTTTAATAAGCGTCTAGCTCAGCATGTTTTAGTGAACATTGCAGATTTTACCAGCCCAGCATGCATGAAATATGGGGTTCCAAGTGTGTATGCCCCTAAGGCTTTATAGCAGAGTGGTGCTTCTAAAGTTGACTTGGAGATTATACAGTACATTGATGGTCTGTGTGTCTCTGAGAACGTGCAAGTTTTCTGCTAAAAGGTTTATGCAAGCCCTAAGGATATCAATATCATTACCTTGGAGCGCTTTTTAACCAGCCACAACATTAGGGAACCTTGCAGCCTAATGAGATCCAATTAGTTATCATTCCAATATTATCATCAAATATACAATTTATACTAATATATTTTTTCGTTACATGTATTTATGAGACTTTTATCACGGCAAAAATCCAGTATTCACAGTTGAACATTTTTAGAATGCTTAACTACACTTAAAATCTGGCTGAACATCAAGATTGAAAAACAGGCTTCACTCAAGCCTGACTTCAACTGGGCTGCTGTTTTAGCAAGTTTTAGTTCCAATTGATCCAGCACAGACAGTTAAACCAATTAGGTTTCTGCTGAGCACCCTACTACAGTCAACTGATTACACTTGTAAAATAAGATTAGTGAAAAGGTGTCCTCCTGATAAGTTGGAATAAAAAAACCTGAAAACACTGTGGCCCTTTGTGGAATAGTTTGGACACTCCTACTTTATAAGTCAAATGATTTAATTTTTTTTTAAACATTATTATTAGTATTTAAACATCCTAAACCTGGCATCCACATATCAATTATAATTACTGCTATAACGATTAAACGATTAATCGATTAACTTGCGATGCGTGGTTGCATTTTGTGTGATCACGTTTGTGATGATGCCGGTGTATATATGCATAATGATAGATTAAAGCCTGTCTTTTGTAATGAATTCTCCCAGTTAAACAAGACTGTAAGATGAATATTCAATAAACATTTAAATATTTTCTATTTGTGTGTCTGTTCTAACAGGTGGATAGTGGATTTTACATTTATATATCTCTTCGAGTTGGCAGAAAAAAAAGGTTTTCTCAATGTTTAAATAGTCTACATAGTTTTATGATCATTATAAATGCATTTACACAACGAAATAACACTGGAAAAGTTTTTTAAATATATTTCTCGTATGAGACCAAAGCACCACATTCGTTTACATTCAGCGAAGCCGACACAGTTTTCCGTATAGCACCTTCAACAATCAATTTGAATCCTTTCCATATCCCACTCCTACTGCAGTTGTTTCCTTTTCAATTCCCCCGTCTTTAGTTTTTTTCACTCCTATAGCTGCTCCATATCGAAAAGGAAATACAAGGATGAGCGCGGGAGGGGAAGCTTGAAATGAGAGCGAGGCCACTGCGTTCATGTGCGCAGGCATGCACAGCGCCTTCTCTGTTTTATCCAAATTATTTATTTTATTTAACACCCATACATTGTTTTAGTATAAATATTTGGATGTATATTTATTTCAAAAAAAGATAGCGAGAGAGAAGTCGGCCATACCCGACTGTAAATACTCACACATAAGTCGCTTCAGAGTATAAGAAGCACTCTTTGCCAAACTATGGAAAAAAAAAACAGTGACTTATAGTCCGAAAAAATACGGTAATACATGTTTTTGGTTATTTTGAGATTTGGAGGGTATTTAAAGGGTTAATTCCGACTTTTCCGGCAATTCGAATACTCGTTCATAACCCAGAGAGTTTTATTGAGTAATTCGATTACAAAAACGCTTCGAATCAAATTTTGCTGCTACGAGTATTCGTTGAATTAGAGTGGTTTGTTTTGAAAGTGTTTGCATTTAGTTCTATTGATGTGGGTAGATACGCTGCCCTCTAGTGGCAACAGTGGATATGACATAACTCATTTGACATGGCTGAATCCAGCTGCTCCCTGTTAAGACCAACATAAGATTGAGGTAAGATAAGATTTAGGTAAGGTAAGATTTTGTATGAGCTAATTTTTTTTATGCATTCGTAATTTAGTTTATATATTTAGCCGTGTTTTGTGGGAATATGTGTTCGAAAGATTTATTAGGGGCATTTTAAAAAAAAGTTCGCATTTCATAGCATTTAAGCTAGCAGACTTTTGCTATGCAACTTAGCCAATTGTTCTTTTTTGTACTTAGATCCTCATTTATTTATTAATTTTTTAAAATACTGTTTGGGGCTAAGCTCAGGTATTTTAATTTATTATTACATGAAAGTGCATCGTTTAAGGAAGCACTCAGGAATTTCATTTAAGCATTCACATTTAATGCTCTTTTGAAAGTGCAATCTTATCTAGCCCTTGTTTAACATCTCCTAATATTTATTCTCCAATGAAGTGTTCCTAATCTGATTACTCGATTATTCGAACTCACTAGTTGATGGATTAATCGACTAATAAATCGAGTAATAATCAATAGCTGCAGCCCTAATTATAATCGATTTTTATTATTAATCATTATTTTTTTAAATAAATATTTTTTTAATGAATAAATAAAATCATAAATTAATTACAAAAAGAAAACTAAATCAATGCAATTAAAATGAATAAAAACAGATATACACTGTGGTCATGGCCCAAGTAACGCTCAATTTTTTTTTAAGGGCTGTCAGAATTATCGCGTTAATGGGCGTTAATTAATTTGTTTTAATTAATCACGTTAAAATATTTAACGCAATTAACGCACATGCCCCGCTCAAACAGATTAAAATGCCAGCAGTGTCATTTGCACTTGTTACTTGTGTTTTTTGTCTCCCTCTACTGGCACTCTGGTGCGACTGATTTTATGGGTTGACATCAACAATTGCGAGCTACTAGTTTATTTCTTAATTGAAAATTTTACAAATTTTATTAAAACGAAAACATTGAGGGGTTTTAATATAAAATTTCTATAACTTGTACTAACATTTATCTTTTCAGAACTACAAGTCTTTCTATCCATGGATCGCTTTAACAGAATTTTAATGTTATCTTGTTGATTTATTGTTATAATAAACAAATACAGTACTTATCTACAGTATGTTGAATGTATATATCCATCTTGTGTCTTATCTTTCCATTCCAACAATAATTTACAGAAAAATATGGCATATTTTATAGATGTTTGAATTGCGATTAATTACGATTAATTAATTTTTAAGCTGTGATTAACTCGATTAAAATGTTTAATCGTTTAACAGCCCTATTTATTTTATTTTTTCATAATATTTAACTTCTTGCCTATGATTGCCAACGATAGACGCCCAATTAATTTCAAATGTGAAGACTGGATAAGAATGCTCATCCTGCAGTGCCACTGACAATGCGTAGAATTCATTTTAACAGGGAAAGGTGACCAGAGGTGGGAAGAGTAGCCAAAAACATTTACTCAAGTAAGAGTGGCGTTACTTCAAAATAATACTACTCAAGTAAGAGCAAAATTACCCAGTGAACCAAAAAATGATTCAAGTACAAGTAAAGAAAGTACTCGGTGAAAAGAATACTCAAGTACTGAGTAACTGCTTATGTCTGATTTTATTATTTTGTAAAAATGTACTCAGGCGGGCAAAAACAATTCTTCAGATAACCCATTAAGGAACAATAAATTGAGGCCAAGGGTGGTCATTATCATCTGAGACAGTTGCTGCCAGCGCTTCAGCCATTTTCCAAATGCTTTGACGTTTCTCTGGTCCCACGACTGCAAGCTTGGTGTGGTCATGTGACTGAATTGTTACGTCTGAGTCATGTGATTTTTATTACGATGTTTCATTGGAGAAACTGGTAGTGTGACTGTGCAAAAAGCTGCGCTGGCAAAATAGTCAAGAGGACAAAAGTAACGACTAGCATGGCCCAAAGTAGCGGAGTAAGAGGAGCATTTCTTTTTCTTCTTCTTTAACTCAAGTAAAAAGTATGGTGTGGCATCGCTGCCTAACTCTTGCAGTCAAAGTGGATTGGGTGTCTAGCGGCATCAATCTATAACAGCCAACGAGTTAAATGACTGCTCTATAAAAGGTTAAGTGACTGTTACCTGCTAGGTGTAGAGGAGTGGAGTTTCTTCCCTGCGTATCCCGGCAGTTGATGTTGTCTGGGCTGCATAACTTCTGCACTCTTGCCAGGCATCCCTTTTTGGCAGCATCAAGCAAGGCCGCATCTCCTCTCAGAAGGTCCTGGATGTCCGTGTCACCGTCCTTCACCAGGTCCAGGGGAGTGTTTCCATCTCTGTTCTTTTTACTGGGATCTGCACCGTGCTGTGGACAGAATACGAATTATAAATGAGAAGAGAATGTCTAACAATAAAAATGAGGTTTTGCCACATGGGACAGGACAGAAGGCATTTGTTTCACTCAAACGTTTCCTATAAAGTGAGTTTAATGCATCATTTTATGTACACTTTAAATTCAGCCCATTAATCCTATATGGGTATAATCCCACTGGGATCCATATCTGGCAGCAAAACGTTAGTCGATGAATTTTGATTTTTTTTTTTTTGCATGGACTTTTGTTTTCATTCCAATTCCAATGGTTACTTTTATGTTAATTTAGCACTCATCAATATTGATGATCCGTTAAGGGAATATATGAAGAAGCAAATTTAAAAAGAAGTCAGGAATGCCAATGGATTTAATGATTGAGGCTGTTTAAGAAGAAAAACACTTAAGATTCATATTAGTCGAGTGCAACAAAAAATGGCACAAAACCATTCGCTTCTTAACAAACTGCGAACTGCTGCCCAGTGATTTATGAAGAACATTTGAAAACGGCAACAAACAGAGCAATACAAAAGAAAACCTACTCCTGAACTCAGCGAGAGAACATCCCGAGTCAAGCGGATTAACACACAAGCACTGGTAGTGTGAATGTGTGTACCATGGTGCTTAGAGGAAATGAGGCAGCTGATGCCTCTGTAAAAATGTCATTTTGAAAGTGGAATTAATGTGGTAAACTGCCAAAACACTGAACCAGAAAGCTAACATTAGATATAGATATTTATTGGGGACCTTGTAAGACCACAGAAAATATGCCTGGGCGATGAATCGTTTTAATGACTTCAAGTCTTTCTTTTATAGTGGTATTTTTCCACTTCTTGTTGCAGAAAAAAAAGGCAGAATAAATACATGAATTTGAAGCTAATAGTAAAAAATGTTTCAAATCCAATACAACTTTTAAGTCTGTCAGGCGAGAGAACGGAAATCTAAAAATGAATGATTCAAGAGATTAATAGGTAATCATTCCATGAAATTTAGTTTGTCTTGTTTTCTGTGCGTAGTTATTATTTTGTATTTGGGGACTAACAGGACAAATAGAGGAGATGAGCAACGAGGTGGAGAGCGAGAAAGCGAGAAAAAAGCCAGCTGTTTTGCATTTTAATGCCAGGATAGAAATAGCAGTGACTTTTGTTCAGCATTTAACACAATGAAATATAGCTTGCTTGGTATTTATTGTCTTCTTTAAGAAGTTTGTGTGTGTGTTCTAGAAAAAAAAAATGCAGGTAAGGCCATATGAATGGGTCAAAGGTCACAGAGGTCAGAAATCTGGCAATGCTTTGAATCCGGCTTCTTAGGCGGAAGTCATCTCTCCCAGGGTGCTCCTCTAGTTATTTTTGTAAAGACTTACTTATTAGCATGACATTATTATCTTATATTTGTTGTTTCATCTTTGTCAGTCTCTAATTAAAGATTACCAGATTTGTTTAGTCTACCTAATATTGCAGATAGTGTATATTTTTGTGTTTACTTTTCACCAAGGACGTCAAGTTCAAGGACAATGAAGCAATTCTAACAAGTCTTGAGGCACAACATTTCCTGTTGTGACTCTTGAGTGTATTTACCCATGTGCGCCCTGCTGGAATTCACTTGCTCTAATAATAATTTATGCAGCTCCATATGGCAACATTGCAGCGGTGATGTTAGCTTGTCTGGAGGTGATTATGAAAGCAAAAACGAAAAACACGTTCAAATGAACAACGGCAACACTTGTTAGCATTACTCATTCAGACAGATGTGACTGCCTGTACTACACACAGCTGTTTGCACTGACTTTGATCAGAGAGAAGCCAAACGTTGTGCTCTTTGAAATAAAAATGTAAGGCTTCATTTATAAATTGATTAAATGTCACGAATCACACAATTCATCTCCACCAAGCAAAAAAAAAAAAAAACACAACTAACAAATTGTGTCTTACAATACTTCTGTGTTGGAACTGGTGAGGAGCTTAGGATATTTTAGGAAATTACTATAAATTCACCTCTGCCTAACATTGTGTCCTTTTTTTTTTCTATTAAAGAAAAAAAGTAACACAGATCACCTTATAATAAAGTATAACGTTATAAACATTGTTTTGTTTGTAACAGAAAAGACTTAGGGCGCATCAATCAATCATCAATCCAAACTGTAAAAATACACTCACGGTACATTTTTGACCATTTAATACTGAAAAAAAAAAAAAAAAAAAAAAAAACGTAATAGAACCAATAATTAATAACAAATTCAAATTGATTAGAAACATTAACTCATGAGGACAGTATGCCAAAAAAATTGACTGAAAAAAGACAAAACAATCGAAAAAAAACAACAGCGTCATTGGACATACGGACAGTTTGTATTTTTGCTGCTTGCAGTATCATTTCCTTTGCTATGTTCCTATGCTATGTGGGGTTATTTTGCACTGAGCATGCTAACGGTGCTCCCTGGTTTACTGATATAACACTGACAAAGCGAGACGATTGTTGGCAATATTCGGCACGTTTTCACTGAAAACCAATCAAGCGGCTTATCAATGAGATTTGGGTCTAATGTCTTTAAGTGACGTCTGAATTGATTTGGCTTCCCACTGTCCGCTAAAATCATTTTTAAACACAGTAAACTGAGTGGTCTTTCTTCATCCCACACGGTATTTAAAAGTCAAAGCCAAAAGCAAAACGACCTGAAAACAGCGTATTCTCGGCGGCCAGAAGACAACCGGAGGTGAGGGCAGTCATTGTGACGATCCCAAGCCGAAAATGGCACTTCTCGAGTGGACACGTGAGAACCGGAGAAAACAGTGGGTCGCTGCGTGAGTCCGGCCGGGAAACGGCTCTCGAAAACTGCACACAGGTCTTCATATCTCTTTTCTGTGTGCTCTTGCTTGGTTCAAAAATACTGCGCGCACTCTGAAAATGAGAGCACCACTGCCACCCACTGAGTGGATGTGCAAGTACACTGTATTCTAGTACAGCAAAAAAAAAGCATGTTCCCCGAAGTCACATGCGCCACTCTTGGCATTGCTCTGCGCCCCCCCTGGGGGGGAAGGACAGAGAGACAGAAACAACAACAAGAAATACATTGAACGCCTACACTAACTATGAATATGTTGGTGCTATCGTCAGCTAGATGTATTTCCGGTTAACACAATGTGGGGGGCCTGTCAACCAGGGAAAGGGTGCAGGGGGTCTAGAAGATAAGTGATTGGGAGGGGTGGAGTGTACACAAATCAGCCCTGTGATCTAGAACCCAGTAATCGTGTGAATCCCTTGTGAATGTGAACCTGTTGGCAACCCACCCTAGGTCCCGAGGCCCTCCAACGGAGCGCGCCCAATCCCATCCAGCCAGGCGCGAATCCCATCAAACATGCGATAGCCACGCAGACGAGCGGAGACGTCCCTCCTCCCGCAGCCTAGCAAAGGGGCCATCGTCACCCCCCAGGGATCCAGGGTGGTCACCCGCGACACCCAAGCTCCATCAACCGGCCTTCAGAGATAGGAAGAGGGGACGCACCACCACCCCCCACGCAAACCCCCATCCCCGTCCGCAAATGAATAGGAAGTGAGTAGCGACTCTAAATCAACAGGAAGTAACCTGTAAATGCCCACAAAAGGCTGGCTGTAAATGCTCCGGGTTCAGTACCATTGACGGCGCTAGACATCTAATTCTTTTTGACCTGATTAGACGTTTAGGCAGTGAAGCAGGCAGTGAGCTAACGTAGATACTACTCTAATCGAGGATTTTGGTAGCAACCTCTTTTTTCTTGAACAGTGACACCTTTTTACTATATCACCTTTATGATATATTGGCACACCCCAGAGATTGACCAGTTTGTTTCAGTGTTGAGTTCACATGCTCTCCTGTGCTTGTGTGGGGTTTTTCCAAGTACTCCAGCTTCCTCTCACATTCCAAAAAATGGTGGGTTAATTTAATCCTTCAACTGCCAAACACATGTATATTATTTTGCATCTCCAGGCCAGGCATTAATTTTTTTAAATAAACACATTAATAATATAAAATAACATTTAATATGACTCTAGAGCTGATTGATCCATTTCAATGTTATTAAAGAAAAAAAACATACCCAAGAATCCAGACATTGCCCATTGTTATTTCTGTCTGATCTCTCGCTTTTTTAATCCTCAAAGGATAAAGGATAGGAACATTTTTTTAATGTCGTCGTCCGTAGTCCAATTTTGAATTTTTCTATTTTCATATAATCATTTTCTCTGTCTTTTGCTCTCTCTAAACTCCAGTATGATTTCATCGATTATTCATTCAGATGGTGATGTGAAATCAGTCACGTGGCATGCGTACAACTCGCTGTGTTAGCGGCGTGTGGACATAGAATTTGCCCCACAAACTGTCTCTCAATATTTTCTGTATGATCACATTTATCATTCAGTCAAGGGGCTGACATAAAACGAGTCAAATATACACTGCTGGCCAAAAAGTATTGGCACCCCTGCAATTCTGTCAGACAATGCTTAATTTCTTTGGTAATAATAACTTCATTTATTTTGCTTGCAATGAAAAAACACAAAAGAGAATGAAAAAAAAAAAAACAATTCAATCATTATCATTTTACACAAAATTCCAAAAAAAGACCAGACAAAAGTATTGGCACCTTCAGCCTAATACTTGGTAGCACAACCTTTAGACAAAATAATTGCAAGCAACCGCTTCTGGTATCCATCAATCAATTTCTTAGAATGCTCTGATGGAATTTTAGACCATTCTTCTTTGGGCAACTGCTCCAGGTCTCTGAGATTTAAAGAGTGCCTTCTCCAAACTGCCATTTTCAGATCTCTCCACAGGTGTTCTATGGGATTCAGGTCTGGACTCATTGCTGGCCACTTTAGAAGTCTTCAGTGCTTTCTCTCAAACCATTTTCTAGTGCTTTTTGAAGGGTGTTTTGGGTCATTGTCCTGCTGGAAGACCCATGACCTCTGAGAGAGACCCAGCTTTCTCACAGTGGGCCCTACATTGTGCTGCAAAATTTGTTGGTAGTCTTCAGACTTCAAAATGCCATGCGCACGGTCAAGCAGTCCAGTGCCAGAGGCAGGAAAGCAATCCCAAAACATCAGGGAACATCCGCCATGTTTGACTGTGGGGACCGTGTTCTTTACTTTGAACGCCTTGTTTTTTTTTCCCCTGTAAACTCTGTTGATGCCTTTTCCCAAAAAGCTCTATCTACTTTTGTCTCATCTGACAAGAGAACATTCTCAAAACGTTTTTGGCTTTCTCAGGTAAGTTTTGGCAAACTCCAGCCTGGCTTTTTATGTCTTTGGGTTAGAAGTGGGGTCTTCCTGGGTATCCTATCATAGAGTCCCTTTTCATTCAGACGCCGATGGATACTACGGGTATGGTTTGACACTGTTGTACCCTCGGACTGCAGGACAGCTTGAACGAGGTTGGCCACAGTTCCATGGGCTTTACACTTTTAATGACACTGCGCACAGTAGACACAGGAACATTCAGGTCTTTGGAGATGGGCTTGTAGCCTTGAGATTGGCCTTGCTTTCTCACAATTTTGCTTCTGAAGTCCTCAGACAGTTCTTTGGTCTTCTTTCTTTTCTCCATGCTCAATGTGGTATACACAAGGACACAGGACAGAGGTTGAGTTAACTTTAATCCATTTTAATTGGCTGCAAGTGTGATTGAGTTATTCCCACCGCCTGTTATGTGCCACAGGTAAGTAACAGGTGCTTTTAATTGCAGAAATTAAAGAAGCATCACATGATTTTTCAAAGTGTGCCAATACTTTTGTCTGGCTCATTTTTGGAGTTTTGTGTAAAATGATAATGATTAAAAAAAAATTCGATTCTCTTTTGTGTTTTTTCATTGCAAGCGAAATAAATGAAGATATTACTACCAAAGCATTAGTAACTGCAATTATTTTCTGGGAGAAATTGGGCATTATCTGACAGAATTGCAGGGGTGCCAATACTTTTGGCCAGCAGTGTATGTCAAAGCTGCATATGACACAGCATTTTCTCCACTTAACTATAAAGTGAAATGCAAAAAAATGTGTTTAAATCCAAATGGTTTCTCCAGGTGGGTTTGTTTTTTTGTGTTGTAATCTACCTTTAGCAGCAATTTGCAGATCTCATATTTGCCCTTGGCAGCAGCTTCGTGTAGTGGTGAGAACTTCCATAGGTCGGCCACGTTGACCGAGGCGCCGTGTCTGACCAGCAGCTCCGCCACCTCATAGTGACCATACGAGCAGGCGTTATGGAGGGGAACTAGACCGCTGCCAAAAGGAGAGAGATATCCATTAAGTTAAAGGAATCATCTCATCTGTGCAATGATTGTTACAGTAGTATTTTACGACTTTGTGTCAGACCCTTTGTCCTTGGCGTGCACGTCAGCCCCGTGGTGAAGCAGGTACTCCACCACCTGCACTCTGTTGTAGCCAGCAGCAAAGTGAAGAGGGGTGGAGTGTCGTCCCTCCAGATCTCTACAGTTCACATTCTGAGCTGTGCAAAGTGACTGCAAGAAGAGAAGAAAGTGGGACACATTATCAGTACAAAAAAAAGACTATTACAACTTTTTTTTATAATACGCTTGAAGAGTTTTAGTGCAGATTGCCTTTAATCTGCTGACAGAAAAAAATGTTTCTTTTCACAGTAATTCTAGTACAACAAATAGACTGGTAACAATCTTAAAATGTCGATGGTATTGTAACCATGACATCAATAGTCATCTGCACTATTGCAAATTAGCCCTTATGGCTCAATCCCTAAAAAAAGGATCCGTCTGATTAACAGCTAAGTAGATAAACAGTACAACTAGAAAAAAATAAGTCAAGCACACCAAAGAAAGTAACTTTGTTCTACAGCCAAATCATCAAGATGGAAAATTATGTCCATGAAATTAAATATTCCAAGAGGGCAGAACGTTTTACGCTCAGATTGAAACATAAATTAAAGGACTGACTGCATCGCAAACCCAGTGCCCTGCTGTTTATAGACGATAACGTAACACTTTTGCTTCTTTTCTGTTTTTTCTGAGTGATTTACATATCGACTTGGGAAGAAGTCGCGACAATTCTCTTCATGTACTCATCACATTTGATTCTATCTGAAAAGATCTTGCTGGAAATCTTATTCATCAGTCAGACAACACTAATCCTTGCTGGCAGCGGTTTTACAGATGATAAGAAAGTAAAGTACAAAGACGAAAATTCATCTACGTTTGAGAAAAATATGGAATTAAGCCAATATCATTACGCTGGGTTTTTACAGACAAAAAAATGCCCTGTAAAAATAACCCTGTATGCCAACTAATCAAATAGTATTTGCTCATAACCAAATCCGCAAGTATGTAAACAAAACCAGAGCACCTTGACAGTGTCCAGGTCTCCAGCTTTTGCAGCTTCTAGAAGTCTGTAGTCCACATCCGAGTTTCTACCCGAAACGTTTTCTACAAAGATGCACAGAAGACAAATATTTTAATGAAATGTCACTCAAGCCACAATTCACCTTGTTATGACAGATATATGTATGGAGAGTACATTTTTTTTGTAAATTGTGGATGCTAATTCTTGGGTAGGGTGGTAATCAAGAGTGTTTGAAATAATTATGTGAAAGTATAGGTAGTCCCCGGGTTAGAAACGAGTTCCATTCTTACGCTGGCGACTTAACCCGAATTTCCACGTAAATCGGATTTAACCCTTAAAGTACCCCTAAATATCCCCTAAATCTTAAAATAAATATCCAAAAACATGTAGTATATATCATATTAATAAAATAAAAAATAAGATACTGTACTTACCATCGATGCTGACTGTAACGCGACAAAAAAAAAAAAAAAAAAAAGGACTGGATCCTAAAGCCCCTTTCAAACTTATATCCCGTATAATTTTACGCAAGATTTCAGACATGGGGAAATATACCTGGAATTTCCCGTGTTGGACACTTTCAGACTTGTCCCTTGTTGGTGACTCGGTGCTCTCTGTGCAGGGAGGGCGGGCAACGGGGTTTTATACCCCAGATATTACGTCATTTTTGGTTGGCATCAGCAACAAAGTAAACCAAACATTTTCGACGATTGACTGTCTCTTCCTCGGCTCTAAGATCTAGTAGCAATTTCATTTCGTTATGTTATCAACTCAATTTTGCTATTTTTCCTGTTTGACATGTTGATAATTGCGATGTTTGTTTACTGCTTTTTGTCTTACTCAGGGGTGAAAGTGGCTAGAATTTCTTGCCGGACTCCCCGACGTAAATGTCGCCATGGAGCTAGAAATTTTATGAATTTATTTATTTTTTTCTTTCTTTCTTTTCTTTTTTTTTTTTGTTTTTTTTTTGAGGGGGTAGGGGGTCAAACCTCGTAAACTACTGAAATGCAAAGAAAACCGTTTAGCACAGTTATTTCTATAACACACACAAAAAATGATTTTCATTCAAAGTTGTATTTTTTTAAATGATTTGCAAAATAAAAAAACATAGACTTTTTTAAATCATAAGGAAATGAATAAGTAGCCTAACATAAATGAACAAATATAAGTCCAAAGTGCACATTGACAGCTAAGACGTTCTGAACCTCCCCATCAGAGCAAATATAACTAAATATGATAAATAAGCCTCCTAAACGCTTTCATTGCTCTTAAAGATTTGATCCATTTTATGTTGCATTGCCCTTTTTTTGGTCGCATCAATTCAACAACTAGAGGTGGGAATCTTTGGGCACCTAACGATTCGATTACGATTACGATTCAGAGGCTACGATTCGATTATGAATCGATTATTGATGACACCCACCGCTATTAGCTGCTTTTAATGTTTTGTACATTAGTTACAAAAACTGTAAAAACTCTCAGGCTTAAATAAAAGACTATTTCAGTATCAAATCCCCATTCTGTATCAGCAGCTTTAAACTACATTCAATTTAATGTTGTGAATCAACGGTTAAAGTTGTTAAAATTGCTCCCGTTATTCCATAATTTCCCTTTTGTCTACTTTCGACATGTGAAAGTTTTAAAACTCTTTTAAAGATAGATTCAAGTCAATATTTTACCGATTTAGGAGTATTTTAGATAAAAACTTAATTAGGTTCGCTTGGAAGGTTCGCTACAACAGCCTTGCAGGGAAGTCTACTGCTTTAAGATGGCGGCCGTTTACTAACGCCCTCATCTAGCTTTCTGTACTTGTGCTGCTAACGCCACAGAGTCTATTTTGCATCTAGTCCTATATAAATATGATATCTACCGTACCATTATGTGGACGTACTTTGTAGCAGCTGTCGGCAGCAGTCAGGTATGTTGTTGTTTTTTTATCTCGCGGCATGAGTTGAGCTAGAGCCGTGAGTTGAGCATTGGCATTACCTGAGGGGCCGGGTAATGACAAGCATGATGTTTAGCAACTCTCGCTCCGTTCCTCACTGTGTTCTGAAGACCGCGCGGCGCGCTGAGTGTGTTTTACTGCCGCTTTACTTGACATATTTCGATAATCGGAATTTGGATGTTTGTGAATCGTTCTCGAATCTTCCACTGCCGAATCGCGAATAATCTAAGAATCGGAAATTTTGCACACCTCTATCAACAACCTTTTTTTTTTTTTTTTTGCTGTTCCAGAAAACATGCACATTTGAACCAATCAGAGGTAACTATCTCTGCTGATCACATGTCAGTATGTCAGCCAATTGAACGGATAAATGAGTCCAGGCATTTTGCTTTGCTGCGTGCATTCGCACATTGACGTGACTCATCACCGTCAAGACTCAGATAACTGCAGCAGCTGGGGAAATTCCCATGCCGTCCGTGGAATAAAATGAATAATAAATATTGGTGGAAACGGATTACGCTACACAAGCAATTTATTATGCTTGTTGTTAACACTTGTGTATGTACAGTAAATCTGATGTTGGTAGATTGTTTTCTTCTTTGAGATGAAATGCATGAGTGGCAGTTTAGCATTCTTTTTTTTTTTTTTTTTTACATAGCGTTTTGACAGTTGCTGTCATATTTTCGGAATCAAAGCACCGTGTACCGGAACAGCATTCCGGCCCTCAATCTTATACCGGAACAGCATTCCGGCCCTCAATCTTTTACCGGAACTGCGTTCTGGCCCTGAATCTTATACCGGAACTGCGTTCCTGACCGTTCTGGCCCACTTTCACCACTGCGAAGAAAGAGGAAATGACGACTGATATTTACTTGATCAGCCTTCGCGCTGTGACCCGGGAATTAACTGACTGCTTTCATTCATGCTGCGTCCCGGTTAAGTCCCGTACATTATACTAGGACGCAACCCGGTTAATGTCCGTGTCATCTCGGTGCCAGTTGACCCGGGCTAAAATGGCGGCTTTGACTCCGACAAAATCACTTAAGTCAGATACGTCGTAACCTGGGGACTGTACCTGTACTGCATTGTGTACCCAAAAACCTCTACAGAGCTGAGCTGACTTTTTATTCAATGTGCTTCCGAGAGGAGAACAATAACAAGAGTGACCTTCTGAATTGTTTGCGGTGTGTCAACAAAAGCACAACAGCACCAGCATACCATTGAGTATCTGTTGAACAGCCTCATTCCCCATCTGAGCAGCAGTGAAGCCCTGCAGCGACACCAGCGAGGCGTCTGCCCCGTATCCTAGCAACAGCCGACAGGTCTGCAGATGGCCTGCAAGTGCTGCTCGGTGCAAAGCTGTCTGACCCAGTGTGTCAAGAGCATTGACCTGCCAAAAAAAGGGGAAAAAAATAGGTTTTGTTCTTGGAAAACATGAACAGCGTTGTAAAAGAGTCAGCAAGTGCTACAGAAAACAGGATTAACCCTTTGTAGGGCCAATGTCTATTCTTTGTATTTAAAGAAATAGTTATGAATGACCTGGCGTATAAATTTGTGGAGCTCACATTTTGGGTAGAGTAGGCCACAATATTAACATTTGGTATACAAGGCACGATACAGTGGTACATCAAGAGACGCAATTAATTCATTCCTGAGTGGCTTTTGTACCATGTTTTTTTCGTGTAATGATTCGCATTTTTCTCGATCGCTTAATTTGTCCCAAGTTCAACAAAAAAATAAATAAATAAATACATTTCCTCTGAGTACTTGCCTTTATTTGTAATCTTTTGGTGTCCCATAGTGGCGCTTAAGAGTAACTAGTTTGTTAGGCTCATTGTACAGACATTATCACATGACTACTGACATTCATGGCAAACACAGGGTGGTAAAAGACGAGCTAACTTTGGCAGCCATTGCTTGCCATTTGATCTAACTGTTTGAGCCTTGATAAAGCATCACTTGTAAGTTATATTCTTTTGCTTCATATAAATGGGTATTGTGTACCACATTGTGGTGTGTATATTTCATTTGTTTACATTTATGTTAAATGTAGTTGTGGTTTTAGAACTCCATTAACCAGCATGCAATGGGATGACTAATGGGGCCACGGGACGTTATACAGTAGGGCAAATAAGTATTTAGTCAACCACCAATTATGCAAGTTCTCCTACTTGAAAATATTAGAGAGGCCTGTAATTGCCAACATGGGTAAACCTCAACCATGAGAGACAGAATGTAGAAAAAAAAAACAACTGAAAATCATATTGTTTGATTTTTAAAGAATTTATTTCCAAATTAGAGTGAAAAATAAGTATTTGGTCACCTACAAACAAGCAAGATTTCTGGCTGTCAAAGAGGTCTAACTTCTTCTAACGGTCTAACGAGGTCTAACGAGGATCCACTCGTTACCTGTATTAATGGCACCTGTTTTAACTCATTATCGGTATAAAAGACACCTGTCCACAACCTCAGTCCCAAACATACAGCCAGGGCAACAAAGGAGTGGCTTCGTAAGAAGCATTTCAAGGTCCTGGAGTGACCTAGCCAGTCTCGAGATCTCAACCCCTTAGAAAATCTGTGGAGGGAGTTGAAAGTTCGTGTTGCCCAACGACAGCCCCAAAACATCACTGCTCTGGAGGAGATCTGCATGGAGGAATGGGCCAAAATACCAGCAACAGTGTGTGAAAAGCTTGTGAAGAGTTACAGAAAATGTTTGGCCTCCGTTATTGCCAACAAAGGTTACATAACAAAGTACTGATATGAACTTTTGGTATTGAACTAATACTTATTTTCCACCATGATTTGCAAATAAATTCTTTAAAAATCAAACAATGTGATTTTCTGTTTTTTTTTTTTTTTTCACATTCTGTCTGTTGAGGTTTACCCATGTTGACAATTACAAGCCTTTCTAATATTTTCAAGTGGGAGAACTTGCACAATTAGTGGTTAACTAAATACTTATTTGCCCCGCTGTAGGTCACGGATATCTACCTTACAACTATCTCTTAATTGTATTTTTTTGTTACTGTTGCATTTTACCCGATATTTTAGATGATAAATAATTGATCCAAACAAAGAAAAAAAAAATGTGTAAAAGGGTAAATATTTGAAAAAGAAAATCTCGACCACTCCTTGATCTCTGAGATTTCTGCATTGCGACCCTTATTATATTACCGTGTTTCAACCATACAATCCCCAAAAGGTTCGGCTGTGGGCATTCACAGTTGTGTCCTGACACTCGATGAGACATGCTACACGGAGTTTTGGATCGAAACAAGGTAAGTACGCGATAACATCTCGTTAAAATCATGGTGTCTTTAATCATGCTCTCTCACCTCGAGTTAGGGTTTATGGGTTTAAAAAAAGAAAAAGAAAAAAAAAAAAAGAATTGAAATGCCCCCCTGTTCAAAATTTTTCTTCACCCAGAAAATTGAGATTTTAACCTTTTCAATGATGTATCACACATGCATATAGGACAATTTATGAATAAATACAATATTGCATTAATATAATTTTAAAACAAAATGTATCGAATTATAGTGAATAAAACCAGAAATCTACTGTAATTAATAACAATAACGTTGATGATGACCATTACATTTTTTTAAAATTATTTCATAGTTTTTAATTCCCTTACAGACAATGTCATTGAAAGACATCCAATTCATTTAGACGGAGAACTGACAGTCAAGGCTCATATTTCAGTGCCATTGACGGCAGCTGCCACCCTCCTGGTCAAAATCACTTGGGTGTTGAGCGTCGTCATTGGCAGTCAAAGAGTTAAATGTGTGCCCTAAAACAATTCATTTTACATGCTGTCATATTGGCACAAATCAGAGAGGCTTCACAGCTCTATAAATGGTGCAAGTAAACAAAATAAAAGTGTAATTAAACGAACAGACCCGTGAACGAAAATGTACCTTGGCGCCGTGTTTCTGTAGCACCTCCATAATGTCATTATGAGCGCGCTCTGCAGCCACATGGAGAGGTGTCATGAAACTACAAGACAAAAGTGAAATGTGCAAAATTGATTTATTGATGTTGTCAGAGCAAGAACCATATACAAAATGATGTAGAAGGAGATATTACGTGCTTTACACAAATCAAGGGTGATTGAGTTTGTGGAGCACTTACTCTTTATTCTTTTCATTGACGTTAGCTCCCTTTCTCAGTAACAACTCTGTCACCTGTTTCCTCTTGGGGTGTGGCGATGCTACAGCACAATGCTAAAAAAACACCCCCACGCACATGAGCATCCCTGCAAGATCAGCGCATGCAGTGCAATCGTTGCGTGTCTTACCAGAGCCGTCTCGTGTGTGTGAGGGTGTTTGAAGTTGATGATTTCCAGTGCCAGGCTCCTCTTTGCCTTGGCCATGTCAGCTTCCCGCGCGGCTTGAAGCAGTGAATGGCCCTTAAATTCATCTGCGCACACACATAAACAGAAGAAAATGTCAAAGTGTCAGCAGAAATAGGAAAAAAAAACTAGGGTGGGTGGGGTTCAACTCCAAGCAACGCTTGAGTTCTTGCAATGCAGTCTGTGGACAGTTACAAAACAGCACAGCACAACATAACAGAACATTTGGCGTGACGAAATTGGATTAAAAAAAAAAAAAAAAAAAAAACTATATTTTTGGGCTGTAATTATCTTGTAGGGTTTCACAAAAGGACTTCAATGTTATGTGCAATAAGAAACAACAAAAATAATGGAAACAAGTAGCCATCTCAGAGGACCCAAAACATAAAGAACCTATTGTTAAGCTTAAGTATTACAATTTTACTTTTGGAGTATCTAATTAATGTGCAAAAAATGTTGATTGATTGAGTGCATTGCAATTGCACCAATTAGCTACTATCAGCAGAGGTGTAACTGATTGCATTTTTAAAAGAAAAAAAAGATGTTTCAATTACTAATGCGGTAAAAAAATGAAAAAAAAAAAAAAAAAAAAAGTACATAGTATTTACATTCAGGGTTTCATTAACTAGAATTGAAGACCTGTTAAGACCACTGAGAAAAGTATTTAATGTCTTAAACTCTTAAAGAACCTAAATGTAAACCATTTAAAACAAAACAAAACAAAAAAAGTGAAAATGGATTGGACTCCTAAATATAAAAAAAACAAAAAAAACAAAAAAACAAATGTAAACCATATACATATCAATACCTTTAAATAAATAAATAAATAAATAAATTCCCGACCAACCACAGAAAAAAACTATCACCTACAATATCACTAAAGTTTTTAGAATTTTACACAATGTAGCATAATATTAGTAAATTTAAGAATTTTAAAACCCCGCGGGAACCCTGTAGATTTCCAAGTGTCTCTATGCTCATGCACAATAATCTAAAAGGGCTAGCACTGACGCAGTGCTCCTTCCAAGCACTTGGTACAGTACAGTGTACATGAAAGCCACACACTCACATGAGAGTCTCTCCTTGAGTTCAGGGGTTGGCGCCATGTCCACAGAACTCTTGCTGTGGCAATTAAGCAGAGTGGGATCAGCACCATGGCTCAATAGTAGCGAGCAAACCTCTATGCGGTTTTTGGATGCTGCCTCATGCAGCGGAGTGAACTGCCACAGGTCCATGGCATTCACGCAGGCACCGTGCTGCGAGAAAACAAGAATGTGACATCCGGGCATTAGACTTTTTGTTCATCTAAATCACTACGGCTTTTAGACCATCCCAACAATACCGTAATTTTTGGACTATAAGATGCTACTTTTTTCTTTAATTTTGAATCCTGCGGCTTATTGTCCAGTGCAACTTATTTATTGATTTATTTGGGTTCATATGTAACGCTTTATTTGACAGTTGTGTCATAAGACTGTCATAAGACCGTCATAATAATAACATGACACTATCATGGGCATTACTGAATTCTTATGACAGATGTCACTAAGTGTCATCCGGCAAATTATGTCACTAACCCATTTATGTCCAGCTTGGATCTTTTAAGTCCATCCAAAAGTGAGATCATTTGCCGGATAACACTAAATGACATCTGTTATAAGCATTCATTAATGTTCATGACAGTGTCCTGTCATAATTATGATTGTCTAATGACAGTCTTATGGTGCCCCTGTCCAATAAAGTATTACCAAATTCCATAACTAGCGATTAATCAAACAACTAGAACACTAACTGAAGAAAAAAATAGCACAGAACATGAATTTTGATTGCTATTGACATCTGTAGCGCTGCAATGCATGGTAGGAGGCATGTTGGACAACAACAGTGTTGACAGCAGGTGGTAGCAGAGGTTGACTATCACCCCCAAGGGAGCTTTAATGGCTAAATGAAGCATCTCGAAGCAATGAAGCTTTGCAGCCAATTGGTTCAAGGTTTCGTGGTGATTCATTTGGTCTTATAACAGTTGTATGATGCAGCTGTCAAATAAAGTGTTACCGATTAATATCTTATGGTGTGAATATCCCATAATACAGTGAGGACAGCTGCGGCTTATAGTCCAGTCCGGCTTATCTATGAACAGATGTAGTTCTTGTGTCAAATTTGGTGGGTGGCGGCTTATAATCAGGTGCACCTTATAGTGCGAAAATTACGGTAGTTGCTTGCATACAATTTCACCTTACCTTCAAAAGTAGCTCAGTAACCTCATAGTGTCCATAGGAGCAAGCATTATGGAGCGGCACCAGACCACTGAAACACAGAAAACAACAGTGTAGTCTCTCTATAAAATATCATGTTCTATAACCTATTGCATAGTGTGCAAACACTACATGATAAGTGTCATGTGTGGCCCACAAATCTAACAGACCTGTAACAGTAAGGCGAGTTACACAATGAACAACAAATTTTGTATTTGTTTAATTTTAATGTACTAAATTAATTAGGGCTGTCAAACGATTACATTTTTTAATCGAGTTAATCACAGCTTAAAAATTAATTAATCGTAATTAATCGCAATTCAAACCATCTCTAAAATATGCCATATTTTTCTGTAAATTATGGTTGGAATGGAAAGACACAAGACAGATATATACATTCAACACACTGTACATAAGTACTGTATTTGTTTATTATAACAATAAATCCACAAGATGGCATTAACATTATTAACATTCTTTCTGTTAAAGGGATCCACAGATAGATAGAAAGACTTGTAGTTCTTAAAAGATAAATGTGAGTAAAAGTTATTGTAATTTTAAAACCCTTCTTAACTTTTTCGTTTTAATAAAATTTGTAAAATTTTCAATCAAAAAAATAAACTAATAGCTCGCCATCGTTGACGTCGCCGACCGGGACGTCACATGGGCTCCCTGCCCTTCTTCCACAGTGTCTTTAATTACATAAGGTAGTGATTGAAATACACCACAAGGAAAATATTGCCATCTAGTGTATTTGTTGGGCTAAACGAAATGTTTGAATAGAGTTCGACCACAGTCTGAGTAAGTTTTATGTGTATTTTGCATAGCTATTTTGATTGGGAATGCCAGTTCTCTTTGCATTGAGCGGTTTTCTTTTTGTGAACATTTTTTTCAGAGATAGGAATATTATTTTTGTTGTGCTTTAACTAAATGATACTGTAGCTACTGAACTGTTCCGCCCAATTGCATAATGGGAAGTTGGGCAACCATGACTATCAGTGGTGGCTGCAAATGGTATATGTTCTGCGTTGTGTTCAATTAAGCGTGTTCAGAAAAAGATCATCTACTGTGTTACTTCTCCACGTCGCTCGCCACAATAGTTACAGTAATTTCCCGAATATAACGCAGACTTTTTTTCCCCAAAATCAACTTGTAAAATCATGGTGCGCATTATAAACGGGTACATGGATGGAGACAGAAATATATATATATATATATAAACGATTTTTTTTTTTTTTGGACACGGCCACGTTGTGTTGAAGAAACGTAGGTGGCGACCCGTTGCCGACCATTACGGTACGTGACGTCACCATTTTGTTTTGGTAATACTTCACTCTAATCGGCCGAATGATTTCGTCTGTGTTAAATTCTGCTTTTTTCACTCTTCATAAAGCATAGAATTTAGTTTCTTGAACTCATTTGAGTCAACGTTTATTGCAGCTCCGCAACTCGGACCATGACAAACGTAAGCACACAGACTTCCTGTGTCCGTCAACCATATCTGTCCCTTGGGAAACTCAAACCCAAATAACAATAGTTCCTATTGTTACTGTCGTCTCGACAGCGATGAGCTCTCACGGATTTCCGACTTACGTTCTCACTTTCATTTTACAGTATCATATTGTGGAAGAAACATATATTCATCATGATAAAACGAGCAAGTTATACAGCAGCCTAGCCAGCAGAAAAGTCACATCTGTTTTGTTTTCTCCTAGATTCTGGTAAGTTGGAGAAGTTGTCAAATCATATTATTACCGTAAATATTGTCAGTTTATGGTAATGTTTGAACTACCAATGTGCTATGCTTGTGCTGTGTTTCACCAGTCAGTAAAATAACATTTCTGTATCTGTACACGAGCTCTGTTTTCTTGTATTCTTCTATTTATTGGTGCTAAAATTAGGGTGCGCGTTATAAACGGGTACAATAATTTTCCCTAGATTTTACAAGTAAATTTGGGGTGCGCATTATACATGAGTGCGCCTTATAGCCGGGAAATTACGGTATGTTTGTTGCGAAAGAGTTGCCAAAGCTTATGCCTTACGTCTGTGTCCACTCGCATTTCTCAGTCCTTACCTCTCAATGTGCATAAAAACGACGTCATTGTAATTTGTTTTAGGCAATGCATGAGCGGGTCATTCCGCGCATGCGTTAAATTAGTCAAATATTTTAACATGATTAATTAAAAAAGTTAATTACCACCCGTTAACTCAATAAATTTGACAGCACTAAAATTAATCCAATCACTTTGTTGGACTCGTATACACTTTCACCTACCCCTTGTCCTTGGCATGAACGTCTGCTCCGTGCTGTAGTAACAGCTGAACTATCCTCACCCTGTTGTATCCCGCTGCCAGGTGGAGCGGAGTGGACTGGTGAGACACAAAGAGAGGGCAAGGTGAGCGGGAGGAGGGAGTTGGAGATATACAAGGACATAAATAAGACTGAATTGCTGAGCCCGATTACGGAAGCATCATTTTGTCAGGTGTTCCTAATATCAAAACTGCAGTCAGGAAGTTATTGTTCCATGCCTGAACCAGACTGCAGTGATAAAGAATAGACTTCCGCCATAAAAGTGATGTAAAGCTGCAGTAATAAATGCTTAAGATGGCATTGAGATGAGACGCTTCAGTTAGCAGCGCATTGTTGTCAAACAATGCTATTCTTCACCCAAAGCAAGTTCAGCAAGCATTTAAGGTTAAAATGTGGGCATGCTTGCTTTTTCTCTGCCTTTGAGACTTTTTTAGCAAGACTGAGTTTAAAAAAATATATAAATTAGCTGACAGTCGTGCTGCAACGATTAATCGATTAACTCGAGTATTCGATTAGAAAAAAAATATTCGAATTAAATTTTGTTGCCTCGAGTATTCGTTAAATTAAAGTGGCGTTGTAATGTTTTATTTTGAAAGTATTTACATTTAGTTTATTGATTAGGGTGGATACATTGCCCTCTGGTCTGCCTCATTTCACATGGCTGAACCCGACTGCTCCCTGTTAAGACCAACGTAAGCTAAATTTTTCAATGCATTCGTAATTTAGTTTATATGTATCTTTAGCCGTTTTTTTGTGGGAATATGAGTCTGAACCATTAGTTAAGAGCATTGGAAAAAAACACGTTAGCCTTTTAAAGCATTTAAGCTAGCGGACTTTTGCCATGTAAGTTAGACAATTATTCTTCTGTTGTACATAGATCCTCATTTATTTATTTTTAATACCGTTTGAGGCTCAGCTCAGGTATTTTAATTTTTCATGTTCCTTTTCAGATTACTCGATTATTCGAACTAATTAGTTCATCGATTAATCGACTACTAAAATAATCGATAGCTGCAGCCCTAGTTGACAGTTTTCACTAAACAGTGGTAAATTTATATGGACAAAATTTCTTCAATCCAATGAGCGCTCGGATTAAAAGTATGATCGGATGCATTATATTCATGGACACTAAAAATATTGATCTGATTAGGTTTTGCGTGTTAATGCATTAGAACATCAGTCGGAACAAATTATTTTGACGTGCGTAGTTTGATGCTGCTAAATGTTAAAGCTAAATTACTCTGAAGACAGTACACAAGAATGCCCGCAAACAGTTTGCTCAAGACATGTCAACATAGCACATGGATTACTGGAACCATGTCCTATGGTCTGATGAGACTGGCGGGCTTTCTTGTGTACCATCTTCACAAGAGGCTTCCTCCTGGGGTGACAGCCATGCACACCAATTTGATGTACAGTGCGGCGTATGGTCTGAGCACCAACATGCTGACCCCCCACCTCTTCAATCTCTGCAGCAATGCTGACAGCACTCCTGTAACGAGTCACATGACATTTTGGAGGGAAAATGACAAGCAGTACTCAATTTGGACATTTAGGAATGTACGTAGTTTTAGATATTAATGGCTATATTTTCAGTTATTTTTAGGGGAAAATCAATTAACTCTATTATATAAGCTGCACACAGACGACTTTTCATTGTGTCAAAGTGTCATTTTGTCAGTGTTGACCCTGAAAAGATATACTTAAATATCTGCAGAAATGCAAAGGGTGTACTCACTTTTGTGATACAGTGTATGTCCATGTAAACATACCCAGTGTTACTTATTTTACAGGGCACTCAATGGAGAAATACAACAACACAAAGTCAGCATTTTTCTTTGTTGGAACAAGGTTTTAATTCTTGTTGGCTTAGTGTTTTGTTGACCAATATTTAGAAAAAAATCTTCAAACATGCATCATGTTTATAGATCACAGGCTGAGAGGCAGAGCTGAGCAAGGCCTTTATGTACAAGATGTGACAGCAGCTTTTGGATGGAGCAGGACATGTTAGTCATCATCCTCATTGTAAATGCAGTGTCACTGCATGCACGCCTTTCTGCCCGTGTGCTTATTGGTACACTAAGCATGTACAAACGGGTGTAAAGATTTAATCAGATTCTGAGTGAGTACATCTTTCGGCGCAAGCTCCCAGCAACATGCATGTAGTGAAGCATCATGGCAATGTCAGAGTGAGTCGCTTAAACCCGTCAATCTTGTGGAGAGATTATGGATGTGTATTAAAACGTAGACAATCCGCCTTAAACTCATTTAATATTTTCTCCGTTGTGACAGTCTGTTACTTGTGATCGTAGTGGTTATTCAATGAAAGAAAAAGGTGAATTTTAAGGCAGATTGTGACTATGTGTGGCTAGTGGATATGAACATAATATTTCTGCCACCACACAAAAGCAGCTGGCAAGGTTAAGGTCTTCCCTAGCTGTTAACACAATTCCTTTGCATGATGAGACCACATAATGTGCTTTCATCTTGCGATAACACATGTTAACGTCCAGAGTGGGATTTGTGAACACGTGGACAGAAAATAAAATATGCTGGGAAAATCTGGATAACAGATGATACGAGAGAACAGGCTTGAATCTAAATTAGTTTTGAAAGCTATCTGAATGTCTATCTGAAGGGATGACATTTACTGCTTCTGCTGCTGCTGTTGCTTGCGTTATGCGCATGCTGTGTAACACATTGAAAGGCTACAATGTATATGAATGAAATGAACAAAATTATAGTACCCTAAATGGAATATTGAATCTCTACAATAGTAGACCTTAGACATTTCAAATATACATGAATTGTGTGACTCCAAGTGAACAAGGCAATAAAACCCCGCTACTTTGTTGTTTTTAATCATCTAAAAGCTTTCGTGCAAAGAGTCAGGAGAGGAAGAAGTCAAGTGCATGAGGGAAATAGAGGCAGCAGGGGAAGCGATGCAAACGCTTAAAGGAACCCACTGGCCAAGATTGTCCATTTTTCACAAACAACACCTTATTACCGGTAATTTATTTATTAAATGAAATAAATCGTCTCTAAAAAGCCCACATTGGAGAACATTTTAATTGATGTTGCTTATAATGTCGGAAATTGCGATTGTCACCAAAATCAATGTTTATATCTTTTGTTACACCAATTTAACTCGAGACCATTTTTCAACAGTAACCATCTTCATGCGTTCACAATCAGAGAACTGATAAATGAGGAAGTAAACACCTGCTCAGTCGCGCTACAGCCAGCCGGACGTCACCTGCATTGCTTATAACATCCGAAAACTAGTCATCAAAACACTCTTCTTCAAGTGTGCACATGGATTTTGGTGACAATCGGCCACAGAATCATTAAAATAAGCTCTGTCAGTCGCACACTCTCAATGAGGCAATGTCAGCTGAGAGGTCCAAAAAGTCTGTACTTTGTCCTTCAGGCTGATCTATTCTTTCAGTGCGCCACAATGCATCTGGTTCTTACTGTATATGATAGTATTTTTTTTTAAAACACATTTTGTTCAATGGAAATCAATGAGAAATGCTCCTTACCATCAAATGTGATCTGATCTTTGTCAAAATCACACAGATGGAAAAACAGTGTCTGCTTTAACTAAAACCACAAACATTTATAGTTTTTCATATTTTAATGAGGATAGTACACTAACAATGACAAAAGGGGGGGGCAATAAGTAAGTGAACCATCACATTTTAATATTTTGTGGGCCCCCCTTTGGCAGCAATAACTTCAACCAGACGCTTCCTGTAGCTGCAGATCAGTCTGGCACATCGATCAAGACTAATCTTGGCCCATTCTTCTCTACAAAACTGCTGTAGTTCAGTCAGATTCCTGGGATGTCTGGCATGAATTGCTGTCTTTAGGTCATGCTACAGCATCTCAGTGGGGTACAAGTCTGGACTTTGACTTAGCCACTCCAGAACGTGTATTTTGTTCTTCTGAAACAGTTCTGAAGTTGATTTACTTATATGTTTTGTCTTGTTGCAGCATCCATCCTCTTTTTAGCTTCAACTGTCTGACAGACGGCCTCAGGTTTTCCTGAAAACATCCTGATAAACTTTTGAATTCATTATTTCATTAATGATTCCAAGTTGTCCAGGACCTGAGGCAGCATAACAGCCCCAAATCATGATGCTTCCTCCTCCACCATGCTTCACAGTGGGGATGAGGTGTTAATCTTGGTGAGCTGTTCCATTTCTCCTCCACACAGGACGTTGTGTGTTACTCCCAAACAATTCAACTTTGGTTTCATCAGTCCACAAAATATTTTGACAAAACTTCTGTGGAGTGTCCAAGTGCCTTTTTGCGAACATTAAATGAGCAACAATGTTTGTTTTTTTTAGACAGCAGTGGCTTTCTCCGTGGAGTCCTACCATGAACACCATCCTTGGCCGTAGTTTTCCATATAGTTGAAGTATGCACAGAGATATTGGACTGTGCCAGGGATTTCTGCAAGTCTTTAGCAGACACTCTGTTGTTCTTTTTTTACCTCTCTGAGTATTCTGCGCTGAACTCTTGGCGTCATCCTTGGTGGATGCCCACTCCTTGGGAGAGAAGCAACAGTGCCAAACTCTCTCTCTTTGTCGATTGATGAACATCCAGACTTTTAGAGATGGTTTAGTATCCTTTCCCAGCACTAAGCCTGTCGCAATATGCAATAATTCCATTTATCGCGCGATATATAAAAATGGAGGCGATAACTTTTCCGCTGCGATTTATCGCCTCGCGTGCACGTGTGTGTGCGCGTGCGGCAGACGTGCTGTTAAAAGTTCGTTACCAACTGCGCAAAATGCATCTTCGTTCCAGGTCCGCCAAAAACTAGCGCCAGAGCCAATTGTTCCCATTATATCCTATTGTTCAACGTATACCGGCCGCGTCAGTGCTCCGGAGTGACTGTGGACCATCTATGGCGCGCCGGTGTTCGGCCATTCCTTACTACGCGGCGAAACGTCTACACAATGCTCAGGGCGCTTGCGCATGCATTCACACGCATGCGCACATCTGTTAGAGGCGGCGATTACTCACTATTTTTGTTTTTATTTAGTTATTTAGAACCTTTTCACAGCCTCAAAGATACTTTTTGCATGTATTACCCTCTCATACTTTTAACCATTGTGTTTTTTTGTGTTAGCTTTGAAGCAGTTGACCACATTAGTCACGTAGCGTGTTTAAACCGTCCTTATTTGATATAACTACATTTAAGTATTTTCTGCAGGCATTGTTTTAGTACATTATTCCTGTATGCATCTAAACAAAACAAGTTTAGAGCGCACGGTAGTACTTTAGGTCTCAAATTCGACTAATGTAGGACGTTTCGCCGATGTAGATATTTTGGCAGAACACCGGTGTTGTTGACGTGCGGGCGCTCCCGTCAGGAGTGACATGTCACGCGGGGCGGCTATTTTTCGGCACAACGCTGGATATTTACAATTAAGTCCGCCAAAACATTGTTACCGACTTGGCTGCTACGAATAACCTCACTTTGACAAAGAACAGCTGAATGAAATTACCGGTAAGAGCGCTGTGCTTCAAACTCGTCCTGTATATGAAAGCCCTCATATGCTGGTGTTGTGTAGTAATGAGCAGACGTGACTTCAGCGGCGCTTGCTAACTTTTTTAATGCGCGCACACACTAGATATCATGAAATGGCAAACTAGATGTGCTACTTCCCATGCCATTGGCTACGTGAGCCCAGAGTGATTATGGGACATGTAGTCCATATACTACATCGATGAATTCTAAACTGTCATTTGTCACATGAGATTAAGAAGGCCAAATCAATCCATACCAGTGCCTATAAATAATGTTGCAAGTATTGTTAATTCAGTACGTGACGCAAATGGATTCGGACCATAAATAGGATGTCTTGCTCATGTAGTAAACCTAGCTACTAAGAGAGCTGTAGCAATCAACGGTGTGCCCTGCCTCACTTTACAAACAGTAAAGATTGTTCTCAGCACTTTTATGCAAATTTTTTTCATATCAGTAAGAAGTAAGCACATAAATATTATGCACTAAAATGCATGTTTATATGATGGCAATTTAATTTTTGCTCGTTAGCAAAAAAAAAAACAAAAAATACAATTGTTTTTTGTTTTTTTACAGAGCATTAAATGTATTGAATCGGATCGAAAATCATGTCCCTCGTATCAAAATTCGTACCGAACCATGACTTAACTGTATCATTGCATCCCTATGGAACACCATTGCAGAAGCTATGACGGGAAAATTTTTTCTAAATGCTGAAGTTGTTAAGTGCACTTTTTTTTTTTTTAAACACATTTTATTTATTCTGTGTTTCTGTGCGGTATAAATATTGTTGTTTTTTACTTAAGAGGTATGGTCTATTGTTTTTAGTTGTGATTTCTTAAAAAGTAGATTTGAATTTAAGAGTAAATATCACGTTTAAATGGGTGTACTTCATCTATTAATATATACTGTATTCGTACTGTGTTATTGTAAATTGGTTTAAAAAATTGGGGGGGGGGCAATAATATCGCATATCGCAATAATTTATGAGAATAATTATCGCACACTAAAATTTGTTATCGCGACAGGCCTACCCAGCACCATACAAATCAACAACCTTTGATCGCAGGTCTTCAGACAGAGCCATGATGCACATCAGACAATGCTTCTCATCAAGACATTTCTTACAAGGTGTGTGTTTTAAAGTGGGGAGGGCAGCTTTAAACCACTCATCAGTGATTGAGCACACAACTGACTTAAATTGTTTGGTAAAAAATGGTTTCAATTTCTCTTTAAGTCTCCTTAGGCAGAGGGTTCACTTACTTATTTTTCCCCCCTTCTGTCATTTTTTTGCATGCTATCCAATCCTAAAAACCTATAAATGTTTGAGTGGTTTTAGTTAAAGCAGACACTGGATTTTTATCTGTGTGATTTTGAAAAAGATCAAATCACATTTGATAGTGATTTTATGCAGAAATGTAAGAAATTCCAAATGGTTCAGATACATTTTCATACCACTGTATACAAAGTTTATGACATGATTGTTTCACATACAGTATATACCTTTAACATAAATGCTAATGTTAAATCCATTCAATGATTCCTTTAAGTTTCAGTCAGGTTGCAAACGCAAATTTCTTATTCTGCCATTTTGTCCATTTGTACTCCCACTGAGTATATCAAACCTGCCATTGTAGTGACTCACAAGCATTGAAAAGGAAGTACACAAACTCCAAAAGAGTGCCTGTCACCTATCAAAAATATTAAGGATAAACTATTACACTACAGTGTTACTTCCCGCTTTGTTGTGCCACTGCATTGTTTCTCCTCTCCCTTATCATTCGCTCTACTGAATGCATCTCTCAAGAGGTTCCCATGACAACAATGACTGCTAGCTGTCAGCAAATCCGAGAAAACAATGTGATTTATCTTGGATGGTGAACAATCACTGGGACCATATGGTTTTTGCATACAAATGTGACTGAGGTGTGATGCCAAAAAGACATCCAAACTAAAACACTTCATCGTTTAGTCTTCAATACTGTTGCACCAAAATGGTCCTGGTACGTCACTGAAACCCAGTCTTCAGTATCAGCGATTTAAGAAATAACGCACCGATGCTGAGCAATATGTACTCTTCCAGATCGAATTTCTAACTGCCAGTCGCCCTACCAAGATGGCGACCAGTTACGAACGCTGCTGTAAAAGAACCAGTTCTTGTCGCCCTTCCCAAGATAGGAAATCTTGCAAAATCTTGCAAAAGAAAAGACCACATCTCCCTATATTGTATGTTCGAACAATGTTTCTCAAGTAAGTTTCACAGTACCCTGGGCACAGAAATGATACACCGTATCTAAATAGTCATAATTTAAAAAAAAAAAAAAAAAAAAAGAGGAAAAATTTTAGGTTTAAAGTTCAGCTAAAATTTCGATGCTTGTACTGATGTTTTAGGAGTATTGTTTCAGTCTCAGTATTGAAGTACTTATGCATGTTAAATATCAAAGCTATTTTGCAAAAACACCAACTTCAACCAAACAGAGCTTTTTCCCCAACCAAAATGTCTCAAATGATTGGCATGTGGATTGCTGTGGCAACCCATTATCTTACTCCCATCTTCAATGAAAGCCTTTTTTCCCCAAATCCTTCTCCCCTCAATGATTGACTTGCAAAGTGCTTTTACATTACAAAAAAAGAAAAGAACACAGTCTGTCGTCATATTGCTCTCTGGAATATTAGCGCTTTTAAATGCTCATTAAACAAGTCTTTAAACTCATATTTTTTCTTTCTTTATCAACATGCCTGTCAGTCAATCTTGCGCTTTATGACACAGCTAAAGATCCTCAATTCCCAAGGGATATTTCAAACAAGAAATGTATTCACTAAAACATAAATGTCATCTGCAAGCAGTTTGCTAGTAAGACGTCTTATAGGAGGAAAATTTAACAATACAAATACGATTAATGAGAATGTTTATGTCTGAAAACAGTTAAAAAGCATGTTTACAGAGGAAGCAATATGAATACATGTGTAAATTCAAGAGAACCTCATCCTGTTTTCTAATCACCTTTGTTAACAATATCCTCACTTAGGAGCCTTCAATCACTTACGTACACTAATACACATTGTTGGTACAATATCACAATACAGATATAACTTTTTGGGAAACGAAAAGAAATATATAACAGAGGACAAAAATAGGACAGAAATAGTCTTTACACAGGAGCTTCCAAAACGCATTTCTGGTTCACTAATGCTCTGCATTGTATAAATGTAACAAGACTTGAAGCCAGGACTCAGGAGCCTCCAACACATTTGATTATTATTTTATAATGGCTAAAAACTTCAATGTGAAATCAGGTTGTAAATTGTTTCACTTCTTTTACAAGTATATGATATGCATTTACATTTAATGCGGAATAAACTGTGTTTAAATTAGGGGCTGTCAAACGACAAACATTTTTAATCAAGTTAATCACAGCTTAAAAATGAATGAATCGTAAGTTATTGCAATTCAAACCATCTCTAAAATATGCCACATTTTTCTGTAAATTATTGTTGGCTGTACATAAGTACTGTATTTGTTTATTATAACAACAAATCCACAAGATGGCTTTAAGATATTTGTTTATATTTATTACATTATATTTGACTTGTAGTTCTTAAATGATAAATGTGAGTACAAGTTATAGTAATTTTGAATTAAAACCCCTCTTAATGTTTTCGTTTTAATAAAATTTGTAAAATTTTCAATCAAAAATTAAACTAGCAGCTCGCCATTGTTGACGTCGCTGAGCGGTGACGTGACAGCCGTTCTTCCATAGTGTCTTTAATTACGTGAGGTAGTGACTGAAATACACCACAAGGTGTCAATGGCGAGTTTTAAATTACTTAGAAATCAAGCCAATGAGTGTTTTGTCCCTCGACTGACGCTGTAGCTCAACGTACGAGACCTCTGATAGTTTGCATATTGTGACTAAATATTGCCATCCAGTGTATTTGTTGAGCTAAACGAAATGTTTGAATAGAGTTTGACCAAAGTTTTATGTGTATTTTGCATAGCTATTTTGATTGGGAATGCCAGCTTTTCTTTTTGTGAACATTGATTTTTTTTTTTTTTTGAGAGATAGGAATATTATCTTTGTTGTGCTTTCACTAAATGATACTTATATTTGTTGTGAAGGAGTTGCCAAAGCTTATGCCAATAAACGGCGCGGTCAAATGAACGCCTGTGTCTGCCTTTCTCTGCCTCTTATCTCTCAATGTGCAAAAAACGGCGTCATTGTAATCTGTTTGAGGCAATGCATGAGCGGGTCATTCCGTGCATGCGTGAAATGCGTCAAATATTTTAACGTGATTAATTTTAAAAAATTAATTACCGCCTGTTAATGCGATAAATTTGACAGCACTAGTTTAAATTAATCTTTACATATATAAGATCATTTAAGAAAAAACAAAAAAAAACAAACAAACAATAAAAACAATTAAAATACCGTATTGAATGTGAATTTTCAGCAGAAGCTGGTGGTATAAGTTTGTCCCAATGCCACTAAGCATGACTGCATTATTAAAGAGCAGATGCGCTAACAAATGGAAACAAAACAAAATACATCAATGTGTTTACAGGCAGGTATTATATTGTATGTACCATTTTTGGCCAGGTTGTAAAAAGATATGTGTCTATTCCGTATTTTGTAAATTTAAAATTGATTCCCAGATAATGAATTGTTTGATAAAAGGCACATGGAGTACTGTATATAAATCCACTGTTATGTGAAAGTTCCTGATATCATTTGAGTTCAGATTTGATTTGCAACAAGATAATAATCCATAGTATGAATGCTTTCAAAATGTATCCGTACTAACTCTAAAAAGGAAAAACTTAATAAGCCAAAAATATACTACTCCACTTGAGATCAAATTATTGGGGTGGAGGAGCCACCTGAAAATGCCTTATGTACAGAGCTAGCTGCAAACACTGTATGGGGGTTAAGAATGACAAGTGACATCTTCACTGAACAACGATTTCTATAGACTTTTGGGAAGATTCCCTCCATAATTCATGTATGCAGAGTAAAGTAATCCCCTACAAGCCCTTCATTTTACGCTAAACACCATGACAAGGGTAAAATTGCCCTGCTGTATAAATATATTCCATCAACTATGCATGGCTGCTTTTAGTCTGAGCAGTTTAGAGAGCAATAGAAATAATGCACAGGGTCATTTTAGAACTGGACTGGACCAATATCATGCTGGGTATCGGTGCAGTAGTGCACCATTAAACTACCAATACCTGAGGCTTTCCAAAGGAATTACAGTTACAACATCGCTACAGTATAATGCTGGCAGGCTGTAGATGAGCATTATGAAGAGTTCAAAAACAGTTGTAATTATCGACTCATTGGGGCTGTTATGGAATCAATTTGATATTCATTAAGTTTAACGACCCTTCTGACTGCTTGAGGTTGCTATCAGCATTCTAACGTGCCATTTACACAGAGACGTTCCGAACGAATCAACAGAAAATGCTCCGTTACAGATTTGCATGCACATGAGCAGAGCTCGATTTCGATCTCGGTTCGAACGATTCCGCAAGTCGGCGTGAATACGTTGTAGTATTCATGCCATACAGTAGTGGACAGTGCAGTTTTACAACGTAATCCAATACACACACTTTGACAAATCTTCCACAGCTCAGGTTGTCAGTGCAGACAACAGACATTTTTTTTTCAATACTTCTAGCAGCAAAATGGTTATGGCAGCCTGGCGGTTTTTGCCTTGGACGGTCGGATAATTAGAATTAACACTTGATGTTCCATTGTACAACAAAACATTCAAATATCAACATAATGTTGACTGGGAGCCACACTAATCCAACTGCACAAATATTTGGCGGTGTGCCAATACATCAGTTATTAGACTCATCGAGATTTAACACGTGACAATTTAATTACGATTCATAAATGTTAAAAAATGATGGCTTTCCCTAATAACTTAATAACAGCCCCTGCTAGCGGAACAAAATTCAAGACACGTCTGCCGCCCGCACACCTTAAGGGACGCACAAGGTGACGATGGCGGCAGCGGAAGTTACTGAGTGAGAGATTTACTCCTGTGCAAAAGACTCGAAAATAAATTTGTGTATGAGACAGGCATGCTCAGGGTGGTCTCGCTTTAAGTCCTCTTCTGTGTGCTAGATATTTTTTTGAGTAAGAGGGGAAGAGAGTTCACTGCTCCTTGCCTTTCAGTTGTCCAACAGTAGTTTCAAGTCATGTTAACTGAATAATGTCCTGAGTGCGTTGCTAAGTCCCGTTAGCGTCTATAAGAGGTGAGTACACAAACCCTCTTGTACTGTTTAGCCTTTATTGTTGTTGTTTTTGAGAAATGAACAGTTAGCGCCGGGCGCCTAGCTAATTAGCAAATTTGCTAACGTATATTTCCATGTATGTGCGATGTTGGTTGGTGTACAAAAGTTACTCTATATGCAGAACGTGTAAAACTAGGATAACCATGACGGAAATAGTACAGTAGACTGTAAAAAAAAAAGTAAATTGGTTAAAAGAAGTCTTATTTCCAAGGCACTTTATTTTTTTCCACAAATGTGGAATTCCTTTCACCAGTGTAGATTTTCTTGTATTGTGGAGAGAAATAAGTACTGCCTTTGAAACGGCTAATGTTTTTGCAGGTTCTTGTGAAAAAGAACATCTTAATGTCAGCTTTGTGTTGTATAGGCATGTTTCCATTGTTCCTGCTGGATCATTAAGTGATTGGGAAAAAACATGTAACGGTCATAAATTTGTTTGGCTGCTTTAATTAATGAATACTGGCAAATATACCTTGCTTAACAGTATGAAGTAGCCACAAAGTAAGAATAAAGAAATCGCTAAAAGTAGGGGGGAAAGATCCATCGAAAATCGTGATGATCATTAATACCGTGAAGATAATCGTTCAATAATCGAATCGTAGCACCCTGAATCATAATCGAATCGAATCGTGGGGTGCCTTAGATGGCACACCCCTACAAATATCCGTGAAGGACACTAAAGTTGTTGTTTATTTTTTAACGTGTTGTAAATGCAACTAAGCCTTTGTCTTAAAGTGCCTGTGACAAGAAAAAGCATGTTTATTTCATGATACACGCGGTATTTTATGCTCCTGAATGAAATGGATCACTTGGATGTGTGAAGAAGCGATCGATATATTCATTCAATTTTTTTAATCCCGCGCTGCGAAAATGACAGACTTCCGGCTTCGGTCTAGCATTGAGGAAGAGGGCGCTGTGCCGTGTATGGGAGAAGGAGTCCTCTTCACTATACAACCGTACTGTTGTATGAGAAGGAATAAGGATTCAGCTGATTTTGCGGATTAATTTGTTTATTTTTCGCATCACGCCAACCAAACAGCTGCAGAAAAAACGAGCCATCTGCCCTCAGCAGGGAACAACGAGTTCTAACTTGTTCGCCGCCAGGCGGGTTGCTGATCGGCGAAGACAATCGACAACCCAGTCGTCATGTAAAATGATCCGGGCTAGTTATGTGTGATTTTCTGCTTCGAAGTATTTGAAACATCACTCGGTTCAGGTTAGCTTGTCAGCTAGCTGTCGCGCCTTTTGGTTTGTTTACATTCTCCAAAGCCGCGAAGGGAAATGACATAAGCCCGATTTAGGTGGCATAAAATATTGTTCGGGAGGTGCGACAGTAAAGGTGAAGTCGACAGTCTTGAACATTATGGAGTAATTTTGTCATGTCGTCCTAAATAAATGCATTTTTATTATTTCATATTCCATCTAGCACAAGACTGTTATTTGTCATGACCATGCCATGTATTTAGCTATTGGGGAAAAATAGTTGGATAAAAAGAATATCCTGTAAAAATATTGGGAGTAGAGAGACTGAAAAAAATGACATTTTACGGCTATCTTCGTCGCGTTTTCCTCGTTCTGAATAATTCCTCCTCAATGGGCTGAATAGTAAAACCGATGAGCCCATTCTCCAGCTGACGTAGGGCTGGGCGATATGGCCTTAAGTACGTATCACGATTAATTGAGCAGATTTACCTCGATAACGATAAATGACGATAAATTCGCCCAAGCGGACTGTTATATAATTTGAAAATTTGAATCAATGCATGGAATACAAATTTCTCCGTTTCTCGTTAAATTTATTTACCAGCTTTCAATTTAACAATTGCACATGCAGTCTAAACATTAAGTATTAAAAAAAATCTTGTAAACAATAAGAATTCTAGTCTGAACATTTATAACAGCTTGTATGACTTGAAAAATGTACAACATTATAAATATCAAAATGACGACTGCAAACATGTCATTCTAACACAAATGACTTGCAGCTTTAACAGTACACTTCAGACAACTTATTGGTAATGGCTGCTGTGACATAATTATTCAACACAAGTGTTTACGTCAAGGTTTCAGGTTTTTTTTTTCCCCCGAAACATTTTTTAATACGTGCACCCCCCTTACAGACACAACCAGATTAAAGCTGTATTGCTCTGATGCCAATGAAACATTTAAGGTTTTATGATGGCAGAATAAAGCACACACATACAGAAAAATAGCTGTGGCCATTAAACTGTCATATTATATATAGGCTTCACTGTTGGATTATACGTTATGCTGAGTGCTTTACCATCATGAAAGCTTTAAGAGAAATCACACAGAGATGCCAAATAACGCGACATAATGAAGTCCGTGCCCAGTCCACTCATTAATTTCAGCTGTTTCGACAAGGTTAGAGCTGCTATCCGACTCTTTCACGTTCATTTGTAGCCGCTGTTAGCCGCTAGCGTTAGCCTGTGGCTTGGCTACTAGAAGAAAGCACTGAAAGCATCCTCTCCTGAAATCATGAGAACCAGGGAGGACAGCGGGTTAAAGCCCGTCTGGAACCCGCCAAGAGTTTACTTAATGTCAGGTGAAAGTTTGGCGAAGCTAACTTAAGCCCGACTCCATCCAGTTTACTTGTAGCGTTAGCAGCTAGCGTTAGCCTACCGGGCTTCTGTTTGGCTTCCTGAAAATCACGTGACTCCATACGTAAGTACACTGTCTGCTTTCTTAAAGGGGAATGAACATAGCCGAACAACACAGAGTCAAGGGGGGATGAAAAGACTATTTTCTTGTTTTATTAAATTACCGAATTTGCCGACATGGTCAAAATTACGTCCGTCATCGTGAAGAATTTTGGTGACGGTAAATTTTCGGTTTACCATCCTGCTCTACCAGCTGACGTCATCCACCTGTTGGGGACGCTAGAGCCCAAGAATGATAGGCGTGGCTAACCAGCAGATTAAAAGACAAATTTCTCGTCATCTGCACTTTGCTAAATTGTTGTACATAGTCGAATCATCTCAAAATATGATTCTTATTCACATAATGATGCTATTTTAGACTTTTATTCCTCCTTTTTCTCAAAGTTTGCCGCTCTGAAAATAGAACAGGTTTCTGTTTCGGGACCAGTTCGGGACCAATGTTTCAGTCCAGTGTTATTCAGTGCAGCGAGAAAGTTCCAAATTCTATCCAGTCCAACCGATAAACCAATGCATGTTATGACTACAGAATAGTAGGAATTAATCTATCCATCTGTCTTTCTGCGAATCAAATCTATTTTTATATTTACTGCCTGAAAAGAAACCAAACCAAGGGGCACTAAATAATCATTTGTCTGCTAGTGCTCAGCTCATTCTGACCAGGATAAATGGTAGGAAAATAGGTGAATAAATCTCAGGTGATGCCCTACAGCCCAAAAGGCTGATAAAGCTGAATAGTGATTAGATAATTTGATACAGACAGAGCCTGAAGCTGCCAAAGTGAGCATTTGCAGAAACCACCACTACAAGAACACACCAGGTGGGTGGCCTTGACACCCTAATGACTTTTCTACTGCTGCTGCTGCTGCTTCACAATTGTCTTTGCGTGTGGCAAAGGTTTGTTCTTACCTTGCGGCCGTCACTGGCGTGGCAGTTGACGTTAAGCGGCGTAAGCAAAGCCATTAGCTTCTCCTCGTTCCCACTCCTGCAAAAGTACACACACACACATTAGAGAGCATACGCCACCATAAGGGATTAGTGCTGTATCTCAGCGGGAGAGCATGGATGGGTGTAGGGGGAAAGAATGAGATAAGAAGCCTGGACGACTTAAGGGGAAGAATTTTCATTTCCAGACTGACATGATTTGTGTGCTTTAATATGTGTGAATAGGTGTGCGCGCGCTGGTGTATACGAGTGTAAAACTGACAGTAAAAAATAACGTGCTGCTGCAGAAGACAAGCCTAGAAGAATGAAGATAATGTTCATGGTTCTGATGGGTATCCCGGTTTGTGGGCTTACTGCCCTGGAATTGGCTAACCAGAGGGAAGAGTTGCCATGGCAGCGACCAATCGAACTAGGATTCCTTCGACAGCTATGAAAGAAGGAGCTGTCAGAAGGAAAGGAAAATGACTGTTGCCAGCCTCACTCTATTAACCTTATCATTTTTTTGTCCTTACCCTTTGCCTTACCGAATTGTCTTTGCTTCTATTATCTCAAAAAGAAGTCTCATTTTTTTCTTAGCCAAGTTCTCCACACAGAAAAAATCAGCTTAATTTCGAAACACTATCCTGCTCTAAAATGAGAGCTTTTAGCCACCCTCTCCCTTATTTGGCTCAATTAAAAAATCCCATTGTCTCCACAACAAAAACTGCTACACTTATCTGGAACATCCAACCAGATTCATCATTTACTGTACATGCATTATATATACTCGTGTAGACTGGTAATTTATATTTAACAACAAAACGAGCGACTACATTATCAGTGTGACAATAATTACAGAAATTGGTCTGGTTTTGAATATCCTATTGTACCCCAAAATCACTTTGTTGCCAAATACAGGGTGTTCCAAAATGTTTGACCCCATTTCATAGGCCAATAATTTTGACAGTTTTCGTTGGAATGACCTCAAATTTTCACAGCTTGTTTAGAAATATTTCAAGTTTTTGTGTGTAACTTTTGGCATTTCTATCTTTTTAGATTAAGAAATGCCATTCACGTCAAAAGAAAAGGCCTTTTGCGTATTAGAGTATGCTCGGACTCAGTCACCGAAGACAGTGCTGCATGCCTTCTTCACGAATTTTCACAAACAAGAAGGCACCAGAACTGAAACAGAGAATTACAGCGGCATTGCAAACTGTTACCGAAGACAAGCTACAGCGAGTTTGGCATGAGCTTGAATACCGACTCGACATGTGCAGTCACAGGCCCGCTCATATTGAACATTTATGAAAATCTGTCATAGAACCAACAAATATTTGTACTTTTCTTTGTAAATTTAACCAATAAAATTTGTGACCTTCAACATAAAGTGTATGTAGTTTCATTAAAATCCATCAAGTAGTTTCAGAGATATGGGCATTTAGAATGGGGTCAACCAGTTTGGAACACCCTGTATATTCGCTTAAAGGTCATTCATTACTCGCTTATAAATTTAGGTGAAATCCCATTTACAAATTAGGGTTTCTTTTTTGTCTTTTTAGTTTTTTGTCTACCTTCTGCGGCTATCACAGCTTCAAATCTTCTCAAAAGGCTTTTCACATGGATTCGGAGTGTGTTTATAGGACTTGTGACAATTCTTCCAGAACCGCATCCAGTTATTTGGATGACATGGTTTAGATCTCCGTTTTTTTTTGTTTTGTTTGTTTTTTGCTCGAAATTTTCCCAAAGGTGTTCTATTTAGGTGAGGTTAGGAGATATTAAAATGATTATTCAGGTTAATTTACACAAAGATTTCTCATCCATGTTGTTATCGTAATTTGTACAAGGGGGCAAAGTCATTTTAGAACAGGAATAGGTCATCCCCTAACTCTTCCCACAAAGTTGGGAGCACGGAAAATATTGGCCTATAAAGACATAGATTACACATTTTTGTGTAGATGAACTTACAGTCATGTGAAAAAATTAGGACAACCTATGGAAGCCTGCAGGGATTCCCCTATATTCAACAGATTGTGGCGCACCGCCACACTAAAATGAAAGCCGCCACGCCTGGCAAATGAGATGTATTTTATTTATTTATTTAAATAAAAAAAATTTTTTTTAAGGCCGCTTCAAACTAGCGGCAGCCGAGTGGGAGGAGTTCAGCGGACACCTATTCATTGTGTATTGTAGCCTAATGTTCGTAACTATGCAGGCCCCCCCTTAAGAGACGCAAGGGGAACGAGTAGGAAGAATGGGAGAACGAGCGAGATAGCGAGAGATAGCGGTCGCATGTTGTAGCAGCCCGCTGTTATTTTGTTATTGTTTTTCTTTATTATTGTTACCACAATAAAGTGGGTAAGCAAATACAGACTTCTCTCCTTCTTGCCCATATCCGGGGCATTACAATAATTTGGATCGGACTTTTCGGCGAAAGTGAGCGGTGGACGGCCGTCTAAAGCAAACTTTGACTAACTTGCGCTGAGAGACTGCGGAGAGGCGGGGCCCAAAATAAAGCCTTGCTCTATTTTCAGAGCGTTGGTCACAGTAAACGATTTATCAGTTCAAGCAGAGTAAAATGATACATATTCACGGTACAAGAACGTCGTTTCTGTGTCCATCGATTGGTAAGAAAAGGCTGTTTGTACGAGTGAAGTGTGGGCGCTCCCGTCAGGACATTTCACGTGGAGTGGCTATTTTTCGGCACAACACCGGCGCGCCAACTTCAGACAATTACGGCTGACGAAACTTTGATAAATGCGCCCCCCCACCCAAATTTCGCGAGCTCTGGGACACTCGAAAAATGACTCTCATACCTCTCCTTGCTAAGTTAATGGTACCTCGACGTGCCTTTGTGTGGAAATTTAGTTTACGAACAACGGGGAAAAAACTATTCACCTTCTCACCGAATCAAGTAAAACTCTTTACACGGCTATTAGAATTCCCCCAGTGCTCTAAATGGGTCAGTTGACAGAAGGACTGTTATTGTTGTGGTAATGTAGTACTTATGAGGGTCAAATAAAAGGAAAAAGGAGGACTACGACGGTGGTCTGCAACCCGCGGCTCTCGGGCCGCATGCGGCTCTTTAGCGATGCTTCGGAGCTTTTTTTTTTTTTTTTAATGGAAAAAGATGGGGGAGGGAAATATATTTTTTTGTTTTAATAGGATTTCTAGGAGGACAAACATGACACAAACATTCTTTCAATTCATTAATATTGTAATGAAGTTAAACTTGTGGTGGCATAGTACAACAGAGTAGTCACGTGGTGCGTCATTCTCTATAGGATCCACTGCAGGGAAAACAAACATTTAATCATGAAGGCTAATTACGTATTTCTATAGTAGGCTAATATAGCTAGTATCGATAATTATAAGGCTTGTTAAAGGCTTTTAATTTTTTGTGGCTCCAGACATACTGTATCAGTTTTTTTTGTGTTTTTTGGGGGGTCAAATATGGCTCTTTCAACAGTTTGGGTTGCCAACCCTGAGTCACTACGAGATGTAAGTCGTACTATTGCCACGAGAAAAAAAGTCGCATTAGTACATCGGGTAACGTAGCTGTAATCAGCTACGCATTTTACATACATGTACTGTAGCTGAGAGGTACAACATTAGCCTGGCTAATGAAATATTTCAAATATATCTTTGTTATGGTTCTTCTTGGGGGAAAAAATGAAGAAAAAAAAATTCGCTGTGGCACGACATGGTGAGGCTGTCCGACTCCGATGCAGCCCACCACCACAGCTTCAAAAAATCCTAGGGGAAACACTGGCCTGTGTGTTTTTTAACATATTTGGTCATATGGATATTTAAGATCAGTTTTAACAATCTTGAGAGATTCAAGTATTAAAAATAAACACTTATAACTGGAAAAAAAAAAAAAAAATTTTTTTAATAACTTTCTGTAAAATATCATTTTAAATAAATGTAATTTTTGTTAAGGAATAAATTAGGACACCCCCACAGTCAATCCCACTTAAAATGTCTAAAATCACACACGGGGTATCACATCAGATGCACATGATTAAAACATCTTTACCCAGTGTTTTGAAGGAGGTTTGCCTTATTTAAACCTCACATTTAGTTTGGTGTGCCCCTGACTGTTGCTCCAAAACTCCTAAAATGTCATCAGAGGGCCTACAGCAGGCTCTTGCTACTGTTGATGTGAAAGTGCATGCCTCTACAATCAGACATAGACTTCACAAGTTTAACCTTCATGGGAGGTGTGCAAGGAGGAAACCTTTGCTGTCCAAGAAGAACATGAACGCCAAACTGAAGTTTGCCAGAGTGAAAGTAGATAAAGACCAGGACTTCTGGAATAATTTTCTTTGGACAGATGAATCTAAAATGTAATTATTTGGACACCAGAACAGAAGACATGTTTGGCGTAAACCCAATACAGCATTGCAGGAAAATAACCTCATACCAACTGTGAAGCATGGAGGTGGAAGTGTCATGGTTTGGGGATGCTTTGCTGCAGCAGGACCTGCCCAGCGCACCACCATAGAATCCACTATGAATTCTATCGTGTATCAGAGGGTGCTTGAGGAACATGTGAGATCATCCATGAAGAAATTAAAGCTGAAGCGAAACTGGACCCTGCAACATGACAATGACCCAAAACATACCAGTAAATCCACCAAGCACTGGTTGAAAAGGAAGAAATGGAGAGTCCTGGAATGGCAGAGTCAAAGCCCAGATCTTAATCCCATTGAGATGCTGTGGGGTGACTTGCAACAGGCTGTACATGCAAGAAACCCCTGAAACATCTCACAGCTGAAAGTATACTGCGTTGAGGAGTGGGGCAAACTTTCTTCAGACTGATGTCAAAGACTGGTAGATGGCTACAAAAAGCATGTAACTGAAGTTGTTTCAACCAAAGAGGGTAACACTAGCTATAAGCTGGTATGTTGTCCTAACTTTTTCCTCAGTTAGAATATGCATATTTGTTGATAAGTTTGGTTTAATGAGTAAAACAATGTTAATTTTTGTTGTTTACTTGCAATTAAATCACTTTATTTTCCAGAGATAAAGAAAAGCAAGATAAGACATTGATATGTGAACATTTCTTAAATAAAGAACTGAATATTTAATGAGGTGCCCTATTTTTTCACATGACTGTAAATGGCATGCAGAATCAACCTGACATTAGAGCAAAACTGAGAACAAGGCCGTCTTATCCAACATTGCAGTGTAACTTCACAAATTGTTTCTGGAAAAAGGGTTAAACATTTGTTACATAAACACACTATGAAACCTTGTAGAAAGCCTTCCCAGAATAGTTGAAGCCATTGTAGCTACAAATGATGGGCAACAATCATATTAAAACCTTTAGATTAGCAATGAATGGGATGTTGCTTAAGTTCATAAGAGTCAACTAAGGCGTTGAGAAAAACACTGTTGGCATTATAGCGTTTATCTCAAGTAGAGCTGCAGCTACCGATTATTTTAGTAGTCGATGAATCGATGAACCACTTAGTTTTAATAATCGAGTAATCGAATAAGGAACATTAAAAAAACCTCAAACTATATTAAAAATAATAATAATAATAATAATAAATGAATGAGGATCAACAGTGGGGCAAATAAGTATTTAGTCAACCACCAATTGTGCAAGTTCTCCTACTTGAAAAGATTAGAGGCCTGTATTTGTCAACATTGGTAAACCTCAACTATGAGAGAGAATGTGGGGAAAAAACCAGAAAATCACATTGTTTGATTTTTACTGAATTTATTTCCAAATTAGAGTGGAAATTGTGTATTTGGTCACCTACAAACAAGCAACATTTCTGGCTATCAAAGAGGTCTAACTTCTTCTAACGAGGTCTAATGAGGCTCCACTCATTACCTGTATTAATGGCACCTGCTAACTCATTATCGGTATAAAAGACACCAGTCCACAACATCAGTCAGTCACACTCCAAACGCCACTATGGCCAAGACCAAAGAGCTGTTGAAGGACACGAGAGATAAAATTGTAGACCTGCACCAGGCTGGGAAGACTGATTCTGCAATAGGTAAAAGAAATCAACTGTGGGAGCCATTATTAGAAAATGGAAGACATACAAGACCACTGATAATCTCCCTCGATCTGGGGCTCACACAGTAACAAAGTACTATCAGTAACACAATGTGCCGAAAGGGACTCAAATCCTGCACTGCCAGACGTGTGCCCCTGCTGAAGGCAGTACACATCCATGCCCCTCTGCGGTTCGCTAGAGAGCATTTGGATGATCCAGAAGAGGACTGGGAGAATGTGTTATGGTCAGATGAAACCAAAATAGAACTTTCTGATAAAAACACAGGTTCTCGTGTTTGGAGGAGAAAGAATACTAACTTGCATCCGAAGAACACCATACCCATGTTGATAATTACAGGCCTATCTAATATTTTCAAGTGGGAGAACTTAAACAATTAATGGTTGACTAAATACTTATTTGCCCCACTGTAAGTACAACAAAAAAACAATTGGCCAACTTACATAGCAAACGTCCGCTATCTTAAATACTATAAAATGCTAAATAATGCCACTACAGGGCAGTATATCCACCTTAATCTATAAAAAATGAATAAATGCAAACACTTTCAAAACAAACCATGACAGCGCCACTTTAATTAAATGAATATTCGAAGCTGCTAAATTTAATTTGAATCTTTTTTCTAATCGAATTACTCAAGTTAATCGATTAATCATTGCAGCACTAATCTCAAGTGCATTATTGTATTGCATTGCTACTGAGTTAATATAGGAATTTTAAAATATAGTTGTGTTTGAGCATTATGCATTCTTTTATGCAAATAAATTACAGAGGAGGTGACACAAATCAGCTTGGCTTATCAGTTAAGTAAACCTTTTTATAAGCTTCCACATATTTATACTTAGAGTACATGGTGGTGTGCAGATAAAATACTGTATGTGGGCCAAAAAATATGGCAAAGAAACAATTTTATCCCATAAAGCATGTGTGGGAGTTGAAGCAAAAACTATTTAAAAGGGAGAGAGTTCCTATGAAAAACGGTTAGAAATGTATTAGGGAGGTCGGTTAGTGGCTCAGCTGTTAGAATGACACGGTGAGACAGCCTTCTGACCTCATAATACAGTGCTCAGCCACCCACACTACCAAAGAGACACACAAAAGGAACAGACATGGTCCGTGCACGAACACTCACAACCCACACTACTGCAAAAATAACATGCAAAATACCCTTCATAAATGATTTTTGTAAAAGAGGCTTAACAAACAGAAATTCCAAATGGCATTTTTGAAATTTTTAGCAGTTAGCTCTGCTGTTAGGGGCACATCATTCAAAATGAGGTCCAATTTAATTAAAAGCACAACATTTTTGATGCAACCATTCCAATCAAACACTTTGAACTGACTTGAGATTTTACATGAACTCGCCTTTTTGAGAGTTTTAAGTCTTTCCAAAGAGTAAAAGGATCTAGATTGTGGTAAATATCCTTTTGGAAGAACTGACACAGAGGCCAAGATTTCTGAGATTGGACAATTTTAGAATGCCTTGATAGTCTTGAGATCCCATTGTACCCTGCACAGATTCAAGATGTCCTGTGCATACGAGCCATAAAAGATGAACAAGCTTATTCTAGGTTTTAACAACAGTTGCAGTCATTATGTATTATTATATGATTTTTTGTGCGTCTGTAAATATACAGTATACGGCGGAAAACACAGACACGGCTGAAAAAGCCGTTTCTGCTCTTGCCCTCCTCTTTAAAATAAACTGCTGTATTTTAAGCCAAAACTGTTGTGTTAGATAGAACAATATGTCAATATGCTGCCATAGCATTAATCTCCTGAACAATTTTTAATTTGCCCGTTTTACCCTGGAGACCACCGTTTACAGACACCACGCAACCGCTTTTGTCATTCGAAATCATTTTTAGCTCAGAATTATTAATAATGTCTAATATTTAGTTTGGAAAAAGAAAAAAAAAAAACGACTTTATAAAATTATTCACTCACATATTTTAAACTTTTAAACAAATTACGTTACAATGAAAAAATTTGTGTCTGCAAATAGGCCAGGGATACCTACCTCATAACTATCGCTGAATTATATTTTTTTGTTACCATTTTCCCCGATACATTAGTTGATAATTAATCGATTCGAACAAAGAAAAATTGGAGAAAAAAACTTTTACAAGGGTAAATATTTGAAAGAAGAAGAAAATCTAGACTACTCCTAGATGTCTGTGGTTTCTGCATCGCGACCCTTGTTACCGACAACGTTTTTCACCCATATTATGCCCAAAACGTCCGACTGTGGCTATTCACAGCTGTGTCTTTACAATGTGTGAGACATGCTACATGGAGTTTTTGGATCGAACTCAAGGTACGTACGCGATAATATCTCATTAAAATCATGGTGTCTTTAATTATGCTCTCTCAGGCTCTCACCTCGAGTTAGGGTTTAGGGGTTTACATTTTTTCTTTTTTCTTTTTTTTTTTTTTTAAAAATGAGCTCCTGTTCAAAATTTTTCCTCCCCCAGAAAATTGAGATTTTAAGCTTTCCAATGATGTGTCACACATGCATTTAGGACAATTTTGAAATTTGGCCAAATTGTGGTCACCTGAGTTTTCCGCCATATGCGACTTGTCAAACAGCTCCAGCTTAACTTTTTGTCTAGAGGATATTTTCTCTGACGTTTTTGGCTACGCCAATATGCATTTTGGTTTAGTCGGGTCTTGTCAGTTCAAATTATTTTTTTGTTTTTATTTGTTTTAGTTTAATCTTTTTCATAAATTATTTTTTTTTAATAAACTTTATTTCAAGGGTGTGAAGTAACAAATGCCAGTAGCGCACAAATGTACAAATTAACTCGTTTACTCCCATTAATGGCGATACAAGTCCAATCCATTTAAACGTGGAGGGGCCTGATCACTGCTTGCCTTCCCAGTTCAAATGATTGATCGTCTATCACTGTCGATGGAAGCCAATTAATTAAACATGATAACGCATTATTTCATCATTTTTACAAGATAAAGCAACAGAAGATGCATATATGGATGGGTGGCTGTTCTTTATATTCACTTTATTTTTTTCTAAGCATATGTAATGTTAGGTTTTGAAACTTGCTTGGATGGAAGTATTAGTCAAGCTGAAAAAAATGTTGAAACATCACGTGAATAAATGACATTAGTGATTTTTGGAATAGGCTTGTGGGTTTTTTTTTTTTTTTAAGACAACACATGTTTCAAAGGTCACATCAACACCATCGCTAGTTTGAAAAGTTTAATCCATTCCGTTCGTTTGCTACTAAAAAAATAATGGGACACAGTAATTGCCTTTTCTTTTGATTTTGCTCCATCATCAACCAACCACGTTTTATTGAATGATGTGATATTGCCCTAAAAAATATGTCATATAATTTTAAGGCTGCATTGACGTTAACGATCCAGTTTTCTTTTTCACTTATAAAAACTATCTTGGAAAACTACTTAGATCTCTTACTGTTAGTACTTTTTCACAAAATTGCTATTATCCCAACGTAGCCCCAAAAAATCATTTGAGTTACAAAAAAACTTGCCACCTCAACAATGTAAAAACAACACCATTTTAGTAAAGTAAGGCAAAGGGTGGGGTATTGAATAAAAACAATGGAACCATATCTAAATAGGAGGGACATATCAAGAGAAGATATAGAAATAGGCAATAAGAATGAGAAAAGAGGTAACCAAAAATGATGCTAACTACTGTATGTAACAGGAAAAAAGGGAGGATACAAGATGGGGGGATACAAAGGGCAGAATAGCAGGGAATAAAGTATGACTGGGATGAAAGGATGTGAGGGTGGGCAGCAAAGATTCAAAACAGAAGAGGAGATCATGCATGGATGCCGTAAAGTTGGAGGAAACAGGCGGAGGTGGAGAGGAAGATAGAGGAAGAGTAGAAATGAAAACAAAAGAGCATCTGGTACTCACCTCGCTGCCTCCAGCAGCTCATCCTTCTTGTATTCACCTAGATGGTTACAGAAGATCATGGTGTCAAGTCAACTGGTCACTAACACACAAATGCGTGTGAACATGCTAAGAACACACACACAGACAAAGACACACACACATGCAGACAGATCTAAGAAGGATCGATCTATCTCATGAGCGAAAGGCGCTCTCTCAATCCCCCCTCGCTTTCTGCTACTTCCACATTCCCGCTCAGTGCGCACCCCTCTGGCTCCGGTTGCCGTGACGATGTGTTGCCGGCAGCGACCACAGCGCATTCATTGTTTAGACGAGGAAGAGTCGACTGACACACGCTCTGCTTCTATCCGTCTGTGTGTCTGTCCATCCCACATATCACCCTTCGTGGTTGGTATCGCTAACCATCCTCCATCGCTCCCCATCTTCATCCTCACACGCGGCGTCTCACTGCTATTGTCTCAACCCCCCGTGGGTTCCGGAGGCGTTGTTACCGTCAGGAAGCACAACAGAGATAAACAAACCCCTCCCCCTGCCTCCCTTACCCTCTTTCCAGCTAGCACTCCCTTGCAGCCATGCACAGTCCACCGTTCTTTTTTCTGACAGTCATAAAATAATCGGCATCCCATATGTGCTTTGTGCATGGGAATCCGCAACATCACTTGCTTCATCTGTTATTCAACCAAACAGCACTTGCTTTGTGGCTAACCATTGCATTATAAATTGTCAGGAATTACAAAGGAATTGATGCTATTGGTGTATCTACATAGCAAGCATGTTACTTAATCCCCAAATTATTTTCTCTATTAAACTGCTCATTTACACCACAGTGTATAGGGTTCCGTTCAGTTTTAGTTTTTCATTCATGCATCTTCAGTAGCACTTAGTTACTCAGACATATTTTAGTGTTTAAAAATATACTGTAATTTGAAAATGTTTTAAAATGTTGCTCTTATGCACAGCCAAGAGGAACCAAATCCAACTATTCCATAGTTCAACACAAGAAATTAGTGCTGTCAATTTTATCGCGTTAACGGGCGGTAATTTTTTTTTTTAATTAATCACTTTAAATATTTGACGCAATTAACGCATGCACGGAATGACCCTGTCCATGCGTTGTCTCAAGTAGTTTACAATGACGCCGTTTTAGCACATTGAGAGCGAAAAGGCAGAGAAATGTGAGTGGACACATTGGATCGCGCCATTTATTGGCTTAAGCTTTGGCAACTCTTTCACAACAAATATTAGCATTGTGGCGAACGACGTGGGGAAGAATGACAGGAGACTATCTTTTTCTTAACACGCCTAATTGAAAACAACGCAGAACATACTGTATAGCATTTGCAGACACTACTGACAGTCATGGTTGCCTAACTTCTCATCATGCATTTGGGCGGAAGAGTTAAGTCGCTACAGTATCATTTCGTGAAAGCACAACACATATAATATTCATATCCTTCACGGGAGACAATCTTTTTCTTGACACGCTTAATTGAACATAATGCAGAACATACAGTATACCATTTGCAGCCACCACTGACAGTAATGGTTGGCCAACTTCCTATCATGCATTTGGGCGGAACACTTAAGTCGCTACAGTATCATTTAGTGAAAGCACAACAAAAATAATATTCCTATCTCTCAAAAAAAAAAAATTATTATGTTCACAAAAAGAAAAGCGCTCAATGCAAAGAGAACTGGCATTCCCAATCAAAATAGCAAATAAACATAAAACTTACTCAGACTTTGCCTTGGCTTGATTTCTTAAGTAATTCAAACCTCGCCAGTGACACCTTGTGGTGTATTTCAATCACTATCTTACGTAGTTAAAGACACTGTCCTTTATATTTTTAACTTGAACATCAATTGTGAAGCTTCATATTCAAGTGTGAATTTTACGTCGTTTTTTTTAAGAAAGAGCTGATTAGTTGGGATGCTCTAATCAAGCAGCCTTAGATCCATATCAGCTGATTTCCGTGTAAAAGACTGTGATCATCAGGGAATAAAAAAGGCAGACCAAATGGTTACAGTCAAACATCCGCTTTCAGAGCCCATTTGAATTACACGTGCTGGTATGAGTGTGACAGAATTAAAATTAGTAAACAAAAATTAGTAAATAAAAGTAACCCGGAAAAAAAAAACTGAACTCATCAGACTAGATGAGCAGCTTTTCTCACTAGTCAAAGACACCGGATCTCGTTGTATGTGCCATCTTTTGCATCCCCCAAAGAAGACGTTACACGTACTTGGGGCTCATTTTTTCCCTGTCCAAAGCAAATGCACTTTAAAGTCACGTGTGCTGTTTCAAGGCTGCTTAAACCAAATGAACATTTATTATTTAAAACGGAAAATGGGCCAATTTCATTTTGCATACCAAGCAACATAACTATTATGTTTATTGTATAAATCACAAGAGCGGTACAGTGGAAGAGTGGTCCGCCTCACAGTTCTGAGATCGTTGGTTTAATCCCAGCGCCGGCCTCCCTGTGTGGGATTTGCATGTTCTCCCCCGTGCCTCAATGGGTTCTCTCCGGGTACTCTGGCTTCCTCCCACATCCCAAAAACATGCATGATAGGCTGATTGAACACTCCAAATTGTCCGTAGGTGTGCGTGTGTGCGTGGATGGTTGGCTGTCTCTATGTGCCCTGCGACTGGCTGGCAACCAGTTCAGGATGTACCCTGCCTCTTGCCTATTGTTAGATGGGATAGGCACCAGCACCCCGTGACCATCGTGAGCATATGTAACAGAGTTATCATGGATTTGTGTGATTTCACTTGTTCACATTAGAAGGCACAACAGCGCCCCCCAACTCATGCGGTGACTATAAATAGCTGGGCGCGTCACAGATGTCGCCAGTTGTAATTTGTCATCAGCAAAGGTGAGTTGGATAGCATTGCTAAGTTGCTATTAGCTTAGCGCCACAGTGCTAACAATTTTAATTATTCTTTAGCACGTTGTAGCGAGGCCGTGAGACTGACCAGCTCGCATCGTGTGCGTGTGTTATGCAGGTATAATTATTGTTTATTATTTGATTATGCCAGCCAGTTGTATTTTGTCATCAGCGAAGCACGTTGAAAAGACTAGAGAGGCCTGTAATTGTCAACATGGGTAAACCTCAACCATGACAGACAGAATGTGGGAAAAAAACAGAAAATCATTGTTTGATTTTTAAAGAATTTATTTCCAAATTAGAGTGGAAAATAAGTGTTTCGTCACCTACAAACAAGCAAGATTTCTGGCCGTCAAAGAGGTCTAACTTCTTCTAACGAGGTCTAACGAGGCTCCACTCGTTACCTGTATTAATGGCACCTGTTTTAACTCATTATCGGTATAAAAGACACATGTCCACAAACTCAGTCAGTCACACTCCAAACTCCACTATGGCCAAGACCAAAGAGCTGTCGAAGGACACCAGAGACAAAATTGTAGACCTGCACCAGGCTGGGAAGACTGAATCTGCAATAGGTAAAACGCTTGGTGTAAAGAAATCAACTGTGGGAGCAATTATTAGAAAATGGAAGACATACAAGACCAATGATAATCTCCCTCGATCTGGGGCTCCATGCAAGATCTCACCCCGTGGCATCAAAATGATAACAAGAACGGTGAGCAAAAATCCCAGAACCACACTGGGGGACCTAGTGAATGACCTACAGAGAGCTGGGACCAAAGTAACAAAGGCTACTATCAGTAACACTATGCGCCGCCAGGGACTCAAATCCTGCACTGCCAGATGTGTCCCCCTGCTGAAGCCAGTACACGTCCAGGCCCCTCTGCGGTTCACAAGAGAGCATTTGGATGGTCCAGAAGAGGACTGGGAGAATGTGTTATGGTCAGATGAAACCAAAATAGAACTTTTTGTAGAAACACAGGTTCTCGTGTTTGGAGGAGAAAGAATACTGAATTGCATCCGAAGAACACCATGCCCACTGTGAAGCATGGGGGTGGAAACATCATGCTTTGGGTTTTTTCTGCAAAGGGACCAGGACGACTGATTTGTGTAAAGGAAAGAATGAATGGGGCCATGTATCAAGAGATTTTGAGTGAAAATCTCCTTCCATCAGCAAGGGCATTGAAGATGAGACATGGCTGGGTCTTTCAGCGTGACAATGATCCCAAACACACAGCCAGGGAACAAAGGAGTGGCTTCGTAAGAAGGATTTCAAGGTCCTGGAGTGGCCTAGCCAGTCTCCAGATCTCAACCCCATGGAAAATCTGTGGATGGAGTTGAAAGTCCGTGTTGCTCAACGACAGCCCCGAAACATGACTGCTCTAGAGGAGAGCTGCATGGAGGAATGGGCCAAAATACCAGCAACAGGGTGTGAAAAGCTTGTGAAGAGTTACAGAAAATGTTTGGCCTCCGTTATTGCCACAAAGGGTACATAACAAAGTATTGAGATGAACTTTTGGTATTGACCAAATACTTTCCACAATGATTTGCAAATAGATTCTTTAAAAATCAAATGATGTGATTTTCTGTTTTTTTTTTTCCACATTCTGTTTCTCATGGTTGAGGTTTACCCATGTTGACAATTACAGGCCTCTCTAATATTTTCAAGTGGGACAACTTGCACAATTAGTGGTTGACTCAATACTTATTTGCCTCACTTTAAGTCTGAGAGGGGCTTATACTTGGGTTCTCAGTGGGCTCTTATGCTAGCGCAAAAAAAAAAAAAAATACAGAGACAAATGGCTAGGAAGATTTTGCATAATCCAGTTGAACCCTGAAAAAATAGTTGTAGTCAAAATATAAAATTAATTCTTTACAGATTTTTTGCTTGAATTTCTTTTGTACTTTTCTCATCACTTCTGAATAATACTGATAATATTTGCTAGACTGGAGCAGGGGTCGCGTTAACCGAATATTTTCCGTCTTTGACCGATTTTTTAAAACGGTGACGGAAAAAACTGAAGTCCATCTGTCATTTTGACAGGTTGCAATTCACACCCCAGACCACAGGGTGGCGAGTGGGCATATTAATTAGCTATTGTCTCTCTTGATGCATGACGTCATTGGCCTTACTCTGAAAAATGTCAAGGCAACTGAGTGTCCGAAGTTTCTTCAAAAAGCCCCAAAACGACGATGTTGTTGATAAAAGAGGTGAAAAAAGAGGGACTGCAAGCAATTCAAGTCCATGAGCACCAGGAAGAAAGTGTGAGACTGCGTTTAGGCCACAGCAGGTGAACTGTTAATTTCATTGTTCCATATGTAACCTCGTCTGCTTGATGTGTGATGATGGCACGGTGTGGATTCTCTGTTAAGCTTGTTCGGACAGAATATTAATTTAAAATGAATGAAAACTAAATACTATTGAATATGTTAAAGCAGTATGCAATGCTAAGAGTCTTGTTAGCTCGAATTGCTGTGTACAGCCGCTGTAGCTCTGCTGCTCTCTGTGAACTCTATATTCAAGCCGGAACGCGCGTGGCTCTTAAAGTGTCTCTGTCACGTGACTGTGTCGTAGCCGGTAACGCGGTCGGCCAAATGGACACAAAAGTACGGAAGGTGAATTATGCCAAACAAAGGGTCACCACAATGTCATTATCATCATTTAAAAAATTTAAGTGACGGGTAAAAATAGATTATGACCGGATTTTTATGACCCTGTCAGTCAAAGTGACAGACAACGAAAAGTCTAGCGCAACCTCTGGACTGGAGCCCAAATTTATTGACCTTTCCAAAACACTGCCTAATACAAACAGAAACTTTGCCTTGACTAGCAGAACATATTCGAGAACTGAGAAATTAATACCGCAAGAGAGACAAATATGATCGAACTACATAAGAAGAGAATGAGGATGAGCTGCACAGCAGACAGACACGAGTGGGGGGATAGGGTGGAAAGCAGAGGCGCAAGGTTACAGAGAAGGGAAAGGGGGTTGAGGGGTAGGAGGGGAACAAAGGATTTGCAGATGAAAGAGGAGAGATGATTAGGGATCTGGAAGCTGACATGCATGGATTTGACACAGTATAATTGGTGTTAGCCAGGCGAGGGCGGAACTGTGTGACGCAGAAAAGAGGAAAGCGAGAAGAGAAATTGAAAACTATGAATACAAAAAGAAAATGAACACAGAGAGATCGAGAAACTAAATGAGATGACATAGTTTGGAAACCATTTGAATAAAGTGACAATAAATCTTGCACCTGAGCACAACTTGGTGGTTATTTTTTTCCACTACTGAAACAGCTTTTGGAGATTACAAACAATTTAACTAAGCAGGCCATTACTTCACTTAAAATGAACTGCAGTGGTTTAATAACCCAGTCAAACCAGAAAGAGCTATAATTGTGCTATACTAGGATGACGTAACATGAAGATTGCAGTGCACATTACCGGCATTTTGCAGAATTTTACGGTACAATGTTATTGAAGGTGCTGAAGTAGCCGAGTGGATTTATTTTATCGCATAATGCCATACTTTCAAGGCACAGAAATGCCTTAGTATAAAGCCACGCACAATGCTTCAAAACGACAAAAAAACCCTCGATTTGAATTTGTGTATTTTTTTTTCTTACAGATGGGGCAAAATTGACATATGTCAATTTGCACATCCCCCGACGGGGCTCCCAGCGTGGATGCTGGCGACTCGCCGGAAGTCCACTCGCTCACTGGGCAGGCTAGTGTCGGGCCACTTGCCGACCACGCCAGTACCGGCGCGTCGCGGACACTCTGCTTGGAACCAATTGCCAACTGTCACGTCAGGGCAGCGGGTGAAGTTCGCCGTGTTGAATCACATTAAGCAGCAGGGCACCATACTCCGGTGCGATGCCGATGTCACGCCCGTACCGGTGCCCTATATTTGGCTTGGACTCCAGCAGAGTCTGATGACTGGATGGAGCCCTGGTGGCCATTATTCTTGCGTCATACTTTTATGCCATTGGCGTAGTCACCTGCTACTCAAACACACCGGAACTAGCGTTGAAGTTGAATCTTTGTGTCAAAATGATACAATCGAAAAAAAGTGCCTTCAAAACTTTTTCCACTTCAAAAAAAAAAAAAAAAAAGTGCGTTCAAAAGTTTTTCCACTTAAAAAAAAAAAGTTTAAATTTTTTTGCTTTTCAAAAAAAGTGAAACAAATATATTTATATATATATATATATATATATTTCAAATAAAAAATATGTTTTCAAAAAAAATATTTTTGCAAATGATTTTTTTCTTTGATTAAAAATAGTTTTTTGATTAAAGCGACTTTTATTGCGGTTTAATGATTTAGACACAAATGTCCTACCCCTAATATGGCTCAAACACAAAAAGGATTGCTTCAATCAAAGAAAACAGTTTGAATGAAAAATAAAGTGTTTAAATGTGAATTTCTGAGTCTCAAATATTTTTTCACATTCAAACCTTTTTTTCTACGCTTGAATTTTTTTTTTTTTTGATTGAAGTGATTTTTCTTTTGAAAATATATTTTTTGTTTGTTTGAAGCAACTCATTTTTTGATTGAATAATAAAGACACAAATGTCCTAGCCAAAATGTGGTCCAAACGCAAAATTACATGACTTCAAACAAAAATGTTGTTTCAATCAAAAAAAAAAAACTTGACTTAAATCCAAAAAAAAAAAAAAAAATTCTAAGAAAAATAGTTTTCAAATATATTTTTTTGAGTTTCACATATATTTTTGCATTCAAACACATTTTTTTTTATTTCAGTGACTTTTTCTTCGATTGAAAATATAGATTGATTGAAGCAACTTTTTTTTGATTGAATAATAAAGACACAAATCTACCTCCATATAAAGCAACATGGTATATCTACCCAAGACAAAAAACAAAAAAAAACTTACCAAGCAGCACATTACATGTGCTTCACAATGAATGACACAACTAAACACTGCGTACCAACTAAAATTACAATAAGAAAATGTCACAAATTGTGAACTTGTGACGGAAACTATGGCGAATTTTCATCCCGTTCTCGTCTCGTCAGACAAAAATTGGCATTCGTGTCGTTATGTTTTAGTCTCCCAAGAACGCTTTCAGCTCGTCATTGTCACGTCATCGTGATGAAAAATTGTTTGTTGACGAAATGTTTTTGTTATCACGATCGTTCACAAAAACAACACTGCTACAATAAATGTATTCAGTACAGTTCTGTAGTAAATACTTACGGTGCAATACATTCCCAAATAACCTTTTTCAAACATGTATTTAGTGGCAATTTCCACTTTGTAAATTATAAGTTTAATACTTTAAACGTACTTCAAAGCTGTAGTACAGATTGTTATTATTTCTGTCAGTTGATGCGCTGTGTAAATGTTCAAACTATTACAGTAGCTTAGAATATTGTTGAATGAAAAGCTTATTTTTGAGCAACATAGAAAAGTATTTTTCAAAATTTGAGAATCGGATGCTTAAAACACAGAAGACATTTGGGGTCAGAATGCTACATACTTAAAGTGCTGTTAGTCTTTGTAGAACTGCAACTTTTGCCACTACGACTATTATTGTTACACAACGTGAATGTTAATTGCACCACTGGGCAAAGGAGAGTGTTTGTATTAAAACCCAAACTTTGGTGTACACAATTCTGCGACAGTATCAGTAATACATAACAAAAGAATCATACCTAACCCCGAGTCCAGATAAGCTGGCTGCCTCCTGAATGATGATGTTAAGCGTGTGTTTGTGTGTGCATGCGTGTCCCTTGACAAAGTGCAGTAGACAATTGCAATCGCCATTTGAATTCCAAATATCGAAGGCTTAAAAGCATATACTGTATACTACTCAGGCCTGCACGATATATATATACAGTATATCGTTTGAACAGCGCCATTGCAATGTGCGCATGCGCAATAGTCACATCGTAGGACATGAATTTTTTTTTTTTTTTTTTAATATATAAACTTTTGTTTTACTTGATAAAAGCAGCAAGTGTGCAGATCCTGGATCCCTTTTATGTACAGCAAGCCTGGATTATACGGCAATATATGAATTAAAGATGTCCCCCATCCGATCACGTGATCGCAAATCGGGCAGATCGCACCATTTTTTAGAGGATCGGAATCAGGTGACAAGGATCGCCTTTTAATGAAACAAATATATTCATGTTTTTCTGCTTCATGCTCATACAGCGCCACAGCTTCTAACCTTCCCTCCAGCATGCGTTTGGTACGTAATGTTAACGATGATTGACAGGTTTGTAGCTTTGATCTGGCCTGAGAAGCCACGGTAGCTCTACGATCAAAGGCACAGAGGTTTTAATCATCGTTTAGCTTGTTAAACATTAAATAGTGTGTGCTGTGGCAGCTCATTCATTGTGTAAGTGAGAGGCTGTTGTGGGCAGCGTGAGCGTCAAAGTAGGGCTGGGCGATATGGCCTTAAGTACAGTGGGGAGAACAAGTATTTGATACACTGCCAATGGGTTTTCCCATTATTTGATACACTGCCAATGGCAAAACCCATTGGCAGTGTATCAAATACTTGTTCTCCCCACTGTACGTATCATGATAAATTGAGCAGATTTACCTCGATAACGATAAATGACGATAAATTCGCCCAAGCGGACTGTTATATCATTTGAAAATTTGAATCAATGCATGGAATACAAATTAACTGTTTCTCGTTAAATTTATTTACCAGCTTTCAATTTAACATGTAGTCTAAACATTAAGTATTAAAAAAGATCTTGTAAACAATAAGAATTCTAGTGTGAACATTTATAACAGCTTATATGACTTGAAAAATGTACAACATTATACAAATCAATATGACAACTGTGCAAACATGTCATTTTAACACAAATGACATGCAGCTTTAATAGTACACTTCAGAAAACTTATTGAACATTTTTTAATACATGCACCCCCCACACAGACACAACCAGATTAAAGCTGTATTGCCCTGATGCCAATGAAACATTTAATTAACATTTTATGATGGCAGAATAAAGCAAACACAAACAGAAAAATAGCTGTGGCCATTAAACTGTCATATTATTTTTAGGCTTCACTGTTGGATTATACTTTATGCTGAGTGCTTTACCATCATGAAAGCTTTCAGAGAAATCACACAGAGATACCAAATAACGCGACACAGTGATTGCTACGTGAAGTCCGTGCCCAGTCCACTCATTAATTTCAGCCGTTTCGACAAGGTTAGAGCCGCTATCCGACTTCATCACGTTCATTTGTACCGTTAGCCGCTAGCGTTAGCCTGTGGCTTGGCTACTAGAAGAAAACACTGAAAGCATCCTCTCCTGAAATCGTGAGAACCAGGGAGGACAGCGGGTGAAAGCCTGTCTGGAACTCGCCAAGAGTTTACTTAATGTCGGGTGACAGTTTGGCAAAGCTAATTTAAGCCCGACTCCATCCCGTATACTTGTAGCATTAGCCGCTAGCGTTAGCCTACCGGGCTTCTGTTTGTTTGGCTTCCTGAAAACCACGTGATTCCATACGTAAGCACACTGTCTGCTTTCTTAAAGGGGAATGAACATAGCCGAACAAAACAGAGTCAAAGCGGGATGAAAAGACAAAATTTTCTTGTTTTATTAAATTACCGAATTTACCGACATGGTCAAAATTACGTCGGTCATCGTGAAGAATTTCGATAACGGTAAATTTTCGGTTTATCGCCCTGCTCTACGTCAAAGCGTGGGAAATTTTGAGTCATATGAATTTTACGAAGTGATCGTTCACGCCTATCCCAAACAGAGCTATTCAAGTTATCTAGTGAAAATTCTTCTATTTTTAATAACGCAACATAATATCGCAATATATCGCAAACCACCCAAAAATCGCAATGATGGTTTTTTCCAATATCGTTCAGGCCTAATACTTCTAAAATGCAAACGTGTGTGTGTAAATTGAAGCCTCAGCAGGACTCATAGATTATGAATGTTAACCATTAAATACCATTTATAATTGTCTTCTAACTTCTTTCTTGATTGTGTATATTATCGCTACTTTCACACTGGCCATCAAAGTGATCTTTTTCCTGCTTTTTAGGGGGCCTGTCTGTTATCTGTTTTCCCTTGCTTGCTGTCTTGTGTGTAAGATACCAATGTGGGAGCAAGGTTTAAATTTAATCTGCAAATTTGCAAATTATCAGATGCAGAATGCCACCTGTGTGTAAAGTACAAAAAGTGAAAAGTCCTGTCCACTCCATATTGTTCTGAAAGAAATTGCCATAGTCCGGAACACAGATTGTGCTGACATTTAAAAAAAATAAAAAAATTAATACTCTCTAAAATGCCATGCTTAGAGCCTGTGTGGAAGAGTATGTTTTGAAAGTTCTCCATATGCCTAAAGTAATATGACATCCGAGAAGGTTTCTATGTTCACAAAACAACATTAATAGACTGTGATGATATCATATAACTACCATCAGCTTGGAAATCACAGTTAACCTAAGGGAATTATGTCTCTGTCCTGAATGAAACACACAGGAGACCTGAAGGGACCACAGTTAGCTTGTTAGATCAGGTACAGTCGTCAAAACCAAATCACACATGAGTCAGTCTCCAAACATATGAGAAAAATATTCAACTTTTCATCTGGAATCAGGCTCATCATTAAAAACTTTCTATATCATATCCTATCATACAATAGCAGACTTAGCCAGTAATCATTTGCACACTCATTTCAAGTCACAGTTTGATTTCACATGGTAATTCAATTTACTATCACTTTTACAATTTGCTGTAGACAAAATTACTCTGTGCTTTTTCTTCCCGTTTTGATTTAGTTCATTAATCAAATTTTGTCAGCCTGCTGCAGAGTGGCCGCTTGCCTTCACTAAATCACACGGTGTTGAGGAGCCAAGCATCCATGTGGAAAACTAGGCAATTTCAGCTGCAGGAAATGTGCTAAAATGGGGCTAGGTAACCTCAGAAATGCATCACAATTACACGCAGTGTAGACATAAAAATGAATTTTCCCTCCTTAGGTATTTCATCTTGTCTTAGATTAGCAAAACACAAATCAGAATAATATATTGATCCTGAAGTGTGAGCGCCTGAGAGAGTTTGAGCGGAAACAAGGTTCAACTCATTCATCACAAGAGACTAATCGAAACGCGCTCACTATGGTAATCAATGAGCGTGTCACTGATTAGGCGAAGAAGGATGCACACTTGGCTTTCAGGGAATGCAGGAATTCACTTAGTCTGGCTCGTATAGGTGAAAACCTGTCTTTCGCAAACGCTGTTATCAAAAGGATAACTTTAGAAATGTTACCCCTTGGATGGATGAGACACCCTCCCCTCTGTAGCTTCAGTGCACTATTCGCACACTTCAAGTTTTAAGAATATATTTATGCAACAAGTGTTTCGTTAGGTTTATTTTTACTTCTCGCATAATTGCAAAAATGACAGAAGGCTCAACTACCATCACTTTGGCAGCATTAGTATTTGTGTAAGTTCAATGGGTTCAGTCCCCGCTCGGTGAAATTGAATTTAGGGGTGTTCCAATCTGTTCAATTGATCAGAAATCGGGCTATTTTTCAAAGGATCTGAATTGGGTGAAAAGAAACGGGTTTTAATTTTTTTTTTTTTTCCAATTAATACACAGTCCCTGACATAAGTCTTGTCGCTTATCCATTTTGTAGAAACAATTGCTAATAACCTGACTTTTAATTATTCAATTGGTTTCAGAAATGGCTCATATGAAAGCTAAAACCCTCCCAAATTATGTTGAATGTACAAAAATATATTTGATTCACTGGAAAAAGAGTTATCATTTAATGAAGACATAAAGGTCAAATTTTGGCAAGACATAAGTTTTGTCACCTACAGAAAGTAGTGTAAAAACTGAACAAAAAATGTAATTCAAATACAAAAATATGTTACATAACATAAGCAAATTACATAGTGGTGCTGTGAGATCCAAATTTAATATTTTGTATGACTTCCATGGGCTTAAAGGACTGCATCCATGCGGTTCGGTTTATACAATTTATTGATGAAGTCATCAGGAACATCAAAGAAAGCAATCTTGCATGCTTCCCAGAGTTCATCAACACTCTTGGGTTTCGTCTTCCATGCTTCCTCTTTCATCCTACCCCAGACATGCTCAATGATGTTCATGGCATGTAAAAGTCAGGTTATTAGCAATTGTTTCTACAAAATGGATAAGCGACAAGACTTTTGTCAGGGACTGTACATTTATGTTTTTCTGCTTCATGATAGTACAGCACCACACCTTCCTCCTCCGAAGCAGTGGGGCCAAACTATCCAGTGCAGCTTGCGTTTGGTATTTAAAATTAACGATGACTGACAGTTTTGAAGCTTTGATCTTTCCATAGATGCTTGGTAGCTGTAAATCAAAGGCACAAATGTGTCAATCATCGTTAAACTTGTAACCCAGTCAAAAGTGTGCTTTGGTAACTCAATGTGCAACTAAATGCCTGTTTCAGCAGCATGAGTGGATTTGAGTGGACTTATTCAAAGAAGCATTTAATAAAGACAAGCATTTTCTATGTTATTCTTGTTTAAAAAAATTCCCATTATGAAGGCGGCACGGAGGGACAGTAACATGTTTGGAACTTTTGTTCAAACATATATATTTATTTATTTATTTATTTTGTATTCTGTATTCGCAGATTTCAAAATGAGGTGACTCGGACTTGGGTGCAAAAATATACGATCGGGACATCCCTATCCGATTAGCTTCTGACCAGTCCAGGGTGTTCCCTGTCTAGTCTGGCTAGGATAATCTCTATCTCACTAGTGACCCAGAGAAGGATAAACCACTCTTCAAATTGATTGATTGACAGTTACGATGACATTGAACTCATACTGCATTTAATGTTAGTCAACCATACTGTGCATTACACCTGATCTTAATTCTTCCCATACTTTCTAGGTTCTGGAGAGAAACACAAGGACCGAGTGTGAAATGCTGAAAACTCAAGTCAAACAATAAAAGTCAACCCAAGAAGACTAAAAAGAAACTCATATTCTGCAGATTTGAAGATGAAAGTAGTAAAATCTGCAGCCGTTTTTGAGCAGAGAGTAACCTGAAGCGCAGGCATTGGAAAACGTTTTCACCTAAAGAGCCATTTCTACCAGTTTCCCACAGGAACAAAAAAAAAAAACACAGAGAGACAACAAAAGATATTTAAAATGGAATAACAAAACAGACTTTTCTCTCAAGCGAAATCAAAGTTTGTCTAATATTTAGCAGGTAAACAAACAATATTAAATTGCCTTTGTGAAATCAATGAACTCCTGCTGAGAAAAATGTGATACACATTTTATGGATTTCTCAAAATACAGCTTACTATCCGTTGTTTGTTACATGATCCTGAAAACCTTAGCGATTCATGAAATCTCTTTCTGCGTTTCCTTAAAAAGGCCTGTCACCACAACAAATTTTTAGTAGTATTATTTGATCCAAAAGCACTGTCATCTTGTCCTGCAAAGTGTGAATGTGAGCAAATTTGAAGCCAAATTATTCATTACCAATCTGTATTTTTCATAATGGCTGCCATTGTAAAGCTATTCCTTTGGTAGAATCTGAAGTATGTGCGATTAACTCCAGAAAACTTTATTTACATGTTGAACATGACATGCTTCTATTTCGAAATGTTCACCGGAAGTACGTTGGCTAAGCCGCTACACATTAGCTTTACATTACATTACATTACATTAGGTAAAAAAATTTTTAAAAGTACATTGTCTTTAATTTTTGTCCTGCATGTGGTGTCAGTAATGATTTTTTCGGTTTTTCTGCATCGTTTGGAAATGCTGTAAACCAGCGAGTTTTCATGTTTGAAGTGTCACCTTTTACCCGCATTTTTGCGTTTTGGAGAAGACTACCAATGTTTTATAGCAGGATAAGGTAGTTAGTACATTGTCTTTTTTCCATTTTTTTCCTTATCGCGACAAGCTTATACCTAAATTGCCACAAGATTGCGTCAACGCTAACAGGAAAGTAGAATTTGGTGTCAAGAAAGTTTATTTGTTTATTCACAACTTAAGTTGTTAGCAGACATTTTTGACTGTTTGCTGAAAGTGTACCTTTGTACTAGCATTCTTCCGAAATCTATTCATTTGCTAGCCATTTAACTTTTTAAGGGTAGTGTTTGCCGAGTTTGAAATTGAATTAAACAATTTATGTACAGTTTAAACTGTTGCAGTTGGTTAAGCAAACCACTGTTCATTAACTTGACCTCAGGCGTTTGAAGTGTGCAGTTTTTAATTTTATTCTACCGTCTACTCTTTTGGTCAGCAGGGATTTCGTGACCTTTACCGTGTTACTCTCTCAGCAGCAGAATGCTAAAAATGTCACACAGTTATTGCCTCGCACTTTCTGACCCAAACTGAGCAGCACTCAAAAGAAAATGAAACAATACTCGTTGGAGAGAACAAACAACATTACTTTTTTGTGCGTAAATGTGTGTGCATTTCTTTGTATTTTTGCAGCTTCTGACTGAATCTCTGTGGTTTGATGTGGAACTACCATCCATTGCTGCTTAGGCAGTACTAATGGTCAGCCTCAAAACGGTCTAGCCCTAAAATGCCTTTAGAGATGAACTCCAAAGAAGTCCAATTTCACTGCTAATCCCTCAATTTAGATTTATTTCAAGGACAAAAAGATGGATATAATACCAACTCATAAGCGGCTTTTGTTGTAAAATATTCATGCAGAACAGTGAGCAAGCATCTGGAAGAATTTTTACTTTCATCCAAGAGGAAAATATATAATAATTTTTTGAAGAATGGAGTTGGGGGGATACATATGGAATGGACTGCTAGTCTAATGTATACACTGCTGGCCAAAAGTATTGGCACCCCTGCAATTCTGTCAGATAATGCTCAATTTCTCCCAGAAAATGATTGCAATTACAAATTATTTGGTAGTAATATCTTCATTGATTTTGCTTGCAATTAAAAAACACAAAAGAGAATGGAAGAAAAAAAATTTAAATCATTATCATTTTACACAAAACTCCATAAATGAGCCAGACAAAAGTACTGGCACCCTCAGCCTAATACTTGGTAGCACGACCGTTAGACAAAATAACTGCGAACAACCGCTTCCAGTATCCATCAGTCAAAATGCTCTGCTGGAATTTTAGACCATTCTCCTTTGGCCAACTGCTCCAAGTCTCTTGGATTTGAAGGGTGCCTTCTCCAAACTGCCATTTTCAGATCTCTCCTTAGGTGTTCTATGGGATTTAGGTCTGGACTAATTGCTGGCCATTTTAGAAGTCTCCAGTGCTCTCTCTCAAACCATTTTCTAGTGCGTTTTGAAGTGTGTTTTGGGTCATTGTCCTGCTGGAAGACCCATGACCTCTGAGTGAGACCCAGCTTTCTCACACTGGGCCCTACATTATGCTGCAAAATTTGTTGGTAGTCTTCAGACTTCATAATGCCATGCACACGGTCAAGCAGTCTAGTGCCAGAGGTAGGAAAGCTTCCCCAAAACATCAGGGAACTTCCGCCATGTTTGGCTGTGGGGAGTCGGGACCGTGTTCATTTCTTTGAAAGCCTCCTTTTTTTTCTGTAAATTCTATGTTGATGTCTTTTCCCAAAAAGCTCTACTTTAGTCTCATCTAACCAGAGAACATTTTTGGCTTTCTCAGGTAAGTTTTGGCAAACTCCAGCCTGGCTTTTTTATATCCCTGGGTCAGAAGTGGGGTCTTCCTGGGTATCAGCAGTGTACATGTTATAGTCGTAGTTACCGTATTTTTCGGACTACAAGTCGCTCCTGAGTATAAGTCGATCCAGCCATAAAATGCCCAACGAAGAGAAAAAAAACATATACAAGTCGCACCGGAGTATAAGTCGAATTTTTGGGGGAAATTTACTTGATAAAATCCAACACATAGAACAGACATGTCATCTTGAAAGGCAATTTAATATAAAAATACAATAGAGAACAAGATGCTAAATAAATGTACAGTGTACAGTGCATGAACAACGAAATGTGAATATACTGTCCTATGCTACGGCCTGTCCTGGCTATATAGCAAACTCGCAAAAGACAATGCTGGACGTCCGTATAATTTGCTGAATCAATTTGGTCCTCGATAGAAAACAGGTTCGCATCAACGTAAATAAATGATAATTAGGTACTATTAGTAATAAGTAACAGGTTAGCAGGCGTTCGCTATCATTAGCACATCGTTCAAACAACCACACAACTGGCTCTAAGTGTCCGATCGCGGGTGGAAAACACACAACAACAACAGAAAAGATGATACACGCAGGCGTTGCCTCTGTAGAGATGATTTAAAAGCATAAACAATGAAAGTAGGTTCGCAGCCGTCTATTCTCTCTCGTTAACTCGCCCACTCACTCACTCAGAGCTACGTAGCTGTCCGTCTTCTTCTGGCGTGTCACGTAAACAAGTGCGAGTGCGCCCTCATGTGGGCGTGAAAGCGCCACAAACTAAATGCATCCATTTCAAGATAAAAAAGTCAATAATACAATTGAACATACACTGCCAAAGGCAGAACGCGAACGTGGCCATAGCTATAAAGAGTTATTCAGATAACTATAGCATAAGAACATGCTAACAACTTTACAAAACCATCAGTGTCACTGCAAAACACCAAAATAACATGTGACATTATATCATAATGTGTTAATAATTCCACACATAAGTCGCTCCTGAGTATAAGTCGCACCCCCAGCCAAAATATGAAAAAAAAAAAACGCGACTTATAGTCCGAAAAATACGGTATATAGATCCCTCTTCAATTCACGCTTCGAAATTTGCGGTGACAGTTATTTTCAGATTTTTGAGGCACTGGGAGGTGTTCAGCCACTTTATTAGGTCAGAGACTCGGGACCGGTACCGGCATGTTCGGTGTGGAAAGACTATTCCGGGGAACCGTTGCCAAGGAGTGTACATTTTTTGAATTAGTTAATTATGTTGTGTGGGCAAAAAAACTCATATTTTGCTCACAAACAATTAACTATATACATTACACACAAAAAAACTGCGAAAAACAGATAACTGTACTGATTTTAGGGCTGCAGCGATTGAATATTTTAGTAATTGACTGTTCTACTGAAAATTCCATCGATTAATCTAGTAATCGGATAAAACATTTTTTTTGGTTAAGAGCTAAAATAAATATACATGAGGGGGAAAAAAAAAAGACTTTTCACCTAATACTGAACAATTTTTGGTACAATCAATTAGAGCTGCCACGATTAATCGATTAACTCGAGTATTCGATTAGAAAAAAATGTTCGAATTCAATCTTGTTGCTTCGAGTATTCGTTTAATTAAAGTGGCGTTGTAATTGTTTATTTTGAAAGAGTTTGTGTTTGCATTTAGTTTTATTGATTAGGGTGGATAGAACCACTCTCTGGTCTGCCTCATTTCACATGGCGGAATCCAACTGCTCCCTGTTAAGACCAGCGTAAGCTAAGTTTTTGTTTAAACTAATGTTTCTTAATGCATTCGTAATTTAGTTTATACTTTATAGGTATATTTAGCCATTTTTTATGGGAATATGTGTCTGAACCATTTGGCAAAAAAAAAAAAAACTAGCATTTTACAGCATTTAAGCGAGCGGAATTTTGCAATGTAAGTTAGCCAATTGCTCTTTTGTTGTACATAGATTTTTTTTTTTTTTTTATACCGTTTGAGGCTCAGCTCAGGTATTTTAATTTTTCATGTTCTTTATCCGATTACTCGATTATTCGAACAAAATAGTTAATCGATTAATCGACTACTAAAATAATCGATAGCTGCAGCCCTACAATCAATGTCTATTTTCGATGTACATTGTTGAAAACGGCTAACAATTGCATCTCTGATGTGACTAGGAAAACCTAATTCACTGCTTCCACGCAAAAACAAAAAAATTCTTATTTCTTACCTAAAAATGTCGATAGGCTTGATACGACACATAAGTTACAAGTTAAGTGTTTTTCCCACGTGTTTAAATTGAATTTCCACTCGTGTCAAGCTATTTTTAAGTTCTAGTTAAGTTTTAAGTTAGTCTTAAATAAAGCCTCTATGAAAGACGCTAGCCACGCATCGACAGTAGTTATAATTAATAGAAACCTACGTTAGCAAAGTACAGTAACGTTAATGTTATTTATTAGTGCGTACAATAACCTAATTTTACCTTGTCCCGAATTTTACCTCTGCTCTCGGAGTAAACGGGGTGCCTTCGGTGGAGCTGCAGCTTTAAAAATGTGCTTTAGTCTTATGCAAGCGCTGTCTTACAGTGAATACATGAAACGGTGTCAGCCTTGGTCTCCGGCTTGAAATGGTCTCACACTTTTGTCATTTTCTGCTTTTTCTTGGTTATTTTCTCTTTTCTTTTGTTGGCTTCTTCATCATTACCTCTATATTGATACATGGTTGAAATCAAATATATCCGCCGCCTATGTTTTCTTCCTGTACGCACGTGACGTCAGCATGTTGTGCCGCATTAAAAGCACTCCGGGCAAAACGTCATGCTTAGAGCTGGCAAAATTAAACAATTCCTCGAGGTGGAGAAAATTCGTCGATCAATTTTTAAAATCGAGTTACTCGAATTATTTGAGCAATCGTTTCAGCACTAACTGATTTAATGTACTATTTCATCACAGACCATATAGCCATATGAAATTTGAAACTTCTCATGAAACAGAATATTTTCATTCTCAAACACCAGGGTGCTTAATCTGAAGCAGGGCTCAGTAATATCTACAGTACAAAGGATTGCGATTACATTTCTGTTAAAATGGTTTTAGGTTGTAAATACGTTGACACTTTGTTTAACACACAAGTGTAAAACCTCATCTTGACACTTGCAAAAATGTGGAGAGATTTCTAACAGAACACAAGGGTTAACATATTCCCTGTGAAGTGTTGACAGAACATGTACCGGTATAACACAATTCCAGCGCCCTCTTATTTCCATTCAAAATAAAAGCCAACATACATAGACTTGTTTGCAGCTGGTATAGTTAGAAATATGGTAATGCAGTGAGAATTATACTGTATATCGGCAATGATAATAGCAAGAAGCCTTTAACATTCATAATGACAGCAAGAGCAGATATACTAAAATAATCTTAAGGGGAATTTGAAGAGAAAATGCAACACTTTCAGTACTGTAGTACTATAAATCCAGGTGGATGATATATACTAAAATAATCTTGAGGGGAATTTGAAGAGAAAATGCAACACTTCCAGTACTGTAGCACTATAAATCAAAGTAGATGACTGAGAGGCTTTGGTAAAGAGAAGAGGATAAACAAGGGAAAAGACAATGAATAGGTGAGATGGAGTAGGGAGAAAGAAAAGAAAATGTACTGATAATGTGTTTAAAGGCAGGTGAGTCACACGAAAGGATTATGGTGAGCTGGTAGCACTTGCGAGTTCATTAAACAGCCAGGTAGTTAAGGGCAGACAAACGCCGATGAACGTAAACTATTAAGTGCTTTGCGACTGGGGCAGGATCAATGACCAATGACAGGCACAACAGTGAAAAGAGAAAAATCCTTGTGGTGATCCTTTTGTTCCACAAAGCAGCTCTACAGGGAATTTTCACATCACTAATGTGTTTCTCTCCATTAGTTCTCTGCAGTCTACTTGAGACAACCCTTGGACACTAATTCAACTTATTGTAAAGTTCAGTTAATATTTTCCATTGTCTTTAATAGCTAATCCATGCATTACCATTTTGGATCCCTAACTGGAACACAAACTGGAACAGTACATCTTGCCTTTTGTCGCTATTTATTTTATTGCCAGTTTACAATGTATTTAAACTTTTAACAAAACTGGTGCAGCTATTGCTATCTTACCTATACACCTTGGAGTAAAAATGCAAGCTGTGGTAAACTAAACTGGATATTACTTGTGGAAATGTGGCCAAACACGCTGAACCTGATGTTAGAACCTTGGAAAAGGTTATCAAGGATTACACATGAAAAGTCCCAACTGTGACCATAACTGGGGATTACATGCACTGCTGGATCTTGATGTTTATCTTTGGCACGATCCTTGCTTGAAGTGGCTGATCTTGTGTTGGACTTTAATGGAATTAAGGCAGGGGTCCCCAAACTATTCCACAACAGGCAGCAGTGGGTGCTGGATTTCATTCCAACAAAACAGGACGACACCTTTGCACCAATCTGGTGTATTACAAGTGTAATTGGTTGATTGTAGACAGTTGCTGCTTGTTTTGGCAGAAACCTCATTGGTTAAACTGTCTGTGCTCGATCGGTAGGAACAAAAACCAGGACCCACAGTCTGTTCGCCTCCTTTCTTAATATGCTTCCCCTGGTGTCATCAAAGGGCTCTTGATTGATTAATGACCAAACCTGAACCAAAATTGTCATGCCCACTGATTTGACTATCGACAGGACTAGTTTAAAGTTGACCACATCTGTTGTAATTTCCCGTTACTCCCACTCGCTGCCTTGTAGGGCTGCAGCTATCGATTATATTAGTAGCCAATTAATCGATGAACTATTTATTTCGAATAATCGAGTAATCGGATAAGGAACATAAAAAATTTTATATATATATATATTTTTTTTTAAATCTGTGAACAACAAAAGAACAATTGGCTAACTTACAAAGCAAAAGTCCGCTAGCTTAAATGCTATAAAATACTAACACTTTTTTACAATGCTCTTAACAAATGGCTCAGACACACATTCCCACAAAAATGGCATAATATACCTTTAAACTAAATTACGAATGCATTCAAAAAAATCATTAGCTCAGACTAAAACTTAGCTTATGTTGGTCTTAACAGGGAGCAGATGGATTCAGCCATGTGAAATGAGGTAGACTAAAGGGCCGTGTATCCACCCAAATCAATGAAAATGAATGCAAACATTTTCAAAAGAAACCATTACAACGCCACTTTAATTAAACGAATACTCGAAGCAGCAAAATTTAATTTGAATCTTTTTTTCTACTCGAATAATCGAGTTAATCGATTAATTGTTGCAGCACTACTGCCTTGACTCCAATACCATCACACATCGACACAAATTCAGTCTACAGCCATCTATTCTTTTGCACCCTCCAAATCGCAAGTCAACAACTGATTCAGACTGTCAGCAATTTCTGTCACCTTCCAAAGAGCCATTAAATATTCTTACCGTGATTTTCGCACTATAAAGCGTACCTGACTATAAGCTACCCACCAAATTTGACAAGAAAACGGCATTTGTTCATAGATAAGCCGCACAGGACTAAAAGCCGTAGCTGTCCTCACTGTATTATGGGATATTTACATCAAAAGACATTAACTGGGAACACTTTATTTGACAGTGGCATCATACGACTGTCATAAGACCAAATGAACCATCATAAGGCTTTCAACCAATTGGCTGCAAAGTTTCATTGCTTCAAAAAGCTTCTTTTGCCCCTGCTCCCTGGAGGGAGACAGACAACCTCTGCTGCTACCTGCTGTCAACACTGTTGTTGTCCAACATGCCTCCTAGCATGCACTGCAGCGCTACAGATGTAAATATCAAAATTCGTGTTCTGTGCAAATTATTTCTTCAGTTACTTGTTTCATTAATTGCTACTTATGGTATCTGGTAAATCTATTTGACCGTGGCGCCATAAGACTGTCATTAGACAATCATAATTATGACATGACACTGTCCTGAGCATTAATGAATGCTTATAACAGATGTTAGTGTTATCTGGCAAATTATCTCACTTTTGAATGGATGTAAAAGATTCAAGTTGGACATAAATAGGGTTAGTTACACAATTTGCTGGACGACACTTAATGACATAAACATTCAGTAAACCCCATGATAGTGTCATGTCATAATCATGACTGTCTTATGACAGTCTTATGACGCCGCTCTCAAATAAAGTGTTACCTATTAACCCAAATTAACCAATGAATAAACCGCAATAGACTATAACCGCAGGATTCAAAATGAAAGAAAAAAGTAGCGGCTTTTGGTCCCAAAATTACTGTAATTAGGTTTACAACGCTTGGAGGTAGGTCTCAAGTTCCTCACTCACTTGGTTCTTCTTCTTGGTGAGGTAACTTATCTTAATGGTAAACATTTTTTCCAAACCCTGGTTGTATTCATTGGTGATGCCAAACAGGTTTTCAACTATGAAGTTGTTTTTATTGGTAACATGCATTGGTAGACATTTTTTATTTGCTCTTATCAATCACTTCAAATGAGTGCATACATGAAAACATGTAGCAGCTGACAAATTAGTTTTCACATGAGTTATGAGTTTTCAGGTTATGCGTACAGACCTTACAACAGTCAAAAAGGCTGGTAATTCTCTCTGTCTCAAGTTCTGCTATCTGCAAATACAAAACGCGACTTGCAGTAGAAGCTGTCTTAGAAAAGATAATAAGAGGCAGAATTGTTTTACTTAACTGCACAGGGAGACCTCAATTGTAAGTTCAATGCAACAGTAATAAGATTTGCTATCCAAAGTTTATATCCCCCCTCATTTCTTTTGTAAAAGACTCAAAAGTATTTCTAGCAGACAGAGTATAGCAGTTTGGAGTTCTTCTAGTTAAGACGTTCTAATGAGGATTGACGGACGGACGGAGAGCGAGCGAGCGAATAGGCCTGCACAATATATTGTTTGAATTTCGCCATCGCGATGTGCGCATGCGCAATAATCCTATCGCAGGATGTGGTATGATCATTTTTTTCTTTCATTTTTTTTTGGGACATGTAAAGTTTTGTTTTGCTTAAAAAAAAACAGCAAGTCTTTCAAAAACATGGCCTCCTGGATAGCTTTTATATACTAGTCCTTCTATAAAAATTAGCATATTGGGATAAAGTTAATTGTTTTCTGTAATGTACTGATAATATATTCATATATTTTAGATTCCTTACACACAACTGAAGTAGTTCAAGCCTTTTATTGTTTTAATATTGATGATTTTGGCAAAAAAGTCAAAACAAAAATCCCTATCTCAAAAAATTACCATATTTCATCCGACCAATACAAAAAAGTGTTTTTAAGACAAAAAAAAGTCAACCTTCAATCAATTATATCAGCTATGCACTCAATACTTGGTCAGGAATCCTTTTCCAGAAATGACTGCTTCAATGCGGCGTGGCATGGAGGCAATCAGCCTGTGGCACTGCTGAGGTGTTATGGAGGCCCAGGATGCTTCGATAGCGGCCTTAAGCTCATCCACAGTGTTAGGTCTGGCATCTCTCAACTTCTTCACAATATCCCACAGATTCTCTATGGGGTTCAGGTCAGGAGAGTTGGCAGGCCAAGTAATGCCATGGTCAGTAAACCATTTACCGGTGGTTTTGGCACTCTGAGCAGGTGCAAGGTCGTGCTCAAAAATGAAATTTTCATCTCCATAAAGCTTTTCAGCAAATGAAAGCATGAAGTGCTCCAAAATCTCCTGATAGCTCGCTGCATTGACTCTGCCCTTGATAAAACACAGTAGACCAACACCAGCAGCTGACTGTGAGTACTTGACACTGGACTTCAGGCATTTTGGCATTTGCTTCTCCCCAGTCTTCCTCCAAACTCTGGCACCTTTATTTCTGAATGGTATGCAAAATTTGCTTTCATCTGAAAAAAGTACTTTGGACCACTGAGCATTCTGCCGCTGTTTCAGGTTAAAGAGTGGCTTGACCTGGTAAATGCGGTACCTGTAGCCCATTTCCAGCACACGCCTGTGCACGGTGGCTCTGGATGTTTCTAATCCACACTCAGTCCATTATTTCTGCAGGTCCCCCAAGGTCTGGAATCGGCCCTTCTCCACCATCTTTCTCAGGGTGCGGTCACCTCTTCTGGTTGTGTAGCGTTTCCTGCCACACTTTTTCCTTCCCACAGACCTCCCACTGAGGTGCCTTGATACAGCACTCTGGGAACAGCCTATTCACTCAGAAATTTCTTTCTGTGTCTGAGCCTCTTGCTTGAGGGTGTCAATGATGGCCTTCTGGACAGCAGTCAGGTCGGCGGTCTTGCCCATGATTGCGGTTTTGAGTAATGAACCAGGCTGGGAGTTTTTAAAAGCCTCAGGAAGCTTTCGCAGCGGTTTTGAGTTGATTCGTTGATTCAGATGATTAGGTTAGTAGGTTCTTTAGAGTACCTTTTCATGATATGGTCATTTTTTTGAGTTAGGGATTTTTGGTTTTTCTTGACTTTTTTGCCAAAATCATCAATATTAAAACAATAAACGGCTGGAACTAGTTCAGTTGTGTGTAATGAATATAAAATATATGAAAGTCAAATGTCTATCAGTACATTACAGAAAATAATGAACTTTATCAAAATAAGCCATTTTTTTAGAAGGACCAGTACAGCAATCTTCATCGTTCAAAGATTAACCCTCCCTTAACAAATCTTCCCAAACAGAGCTATTCAAGTCATTTGGTGAAATTCTTCTAGTCTTAATATCACTATATATATATATATATATATATATATATATATATATATATATCGCAAACCCCCCAAAAGTCGCAATCTTCGTTTTTTTTCTCCAAATATCGTATGTATAGAATGTATATACAGTAGATGCTATATAATGCAGTCTGCCAAAGTGTGCCATCAATAGAGGATGACCTGTGTCATGCTGTCTGTAATCATTTTCAGCAAAAAAAACATTTGAGTCTCACTTTCTTAATGTGAATCTTTTAAAAAAGAAGTTAAATGCCCACTGTCTTAGCTTTTCTATTCACAGCTAACAGAGAACAGAGTACCGTTTCTCAAAGCAGTTTGGATGTGACAGAGCCATAGAGCTAATTTATAGTTCAATATAAGCTTCCCTCACCACTGACTGAAGCTGAACGCTGTGCTAGCCTGCGGCAGAGATGAAGACGGGGAGCAGAACCTCTAAATCACAGTGGTAAAACATAAAGGAGAGGGAGGGTGAGTCTTGTGCAGTTTGTCACTGTAGAGAGTTGCATGGTGGCTACAAATATGCATGCAAAGTTCATACAATAGGTCTAAAGGTGCAAATGGCAGGAATTTCATTCATTCATTCATCTTCTGAACTGCTTACCCCCTCACAAGGGTCGCGGGGGTGCTGGAGCCTATTCCAGCTAACAGGGGGTAAAAGGCGGGGTACACACCAAACTGGTGTTTAGCGTCGCAGGTTATACAGAGACAAACAGCTATTCACGCATACATTCAACCCACCCGACAATTTGGATTGTCCAAGGAATTTGTGATGTAAAAAATTAGACAAGGAAAAATAATTTCTAAAATTTTCCCACCCACAACAAGAAAATTGAAAATGACAATAGTATCACAATTTTTTTTTTCATGAACACTATTTATCGTGTCATTTTTTGAAACACTAAAACATGGCATTTGAACATATGTACACACCTTTTTATTCAGTGTTGAAGCTACTTTTTTATGTCATTTTTTTGCATTTCAAAATGATTTCAAGACCTAGCCGTCTTAGGCACAGATCATACGAGCTTTCAGTAACAAAACTTTCTCACGGAGAGTGTTCAATGCATCACTGCAAATCATAGCCTACTTTGAGATTAGACTCCAGGATAGACTGACGCCTGTGTGTATGTGTGTGTGTGTGTGTGTGTGTGTGGGGAGGGGGGGCTATACAAGTGACAAAAAATAACACTTATGATATTGAAAATGCGGGTATATTTGTTCAACAGAAGGAGTAAGAGTATACATGTTAACACAATATGAATCAGTTAAAGGCAGCTTTTCATCAGAATGTGCTAGTGAGTGTTATCGGCAGCACTGAGAAATAGAAAGATGATACTGCATATTTAAAAATCTGATTATTATCTGACTTTTGGAAGCAAGTGAAAGTTGGGATGTATGCCAATGGATTAATCAACAGAGTACATCAGCAGAACATAGATTTACATAAGTCGGCAGAAGTGTCTACTACTCCAGTTTGTGGGGAAAAGAAAAAAATATATTAGCTCAGACTTCCCAAAACTATTCCCTGGACCAACCTCAGCAATGGTCAGACAAAAACTGGAAGATGCTGGGAAAACAGCCAGATATCAACATCATAAACTGAGGGGCTCCACACTGACACCTTGAGGTTTGACTGAGCAAATGGACCCAGGAAATTTTACTCTTCATCAAATGAGCATATGCTGACTTCTTAAGCCACAATAACCACTTCCAACTGTTAAACAGAGAGGAGGTGGCAGTATCGTGCTGTGTGACTGGTCTGGCTGCCAGTAGAACTTGTAAACTACATAAGGATATCAGATAATGATGAACTCATTATTCTCCAGCATTGACTAAAGTCTATACCTGTTGAACGTAAGTCTTAAAGGTTTACAACATGCCACACAGCACTTGTGAAAATGCAGGCTATTACTTCATTGATTACTTACACAAACAGAATAGGTATTAAATCTTGACCATAACTAAGTGAATTCCATGCTATTAAAGCAGTGTCATTGACCAATTCGTGTGTCCACCCCAGCTAGTCAGAAAAACCGCAGTGAGCCAAAATTTCATGCTGCCATAGTTTTGTTCCTATGTGTTGAAAATTAGACAAGGTGAGAAAGAGGAAAGTAGATTTATGTAAAACTGAAGTCACTTCAGTTTGCAAACTTAAAACAAACGTAAGGCAGCTTAAAATAAAGGCCATTTCTATTTGAATGCTGCCATTTGATCCATATTTCATTACCTGTTTTAGATCAAGTGTTTTTCTTGTGAGGACACTAACTAAAATTACTACTCCAATGCTATTCATAGGCAGATCCAAATGAAATATGGTAGGTGTATTCTAGGGATGGAGATACGGATCAAACCTTGGAGCCTAATTTTTCATTTGCTGTCTCAGGGCTGATTAATTGTGGGCTTATTGTTGCCTGTAGGTTCCGAATTAGCCACTAGATGGCATGCGAGCTCTTCGGATGTACTTACAGTGCCATCCATAATTATTGGCACCCCTGAAAAAGATGTGTTTTTTTAGCTTCTAATACATTTTTTAAATTCAAATAATAGGGGACCTTAATGGAAAAAAAAAGAAAAATCCAACCATCAATACAAGTGCATTCATTCAGTGGGGAAAAAATCCCACATTAAGAAAAAAATATTTGACATCAAATAATGTGTGTCAAAATTATTAGCACCCCTGGTGTTAATACTTTGTACAACCCCCTTTTGCCAAAAAAACAAGGTCTGGGGACTGAGATGGCCATGGGCGGAGCTTGATTTTGTGTCTTTTTTTCTGTGTAGATTTGGCCATATGTTTAGGGTCATTGTCTTGCTGAAAGACCCAGTGACGACCCATCTTCAGCTTTCGGGTAGAGGGCAACAGATTTTAATTTAAAATGTCCTGGTATTTCGAAGCATTCATGATGCCAAGCACCTTAACAAGGTTCCCAGGGCCTTTGAAAGCAAAACAGCCCCACAGCATCACTCACCCACCCCCATACTTCACAGTGGGTATGAGGTGCTTTTCAGCATGTGCATCTTTCGTGGCACACCAGACCTACTTAGAGTGTTTGTTGCCAAAAAGCTCAATCTTGGTCTCACACAAAAATACACACAGTCCCAGGCTTCAACTGGGACCGTGTGCTTTGGTCAGATGAGACCAAGATTGAGCATATGGCCAAATCTACACAGAAATGGTTCACTAGACACAAAATCAAGCTCCTCCCATGGCCATCTCAGTCCCCAGACCTTGTTTTGTTTGCAAAAGGGGGTTGTTAGGCCTGTCGCGATAACAAATTTTAGTGTGCGATAATTATTCTCATAAATCATTGCGATATGCGATATTATTGCGCCCCCCCCCCCAATTTTTTTTTAACCAATTTACAATAACACAGTGCGAATACAGTATATATTAATAGATCAAGTACACCCATTTAAACACGATAAATATTTACTCTTAAATTCAAATATACTTTTTAAGAAATCACAACTAAAAACAATAGACTCTGCTTCTTAAGTAAAAAACAACAGTATTGATACCCCACAGAAACACAGAATAAATAAAATGTGTTTTAAAAAAAAGAAGTGCACTTAATAACTTAAGCATTTAGGGAAATGAAAACTTTTCCCGTCATAGCTTCTGCAATGGTGTTCCATAGGGATGCAACGATACAGTTAAGTCATGGTTCGGTACGAATTTTGATACGGAGGACACGATTTTCGATCCGGTTCAATACATTTAATGCTCTGTAAAAAAATAATAGTAATAACAATTGTATTTTTTGCTTCTTTTTTTTTTTTTTCTGCTAACGAGCAAAAATTAAATTGCCATCAAATAAACATGCATTTTAGCACATAATATTTACGTGCTTACTTCTTACTGATATGAAAAAAAAAATTGTATAAAAGTGCTGAGAACAATCTTTACTGTTTGTAAAGTGAGGCAGGGCACACCGTTGATTGCTACAGCTCTCTTAGCAGCTAGGTTTACTACATGAGCAAGACATCCTATTTATGGTCCGAATCCATCTGTGTCACGTACTAAATTAACAATATTTGCAACATTATCTATAGTCACTGGTATGGATTGATTTGGCCTTCTTAACCTCATGTGACAAATGGCAGTTTGGAATTCATGGATGTAGTATATGGACTACATGTCCCATAATCACTCTGGGCTCACGTAGCCAATGGCATGGGACGAAGCACATCTAGTTTGCCTTTTCATGATATCTAGTGTGTGTGCGCAACCGCGCATTTAAAAAGTTAGCAAGTGCCGCTGAAGTCACGTCTGCTCATTACCACACAACACCAGCATATGACGGCTTTCATAAACAGGACGAGTTTGAAGCACAGCGCTCTTAATTTCATTCAGCTGTTCGTTGTCAAAGTGAGGTTATTCGTTGCAGCCAAGTCGGTAACAATGTTTTGGCGGACTTCGTTGTAAATATCCAGCGTTGTGCCGAAAAAAAGCCGCCCCGCGTGAAATGTCACTCCTGACGGGAGCGCCCACACGTCAACAACACCGGCACGCCATAGATGGTCCACAGTCACTCCTGAGCACTGACGCGGCTGGTGTAGGTTGTGCCTACACCTGTACCTACACCGATAGGATATAATGGGAAAGATTGGCTCCGGCGCTAGTTTTTGCCGGACCTGGAACGAAGATGCATTTTGCGCAGTTGGTAACGAACTTTTAACAGCACGTATGCCGCACGCGCGCACGCACGTGCACGAGAGGCGATAAATCGCAGCGGAAAAATTACTGCCTTCATTTTTATATATCGCGCGATAAATGGAATTATTGCATATTGCGACAGGCTTAGGGGTTGTACAAAATATTAACACCAGGGGTACTAATAATTGTGACACACATTATTTGTTGTAAAATAATTTTTTCTTTATGTGGGATTTTTTCCCCACTAAATCAATGCACTTGTATGAAGGTTGGATTTTTCTCTTTTTTCCATTAAGTTCCCATATTATTTGAATTAAAAAAAATTATTAGAAGCTAAAAAACACATCTTTTTCAGGGGTGCCGATAATTATGGAGGGCACTGTATCATGTCTCTGGGCTGAAGCGTTTGAATGTAAAGCGAAATATGCTAAATTGCCCTGACTGTTCAGGAAAATGTCTCTACTATGATATAAGTAAATCTGAAATCACCTTAGACATAGGATGTGTTAGTTTTTGAAGAAATATTTGACCATTATTGTTGTTAATGATTCAATGCCCTAAACCAGGGTTCACTAAATCCGGACCTCGGTGCCAATTTTTCTGTCGTGTTTTCCATGTCTTCCTCCTCCAACACACCTGAATCAAAATAATCAGGATCATTATCAGGCTTCTGGAGAGGTTGCTGATTACATAATCATTTGATTCAGGTGTGTTAGGGGAGAGAGACGTGGAAAACACGACAGGAAAAGTGGCACCGAGGTCCGGATTTAGTGAACCCTGCCCTAAACAGTGGCTTAGTGTCATACAGTGTGTGACAACCCCACTATCTTAAAATCTAGTGGAACTATTATTCTTGCCAAGGGTGATATAACTGAAAAATTTAAAGATGGCTTGACATGGCCAGAGTTAATGCCATTTTTTTTTATCAGGTCTTGATATGACAAACAAATGTTAAATAATAGAGTATTATGGATGTTCAAGATTACATCTACGTAGTTGACTGGTCAATGCTTTTGCTGTGGTTTAGATTTACAGTATTATTTAATTTTTGTGTGTCAATATTGTGTACTGTATTTGCCACTGATGAAGTTCCAGAATTTTGATGAGATAAAGCACGGTTTGAAGGATGTATTCGATCTTTATGCCACAGTTGTAATGCAGTCACCTGCTGCATGCACTGCAGGATAATACCAGCCTCAATCAAAATATGGCGAGAATATGGTTTTCAAAAGGAAAATGAACATGTATCTTTAGATGTACGCATCCGATTTTTAGAATTAACTGATGATTAAACATTAAGCAGTAAAATATTAACTTAAAATAAGGGCAAATACTTTTTCATGGCACTGGACCTTTTGTGTACTTGAAGACGAGCAGCACATTCGACATATTGACTTAGAATAAATTCTACCTGCTCTTTTTTTTTTTTTTGCTTTTAACCAAGAATCAAGACTGTTTTACGTCGATATCTATAAAGAATTGAGGGATTTAAGAATTTATTCACAAGAATTTAAACACAAAAAGCTCTTTGTTGTGGTGAGGCAGCGCCACAGTGTGACTTGAAGACGAGCAGCACATTCGACATATTTACTTAAAATAAATTCTACCTGCACGTTTTTTTTTTTTTTTTTAACTTTTAACCAAGGATCGAGACTTTTACGTCCATATCTATAAAGGATTAAGGGATTTAAGCATTTATTCAAAAGAATTTTAACGTAAAAAGCTATTTGTTGTTGCAAGGCGGGGCCACAGTGTGACTTGAAGACGACCATCGTCCTTCGACATATTTACGTAAAATAATAGCTACCTGCACGTTTTTTTTTTTTTTTTTTTTGCTTTTAACCAATAATCGAGACTGTTTTACGTCCATATCTATAAAAAATTCAGGGATTTAAGCATTTATTCGCAAGAATTTTCAAAGTAAAACGCTCTTTGTCTCTGTTTCCACTCAGTAAGCTTTGATGGAGATATTAATCGGCCCCGCGCCCCGTCAATACAATTATGAAGTCTATGAATATACAAATTTATAATAATTATAATAATTGTCACACCTCTCGATGAGAGATCAGATGACTGTCAACAGCTCTCAGCGGCTGCATACAAGCTACAGTATATTTGGACTGATTCATAAACCTCTCTACCGATGCCCTCACATTGTTTAAATCAAATCCGACTTTCGGCATCCAATAAAGATTTTTTTGTTTTTACGCCACAATTAATTAATGTACGGAATTTAAATTTTTTTGCCTTGAAAATAGTCTGATACAGTCCCATCGTGTATCTAAAAGAAGACAATCTCTTTTCACATAATGGAGGGTTAACATTCAGTCAGATGGGGCCTCATATCTCCTTCAGACGTATTTTTCATTTTTAAAATAAACCATGGTTCGGCGGGTCACTGATGAGCTGCGACCTTTGCCTCATTGCAAGTCAGAAAACTCATAAATAAATGCAAAGTGTGAAAGCAGCATATGTGCGTAGAATCTAATTTCAGTGGAACCTCACCACAAAGGTAGCCAAATATGAATACAGTAAAAGAAACAAATATTTCACAGCCTATGCTCCACCAACCAACAAAACACACCGAATTCATGTCTGGCATTTGTTAAGTGAGTCTGCTGCAGTGACATTCCCCTCAGGGTTTTGACACATTACCACTCCTCGCCATGTATCAAAGTTTATCTCATTAACCACAGAGTCTGACGAAGGGAATTGATGATGTAAGCCAGTGTTAACATTGAGGTGCGAAAGCCCAAACTGATATAGAGCCTGCATTAATTCCCAGTAAAACAAAGTGAGAAAGTGAACAGAGGAGATAACTTAAAATGAACATATCTCTGTAAATTCTCTGTCATCCAGGCCATGAAAGTTCATTTCAGAACTACTGAAGCCTTTAGAATTACAGGTGAAACATTTTCAACAGCTATGAAGTCGAGTTGCAGCTAAGCTTATAAATCAACACTTTAACATTATGCTTCAGTAAAACAACAACCAATGAAAATTACTGGCATTTGATGTGTGTATTGTGTTCATATGTAACACACATTACTAACACACATTACATCTCAACATTGACTAAAAATGATGTACTTTTTTTGTTTTAGTTTTAAGTTGGGACTTTTAACTTGTCATTCAAAGGATTGTTAAAGATACCTTGTCATCGAAATCCACCAACCCCCGTTTTATTTAACAAACGTCAAAATGTGTCAAAACTGGTTTAGTTTTGACATCAATGTGGTTTGTTGATTGATTGCAAGAGACTGAAGAGAAAACTGATTGCAAAAATATATTAACTCATTATTCAATCAGGGCAAAGCTTATTTAAGGAACACATCCATCCAATCAAAAGGCTTATTTACATAGAGGTTACTAATAAGCAGTGTTGGTAATCTTAGTTTAAAAAAGTAATCAGTTACAGTTACAAATTACTTCTACCAAAAAGTAATTGACTTACTTCAATGTAAGAGTAATTAATTACTCGGCAAAGTAACTGACATTACTTTTCATGTTCTACACGTTATTACGTTTCATTTTATAACGTCTTTCACATCAAATATGTTTATATTAACTGATTGAACTGTCTTTTTGAATAAAAAAAAAACAGGTCACTCTTTTTAAATTTTTTAAAATTTCACCTATATAAGAGTGTCATGGTATACAAACTAACTTTCAAATGCTGTGAGAAAAAAGCCTTTTTGTTGTTCCTGTTGTACAGAACCCGCACTGAATCGCGACCCCCACCAAACCGTGACTTGTGTGTACCGTCACACCCCTATTATATATACTGTAGATATAGTTTTCAAGATGCAAGTGAGGCTCTGAATATCTTTCTTCTCCTATCTTTGCTCTAGTTGTTTTGATTGAAAAAAGAAAAGAAAAAAAATCACACAAGGTTTATGGGTACGTCATTCAAGAAAAGTTTAGCGCAAGTGACTATTTTTGGTAATAATAATAATATATATGGCGGAAAACACAGACAAGGCTGAAAAAGCAGTTTCTGCTCTTGCACCCCCCTTTAAAATAGCTGTATTTTAAGCCAAAAGAACTGTTGTGTTCGATAGAACAATATGTCTATATGCTGCCATTGCAGTTTCATGGTGCATTAAGCCCCCAATCTATTTTCAATTTGTCCGTTTTACCCTGGAGACACCGCGCAACCGCTTTTGTTTTAACCACGCCATAAAAAGAAGGTCGGTAATTATATTTATTATTTGAAATGTCTGTCATTTTTACCTTAGAATCATTAATTGATGTCTAATATTTAGTAAAAAAAAACACACAAAAAACGACTTTAAAAAAATTATTCAGTCACTTATTTTAAACTTTTAAACATATTACGTCACAATGAAAAAAAATTGTGTCTGTAAATAAGACACGGATGTCTACCTCATGGCTATCGCTTGATTGTATTTTTTTTTTTGTTACTGTCGCAATTACCCTGATATTTTAGATAAATAATCAATCCAAACAAAGAAAAATTGAAAAAAAAAAGTTTAAAAGGGTAAATATATGAAAAAGAACATCTCGACCACTCCTTGATGTCTGCGATTTCTGCATCTCGACCCTTGTTATATTACCATGGTTCACCCAAAAAATTCCGGCCGTGGCCATTCACAGCTGTGTCTTGACACTCGGTGATGCATGCTACACGGAGTTTTTGGATCGAAACAAGGTAGTGCGCGATAACATCTCATTGAAATCATGGTGTCTTTAATTATGCTCTCTCATACTCTCACCTCCTGTTTCACTGTCTATAGACCCTACTCACCTACGTCACAAAATGAAGTGTCGCTGTATCCGGCCGCCATATTGTACCTATTTTTTAGACCTATTCTCATTGTTTTCAATTAGTCGTGCAAGTTATAGAGCAATTCATGGAAGCCCCGGTGTTATCTGACGCTGTAAACTCATTGGATGTGTTGCATAAAAGGCGTTACGTGGAAAAGCTTCAGTTTATCCATTCGCCAGATCCGTATTTGATGCCTAAATCGATGTTTTTCGACCCGCTGTCTTCGCCATCTTTGCCTGACCCTGATATTTACAACTATCTTGTCCAGGCAAAATCAGCCTATTCTCACGAAAGTTTGAAAAACTTTAAGAGCTTGGAGGCTTATAAATGCTACGTTGCTGGTTGGGTGAAACAGGTCCTCGTACACGAAAATTCGGCAGGAATCTATCGTGTGCTCGGGAAGGTGAGTTACGAAATTTTCAATTCAAAATCTTTTGTTCTTGCTAACATCCACCGTCAAGTCTAATGTATTTCATGTCATTTGTCAATGGAGCAAGGGCTTTTAATGTTTATATGGTTTAGCGATAGCACTCTCACTACATACATATATAATATGTAATAAATATGAAGTGCGATAGCACTACTCCAGATTGTCCCTAGTTAAATTTATTTTTTGGCTTTTGACCTCAATAGTGAAACTGTAAATTAATTGTATGACAACTGTCTGATTATCCCCTTATAATTATATATTTTCAGGTAGTTCATTCACAATGTCTGAGTGTATGTTGTCGGCGATTAGCCTAGCAATGATCTTAATTGTGGTTGTCAGCCCAAAACCCTCTAAATATATATTAAATGCATCTTACCAGATATAAAATGACTACTACATAATCTGTGGTAGTCGTTTGGAGCCCAGTTTCCTCGTCGAATTGCAGCAGTCAATCTCGGTCTCCTCTCCGGGTCTCTCGGAATACGGTAAAACTTCAAGTCTCTCCGTCTATCTTCTCTGTTTTTGCAACCGACCGCCACACACGACTTCACCATTTTGATTATTAATGTTAACGAGCAGAAAAACACGCCATAATAGGAGGAATTTACGAAGCGCTAATGCATTAACATGACGAGTATACGGACAACATGGCGCGGGGGCGTGGCTGTGACGTCACGTGAGTAGGGTCTATAATTTCTTTTTTTTTTTTTCAAATTCCCTCCTGTTGAATTTTTTTCTTCCCCTAGAAAATCCCGATTTTAAGCTTTCCAATGATGTATCACACATGCATATTGGGCAATTTTGAAATTTGGCCAAATTGGGGGTCTCAGAGCAGAACTTCAAGTCACCAAAGTGTTTTCTGCCATATATATATTATTATATTGTAACATCTACAAGGACAATGTCAACTTGTTGATGATAATGCATACTCAACAGGAAAACAGTACATCATTTTCAATTAATTTTACCCACCTGAACGCCACGAACTGTATGTTAAAAAAAAAAAAAAGTTGCCAGAGACTTTAAGATGACACTTGCCACTCTAAAAGCCATTGCTAGGGAGAACGCAAATGCTCTGCTAACGTTCCGAGCCACCTAGCATCGCGTTTGCAACGGCGTCACAACCCTGTTCCCTCCACCCCCCCTCCCGCTCTGCTCTCTCCGTGGCTCCATCTCGCGTGTGATTCAACCAAATTGTAGTAACACGCGCCTTTACATGCTAAGCAACGGTAACGGCGTGACAAAGATGGGAATAGTAATTAATTAGAATACTCGCTACTGACAAAAATAACGGCATTACTATAGTCTAACGCCGTTATTAACAACACTGCTAATCAGGAATTAAAATTTCTCGGACGGCCAATAATTGGGAGGGCCAACAAGAATATCCTTATGGGCATTTCCAACCTAAATTATTTTGAAATCGCAATAAAAGATTATAAAAATAAAACATGAATAGATGTGGAATGATTTCACCTTATTATTGAAAGCTGATACATCTGTCATATAACTTTACTGACATAACATACATACACAGGTTTCAAACCTAATCACTTATTGCCCTGGGAAACGAAAAAATGTCACTGGTAAGGTAATAAAACATGGAACATTCCAGTCAGGACAAGCGAATGGTAAAAAAAAAAAAAAAAAAAAAAACCTACATACATAAAGTGTCAAATAACAATATGTCCTGCTCAGCCAGCTTTCGGCAGGAATCGATAAATCCAGTGATGGAGCTAGTCATGTGGGGGCCTGATGGAAAGACAGTTATGTGGCCGACCAAAACCTTGCAAAAGCATCATTATGCTACATGTTTACAAAGTTTGAATCAATCAATCAATCAATCAGATATTATTCTACAGTGATGGGAGGAAAATGTGTAATTCATTATAATTCATGATAACATTTAAGCCTGACCTAAAGGAATGATCTGTTTACCGTAATTTTCGCACTATAAGCCGCACTGACATATAAGCCGCAGCTGTCCTCACTGTATTATGGGATATCTAGACCAAAAGATGTCAACCGGTAACACTTTATTTGACGGGAGCATCATAAGACTGCCATAAGACCAAATAAACCACCATGAAGCTTTGAACCAATTGGCTGCAAAGCTTAATTTCTTCAAGAAGCTTAATTTGGCAATCACTGTTCTCTTTGGGGAGACAGTCAATCTCTGCTGCCACCTGCTGTAAACACTGTTGTCGTCCAACAAGCCTCCTAGCATTCATTGCAGCGCTATAGATGTAAATAACAAATCAAAATACATGTTCTGTGCTAATTATTTCTTCAGTTAATATTCTAGTTGTTTCATTAATTGCTAGTTATGGAATTTGGTAACACTTTATTTGAAAGTGGCGCCACATCCTTCAAAAATAAATTCCCATTCTAAATTGGAATTGTATTTTTTTTCCTTTTTTTTAATGCAAAGACATTACATTCCTAAATCATCCTGATTGATTATTTACTGTATAATATAAAACTGTAGATTATTACTAATCATATTGGACATCAGAGGGAGGAATTCTCTTCCTTTATTCTTTCGTTTTCTTTCACTTTATTCTATTTTTCTAAAAATGTTTACCAGCAAACACACCTTAATGGGGTAAGCTCAAGGAAAGTAAAAATTGAAATTAAGGTAACTTTGAGTACAGGTACATATAACCACGTTAAAAAAAAAAAAAAAACTTTAATAACCACGCATATCTTTTTTTTTCACCGCCACAGAACAACATGGATATCTATTGCTGTTTACATTTCTTCTGCAGCCTGTTTAGAAAGCAGAAACTATTTCTGCGTGAACTATTGGGTAACCGATAAATCCATTGATCATACCTATCTCCTCTTTCAATTTTTGCGACTAATGCATACAATTGTATTGTCCCCGTTCAGCACTGTGATAAAGATTTAGCCTTGGTGCAATCAGTTGCAGACTGTGGCCTGTGAGCGGCAATAAACAGGTATTTCGGATAATAACCAGACAATTTATTATACAGCGCTCGAGGGACATTAAGACATACTTCTTGACTGCAAAAAACACAAAAAACAGCAAGTTTTATATATTGTACTTGTATACACTATGTTTTTTTCTTCTTTTATAACCGGTTGTTGATGCTTGTGCAGTTATATTTGTGAAATTTTTAGCACTGGTTGTTTACCATTTCTCATCATTCACAGCATCTACCATGTGTCACTTGAAATGACAAGCCCAAAAAAATGATGCATGCATTACACCGGAATGGGAAGTTTGGAACTGCAGTGTACATCCAGCCTAGGTGTCCCTCTGTCTCAGTGCGCTCGTAACACAGATGGAACTAGCAATTACTGTATGCAGTTTGAAAACTTGGAGTAGCATCATGACTACAGAAGTCTCTCCAAGATTGTGTATTTCTGTATCAGGGAGAAGATTACTTTTGGCAGGGTTATATTAGTCCTCAACCCTGCCCAATCTGCTTGTTTTTGCAGTCAGATAGACATGGAGGCAGATACAAGCCGACAATAACATGACAAAACACAGTGTGTGAACCGACAGATTATAAGAGTGTGCGGCTTTCAACAGACCGAGATGAAAATGGCACTGACCTGTGAGCACGGCCTTGGCGGAGGGTTCGGCCAGGTCCAAGGCAGACTTTCCGTCGGTGTTGCGGATGTTGGGGTCGGCTCCATGCTGCAGTAGAACTGTGCAACAACAGGGTAGACACAGACAGTAGCTCAGCTCCTGGACCGACATGCAAACTCCCTGACACACAGTTCGACCAAGTCCTCCCCTTGAATCATATCCTGCTCCAAACACTCTCCCCGGACCTCCCCGTTGCTCCTGAACTATCACTCCTGCTTCGCATCTCTCTCCTCCTCCAGCTGTTCCTCCTCTGTTGCTAGCGCTGCTCCCTCGCCTGCCCCTGTGTGCCCCTGTCCTGCGAGCCATGCTGCTGATGTAAACAGACATGCCACCACAAGAGCAGAGAGGGCAAGGCTTCTGCACACTGCCACACAAACAACGGCCCAAACAAAGCGGCTGCAAGACCACCTCCAGCACACATCGCACTCGAGTGGACCCGGAGAAGAAAAGGACCCTAACACAAAAACGAGTCCGGAGTAAGAAAGCTCACAGTTTCAACTAATAGAGGTGGCAGCGTTGATGAGGCGGGCAGAGCGAGCGTTGAGGCTCTCGCTCTCGCAGTATGTGAGAGAGAGCAAGATCAAAGAGGTGGAGGGGGGGGTGAGAGGGCTACGAGTCAGAGAGGATGGGAGAGGAAAATCGAGAAGATAGGAGAGAGAGCAAAATATGGCAAAGAGTTTTGGGAGTAAACAGAACATGTTGAGAATGATTTGAAGATTGTTGAATAAGAAACAAAGCATAAAAGGAATGACTATTATTGTGTTAAAGATATTAAATTAAATGCAGTAAAAATGCAGGGTCGCAGGACTGATGGCTTTTTGCTTTAAAGGGATCCTCTATTTTTAAGACACGTAATTCTTAAAAGATAAATGTTAGTATGAGTTATAATAATTTGATATTAAAACCCCTCTTAATGTTTTTGTTTTAATTAAGTTTGTAAAATTATTTTAAGTGATAGGTCGCCATTCTTGTTACATCGCAGTGCGTGACTTCACCGGGCCCATTGCCGAAATTCCAGCGTGTCACTCGTTAGCTTTCCCAACATGTCGTCAGTTCTACCCTTCCTATTTTAACCAGATCTGAAAAGTGAAGAGCAGGACAGCACTGTCGGTCGTTCACAAGACGAGCTTCAGGGAAAAATGCGTGCAGCAAATACCTGATAAGACATAAGTTGGGCAAAACTGGTGATGCACTCACTGCAAGTGAGTCTCAATGGCAACAGAGCGAGAGAGTGCTGTTGGGAACTCCGGTTGGGAGCGCGAGTGTATGCTATTGGGAACTCCGGTTTTATTAGCAGATACTCAAGGTAAGCATATTGCGTTTTCAAACTTATCCCAATATACGGTAGCGTAATTTTTGCACAATAAGCCTCACCTGACTATAAGCCGCCACCCACCAAATGTGACACGAAAACGACATTTGTTCATAGATAAACCGCACCTGACTATAAGCCACAGCTGTCCTCACTGAATTATGGGATATTTACACCAACATATTAACTGTTAAAACTTTATTTGACAGCGGCATTATACAACTGTCACAAGACCAGATGAACCACCATGAAGCTTCAAACCAATTGGCTGCAAAGAATTCATTGCATCAAGAAGCTTCATTTGGCTATGACTGCTTCCTTGGGGAAGACAGTCAACCTCTGCTACCACCTGCTGTCAACAGTAAATAACAATCAAAATTCATGTTCTGTGCTAATTATTTCTTCAGTTACTGTTCCAGTTGTTTCATTACTTGCTAGTTATGGTATTTGGTAGCACCTTATTTGTCAACAGAGTTATAAGACTGTCATAACTATGACATGATGACACTATCATGGGCATTACTCAATGCTTATGACAGATGTCATTAAGTATCATCCAGCATATTATGTCTCTAACTCCATTTATGTCCAGCTCGAATCTTTTATATACATTCAAAAATGAGATAATTTGTCATAAATTACATCTTTTATAAGCATTCATTAAATAATTAACACAGAACATAATTTTTTATTGCTATTTACACCTGTAGCTCTGCAATGTATGCTAGGAGGTTATGCTAGGATGCTATGCTACGCTAGGATGTGTTACCTAGTTACCCAAATGAATTGACGAATAAGCCGCACTGGACTATAAGCCGCAGGATTCAAGATGAAAGAAAAAAGTAGCGGCTTATAGTCCGAAATTTACGGTAATTATGTCGATTGTTAGCATCCAGAGCTGTCGTGTGCTTTACATACAGTACAGTCCAAAGAGCACACCTTGTGTAATCCATGTCTTGTACATTGTAACGCGTGGTAGCTAGGATACGTGTATAAAAGTACCAAAAAGGGGAGAAGCTTCCACTTTTGCACTTTTACTCACAAAAAATAATATTTCCACCTTGACCACTCTTCTCTCGGGAGCTCAGCAGTACGCCAACACGCGTTCCCTGACAAACTCCAACATTGTTGTAAGGTCCACGTCAGAGTCACTGTCGTCACTGTAGCTTGCCACAGTCCTTTAATTATTTAGTATGATTTGGGGAAAACTCCCACGAAGAATAGTCAACAAAAAAAAAAAGCAATAGTAATCCAAGTCCGCGTTTTTTACTCACTCGAAGATACAGGAATTAGACCAATCCCATGGCAATGTTGCAGCCGCGATCAGGCCGTCGATTCCACAAAACAGACTGATCCGAAAAGCCGCTGTGGGATCGACGAATCAAAAAAATGGACAGATCCGAAACAATTTATTGCAGACGCGGTGGGACCGTCGGAACCAGAAAATAGACGGATCCCTTACTTGACTGAGGATACAGGAAAAATGTTCGGGCGCCAGTTGTAACGTGTGGTGGGTAGGATACGTGCATACAGGGACCAAAAAGGGAGAGAAGCTTCCACTTATGCACATTTATTCACTAAAAATAATAATTCCACCTTGACCACTCACTTCACTCCCCTTGTTTCCATTTGACTGGAAACTGCATCCAAAAGCAGCACATCGTGGCATTTTACTTCGCGAGTTTAGGCAGCAATAAGCAATTGTTGAACACGCTACACATTTGGAAGGATCCAAATTACGTCATCACTGTGAGCCCGCAAACCATGGCGCCAACTAACGGTCAAAATATGTACTAAATATTATAAAATATTGCCATTGATTAAACATTTTATGTGTTTCTAACAACATATTTTAGTACAAGAGAACAACTGTGGTTTATCAGAGCCTACATGTATTTAAGTTAGAGGATCACTTTAAGAGGTGTTTTACATGTAATGCTGTTATAGAACTAATGTGTCTAATAAAACATGCCTCACGGTGCCATTTGTGGAGGGCTTGCCATGTTTGTCCAACGTACTGCTTCTCAGCCGGGTCTGCCTAGCAACATGTGTCCTCAGACTGATGATGCAACCGGGGAAAAAAGTAAGTCAGATTGTAAAATGCATCAAACTTTTCTTTTCACAGAAAAAAAGAGGGGAAACTGGTCAACATAACAAAAGCCGTGGAATTTGGAGTTGAATATACATTTTCAGAAAAGCCTCAATGATGAGATAATAATCTTGAGAGACTCACTGAGTATCTAAGGCAGGGGACCTCGTTTTACATGATATATGTAAGACGTCACAAAGTATATTTTGCTCATTCTTTGGCTTTTTTTTTCCTAATGGCACCATACATAACAGAGGCGACAAAACAGAAGTTGCGGTGATAACCAAAGACATAGAAAGGACATAGGAAAGGGTCTTGCTTCCCAGTATAAGAAAAAAAAATAATTAAATATTACTTAAAAACACCAAAACCAAGAAAATACAAATGTAAATAGAGGTGTTACGGTTACTACACAACACTTCATTGCAATAATACCAGTTAAGTATAATTTTATTCTTGTTACTTTGATTATAATGTAGTTAATTTATATTTGCACGTTTGGCATGATAGTTTAAAAAGTTACCGTATTTTTCGGAGTATAAGGCGCATTTTAAATCTTTCTCCAAAATTGACAGTGCACCCTATTTATGACTTCTGTTGTTTTTAATGACCTCAAAGCTATTTTGTTGGGTGTAATATACAGCACCAGTGAAGTGCAGAAGACACAAGTTCATCAATCATTAAACCCATGAATAAAACATTCATTCATCTTCTGAACTGCTCATCCTCGCAAAGGTCGTGGGGGGTGCTGAAGCCTATCCCAGCTCACTCCCAGTAGGAGGCAGGATACACCCTGAAGTGGTTGTCAGTCAATCGCAGGACACATATCAACAAACCACCATTCACGCACATACTCATACATACAGAAAATTTGGAGTGTTTAAATCAGCCAACCATGCGTGTTTTTGGGATTAAGCCGGAGTACCCGGAGAAAACCCACGCAGGCACAGGAAGAACATACATACTCCACACAGGAAGGCCAGAGCTGAGATTGAGACCCTAGCCCTGGAATTATGAGGCAAACATGCTGACCACTCTTCTACCGTGCCACCCATAAATAAAACAAATGAAAAAATAATAATAATAAAAATAAGCTAAAAAAAATAAAACAGTAATCAAAATATTAAAACCCCAAGAACAAATGCAGTACATTGATGCAGTAATGTGCTGCCGTTGCTCGTTTGTAGATGCTGTTTGTTTTGTTGAACAGTGGTGACCTATTTCACTTGTTGATGACATAAGAGTCTCATTCATGCCGATTTGCGTTCATACTTCAGAGGTGTTGGGTCGATATCTGGTTGTAATCCTAATAAGAATGAGCCCATGTCAGATTTAAGAAAAAAAATAATCGGAATTTAAAAAATCAAGATACGTTTCACAAATGAGCAAAGAAATTGGAACTGACCTGCAGCGTGAATGTAGCCTTATTCCTTAATTAGAATTTGACTTAACATATTTCATTGTTTTTGTCTTGAATAAAAGAAAAAGACAAATATAAAAGATGCCTCCATTGTTTTTGTTTTGAATAAAAGAAAAAGACAAATATAAAAGATGCCTCTTACAGTGAATCATTTTGGTTAAATATTGTCATAAATTATCACACCGTATGTTTAATATTCAGAGTTACCAGTAATTGGAACACTTGTTTTGCCTTGTGTTGTTTTAACAACTTTCCATCGAGGCAAATGTTGGAACAGTGAATTGGAAGAATATTCTGTCCATCCATCTATCAATATATCTCAAATGTATGCTTCAGTTAATAAAAGCTGACAGGTGGAGTGTTGAATAAATTCATTTCCTTTGAGAAAGAATTTAGAACAACTCCTAGGTGAGAGAGTATTATAGAATGAATTATATTCAACATTAAATTCGGGAAATAAATGCAAAAAAGCTGCGGTGTTAAACACAAAATAAGATATGTAAATGTAAAACAAAATAAAGAGAGTGTCAAAAAACAAACAAGTCATATTGAAGGCACATAAAACGCATTAAAAAGATGTGATCTTCAATACAAAATTACAATTGGAAAATGAATCTGGAAAATTTCTGTTGACACTGAACCTTGACTCACTGTTATGTTTATTAATACACAATATTTAATGCATGAAAAACATTATTAAAAAAAACATACAAGGGAGGCTGCAAATCACAGTAGCTCCAAGGAAATATATATTTATATTTATATAAATATTATATTTATATAACCATATTGATGTTCAGATCAGCTAGATTCAAACTACTGATTATTCACAACAAATAAACTAGGGATAAACAAGTACAGTGCAAGAAGTGGTGATGAAAGCTGTCAACATCCCTCTAATTGTTTGTCTGTGTTTTTGCAGCGCTGTTTACTCTGAGCCATTTTAGTGCGTCATTAAGTGTGGCAGGGTTTTAAATTGTATGTTCAGCACGTTTCTATAATTAACAGCTAAATGTTCTTTGGCAGTGCTGCCCCAATCAAGCCGTTGCAAAGTTCTATGGCCGCTTTCTTTGTGCACATTAATTGAAAGGGCGATTGGTGAATTCAATAGCAACAGAGGGGTCCACAGAAAGAAAACTATAATGACGAAAAGGTACAGAGGATGGTGTCAATAAAACTGGAGGACTCGAAGGACTGGAAGACTAGACCGAGGCTTAAATTCTATGACTAATCTTTAGATGTGAACTGGTATGAAATAGTGTTTTCCAAATCTTTAGGTATGAGCCAGGTGTAAGTGCAGCCTCTCCTGACTTTGCAACTAGTTGTCATGGTTACAAAATCCAAACTGAATATTGTGCAACTGCACATCAACATGGTCCTCCAGCCATGTACTCTCAACATCGACTGACTCACCTTTGCCAGAGCACTTGTCTGCTTTGGCAACGTTACTAAGACAGGCGTGGCTATCCTCAAAGTGACATTCAGACACATAAGCAAGTACACATTAGCACTGCCTTCCAAAGAGCTGCATTATTGATAGATGCTAAGACGAAGAGAAGTCGTCCACTCGTATACAGTAAATACTGTATATTATTTCAAAACCAGGGTCCCCCCAGGATTGATACATCTAAATTCAAGACTTTTAAGACCTTTTTTAATGCCATTTCAACTGAAAATTAATACTTTTCTCGCACCCATTATTTAGATAATATTTAATCATATTAAAAAAATAAAGCACTGAACATCAAATTTAACCTCAGTTACAAAGTGTGTTTGACAAAAGAATGCACATTTATTGAAGATACAATTAAAACAAAAAGTTTTGTGCCACAGACCGGCCCTCTTTATGTCATGACCTACCTTATTAAAATATTGTAATAATAATCGTGCTGTCAAGCGATTAATTTTTTAAAAATCGCGACTAATCGCATGCTGTCAATAGTAAACTTGCGATTTTTTAAAATGCATAAATTATATATTTCAATTTCTAAATACACCTATTAGCACAGGAGTTCATCAAATTTAAGCCTCATTAGAAACAAGAAAAGAGTTTTCCTTTACACTTGTAAAGATGAATCAAATATGAATTTTCCCCAAATAACTTATAAAAAGGGAGGCACAGAGGAAGAGCATGTCTACTGACAGTTCTGAGATCAAGGGCTTAAGCGCAGGTTCTGTGTGAAGTTACCATTTTATTTTTGGGGTACTAGCTATAATTTTATCTTATATTAGACTGACTTTTTAAAGAACGAGGAACATTTTGCAGGTGTTTTGAATTACACATGTGGCAAGTGTGTACAAAACAAGCTTTTCATCATATTCATTTTTTTTTTTTTTTGGTTTGTGGTACATGCAAATTGACATACTCAATTTTGTTGGTTTAATCTACCAAAATAAAACAACTTTTACTTGATATTCAAAATTGTGGGGGCGTACTGTATATAGTTTAAATGAATAAAAAATTAATGTAATATATCATTACTTATGAGTGTTTTCATATTATTCATGACATAAAACTACCGCAATTAAATGTGAAAGATTGAATGATTGATTGAAAGAATAATTGAACTCACCAAAACGGCTGTCTCCCAATGCACTTGTAGAGTTCAAACACCTGTGTATTTCAGGGTAGTTCACGCTCATCAGTCCACCTCAGAGTGCAATGTTTTGGGTTAAAATGCCCAACTTGTGTTTTGCCTGAGAACGTGGATTTCACCCCAATCCTCCGTCTTTGTGCCCAAAAACAGTGCCTGGAGCCTCCATGGTGGAAGTTTTAGTGGTGCTCTCATGAAAAATATTTCATTCTGCATGTTCATTTATGGTTTATCGCTGTACTTTTATCCAAACATGCTAAAAAACAACGATAATGGGTCGCACCAACAGCCAGACGGGTTCACGCTCGTCATGCTGCCTCAACGTGCCCCATTTCGGCCATTAAAACCCAAAATTAAGTTTTTCCAGAATCAAGTCAACAGGATGATATCATGATACTCTTTCCCAGAGGCAGAGCTGGTGGCATTGGAGAATGAGAGGGAGCCTGTTGCGGGGTATCGAATTTCAAACTACGGAATGGAAGAAGGGCCACAATTTATCGCGCAAAGCGGGGTTGCGTGATGCCGTTAGTAAATAGTTTGAAAGCTTCGTTAAAAATGTGTAATACGACCGGCCCAAACGTCAGGCCGGCCCACCGGGAACTGTCCCAGTTCTCCCGATTAGCCACTCCGGGCCTTGTACTGTGCGATTGCCTGCTGTTGATGCTAAAGGCGCGCATGCACAAGCTGCAGTGCATCGTAAAAATTCTACGCGTCATCTTCGTTATGGATTTAAAAAAAAAAAAAAAAACTTCGTCACGGATATAATTTAGGTTGCACTGAGATGTTCTTGAAAATTAAAACCACGGTGAAAAAATCCCAGATTTACGACAGCTAATTTAATACTTTTAATACCTTGAATAATGGAAAACTAAATTCAATGCCTTTTTAATACTTTTAATAACCCGCGGGTACCCTGAAAACAAAAAGTAGGTACTATCTGTAAATGAGTAAACCAATCCACAGTCCATTCAGGGTGTAACAACATATCGAAAAGGTGATATATCGGTTATCGATATGCTCCTGCCAAGAATCAATATATCGTTTTTAAAAAAGTGTCACTGTTAAAAAAACATCAACAGAAAGGTTGCTTCCAAAATCTTCCGTTAGAATAGTGTCTATGTTAGCTCAATGGCTGCCAATGGTGGCGCTAGAGATCCAGTTAATTTTGACTGTATTGGACGTTTAGCGCTGTCAATGCAACAGAAACCAAAGCATGTCTTGTGGGCATTTACAGGTCATTTCCTGTTCATTTTAAGGCTGTCACTAACTAATCGTGATGGGCTAACGTACTGCAACGAATTGCTATTGCGCATGCGCGAACCGTCGCCATTTTCACTTGAGCGATGACGGCAGATATACAGTAGACATTTACATGTTAGATTAAACAATATAAAATGTATTTTTTTTTCTATTTTGGGGGGGCGGCGTTTTTTTTTTTTTTTTTTGCTGTAGATTGAAGTAAACCCAATGCCTTCAAATGTTGAAACTGTTTTAATGTATATAAAGTGGGGCAAATAAGTATTTAGTCAACCACTAATTGTGCAAGTTCTCCCACTTGAAAATATTAGAGAGGCCTGTAATTGTCAACATGGGTAAACCTCAACCATGATAGACAGAATGTGGGGGAAAAAAAACAGAAAAAAACAGTTGTCCGTGTTGCCCAACGACAGCCCCTAAACATCACTGCTCTAGAGGAGATCTGCATGGAAGAATGGGCCAAAATACCAGCAACAGTGTGTGAAAAGCTTGTGAAGAGTTACAGAAAACGTTTGGCCTCCGTTTTTGCCAACAAAGGGTACATAACAAAGTATTTAGATGAACTTTTGGTATTGACCAAATACTTATTTTCCACCATAATTTGCAAATAAAGTATTTAAAAATCAAACAATGTGATTTTCTGCGGGTTTTTTCCACATTCTGTCGCTCATAGTTGAGGTTTAACCATGTTGACAATTACAGGCCTCTCTAATATTTTTAAGTGGAAGAACTTGCACAATTAGTGGTTGACTAAATACTTATTTGCCCCACTGTATGTAGAACAAACTATACTCACATATGCAAATACAGTGGTACCTCTACATACAAAGTTAATCCGTTCCAGGACCTTGTTTGTAAGTCAAAATGGTCGTATGTCGAGCGGGATTTTCCCATAGGAATACATTACACAGTAATTCCATTAATTTGTTCCACAGCTCAAAAACCTGCACTAAATCCTTAATAAATACTGCTGGTACTATTACAAATGGCAATTACACATAGCAAAACAAATTAATTATAAATCAAAATCGGAATAATATAATAATAATAGTTCCTGGATTAATGTAACGAATCAGGTTCTAATGTGGCGGACGTTTTTTGCTGTTCCTAAACGCACCGCTGGGCTGATGTGCCAGAGACAGAGCGGCGAGCTTGAGAGTTTCACTTTCAATGTTTTCTTGTGAACACCGTCAACTGCGGCAGACAATAGGCGTTTTGTGTTGAATAAGTTGTGAAATAAATGATTAAAAACGTGGCGAAGCTGGCGATTTCTTTGGAGATGTTACTAAAATAAGAATTGTCAGCTTAACTTATAAAGACTGGCGAACGATGGTCGGAGGACGACCGTGGAGATGTATTGTTGAGCCATTTCACGGATACCCACCCCACGCTCATATTTTTCTATAATTTGCATCTTGATTTAGAAGGTAAGCGTCAACTTTTTCCTTGTTTCACCACCTGTACCAACCTTTTCTGAAACCTGTGTTGATTTATCACACATGAAAATCCACCGTGCATTTGTCTGCGGTGCTGACATGTCGTCGTATTTCGAGCATGTCGTCGGATGAAGAAACATATGGCGAGTCAAATTTTTTGTCGGATGTCGAAAAGATCGTGTGTCAAAGCGATCGTATGTTGAGGTACCAATGAAGCCTTGGTACATTTTTAAAATAACACTTTTTCTTACATATTTCTTATCTGAAAAACCTTCTATGTTATAACAAATTTTGTAACATTTAAATAAAGTTTTTGGTTTTAATTTTAACAATATGAATGGTCTCTGAAGGGTTCAATATGTAAGGAAAGCACTTTCTTAAATTATCAAAAGACATTAAGTTGATGTATAGATCCTAAGGGTGAAGGATTGGATGTCTGCACATTTTGTACATTAGATGGCGGTATGCACCTGAAAACTGCTTGCAATCCGCTATTAATGACAAGAACAAGAAATTTAACAGACGCACATGCACAGTACGGCACATTTGCGACCGGCTGTCCACGTGACTGCCTTACCTCACTTCCTCCGTTGGCTTCATGCTTATAAACGCGGGGGACATCGCGGCACGTAAAAAAAAAATCCTTTTTTGATTAATGGTGGATTGCAAGCAACTTTCAGGTGTATACCGCCATCTAGTGTACAAGAATTTGCAGCAACATCTGTCCGGCAACCTGTTACAATTGGGTGTCACAAGGGCATTTACTGGTTACTTCCTGTTGATTTTGAGTCACTTCCTATTCTTCTCGAGTCACTTCCTGTTCAGTCACCAAAATCAAAAGGAAGTGACCCGTAAATGCCCTAAAAGGAAAATGAAGTGAACAAAAATCAACAGTAAATGACATGAAATGTCCCAAAATTAACTTAATGGCATGCATTGGTTGCCACTGATAGCCATAAACGTCTATGTTGTAATAGTCAGGTGGACTACTAATAAACTCCTAATAAACTTTTTCCTATTCACAGCATAAGGATGAAAAGAGCTGTTTTTTCTTATTAGTTGTTTCGAAGAATATCATAGCATAATTTCTTGACCAATGTATCGATAATTGTCCTATCGCCATATCGTGAGATCATCGTTATTGTGAGCCTTGTATTGCAAATCGTATCGTATCGTGAGGTACCCAGGGGTTTCCACCCCTACTGTCCATTGTGTTGGAAATTTTAACTGAACCCATGAAATCTACCTCAATTGTTCATGTTTTTTTTTGCCTTGTGGCCATCAGCAGAAAAGCTGCCAAAGCAATAATTTGCACAACAATTGGTTGTCATATGATTCATAAATGAGCTGACAAATCTTAAAGAGCTGAGCTCAGTGTTTTGCCAAAGCTCTGAAGTCAATACTGTAACTGCTTTGGCCTCAGTCACTTCCTACTGTTTTGACTGCTGAAACACTCCCAAAGCGTGCACCCTTTGACATGTGTACACTACACTCCAACTATCGAGTTTTGCTACAAGAAAACAGAAGCGTATGTGTATGTTTTGTATTGGTGCGAATGTTTCTCTCTCTGCCCGGGTGCTAACACACACTCCGTCACCCACTCGATCTCTCCACAAACATATAATTTTGGTTTTGCAATGATCCCACTCAAACACACTGATACCAACACGGTAAGTATATCCACAGTGACGCATCAATAATGAAACCCACCCATCCAATTTCTTCAGCTCTTGACAGAAGACATCTGTAAACATATACCGTATTTTTAGCACTATAAGGCGCACCTCCCTATAAGCCGCAACCCACCAAATTTGACAGAAAAACGACATTTGTTCATAGATTAGCCGCACTGGACTATTAATCGCAGCTGTAATCGCTGTATTATGAGATATTTACACAAAAAGACATTAACCGGTAACACTTTCATAAACAGCAGCATCATACGATGGTCATAAAACCAAATGAAGCACCATGAAGCTTTGAACCAATTGGCTGCAAAGCCTCATTGCGTCAAAAAGCTTTATTTGGCCATCACTGCTCCCTTGGGGGAGACAGTCAACCTCTGCTGCCACCTGCTTTCAACATTGTTGTCGTCCAGCATGCCTCCTAGCATGCATTGCAGCGCTACAGATGTAAACAATCAAAATTCATGTTCTGTGCTAATTTCTTCAGTTACTGTTCCAGTTGTTTCATTAATTGCTAGTTATGGTATTTGGGAAAACTTGATTTGACAGTGGAACCACAAGACTGTAATTTGACAATCATATTTATGACATGACACTGTCATTAGCATTGATGAATGCTTATAACTGATGTTATTTAGTGTTATCCGGCAAATGATCTTAATTTTGAATGGACGTAAAAGATCCGAGCTGGACATAATAGTGTCATGTCATAATTATGACGGTTCTATGACACCACTGTCAAATAAAGCGTTACCTGTTAACACAAACAAATCAACAAATAACCCGCACTGGACTACAAGCCGCAGGAATCAAAATGAAGGAAAAAAGTAGCGGCTTATAGTCCGAATATTACGGTATTGAAATTGGGCACTTCCACATCAATGCATTCAGTTTTTATTCAAAATTTGTAGCGTTCCAACAAAAATGGCTAGGAAATTGTGATCAATGGGAACAATACCTCTCGCAGAACATCAACTAGCATCGACCCCATCTCATTTATTTGTGAATCCAAAGACGATAAGACCTATAGAAAATAATTTTAGACAGTTTGATAACTAAATCTAAATATTTTGTTCGCAGCAATGTCACATTCCGCCCTCAACCTTTGTGGCATCTGTAAATGAAAAAAAGATCTCTCAATCATACTTTAAGTTTTCCAAAATGTTTTTCTGACAAATGTGACCTTGCTCTTGATGAGCTGCCAGGCTAAGGAGATTAATTCCACACTCAAGTTGTCTGAACCCCACAGAAGGAGCAGACAGTCCATCAGAGGAATCAAAGTTGATTTGTCTGTCAGTGTGCTGCCAAATTCTAACCGGGCACCATGACATCCTGACACATCTGTAAGTGTCGCATTAAATCTGTTGCTTAGCCCTAGAGTTTGACATTTCCATATTCTTTATTTGGGTGCATTGTCTCAGAGTGTGTCGGCCTCCTCTCCACAGTCCAAAAACATGAACAGTAGGTTAATGGAAGACTAAATATTCCATTGGTTTGAATGTGAGTTTGGATGTTTGTGCCTTGGTTGCTTGTTTGTAACTGGCGTCCAGTTTAGAATGCGCCATGCCTCTCACCTAGATTAAGATGGGATGGGGTCCGGTTTACCATATGCCTATTGAGGACATGCACTGTATAAAATTCTTCCAAGACTTAGAACCATGGTAACACACAATACAAGGCCTAATGTTACGTACTGTAGTGTGGTTTTGTCCTTTTTTTCCATCCGTAACAGACAGCCTTTGAGCATAATGTCATAAAATGCATCAGCTTATCACCCAACACTTTACTTTGGCAAGCATTACAGGATTTAGTGTATTATTAATTTGTTTTTTTCCAATACTTACTCTACATGGACCAGCCTTAACAAAGGATGTTAAGGAGAACAAAGGCACTCTTGTTCAAAATTGTAAGACTCAATCGTCATCGTAAGAGCGTTTTCCTTTTATATCTGTGAACAAGTACAAAAAAAATGAGTCACAGTGACCTGTTTTTCAAAGTTGACGTTGTGGTATATTCAAAAAGAGAATAATCGAGAATATCTTGATATATTAACCACATTTCACCTCAGAATAATTGCAACTTGAAATTGGATTATCCGTGCATCTTGGCTTTTCAAAATAAAACTGACAAGGAAAGTTCTTACAACCCTTCACTTTTCCTTTTCACTGACAAGGAAAGTTCTTACAACCCTTCACTTTTTCTTAGCAACCAGCATGTTAGTGAGGCTGGACAGACACCAAATTTGACAGACACTCAGGTCAGAATTGGGAACAACTTATTGTCCATTTTAGACTGAATGACTTTCATGGATTTCATTTAACTAATAATATTCATTCTGAAACATTGCAGTTAAACTACATCAATAACCAAGGGGTCATTAATTGGTAAGGGTGTAACGGTACATGTATTTGTATTGAACTGTTTCGGTTCGGGGTCCTCGGTTCGGAACGGAGGCGTACCGAACGAGTTTTAAACGTAATGTAACCCTTACTTTTCGAGGCTGTGAGTCGATCAGGTTATAGTTTCTTTGTGTAGATTATATTTACTCCGTCTTCTCTACTATAATGAGGACCAACACGGTAGGACAGTATAAGAAACGTCAACGGTGCGACAACGTGGCCACCGCGAGAACGCCAATGCACACCAGTCGCAGTGCGGCCGCGTGTCAGAAGCGGCTCAACGCGACGGACAACAAAAGAATGGCAGAGTTTATTATTTGATGCGAGACGCGGGCCTCCTTCGTCAATACATACTACTAGCTAGCATCGGGCAGACCGGAAGTCACTCGTGTAAAAACACGTTGGATCCGGTCGATTTTCAAACTAATATGCAATCGTAACTCACTTTTTGAGTCCATCAGATCTCTTGAGTGGCACAGTTGACTTGTCTTTGTTGATTTACTGCTGTCTTCTCTGCTATAATAATAATCAACACGGCCCCGTGTTCAATACAAAACCCTCCGACCACAACAAAACAAGTAGGAACTAATGTTCACATAGGACCTAAGTTATACAACATAAAATATAATATATCACTGAATACTACATCACATTTGTAAAATATGAACACATAATAAAATAAATAATAGCCCATTTAAATAAAATAAATTGAAATGAGCTAAAACACCTGTAATTAAATAATAAGATCCTGTTTACACAATTAAATTTATTAATTTTTGTGTGGTGCTTTGAGAAAATCCACCAATAAAGCTTTTGAAAACCGTTCATAAGGGAAAAAAATGATTCATTGAGGCATTTCATTTTGTAAAATACATGTTAAAATCTTTGTCATTGGGATTGCTTTTCTCTTTAGCACAGGACTTGTTTTTTCTTCTTTCTTTCAGAAAGAAAGCTGACCCAATACGTGGGGTCTGAAAGGCAAATTGTTGTTGGATTATCTTTAAATAACCACTACTCTCTGAGCACAATTCTAGTTTTGTATAGGCTAATATTCCTAATGTTGAAAGCACAAAAGTGTGTAATAAACAACTAGCACATTTAAATTTTGCATTTTGTTTTCTTATTGTACCGAAAATTAACCGAACCGTGACCTCAAAACCGAGGTACGTACCGAACCGAGATTTTTGTGTACAGTTACACCCCTATTAATTAGTGTCCAAACCTAAAATGTTATGATCATTCCCATTGATTTGATCATCACTAGCGTCATTTTCAAGTTTACCAGAGCTATCTCACCCCTTAACACCTACCGGTATTAACTACACTGCAAGCCAAAAGTATTGGCACCCCTGCAATTCTGTCAGATAATGTTCAATTTCTCCCGGAAAATGATTGCCATTACAAATGCTTTGGTAATAATATCTTCATTTATTTTGCTTGCAATTAAAAAACACAAAATAGAATGGAAAAAAAAAAAAAAATCATTATCATTTCACACAAAACTCCAAAAATGGGCCGGACAAAAGTATTGGCATCCTTTGAAAAATCATGTGATGCCTCTCTAATTTGTGTAATTAATAGCACCTGTTACTTACCCATGGCACATAACAGGTGGTGGCAATAACTAAAACACACATGCAGCCAGTTAAAATGGGTTAAAGTTGACTCAACCTCTGTCATATGTCCTTGTGTGTACCACATTGAGCATGGAGAAATGAAAGACGACGCAATGTCATCATTAAGTGTAAAGCCCATGGCACTGTGGCTAACCTCCCTAGATGTGGACGGAAAGGAAAAATTCACTAGAGATTTCAACGAAAGATTGTGCAGATGGTGGATAAAGAACCTCCACTAACATCCAAACAAGTTTAAGCTGTCCTGTAGTCCGACGGTACAACTGTGTCAATCTGTACTATCCGTCGGCGTCTGAATGAAAAAGGACTCAATGGTAGGATTCACCCAGGAAGACCCCACTTCTGACCCAGAGACATAAAAAAGCCAGGCTGAAGTTTGCCAAAACTTAGCTGAGAAAGCCAAAAACGTTTTGGAAGAATGTTCTTTGGTCAGATGAGACATCAGACGAGACAAAAGTATAGCTTTTTGGGAAAAGGTATCAACATAAAGTTTACAGACAAAAAAAAACGAGGCCTTCAAAGCAAAGATCACGGTCCCCACAGTAAAACGTGGCGGAGGTTCCCTGATGTTTTGGGGTTGCTTTGCTGCATCTGGCACTGGACTGCTTGACCGTGTGCATGGCATTATGAAGTCTGAAGAGTACCGACAAATTTTGCAGCATACTGCAGGGCCCAGTGTGAGAAAGCTGATTCTCCCTCAGAGGTCATGGGTCTTCCAGCAGGACAATGACGCAAAACACACGTCAAAAAGCACGAGAAAATAGTTTGAGCGAAAGCACTGGAGACTTCTAAAGTGGCCAGCAATGAGTCCAGACCTGAATCCCATAGAACACCTGTGGAGAGATCTGAAAATGTCAGTTTGGAGAAAGCACCCTTCAAATCTCAGAGACTTAGAGCAGTTGGCCAAAGAAGAATGGTCTGAAATTCCAGCAGAGCATTGTAAGAAACTCAGTGATGAATACCGGAACCGGCTGTTCGCGGTTATTTTGTCTAAAGGTTGTGCTACTAAGCATTAGGCAGCGGATGCCAATACTCTTGTCCCATTTTTGGAGTTTTGTGTAAATTAATAATTATTTAATTTTTTTTCTCACTTGTGTTTTTTTCCATTGCAAGCAAAATAAATGAAGATATTGGCAAGCAAAATAAATGAAGATATTACTACCAAAGCATTTGTAATTGCCGTCATTTTCTGGGAGAAATTGAGCATTACCTGACAGAATTGCAGGGTTGCCATTAATTTTGGCCAGCATTGTATGTGGACATTAATATTTTTGTAAACTTTTTTTTACCTTGAGAATCCTTGGAAAAGTGAAAACAGTCACACGGCGTGTTTTCTGACCATCGACTAAGTATGTACAAACACGGGGCTCGATCAGAGCCGTCTAAACTAAAATGGACTTAACAGAGGCAGAAATTTTCAGGTAGCAACAAGCAATGATAGATTTACAGGAGTATTATACAAGATCCTTACACATTCCCTGCCTAATTTTTATTGCATAATGATTTAGAATTACGAAAATGGGTAGAAAAATAGCTTAAATCTTTACACTGCTACCAAAAAAATTGGATATTTAGAAAAATAGTAAGGGAATGAGAAATTATTTTTGTCATACATTAAGATAATTTAGCATGTCTTAGTTGAGTACCATTTACAAAATGAGATTTTTGAACATTTTGCAAGGCTAATTGCTTGATTAAACCTTTTGATCAACAAAATATCACTTGTAGGGATGTAACGAAGGCAAAATTCTTGGCTGGAACCGAAAACCGTGTTGTTGTTTTTTTGTTTTTGAATTTCATCATTTTCCGATTAATGCCATTTGCCTTGGCATTGGTTCTACAACCCCGGAAGCTCAAGAAATTTAGTTTGAAGGGTGGCGATTGTGAAACCCTATGGTAGTGTGTGTTCCCGGCAGCAGTGAGCATTTTGTGGCAAACTCTGAACGCGTCCTACCGCAGAAGAGCTGGTATCATCATAGCATTCTGTTTGGTGGTCGTGGACACACACGTCACGGCGGATGAAACCTTGATAAATGCGCTTTCTTGGAAGTTTGGGACACTCGAAAAATGGGTCTCACACCTCCAATTGCTAAGCTAAAGGAGATCTCTATTTACGTTTGTGTGGAACTGTACTTCAACAATAAGAAAACACTATTCTGTTCTCCCAGAAACTAGTAAAGCTTTTCACAATCCCTCCTACTCCTTGAAATACGACTTAGTGTTATTCTTGTCCAACTATAGTGGAATTGATCGAGAGTCAGGCGAATGGGACAAGTTCTAGAAGAGACTAAGCTAAGCAAAGTGGCTCCTAGTCTGATTAAACGGCAACTGGCAGAGGGGTTGTGGAAGTCGCAGGAAAAATGTGACAAAAAGAGGAAGTGTTGCTATAAACTAGGGCTGTCAAACAATTAACATTTTTAATCAAGTTAATCAAAGATTAAAAATGAATTAATCGTAATTAATCGCAATTCAAACCATCTATAAAATATGCCATGTTTTTCTGCAAATTATTGTTGGAATGGAAAGATAAGACAAGACGGATATACACATTCAACATACTGTACATAGGTACTGTATTTGTTTATTATAACAATAAATCAACAAGATGGCATTAACATTATTAACATTCTGTTGAAGCGATCCATGGATAGAAAGACTTGTAGTTCTTAAAAGATAAATGTTAGTACAAGTTATAGAAATGTTATATTAAAACCCCTCTTAATGTTTTTGTTTTAATATAATTTGTAAAATTTTCAAACAAAAAATAAACTAGTAGCTCGCCATTGTTGATGTCAATAATTACACACTGCTCATGGTGCTGAAGCCCATAAAATCAGTCGCACCCAAGCGCCAGCAGAGGGCGACAAAACACCAAAAAACACAAGTAACAAATGGACATGAAACTGTGCTGTCATTTTAATCTGTTTGAGCGGGGCATGTGTGTTAAATGCGTGAAATATTTTAATTAATTTAAAAAATTAATAACCGCCCGTTAACGCGAAAATTTTAACAGCCCTACTATAAACATATTGTACTAAAACAAAACAATTGCATATGTACTGTATGCATTTAAATACTACTTGATTTGTATACTGTTCGTTTGATTTTAAAAAACTCATGCTCGGGCTTAAATGCACTGTATTCGATGTGACGCGGGACATCAATGGAAAGCAACTTCAGAACAGGCATGTAGCAGCGATGAAGCAAATTTATTTCATTTTCCTTCATTTAATAATATATCTCTTTGATACCTCAAAATACTTCCAAATCGTGGGCATGTTGGGTCTGAGCCATTAGGGTTAGCAAGATAGCGTCTTTTGATTACATCATCACAAGCGGACTACGGTTCTTCACACCATTCGGTTGTAAACCTTCGGTCTTTTAACCGAAAACCGAAAATGCAATTTTAGCTAATTTCGGTCAAAGGTTTTTGGCGCCGAATTTTCAGTCACATCTCTATTTGCCTTATACTTCAGAATCCAACACTGCAACTTTAACTCATTTTGCTTTGCTAGGTAAATATTTATCTAAATTAACAAAAATACACAAAAATGTTAAAAAAAAAAAAAAAAAAAAACTATACAAATGGAGTACACCTTTACCTGATTAACAGTGGTCCACTTATTTTTACACTATAAATGTTACAAAAAATATTGACCGTACAGTTGCTATAGGTTTGTTTGATGATTGCACCAGAAGAACAATAGAAAGGATCAATTACTTTTCCTAAGGAGAAAACTATTGTTTGGAAAGTCATTTAGGTTTCACTGTGTACACAATTATTGCGACTACGTGCTTTATTACTGGTGCTATAGTACTAAGAATAAAAACAACGATTGGTGATGTCGACCAAGTGAAAAGCTGTTAATTGAAATGGATGAATGGTGACTGGATTTCTCCTTCTTAAGTGCCATGGCAATGAATTGTTCCAACCTAAACTCATTGACTCATACTTTAATCCCTATTGACTGAAGACAGCATTCATTAGTAGTCGGGGTTCCTCTGCATTCCACTCAGTCCTGCTGCTACTCAGACAGTCAGGGTCAGACAGTCTGCAAATGCTATTGCCCCAAATGACTGCTTGGCACTAGGAGCGAGGCAACATAAACTATCATTTGAGATGACAAAACATATCAAGCTGTTTTTGTTGGATCGTAAAAAACAATCTCTAAGCAGCAACATTTCCTCCCAGCTTCAAAGTGTAATTTTGCAATGCTCTGTAATAAATAATGTTGCAATAATTGCAAATGATGCATCACTTGCATCTATGTTTACTGAAAAATAATAGCTCACAGCGTGTGGTTCACAGCAGACAATTACTGTGTGATTATGTGCACCTCCACTTCTGAGCGCAAACAGAATATAAAATGCGTTTGAGTCAGGCACAGCAATGGATCATATTTGTCAATGCAAGAACCCCCCCCCCCCCCACACACACACACACACACACACATACACACACAGGAGATAAAGGGATTGTGTTCTGTTCTCTACATTGTCTACTAAATAAAGGCTTCATTTTAAATCAAACTAATCGTAACATGTCAGTGTTCTTACCTATACAGACATCTATCTTGCCCTTGATTGCTGCCTCATGTAAAGGAGTGTAGTTCCAGTTGTCTCTTGCATTGGGCTCGGCGCCCTGGCACAGCAGCAATGACACCACCTGAAAGTAACAGAACATTTTTTTTAAACCACTGAATTACAAAAAGTCCCTGAAAAGGTGTTTCCACACACTCTAGAGGATATGTGTGGTATTACAAAACATCTGATCACGTCCATACCTAAAACAATCCCTTTGCTTAAATCAGTACTTCTCAAATAGTGGGGCAGGCCCCCCCCAGGGGGCGCAAAGTGATGCTGGGGGTGGCGCATGTGACCTTTGGGAACATACTTTTTTGTCGAACTAGAATAAAGTATAATTGCACATCTGCTGAGTGGGTGGCAGTGGCGCTCTCATTTTCAGCATGTGTGCAGTATTTTTGAACCAAACAAGAGCACACAGCAATGAGCACTGGAGCTATGAAAAGCTAAAACAAAGACATACGACGAAGCGTATGTAGCATTTGGCTTTTGACTGTTAGTACAGTGGGAGATGAGGAAAGACCAGTCTGTTTGACAAAAAATGTTCGCAGCGACAGCAGGATTTTTTTTTTTTTTTTTCAGCGAAAAGGTACCGAATATTGCCAACAATCGTCCCGCTTTGTCAGTGTTCCATCAGTAAACCAGTGAGCACTGTCAGCATCACATAAGGTGGCATAGCAAGTATTTCAATTAGGGATGTCCCGATCCAGGTTTTTGCACTTCCGATCCGATACCGATATTGTTTTGCACTTCTGATCCGATACTGGCCGATACCGATCTATCTGAGCATGTGTTAAAGTTTAAAGTTATTTAGCCTCCTTACTTAGTTGTCAGACTCATGTTGAAAAAGGTTTTAGTACTCTTGATAACAACTAGCCAGCTGAATTAGGTTAGTTTGAATAACACACAACGGTTGGTAACAAGAAACTGACCTGTTTATTCAGTGACAAACACAAAACATTATAAATAACGAACAGAAATGGCATAGTCAGTCAGTAAAACGTGCAAATAATATTGTAAACCGTCTTAAAAAAGCAAAACACACCAACAACCTCAGTGGAAAATCCCCCAAGCTATTAGATGCTTTTAATGTTTCGTGCATTAGTTACAAAAATTTTATAAAAAGCCTCTCAGGTTTAAATAAACGACTATTTCAGTATCAAGTTAACATTTTAAAACAGTAAATAAAATACTCAAGTCCCCATTCTGTATCAGCAGCTTTAAACTACATTCAATTCATTTAATGTTGCGAATCAACTGTTAAAGTTGTTAAAATTGCTCCCGTTATTCCATAATTTCCCTTCTGTCTACTTTCGACATGTGAAAGTTTTAAAACTGTTTTGAAGATAGATTCAAGTCAAGATTTTGCCGATTTAGGAGTATTTTAGATAAAAAGTTAATTAGGTTCGCTTGGAAGGTTCACAACAGCCTACTAGGGAAGTCTTCTGCTTTAAGATGGGGGCTGTTTACTAACGTGTCTGGTTTTCAATACTTCAATGTTGCTAACGCAGTCGAGTCTTTCATGTAGCATCTGGCTCTATATACATATGATTTCTATTATCTCCAGTAAAACGACATTGACGTATTTTGTAGCGGCTGTCAGCAGCAGTCAGGTATTCTTGTGTTTTTTTATCCAGCAGCATGAGTTGAGCTAAAGCCATAAGTTGAGCATTGGCATTACCCGGGTCTAAGACATGTTTACTTTCGGGACACAATGCGGTCAGTTCCTCATTGCGTCCCAAAGACCGCGCTGTGTATTAGTTCCGATTCACTTGACATATTTCAATAATCGGAATTTGGATGTTTGTGAATCGTTCTCGAATCTTCCACGGCCGAATCGCGTGTTGGATGATGCGTCTTTACTCACGTGAGATAATGGCTCGTCATCCAGAATGAATTCTTCGGCAATGACTCTCATTATTCCCTGGGCTTTGGGACTGTCGAGTGCCAGTTTGTCACACATAGCAAAAGTTTCTGCCAGTGTTAGTTGCGTAGGACCTTTCTTTTTGTCTTCGGTTTTCTTAACATACTCCTCATATTGTTGATGGTGGTATTTCGCTAAATGCTTTATTAGGTTGGTTGTATTAAAACTTCTTACAGCTTTACCACTACGCTTGACTTTATTGTGGCATATGTTGCTCTCTGCCTCTTCGTCTTTGTCGTCCTTTAAGGTGAAATGATCCCACACACAGCTGACATTTTTACCGATAAAGTCTCTCGGTAAATTGGGAGACGGTAATGTAAATGTAGTGTGTTGAAGGTGTGCCGTAAAATGCGGACCGGATTTTAGGGAAACCAAAGCAAAAACTGGAATGGATTATGTAAATCAGTGCGCTGGAAAACCCGGACAGGACTTTTAAAAAACTGGATCGGAAGTCTGGATCGGAATTTTTCCCGTGTTCCGATCCAATACCGATGCGCATTTTTTTGCCCATATCGGTGTCCGATCCGATCCAAATATCGTATCGGGACATCTCTAATTTCAGTACAAAATAACCCAACACCACAGCAAAGGAGCTGATACTACCTGCAGCAAAAATAAAAACTGTCTCTCTGTCCAATGACACTGTCGTTTTTGTTCTATTAATTTTTTTTTTTTCAGTCTAATGGTTTGGCAAATTGTCCTCTTGAGTTAATGTTGCTAATCATTTTGGCTTTATGATTATTTTTTTAATTTTATTTATTTTTTTCAGTACCAAACGGTCAAAAAATGTATGTTGAGTCTATTTTTACAGTATGGATGTGTTATTTTTTAACACTTATTTTATTCTTTAATATTAAAAAGGACACAAGGTTATGCAGAGGTGTACTTATATAATAATAAGAATTTTATAGACAAATGATACTACGGTATATTTACAGTGGTGGCAGAGAGTTGGGGGGGCACGGAACGTTTACGTCTTTCAGTGGGGGGGTGTAACAGAAAATAATTGAGAAGCACTGGCTTAAATGCATACATTCAGGATCAGCTGTGTTAATTGGCATGTAAACTAGTGGACAGACAATTGGTGAATCCATGCATTTCACAGTTCTGAGGTTTCTTGTGCATTCTTTCTGGCGCATGTGACCTCGGGGGACATACTCTTTTGTCATACTACTGGTCCTTCTCAAATTAGCATATTGTGATAAAGTTCATTATTTTCTGTAATGTACTGATAAACATTAGACTTTCACATTTTAGACTCATTTTACACAACTGAAGTAGTTCAAGCTTTTTATTGTTTTAATATTGATGAGTTTGGCAAAAAAGTCAAGAAAAAAACAAAAAAAACCCTATCTCAAAAAATTAGCATATTATGAAAAGGTAAAGAAGCTACTAACCTAATCATCTGAATCAACGAATTAACTCCAAACCCCTGCTAAGGATTCCTGAGGCTTTTAAAAACTCCCAGCCTGGTTCATTACTCAAAACCACAATCATGAGCAAGACTGCCGATCTGACTGCTGTCCAGAAGGCCATCATTGACACCCTCATGCAAGAGGCTAAGACACAGAAAGAAATTTCTGAGCGAATAGGCTGTTCACAGAGTGCTGTATCAAGGCACCTCAGTGGGAAGGAAAAAGTGTGACAGGAAATGCTGCACAACCAGAAGAGGTGACCGCACCCTGAGAAAGATTGTGGAGAAGGGCCGATTCCAGAGCTTAGAGGACCTGCACAAACAGTGGACTGAGTCTGGAGTAGAAACATCATGAGCCACCATGCACAGGCGTGAAAGGTCAAAGTGAACTTAAAACAACGGCAAAATTGCCTGACCTGGGCTACAGAGAAGCAGCACTTGACTGTTGCTCAGTGGTCCGAAGTACTTTTGTCAGATGGAAGCAAATTTTGCATGTTATTCGGAAATCAAGGTGCCAGAGTTTGGAGGAAGACTGGGGAGAAGGAAATGCCAAAATGCCTGAAGTCCAGTCTCAAGTACCCACAGTCAGTGATGGTTTGGGGTGCCATTTCAGCTGCTGGTGTTGGTCTACTGTGTTTTATTAAGGGCAGGGTGAATGCAGCTAGCTATCAGGAGAATTTGGAGCACTTGATGCTTCCATCTGCTGAAAAGCTTTATAGAGATGAAGATTTCATTTTTCAGCACGACCTGGCACCTGCTCACAGTGCCAAAACCACTGGTAAATGGTTTACTGACCACGGCATTACTGTGCTCAATTGGCCTGCCAACTCTCCTGACCTGAACCCCATAGAGAATCTTTAGGATATTGTGAAGAGGAAGTTGAGATTCACCAGACCCAACACTGTGGATGAGCTTAAAGCCACTAACGAAGAATCCTGGGCCTCCATAACACCTCAGCAGTGCCACAGGCTGATTGCCTCCATGCCACGCCGCATTGAAGCAGGCATTTTAGCAAAAGGATTCCCAACCAAGTTTTGAGTGCATAGCTGATATAATTAATTGAAGGTTGACTTTTTTGTATTAAAAAACACTTTTTTTGTATTGGTCGGTGAGTTTTGAGTTGGGGATTTTTGTTTTTTCTTGACTTTTTTCCCAAAATCATCAATATTAAAACCATAAAAGGCTTGAACTTCTTCAGCTGTGTGTAATGAATCTAAAATACATGAAAGTCTAATGTTTATCAGTACATTACAGAAAATAATGAACTTTATCACAATATGCAAATTTTTTGAGAAGGACGAGTAGAATAAAGTGTAACTGCGCATCCACTCAGTGGGTGGCAGTTGCGCTCTCATTTTCAGAGTGTGCGCAGTATTTTTGAACCAAACAAGAGCACACAGCAAAGCCCATTGGTGATATGAAGAGGTAAGACAAGAAAATATGACAAAGCGTATGTAGCGTTCGGCTTTTGGTTTGACTTTTAATACAGTGGGAGACGAGGAAAGACCAGTCTGTTTACCGTGTCTAAATTGTTTGCAGCGGACAGCTGGACACCAAATCAATTAAGACGTCACTTAAAGAAATTAGACCCCAATCACATTGATAGCCGCTTGATTTTTTTTTTTCCCATCGAAAACGTGCCAAATATTACCAACAATCATCCCGCTTATAAAGCTGTGCAAATTGTACTCACACACATACTTGTCTTTAAAGATGGTGGCATTACGGACCTGAGCCAGGGATAGTGGAGTAGCTGATCAGCAAGATCATCCAGCCCTTTCGGTATTACTCTTTAAAACCCTGCATATGTAGACCCCACCACTCAGAGCTCACATTTGTACTGTCTTGCAAATATGTGAGACCTTTGAAATTTATTACATTTCTGTTTTATCCCTCTAACACCTGAGTCTATTTTGTCCGAATTTGCATGCCTTTGATGTTGCCTTTATATTTCAAAGAAAAGAATGGCCAGATTGGGTCCTTTTTTAGGACACCATAACCTTAATGTCCAAACTGCTGTTTTCTTCACATTTTGGACTTAAAAAGACAACAACAACAAAATTGGGGGGGGGGTCAAAATTTGTTATATTGATGCCCCATTGACAACCAAACATGCTCGACTAATTGTTTTGAAGCTTGATAATATTTATTCAACTTGTTAGCATAAACATTCAACAGGAAAAAATAAGATTCAACACAAACAGCAGGTATAGTCATAGTCGTTTTTGGCCTTTACACATACTATGGCCAAAAGAGATTAAATACAGTAGACCAACATTGCAAAATGGTGAGATATATATATATATATATATACACACACACACACACTCACCGGCCACTTTATTAGGTACACTTGTCCAACTGCTCTTTAACACTTAATTTCTAATCAGCCAATCACATGGCGGCAACTCAGTGCATTTAGGCATGTAGGCATAGTTTAAGACAATTTCCTGCAGTTCAAACCGAGCATCAGTAAGGGGAAGAAAGGTGATTTGAGTGACTTTGAACGTGGCATGGTTGTTGGTGCCAGATGGGCTGGTCTGAGTATTTCAGAAACTGCTGATCTACTGCGATTTTCACGCACAACCATCTCTAGGGTTTACAGAGAATGGTCCGAAAAAGAAAAAATATCCAGTGAGCGGCAGTTCTGTGGGCGGAAATGCCTTGTTGATGCCAGAGGTCAGAGGAGAATGGCCAGACTGGTTCGAGCTGATAGAAAGGCAACAGTGACTCAAATAACCACCCGTTACAACCAAGGTAGGCAGGAGAGCATCTCTGAACGCACAGTATGTCGAACTTTGAGGCAGATGGGCTACAGCAGCAGAAGACCACGCCGAGTGCCTCTCCTTTCAGGTAAGAACAGGAAACTGAGGCTACAATTTGCACAAGCTCATCGAAATTGGACAATAGAAGATTGGGAAAAACGTTGCCTGGTCTGATGAGTCCCGATTTCTGCTGCGACATTCGGATGGTAGGGTCAGAATTTGGCATCAACAACATGAAAGCATAGATCAATCCTGCCTTGTATCAACGGTTCAGGCTGGTGGTGGTGGTGTAACGGTGTGGGGAATATTTTCTTGGCACTCTTTGGGCCCCTTGGTACCTATTGAGCATCGTTGGAACGCCACAGCCTACCTGAGTATTGTTGCTGACCATGTCCATCCCTTTATGACCACAATGTACCAAACGTCTGATGGCTACTTTCAGCAGGATAATGTGCCATGTCATAAAAACTGGAATCATCTCAGACTGGTTTCTTGAACTTGAAAATGAGTTCACTGTACTCAAATGGCCTCCACAGTCACCAGATCTCAATCCAATAGAGTATCTTTGGGATGTGGTGGAACGGGAGATTTGCATCATGGATGTGCAGCCAACAAATCTGCATCAACTGTGTGATGCCATCATGTCAGTATGGACCAAACTCTCTGAGGAATGCTTCCAGCACCTTGTTGAATCTATGCCGCGAAGAATTGAGGTAGTTCTGAAGGCAAAAGGGGGTCCAACCCGTTACTAGCATGGTGTACCTAATAAAGTGGCCGGTGAGTATATAATATACATATACATTTATTTGTATATTTATCATCCAACACAAAAAGTGTTTGGAGGATCTCTTTGTGAGGTTAGGTATTGCACCCATCACCTTATCAAATGTACATCCATGCAATCAAGCTTCTCGAACACACACATCTATATACAAATTGAAAAAATTGATAATGGGAAAAAAAAGTCTTTACAAAAATATTGACAATAAACTAATTCAGTTCAATTTTGTCAGGCATGCCACTCAGTTCCCCCTTGAACAAGACAAAGGGCTACGTCATACACTATGTCACACAGCCCACTCTTCCGCCGTTAAATTGTTCTCTGATACTAATCTAAATCACACGAATAAACAAAGTGTCACGTCATGGAGTTGTGTCAGGTCATTCCTGTTTTATTTTGAAGGCTTCACCCTCCTTGTGTCTGTCCACTTGCCCTTCCTCTTGTCACCTAATCACCTATTGTTTCCACCTGTTGCCCATTACCTCTTGTGTATAAATAGTCTGCATCTCCCCTGTCTGGTGCCAAATTGTCTTATTACCCATGTTAGTCACGTCGGCCTGGTTTCACAGCAATCATAGTTGTCTAGATTTTACTTTTGATCATAGTTATCTTGGCTTTTTCCTCCAGTTGGAGCGTTTTATGTTTGTAATTTTCCTCCTTTTGGAGTGCCTTTTGTTTGAGTTTTTGATCGAGATTGTCCTGACTCATTCCTCCGTTAGGAGCGCTTTTTGTTGGTATTTTTCCTCAATCCCGCATGCTAGCGGAAGAACCTCTGTTTTCTCAATAAAAGTTTTTGCCTGAAACTCTGCAGTTGAGCCAGTCTCGTCATCTCGGCCTGACACAAAGTCTGTTGGAACAGATACTAAACAATTGTTTTCATTCAACTGGTTCTCTTTCCAAGCAACAAGTCAGAAAGTATTACTCTGCAGGGCGAAAATATTCAGATCACATAAATAAAAATGTTCTTAAATCTAAATTATTGAATCAAAGTAAATGTAGTCAGATGCCTTTCAAATGACTATTGTGAACTTTAAGAGCTTTTTAGCCAACTAAAAATACAGCAGCTCCTCCGTTTCAAAAGTATAGTAACTCAAATTTAATGAATGACAACCTCGCATATGTGGTTTCAGTCAATCTTGCAAAAATCTGACTTCTGCTCTTTGTGACTGTTCAGACTCCAAAAGTGCTACTGTGTTTCAATGTGGATGGCCTAAAAATCGGATTTCAGCTGCCAGTCTGAAAACGGTTATAGACAATTTTTGAAAGGTTTATCCAAAAAAGTGCAGGGTGTGGGGGGACATTGTTTTCAATTTTGAAATAGCTTGTTTTTCTCCTTAATAGATGTGTGATAGAATAACAGTGATTTGCTGACCCATGTATCAAAAACTGTTATATCAGGCAATCACTATGAGCCTTGTATCACAAATCCTATCATATTGTGAGGTACTCATAGTGCCTCAACACTAGTATCCTTTCTCACCTCTGAGTGTCCAAAAGAGCATGCATTGTGTAGTGGTATCAGACCCCCATCATCCCTGGCATGGACGTTGGCGCCGGTCTGAAGCAGGTGGTCAACCACATCTTTACGACCGAAACCTCACAGGAAAAAAAAAAGAAAGGAAATTAACCCTTTTTTCCCTGCAGGACATTAAGGACAAATACAAAAAACATTTTAAAAATAAAAATAAAAAACTGTCACAAAAATAATATTTTTCAACCTCCATCCATCGTCATAAACAGTCTGTACCCTCAGGCGATAAGACTGCTGAATTCACAAGTACACTGAAATTGCTGTTATGGTTATGCTGTCATTCGTACGCACTTGACACTGTGGGGTGTGGGGGGGGGCATAAATGGTTATGTAAATCCATCAATATTTATTATTATTTATGGTGGGATTGTGGGGGCACTGGGGACACTTTACCTTTATATTGCTCTGCACCAAGCACTTTAATGGAAACCAACCCATAGTATTGTTGGAACTCCAATCTGAATTTCGCTGTTATCTTGACAATGACAAATAAACTCTGAATCTGAATCTGAATCTGAATTTTCCATATCCCTTGTCATCATTAAGAGGTGGGTTACACCTTATGACGGCTTATCTCAGGACACATATAAACTACCATTCACGCTCATAACTACACCTACGGATCAATTGAGATACAGTACTGTAATGAACCAAAATGCGTCTTTTAGGAATGTGGGAGATAGCCCGAGTACCCAAAGAAACTCCCAAATGTAAGGGGAGTACATCACTCCACATAGTAACCTGGAACCTCAGAACTATGGTGAAAGCATCGCTTCAGTTGTCAGTTTTGTACAAGGGCGTAGGTTTGGTCTCAACATTGGTAGGGACGATATAACAGCACACAACCCTGCATATACACTTTTTGCTTAGGGCGGCACATTAATTAGACCAAACAGATTATTGGTGAGGGGTCAGGGCTACATTTCTCATGAATATGAACCTACGGTAATCAATTGATAGGCTAAATACGGAGAGCTATTCAAGAATGGGTCCACTTCTGGGAGACATTGGAGCTCCCCTAGACTCAAGCTAAAGTATTGTAATATAAAAGTGATTTGGGAAAAAAATGAAAGAAAATCTCAGATAGCCAAAAAACATCTACATCTGAGACATACTAGACTACCCCAAGACTCGAACCACATTATTCTCCTTAAATTATGATGTGTGATTTTATTTCACAGATTTTTTTTTTTCATTTCAGTTCATGTTCATGTCAGTGGACCCAATCCTGGATAGCTACCAGTTTTTTTCCTTTTTCTTTTTTTTTTTTTTTTGAATAATGGGACTTGGACTCTGAAGCCACCGCGTTGCATTACTGTAATGCACATAATGCGAACAATGATCTAAATAAGAGACGGCTAGCTTGACTTGCTTGTTCCCTTTGGAGGCTGGCCTGACCGCAGTAGTTTTGCAGATTAGCAAGTTTACACAGTTTAATGTTATGCTAACTCTGATGCAGGTCAGACTTTCAGTAGCAAAATTATTGGTATTTCCCCTACTTCCAAAACATTGACATCTTTTTACATTACCTACAGTGGCTGCTGCTGCTGGCCAAAAAAAAAAATTCTAACATCCCTTCTTTTTGAAGGAGGCGAAGGAGGCACAATGTTATCGACATGTATTTCTGTTAGGGCGGTGTGAGTGTGAGTGTGAGCGTGGCGAGTCAAATCATCAGCCGATAAAGTGTGCGTTTGGGGGAGGGGGATTGGGGGGATGGACCAGCGCATTCAGCAAGTTAAAAGGGAAAAATGTAAGTCTGAAAATAATTAAAATATTTCACTTTATAATGGTAGGGTCTATTCTATCCTTACAAGATATGGGAAGGCAATGTAATTATAACTGAACTCATTATATAATGCAAATAAGGTTGCCAAAAAGTTGAGCACCCTGAAAAGTTGGTAGTGTTATGTCCCTACCGTCCCTATGCAAACCTATGCCCTTCGTTTTGTAGAATTCGAAAAGACAATTGAAAAGTGTATTTATACTTTATCAGTGGCATTCGGCAAAAATAAATAATTTAAAAGACTTGTTTTTCTAAACATTAGCTGCCATTGACAGGGATAGCCGTCCAAAACGTTGACTGGGAGAAGACTGCTGCCAACCCTCCCAGTCAAAATTAATTGTATAGCTATCACTGCCCATGGTAGTGAATGAGATAAAACACTTCAAACATGATGTTATTACACTATTCTTTCGACAATATGGTTATTTAAATGCACAGCTACAAAGTTTAGGGGAGCAGCCTTGACAACAAGCTCTAACAACCACATTGGCCAAAATGTCCAAAATTTTTAAAATGAAGTATATTTTGTTTGGAAATGTCATTGTCTTGTCCTTACCTGCAGCAAAATGTAAGGGTGTAGATTTGCGACCAGCCATATCTTTAGCGTTTACATTTGCGGTGTCCACCAGCTTTTTTACTCTCAAAACATCTCCGTTTCGACAGGCTTCGAACAGCTCTCTGAACGCTCCGTTTGGACCGCCGATGTCACAGGCGCCGCTGCCCGTGTCACAGTCACCCGTGTCGGGCGTCGACGCAGCGCTCGTCCCGCTGCCCTCCGTAGTGATCGGGGAGCTAGCGCTACTGCTAAGGGCCAAAGCTGGAGAGGTGTTGGTGGTTGTGGGAGAAGTAGGGGAAACCTCACCGTCCGCGTCGGCTTCGCGAGGGAGAAGCGCGGCATCATCATCGTGTGGGGCTGGAAGTGAGATCGACGGGATTAAAGGGAGCGAGGACATTCGGGGTGAGGAAGAGAGAAACTGAGGGGATCGACGAGGCGTCGCCATTTTCACATCACAACAGTCCCTAGTAGCAACAAACACTGTTGACAACTTCCTCTTAAACCAACTCAAACTTCCGGTAAATTTCCTCCCCTTTTTTCTCATTCCACGCAAGATCTATCGGGATGTTTTCGACATATTTATTTATAAAAGGAAACGTGACCTAATGAGTCAATTGCTCTTTAAATAACTTATTTATTGCATGCATATAACTTGCAAGACAAATAAAGAAATACTGACCTCCGGTGGTCATCATGATAATTGTTACAGAATTAACAATAGAAAAAAATCATAAATTACAAAAAACGGGGTTTTATACAGTAGCATATGTGCCCAAAAAATAATAGCGAAAGAAAATACAATTATTTCAATAATTTTTTTCAAAAACTTCTACTTATATGTTAATATTTGGTCACAGTTTGTGATATTTGGATAATAATGGCAGAAAGACAAAATAAACAAATCCAGAAATTCAGAAAATTTGATTTCACATAACCATAACAAAAAGGAAAATGAGGCCCAGAGGGATATACTGTACTAGCTTACTTCATCATGTGCATCCCGGCATAAATAATGTTGTTTAGCAAATGGGAGGTGGGGGATTTTTTTTCTTCGACAGAATTTTAACATTTCTGATGTGCAATAGTGGAAAAACAATAAAAGATCGTATTTCCAGGAAGTGGCTGTCCGATGTGGGTGCAGACTGTATATATTTTATCAACGCTGGTACATAGACTTCATGATATATTGACAGGACAGTGGGCGCGGGGCCAATTAATAGGGGGCCTATCTCCGTCACAAAGAGCTTTTCACGTTGAAAATTCTTGTGAATAAATGCTTAAATCCCTAAATTCTTTCTAGCTATGGACGTAAAACAGTCTTGATTCTTGGTTAAAAGCAACAACAACAAAAAAATGGGCAGTTAGCGTTTATCTTACGTAGATATGTCGAATCTGCTGCTAGTCTTTAAGCCACTGTGGTGCCGCCTTATCACCACAAATAGCTTTTTACGTTGAAAATTCTTGTGAATAAATGCTTAAATCCCTGAATTCGTTCTAGATATGGACGTAAAACAGTGTCGATTCTTGGTTAAAAGCAAAAAAAAAAAAAAAGGGGCGGTTAGCATTTATTTTACGTAAATATTGCGAATTATGACTCCAATGCCGTAGCGGTTAATTTATCCCATTTATTTTTTGCACAATGTTTCAAAAAGCATGCATTGTACGAAAAATAAAATAATTACCTTGAATCCTCGAACAAATCACTTGTGAGACAATCCTTCCCGTTTATATGCGGTACAGCTTTCGAACTTTTTCTACCTAAATCCGGCGTTGGATCAATGTTCATGTGAAACTTCTAGGGTTAAGTACCCTTAGCAAGGTTAAGAACCACATGCTCTAGACGGATATATTTTCACGACTCAAACATACTGTTTGTTGACTTTGCCCTCGTCTAAGTTGCCAGACAAAGTGGTTGTAAGCAATGTCAACTAAAAAGAGGCTAATTTAAGACTTTGACATGTAAAGAGATCAACAAAGAAGGAAAGCACACAAAGACAAAGATAACTGTATTTCTAAAAATAACAATTACTGTACAAGTTATTACTTCATCGTAAGTAAATATGGAGTAAAGAAACAAGTGCGGGTTCACACTGATCAGCCTTTTAAAGTTTGCAGCCTGTGAATTCCACCAGCATTAGTGGTGGTAATGGACGAGAGTACTGATAAAACTGAGCATTTCAAAATGTGGCTGCTCAAGTCAAAATTGTCATGGATGTTGCCAATCGTATTGAATATACACCATACTGCAACATGATCTTCCGTAACACAATGTAACACATATTTTGTTCCCAGGTTCTACAGTGTCAGGCCAAAAGTATTGACACCCCTGCAATTCTGTCAGATAATGCTCAATTTCTCAAAGAAAATGATTGCAATTACAAATGCTTTGGTAGTAATATCTTCATTTATTTTGCTTGCAATGAAAAAAACACAAAAGAGAATGAAAAAAAAAATTAAATCATTATAATTTTACACAAAACTCCATAAATCGGCAGGACAAAAGTATTGGCACCCTCAGCCTAATACTTGGTAGCATAACCTTTAGACAAAATAACTGCGAACAACCGCTTCCGGTATCCATCAATGAGTTTCTTAAATGCGCTGTTGGAATTTTAGACCATTTTTCTTTGGTCAACTACTCCAGGTCTCTGAGATTTGAAGGATGCCTTGCCTTCTCCAAACTACCATTTTCAGATCTCCCCACAGGTGTTCTATGGGATTCAGGTCTGGACTCATTGCCAGCAACTTTAGAAGTCTCCAGTGCTTTCTCTCAAACCATTTTCTGGTAGTGCTTTTTGAAGTGTGTTTTGGGTCATTGTCCTGCTGGAAGACCCTTGAACTCTGAGGGAGACCCAGCTTTCTCACACTGGGCCCTACATTATGCTGCAAAATTTGTTAGTTGTCTTTAGACTTCATAATGCCATGCACACAGTCAAGCAGTCCAGTGCCAGAGGCAGCAAAGCAAACCCAAAACATCAGGGAACCTCCGCCAGGTTTGACTGTGGGGACAGTGTTCTTTTCTTTGAAGGCTTCATTTTTTTTCTCCTGTAAACTCTATGTTGATGCCTTTTCCCAAAAAGCTCTACTTTCGTCTCATCTGACCAGAGAACATTCTTCCAAAACGTTTTTGGCTTTCTCGGGTAAGTTTTAGCAAACTCTGTCCTGGATTTTTTAGGTCTCTAGGTCAAAAGTGGGGTCTTCCTGGGTATCCCATCATAGAGTCCCTTTTCATTCAGACGCCGATGGATAGTACGGGTTGGCACTGTTGTACCCTCGGACTGCAGGACAGCTTGAACTTGTTTGGATGTTAGTCAAGGTTCTTTATCAACCATCCGCACAATCTTTTGTTGAAATCTCTCGTCAATTTTTCTTTTCCGTCAATATCTAGGGAGGTTAACCACAGTGCCATGGGCTTTACACTTATTGATGACACTGCGCACGGTAGACAAAGGAACATTCAGGTCTTTGGAGATGGAGATTGCCCATGCTTCCTCACAATTTTGCTTCTCAAGTCCTCAGAGAGTTATTTGGTCTTTTTCCTTTTTTCCATGCTCTATGTGGTACACACAAGGACACAGGACAGAGGTTGAGTCAACTTTAATCCATTTTAACTGGCTGCACGTGTTTTAGTTACTGCCACCACCTGTTATGTGCCACAGGTAAGTAACAGGTGCTGTTAATTACACAAATTAGAGAAGCATCACATGATTTTTCAAAGGGTGACAATACTTTTATCCGGCCCATTTTTGAAAAAGCAATAGGAACATTATTTCAGCATCAACTGAGGACACATTTATGAATACCAAACATTTCTCCCAACATTTCTCTCAACACCCCCACTTGTTCCCATGTTGATGCCCTTTTTTAACAAACAAATGAACTTTTACATCTCAAATTCCAAAAATAAGTCATACTTCTTCAACTTTAACTTTGTTAAAGGTTTTGTCACGATATCAGCTATCATGTCATCCGTTGGACAATACGTCAATGTTACTCTTCACTGATTCACAGTAGATCTAATAAAATGATATTTTATGTCTATGTGCTTGCATTTCTGTCTGTTAAAAGGATTTTTGGCAAGAGCGATTGTCCCTTGGAGTTTTGTGTAAAATGATATATCCCCCCCCCCCCCCCCCCCCCCATTCTCTTTTGTGTTTTTTCATTGCAAGTAAAATAAATGAAGATATCACGACCAAAGCATTTGCAATTGCAATCATTTTCTGGGAGAAATTGATCATTGTCTGACAGAATTGCAGGGATGCCAATACTTTTGGCCAGCACTGTATCAGAAATTGGTTTACAATAAGTCAAATATTTCATGTTGAAACCAAATTATAAGCTTAATTTCTTTTTTAAAATGAGCCAATATTCACTTTTTTTAGTGTGGCACCAATGGGACAATTTTGTGACTGCCTCTTTTACACTATAAATAGGAAATGATAATACAAGGGTCGGAGCAACCAGTCATGTCAGTTGGTTGACATAATTGCCATACTTTTAAATGCTCTTGCATTTGTCAGTTCAAATGATAACAAATCACTGTCAGGCGTCAGAGGATGTCAGTTGAAACAAAAACAAGTAGGGCCTAAATAAAAATGAGAGACACTCAGTTTGCAGATAGCAGCTGTAACTCTGAAAGATACCATCGCTAAAGTTGTACAATTTGGAATTTGTTACAAATTGTCAGAAAGGTGACACAAAAAACCTCTGCAATTCAAATGTGGCTGTATATTGTAACATGAGATGTGGTACATGATTAGAACCATTGTTTTGCTTTTTTCTTTGGCTTGTGGTACAGTTTTTTTTTTTCAGCACAGTCAAAATAATGGGCCATTGGACTTTACAATAGCTCAACAACAAATCATACATAGACTATTGAATTAACCATTAACATTTGAAACCATTTTTCGGATCGACATCTGTGTGAGTTTCACCAGCTTCTCAAAATCTTATTGCTGTTTCTTCTTGAGGCCAAATAAGGTAGGTGACAGTATGACAGGGTTGGGTGTCCCACCCAAAGGGCTGGAAAACATCACCATTTTCCAATTGTTGTGAATTAATGCGACCTCTCTGAAATGATTGGATTAATAAGGAGAAATCTGAAAACAAACAGAGACAATCCTTGAAGGAGGAGTCCATCTGCAGGTTTTTCAACAGAACTTTCCGGCAGAACAGCATTCTTAACAGCCTTTCTTAAATGTATGTCACCTTTGATGCTAATAGGATCCTCATAGGCTAGTAAATTGAAGACGGAAAAAGTTGATTTTCTTTTTCCGCATGTTCTTTTAATTCTCTTAATGAACAGGAGATGACAACACACAATTCAGGAACAAAAAAGAAAGCAAAAATCACCTAAGCTAAACACATTTAGTCAGGACCCAAGCAACTGGAGTGCCCCAAGGTGCCTTCCAGAAGATTCGGTCTCGACCTTCACATGCATACCCTCTTTATATTTCAAAATGTGAAAAGGCAGGCTAATGCCAGCTGACATGTAAACCCTTTAAGTGGATCACAAGAATGTGGAGAAAAAAACTTATGTTACTATCTGCTTACAATAACAAGAGAAACACGCTCACTTTTTCCAGACAACTAGTGAATAACAAAAACAACATGGAAATAAATACCATAAATTCCCAAATATAAGGCGCACCCGTGAATAATGCACACCCCAAATTTACTTGTAAAATCTCGGGAAAATTATTGTATCCGTTTATAATGCGCACCCTAATTTTAGCACCAATAAATAGAAGCATACAAGAAAACAGCTCGTGTACAGATACACAAATATCATTTTACTGACTGGTGAAACACAGGACAAGCATAGCACATTGGTAGTTCATAACATTACAATAAACTGACAATATTTATGGTAATAATATGATTTGACAACTTCTCAGACTTACCAGAATCTAGGAGAAAACAAAACAGATGTGACTTTTCTTTTAAAGGCTGCTGTATAACTTGCTCGTTTCATCATGATGAATAAATGTTTCTTCCATGGATTGATACGGTAAAATGAAAGAGAGAATTTAAGTCGGAAATCCGTGAGAGCTCAACGCTGTCAACGCGACAGTAACAATAGGAACTATTGTTATTTGGGTTCGAGTTTCCCGAGGGACCGATATAGTTGACGGACACAGGAAGTGTGTGTGTGCTTACGTTTGTTATGGTCCGAGTTTCAGAGCTGCAATAAACGTTGATTCAAATGAGTTCAAGAAATTAAATTCTGTGCTTTATGAAGAGTGAAAAAAAGCAGAATTTAACACAGACGAAATCATTCGGCCGATTAGAGTGAAGTATTACCGAAACACATGGTGAAGTTACGTACCGTAAGGGTCGGCAACGGGTCGCCGCATACGTTTCGTCAACACAACGTGGCCGTGTCAGTAAAAAAAAAAAAAAAAAAATCGGTTCATATATATGTAATAAATATATATTTCTGTGTCCATCCATGTACCCGTTTATAATGCGCACCATGATTTTACAAGTTGATTTTGGGGGAAAAAAAGTGTGCTTTATATTCGGGAAATTACAGTACACCAAGTAAAATGAACAATGATGTGGAAATCAATATATCTACAAAATGTAATCATTTGAAACATTTTTAGAGTGGAGTGTCATTGACCCGCAGTCTATCAAATTAATCAGAAGAATTTGGCTCCTATTAACAATAAATTCTACTTGTTAAAGGCAAGCCCTTCACTAGCAAGGGTGTAGGTTTGCATAGGGACGGTAGGGACAAAGCACTACCAACTTTTCAGGATGCTGAAACTGTCCCCACTGACTTTTAAGCAACCTTATTTGAACTACAGTGCCCTCCATAATTATTGGCACCCCTGTGTAGATTTGGTCATATGTTTAGGGTCATTGTCTTGCTGAAGGACCCAGTGACGACCCATCTTCAGCTTTCGGTCAGAGGGCAACAGGTTTTGATTTAAAATGTCCTGGTATTTCAAAGCATTCATGATGCCATGCACCCTAACAAGGTTCCCAGGGCCTTTGGAAGGGAAACAGCCCCACAGCATCACTGACCCACCCCCATACTTCACAGTGAGTATGAGGTGCTTTTAAGCATGCGCATCTTTTGTGGCACGCCAGACCCACTTAGAGTGTTTGGTTCCAAAAAGCTCAATCTTGGTCTTATCTGACCAAAGCACACAGTCCCAGTTGAAGTCTGGGTCCTTCAGCAAGACAATACCCTAAACATATGGCCAAATCTACACAGAAATGGTTCACCAGACACAAAATCAAGCTTCTCCCATGCCATCTCAGTCCCCAGACCTTGTTCTGTTGGCAAAAGGGGGTTGTACAAAGTATTAACACCAGGGGTGTTAATCATTGTGACACACATTATTTGATGTCAAATCATTATTTCTTCATGTGGGATTTTTTCCCACTGAATAAATGCACTTGTATTGAAGGTTGGATTTTTCCTCTTTTTTCCATTAAGGTCCCATATTATTTAAATACAAAAATTTTTATTAGAAGCTAAAAAACACATCTTAACCAGGGGTGCCAATAATTATGGAGGGCACTGTATATAATGCAGCTATATAGGGGATTTGGATTGTCTTTCCATACGTTGTATGGATAGAATTGACCCGAAGTGACCTTAAGTGAATTATTCTCATTATGTTCAGACTAAGTACATTTACCCCTTTTTCTTGCTGAATGTGCCGGTCCCTTTTCCCCCCTCGCATGTTTGATTGGCTGATGACTAGACCCCCCCCCTTTCCCCCCTCCTCCTGACTCCCAACACAAACACACAGACACAACCTGACAGAAATGCATGTCTACATGCCGCCTCCTCCGCCCCCTTCGAAGAGGAGGGATGTTAGAAGTCCTTTTCGGCCACAACTAGCAGCAGCAGGCACTGTAAATAATGTAAAAAGACGTCAATGTTGTGGATGGTGTGGAACACGCCACTAATTTTGCTACTGACCGTCCGACCGGCATCAGAGTTAGCATAGCATTAAACTGTGTGAACTTGCCCACCTGCAAAACTCGAGAACACTGCAAATACATACCTCCTTAAAACGAGTTAAATTCTCGTTTTCAATGTAAATGTTCTAGAAATAAGTGAAATTATCTGCCAGTGCTTCAAGTAAATCTTACTCAGATTTCTTGAAATAAGGAAAAATAGCTAGCTGAAAGTAAGATTGACAGACTTATTTATGGTCTAATTAAAAATTTGCAGTGTTTTCTTCTGTTATCATTAACTGAACTATGAGAAACAGCAAAAAGTGAGCAAGACGCAGCTTAGTGAGAGAAGTCCAAGGACACAGTCTGTGTTTCACAGGAAAGTGTTGACAGTCAAAAAAAAAACACATGCTGCTGCTTTTCTTCTTGTAAACGGCCTGGTTTAGAAGGAAAGAAGGCCAGAGCATGTTGTGACTTTACGCTTTTGAACCAAATACCTATTAGTGCATTCATTCATTATTCATTTAATTTCTACATTATTTATTTAAAGATATTTTTATTTGCTGCATATGCAGACACTATTTTCAGATCATATATTAATCATAATCAAGATACCGTAATTGAGATTTTTTTTCTTCCCCATAATTGCTCAACCCACTGATGTACTTTAGAGATGAAAATAAGGGAAAAGAAGATGAAAGAGACAACCAATCAAAGCAACGTATTACCAGTGGCGCCTCCAGAAATTTTTCTTAGGGGTGGCCAGATGGGGCCACTTAAAATCTTTGGGTGGCCAAAACTAAAAGCCATAATTTCAGGTTTTCATTATATTATTGCAGTAAAAAGGTCAGAGGAAAACTATCAGAAAGACTTAAGGACACGGCTACTGATATACTTCAGTGTACTGTGTGTAATATTTGATGTTACTAATGATTTAATGTGCATAGTCCATAACTGTCCAGTCAACATTTTGAGTTCCACAACAATTCTGTTTTATTGCGTTACTTATATATTAGGCATAAGGTGTACATTTAACTAGGGCTGTCAAACGATTAAAATTTTTAATCGAGTTAATCACAGCTTAAAAACTAATGAATCGTAATTAATCGCAATTCAAACCATCTCTAAAATATGCCATATTTTTCTGTAAATTATTGTTGGAATGGAAAGATAAGACAAGACTGATATATACATTCAACATACTTTACATAAGTACTGTATTTGTTAATTATAACAATTAATCAACAAGATGGCATTAACATTATTAACATTCTTTCTGTAAAAGGGATCCACGGAAAGAAAGACTTGTAATTCTTAAAGGATAAATGTGAGTTTGACTAAATATTGCCATCTAGTGTATTTGTTGAGCTTTCAGTAAATGATACTGTAGCGACTTAACTGTTCTGCCCAAATGCGTGATGGAAAGTGGTGCAACCATGACTGTGTGTGGTGGCTGCAAATGCTATATCTTCTCTGTGTTGGGTACGTTACAGGGTGTTAAGAAAAAGATCAACTCCTGTCATTCTTCCCCACTTCGCTTCCCACAATATTTACAGTTGCTGTGGGAGAGATGACAAAGCTTTTGCCAATTAAAAGCACGGCCCCAATGAATGCTTGTATCTACTCCACTCGACTACGCCTCTTATCTCTGTATATAAGCAAAACGGCGCCATTGTAGGCTGTTTGCGACAATGCGTGAATGAGTCATACCGCGAATGCGTTAATTGTGATAAATATTTTCATGTGATTAACTTCAAAAAATTAATTACCGCCCGTTAACGCGATAAATTTTACAGCCCTACATTTAACAAAACAAAATAAATGCATTCATTTGGGATGAAATGCATAATTGATGCTACAAGCATCTAACGATATACTGGCAAGTGGGGTGGCTAGTGGGTTGGCCAACCAATTTATAGGGGTGGCCGTGGCCACCCCTGGCCACCCCCTGGTGGCGCCACTGCGTATTACTCTTGTGGTGAAGGACAACGTAGGCTAACATGTAGTTCCATTAATTTAGGTTAAGTAGTATCCCCCCACCCACAACCCCCCAAAAAACTCAAACAACCACAATAAATTTCCTTTATATGAAGTAAGGGGGATTTCCCCTATTTTGAAAAATGACTCTCCCCCATGAAAATAATTATCTTAACTTTTTTCATTCTTAAGTAGGAAACACCTCAGCATATTCGGGGGAAATGCAGCCCTGATCCCCGTTCTCCTCATCTGTTTGGTCTTACAATGTCCTGTCCCCAGCAAAAAGTGTACATGCAGGTTATGCTATCATAGCGTCCCGACCACTGTTGAGACCAAACCTATGCCCTTGTTCACTAGTAATCGAGTAGCTTGCAGATATCAACTAGTTTTGCCTCACTGTTAATGTAAAGTCCCTGATAAAAGTCTTGTCGCTTATCCATTTTGTAGAAACAACTGCTAATAACCTTATTTTTAATTATTCAATTGGTTTCAGAAATGGCTCATATAAAAGCTAAGACCCTCCCAAATTATGTTGAATGTACAAAAATATATTTGTTTCAGTGAAAAAAAGAGTTATCATTTAATGAAGACAAAAAGGTCAAATTTTGGCAAGACGAAAGACTATACAGTATCTCTCAGGGTGCAGAAAATTAAAAAACAGAGTGGCATTTGCCAAGGCCCACAGCCTGTCAAAAGGATGGACGCTGGAAAAGTGGCAAAAGGTGGATTTTTAAGGTGAATCTTGCATTGAACTACACCACAGTCGCCGCAAATATTGCAGGAGACCTACTGGAGCCTGCATGGATCCGGGATTCACTCAGAAAACAGTGAACTTTGGTTACATCTAAAGATGTCCCGATCGATCGGGTCCGATCACGTCATTTTCAAAGTATCGGAATCGGCAAAAAAGTATCAGACATGCCTTTTATTTAAATCGTTTTCTAATTGTATTTAACATTACAGACAAAATGTCTTACACTCATCCAGAGTAGTTTTGGATTAAAGTAGGGCTATCAAATTTATTGCGTTAACGGCGGTAATTAATTTTTTTAAATTAATCACGTGAAGTAATTAACGCATGCGCTGCACGACCCACTCACGCATTGTCGCGTCCAATCTATAAAGACGCCGTTTTACCTATAGATAGCGTTAAAAGGCAGCGTATAATGAGTAGAGAGAATTTTGACAGCCTTCGGAGCCATTGTTTATGTGGCTAAAGCCTTACAATACCTCTTTCAGCAATTAAAAATAACGTGGGAGGCAATGTGGGGAAAAAAGTTAGTAGTTGATCATTTTCTTAACACCCTATGTTCTTTCCCAACACAGAGAAGATATATCAATTGGTGCCCCTACGCACAGTCATGGTTGCACTTCCCATCATGCATTTGGGCAAAAGTTAAATGGCTGCAGTATCATTTACTGAAATCTCAACAAATACACTAGATGGCAATATTTAGTCACAATATACATAATCATATTTATCCTTTAAGAATTACAATTCTTTCTATCCGTGGATCCCTCTCACAGAAAGAATTAATAATGTAAATGCCATCTTGAGGATTTATTGTCATAATAAACAAATACAGTACTTATGTACTGTATGTTGAATGTATACATCTGTCCGAGTTTTATTCATTTTTTTCTTAATGCATTGCCAAAATGTATATGATCGGGAAAAATTATCGGGAATGATTGGAATTGAATCGGGAACAAAAAAAAAAGTAATCGGATGGGGAAATATCGGGATCGGCAGATACTCAAACTAAAACAATCTGGATCGGATCGGGAGCAAAAAAAAAACATGATCGGAACAACCTTAGTTACATCATTACCAAAATCATGGTCAAAACCATGATCCAGCATGGGGGTGTGTGAGAGATCTGCAGGGTGGAAGGCAATATAAATAGTCGGAAATATCAAAAATTCTTAGCTGCCTCTTACATTCCTAACCATAAAAAGGGACAAATTCTGCAGCAGGATGGTGCTCCATCGCATACTTCAATCTCTACCTCAAAGTTCCTCAAGGCAAAGAACATCAAGATCCTCTAGGACTGGCCAGCCCAGTCACCAGACATGAACATCATTGAGCATGTCTGGGGTAGGATGACAGGGGAAGCATGGAAGACGAAACCCAAGAATGCTGATGAACTCTGGAGGCATGCAAGACTGCTTTCTTTGATGTTCCTAACGACTTCATCAATAAACTGTATGAATCCATGCCGAACCGCATGGAAGTCATACAAAATATTAAAATTTGGGTCTCACAGCACCACTACTTAATTCGCTTATGTAACATATTTTTGTATTTGATGTACATTTTTTGTTCAATTTTCACACTACTTTCTGAAGGCGACAAAACTTTCGTCTTGCCAAAATTTGACCTTTATGTCTTCATTAAATGATAAATCATTTATTCAGTGAAAAAAATATATTTTTGTACATTCAACATCAAGTATGGCGAAGTAAAACTACTCTTAGAAGTACATTTTTCTCAAAAAGTTACTTAAGTAAATGTAACGGAGTACTTGTAACATATTACTACCCAAATCTGAGGACACATACTGTAAGTCAAGGGCGTAGGTTTCGGTCTCAACATTGGTAGGGACGAAATGGCATAACCTGCATGTACACTTTTTGCTGGGGACAGGACATTCATAATGATCAATGCAAAATAAATCTGTATTGACTTAGTAACTTTTATGTGTATTGGTTCAGCCTACACTGTTCAATTCAAACCTTTGTTTTCAAAAACTACTAAAAGAAACATTTTGAAAACTTCCAGAAAAAATGTCCGGATTTTATGAGCAAATTTAAATTGCATTATTGAACATAACTTAAATCATACTAACATACACAATGAATACAAGCTTGTTAATAATCTCTTAACTATCCAGGAATTTAAAAAAAAAAAAAAAAATGTTTTAATCTTTTAAAAATCATTCAACATCGTCTAAATAAAGAAATTAAATATAACTGAAAAAACGTCTTTGTCAGGGAATGACATAAATAAATAAAAATGGAGCTGTCCTTCCGGTAAAACACAATTGCTTTTGTCCACAAGCACACCCAAACTCAACAAAAAAATGAAAGTTCCCTTGTAAGCTGCTTTAAGACCACATAAATTACAAAAAAAGTCAAATTGGGGAGAAGAAGGAAAACCTCGGCTCACTGCATTTCTTACAGTTAATTTAATGTTAAAAGTAGAAAACATACAGGTGGACACCTCTCTAAGCAGCTTTCTACTCGAGTTTCGCAGGTTAGCAAGTTCACACAGTTTAATGTTATGCTAACTCTGATGCATGTTCTACTTTCAGTAGCAAAATTTGTGGTGTGTTCCCCACTTCCACAACATTGACGTCTTTTTACATTTCTCAACGTGGCTACTGCTGGCCAAAGAAACAAACCAAAAAAACTCAATATCCCTAATATATGATGTGTGTGTGTGTGTGTGTGGGGGGGGGGGGGGGGGTCAAATCATCAGCCAATCAAATGTGCGACCTATATAACTGAAGTCATTATATAAAGCAAATAAGGTTGCTTAAAAGTTGGTAGGGACAATTTGAGCATCCTGAAAAGTTGGTCGTGTTTTGTCCCTACTGTCCCTATGCGAACCTACGCCTTTGCCGTAGGTATCCCTGCCAAACAATTGTGTATAACTTGTAGGGTCAATGCATTTTTCTCGACTGTTTATTTTAAAGCATTTAGTAGTTAATTTGGACTAGATTGTTTAGGTAACATATATATACACACACACACACATATATAGTAATCAGTCACAAAGGACATATATACTAATTTTAGTTTACTAATTTTGAAATGCTTCTTGGTGTAAAAAGTAAACAACAACAACAACGCGAATCGAAACTAATCTTTCTAATAGGAGTGGAGTACCTGTCAGGTTGGCTACTGGTCCACGCCCACAGCAGGTATCATCTTTGGTGTTGTTAAGCACTTGGAACAAGTGCTTTCAGTCAGTCGCTGCACTAACCCGAGCGAAACACACGCGCACCACACTCGTCGAGACTCGCGTCAGGATGCCGAACAGAACGCAGGAATGGACGCGCCCGTCCCTGCGCACGCCGGGTATCTTCATCTTCGGTCTTGTCATGGCGCCCTGCGGCTGGGTGCTCAACTTGACCGCCACCGTGGCCCCCAACTGGAGAACCCTGGAGGAGCCCAACAGACCGCCCAACGAGTTCATCGAGCAGGGCATCTGGGACATCTGTCGGTCCGTCACTACGTCCACGTCATCCACTTGCGGCCTGGATGATGACACGTACTTCGGTAATGATATCATCGAGGTGGCCCAGGGACTCATGGTGGCATCGCTAGTGGTTACCCTCGTGGGCTTGGCTGTGGCCATCCCTGGGATCCGCTGCTGGAAAGAGAGGCCAAACTGGGTGGTGGCCGGCCTGGGAGGGATTTTGATCTTCATCTCGGGGGTGTTCACACTCATCCCAATCTCCTGGTACACTCACATCCTAGAAGACATCACCACAGAGACCGAAATTGAGACCGTGAGCGTGGGCTACTGCATCGTTCTTGGTTTCATCGGCGCTATCTTCGAGATCCTGGGCGGCTTCGTCATGTTTATCGGCATCTGTCGCTGCTGCGGCGGGAAGAATCGCGGCGAGGTGCGCGTGGAGGAAATCGGGCCTAGTCGATTCACTTCGCGGCCGCAGGCGCAGCCGAGACGCGTGGACGTACCCTCGCTGAGTCGGGGCCGGAGCCCCGCGCCCAGCAGCGTGCCCTACATCCGGGATACCCTGGACGACGATATTTCTTTCCCCCGGGCAAAGAGCACCGGGCCCCGCTCCATCAACACCTCGTACAGCGGGAGGCCCTACGACGCTGACCTTTGAGGGGCCCCAAGTTTCCACACACGCGCACACACACACACGGAGAGAAAGATGATTTATTACAGTATTCCCCAACCTGCTTTCAAACAAGCCACGTGTTTTATATTGAAGAAAAAAAAATCAAATGTAGTAAGGAACTACATTAACTCATTGGGTGCCATTGACAGCAATACACGTCCAATCCATTTGGACTGAGAGTGTTGGCATCGAATAAATGTTCATTCATTCGCTGCAAACCTTCCCAGATCAAATGGATTCAATTTCAATTGTCATCAACGTCCAAACTAGATTTTTTCACTAGGCTGCTCCACGTATTTTCTGGTAATTTACTTCATGCTTTCTCTACAAACAAAAAACAGACAAAAAACACTGGCAGTACAGCCCAGCAAAAAAGTACCGGACATTACTACTTTTGCCACCACTGGAAAAATCTAAATAACAACAATGTCAAAATTTAGACTAATTTCATCATAATCTATCTATTGAATTCAAAGATACCTTATTCTGTTGTATGAGTAGAAACGCAGGTTGTCATCGAGTCTAGTTGAAGAAAGGGCAATCAATCAGCCGCTTGCATTAATAGATTAACAAATTACATTGTTTTAGAAGGTAAATCAGAATTTTAGACTGTTACCTTCAACACACCTGACAAGCCTTCTTTATACAATACGGGTTGAGAATCACATTTCTAGGACTTTAATGGTGATTGCCTGCACAAGTAAAAACTGCCATATGTGGACATGTTGGAAGATGGATGCATGAAAAAAAACATCAATGAAGACTGAGACAGCCTTTTTTTTCTTTTTCAAACTAAATGAAGGTTCAATCAGCTAAGAGAGATCAAATAATTTAATATTGTTTAAGCCAAAGATGTTTGTATTACATGTATTCTAATTTTGTACCATGCAGTGAAGGAGTTTTTTACAGGTTTATAGAGCCATGTGATCCCAGAATTGCAATTTAACATTTTCTTAAAGGGGAATGACTGTTTTTGTCAATGAAATCAGCCAAGTGTTTTCTTTTATATAGCCTACTCCTTTGTAAATAACTGAAGTTTCCTGAAATTACAAACTATGTCAATGAACAAGCCTCTCTTCTGTTTTAATGCAAATATCCCTATATGCACTTTACAATGGTGACTGGAAGTAATGTGATCAACAATGTGCTTTGAGTGCTTTATTAAACTGTATATTGTGTCTACAGGCACCTGGTTTCTCAGACTTTCACTCAAAAGTTTGACTCATGTGAACTCAAAACAGCAAACAGTGTGTTTAAAATAAGGTGATGAGAAGCGTCTTCTTAGTCAAAAGATGTTTGTGCAACGTCATTCATGATTTACCAAGCAGACAATTCAAAGACAAACTATAGCGTCGCTTCATTGCTATTTTCCAATGCAGGCCCTATTTACGCATTTGTAAGCAGCTAAGTATACAGACAATGTCACCTGACCGGTCTGGATGGCTTCTTTGCAGTGCAGCTCGTCTGACAACATTGGCTTGTCTGTTTAAACTCCTTTCACATTTCAAACAAGGCCACACAGTAGGGAACAATTGCCCCTCTGTAGTTACTCTGAACCCTGTTGTACATGTGCACATTTTAATGAATGTGTTATGGATCTGGAGATGACATTTCAGCTATTCATATCTGAGGCTGGATTAAAAACGCATGGTTCAAATGACAATTCAATTTCCCCCCCTCTGAAGTGGCACAATGATTGAGACATGAGATACACCCAATGACTCAATTGAACTTCCTTCTACACCCATGCCCTACCCTTTATAATCATTTTAAGGTGTTATTTCTGTGTCAAAGAGCCACACATGCAAAACTATTTGGTTCCTCCTTGTGCATTAAGGAATTGGTTGGGTTGTGCCAAAAATTCAAGAATTGGCAATCTTTGTAACAGAGTCTATAGGAAGCACAACTAAAGTGACAAACTAATAACTATAGTGATTAGAAATTATTTTACAGAGGACTAGTGTAGCTTTCATGGTGTGTGTAGAAGGGCTGAGGTAAGAGTAAGTGCTGCTTATAGACGAGTTTCCTGAGCGAAACATGGACAGTGCCATCTTTGACAATTTCTGCTCCAAACTTCTGGTTTAGACAGAACAACATGAAGTGAGGTCGAAGTATTCAGTGTGTTGACAAAGTTAAAACTGCGAAATAGAACCAGAGGAACACACGGAATCTCCAAAAATGGATTCAGCACGACGTAGATGAGACTCCGAGACTTTTTGTGCTGTGCGTGAACTCCTGGAAGCGCCTACAGGGGGGCAAAAAAATATTTAGTCAACCACCAATTGTGTAAGTTCTCCTACTTGAAAAGATTAGAGAGGCCTGTAATTGTCTACATGGGTAAACCTCAACCATGAGAGACAGAATGTGGAAAAAAAACAGAAAATCGCATTGTATGATTTTTAAAGAATTTCTTTCCAAATTAGAGTGGAAAATAAGTATTTGGTCACCTACAAACAAGCGAGATTTCTGGCTGTCAAAGAGGTCTAACTTCTTCTAACGAGGCCTAACGAGGCTCCACTCGTTACCTGTATTAATGGCTCCTGTTTTAATTCATTATCGGTATAAAAGAAACCTGTCCACAATGTCAGTCAGTCACACTCCAAACTCCACTATGGCCAAGACCATAGAGCTGTCGAAGGACAACAGAGACAAAATTGTAGACCTGCACCAGGCTGGGAACACTGAATCTGGAATAGGTAAAATGCTTGGTGTAAAGAAATCAACTGTAGGAGCAATTATTAGAAAATGGAAGACATACAAGACCACTGATAATCTCCCTTGATTTGGGGCTCCATGCAAGATCTCACCCCGTGGCGTCAAAATGATAACAAGAACGGTGAGCAAAAATCCCAGAACCACACGGGGGGGACCTAGTGAATGACCTACAGAGAGCTGGGACCACACTAACAAAGGCTACTATCAGTAAAACAATGCGCCACCAGGGACTCAAATCCTACACTGCCAGACGTGTCCCCCTGCTGAAGCCAGTACATGTCCAGGTCTGTCTGCGGTCCGCGAGAGAGCATTTGGATGATCCAGAAGAGGACTGGGAGAATGTGTTATGGTCAGATGAAACCAAAATAGAAATTTAAAATTTAGAAATTTGGTAGAAACACAGGTTCTCATGTTTGGAGGAGAAAGAATACTGAAATGCATCTGAAGAACACCATACCCACTGTGAAGCATGGGGGTGGAAACATCATGCTTTGGGGCTGTTTATCTGCAAAGGGACAAGGACAACTGATCTGTGTAAAGGAAAGAATGAATGGGGCCATGTATCGAGAGATTTTGAATGAAAATCTCCTTCCGTCAGCAAGGCCATTGACGATGAGACGTGGCTGGGTCTTTCAGCATGACAATGATCCCAAACACACAGCCAGGGCAATAAAGGAGTGGCTTCGTAAGAAGCATTTCAAGGTCCTGGAGTGGCCTAGCCAGTCTCCAGATCTCAACCCCATAGAAAATCTGTAGAGGGAGTTGCCCAACGACAGCCTCAAAACATCAGTGCTATAGAGGAGATCTGCATGGAGGAATGAGCCAAAATACCAGCAACAGTGTGTGAAAAGCTTGTGAAGAGTTACAGAAAACGTTTGGCCTTTGTTATTGCCAACAAAGGGTACATAACAAAGGATTGAGATTAACTTTTGGTATTGGCCAAATACTTATTTTCCACCATGATTTGCAAATAAATTCCTTAAAAATCAAACATTGTGATTTTCTGTTTTTTTCCCCCACATTCTGTCCCTCATGGTTGAGGTTTACCCATGTTGACAATTACAGACCTCTCTAATATTTTCAAGTGGGAGAACTTGCACAATTAGTGTTTTGCCTAAAAACTTATTTGCCCCACTGTATGTAGCGTATTCATGGTTGGAGGTGGAATGTTTTGATCAGCGACCAGCTAGTAGCTACAATGCGCCGGTGTGGATCTACCTCGCCATACGCCTTAAATCGAAAGCAGCTGTAGACAATAAGTTAAGGATGTGCCTAAGGATTCACTTAAAAGATTGTTTGTTCTTGTCACTTCGTTGATCATTCGTGGACAAAATTATAACAACCTGTGTTAACGTGAGGTATAGATTGATACGCCGGCCACTTGAGTGACCAAAATGAGGTGAAATTACAAATAAGATTACAGTTGCCAAATGCAGAAGGGCTGACACAGATTTTGTTGTTTAAAGGACATACTACAAGGTATGTACATATAAACACAAAGAGTATGTTAATCTTTTTTATGGTAAACTGGGGTGAAAGTGGGCCAGAATGGTCAGGAACACAGTTCCGCTATAAGATTCAGGGCTGGAACAGAGTTCCGGTATAAGGTGCTTTGATTCCGACAATATGACGGCAACTGTCATAACGCTATGTAAAAAATGAAAATAAATACAAAGCTGCCACACATGCATTTCATCTCCAAGAAGAAAACAATTTACCAACATCAGATTTACATACACAAGTGTTAACAACAAGAATAATAAAGGGCTTGTGTAGCGTAATCCGTTTCCACCGATATAAGGTTGAATTGATGCGACAAAAAAAACAGCAATGCAACATAAAATGGATCAAATCTTTAAACGCAAGGCAAGAGGCTTATTTATCATATTTAGTTTTCTTTGATCTGATGGGGAGATTCAGAACATCTTAGCTTTCAATGTGCACTTTCGACTTATATTTGTTCATTTATGTTAGGCTACTTATTCATTTCCTTATGATTTAAAAAAAGTCGATGTTTGCAAGATCTTCAAAATATATTCCATTTCACTCTGCATAATATGTCATTTGTACTTATTTTTCTGAATGTATGTTACTTATATCGTTATTATTAAAAAACAACAAAAAGTAAATGTTTACATTAACTTCAATATTAATATACAGCCTATGTTCTTAAGTAGTTAAGAGTTGGCATTTAGTATGTAAGGAAATGAGGGAAAATAAAAATTAGGAGATGGAGGATGGGGTTATTGCTGTTTTTGTTAACTTTTTTTTTGAAATCATTGAAAAAAATAGTTTTGAATGAAAATCAGTTTTTGTACGTGTTATTGAAATAACTGACCCAAACAGTTTTCTTTGCATTTCAGTAGTTTTGACACCCCCACTCAAAAAAAAAAAAAAAAAAAAAAAAAGTAAATGAATAAAATTTCTGGCTGCGTGGCGACCTTCACGTCGGGGAGTTCCGGCAAGAAATTCTAACCACTTTCACCCCTGATGGTAAATGGACAGTACTTATATAGCTCATTTATCTGCATTGTTACAATGCCCAAAGCGCTTTACATTTGCAAACATTTACCCTTTCACGCACACATTCACACACCAATGGTGCTGCTGCCATGCAAGGTGCTGCCAACCCATTGGGGGCAAATTAGGGTTCAGTGCCTTGCCCAAGGGTACTTCGACAGTGGGCAGTTGTTGCCGGCAAAGGAAGCGCTAACTCTTCAGTCCCAGGATAACTCGAGCTACCAACTGCGCCACGGCCGCCCATTGCAGACATTGATCGCAATAAAACTTTTGGACCACATGATTCCATTTCTTGTTCTATTTAAAACGATTGGTGCATGTGCAAAGCAGGTCAATAAATCACAATTTATAAAATTTTTAGAAAAACATTCACGAAGGTGTAGCATACGACAATGTAATATCAGACAGCAGAGCTCCAGAGCGGCTTAAAGGGTATGTAACGGCAAAGGGGGTGTGAGACATCAATAGAATCGTTATGTGCTAAGATAACAAATATTGATAAAGTTAACAAAAAAATCAATCACATTAATGAGAAATTATCGAAAATAGATCGAAAATGACGAACATTTCCGAAAGTGTTCCGGAAACAGCCGAATGGGGCGGGGACGTCACGAGAAGTGAATGAAAGTCGAGGCGGAGCCAGGTGCCATTGTTTTTTATCGACGAGAGAGTAGCATTCGGGTTTGTTTGACCAAAACATCACTAGAATGGTTCAAAACTGCTGTGCTATGTGGTGTACAAATAGCTATTTATCGGAATATAGTATCCATGAGTTCCTGAACGCGAAAAAAAAGCTGGACTACGCAGACAATGGGTAACGTTCGTCCGTACAAAGAGGGCTCATTTTCTAGACACAGCCTCCGGCACGGTTTTCTATGGTGCGCATTTTCCACCTGAAAGCTTCTCGAACTATGGACAAGTGAAATCGGGTTTTGCTAAAAGATTGCTGCTCAAAGGAGAAGCGGTGCCTACCATACACGCGCAGCCACCTAAATGTCCCTAGATATCAAGAAAGAGGACGATGACTGGCAAAGGAGGCTAAGGCTAAGCAAAGGAGGGGAGCAGCCAAGCTCGAAATGGCCAGAGTGAGTACTCTTTTATAATAAAAAAATATCACGCATTGGATACAGGACTGGACACATGTCTAAATTATCGCTCGTAAAATATATAGAACAAATCCTCTGATCCCATTCATATTTGTGTCTGTTGGCAGAGCGAAGAGCTATGATAGCGCAATAAATGATAATTATTCTATGCATTATTTTATTTTGCAGTCACGGTGTATCAGCTTCACAAAAAGAAATGCAAAACAAATCATTGGTGTTTCCCACACGATCTGCTGCCGATGTTTCATCAGTGTCATTGCTCCCCTCAATGACCGTTTCATTACGCTGCATTGGTGTTCGTTTGGGCTCAAATTGGTAACCTAAAACACCGATTAAAGCTTCGTAACTATCCTCGTCACCACTAGATGAACATTCGTTACGTCCTTCTACGTCGGATTCGTCGCTGAAAGTAGAAACGAAATTGTCTGCCATCATCGCCGCCATTCAGTATTAAAGCACTGAGCCTTTTTCTTGTTGAAGAAACACCCCTCACTGTCAATTCTGAATTCTCTTTTATTGACAACGAGGGGTGTTTCTTCATGAGGGAACCTGGAATATGTGCAGGACGAACAATGCATCAGCATAAACAGCTCAAAACACGCCTAATTCTCCCCTCACTAGAAGGAATTATATTGATGCAGACAGGCGCTGCCCCCCTAGTGGCCGGTGGCACTCTCTTCACTTGTAGTGACGTCACGCACAAAATCTGCCAGATCTTTTAGCTTGACAATCGAGCCAAATTTCTCTCATTTTCTTGTGTGTAATTACACGAAGTGGCATGATATGAATACAAAAGGCATGCGTTTATGGATAAATGATGGAATATTAACATTTTCCCAGGGCATGACATACTCTTTAAGGGAGCCTCGCCAAACTTTCACCCGACATTACGAAAACCCTCGGCGGCCTCCAGACGCGCTTTGTCCCACTGCCTTCGGTAATTCCAGCTCCAATAGTGTAAATTAAAGTTGCTGCAGTTAAACAGCTCGTAGATGGATCTCGGGATCGAGCTGACGGTCCGCTGCAAGATGAGCCACCGTCTGTCCCAACCCTGCCTCTCGGCTGCCCCCAGGAGTCGAGCCTTCCACCATCAGAGTACAATGCACGATGTCTCGATATATGTCCGTCAAGGTACAGTAAGTGTTGTTGTAAGGCATATCAAGTTGTCTTCCCTTGCCCAACAGCGTTTTCCATCTGTCAACAAACGAACAAAAACTTGTAACACTTGCATTTATGCTTTTACATAATTGCGCCATCCTACACGTACTGATTAGCAACAGGCTAGCAGCAGATAGCATGTGGTGCAGCCACAGTAGTTGTAGTAAATATTATTAAAGATGATCATAACTACAATTTTTATCTTAACAAAATCAAAGGCAACAAGTCGTTTCACGCGCAACATTTTTACCTTTCGTTTTTTTTAGCACCGGACACATTAAAATGCAGGGATAGGAAGAACATACCTTCCATAACACAGTGGCAACAGGGCTACATAAACACCCCGTCTTTTTGGAGGCACAGGCTTGGTTCCACATCTGCCTTCATGAAGATCTTGTCCTCCCATGATGTGATGATAGCAGATGGATGTGTTATTTCCAAACTGTCTTTTCTGAGGGATTTTGATGAGTGATGCCACTCCAACTCTACAGTTGTTTTGGTTGGAGAAAGTGAAACGGAAGTCGCAATCAGAAATGCAGAAGTAAAGCGGAAGTACCTCGGAAACTTGTCTATATGTGTCGTACTTTAGGACCAGTGAAAAATTTTGTCCCGTTTATTGTCCTAAATTGGATAATTTTCCAGAGCATTATGACTGTCGTTTCACATTGCCATAGAGGCTGTACTCGAATTATTCACTTTGAGTCTGCTTTATACCTTACAGTTACACCGTCTACAAAAAAATTGGCCTTAATCCATGAACGCAAGAATTTTATACGCAAAATAATGTTCACCGTTCAGCATGTTAAATCAAGCACAGGACTTCACTGTCATAACTGTTAAAGGTGTAGAATTGGTGATAAACCATTTAGCAATAGAGTGATCTGTGGCAACCAGTGATTACACCTCAAAAAAGTTACTTTACTGATTACTTAACAATCAAAGTAACTAAGTTACTTCATAATTTATCAGTTACTTTTTACCAATTTTTTCCCCCTTTGCTGCCTCAACATAAGAATGACAAAAGAAATTTCATCGCATGTAATTGAATTTTTCAAATAAGGCTTAATCTTCGAGTTAGCGGGGGTTTAATTAGTCGATGGAGTTGATTTCAACCACCATTGACTCGCGCTAGCTTAGCCACTCCGGAGCCCTGAAACAAATAACTGAAACTGCACGGAATTTGTTCAGATTGACTGCAAAGACAAATTAAACCTCCGCTTACTCAAAGATTAACCCAATGTCAAAAATTCTGAACTTCCCCTTTAAAATAAATACCTAACCATTAAAAACATGTCTTTAAAAGTTGTAAAGCAATAAAACAAAAATGAACGAAATGAATAAGTATCCTTCAATGTATTTCATAATGGGTTCAAATTATTTTTTGAACAAATCTTGTGACTAGCGCCTGAGAGACGTTCCTTTGCTTTGCTTAGCCAAAACTACAGCTGAGGAAGCAAGATGGATATTTAGAATTTCTGTAAACCTAAGCTTTCAAAAGCTTCAACAACTGAGCTTGAACCGAGGAACACGAGCAGTGTCAAGAAGTATATACAGTATATACTAGAGATGTATGCTGATCGATCGGGTCCGATCACATAATTTTCAAAGTATCGGAATCGGCAAAAAAATATCGGCCATGCCTTTTTTTTCATTTTTTTTTTTTTTTAGGGCTGTCAAAATTATCGCGTTAACGCGCGGTAATTAATTTTTAAAATTAATCACGTTAAAATATTTGACGCAATTAACGCACGTCTCGCACTGTCCCATGTCAGACAGTATTCTGCCTTTTGGTAAGTTTTACAGCAAGGTTTTTTTGTGCTGTCTAACAGCGAACTCTTGTGGTTGCTTTGCGACATGGTTTATTGCTTTCTTGCCAGTTCAATATGGCTGCATGACGTCTCGGGCTGACGCCTACGTTGTAATGTTGGGCTTATATGATCCTTGAACAAGATTTGTCCGTAAGTATGGTTGTTGTAAAGAATGTACATATTATGTTAGTAAGCAAAATGTTCTATTTTTTGCATGAAACGCTTTTTATGTTTAGTGAACCTGTATAGCATGCTAAGCTAACGTTGTTGCTAATGCAATGCTTGTGTACTTTTTTTTTGTAGTTTCACTACGGTCTAAAGAGAACAATGGTTTGAGGCCATTTTATTAATAGATCAGATGAAAAAGGAAGAAGTCTGATTATTAAGGCGTCGTTCACTAGCTGTCTAGCTTTGGAAAAAGTAGACTCTTCGGAGTGAGGACAGCATAGACAAATTTAAACGACAGTAGAGTGAAATGCCCACTACAGTCCTTATATACCGTATGTTGAATGTATATATCCATCTTGTGCCTTATCTTTCCATTCCAACAATTTATTTTACAGAATATATGTATAATTTACAGAAAAATATGGCATATTTTATAGATGGTTTGAATTGTGATTAATTACGATTAATTAATTTTTAAGCTGTAATTAACTCGATTAAAAATTTTAATCGTTTGACAGCCCTAATATTTTTTAATTAAATCGTTTTCTAATTGTATTTAACGTTACAGACATAATATGTTACACTCATCCAGAGTCTTTAGTTTAGGCTTAAGGTAGGGTTATCAAATTTATCCCGATAACGGCGGTAATTAATTTTTTAAAAATGTATCACGTTAAATATTCAAAGCAATTAATGCATGCGTTGCACGACCCACTTACGCATTGTCGCGCTCAATCTGTAATGGCGCTGTTTTACCCATTTAGAGAGATAAATGGCAGCGTAAAATGAGTAGAGTGAATTTTGGCAGCCTTTGGAGCCTTTTTTTTAATAGGCTAAAGCTTTTCAATCCCTCTCCCTACGATTAGAAATATCATGGGAAGCAGGGGGGGAAGCAAGGTATCAATTGATGTCTTTCTTAACACCTTATGTAATTTCCCAACGCAGAGAAGATATATGAATTGGTAGCACTACGCACAGTCATGGTTCCACTTCCCATCATGCATTTGGGTTGAATGGCTGCAGTATCATTTACTGAAAGTTCAACAAATACACTAGATGGCAATATTTAGTCACAATATACAAAGTCACAAGTCTTTCTATCCGTGGATCCCTCTCACAGAAAATGTTAATAATGCAAATGCCATCTTGAGGATTTATTGTCATAATAAACAAATACAGTACTTATGTACTATATGTTGAATGTATATATTCGTCCGAGTTTTATTCATTTTTTTCTTAATGCATTGCCAAAATGTATATGCTCGGGAGAAATTATCGGGAATGTTTGGAATTGAATCGGGAGCAAAAAAAAAAAAGCAATCGGATCGGGAAATATCGGGATCGGCAGATACTCAAACTAAAACGATCGGGAGCAAAAAAACATGATTGTAGAAACCCTAGTATATACAGTACAGGCCAAAAGTTTGGACAAACCTCATTCAATGCAAAACAAATGATGGTCCCAACCCGATTGAAAAGGCAACAAATACCACTTATTAACCCTGATGAGGCATACCTGTGAAGCGAAAACCTTTCGAGGTGTCTGTATCTTGAAGCTCATTGACTGACAAAAGTTTGCAAAAAAATAATACGAGCAAAGGGTGGATAATTTGAAGTAGAATATAAAAGCTGTTTTCAGTTATTTTTTTGCCAAGTACATAATTCCACATGCTCATCGTTTTTAAATCTTCAGTGAGAATTCACAATGTAAATAGTCGTCAAAATATATAAAACACACAAATGATGAGGTGTGTCCAACATTTTTGCCCCCCTCTCCCACAAAGGTCAAACTCCACCAATGTTTACAAACTGTAACTATAAAATGTACGTAAAGGCTGGTTACAAAATGTAGACGTGCTTGTAACCAGCAGGCTTTGTTTTGAGTTTTATCGCATTGTGCTATAATTCCAAATGGTTCCTTGAATTGGATGGAGTTTTTAGCGGTCAAGTCTTTTTGAGCCATCGCAAAGTTTGCAACGTATGGAGATATTGTCATCTTACTATACAAAAATGTGAAGTAATGGCTGTATTTCCAGTGAGCAAATGCAGCCGTTTGTGATATCTCTGCCTCTTTCATCGTCACGTCCTGATGAGGTAGCTAGGCTATGTTGTGTTGGCCGTACTCTCAGCGCTCACACGGCATGGTAATACACATGACCCATTTTTTTTGTCCTCAGATCAGAAAACGTGACATGCTGTCACTCCCAAACTCAAAAACAACATTTCTATTCGAAATGCTCTTCGTACATGACAACAGTATTCTTCAGTCGATTGGTCATTACTGAAAGTAATCAGATTATCGTAATGCGTTACTGACAACACTGTTGGCCACATACTGTAAGTGGCTCTCACTCGTGCTTGAGGATTTACAGTAGAAGGAACCTTTAAAGATTGCAGTTATAATTCGAGCCAAGACAAAGCATGTGATAACACACACAAGTTTTAGAGGTCAACGTCAAACCTGAGCAAAAGCTAAAATTAAAAAGTACTGTATTGGCCCCAATATAAGACTTTTTTTTTTTTGCATTGAAATAAGACTGAAAAAGAGGGGGTCGTCTTATATTCGCAGTCGAGACATTATACCCATTCACGACGCTAGATGGCGCCAGATATCATTGAAGTGATGTTCTGTCATGACAGATCTCAGCTACTCTCAAGTTTAACCAGTTTGCATCATTTTATTGCAATGTTTTTCCTTATTCAGATTTGTTTCAAGACTACAGTTAGTTAGACCACTTTGATGGTTGATGCAGTTATTGCAATTTTGTTTTATCACAATAGATTGGTTTATTTACATTTCAAAAACCAGAAGCCATTCATTTACGAATGTGATTGCACTTTAGTTTACATATTTAAATGTTCAGATATTAAGATTTGAATGAGGCAAAATAACATGCTTTTTCTCTCATGTTGTTATAATCATTTGCTTCAGATATACTGTAATTATTTTCTGTATAAAAATGAATTTGTTGTTCAAAAAGTCTTTTCAAACTTGAGTCTTGAAAAAGAGGGGGTCGTCTTATAATCAGGGTCTTGTATTCGGGCCAATACGGTAAATATTACAAACGCACTGGTAAGACACCATTTAAAACAAAGACCCGCAATGTTAAGTCTAGGCAGTCAAACTTGCCTTTTATATTTTAAGGCTTACATATTAAAAAAAAAAAAAAAAAAAAAGTAAAAACCTTTGTCCTATATCAGATGATCAATTTCCTCCATGATACACCATTGTCACAGCACTGTTACGACAGTATACTGTCAGCCTCAGGTGCTCTTTTATGCCTTGTCATGTCACCTATTTAAATAACACCTTTTGTAAAACTCGCCACACAGCGAGACATATTTGAATCTCGAATACAAGCTGGAATGGCTTTCCATACCTGCCACTGTTCCAATGTCCCTACAACTTGCCATTCATGTTTTAACAACTGTGACAACTTATGTTGTCTGCTCCTGGTAACGTGGCATTGTGCGGATTCTGGCAGCACTGAATTTTTTTTTTTTTTTAATTCCCGCCCACTTCTACTCACACATGCTTTAAGAGTTTCAACATTTAAAATTATAATAAAATTGACACCATTGGGGAATTTCTCATTTTAAAGCTGTTCCCCTATAATTCCAGGATTTTCCTTGCAGTTCATTTTTATCCCATTCACATTAAAAATAAGGTCACAAAACCTTTTAATTTTTCAACAAATATCATTCATTCCTGATATCACATTCAAATAACAGCTTTACAACATTCTCATCCAAAATTCTAATCGAGAATAACGTTGATAAAATCCAGAACAACGAAAAATTCCTTTCATTCCATTTGACTTTCAATTTGGAGACACACGCAAACAAAATCCCGTGACGAACTCACACACAAAAAAAGTCCACGTACACTCCCAATGACTTTCAACTCTGACACAGCAAAAAAAAAAAAAAAAAAAAATATATATATATATATATATATATATATATACACACACACACACTGTATATATTTACACCCACTAACTTCCAACTTTGGGTGAATTTATGGAAAATTGATTCACTGATGCATTGATTCACAATTGAATCACAAATTGAGTCACTTGATTTTGGGTCACCTCCTGTTGAGCACGTTTCAAAAACATTTCACCTCATTTGAAATGATTACACTTCATTCAATTGCAGCAATCACAACTCCATTTCTACAGAAACTCCATTCTTTTGTTGCGTAGCAGTGATCAGATTGTTTTGTTGAATGACATATGTGGAAACAATGACTCACTGTGCATATTTATCGTCAAACTCATTAAATGGGTGTCAACGCATATACTAGGGTAAAAACAAATTGCGTTTGTGGGCATTCTATTGTCAAACAAACATGAACACCCGACAGAAGGGTTGTAGTTTGATGAAAATACAGTGATCCCTCAATTTTTACGGTTAATGGGGACCAGAACCCGCCACGATAAGTGAAAAACCGTGAAGTAGCACCCCCCCGACCCCCTCAAAAAAACAAAAAAAATGTGCGTGTTCAATGTATTCAGATTTAGCACTGGAAAGATACATGTAAGACACCCCCCCCCCCCAAGTATAATTTTAAAAAATTATAATTTTTTTAAGCACTTCAAATGTAATAATTATGATAAGTTGTTGACATGTTACCTTCCCACCAAATTATTTTTAAAGAAGAATAAAGTACTGTCCTGTTGTAGAAAAATGATTGGCTTTATTAAATTCTTCGGTTACCTCCCTTGGCTGTGACTCTTGGAGTAACAATTGGAAATCACAAACTGCTCAGGTCACTTTTAACATGCATTTATTGCTGCGAACACAATAAATCCAGCTGCCTGGCTCACCACCACACACACAACACCCACACATTCTTCCAGCGCTCACTTATCCACCCGCCCACACAATGCGCACAGAGCCCGTCTGTTCCAAGGCAGTACTTCATTGAGCGAGTCTCCTCAAATCCTCTCACTTACAATGAGTTGCCACAGCAACTGTTTAACAAGTTAAACAATGATTGACGCATGTGGCGCTTTTGAAGGCTGTAACTAGCAAGATCAAACAAACATCTGTCAACATCGTTAACTTCAATAAGCAACTCAGGGAGCAGCGAGAGAGTGCGGGAGGTTTGGGAGTGAGACTAAGCGATCGGCTCGGGACAGCTTATCTGTTTTTTTTTTTTTAATTGGAAAAAAAAAAACGCGATAGACTGAGGGTGCGAAGTTTGAAGCGCGAAGTAGCGAGGGGTCACTATGAGGAGCCATACAAGACATTTTTCATTCTGACCCTCTCACACACATATTCTCCTTTCACATCCATACATATTTACTTTCACATTCATATTTTTACTTTCCCATTCATACATTTTCACTCTCACATTCATACATTTTTACTTTTACGTTCATACATTTTCTCTGTCACATTCATACATTTTTACTTTCACATTTATACATTTTTACTCTCACATTCATACATTTTTACTTTCACATTTATACATTTTCTCTCTCACGTTCATACATTTTCTCTCTCACGTTCATACATTTTCACTCTTATATTCATACATGTTTACTCTCACATGCACACATTTTTAGTCTGTAAAATGTATGTTTGTATAAATAAAATATATGTGTATAAGAGTGAATATATATGTATGTGAGGAAAGTATGTATGAACGTGAGAGGAGAATGTATGTATGTATGAGTGAAAGTATAGTGAAAACGGAAGGAGTCTAGTTGAAACGGAAGCCAGCTCTGATTGGCTAGCTCTGACTGGTAAGCTCTGATTGGCTGAGAACCTGACGCAGGTTACTCTTTATGACGCAGTTGAAAGTGAAATGGGAGACATTTTTAGACCGAGCAACTCTCGAACCTCTTCAACTGTCCAAGCGGGAGCTAATACGACCCGCTCCCAAACTACTGCGTCATAATTAGCACTGTTGGGTGCAGTTGATTGTGTCCTTTGCAGCCACTCGAGACAGGAAGCCAAAGAAGTTACAGTTTCTGGGGTCGACAAAATGTTTTGCAAAAGTCCAACTGCTTGCCAAAGTGATTTTGCGTCCTCTTCCACGCTAACCCTTAGTTGTTATTTTATGAAGAGTAACCCGCGTCAGGTTCTCAGCCAATCAGAGCTTACCAGTCAGAGCTAGCCAATCAGAGCTGGCTTCCGTTTCAACTAGACTCCTTCCGTTTTCACTATACTTTCACTCATACATACATACATTCTCCTCTCACGTTCATACATACTTTCCTCACGAGTGAAAATGTACGAACGTGAGAGAGAAAATGTATAAATGTGAGTAAAAATGTATGAATGTGAAAGTAAAAATGTATGAATGTGAGAGTGAAAATGTATGAATGTGAGAGTGAAAATGTATGAATGTGAGAGTGAAAATGTATGAATGTGAAAGTAAAAATGTATGGATGTGAAAGGAGAATGTATGCATGTGAAAGGAGAATGTATGTGTGTGAGAGTGAATATATATGTATGTGAAAGGAGAATGTATGTGTGTGAGAGTGAATATATGTATGTGAAAGGAGAATGTATGTGTGTGAGAGGGCCAGAATGAAAAATGTCTTGTGTCTCTTAGGTCACTGTACTCTCATTCCTGACTTGTGCTTTAAATACTTGTTCCTATAGCTTTGCCAGTGAGCTTTAGAAGAATGTTTAAATATTGCCACTTGAAGACAAGGAATACAAATGATGCGTCTGCATTTTTTTTTCTTCTAAAATCATTGTTAGACATTTTAGTTGGATGAGACTTTAGTGGTTAATCACGTCAACTTTTAAAAAAAATTTTTTAAACACTTTAGTTTTGAGGTAATCGTAATGTCCTTTCGCACTTTAGCACCTCTGCTGCCATTTTTAACTTTGGCATCTGTTCTCTTGCAATTGTTTGCTTGGTGTGTATCATTTCCTTTATTGTATTTTTAAGCAATATTGTATTTTATTCCATTTTTACATTTTTATTTTAATCCTTTTACTCTAGCACTCTTTTCCTAACTTGCACTTTACACTTGTATCTTTGTAGCTGTGGTGATATGTGTGCTGGAAAGCCAATTTCCCTGAGGGAACCTTCTCAAAGGATTAATAAAGTGTACTGAATGGAATTCATAAGTATGAAGATCACAATCAAAGGCAGTTTAAATAAAAAATAAAAAAAATAAAAAATAAAAAAATCACAACACTTACATATTGTCAGGAATACGCGGGCAGGCGTGTGGACCCAAATGCAGGAAAAGGGAAGCGAGGCAGAATGGCGGTGAAAAAGGTTTTAATTAATGCCAACAAAAAACAAAGTACCAACAAAACGACTGACGAACGACCAAAAACTCTTAACAAGAGTCAGGCTAACAAATCAACTAACTTTCAAAGCAGGGCGAGTAACACGCGAAACTGGGGGAAAAACAGACATGAACGTGTACAAGTACATTGACAATGACGCAACAAGGAGTGACAAGAAACTGGGTGCTTATATATATATATACACACACGCAGACAAGGGGTAACGAGACAACGAGGAACAGCTGGGTAACAGTACGATGCAGATTGCAGGTTACACTAGGAGAAGTCACAACAGGTGAAATCAATGGGCAATCACAGAGAAAAGTCACACTAGGAGAAAACCAACACAAAACCTAACACATTAACATGAAACATCTGAATTAGGTTTTAAAACAGATTTATTACTTGATATCCAAAGTGCAAAATGACACAACTTTCTATATACTACAGTTAGCGTAATAACATTCAAGAGGGGAATTAACTCTGGTGCATCTATTGAAATATTTTACATCATTTCACTAAACATGAACTCATAAGGTGCATATAAGCTTAAAAGAAGTATATATATGTACAATAAGAAGGCACTCAAGGCGATGCAGCAGTCCATTGAATAGTCTAAAACCTGCTGTCACTTTGTGCTGCACATTCAGAATGCAAACCAGCTCTCTTTGCATGAAACCAAGTTTGTTTAGCACACAGTAACGGATTCTTTTCTTAGCTTGAAGTGACAGTAAATTACAGTAGAACAAATGACACATTACATTACTTTTCATGATGAAGCCTGGACGCTATTTACTTCAGTAAATAATAAAACAGCCAAACACAGTGAAAAAGTGACAAATGGAGCGGTATCTATTAAAACAATGGTATTCTCTCAAAGAATTGAAACGGTAAGAGGACATATTTCCACCTTTGAAGGGTAGGAAAGGAACCAAACAATCTCTTGGTCGAGTTTTCATGCTGCTCAACTTGTTGACCAATTGACAAGTGTTTTGTCACACTTTCACATAAGACACCTAGTTTGCTATATAAAGTGCGTTCACGCTTTTTCCATGGCCAGGAGGCTATCTTCTTTAAAGCAAGCTATAAACATAAGTTGCATTTTTTGAGAATGTTGGTCTTGGGGATGAGACGTGATTGTTAAGGTTGGGCACTAAAACTAGTCTAGCGATTTTTTTACATCCAATGCTTTGCCCTGCAATCCAAGCGAACAAAAGAGGCAAAGTTTGGAGAACAGTGTGTTAATAGCTGGGCGGGTACGAGCAGGCCCATAACAGAGACGCAAGCTTAGTCAAGGACTACATTGTCAAAAAAATAAGTATACTGTTTTATTATTTTGTAAATATTCATATTTAAAGAGTGGATTGCTTGTAAATATTCTCATTTTTCAAGTTCATTTGATTCTCACGGCATTAAATCGATCACAACTGGACTTTTCTGGTTGTTTTGAAGGATATTTCACTTCTCTTCATTCTACAGGGCGTAGTTAAGACAGTACATCTTGTTAAATGATCGAAGTCTCAGGTGTCAAACCTGAGGCCCAAGGGCCAGATCCTACGGAGTCCCTAAAGTGAGATCAACAGAAATAAAATTAAAGCAATCCGGATGCTCAAATTTCTGTCGATTCCCTTTAGGGCAGTGCTTCTCAATCATTTTCTGTTATGCCCACATCCAGGAAGACAAACGTTTCGTGCCCCCACTAACTCTCTGCCCCCAGAGTAAATAGTATAATTTGTCTACAAAATTATTATAAGTACACCTCTGCATAACATTGCGTCCTTTTTAATATTACATTTTTTAAAAAAGGTAATATAGATTAACAATAAAGTACAACTTTATTAACATTGTTTTGTTTGTAACAGAAAAGAAAAAGCGCAACAATATTCCTGAATGAAAAAATAAAGTCATATCCAAACTAAAAATACACTCAAGGTACATTTTTTGACCATATGGTACTGAAAAATAAAATTTAATAAAATAATAATTCAAATTGATTGGCAACATTAACTCATGAGGACAATATGCCTAACAATTTGACTGAAAAAAACATAGAACAAAAAAGTAATAGGACAGAGGGCAGTTTTTATTTTTGCTACAGGCAGTATCAGCTCCTTTTCTATGCTGCGGTGGTCATTTTGCCCCGAGTAACTTGGTATTCCACCTTATATGATGCTAACAGTGCCCCCTGCTTTTCTGACGTAACACTAACAAAGCAGGACGATTGCTGGCAATATTCGGCACATTTTCGTGGCTTAATAATGTGATTGCGAACGACGTCGTAATTGATTCGGCTCCCCGCTGTCCGCTGCAAACATATTTAGATAAAGTAAACAGACTGGTCTTTCTCAGTCTCCCACAGTTTTAAAATTCAAAGCCTAACGCTACATACACTTCATCATATTTCCTCGTCTTAGCGTGCCACCCACTGAGTGGATGTGCAATCATATTTTATTTTAGTACGGCAAATATGTTCCCCAAGGTCACATGCACCACCCCTGGCATCCCTCTGCGTCCCCCTGGGGGAGAAGTACTGCTTTAGGGGCACCGTAAATTCCGGTTTACCACATCGTTTTGTCGCTCACATGTTCGCCAGCTTCATGTTTCTCGCCAAAATAGAATTCAAATACAATTTCTAGGGGCCTTAATAAAGGATCGAGGACTGCAGAAATCAAAAGATTTTGTACCATTTTCCGATTTAGAAAATAATGCATTTTCCTTTCATATTAAGTTGAAAAATGTTTTTCCTTTTTTTCTGAACTACAAATACCCAGTTTCCTTTATCAGAAAATATACGAATATTTTCTATCAGGCTCTAAAAAAAGATTTAGACAATTTTTAGTTAATATCTATAAACTATTAATTGACTATTAATTTGTCAATTCATTTGCTAATCCAATAGTTGTCTATATGACTGAATGTCAAATGAAACGATAACTATGATGTGGCCTATGATAAGACAACCAGAAAAGTCCAGTTTCGATTGACTCAATGCCTTCAGAACAGAGGTATCAAACTACGGTCCTCGAGAGCCCCTATCCAGCTGGTTTTCCATGTCTCCCTCCTTCAACACACCTGACTCAATCAGGACCGTTCGGGCAGAGCTTGCTGATCATTTGATTCAGGTGCGTTAAAGGACGGAGACATGGAAAACGAGCAGGGCGGGAGCTCTTGAAGGGAGTTCGTTACCCCTACCCAAGAATAATTGATGGACTGGCTTTCCTAATATTTTATTATTTTTCTGCTTTAAGTGTTAACATTGTAGTCTTATTTTTTTGTGATTTTCTTTTTTTTTTTTTTTGTGAATACAAGTGCCCTATAAGTGTAACTTTTACAGGCTTGCATCTTCAGTGGTAAATTCACCTGGCAACAAAAACTTTTCATAAATTTGTGTTTTGATTGTATCAATCCAAGCAGAATTGACAGTTTAAAATTTTCTTGGCACCAGAAATGGCAAACAAAACACACACAATAAACCCTCAACTCTAGCTAATTGCCGTGGCGATACGGTTATGGTTGGTGTGTGGGCCATCAAATGTACCACACACTATACAACAGCAATATGCAGACATATTTTTCATATGAAAATATAGATAAATAGATACAACTTGACTTCCAGTTGGCTTTGAATAGATAAGTTATCTGGCAGTGTCATTTCATTACCAATGTCAGAAATAGACAGCCAAATCAGTCACAGTACGAAAGCTTAATTCAGCATTTGGGTTGAAGGGTCAGCCTTGAAACAAAAAGGTCCACGTTAGTTCATTTTAACGCTGGAATAAAGCCAGTTGCAGAAGATGAATGTTTGATGAAGGTTCTCAAATTCGCCTGAATGAGAAGAAAAATAGAGTGTTAGAAAAATTACCATTTAAAAGGTTGCGGGAACATGACGATATCCTGGAATTTGTTTTCAAAACAAAAACAATCGCTTCTCGTGAAAGGAACAAAGTGTGAACGTCTTGTCATATTCTCAACATGAACTAGATAACAATGAAAGGGAACTTCAGTTTAATTCCTCAAAAATGTGACTAACAGTTTGAGTTTAAAAAAAACTAAAAATGCATTGAGGTCGCATCATTACGCGAACTGTGCCAGTCAGCAAATATTAGCCTAGTGAAGAGCGATAAGCAGTTCTTATCTTGAAATTGTAAAGTGAGTCGTCTAGTAAAATGTGAAAATTATTGTTAAAATACAAAACATTGATTGAAGCGTAAATAAAGGGTTTAGGATGAAAAATTGATTCACTATTTATGATTACCTCTACCAAACAAGAGCAAGTCAACCAACATCTCAAAACATTGTGTCCGTCTTTGGAGGATTTGTTGCATTTTAAAAGTTTTGGGCCAAGAAAACAAAATGTGAAAACTGACAAACTGTCAAGACAGCAGGCTTAACTTACGCAATCGTAATTCTGTAGAACACATACCTCTGGTGTTAGTGTGAGAGACCAGCTTCACACAGAACTTGTTTCACCTGTTGCTGCATCAAGTCCCTAGACACAAAAAACAGCATTTGAAAATAATCCAAATTGTCCAAGAGTTGTTACATTTTTTTATATAACCTAGGATGTCATTTTCCTAGGTTTGCACATAAATTGGCATTGAAAGTAATTTTTCAAGCTACTTTAGTTGGTTCTTTGGGGGCCCTGCTGCAGACGTGTGGTTTCTATAATATGTAGTTGACTAGATCCAACTTGACTACTCTTTACTCCGATTGGTTGTCGGTGGGAAGTTTGTGAGCGTTGGCAGTGCATGTGGTGACTGACATCGCAGGGACAAGGACTACAATCGTTCTTCAATGACACCAAGCTTTAAACTTCACTTTAGACAAAACATTTCCAGAATCACTACTGAAAGCAACTACAGTATATATGGAATTTATAATGTTCATGTAAAATACTTTTCTACTCCACGCATACTCCACCAATGTCCTGATGAGTAAACAGAGCCTCAACATTTTAACAGAATGCCCCATAAAGCCTTCTCCTTCACCTGGTGCTGCGTCACCAGTAGGTAGATGACGAGATAAAGATAAAGCGCTTTGAGCTCCTTGAAAGGTGGAAAAGCGCTATATAAGTATAACACCATTTACCATTTGATCGAGGGTTCAGGTCAAACACTCTGGGCTCTCTTAACATGCGCCTTTCATGTCCCCATGTGTCCCCAACAGCAGCGCTGTTTCACCTGGCCAATATTTGGCAAAAATACCACAAACGTGAGCCAGTAACAGTCCAAAATTTACTATGTATTCTGCAGAAAATAAAGAGATTGGCCTCAAACCCAGTCCAAGTCAACAGTACAAGCAAGAGCTATGCACAAGTTTAACACAGAGGCCACAGTTACGCATTAGGCTGAAGGTGGCAGTCGCGAGTTAAACATTATAGCACCTTTAAACAATAAACTCAGTTGAAAGAAATCTAATTAGTTGCCTATACAATTCAATCGAAAAACACTTTATAAAAGTTGGTGAGCAACTAGCGGCAAATGTGCCAATATTGGCACTTGATATCTTGGTAAGGGGCAGTGCTGTGTGCACCTTTTGGAGACCTACTTAAAAAGTTTAAAGTTGGGTTTGTTGAATTATTACACATTTTCCCCACATACTTGAGATTTTAAGTTCATCTGCAAAATTGTGAAACCAAATGACTTTATAGCAATACCTCTTCCTCCGTTTTTGCTTCTGTCGCAATTTGGCTAAGATGAAAGCCAGGATGATCAAACCGAAGAGAACTGCCAGCACGCCCAAGGTCAGCGGGAGGCTAAGTGACCCGTTAAATGTTCTCTCACAGGATTTGCCCTGATAGCCCAGGTTACACTCGCAAGCATAGCCAGAGCCGCCACCAGGGGGAAGCACACAAACACCTTTGCCATGGCATTGGAGCTCTCCGCAGGTGGGTAGGCTGTAGTCGATACCTCTTGGCTGGGGTTGGGGGTGAGTTTCCATTGTGGTCTGGGAAGTTGAGGTCAGGAAGGAGGAAGCAGATCTAAAAATAATTACAAAAGGGGAATAAAGAGGGATTAATTCTTGACTGAACTCACCTTATTAGGAACTACACATGTGCAGGTAAGATATTCTGACGGTATGATAACATTAAGCCAAAATATCACTGTTTCACTATATTGCAATTACAACTCTAAAATGTGTTATTTTGAGATATCTGGGTTTAAATTAAATAAATAAAACGTGTTTCCATTGAACAGGATTTTTAATTTACGAACCATATGAGCAAATTGGATCATAAGTAAATTAAAAAAATATTCTAATTTAAAATAAATGCAGTCCTTTAGGTGACTAAATCCTCAGCCACAGCTCATTACTACTATCAAAAAAATAATTTCCAATAAAAAAAACAACAAAAAACGTGTGACTCGTGTATGACAGACTTGCCAGAGAAAAAAACACCAACACGTTTAGCCACCGCTAGACACACTAAACAAACTGAAGTTAACTCTGGTACCTGGTGGGGAAACGTTCATGATGGTGTTTACTAACCTTTAATTTTGTATAAATGCGAAATCATATTGGACATATTGCCTCCTCGGCAGCCACCCTCCGCAAACATGTTTAACATGTTGGTTGGCCCTCTAAACAGAGGCCATCTGTATCTATTCTGTAGCCAAAGTATTCCCATACCAGCAATTTAGTTTTCTTCGATGGGGGCGGAAAAGTTGAGCAGTTTCAACTCTTCCAGCCATCGTGTAGCACAGCTGACTCACCGACACTGAGCAACACCCGCTGGATTATGGGTGAGCCTTGCAGCTGCAAGCGAGGGATTTCTCCATGCATTTATGGGACATAAAAAACAGCTAATACCTTAGGGATGGTATGACGGAAAATGTTTGCGGTTTTGAAACCTTGACGTTTTCATACCACGGTATACCTTGAAACAGGTAATCGGCACGTTTATTAGGAACGCGCTCAATATAGCATCTGCGAAAGGTTTTCTAATGGCAATTTATTTTGCATGACTGCCTGATTTCGTTCGGTTTAAGGTCCCAAGAGAAAACATGACTCGACGCATGTAAACGAGCCTTTTGAATTTTATGCAATGAACGTGTTTTTGCTAATCGAGCCACTGACAGTCACCACATGACTCAAAAATGTGATGCATGACTGGAGGGTAAAAATAGTGAATTTGTGCTTATTAGTTGGTGCCAAATACAAAGTTAAATTACTGTTTGCTAGTCCCTGATAGGATTAAGAGGTATTTTCATTTAAATCATTTAAAATTTGTGAACTGAACTTCCGTACAAAGAAACTTTCCGACAGTGAAATATTTACATAGTTCGTTGGCTGCCATTGACAGCGGTAGACGAAAACTGAGGGCTGGCAGCGAATGAATATTTTAAACCGCTGCCAAACCTCACAGTTCAAATGGATTTGATGTCTAAAAGTGTCAAACTAATAATTACTAAACTAATAATTTACATTCACATCACAAAGATGTAAAGAGCCACATGATTAGAAGTCTTATCATCAATGGCGCTGAGTTACCAGTAATCAAGACGTCAACTCATCAATTCCCACAAGTGATCAGTCTTAATATGGGTTTTCTACTAATCATGTTCTGCGCACGAACGCTGCCATGTCCTACCTTACTCTTTCCAGTCCTATTGTTTAGCTAGTGTATCCCTTCCTCATAGGGTGTCCCCTTGGTTGAGAAAGTTGTGACTACTTTGTAATGCTACTTACTGTACAGTAGGGGTGTGACAAAATATCGATACGGTGATATATCGTGATACTTTGTTTCCCAAAAGGTTATCGATATGCTCCTGCCAAGAATCGAGATATCGTTTTAAAAAGTTGTCAATGTCTAAAAGTTTTGTTAAAAAGGAACCAACAATTTGCTACCAAAATCTTCCATCATAATGGTGTCTCAGTTAACTTTAAGTCTGCATTGACGGTGCTTGACGCCCCATTTCATTTAGACTGGGAACGTTCCTTCATTCGAAACCACAGTCATTCTGTCTGATTTTCAGGGCATTTACAGGTCACTTGTTCATTTTAGGGCATCTACGGGTCATTTCCTGTTGAGTTTGTGTCACTGCCTATTCATTTGGATACTTTACGGGTCACCTTTTTATTTTGAGTTACAGAACAGGACGTGACCTATAAAACACCCCAAAATCGACAGGAAGTAACTGAAAATAGGTAAATGATCTTAAATGGCCCAAAATTACCTCATTACGTTGGCTGCCACTGACGGCCATAGACGTTCAATCCGTTTGAAGTGGGAGGGATGAACATTCGTTCATTCGCTGCCACCCTCTCAGTTTAAATGGATTGGACGTCTACTAGTGATAAACTCATTTCAATTCACAACAGAAGCTTGTTTTTCTGTTTATTAGCTTGTAGAATATCCTAGAATGATTTCCTGAGCAATGAATCGATAATCATTGTATCGCCATATCGTCAGATCAACGTTATCGTGAGCTTTGTATCGCAAATCTTATCGTAAGGTACCAAGAGGTTCCCACTCCTACTGTACAGTCATTTTTCTAAAAGTAAATTACTGTATATTTACCGACACTGGAAGGAAAACCACACCCTGCTCAACAGAACTGAATAGATTTTCAAAAGAATCCAACAAGTCCATTTAAGGGTCTAACTTACTTGCACAATGACCAAAATGTCTGAGTGCCAGGTGTGGCAGGTCCCTAACAAACTATTCCAACTAAAGTCACCAAGATGCGTCAGATGTGAGGTCACCAATCACCCAGCGATACTAAGCGGTTTAGAATTACACTACCAGAAGTTTTTAACACAACATAATGGCAAACGACCAACACTTTTTAGACTCATAATTTTGAATTGTTGGTAGTCTTTTCTCCCCTTGTAAATTCTAGAGACTGAAAATACCGGTTATAGATAAAACTTTAAAACTTGTGCCGACTACCACACCACAATCCATATTTAACAATACACACATAACAAACCTAATCTAAAACAGCACACACTAAAATATAGCTATACTGCATTTCTTAGTCAAGTTTGAAGGATAGGCATTCTTCCCAAAAGCTACAACAGCATAAAGAAAAATTACCTCTTTACCGTTCACACCTGGAAAAAAAATCCGCCGACCCAATTGGTTCCAAAAAAGTGAGATTGCTTTTCTTGACGATTAGCCCTAGTATTCTTGTTCAACAAGAATTAAGTTTAGTTGCACTTTCAGTGGGGGAATCTACAACAAAAAGGGGAAGGGAAGGAAAGCAGAGACCTGTGAATACCTGTTGGTTTTTCTTCTCTTTCAAACACACACACACTCCCCGCCCTCTAGCACATATAATCTACAAGTGAGTCATATACACGGTCATAAATGCTATCATTACAGCAACATCACAAGAAATTTGAGTAATCAGTCACGTCATTGCTGATCAACATTCAGTACTTATAATAAATAAAAAAGCAATATTAGCCAAAGAGTGGGTGGCGGTTGGTGGTGTATCTAAGCACAGTCATTGCAGGCACTGAATCCAACCACATGAAGGACATATACTGTAAATCCTAAAAACAAATATCTGGGTGAATAACAACTGATACATATTTTGCTCAAACTCACAGCCTTACCTCTAGGCTATTATTGGGGTGAGGAGATGAAAAGAGGGCGGCTGTACTAAAGCGAAGTGGCAAGTTGGAACAAGACTTGTGTTTAGTGACCTGACTTGTGGCTCATGCAGTCCATACATTCCTCTAGAAGGTTTTACTTTAAAGCCAAAATAGCCACCTGACTTAATTCATCACTACATTCTTGGCTGCGAACAGCGGAGTGAAAAATCAATTTCCTGCCACATAGCAAAGAAAGCAAAAATTAACAAAGCGGGATAAAAATGAATGCCTCATCCAACTTATGGAACCCCAAAAGGGTCAAAATTTAATACCATTTAGAAATGAATGCCATTTTGATAATTGACTAACATGTCCCTTAAAAATTGTAAAATAAGCTAATTTTATTATGACAAAGATACACAATAATAAAAAAAAGCATTTTCCACAAGGTATTTTTTGGGCGTTTTTCAGCACGAGATTTTACAAGGGTTTTTACAAAAAAAAAAAAAAAAAAAAAAAATTGTCTTTTTCCACAATGGCCTCATTTCATAATGTCGATTTTTGGCACAATGATGCGTGCTGTCAATCAACTACTTAAGGCGGAGTCAGTTAAAGGGATTGGCTGGATCTTTGAGTCTGGCTAGCTGTGCTAGTATTTGGTAGCTGCACTTTCAGAGTAACTCAGAACTTACAAACCGGTTGCATAATAATGAAAGAACTTTACCTCAGCCTGAGCGAGTATTTCAGCACCACGGTTTTTTTTAATCAGATGCTTTCTGGAGGTTTACCCAACAGTTCATAGACACTACTAAATGCTAACGACCACACTCCAGAATCCAGCCAATCACTTAAACCGACTCCGCCTATGTATTTGATCACAGAAGGCAATTTATTGTACTGAAAAATATGAAATAAAGATTGCGGAAAAAGACATGAAAAAAAATTGTGAAAAATTCTTATCTTGTAAAATCTGAGCTAAAAAACGTGAGATAATAAAGGTCTCCGTGGAAAAAAGCATGATGAAACAAAATACTTTGTGGAAAATCTTGTAAAATCTCTTTCATAATATTTTACAAGGGCCATATTACACAATTTGTTATTTATCAAAATGGTATTCAAAATGTTTTTGGCAGAAAACACTCAGGTGACTTGAAGTTCCGCTCTGAGACCCCAATTTTGGCCAAATTTCAAAATTGTCCGATATGCATGCGTGATACATCATTGGAAAGCTTAAAATCTCAATTTTCTGGGGGAAGAAAAATTTTGAACAGGAAGGCATTTAAAAAAGTTTTTTAAACTGCAAAACCCTTCCTGGAGGCGAGACCACGCGAGAGCAGAATTACAGATGCCATGACTTTAAGGAGATATTATTGAGTACTTACCTTGTTTCGATCCAAAAACTCCATGTAGCATGTATCACTGATTTTCAAGACACAGCTGTGAATGGCCACAGCTGGATTTTGGGGGGATTTTATGGGTGAATCATTGTAATATATCCAGGGTCTTGATACAGAAATTGCAGACATCAAGGAGTGGTCGAGCTTTTTTAATACATTTACCCTATTAAACGTATTTTCCCCATTTTTGTTTGTTTGGATTGATTATCTATCATCTAACATATCCGAGAAAATTGTATTTTTTTTTGTTAAGTAAGTAATTCAGTGATACTTATAAGGTAGATATCCGTGACTTATTTACAGACGCCATTTTTTTTATTGTGATAATTTGTTTAAAATATGAATGAATAATTTTTTTAGTCATTTTTTAAACGAAATATTAGACCTCAATGATTCTAAGCTAAAAACGACAGACATTTTGAATAATAAATTACCTTCATTTTACGGTTGGGTTGAAACAAAAGCGGTTGCGCGATCTCTGTCAACGTGAGTTTCCAGGGTAAAACTGACAAATTAATAGTTCGGGGGCTTAATGCGCCATGAATCTGCTATGGCAGCATATAGACATGTTGTTCTATCAAACACAACAGTTCTTTTGGCTTATAATACAGCAATTTTAAAGAGGGTTGTAAGAGTAGAAACTTTTTCAGTCTTGTCTGTGTTTTCCGCCTTTTATTTTTGACCACGTCATTTTTAACAAATGAGGTAAAGACCATGGTTGTAAATCACTAGTTGAATAATACCATTAGATATCAATTCTTTGGCCGATATATTTACCGACATCACAATTCATTCGATTCAATGGCCATTCAAATTTATTCATATAGCACTTTTATAAAACCCGAGAGGATCTCAAAGTGCTCAACAATATACTGTATAAAAGGCAGGAGAGTATTTGACTCGTTATGTACACATTTAACAAAACCAGTTCCATTTCCCCTAAAGCAATTAAAAAAAAAAAAAAAAAAAGCATGTTTTTGACAATTTCGTTGCTGAAACATTTCAGACAAAATGACAAATGACAATGTTGATCCAATTTTTTTGCATCTTGATCTCGATTAAATTTTTCTTAACCAATCAATAAATAGCTGCAGATCATTGCATCATTACACTCCTAGTAGAGACCATCTTTCCATCCAGTTTTGACAGTCTTGTCCTGAATATGGTCTTGTGACTTTAGTCAAGTGGGGTATACCCTGGGGTAGCGGATGGTCGCTGTAATTTAAAACAGCAGCAGAGTATTGTGTTACTGTATATTGTGGCAGACATGAGGACCATGCCTCTCCCTCAGGAGAAGGGGGCGGGTTAAAAGCTGGTTATGGTAGCAGGTTGTTTTAACCCACCAAATGTATACATAATGTCACTGCTAATTTCCACAGCTATACAAATTTCAACTTGACCTGACTCAATAGTAATTAGGGTTTCCATATACATCCATATGTATTTAAAAACATTCAGTAAGACCACATCCCACTACATAAAAATAACTATGGACAGAAGCTTGCAAACAAGCACACATTGACAAACCCCCTAACGACTCGTGAGATCAAACTTACCCATACTCTCTGGCAAAGGTAAGCTTTCCTCAGGTTTCAGTGTGCTCCCTTCTGTTAAGTGAGGTCACGACACACACAGCCGCAAGGAAGCTTTTCAGATCAAGTCAGCCTGGTTTCGTGGAAGATTGATTAGTTTTGATTCCAGCCCACCAAAGTTCAAAAAGCCATGCACAGGATTTTGACACTGGGTGCCCTGCAAATGTGTGAAAATTTACTCGCGGCTGCAGAATGTGACACGAGAACATCTTATTGCTCACGTATTGTCATTGTGGTAGCAATCAGGATTTCCTAAACAAGTTACAACCAAATGTTTTCACTTATAAAGCTATTTAAAATAAAAAAAACAGTACGTCATACCATTTTAAAGATGTTAATTCTTGGCACAGCTGCTTTTGCATACAGTTCTCTCATTGCCCTTCCACTGTCAATCGAGGCTGACATTCACGTCAAACTACCAAGTTATTTCTATCAAGGATTTTTTTCCTCAGCTATTAGTTGCATCATGTGTCAAGTGCTCACCCATGCGAGTTTTAGTTGCTTGTATTACAAGATGTTCAGGTCTTGACATGCTTAATGTATTAAGTGCCTTTTGAGTGTGTTGTAATTTAGCCCTATGTGATGATTTGACTAGTTGGGTGCAACCTGGACTGGTCGCTAGTCAATCGCTGGGCACATACAAAGAAGTGGTCTAAAGAATCCCTTGAGTAGGTAAATATGAATTATCCCCATCTTTTGCGGTCATGCGGTGGTAGTGGGGCTGGGGGGGCACAACTTGATCCACACTTTGTTCTTTTCACAAGTGAGTGAGCATTCTCTCACCAAATTGTTTATGTGATGTACTGCACAACCTTAAATCGAACTTCCAGGATCAATTTCATTTACTAGTCCTGAGAATTTTCAACCCACACTACCTTTTCTCATGAAGGAGTGGTCCTTTGTTTGAAAACAAAAGTAGGGCTGAGGCCTTTTTTTTTTTTTTTCCTTTTAACTGATTCATGATGCCCTCTGGAGTTTGTCATGTAAAACTGGCAGGCTGTCTTGTAATTACTCAGCATTACAACTGCTTTTAAGATACTATGATTTTCACATTTCAAGGAAATGAAACCAGTGGGTGAAAAAAAAAAAAAAACTAACAGCGTTGGAACAGTTAACTAGAAAAGGTTGCACCAGTTCAAACAAAAGTGAAGTGTCATTCACACCAATTTATCGACTTTAAAATGACAATTGATCTCTGGTGCTGACGCTTGTAAGTCCTGTTGTTTAGGGCATCTGCATGTTGTGAAATATAATGATCTTTATTATTGGGGTTTAGAGAGCATATGACACGAGAAAAAAAGTCTTAAATGGCATTATTATGTGAATTAGAATCATTTTTTGAGACGATTCGACTATATACAATAATTTAGCAAAGCACAGATGACGAGAAATTAGTCTTTTAATCTGCCGGTGTTCTGTCAAAATTTGCTCCCTTGTAAAATTTTGCTCCCAAAGCTTTTGTGGCGCTGAAAAACCCCTCTTTTACATTCAATTGGACTCTCAATGTTATCCAAAGTGCTAACTAAACTAGATACATCATAAACATACATGTGCAACACGAAAATGGCGTAAATTAATACTTAACGACGCGGCAAAGTTGTTAACAGTGAGAGCGCGGAGTGCAGTTACTGTGTGCAGATAACATGGTAGGATGTGTCTGAGAACTTTTGTACATGTCTTTACATGATCAAACTTAAATATTCCTTTCTTTAAAGAAAGTTTGTTGTGTTTACTTTGGAATCGCCGCATTCGCGGCCATTTTTAACGTTACGCGCATGCGCAAAACCCGCAAGGTAGCAATTTTTGATGGGTTGCAAATTTTGTCAGAACACCGGTTAGCCACGCCTACCATTATAGGGCTTTAGCGTCCCCAACAGGTGGATGACGTCAGCGGTAGACTGGGCTCATCGGTTTTACTATTCAGCCCATTGAGGGGGAATTATTCACAACGAGGAAAACGCAACGAAGAGAGACGCAAAATGTCATTGTTTCAGTCTCTCTACTCCAATATTTTTACAGGATATTCTTTTTATCCAAGTATTTTTCCCCAATAGCTATATAAATGGCTTGAGAAGGACCAGTCAGCCCGTCAAGGGGGAACTATTCACAACGAGGAAAACGCGACGAAGAGAGCGGCAAAATGTCATTGTTTCTGTCTCTTTACTTCAATATTTTTACAGGATATTCTTTTTATCCAAGTATTTTCCCCAATTGCTAAATAAATGGCATGGTCATGGCAAATAACAGTCTTGTGCTGAATGGAATATGAAATAATAAAAACGCATTTATTCAGGACGACATGGCAAAATTACTCCATAATGGTCAAAACTGTCGACTTCACCTTTACTGTCGCACCTCCCGAACGATATTTTATGACACCTAAATCGGACATATGTCATTTCCCTTCCCCGGCTTCGGAGAATGTAAACAAACCAGAAGGCGTGACAGCTAGCCGACATGCTAACCCGAACAGAGTGATGTTTCAAAGTCTTCGAAGCAGAAAATCACACAATGAGCATTAGGAGAGCTTTTTACATGCATATCAATGATCAAACGTAAGTAGTCCTTCATTTAAAGGAAGTTTGTAGTGTTTACTTTGTTATCGCTGTATTTGTATTTGACATAATACAAAACAAGATGTTTACTCATTTCCTCGTAAGTCCAATGGTCCCACAGTAAATATCCACGGTGAATGGGAACCTTTTGAAACTCCAAAAAGGCGCATACGCCTCTCCCTCATACAGAATGATTTTTCTGCAGCCGTTTGGCTGGCGTGATGCGAAAAATAAACCTATTAATCCGCAAAATCAGCTGAATCCTTCGTCCTCATACACAACAGTACACTGTAGCGTGAAGAGGACGTCTTCTACCGTACACGTCACAGCGCTCTCCTCAATGCAAGACCGAAGCCGGAAGTCACTCATTTTCATGGCGCGGGATTAAAAAAACTAAATAAAAATAGCGATCGCTTCCACACACATCCAAGCGGCCCATATCATCCAGGGGCATAAAATACTGCGTGTATTATGAAATAAACATGCTTTTTCGTGTCACAGGCACTTTAGGGAGCCTGGTGCTGATTCGTTCTGTCACTAAGACAATTCATGAGGAACAAAAGATTGCACATAATTTCATTCTTATCATATGTTTATTGGACGTATTCATTTTGACACCAAGAACATGATCGCCATATTCAGTCCTGCCATAACCTATAAAATTCAGGTCCCAAATGGCAGTAACCATCAATATCTGGCAACAGGTGGGTGAGTTCTCAAGAGGCGACTGGGGGGTTCTTCGAGTCTACAGAGGACTCTAGCTCCTGCAAAACAGGGGTGGGGATGCATTTTAAATGGAAACTAAGCTCTACTTCAGAAATGAGTCGAAATTAAATTGATTAGGATTTTCGGCATTTGAATCAACCTAAAATAGTTGGACAAGAACGTAAATCGATTGAAAGGCTACAGTGTATCAGACTTATCTGGTTTTACCTCACAGTCTGCATCCATGTGTTCACATTGCAGCACCATGTTGGACATTAATGTTTCTTTTTCGGGTGATCTGCCTCTGATTGCTACCCAGGCTCTCCTGTATCAAGACAACACAAAAAAACCTACTTAACCAAAGGGTATCCATTTCTTTCCAATGCAGGTGCAGCTAGCCATAATTGGCTTTTGAACATAGCACATCCTTACCTTTTCCCAAAAACAAAAGCGACCCCCACAAATGCAGCAAGCAGCAGGAAAAACCCCAAAACAACACCTATATGGCTCCGTCTATTTTTCTCCTCTTGACAGAACTCTCCTTGGTAACCAGCCATGCAATGACAGTAAATGGCTTTGCCTTGATGGACGCAGTGGCCATGGCCGCTGCAATGATGTTGACCACATGAGGAAGTGTCCGCTGAAATCTGAGGTGGTGCAAGTGGAGACTTGGAGAGATGGTCATTGATTTTGGTCCCCGAGCGGTCATTCTGAAGTGGACCTACAGGAGGAGTTCATATTTCTTATATGAACACATTCAATCTTATTTGTTCAGCTTACTATATGTATAGATTAATGGATCAACACAGTGCTGTAAATAGGATAGCAACACTACGCTGTAATTAGACAAGTACAATTTGTGTACTTTTATCCAGTATGTAGTTTTGTAACTCACAATCCAGTTCATCCGAGTGGTCCGGACAGTCTACGTGTCCATCACAGAACTTGTCGTTGTTGATACAGTGGACACGATCAAGACAAGCTTGCTCTCCTTTGGGACAAGGGTGCTCTGGCGCACAGGATGTGGGACTATCGCTGTAAAACCCACGAGCACATTTGCACGTGCGGCCTTTGGGATAAGGCAGGCAGAGATGCTCACATCCTCCATTATTGTCAGCACACAGATTAGATCCTGTAAATTGGAGGCAAATAGCTGAACTCTCCAAGAAATGTTATCAAGGTGCCTCACATATTAAAAGAAAATGTGCTTTTACAAGACATATCCTCTAAACCAGACATGTCCAAAGTCCGGACCGGGGGCCAAATGCGGCCCGTGGTCAAATTTCATCCGGCCCCCAGCCTCTGTCATAAAATCAATAACGACTGGCCCGCACACAGACTTAATAAATTGGTCAGCAGTACTGCTACCAGCATATGAAGTAGCTTACACACTAAATGCTGCTCCTCATTTACCCACTAAAAGGCAACAGCACTAACATTACCCTGTGTGACCCTTCCAATTTTCTAAAATGGCGACAACAAAAAAATTAGTTGACTGCGACGGCCGACGCTTCAAGGATAGGTGGAAATTTGACTATTTCTTCACTGAAATACGCAACAACTGTGTCTGCCTAATTTGCAGAGACAGTCGCTGTTTTTAAAGAGTTCAGTGTGAGGCGATATTACCAAACAAGACATGTACGACAAGATTAGTGCTGCAACGATTAACTCGAGTATTCGATTGCTTCGAGTATTCGTTTAATTAGGGTGCCGTTTTAATGGTTTATTTTGAAAGTGTTTGCAATTAGTTTTATTGATGAGGGTGGATACACTGCCCTCTGGCCCGCCTCTTTTCACATAGCTGAATCCAACTGCTCCCTGTTAAGACCAACGTAAGCTAAGTTTTTGTTTTGAGCTACTGTTTTTTTAATGCATTCTTAATTTAGTTTATAGGTATATTTAGCCGCTTTTTGTGGGAATTTGTGTCTGAGCCATTTATTAAGAGCATTGTATAATTTTTTTTTTTTTTTAAAAACATTAGCATTTAATCTAGCGGACTTTTTCTATAAGTTAGCAAGCTGTTTTGTTGTACATTGATCCTCATTAAAAAATATATACATATATATATATACACACACCGTTTGAGGCTCAGCTCAGGTATTTTAATTTTTCATGTTCCTTATCCGATTACTCGATTATTCGAACTAAGTAGACCATCGATTAATCGACTACTAAAATATTCGATAGCTGCAGCCCTAGACAAGATTACAGGGAAGATCTGCACCAAGAAATTGAAGAAATTGAAGCAACTTGAAGTTAGTTAAATTTCACAGCAGCAGTATTTCGCAAGAGAGTCAAAAGAGAACGCCACAAAGGCTAGTTGCGAGATTGTTGAAATTATTAATTAAAAACAAATAATAAAGAAAATGTGACACAGAATGGCTTGCTAAAATTTGCTTAAATATACTGTATTGTTCTACGTAAAGGACGTCGGCCAGGATCGGCCCCCCACATTTTTACCGCACCAAATCTGGCCCCCTTTGCAAAATGTTTGGACACCCCTGCTCTAAACAAACCAAGCAACTTTTTCCCCGACTATGAACAGCACTTTGAATATTTGTTCAGTCAAAATGGATTGACGTCTAGCGTCGTGAAATATACAAGTTGGCCAACATAATGGCCCTCCAAAAGGAAGCCACAACTACAATGTGGCCGATGACAATGACCGGAAAATCAAATTGTATAATTGGAATGTAAATGTAGATGCGTGAACTACATATATGAATTACTATGACCAAAACATCTGCCTCACCCCCCACACCCTGTAAAAACCCTTGCATTTATGTAATCTTTCCCCATCACTCAAGTGAATACTGTACTGCGTTTCAGCTTAATTTCTTATATTTTGTTAGCTACAGCATACATCATCCAGTTGACAACTATTGCATAACAAAACATCCCACCTTTCTGGCTGTCACTGCTGTAAGCTTTGATTTCCAACAGGTTGATTTTTGTCTCAAACCACAGCTGTTTAGGATGGAGGCCGTCACTGAACCATGTTTTGGTGACATCTACAGAGTTTGGATATCACCATAGTTAGATATTGAATAGTTGAGCACGGCCAGTCCAAGCAAGAATTTCAATAAACAGACTGGTCATAGAACAGGTCGAAAATCAAATGTTTGAATAGTATCTTTAATTTGATGCGCACATAATGGTTAATGAGGACTGAAAATATTTAACTTGCCTAAAAGAAATTTGGCAGAGGTGAAAACGACAACCCTTTCAATGAGTAAGACATGCTCAATGCTACAAGAAAACCAATTGTCTGAATAATTGATGACTGCATTAATCTATAACATCTACTGCCTGAAGGGGAAGAAGACTGCTAAGAGAGTTAAGGGGCAAAAGTATAATGTAGTATAAGGAATGAATATTTAAAACAGCGGTTGATTTACTGGCATTTAATGGGCTAAAAGTTTAAAAATATGAAAATGGCTACAGTTCATGCCATTACGTTTTAGCCTTATGAACCACTAAACCTACAGATAATTATTGCATTAATTTGTTGCCGTTTCCCAATAAGACATGCAAATGTCTCAAGTCTTACCCTTTTCCCGTGTTATCCAAAGGAACATATTCTCTGTGTATGTGAAGGAAATAAGTAAATCAGGTCCTGTGTTGTACTCTTTGTAGCCTGTGCCATCAAGTCCAATAGAGCAGATGTGACCTTCACCTAGGTGGCGAAAACTTCATGTCAATAATCTGGGGGCATAAAAGCCCAAATATCCTGCAGGATAAATAGGGTCGAACTCTAAACCTGTGTCCGCCCAGAAGACTGTAGTTCCTTTATTTGTGAAGACCAGTGATGTGGGGATGGTTGACTTTGTCCAAAGTACTATTTTGATGTCGCCATCCATCCAGGTACAGCTCACTTCAGTCTGACTCCTTCCACGCACAAAAGCTGAGTAGCAAAGCTGACTTGATGGGGAATCCACTGCAATGGATGTAATCCTCTGGAAGATCAAATAGTCCAAGTCTAGCGGAACCCTTATAGCTTTAAGAGGGATAAAGCCATGTAGTACAAACCTTAACTGATTCTTGCAGCAGAGAGGCAGTGAAGCCATTTTGGCGGGAGGTCACATGGAGATTAGGCCGATTGGTGCTGCTCCAATAGATGTTGAAGGTCACCCAGTCAACAGCCAGAGCCACAACAGAGTCATCCTTCAGGAACAGGAAATGTATAAATTCTAGTATATAAAGCAGGGGTACCCAAGTCCGGTCCTTGAGAGGCCCATTCCAGCTTGTTTTCCATGTCGTCCTTTAACAGACCTGAATCGGATGATCAGCTCATCAGCACGCTCTGCAGGAGCCCGACAACGATCCTGGTTACTTGATTCAGATGTGTTTGAGGAAGGAGACATGGAAAACAAGCTGGATAGGGGCTCTCAAGGACAGGACTTGGGTACCCCTGATATAAAGCATTAACCCTTTATAGGGCAAGTAACTATTTTTGGCAATTAAAAACAATTTTACCCCAGAAAGACCTGCCGTCAACATACGTGGATGTCATTTTGGGTCATGTTGCCCACAGTGCTAACAGTGTGGCCTAGGCAAGGTCTCCAATGCATGATTTTTTTATATATTATTTGCTTATTAATAAGTTTTTATTTAAATAAATAAATGAATAAATAAAAACATGCTGGTTATGACGCACAATAACTTTTTTTTTTTTTAATTTACCGTATTGGCCGGAATATAAGACTACCCCGATTATAAGACGACCCCCTCTTTTTCAAGACTCAAGTTTGAAAAAAAAAAAAAAGACTGAACACCAAATGTTTATACAGAAAATTACAGTACATCTGAAACAAATTATAACAATATATTTGAGAGAAAAGAATGTTATTTTGCCTCATTCAAATCTTAATATCTGAACATTTAAATATGTAAACTAAAGTGCAATCACATTCGTAAATGGCTTCTGTTTTTTTAAATGTAAATAAACCAATCTATTGTGATAAAACAAAATTGCAATACTGCATTAACCATCAAGGTGAAGTCTAACTGTAGTCATGAAACAAATCTGAATAAGGAAAAACATTGCAATGAAATGATGCAAACTGGTTAAACTTCAAAGTAGCTGAGATCTGTCATGACGGAACATCGCTTCAATGATATCTGGCGCCATCCAGCATCGTGAATGGATATAACGTCTAGACCGCGAATATAAGACGACCCCCACTTTTTCAGTCTTATTTCAATGCAAAAAACACAGTCTTATATTCGGGCCAATACGGTAACTTAAAATTAAAAAAAAAAAAAAGTTTTTAAATGAGTGCCGTATAGTAATTATCAATTAACTGAGCGTCAGAACTCATTTGCTTAACTTTCTTTCCTCCTACCTTCAGTTGTATAATGCGCCCAGCTGGTGTCAGTCCTTGTCTGGACCTGGGCCCGCTTAAGTTCAGCACATCTATAGTACCTTGTTTACCATCAGCCACATACATGGACAAGTTTCGGAAGGCTAAATCAAGCTGAGAGGCCTCAGAAAATCCAGGAAGAGCCAAAACTCGACTGTTTGGCATATTTTTCAGACCGACCCCTTCCTGACGGAAGGACTTTAAGTAAACCTGAAAATGTAAAACGGGAGAAGTAAACAAATGTAAAAGGTTTGCCAAGTTAGTAAATACTGTATGTTTATTCTCCATTAGAATTACAGCAAACCTGATTAATTTCCAGACATTTTGTTTTAATGCATCCTCCCGTACAAAAAAATTTGGGAACTTCATTTTGCCCGTACCCCATGTCAATAATGTGACACCTTTATTAAATTGGGTCCCCTCCATTAATTCTACACCCCCCTTTTGAGGAGGTAAGCAAAATTACAGTATTTTCAAGCATATGAATAATTACATTTGTTGGTTAATTTGTAAGGGCACCGTGTATTGTATTGGACAGGAGGGTGCTAATTATGTGAACTTTATCAGCTATGAAAAGCTCAACGAAACAAAAGTCCTGGCTTCTGTCATCATTGACCCACAACAACACAGATAAATACGGTTTATACAAGTGTGTGTGGGATGTGCAGTAGCATTTAAAAAATCTCTAAAACTACATTACCTGATAGACTACGGTCCGAGACAAAAATAGGATGAAAGTGGATTCCAAAGGCAGAGCGCAGCTGATCTTGTCCTGAGAAAGTAGCAGCCCTTTTGGACAGCGGCAGACTGCAGCTGGCTCCATCCCAGCCACTCCAGTTGTCAGAAGACACAGATGGGAACATTTGAGCTTTTCACAGGGGTTGCTAATAGTGGGCTGAATGAGGGCATGCATCAACTGAAGAAAAAAAAAAAAAGACAAGCAAGTGTGTAAACAGACTCCTGGAACAGTTAAATATCTTCTATTCATATTGATGCAAACATCAGAAAATGGTATGTACCAGCTATTTCGATGAGCGTGCTTGACAAATGGAAAATTAAGGGAAATATGTCATGCAGTTATCAAGATGGTCAGTTCATGAACAGTGATGACAAACCTTTAGGCCAAAAGGCTGTCCTGGTCTTTTAAGAAGAACCTTTTGATCTTTCCCAGTGTTCTTGTCAGCCGAGCGGATGGTTCTTCGCTTTGTGTCGGACCAGAAAAGGCGATCGTTGAAGACTGCCACTGAGAAAGGGCTTGGAGTCTCAGCCAATTGAAGAATCTGGTGAGAGCATTTCAATTTTCAGTACTAGATCCTATTGTCAATACAAGTTCCTATCAGTTATCAAACTATAAACATGAGCATCATTTCTCGACAGCGTAGGTGTCTGAAGCCTGCATGAGGTGACATTCACCTTGACGTTATCTCCGTCCAAGGAGGCCATGCCAATGCAGCGCAGCTTCTCGTCAGCCCAGTAAACTCTGTCGTCCAGGAAATCGTAGGCCAAACTAACGGGCCAGCTCAGCCCACTGCTCACCACCACCTTCCTCTTTGAGCCATCCATCCCTGACCGCTGGATCTGAGGGGTTCTACCAATCTCAGACCAGAACATTAATCTGAATAAAGTTGGAAAAAAAGATGAAGATTTACATTGACAACAAAACTTCCTGACTGGGTATCTCACCCTTTTTGTGGTAGAAGTAAGAGCGAGCGTGGCTGCTCAAGATCTTCAGCCAAGACCACTGTGTACTCCTGAGACTTCAGTGTTTTGTCACTGAGCCGGACTGCCCGAATCTGCCCTACAAGTCCATCCACCCAGTACAGGTTCTTACCTACCCAGTCCATTGCAATGCAATCCGACTTCACTCCTGTAATTAGATCTCAATGCAATTCAGTTCTCCAGATTGATTCGTGTCTCAAATTAGAAATTCACCTTTGACAAGCGTCCCCTTGTTGGTGGAGTCCTTTGCCATGTCAGCCCAACGGATGCTTTGGTAGTCTGGACTGAGCCAGTAGACTCTCTGCTGAGCCCAGTTGTAATCCAATGAAAAGACCGGCCGGTTGGCAGAGGACAGAAGACGCAAAGTCCCACTCTGAACTCCAAGTACTAAGAGCTCTGACTGGATAGATGCCACAAGAAGTGGCTCATCTAGAGAGAGCATACGTTATCTTTTAATCTAGAGATGTCAAACTGGTTGCAAGGTCTGGCTCGCCATATCATTTTGTATGTCCTTTGAAAATAAATCATGTGCTCTCTGCTATTTATATGCTCATGTGTTCTAGAGAAATTATTAGCAGTATAGTTTTTAAGACGCCCAGAGCAGGGCTCATGGTTTTTCCTCTGTTCTAGTCGAGCACTAACTATACTAGTGTAGCGGATGATGTTGAGTCTCGATAGCTCCTTGAGTAAAGTTCGTGTTGCCGTGTCCGGCCGCTTGTGACTCTTCTGACTCTAGCGTCCGTGCCAGAAACGCGCGCGACAACAAAGTTTTTCCCCTGTAACACAGCACGTCCCCCCACACAAGTTCCTTAGGTGAATTCTGTTAAGAGGTAGTGGTCACTACACAGGTCCCCCCAGAATTCACCCACACAGGTGCAACCTGAATAAAGGGAACGGAACGGTCGGGTTGCATGGCCGGGGCACCGGTTTAAGACTACCGAATGGACGATCAGGACGACGTCCAGATGCCAGCTGATGAACGACCAAGAGTGACGATCTGGAGGACGTCCAGGATGCCAGGCGGTGGACGACCGAATGAGACGATCAGGAGGACGTCCGGGATGCCAAGTGAAGGACGACCGCGCAGGACGATCTGGTGGCCGTCCAGGACGAGGAGCGCGTCGTGCTGCTCTCCTCAGGCGTGGCCGGAGAAGCGCACAACGAGAGAGGCGGCATGCGTTGCTCAGCTGCGGTCGAGTATGAGGTCGAGACGTGCGACGAGCACTGCCACCCAGTCGAGGCCGTAGACGAGGGCGACAGGCGCGGTGGTCGGAGTTGACCGGGATGAGGGTAGCTGGCGAAATCGACCAAGCCGACCGGTCGTAGCAGGAGCGAGGGAAACGCCGAAACTGGAGTCGAAGCGATGTCATCGTTGTCCAAAAGCGGTGGACGAGGAAAGACGTCGGCGGCTTCCGGAGGCGCAGGCACAGGTTTGACATCGTTAGGAAGACCATGAGCAGAAGCTGTGTTGTCGAGTAGGCCGGAGGCCGACGGGGCGTCGTCGAGTAGGCGGGCGCATCGTCGTCGTGTAGGCCGGCGCATTGGCGCCGAAGCCGCAAAAGCCGGGGACGGGCGCAGCGGCATCGACGTAGAGCAGCGCCGGAGACTAGGCAAGCGAGAGTGGCACTGGAGACGAGACAGCCGGCGCGTCGGGAAGCACCAGAGCGGGAGCGTGCTGTGGCCATGCGGCCAATGGGACGGGAGGACGACAGCTAGGCTCCTGAGCGGAAGCGGCGCCATCGTTGGCGAAAACCTCAGGCATAAGGGCTCTTGTGGCGGGCACCGCGGGGGTCGTTGGAGTTGACAAAGCATGCGACGGTTCAAAACATCAGAGAAAGTCCACCTTAAGCACCCCATATTTGTCCTCTTTTGGCGGAAAAGCAACGACACGCTGAGCTCTGACCGCCATCGAGTACCCGAGCGCAGCCACCACATGGTAGAAGCGCATGGTATCGTCAGCTATACCATGGAGGGCGAACTGTGCCTCCGTGCACGCGAACCACACGGCCACAGAAGACTCGTTCAACATCATTAGCTCGAGAAAGCTACTGACCGAAATTGCTTTAAGTGTTCGAAAAATGCCTCTGAGACTTCAACGAGGCAAGTCGGGGTCACCAGTGTAGCGGATGATGTTGAGTCGATAGCTCGTCGAGTAAATTTCGTGTTGACATGTCCGGCCACTCGTGACTGACTCGAGTGTCTGTGCCAGAAAAGCGCGCGACAGCAAAGTTTTTCCCCCGGAACACAACATGCCCCACACAAGTTCCCTAGGTGAATTCTGTTAAGAGGTAGTGGTCACTACACTAGTAGTGGTTCCTGCCTTTATTCGTGGAAGGATCAGGATGAAAATTGGTAAGTATATTCTAGGGATGTATATTACTTATCAGAGCCCACTTTTTCAGGTCTGATGAATTTGACTGCAGGTTCTAATTAGCCAGTAGAGGGCATGTGTGCTCTTTGAATGTGCTCATGTCTCTTGGCTAAAGACACTTCTCGCTAGCATGCAGTTGTAACTCTACAACAGAGGATGAGGTCCAAATAAATGAAATTAAAGTCATACTGGTACTACGAGAAAAAGTCAATTACAGGTCATAGGGTAAACCGCTACACTATGTACACGTACCTTAGCTGGGAGCGATGACGAGGCATCAATATAAAGCCATCTATTAATAATTTGATGTAGCTGAGCCAAAAGATAAAGGATTTCCATATTTATGAAGCAGATTCTAAAATAGACTCAGGAGGTGCACAATATTCTTGTATTCCAATTCGCTATTACGTCACTTACGTCGTAAAGCTACGACGAAGTGTTGGTAGCCTGTAAATCAGTCTATTGATAAGGATTTGATGTAGACGAGCCAAAATATGAAGGATTTCCTTTCCTTCATTCGTAAAACATTCTAAAACACATGATGCTTTCAAAATTGTGGATTTTAACAAAGGCACAACGTTACCGCTAGGTAACAGTATGACTTTTTCTTGTAATAACAGCTACTTTTTTTCTTGTGCTATAACTACAACATTAGAAGTCATTTTATTGGGCTAATGTAGCTGAATAAACCACTTTACGTAGCGCTTTGCGTCTTAAAATCTACAATATTGAAAGCATTTTGTGTTTTAGAATCTGTTTTACAAATAAGGAAATCCTTCATATTTTGGCTCATCTATATCAAATCATTATCACTCCTCCCTAATCCTCCATGGTAAAAATAACTGATGTGGCAACTTTAAAAAAAGTGACACCGTTTAATTGAATTACTCAGATTTCAAGCTAAACTTAGATTGGTGTGTGGGAATGTCATTGTTAAAATTTAATGTTAAAAAAAGCCATCACACAGTTGTATAATGCATCAGTCACTTTCTACAGTACACAAACTGTCAAACAATTTAAAGTTGTGCTTGTATGGCGCAAAATTTTCCTACCTTTCGTCTTACAGCTTTTGTTGTCAGGCTCCAGATAGAAGCCAGGGTGGCATTGGCACACAAAAGATCCACGGGTGTTGAGGCAGGCGTGTTTGCATGCATCATGCTGCATTAAATTGCATTCGTTGGTGTCCACACAGGAAATGGAATCTGTATGTAATGTGAAACCAGCTGCACAGTAACACCTCTGCAAAAAAAAAAAAAAAAAAAAAAAAAAAAAAAAAAGGCAATTATTTCAATACCAAGTATTATTTCAACTCAATTATTATGCATAAAACATCTGAAAAGTACAAGCTTCTCCCAGTTTTACTGACCGGTCCGTTGGGTGTGCTGACACAATGATAATTACATTGAGGAGCTGATAGAGTAGAGCAGTTGCGCAGTGTGCATCCCACGCCTTCATCTGAACTGTCAGCACAATTGATAACGCCGTTGCACACCAGTCCTGGGTCTACACACTCACCGCTTCCACATTGGTAAAGGTGTGAAGGGCACCTTTTCTGTTTGCCTGTTAAAATAAATGCAAACAATAAAAAGGGTCTTCGCATTAGACGGACACAAGAGACTGCATGTGGTCGATTTTATGCCCAATCCTAAAGAACTCATAATTAGTGCTGCAACGATTAATCGATAAACTTGAGTAATTCGATTAGAATTTTTTTTTTTTTTTTTTTTTTAATTTAGCTGCTTTGAGAATTCATTTAATCAAGTGGAGCTGTAATGGTTTGTTTTGAAAGTTTGCATTTATATTTGTTGATTTGGGTGGATATACTGCCCTGTAGTGGCAACAGTGATTGCGATATACAGTGAATACGATATAACTCATTTCACATGGCTGAATCCAGGAGCTCCCTGTTAAGACCAACAAATTAAGTTGCTTGAGCTAATTTTTTTATGCATTTGTAATTTACAGTAGTTTATAGGAATATTTAGCCGTTTTGTGGTAATGTGTGAACCATTAGTTGAGAGCGTTGTAAAATAAAGTTAGAATTTTATATTTAAGCCAGCGGACGTTTGCTATGCAAGTTAGCCAATTGTTCTTAGATCATTTTTTATACTGTTTGAGTTTTTTTTTAATGTTCTTATCCGATTTACTCGATTATTCGAATCCACTAGTTCATTGATTAATCGACTACTAAAATAATCAATAGCTGCAGCCACAATACGTACATTTGTCTTCGTCCACACCATTTTGACAGTCCTGCTTTCCATCACATCTCCAAGACAGTGGGATGCATTGACTGCTGCTTCCACACTTCCACTGGTATTGTCTACATGGTGGAGGCTTAGTCATACAGTTCTAGGTACAGGCCAGAATTTAAGTGAAACGTAGATGGATTTGAATAATGTTAACCTGAATGCAGCTTACTTTTTCATCAGAGCCATCCTTGCAGTCTTCCTCACCATCACACAGCCATTCACTCTGCAGGCACTCATGACTGTGGGGGCACTGTAGCTGCGAGGGGCAGCGAGGTGGTCTCGAGCAGCCGGACTCATCAGAGCGGTCACTACAGTCTGCGTATCCATCACATCGAAGAGCCACCGACACGCACTGGCCGCTATTGCAGCGGAACTGCTCAACTTCACAGAATTTCAAACCTGCCAGGATGGTGACCACTGGCCTATTAACCCTTTATAAGGCACTCATTTAACTTTGGCTACATTTGACAACACTAAACATCAAATCCATTTTGCCTGTCAGAAGCTGGCAGCGAATGGTCAATGCCAGCCCTCCTAGTCAAAATGAAAATGACAACCCGCGCCATCAATTACACTGAAACAACCATTTCCTACCGATCAGTGTATTGTCAATGGCAGGCAATGACTTAATATGCTCTTATTTAGCTTAGCTTCTTTCTTTTTCAACTAGTTAATAGTCTATTTCATCTTTTAATAATTAGGCTGTGGCATCCACATATAGGGATATCAAATTTTGGGCCGTGTAGGTCACACTTGTACAATACAAAAATATTGTAGCCTCAAAATGTAATTTCCACATATGGGTACATCGAGTTTTTTTTTTTTTTTTTTTTTTTTTAAATGGCCAAAAACTTTGTAAAGGGCTAAACATTCACTTTTTATGTGTGCAAATATGTCACATACTGCACTTGTCTTCATCCGAGCCATCAGCGCAATCTCTCTCTCCATCACACAGGAAGGTCTCCGGTATACAGCGTGTTGAGTTATCACAATGGTGATGGCAGCCTAAGTGCTGACTTTCACAGCCCATTTCATCAGATCGGTCTTGACAGTCATACTGTCCATCGCACACCTGCGCTGGTGGGATGCATCTATTACCGTGATGACATTCAAACTCATCTGGGAACGGAAACAAACACTTTGAATATAGCGCTTGGACTTGCAGAAAAAAATTAAACCGCATAAACAAACCTGTTTTGCACTGAACGGTGCATTCCTCCTCATCTGATCCATCCTGACAGTCCTTCTCTCCATCACACACATGACTGTACATAACACACTCCAGACCGTCTTTGCAAGGCTTGAAGCCGTTACGGCATTTTAGAGGAGCCAACTTCTCCCTGGGGGCTTAGCAAAGAAAAGTCATTCAATGCCTTGGCTTCATTAAATGAAATGATTTTAAAGAAACAAAAAAATGGATGCTAGTGGAAAGAATCTTTGTTTAATAAATTCAAGTGTAATGGAGAAAAAAAAAGTATCAAAAAACCATTTCCAGAAAGTGGTCACAGCCATTTGATCAAGGCCAGTACTATTTTAGCTGCTGAAATGTTTCCCCACATTGCCCACCCTCCTTTCTAATGTCTCTTCTGCCCATTAAAACATGCAACTCTGTTCGTTTGTATAGTGGGTATAACTGACGTCACAACTCTCAAGCATCATTTTTTGTTTAAAATGTTCTCCATTATCAGTGGTCAAATAAAGTTAATAAGTTTACATAAAATACTTTGAGGTGTCTTCTTTTTCAAAGACACTTAAATAATGGGGAGCATGAAAGCATTTCAATGTGTATGACACTATTGTAAAAGTTTTTTTGTTCTACCTTTGTCCGCTCGAATAGGATTTCCATGTATCTTCCCTTTCATTAACTTACTGGATGAACCACGGTCAGGTGATTTGCACTTCCTCTCATCTGAGCCATCTGGACAGTGGGCACGACCGTCACACACATACATTTTGAGGATGCACTTTCTCCGGTCACTGCACAAGAAGTCTCCTGGGAGGCGGGGGAATCAATACATCAGAGATTATAATAGATGCTTCTGCCCTTCCATTGTCAAGACACTTACTTGCACTTTTACACTTGAAAACACAGTCCCTCTCATCAAATGCATCTGGGCAGTCTTTTTTCCCATTGCATAGCTGAGTTTGTGAGATGCACAATGACGAACCAGGGCAAAGAACTGAAGGAGCAGTACAAACTGAAGCAGGACTTGGAACCAGAGGTGTGACAGTATCTGGGTGGGGGCAGTCAACGAAAAACATTGTTGAACATGAAAACGACTACACAGTCAAAATAGTTTTACAACTTAGGCTGGGCAATAATTGCAAATTTTAATTGTGATTAAGGTCATGCTCGTATGGTGACTGAAAATCTGGTTTTGGTTCAAAATGTTTTTCCAGCACAAGCAAAAAGCTCAGTAGCGTGCACTTCTGATAGCGTGCACTTCTTGAGTGCCCTCAAGCGGTGAATGATGTGGATGTGTTTGCTCGGTGCAACTTTGGAACAGCACCTTCCACATTAACTTCCCACTTACATTGCTCTTCTTACCCCCTTTGAACAGCTAAAATAGGGTTACAAGATTGTCTTTCCAGTTTTGGAAACATTTTGCTCTCATTCCCACATGCAGGCAAGCACTTGGTGAATCGACTGCACAGGGTGCATTGCGTTCAAAGGCCAATCCGAGAAAGAAGTTCTAAATTAATCCCTTCAGAAACAGAAGTGACTGAACACCAAAATATCGTACAAATAGTGAAAATCAAATACAATTGGGGTATGTAAACTAATAGATTTGCATTTTGAAATTTGAACATGCTTTTTACTTTATAGTGGGTCAAGTAAAAAAAAAAAAAAAATTGAGTTTTATTTTGTTGTGCATTGTTGAAATATTAGTACAAAATAAAACACATTTGTAAATTAGCATTAATACTAAAAAATAAACATCTGAATAAGCTTATGTTTTAATATTCTAATTAGTTTTGATTTTTTACATCAGTTTTTTCATTGGGTGCACCGCTAGTCATACACAATCTGATCATGAAAAGGATTAGCTCAATTATTGCAAATTTCAGACGTTATTAATATATACAGTATCCATTAGTTATATGTCATTGACAGCAATGGACGACCAATTCATTTGAATTGGGAGTTGCAGCGATCATACGCTGCCTGCCTCAGAGTTACAATTTAGAGTTAACTCATAAATTGGTGAACACATAATTTTAAGTTATAAAATGTAATGATTGTTTTCACAATTTGACTTACCACAACCCATTTCATCTGTGCCATCGACACAGTCCTTGTCTCCATCACACACGAATTTATTCGGGATGCAACGATGGCCGTCTGAGCAGTGAAACTCGCAGATTTTGTTTTTTTCCTTGCAGCCCATCTCATCAGAACGGTCGCTGCACTGAGCTCTTCCATCACAGACCTGGGCCTCAGGGATGCACATCACCCTATGAGCACATTGAAATTCACCTTTGGAAGTAAAGAGAAAAAGCAACAATGTAAAACCATTGACATTTCCAAAAAGGAGAACATTTTTATACAACCTTTTACACAGGTTTCCTGGCATCCTTCTTCATCAGATCCATCCAAACAATCTTTCTCTCCATCACACACATGGCTGTGTAAGACACATTCTGTGCGGTCTTTACAGAGCTTTGTGCCCATACGGCATTTCAGTACATTTGTTGTAGTCAAGCTCATTACTACACTCTGACAGTTCACCTCATCTGAGCCATCATGGCAATGTGCCCGGCCATCACAGACCACTGACTTTGAGACGCAGCTCCTACGGTCCTTGCACCGAAAGTCAGCTATGGAGGTAGAGAAATGTGATTTAAAAAATAAACTTGTTTGAACTTCGAAGCCCCAACCTCATTACTTACTCTTACTAGGGCATCTTTTCACACAATTTTCATCCGAACCATCAGGACAGTCTTCCACTCCATCACACATTTGTGTCGAACTAATGCAGACAAACGAATTTGGACACAACACTGATGGACTCTTACAGGAAGGCTTATTAAAGGGCTTTGCAGATGCAGGCAATTCATTTAAGCGCGGAGTGGCAGAAGATGGGATTTCTGCAGAGTCAAAAAGTTGAGAAATACCAAGTCAGACAATTTACAGTTTAATTCCCCTTTAAAAGATACTCCATCCATCATGTTCCGCTTGCTCCGAATCGGATCACGGGGGCAGCAGCTTTAACAGGGAAGCCCAGACTTCCCTCTGCCCGACCAGCTCCTCCAGCGGGATCCCAAGGCGTTCCAGGCCAGCTGAGAGTCTCTCCAGTGTGTCCTGGGTCGACCCCGGGGACTCCCGCCGGTGGGACATGCCCGGAACACCTCTCCAGGGAGGCTTCCAGGAGGTATCCGAACCAGACACCAGCCACCTCAGCTGGCTCCTCTCAAACCGGAGACTCGCGGTTCGATGCCCAGTCCCTCCCAGCTTCTCCCGTAATCTCTAAGGGAGAGCCCGGACACCCTGCGGAGGAAACTCATTTCGGCCGCTTGTATCCGGGATCTTGTTCTTTCGGTCAAGACCCACAGTTCATGAGCATAGGTGAGGGTAGGAACGTAGATCAACTAGTAAATTGAGAGCTTCGTCTTTCGGCTCAGCTCCACCACTTCGGACCGATGCAGAGTCCGCATTCCTGCAAATGCTTCTCTGATCTGTCTGTCGATCTCCCTATCCCTCCTACCCTCACTCGTGAACAAGACACCAAGATACTTGAATTCCTCCACTGGGGGCAGGATGTCATCCCCGCCCCGGAGAGGGCACTCCACCCTTTCCCGATTGAGGACCATGGTCTCGGATTTGGAGGTGCTGATCTTCATCCCAACCGCTCCAGTGAGAGTTTGAGGTCACGGCTTGATGAAGCCAACAGCACCGCATCATCTGCAAAAAGCAGAGACGCAATGCTGAGGTCACCAAACCTGACCCCCTCAACACTTCGGCTGCGCCTAGAAATTCTGTCCATAAAAAAAAATTCTACTTCCTGCCAGCAATGTGGACAAAACCAACAACGCTCATACAGGGACCGAACAGCCAGGGGGCTCAGTACCCCGTATTCCCGGAGAAACCCCCACAGGGCTCCCCGAGGCACACGGTCGAACGCCTTCTCCAGATCCACAAAACACATGTAGACTGGTTGGGTAAACTCCCATGCACCCTCGAGGACCACGCCAAGGGTATAGAGCTGGTCCACTGTTCCACGGCCGGGACAAAAACCACACTGCTCCTCCTGAATCAGAGATTCGACTTCCCGACGGACCCTCCTCCTCGGCACCCCTGAATAGACCTTACGATACTTTAAGATACTCAACATTTATTTATTTGCCATGATTGTGGCACCATAAATAAATATTGAGTTAAATACTGATTAAAGCCGTCTTTTAAAAAACAATTTACCACATTCCTCTTCATCTGACCCATCACGGCAGTCTTCTTCACCATCACACACATGGCTGTAGGGAACGCATTGGGACCGATCCAGACATAACTGGAAACCCATACGGCATCTTTGAGGCTTTGCACGACTGGCGGGTGGCGTTATAGTTGGACAGGAAACCTCATCGGAACTGTCATGGCAATGAGCTCGGCCATCGCATACCAACTTTTTGTTGACACAGCTCCGCCTATCTTTGCAGCGGAAGTCCGCTGTGGAGGTCAAGAGAACAGGGTTGGGGGCATGATTCACTCCAATTCCACACTGTGCCTTGTTGAATAAGCATTTTTAACGTACTCTTATTTGGGCATCGTTTTATGCATACATCTTCATCAGAACCATCAGGACAATCTTTTACTCCATCACATATCTTTGCTGAAGGGACACATGAATCTGAACATAGAAATGAAGGACTAGGACAAGATGGCTTGCTTGGAGGTTGTGTATTTAGAGGCAAAGGATTTCGATTCAAGTTTTCAGGTGGAGGAGTCTCAGTCATTGAAACGTCTGAAGAGGAAAAAAAATGCTCAAATACAACTGAAATGAGGTTTGACATTAGCAAAAATCTGGCCGTAATAATCTTAAAAATGCGCACCACATCCTTCTTCATCTGAGCCATCTGTGCAGTCTGTCTCTCCATCACAAATGTGACTGACGAGCACACATTTGCTGCCATCCCGGCACAGTTGGGAGCCAATGAGACACCTCAAGGCCTTTGCTCGGCCTCCCGGGATTGCAACACTCGGACAGTCAACTTCATCAGAACCATCGTGACATTGAGCCCGCCCGTCACAAACAAGGCTTTGTGAGATGCAGCTTCTTTTGTCCTTGCAGCGAAAATCATCTGGAGTGTAGAGATAAAAATGTAGAGTCAGCAGGGGCAGGAGACATGATGGGAGGGACAGGCGCTTTATGGTTGAATCAACTTGAAATTTCAAATCTGCTATTTTACTTGCATTGCAAGTTTTGATGGAAAATTTTGCAAAAGCAAGTTTTCGTAAAAGCAAAATTTAAGTGACCTGAAACGGACTTAAGTACATGCAGGTACAGTGTGTATGTGAAAAATAAATCAAGCAAGATTCGAACCTTGGTCACCTCAAAGACAGCGCAATACATACACAAGTCTGCGCACAACTGATCTTTACAAGATCTATTTAGAAATCTACATTTTCCCCAAAACTTGATAACTCAACTCATTTGACTAGGTAAACGGCATTAACTTGGAACTACCAATACCCAAAATAAGTTATGAAAACTGCTGTTCTTAAAATTGGTAGTTCGCATGATGTTGAATTATTTTATATATGTATGGCGGAAAACACAGACAAGGCTGAAAAAGTAGTTTCTGCTCTTTCACCCCTCTTTAAAATAAACTGCTGTATTATAAGCCAAAAGAACTGTTGTGTCTGATAGAACAATGTCTATATGCTACCATAGCAGATTCATGGCACGTTAAGTCCCCGAACTATTTTTTATTTGTCCGTTTTACCCTGGAAACCCCGTTTACAGACGTCGCGCAACCAACTGCTTTTGTTTCAACCTAGCCATAAAAAGGTAAGTGGTCATATTATTCGAAATGTCTGTCATTTTTAGCTTAGAATCATTAATTGATGTCTAATGTTGAGTTTAAAAAAAAAACAAAAAAACTTGTAAACTTAAATTACGTCACAATGAAAAAATTAGCGTGTGTAAAAAAGTCATATCTACCTCATAACTATCGCTTAATTTATTTTTTTCGTTACTGTCGCATTTTCCCCAATATTTTAGATAAATCCATTCAAAGAGAAATTGGGGGGGGGGGGGGGGGGGGGGGGGGGCATTTAAAAGGGTAAATATATGAAAATTAAACTCTCGACCACTCCTTGATGTCGGATTTCTGCAAAGCGACCCTTGTTATATTACCATGTTTCACCCATAAAATCTGGCTGTGGCCATTCATAGCTGTGTCTTGACACTCAGTGATGCATGCTACATAAAGTTTTTGGATCGAAAAGAGTTAAGTATGCGATAATGTCTCGTTAAAATCATGGAGTCTTTAATTGTGCTCTCGCATGCGCTCCCCTCCAGTTCGGGTTTTGCCGTTTACTTTTTTTTTTTTTTTTTTTTTTTTTTTTTTAATCCCTTCCTGTTCAAATTTTTTCTTCCCCCAGAAAATTGAGATTTTAAGCTTTCCAATGATGTATAACATGCATATCGGGCAATTTCGAAATTTGGCCAAATTGGGGGTCTCAGAGCAGAACTTCAAGTCACCTCAGTGTTTTCCGCCATATATTATTTTTATCATTATCATTTTTTTTCTAAACAGCGTACTTACCGATATAAAGGCATCTTTTCACACAGTTCTCATCTGATCCATCAGGACAATCTTTTTTTCCGTCACACATTTGTGTTGGCTGAATGCAAACAAGAGAATTTGGACAAAACACTGATGGACTCATACAAGTTGCCTTTGGGGGAGACTTTGTGGCTGAAGGCAACTCATTTAAAGCTGGACTGGAGGTAGATTGAGTTTCTGCAGAGCGTGCAATTTGAGAAATCGAACAATTCAAAATTAAGTGGCACATTTTTACTGTTACACCAAAAAACAAAAAATATCAATTCACTTCACTTGTCGGCCATCTTTAGAATTCAATTTACCGCATTTTTCCTCATCTGACCCATCCCGGCAGTCTTTTTCTCCATCACACACATGGCTATGGGGAATACATTGGGACCGATCCAGACATTGCCAGAATCCCATACGGCATCTTAGAGTCTTTGTTTGGGTGGCAGGTGGCGCAATAGTCGGGCAGGAAACCTCATCTGAGCCGTCGTGACAGTGAGCTCGACCATCACAAAGGAACTTCTTGGAAACACAGCTCCGCCTGTCTTTGCAGAGAAAGTCCGCTATGGAAATCAAGAGAAACATGTTTAGAATGTGTATTTTTGAATAACCTTAAAGCAGCGCCTATGAATTTGAAGAATTTTCACATAGTCCAGACTTCAACAGTTTCACACCACTTCTCAATTTCAGTGATACTGTATTTCTGTCTTACTTTTAGAGCGACATCTTTTCACGCAGTTATATTCATCAAAGCCGTCAGGACAGTCATCTTGACCATCGCAAAACTGCTTCGGGGAGATACAGACGTGAATAGAAGCATGTGGACAAAGGACGGATGGGCTGATGCAGGCAGGCAGAGTTGGGGCGGCATTCACAATTTTAGGGGCACTTTTCTCAGGTGCATCAGTGGTTGGTTTTGGTGGGGTCGCATCCTGTTCTGTTGCATTGAAGGATAATCAATTTAAATTTAGCATACAGGTTTGAAGCCATGAGAACATTTCAAGTTACTCACTGCAATTCTCTTCATCTGAGCCATCCTTACAGTCCGCCTCCCCATCACACACATGGCTGTACAACACACACTCCATGCCATTCTTACATGGCTTAGAACCCATGCGACACTTGAGGGCATTCACCAGAGTTCCAAGTGAGGTAACAGCGGGGCACTCGACCTCGTCTGAGCCATCGATGCAATGAGCACGGCCGTCGCACACTTGCACTCTGGACACACAGCTCCTTTGGTCCTTGCACTTAAAATCATCTATGAATTCAAATGCAGATTGAAGAGCCATTACAATGAGAAGTTGCTGAATGCAACTCTGGTGAATGTCTTGTGACTATTAAACAGGCTGATCGAGTACCTTTGGATGGACAGTTTTTAACACACAAACTTTCATCATCTCCATCAGGACAGTCATTTTTGCCATCACACAGCTGGCTTTGAGGGAGGCAGATTGATGTGCCCTTGCATAGCATAGATGATCCAGAGCAAACAGCAGTAACTGGCACTATGGGAATAAATGAAAAGGAACTTACACCCAATGGAAGACCGCCTTTTTTTTTTTTTTTTTCCCAACACTGAAAGAATTATGACAATATTGTGTATACAGTATATGAACCTTCGTGTATGTCGCCGAGTGCTGCCATTACACTGACCACAGGACCTCTCACACTTAAGTCCTGGATATTACGTCCATCACGTCGGTCCCACAAGGTCATGACGTTCCCCGACAGAGACAACAGGTAAGGCTCCAGGGCACCTACCACTGAGCCTGAAATATTCCAACTTTCCAATTGGTGTTTTTTTTCCTGGAGCAAACTCATCATTGTTAAGCCTGAGAAGTACAAATGAAGCACAAATATAAACTTATTGACTGTCATTGACAGTGATAAAAGTCCACTTCAACTGGAAAGGGTAATTTGCTGCCAACCCTCCCAGTTGAAATGGATTTGTCTACTAGTGACTAATTTAAATTCACAGCATGATGAAGAGCCAAATGATTGGATGACTATCAATGGTACTAAAAGTATTAACTTTCAATGGCATCTACAATTTACAGTAGTACTGTTAGGATTGCCACCTTTCAGAAATGGAAATAAGGGACGCCCCCCCCTCGCGCCCAAAGCCTTACGGGCGAAAAAAAAGGGGCATCCCCAAAACTCCTAAAATGAATAGAAATGTATTTTTAGATGAGAAAACTGTATTGTGCACTTTGTCGGCATGGCAGTTTCCGTGCAGCAGATCGTTTTTTTTTTTCTTTCTTTTCTGCAAGTTAGTGAAAATGAAGTTGTGAATATCGTAATTAACATTTGTGTTGTCGGCACCGAATCCGGTCACGTGATGCATTGACAAGCCACATTTCTTAAGGGAATGTTCCAGGATAGCTACAATTACAGCAGCTGACTCGTCTGCATTCTCTATAAAGTCCAGCATTTTGTTGGCAAGCCCAGACTCTGGACTGAAGTACTGGACAGCAAGGGGAACATCTTCCTGCTCAATTTATTCGAGGCATCGGTCTGTATGGAGAATGGGATGGGTGACGTTAAGATCTTAAGCACATCACCCACTGCCTTTGGACCCAGGACTTGTTTCAACAGTGCCTCTTGCTTGTTCTCCCCAAAGTCATTTTCTTCACCATTTTGGAATCACATAAAAATCTTCTGATTGAACCTGTGTCCACAGTCAGCACTATTGTAGCTCTGACGGGCTACGTTTTACTGTGTGGTATACCTGTGTCACCTCAGCTGCAGTAATTTAGAGGGCAGGAGTGGGATGATGTCAAATTCACTATCAATCAATCGATGGCATATATTTGCAGTAGGACTATTTATTCAGTGTTTATTTGCTGTTGATCTATTAGGAATAGAGCTGTCCCGACTAGTCGACATAGTCGACGTCATCGATGACGTAAATCCGTCGACGAGCACAACATCCCGTCGACGGTTAATGAAGGTTTAAAAAAAAATATATGCGTGGAAAGTTCAGAATGTCGGATGCTCTGTATGCAAGCTGGGAATTGGGCGGCACAAAGCCAAAAAAGCGCACCAGAGTGTCCAAAACACTGACTTATTTCAGAGAAACAACGGAGGGTACACTCTTCTGTCCTGTCTCTTCAATGCCAAGCTTGACTGCACGTCGGCCGTGAATTAAACACCTCAAGCGCCGTCACCCAGTTTTTTTTTTTTTTTCCATTTTTTGTACACCAGAGGGTGCTGTCGCCTTACTGAATAATAATGTTTCATTGACAATGGGCTTATAAGTGCTATTAGTATAGTCCTTAATGCTAACTGAAAGGTTTACTTCATGTTGTGGTTTATTTTATGGTATAGAAAATTATATAAGGTTAAAAGGTCATAAATATATACAGTATATACAAAGATTGCACTCAAGGGAGAGATTGTCAATGATAAGGTAATAAATTAAGGTAAAGGCAATTCATTGATATATAAATAAGGTTTAAAAGGAAAAAGGTGAAAAGTTTTTGTTAATTTCTAATTGTGTTGTTTTATTTGTGTGCACCGTAGCTTTTACGGTGTGATTACATCAAGGATGGAATAAAAGTTGTAAACCATCAGTTTAAGAGACCACCTTTTCAATCGGGATGCTACACTAGTTAATTCTATCAGCATTTGAACTCATTGTTTATTTGATTATTGTTATTTACGTGTTTATTTGTACTTTAATATATAATTTAAGTGTTCCAATATGTTTTTTGTGAATTGATAAGCGTCAACAAAAATGTCATTGCTAAATTAGTAAATAAACACCCCCCCCAAATTTTTTTTTTTAATTATTAGATTAGTCGACTAATCGTAAAAATAGTCAGCTGACTAATCGGGAGAAAATTAGTCGTTTGGGACAGCCCTAATTAGGAATAATTCCAAATGATTAGCATTAGTTAGCGAAACAAAATAACATGTTCTTTATGGGTACATAAATTCATTCCATATTGATTGATAATGCATGTTTCAAAAAAAAAAAAAACAAAAAAAAAACAAATCAACATTCCTAAAAATAATCAACCATAGTAGCAACTGAAATAGCCTAGCTATGCTCCTATCAATGCAAGATGTATGAAGGTAAATATAAATATAGCCTATATGTTATACATATACAAGAGCATAATAACATACCAAATCAAGCTCAGGGGATGTTTCAGGTACAAAGAATTGTGACGAAGGCTCTTCTGGGATCTTATATTCCGTTTGTGGAGGTCCCCTGCACAATGCTGTTTTACACTTCCGTGAGACACTGCAAAAACTTTCCTGCCTGCCGTTCGCGTTATAATCATCATCAGTGACTATCGAGCCACTCCAGTCCATTTTTTGGAGACGTTTTCCCTCTTGAGGATACGTGGGGTGTCCTGAACTTCTAATGTTGCAGAAATGTTGGTTTTGAAAGTGCGCGGGGCGGTGCACTGAGCAGAGAGAGCGAGGTAACTAGGCAACGAACCCGTAAGTGGAGCGCAGTGCAGGGCAGACAGCAGCGGGCAGGCAGATAACCATCTTGCCGTCTTTAATATCTCCTGCCCTTTTTGTTCATTATTGTAGACTCAGTGGTCACTCATGAGCGCAGGTGTATGTGTGTGACAGACGTGCATTGGCTGGGCGCACCGCCGCCCGCCACGCAGGAGCCGTGGGTCGCGCAGGGTCGACCCATGGGACAATTGTGAAATACGGAATTAACTGCGTTCAGTATTGGTTCAATACAGAACGATTCCGTATTTCAAGGTACGGGTGGCAAGCATAAGTACTGGTAATGTCATTTTATCAGATTTGCAAGAATTTGCTTCGAAAATCCCCAGAATGTCACTTTTTAAGCCATTTGAGTCGGTCATTTTTGCTTACCTCTGCAAAAAGCCGGATTCGCAATATGTGGCTGACTGGATCCAATTTTACCTCTTCACTTCCTTTTGGCCATTAATAACAAGGAGGTGTCAACGGGCAAGTTTTAATATTAAAAGGACACCTTGTGTGAATGACTCATGTAAAGACTTGTTTAAAATATTTGCATATCTCTTTACATTTCTAAATTTTGTATTTCTTAATTGAAGGTTCTCTGCAATTGTTCTCCAACGGTGACATCAATCACAATCGTCAAAAGTTGTGAAGCGTTACATCGTTCATTACATTTGAAACAAAATGGATCTTTTGTAGTTATAGTAATGCTTTTGTGAAATTATTGAACATTTTTGGTTTTACTGGAGTAATAATTCCACCATGCAGTCAATTGTTTTGTGAACAGCATGTGAAGCACTTCAATGACTGGATGTCACGCAGTTGCGGTCTATTAGATAAAGTCATTGAGGAAGGATCGATAAACATGAACCTCCTGCAAAGTTCCTCTTAATATAGTCTCATCGATGGAATTTCTGGTAGGAGGGGCTAGCATCTAAACAGAGGACCTAGGAAGTCGCAATTACAGACATTAGATGAACCTATGACTTAAGCACAGGTGCATTAGATAGAGGGCTATTAATGCAAAAGAAAGAGCGGGCAATTTTGGATACTCACATTTGACTGGCTAAAATAGTACCAATATTATTAAAATGGGTGTCACCACTTATGGGCCCTGCCTGATAATCCTGGCACTTCAACAAACATCTGATGTTTTTTTCCCCCCTCCATTTATTAAACTTTTTTAATCGGCTCATTTGCAGAGGGGTTAGAATTTCCATTCAGTCACATTCCCCTTAATTTAAATTTTAACAAACCTGCCGTTTTGGAGTTCCAAAGCAGACTTGCAGCTCTCAGATCAAAGGCAATGTTTCCTTGGATTCCTGTCAAATGTAGCAGTTCTCTGGCTTTGCTTCCAGTCAGGCTCATGGTAAAGATGTGCTCTTCCTCCAACCAGATGAGTCCACCCCTCAGCCAGTCCAGGTGAAGACAACGGATTTCTTTTGTTGTGTGGTACAACTGCCGCTGGTAACGACGGTCCACTTCTACGAAGCCAATCCAGCTTTGGTCACATGACACCCAATAAACGCTCCCACTCTTCTGGTCGACTTTGATGAGACAAACTAAAAGAGATGAACAAATTATGGCTACCGTGATTTGTTTGTCAGATTCCATTCCAATTACAAAAATTTGAAATCCCTTCATTTAACTGCCACTGACGGCAATAGACATCCAATCAATTTTTCACTGGGGCGTAGATGGCAATAATGATCAACCCTCCCCAGTTTAAATTAGACAATACTAAAAAAAAAAAAAAAAATTTACCTGACATGGGTGTTGGAATCCACTCCGTCTTAACTTGCGTTAGGCTGGTGCGCTGGACGTGGCCAGTTTGGTTGGCCCAGTACAGCCAATCGGTGTTCCAGCTCACATCGAATGACAGAATGCCCTTGTCTGTAGCGAAAATCTCAGTTTCTGTGGGCATGCTGCCTTGAAACTCCAATAGGTTGATAGTGTTGGAGGTCGCATACAGAAATTTAGGATCTGAAGCACAAAAGAATACAGTTGTCAACTTTGTCCACATTGAATGATCCTCAAACCCAATGTATCCATGATTGTACCTACACTGACATGATCCGTCAACCATCAATACTTTGGAGTCAGGACAAGTGCAGGTAAACCCCACAGGGTTGCCCTTAGTGAGTAGACAAATCTGGCAAGGTGTTTTGATGCATGCAGATGTGCCTATTGTTGAGATACAAGACTGTACCTTGTTGTTGTGCATTTCATAAACAAATTCTGAGGAGAAAGGTCAAGTTCTTGCTTACCTCGAGGCTGCTGTAGTTCATGAAAAATCGTCATGACCGGAACTGTGGATTTCCACAGAAACTTCTTCTTGCTTGGTTGGGTCTGTGGCACTTGCCAGAGTCCATTGTCATCCACCCAATAGAAGGAACTTCCAAACACAGCCAGGTTCAGAGCTGGCCTCTTGTTGAACAGTCCAGTGAACGCATAGCGGCCGGTTCCATCCAATTTCATTGTCTCAATGGACTGAAGGAAAAAGTAAAATGCTTGATCCATTTTAGATTAAAATTGTGTAAAAAGTAGGGCTGTCAAACTATTAAAATTTTTAATCGAGTTAATCACAGCTTAAAAATCGTAATCACAAATCAAACCATCTCAAATATGCCATATTTTTCTGTAAATTATTGTTGGAATGGAAACAAGACTTACATTAACATTCAACATACTGTACATAAGTATTGTATTTATTATAACAGTAAATCCACAAGATGACATTAACATTTGTATTAAAGGGATCCACTGATAGACTTGTTCTTAAAAGACACATTTGAGTACAAGTTATAGAAGTTTCATATCAAAACCACTCCTAATGTTTTCGTTTTAATAAAATTAGTAAGATTCTCAATCAAAAAGTCATATCGGGCTCCCCGACGTTCTTCCACAGTGTCTAACTACATAAGGTAGTGATTGAAATACACCACAAGGTGTCAATGGCGAGTTTTGAATTAGAGATCTAGCCTAGGCAAAGTAAGTTTTATGTGTATTTTGCATAGCTATTTTGATTGGGAATGCCAGTTCTCTTTGCATTGAGCGCTTTTCTTTTTGTGAACATTATTTTTTTGGAGAGAGGAATATTATTTTTGTTGTGCTATCACTAAATGATACTGTAGCGACAACTGTTCTGCCCAAATGATGGGACGTTGGGCACCCATGACTGTCAGTGGTGGCTGCAAATGGTATACAGCATGTTCTGCGTTGTATTAAAAAAGAACGTCTCCTGTTGTTGGGCAACCATGACTGTTAGTAGGGGCTGCCAAAGCTTAAGCCAATCAAAGGCTCGGTCCGGTCCAATGAAAGTGTGTCCACTCGCATTTCTCTGCCTTTCGCTCTCAATGTGCTAAAATAGCGTCATTGTAAACTGAGTCAACGCATGAAAAGGTCATTCAGTGTATGCGCTAATTGCGTCAAATAGCGTGAAATATTTTAACCTGATTAATTAAAAAAATTACCGCCTGTTAACGCGATAAACTTGACAGCCCTAGTAAAAAGGTCTTTTGTGAATCACCATTTTGAAGTCACTGATCCAGTAGACTCTCCTGGCGGCTACATCGGTTGTGAGTCCATGGGCCAATTGAGCTGTGAGTACAGTGAGAGAGCTCCTGTCTGAGCCATCCATCCATGATCTCTCTATGGTCACCCTATCATCAGGGCCTGTATTAATCCAAAACATCAAGCTGCAAGACAAAAAAAAGCACAACCATTTATATGATACATAAAAAATATTTGAAATTTTGTAATATTGACATAACACACCTTTCCACTGGTACAATAACCAATTCTGATGGGCTGATTGATTTGCTCAACAGGGTAATGTAACTTTCATCATCATCTGCTTGCATGTAGATTGATTTTGTCCTCTGATTGGACCAGAAGAGATTTCCATTCAGCCAGTCGCAAGCTAGACTTTGAATTCCAGGTTGCCCTGTATGAAGATTTGAAGGACATCTCGAGTTGTGACTAACGTCATGAATTAGTGGGCTTAGAAATCAAACCCAAATGGAAAATAATTTTAGTTCATGATATATGAAGTAGCTCTTATAGACAAGAAGCTACTCTTATACCAAACATTGCTTTGTTACATATATTTTTTTAAAAATCCATTTTAAATCAACACCAGTTGCGAGTAGATGTGTAACTGACCAGCGTAAATAATCAAACTGCGCTGCCCATCACTTTTATATATGAATCCCTCATTATCGGCCCAGTAGTAGTAGCCTCGTGCAATGTCATATGTCAGGGCCACCGGGTTGAACTTTAGAGTCTGCACCACATCAAACAGTTGTGAATTGACATTAAGCAACCCAACAGAAGTCCTAAGCACTGTCAGCAGTCGGGTAACATTCCCTAAAACACACATTGAACAAGTCAGTAAAATAAAGAAAAATGCATTAAAGTGTTTAAGATTCAATAATTTCATATATGAACATAACAGCATAATTACCTGTGGCCAGACAGGAAAAGCCTTCATCCTGATTGAAGCCTTCTCTGCAGTGGCAAAAGTAAGATCCATCTGTATTGGTGCAGTGATGCAGGCACGGCGCAAATGGAACATCGCATTCATCCACATCTGTAGACCCAGGCAGTTTTGACAGGAATGGGAAAATGAGGCAGTTGCACATCACAGCCAGCAGATGGTGGTGTAGTGAAAAATTTCCAAATGGTAATTGTATTATACAGTACACTACAACTATTTCAGGCTTAGCATAAAGTCATTCAAGTCAACCAGAATGTAAATGCAAAGCATGTATAACCTTTGCAGACTGCTCCATTGATGGAGAGTTTATATCCAGAAGGACATGTGCACAAAGATCCCCAGGGTTCATCGGCGCATGTGTGACTGCAACCGCCGTTGTTCACAGAACAGGTCTGCCCTGCAAGGAGGAGTGACAATGCATTTAATTTATTTGCATTCGCACTTAGGGATTCAATGAGTCGACGCGGTTTATTTTAGTGCTGAACTTACCACAGGTAACGGGCTCGTCACTGCCGTCTGAGCAGTGAAATTTGCCATCACACATCTGGCTAGGAGACAGACAAACATCTGCGCACTGTAGGCCACCTTCACTGCACAAAACTGGAAACAAATGAGTCACATTTTAAACAGTTATTCCTTAAACTGCTTGGTCACAATACTGCCATTGCTGTGAGCCTTTAAAAAGCATTAATGAATTTTCACTGTCTGACATAAAAGCTCTCACCACAGCCCTCCTCATCAGTGTTGTCCATGCAGTCATTGTTTCCGTCGCAGCGTAGGTCTCTTGGTACACAAACTTTGTTACCACACATCCAGTCTGTGTCCAAACAGCCATTAGCAACTCCGCAGTTCTCTTCATCGGAGCCGGATGGACATTGCTTGCGTCCATCACAGCGTGCAGATGCGTCAACACAGTCAGCAGAGTCCACACATGGAAAGTGACCCGGTGGACAATGAGATTTTGTGGGTGCTTGAAGGAAAAAAAAAAAAAAAAAAAAAAGTTATTTTGGGGAAAAAGGCTTGACAATAGAGTCATATTTAGAAACAAGAGAACAAAAATCGTGGCACCGAATATTTTTAAATGTGTGAACATAAGGTGGACTTAAAATGATTAAGCTTCAAATGATATTTAAGCTAATCACAATTTATTGCACCTAGCTTCCTTGCACGATTTGCAATTGAGGAAGCAAAGCATTGGTGAATGTTTCCTTGAAATCTATCACATTTGGTGCAAACAACTATAAAGATATTTTCAGGCACCATATTGGTTCACCTACAGGGTGCCTGAAGATACAACTTGCACCACCAGTAAGTAGCTCGATATAGGTTTTAAGATATAGATGTCACAGTGATTCAAATTTAATCAAAATCTAGCAGCCCAAAAAATGACCTACTAGTGCAGTCAATTTCATCAGAGCCATCCAGACAGTCTCCTTCACCATCACATCTCCATTGATCAGCGATGCAGTTTCCATCATCACATTGCCACTGATTTGGACGACACTGGAAATTTTGCCCTGAAATTAATACACAGAAATGTCACTTGATATGGGACACTTGGCATCATGGACGCAATTCATTAAAGTGCCATAACATTACAATTAAAAGTGTTGGGTGACCCAAATGTGAACAAAGACATAGGGTTAAGGCAGTTCCCATACCCCAACCGCAAAAAAAAATACGCACGAACACCATTTTAAAAGATCAAATCTAAACGTTCAGAGAAAGTGTACAATTCAATTTGGCCGCCATTTTGCCTCATTATTTTCGAACGTGACATAAACGGCACCTGAACAAACAGCAACAAAACGTAGGTCTTGTACAAAATGCTCCAATATTAGAAACACACGAATGAAAAAAAAAATGTTACCTGCGGACACCTTTAAAATTGATAGGACAAGCAAACAAACGAGCTGGCGTGATTTCATGTCGGACACGCGCGACTCATCTGTACGAAGTGCACCAGCCGCTCGAACGCTGGTAATTAAAGCGCCATCTGCACAACACATGCGCAGGACTGCACGCGGAAGTAAATCGCCACCAAATACTGTACATTTCAATGCAATTTATCCCACTAACGACTTTTTGAGACTTAAATTTAATTTTCAGACAAATTGTTGTGTTTTTTGTGAAAATGACATTGAGGATATTGATCATTTGTTTTTTCATTGTGACCTAGTGCAGTGTTCTGGAAGGATATGCGGAGCTGGCTTCAGTCCAAACAAATTGATCTTTCAACGTGGACGGTAGAGTCAATCAAGTTTGGTGTGTCTGGCATAAATAAGGATTTGGGTTTTGTTGTTAATGTGATTTTACTGCTTGGAAAATTCTTTATTCACAAATGCAGGTATTTTAAAACAAGACCTTGTTTTAAACATTGGATGAATGAGTTTCATATATGGTATAGATCTCTGAAATTGATCAAGCAGCAAAAAGCTCTCCACTTGGTTTCATTGTTTGAGAAAGTTAATATTTCTTTGTAAAGCCCTATGTTCGAGGATGTGTGTGTGTGTGTGTGTGTATGATGTGTAGTGACGTGTGTGTGTGAATACAAACATGGCCAACAAGTAGAAATGTGTATATTATGATGAAGAGTGTTATTTGTGGTTTCTTGGTAGAATGTTGATCATGTGTGAGCCCGTTTTTGTTTGTAAATGTGTATAATTGTGTAAAATAAATAAATAAAATAAATAAAAAATTTTTTAAAAAGTCCAAATATGATTTGATAATTCATTTTTTAGTTCATTATTGTTGTAAGAGTGTTCTTAATATATGAAAGTATTTGGAATTATATTTGGGAGTTGTTATCAATAAATAATATATATATTCTTATATATATTATATACATACATACATATAATATATATGAACAGTTGCATTCAATCTTTAAAAATAATAATACATTTTACTTCTAGAGCGTTTTTCATGCCACTCAAAGACGTTTCACAAGAAAATGGAAACACAATAGCTCAACAACAATAACAACAAAACAATCATAAAATTAGATTAAGAGCAGGATAAAAGTCATTTAAAAATCAAACGTAAGATACATTGCAAAAAGAATGGCTAATTAAGTCATATTTTGTTTTTTAAACTTGCAAGTTGGATTGATTTTAAATATCAAATGAATTACAAAGACTTTTTGATACATATGGCCTCTTCAGAGAATTTTAATGAACAAATGAAAAGCGATCGGAAAGGAGCCTATCGTCTCTGCTTACCTTTTAAGATTATTGTGTTATCTAATTCGTTTGATGGGGAAGAAAAATCCTCACTGATGACATTTTGTAGTTGCTGTCAATTGTGAGTTTTGAGGAAACAAGTCCACGTAACTCCCTTGTACATATGATTTTTGAGGATCATTCTTTTTGTTATAATTGTACTGGGCATTATATGAATAGTGGTAGATTTGTGTCTTTATTATTCAATCAAAAAAAAGTTGCTTCAGTCAAAATATACATTTTCAATTAAAAAACGTCACTCAAATAAAAAAATGTGTTTGAATGCCAAAATAGATTTGAGACAAAAAAAAAGTATTTCATTTTTGCATTCAAACACATTGTTTTTAAATGAAATGATTTCTTTTGATTGAAAATATACATTTTGTTAAAGCAACTTTTTTTTATTTAATAATAAATACACAAATCTACCTCCATAAAGATGCACGGGTTGTATATAAACAAAGGTTTTTTCATTGATTAATGAAATTTCTAACCAATAATGAATCCTATATAATGGAATCTGTATAATCATAAACATTAATCAACATTCTATATGTATTGCTTTAGCTACTGAAAAACAGTACATGTAAAGAAACCCTTATATTAAACTCTCACATTGCTTTTCAAAAAACAATTATTCACATTTGAATTTTTGAAAATATTACGCACGCTGTCTTTTTACTTATTCTGTAAACTAGCCCAAAATATATCTTTTTAAAAAAATGTTTCAGTCACACTAATGTCATTTTCCTTTCCATTTGAATAAATTACTATATGCATTTTATGTCGTTTTCACATTAGCTGGAGTCAATTTGTAACTCTTGATTCAGTGATTTAGAAACAACTGTGACCATAATACAATTTATAGGACTCAAAATAATACAAATCCAATCATGCCATATGTAAAAATGACGTAATGTTGGCCGATTGTATCTTGGCCTGAACTTGCCTGCGTCTGTGATTAACTCCTGCAGTTACCTGCTCATTAATCAGACATGCAGGATCCTAATCTCCTTTAATCTTTTTTTTTTTTTTTTTAGATCCTCGTCAAAGCATTTCATGTCCACAAAATACAACAATCATGATGTGGCCTTTTTTCACACTTCGGCAACTACAAAGCCGCAAAGTGGTTTCGATGCATCGTGTCACATAAAAAATAAAAGTTATACTGCATACCTGTATGACATTGAGCATGTCGTAGATCAAACATTTGGATATGACGTACCGCCTTCAAAGGAAATCCTCACCCATCAACCACGGGGTTATAAAATCTGTGGGCAAGCATCTCAGTAGCATCATTTCAAAGTTAGCTGCACTTCGATCGTGGAATTACGATGAGGCCGGTTGTGTTTATCCTCCTTTTGGACTTGTGCGTTGCCGCGATGCACCCGGACAAGCGGCTGCGAGGCTCCATCAACCCTTCCGGAATCACCGTGCAAAGGCGCATCATCGGTGGATTGCCCCTTTTCATGATGCAACTTTATCGGACCATGCAGACCGAGAATCAAGCAGGAGACAAGAGCTGGACCGAGGACAACACCGGACTACATGATTCGGATTATGTGACCAGCCTTGTTGCAAAAAGTGAGTGATGCGTTTAAACATTGTCATATAGCTTTCAGGCTGATATATGGGCAAGGTTTAAATAATTTTAAGAATTGTTAATTTTAGCTTATTCACCCGCTTCACTACTTAAAATATTTCATCATGCTTTAAAATGCACGTTATACACACGAATTGGAGATTTGAGTTTGACACCTGCGGGTTACAGATCATGAATCTTCATCAGATCATGAAGCATAATTAGGCTTTGATCATAGGCCACTAGGCAAGGATGACCCAAAATGTGATATCCACTTTTGTGAAAACCAGGTTTAAACCTATATCCTAATTACCGTTATATTATTTTGAATAATTATTTCTTATTTTATTTTTGAAGCAATATATTTTTTATTATTAATTAATGATATTTTTAATTAAAACAGATTTAGCAAAATTAACATGAATAAAAACATACTGGTTGTGGCCCCCAATAACACTCTAAGGTTGATTTAATATACATATATTTATGGTAGTATTTTTGTAGTATTTAAATAATTGCTATTGACAAAAGATTTTCATTCATTTAACCTGGGAGGCATTGCTGTTAATGGTCATCTTTCATTACTATTGACCAAGGGCGTAGGTTTGCATAGGGACTGTAGGGACATAACACTAGCAACTTTTTCGGATGCTCAAATTTTAACTTTTGAGCAACCTTATTTTATTAGATAAAGAGTTCAAATATACAGGTAATTTAGATTGTCTTACTATATTGTAAGGATAGAATAGACCTTACCATTATTTTCATTATGTTCAGACTTACATGTATCCCTTTTCACTTGCTGAATGTGCCAGTCCATTTTTATCCCCCTCAAACGAACAATTGGTTGGCTGATTCCCTGTCCCGCCATAAAGACACGCACACAGACATACTTACACAACCCTGACAGATTCATGTCGACGACATGCCATCCCTTTCGGAGAGGGGGGGATATTAGATGTTTAGGTTTTTTTTTTCCGTCCAGCAGCAGCCACAGTAAGTCATGTAAAAAGACGTCATTTTTGAGGAGGTGGGGGAAACACCACTAATTTTGCTACCGAAAGTCTGACCTGCAACAGAGTTAGCATAACATTAACTTTGCTTACAGTAAAAACTACTGCGGTCAGGCCAGCCTCCACAAGGAACAACGAAGTCAAGCTAGTCGTCCCTTATTTGGATCATTGTTTGCATTACGTGCATTATGGTAATATTGTCCCTACCAATGTTGAGACCAAACCTACGCCCTTGCTATTGACTAAATCACAAATGATCACTGCCAATCCCCGAAGAATAAAGTGACTGGACGTTTTGCGCCGTCAATGGCAGCCAATGAGTTAAGAAATGAGTGCCCTACAATTTCAAACATTTTAGCCATAAAAAATGCCTATAATACAATAATAAAATCAGTACAGATCTTGCAATATGATTCTATATGGTTTGTAGATCTTGCAATATGATTCTATATGGTTTGTGATGGATTTAGCATTAATTAGAAATATCATTTCAACAATGGAGGACATTTTGGCTTCAAAATCCTTGAAAAACAAGCCTTTACTTTTGTTATTTTCTGCTCCATATTCATCAATAAAATGTAATAACATATCAAAGGCTTGATTAGCTCTGTTTATATATCATTGGTAAGAAATTTATTACACAAATTTCTGTTAAGCTTCCAGAAAATGTCTCTAATATGAAACAGAAGAGGTGATTAAACTTTGGTGTAATGAGGTCCATGGTCAGAAAGGTCAGAAAAGCAATTTTACAATAATGATGCTTTCAATTAGGCTGCTCCTCTGATTAAAAATATTTCCCAAGTTTTCATTTACTTATTTTTTTCCCCCAGAACAAGCAAATTAATTATTTTGTATGTGGACTACTTAAAAAAATGAAATGTCCTCCAACTCTGAAATAACACCAATTTGTACTTGCACTTCTTTCAGGCTGTGAGCAAAGAGGTAACAAGTGGTCCATCACCTTCGACATGTCCTCCCTGTCCGCCAACGACCACATCCAACTGGCCGAGCTCCGCATCCGCCTCCTGGCTTTTAGTGAGTCCCCCAGAGCCTCAGTGGAAATTTTCCACTCATGCTCTGGGGACGGCTGCTCTGTTGGCAGGGTTTTCCTAGGCAGCATTAGGGTCCAACCCAGTTCCTTGAGCTCCTCCTCCTGGAAAGTTTTCTCCTTGACCCAATTGCTCCAACATTGGCAGGAGAATAAACTGTCCGGACGTCAGCTGAAAGACGCTGCGCTGGATATGGAGGGAATCCATCACCGAACAACCAAACGGGTCATGATGGTTGTCTTCGTCAAGCAAAACCCAGACGCCCAGCAGATGCCTTCTCTGATCCACACGGCGGTGAACTCCAAGTATGTGAGCCTGGATGGGGAGGCTAGTTTGAAACGTCGCAGGAAGAAAAGATACGCCAAGCAGCGGCAGCAGAGACGAAGAAAAACCGTGGCCGCGCCGGCAAGTAGTGGGAACAAGAAGGGTCCTCTGTGCAGGAAGGTGGACATGTGGGTGGACTTTGAGAAGCTGGGCTGGAGCCAGTGGATGATTTATCCCAAACGCTACAATGCCTTCCGTTGTGAGGGCGCCTGTCCCACACCTGTAGATGAGAACTTCAAGCCAACCAACCATGCCTACATTCAGGTAAGACTCACTTTTTCTGCTCTTCACCATACTTTTGCCACAGTTTTGACATCATTGTTCTAATCCGTCATTGTTCCTTCTCTCCATAGAGCCTACTCATGCTGCACCACCCACACAAGGTACCATGTTTGTCTTGCGTGCCCAGCACCCTGTCGTCGCTCTCGATGCTCTACTATGAGAACGGCAAGATGGCCATGAAGCACCACCAGGACATGGTGGTGGAGGAGTGCAGCTGCCATTGACAGAAGCCGAGAAAACGTCAGTGCCAATTGGACAAAATCACACACTCAGTCACACGCTAAGTGATAGTTCTTTTTAAAGATAGATTTACGTAACTTGCTCAGCAAGGTCACTAACTGAAGCACTAAAGTTGTTTGCTGATGAATAAAAGCTACATTTTGCTTATCAGATGCTTCTTGAGATGTTTAGGTCACATTGACCCATCTGTATGTTTGCATTGTACCGTCGAACAATAAATTATGTCAAAATTTTCAACAAAAGTGTGAGTCATTATTAAACAGTTTAGTTGTATTATTAATAGTTAAGTCCATTCACACACAGTAGGCTGAAGTGACCCAACTCCATTTTTATTGTTGTTGTGTTTATCAGACTCGAGTGAGATACTTTTTTTGACCGTCTCAACAGGCCGAATCACATGGGAGTGGATATTTTCAAATCCATTGTAAGCCACTTTGGTATGTGGATTTAAATCTGATAGAGATAACATTTTTCGCAATGTGGCCCCGGTCTGAACTGTCCAGTGCCCAAAAATCGAAATTCGGGCAACAGTCATGACGTCACTTTGCTTAGCTTAGCAATGGATGAAACGGCGGGGACCGGTGAAGAAGCGGATAATAGCAAAAAATGCAACAAATATAGAGGATAGATTCCTTGCCATATGTACAATCATCCAGATACATCCATTGCACAAGAATTTTAAGATAAATCTTTGGACAGCGAAAAAATATGCTATGCTCTTTGTTTAGCATAGTTTCCCTGCTGCCTTGTGACATAGGTATTTATCTAAATCTGAGCAAGTGGGTTACTTAACTCAGCATAATGCTATGGTGTGTCTTATAACTGATCGTCTATCCATGTGCAACACTTTTTGGGCAACTATAGAAAACTGCAGTCTGAACAATCAGATAAAATTACCAGATATAGGGGAAAACTTGACCATTAAGACTGGCGGTCTGAATGTATACAACAATAATTCCAACAAACAGCTAAGAGTTAAATACATCACATTGATGGGTTTCTACAAGTATCAATGTCAGCAAATCTCATTTAATTCCACTTCAAACTATTTAATGCCCATGCCGAATTGCAGATAGTTTCACACACACAAATTGTAAGTAGAGTTGTCTTTAACAGATATCCTGATATCGTGGACGACATTTTATGGCTAACTGTATTGTGATGGCCCACTGGATACTTAACAATGATAAATGTAACAACTTCAGTGTTGTCCAGTAAGCATTCTGTGAAAAATAAGAACAACTTCAAATGAAGGTATGGAAAAAGTGCAGATATCGCACCACTATATTTTGTTGTTTACATAAAACCTAAGAATTTTTGGGGGGATCAAGTTCAAGTGCCAATAATGCAGTGTTTCTGGCTCATTCAATCATTCATTGTGCATTTAATTTTTGCACCAATGCAAATGATCTGCTCACATAAAAAATCCCAAGCATCTTAGTTTGGAGACATCTAATGGTCAATAAGCATAGCTGCTGTGCTAAGCTGTGACCAGCCCTTGTACAAATACAGTAAGCTTCTACATTCACTTATAAGGCAACGTGCATATTGGCCCAAAACCGATAACGAAAAACCAATGTCGATATTATCCGATATCATTTTAAAATGACTTTATTGGACAGTATCAGCTGTCTTATCCCGTAATGACGTTGTTATATTCTCTTATCCTGACTACCTGATAATATCTGGCAACCTTAATAAATAATGTAAGAAAAGTTTTTTGTAACAGTCAGGTTCACATCATTTTTAATGCTTCAAACTTTTTAAAGGGCTGAATTTTGACTAAATCCATTTAATGACTTTTAAAGCTTTTTAATGACCTGCTTTAACCCTACATGAATTATACAGAAGTCAAAAACAGTTCAAGCCTTTTATGGAATATTTGCATATTTAATTTAAAAAACATCATGCAACATTGGGCACTTTTTGCACTTAATTTAACCATGAGTTTTAATAAGTCTTTCTTATGTCAAAATACCCAAGTTTATTCAATTACAGCACACACTATTTCTTCTCACTGTGTCAAAGTCCCAAGCCCTGAGGCAACAAAAAGCCCCAAACTTTGATGTCCCCTCCTCTGTTATACTTCACAGTTGCAATGAGTTATTGAGTGGATATAACAGTACAGTATATATACACAAACAAACCGTAATGTCCACACTATAAGGCGCATCTAATAGCCTTCAATTTTCTCAAAAGCCATCGATGCGCCCTATAATCCAATGCACCTTATACATGGATCAATACTGGTTAACATTCCTTTTAGCGCAGCTCCATCTAGTGGATGCATAGCGCAACCCCAACCAAGATGACTGCGCCATTTATTGCCGTGCGTCCTATATATGAAAACATCATAAAAAAGGCCATTCATTGAAGGTGCTCCTAATACACCGATGCGCCTTATAGTGGGGAAAATAATTGTTGTTGTTGTTGTTGCATCTTCTTTGTAAATTCTTCCAAACAACTCCATGTTGTTTAATTTGGTAGAGTCTAATATTTCCAAATAGTGTTTTGTAATAACATCAAAAATTTCATACCTTGTGGCTTCCTCCCCAGAGTCCTTAAGGGCACCTTTAATCAACACCTTCAATCTCATCACATTGATTGACTTTAAGGTCAACTCAATCCTGACTCCAATTAGCTCCATGCTGTCATTATTAGACTTTCTGTGAAACATGAGCCTCTCATGTAGCTTTAGGCAAGAGGTGGGTACTCCCTTATCTGGGCCCCAGTTTATCAAAAGGCATACCGTTATATGCAAATAATTTATGTTCACATTCACTGGGAGGCAGACATGCTAACGCTAGACCAATGTGCTGGCCCAATTAAAAACTTTTAACTAGTACTGTATTTGCAGCACTATAAGGTGCACCTAAAAGCCTTTGATTTTCTCAAAAGCTGGCAGTGCATCTTTTAATCAGATGCACCTTATACAGTGGTATGAAAAAGTATCTGAACCTTTTGGAATTTCTCACATTTCTGCATAAAATCAACATTAAATGTGATCTGATCTTTGTCAAAATCACACAGACAAAAATACAGTTTCTACTTAAACACAAACCACCCAAACATTTATAAGTTTTCATATTTTAATGAGGATAGCATGCAAACAATGACAGTGGGGGGGGGGATAAGTAGGTGAAAAGGGGGGGGCACAAAATATTAAAATTCAAATGTGATGGTTCACTTACTTATTTTTCCCCCTTCTGTTATTGTTTGCATACTGTCCTCATCAAAATATGAAAACCTATAAATGTTGGTGGTTTTAGTTAAAGCAGTTTTTTTCCATCTGTGTGATTTTGACAAAGATAAGCTTTTATTTGATAGTGATTTTATGCGGAAATGTGAGTAATTCCAAAAGGTTCAGATATTTTTTCATACCACTGTATATGGATCAATATTGGTTAATAATGACATGACATTCCCTTTAGCAAAGCTCCATCTAGGAGTTGCGTTATACTACTGCGCCTTATAATACGGGGTTATATACAGTATATGAAAGGAGTTTTAAAATAGGCTCTTCATTAAAGTGCGCCTTATAACCCTTATAGTGCGTAATTAGTTGTCTTTTTTTGTGGCTATGTTCAATTAATACAGAAACCACCGTGATTCACAGACAGAGTATACATTCTTTTCCTTGCGACTATATCTGTAAGTCATTCATTGTATAATACTGTACTAGTATACCTGTAAGCATAAAAAATAGATTAATTTCATCATGCAAATAAAATCTATTAAAACAAATGTAGTGAGGTAACAGTAGGGAAAAATAATCTAATTTCATTCGAGAATTATAAATGTCGCTGAATCACCAAAAACAAGACTTTATCGTTGAGTTAAAACTGATTTTGTCCAGCACCTAAGATGTCAAAGCTTTACTAACCAATGCGACGAATATCTAAGGCACATAAATAGTTCCAGAAAGATACAATTTCCCGTTTAAGGACACTAATTTTATAATCGACTATCTATATGTTGGAAATTCAACCTTAAACACCTTCTGCAATCGCAGCACAACTATTGTGAAGAATCCTAGGATTTGTTGTAATCCTCTTCAAATGTCCATTTCGAATTGGGCATCGTCTCCTATGGGAAGAAAAGAGTGGAGAAAAAATTACGGAGTTCTTATATACATACCGGTAATTGTTATGGTAAACACAAGCGCATCTCAACAAAAAATTTGAATAACGTGTAAAACATGGCACAAATCTTTCATACACGATTTATCTATTTGTTTAAGAATACATGAATTTTAATTACTAGACCTAATGAAGACCCCCAATTCACCATGCGAGAGACTAAAACGGTCTTGAAATTAATTCATTCTCATGCCACTTGTTGGAATGAGCTACTTTCCATTCCGTTGTAAAACTACAATGCAGAAACACCATTTACCTGCAACCTCAGTATGTCGGCTGTGTTCAGTGGTACCGATCTCGCTCGCCTCCGGCTGGCTGGTCTCAGTGGAGGACTCTCGTTTGAGTGGCCTGGTGACTCCCGGAATGTCCGGGAGCTTCGGAGGCGTGCGAGCCAGAGGAGAAGTGCGACACTGAAGCAGGAACTTCCTGTCGTAGATGATTCGGGTTCCTGCAGATGCAAGAGGGAAAATGTACTGGTAAGTACTGGTTTTATTTCTAAATTGAACACAATCTGCTTATAGTGGTTGACTTCCAAATTTTTGTAATCATAAAAGTTCTCACCAACAAAATCGTAAAAAGAAACATGCATATTTTCATCTTACTTATTTACATCACATGTGTTTGGAAGGATCTATTTGTGCGTTTAATATTGAATGACAATATGCTTATGTACAGGTGTACATTGTATGTGTGTGCAATATATAAGAGGGCATGTAAAGGAGAGATCGACCGATATGGGTTTTTCAGGACCGATACCGATTATTCGTAGTTAGAGGGGCCGATAACCGATTTTTGGAGCCAATATTAGTTAGAGGGGCCGATAACCGATTTTTGGAGCCAATATTCATTTGCATTAAAAGTGTAAAAATTGGCGTATAAAAAATTAAAAATGCAAACACTGAACTTCATTGAAATGCCTAAAGCATGTTTATTAATAGGGGTGTGACAAAATGTCGAAATGGTGAAATATTGTGATACTTTGTATCCCAGAAGGTTATCGGTATGCTCCTGCCAAGAATCAAGAGATCGTTTTAAAAAGGTGTCAGTGTTTAAAAAAAAAATAAAATAAAAATAAAAAGGGACCAACAAGTTGCTACCAAAATCTTCCACCATATTAGCGTCTCAGGTAACTTTAAGGCTGCCATTGACGGTGCTCGACGCCCAATCCATTTAGACTGGGAACGCTCGTTCATTCGAAATAGGGCTGCAGCTATCGATTATTTTAGTAGCCAATTAATCGATGAATTATTTATTTAGAATAATCGAGTTGAATCAAATATGGAACATAAAAAAATTAAAATACCTGAGCTAAGCCTCACACGGTATATATAAAAAATGAGGATTTATGTACAACAAAAAAACAGTTAACGAACTTACATAGCAAAAGTCCGCTAGCTTAAATGCTGTAAAATGCTAACGCTTTTTTACAATGCTCTTAACAAATGGCTCAGAAACATATGCCCACAAAAAAGGCTAAATATACCTTTAAACTAAATTATGAATGCATTCAAAAAAATCATTAGCTCAAACAAAAACATATGTTGGTCTTAACAGGGAGCAGATGGATTCAGTAATGTGAAATGAGGTAGACTAGAGGGCCGTGTATCCACCCAAATCAATGAAAATAAATGCAAACACTTTCAAAACAAACCATTACAGCGCCACTTTAATTAAACGAATCCTCGAAGCAGCCAGATTTAATATGAATATTTTTTTCTAATCAAATACACGAGTCAATCGATTAATCGTTGCAGCACTAATTCGACACCAGAGCATTCGCAGTCATTCTGTCCGATTTTTCGGGGCATTTACAGGTCACTTGCTGTTCATTTTAGGGCATTTCCAGGTCATTTCCTGTTGAGTCACAGCCTATTCATTTGGGTGATTCCAAGGTCACTTCCTGTTCTGTAATTCAAAATAAACAGGAAGTGATCCATAAAATACCCCATAATCAACAGGAAATAACTGAAAATCAACAGGTAAATGACCTTAAATGGCCCAAAAATTACCTCATTGCCTAGCATTGGCTGCCAATGACGGGCATAGACGTTCAATTCATTTGAAGTGGGGAGAACGTTCATTCGCTGCCACCCTCCCACCCAGTTCAAATGGATTGGACGTCTACTAGTGATAAACTCATTCCAATTGACAGCAGAAGCTTGTTTTTCTGTTCATTAGTTGTTTTTAGAATATCCTAGAATGATTTCCTGGCCAATGTATCAATAATCGTTGTATTGCCATATCGTCAGATCATCGTTATCGTGAGCTTTGTATTGCAAATTGTATCATATCGTGAGGTAACAAGATGTTCCCGCTCCTATTTATTAAATCACACAAATAGAAAATAGTAGCTCCAGAAATGCCTGAACTTCCTAGATTTAGAAACATCTCTTATAAATTTGAATAAAAGGTTGAATTAATCGCTCGCTGAAAATTTTCCACGGAAAATATATAACCACGAATATAAAATCAGATCTAGAATAACGGACAAAATAATCATAGAAATAACAAACCTAGTTTTAAATTGATTTTTATCCATATGAGCCGATCAAAAAAAAAAAAAAAAAAAAAAAAAAAAAAACGTCACCTTTCCAAATATTGACGCCGATAACCGGTCCGACCGATAATCAGTGTATCTCTAAAGTATAGTGTTTGTGGTGGATTTTGTTACATGCAAATGATCCTGGTTCTGAAGGCTCACGAGTACATGGGTAAAAAGTACGTGGGTAGGTTAAAGGAAAGCAGACTGGAGACAAACGTCAAGATGGAAAAACAGAGGATTAACCAAAAAAAGTAAGAAATGCGCAGATACTACTGTAAATGTACCGTATGTATTCAAACTGTGAGATACTGCTGATTTTAGCATACATATATTAATTTTCGACACTATTAACTGAGCATTAAATATGATCAATTTAATTGTATGATGAAATATTCATGTTTTCCCTTTGGTGTTAACACACGAAAAACTTTGTATGCATTGTATGTATACATATTTAGACATATTGGAGGTTCTATTTCAACAATGCCTACAACTAAAGAAGCAACAATATGAACATACTTTTTCATAATTTCTTTGGTCGAACTAAATTGTAGCCCTTTTTTAGACACTCGACTTAAGAGGCTGAATTATAAATAGAGTAGGCAACCACAACGTATCCAACCAGACATCCTATTCTTATGCACAAAGTTCTATCCTAACAGAATACAATACAGTAGTTTGCATTTGTTGAGCAGTTATTTTAAAGTGACATCCCATTCACTAATGAGGATCGCCTTGCCTTCTACATATCTGTGTTTAAATGACCTGCAGTGTATCACAAAAGTGAGTACACCTCTCGCATTTCTGCAGTTATGTAAGTATATCTTTTCATGGGACAACACTGCCCGCCCGTCTCATCAGACCATAGGACATGGTTCAAGTAATCCATGTGCTTTGTTGACATGTCTTCAGCAAACTCTTTGCGGGCTTTCTTGGGTACCGTCTTCAGAAGAGGCTTCCTCCTGGGGTAACAGCCATGCACACAAATTTGATACTGAGTGCGGTGTATGGTCTGAGCACTAACAGGCTGACTCCCCCACCTCTTCAATCTCTGCAGCAATGCTGACAGCACTCCTGTCACGAGTCACATGACATTTTGGAGGGAAAATGACAAGCAGTACTCAATTTGAACATTTAGGGATGTACGTAGTTTCTTTGGGGTGTACTCATTGTTGTTGCCAGGGGTTTAGATATTAATGGCTATATTTTGAGGGGAAAATAAATTAACTCTATTATATAAGCTGACACAGACTACTTTTCATTGTGTCGAAGTGTCATTTTGTCAGTGTTGTCCCATGAAAAGATATACTTAACTCATTCACTCCCAGCCATTTTCGCCGGAGCAAGGCCCGTCTCTCCCGGCCGTTTTACTGGATTTTGACCGATTTTGCAAGGCCCACAGAAAATTCTGTTCTATTGCTATATAAACATTGAACCCACCAAAAGAAAGGTTAGACTCTCTTCTTTCAGCAGAAAAAAAAGTTCATATCTTTTTCCATTCTTTAGAAATCAGCACTAGAAAATAGCTTTGTTTGAGCAATTTTCTAATTTCTGATGAAAAAACTGAGAAATTGAGCTTTTTGTGAAAGCACACGTTTCAAACATAACTTTGACTTATACACAGCTATTTTTTGCTTTAGTTACATTCCAAATATCTGAATATTTTTTTCCTTTTCCATAATAACATAAACAACAAGACAAATACAGCTTTTGATCGCTAACTAACAATTTATTTACACATAACTAAACTATTGAACTGTTGAACTATTTGCGCACATAACAACGGGGAAGGCTCTTGGCTGCTCCCGTGGCTAATCTGATGAGTCCGGATCAAGATCGGTCTCACTTTTTTCATCATCTTCATGGTTGGTTTCAACCTCAGGCAAAGGAGTAACGCAACGTGAGCTCCGCAGAACGCGTGTGGAACCTGACGCTGTTGTGGACGTCAAAGTCTGTCTCATCAAGATAAATTTTTTTGAATCCTTCTTTGACAATGGTTTCGTTTTCTATTACACTCTTCCAGTGTTGTTTGCCTTTTTTCCCCTGATCGTTCTCCACATTTTTCTCAAATTCTCACGCGTCTTCACAAGATCCCTCCAACTTCGATTTCCTGACTACTTTTTAGAGCTGAAACGAATACTCGAGCAACTCGAGTTACTCGAGTTTAAAAACTGATCCGAGTAATTTTATTCACCTCGAGGAATCGTTTAATTTTGCCAACTCTAAGCAGCACGTTTTGGCCGGACTACTTTTAATGTGGGACAACGCGCTGACGTCATGTGCGTAGAGGAAGAAACAAAGAAAAACCAAAAAAAACCCCGACGTTTTTAAAAACTACACCCGCATGATGCTAGTTTGGTAGCAGGTAGTGTCCGATGCGTCTCATAGATATCGCATGCATTTAAAGAGCATACGACATGAGAAAAAAAGTCTTAAATGGCATTATTATGTGAATTAGAATCATATTTTGAGACGATTCGACTATATACAACAATTTAGCAAAGCGCAGGTGACGAGAAATTAGTCTTTTAATCTGCTGGTTAGCCACGCCTACCATTATAGGGCTTTAGCGTCACCAACAGGTGGATGACGTCAGCGGTAGACTGGGCTCATCGGTTTTACTATTCAGCCCATTGAGGGGGAATTTTTCAGAATGAGGAAAACGCGATGAATAGAGCCGCAAAATGTCATTGTTTTAGTCTCTCTACTCCAATATTTTTACAGGATATTCTTTTTATCCAAGTATTTTCCCCCAATAGCTATATAAATGACTTGAGAAGGACCAGTCAGCCCGTCGAGGGGGAACTATTCACAACGAGGAAACGCGACGAAGAGAGCTGCAAAATGTCATTGTTTCTGTCTCTTTATGTCAATATTTTTACAGGATATTCTTTTTATCCAAGTATTTTCCCCAATTGCTAAATAAATGGCATGGTCATGACAAATAACAGTCTTGTGCTAAATGGAATATGAAATAATAAAAATGGTCAAAACCGTCGACTTCACCTTTACTGTCGCACCTCCCGAACGATATTTTATGACACCTAAATCGGACATATGTCATTTCCCTTCCCCGGCTTCGGAGAATGTAAACAAACCAAAATGCGCGACAGCTAGCCGACATGCTAACCCAAACCGAGTGATGTTTCAAAGTCTTCGAAGCGGAAAATCACACATAACTAGCCTGGATTATTTGACATAACGACTGAGTTGCCGATTGTCTTTGCGGATCGGCAAACCGCCCGGCGGAGAGCTATTTACAGTTCGTTCCCCGGAGGAGGGTGGCTGCAGTTGTTGTGGAGCTAACATGCTACTAATGTGCATGAGGAGAGCTTTTTACATGCCTATCAATAATCAAACGTAAGTAGTCCTTTATTTAAAGAAAGTTTGTAGTGTTTACTTTGTAATAGCTGTATTAATATTTGACAAAATACTAAACAAGATGTTTACTCACTTCCTCGTAAGTCCAAAGCTCCCACTGTAGTCGGGCTTGTTTTGGCTAATATCCACGGTGAATGGGAACCTTTTCAAACTCCAAAAAGGCGCATACGCCTCTCCCTCATACAGAATGATTTTTCTGCAGCCGTTTGGCTGGCGTGATGCGAAAAATAAACTTATTAATCCGCAAAATCACCTGAATCCTTCGTCCTCATACACAACAGTACACTGTAGCGTGAAGACGTCTTCTACCGTTCACGTCACAGCGCCCTCCTCCTCAATGCAAGACCGAAGCCGGAAGTCACTCATTTTCATGGCGCGGGATTCAAAAAACTAAATAAATATAGCGATCGCTTCCACACACATCCAAGCGGTCCATATCATTCAGGAGCATAAAATACCGCGTGTATTATGAAATAAACATGCTTTTTCGTGTCACATGCACTTTAAGACGAGATGAGAAATGACAGACTCGGCCGCGTCTGAGCATCGTTAGTAAACAGCCGCCATCTTTAAGCAGTAGACTTCTCATCGCTAATAAATATTACGTTACTGTCTCGCTCACGTAACGTTAGCCCTTCGGAGGGCTAGGTTTTTATTGATTATGAGTTTATGACCACTGTCAATGCGTGACTAACGTGTATTATATACAGGCTTTATTTAATCTGTAAAAACACAGAGCTGTAGAGTGATGAGGGTGTAAGATTAAAACATGATAAAGCTAACTGTCAGTTTTAGCTCAGTAGTCATTACTGAATAAATGTGCTCCAATACAGCACGTATAATAATTTATTTTGAACACTGCAAAACCTCAAATTCCTACCAGTACTTACAGTTTAGACTAAATTAAAACTTAACTAAAACTTAAAAATAGCTTGACACAAATGGAAATTAAATTGAAACACGTGGGGAAAACACGTAGCTTTCAAGTGATGTGTGTTATCAAGCGTAATTACATTTTTAGGTAAGAAATATGTTTGTTTTTTTAAATAAGATCTCGAAGTTTTTTTGAGTGAAAGCAGTGAATTTTTTTTTCTAGTCACATCTTAGATGCAATTGTTGGCTGTTTTCAACAATGTAAATTGAAAATAAAGACATTGATTGACTGAAAATGGTTCAATATTGGATTAAATGTCTTTTTTTCTCATGTATATTTTAGGGCTGTCAAAATTATTGCGTTAACGGGCGGAAATTAATTTTTAAAATTAATCACGTTAAAATATTTGACGCAATTAACGCACAAATGCCCCTCTCAAACATATTAAAATGACAGGACAGTGAAATGTGTACTTGTTGTGTTTTACAGAGTTTTGTCGCCCTCTGCTGGCGCTTGGGTGCGACTGCTTTTATAGGCTTCAGCACCCATGAGCATTGTGTAAGTAATTATTGACATCAACAATGACAGGCTACTAGTTTATTTTTTGATTGAAAATTTTACAAATTTTATTAAAACGAAAACATTAAGAGGGGTTTTAATATAAAATTTCTATAACTTGTACTAACATTTACCTTTTAAGAACTACAAGTCTTTCTATCCATGGATCGCTTTAACAGAATGTTAATAATGGTAATGCCATCTTGTTGATTTATTGTTATAATAAACAAATACAGTACTTATGTACCGTATGTTGAATGTATATATCCATCTTGTGTCTTATCTTTCCATTCCAACATTATTTTACAGAAAAATATGGCATATTTTATAGATGGTTTGAATTGCGATTAATTACGATTAATTAATTTTTAAGCTGTAATTAACTCGATTAAAAATTTTAATCGTTTGACACCCCTAGTATATTTATAATTGCTCTTTACCTAAAAAAAAAAAAGTTTTATCCGATTACTCGATTAATCGATAGAATTTTCAGTTGATTACTCGATTACTAAAATATTCGATAGCTGCAGCCCTACTATTTTTCCTCACTTCCTTTCTTGGCCCGAGGTGAGTTCTTACCAAATGCGCTACTGACCTCCAGTGGCCAGTTTTATTGCTTTAAAATGGATTTTGAGCTTTGTGCATCATATTTTAGATAGATCGGAACCTACAGATGCCTCTTGTAAAAAAAAAAAAAAAAAAAAAAACGCAAAAGACGTATAAATACGTTTTTGGGACACTGAAGCAATTAAAAATAGAACGTATTCATACGTTTTTGGGAGCAAATGAGTTCAATATCTGCAGAAATCCGAGGGGTGTACTCACTTTTGTGATACACTGTATTTTTTGTACTATGGCTTAGTACACTGAGTGGGCCAAATGTGTGTGTGTCTTTTTTATCAGTGTGAATGTTTCCCACCTGCCACATGTACATCACACAGTATCAATGACTACCAGCATGTGGACATGAGGTCAACTTTCTCATTGCTGCAAAGCGAAACTTTCCCTTATTTCATTTGTACAATGCTAACCTATACAATACCTATACACACATCATACAGTATTAGTATGCTAGGGACATTGTGCAATTGTCCATGTTTTCAATTGTGCATGAGCACATTTTTAAAAGACTGTTGAGGAGTGAATAACAAAACACTGTCGATCATTTCGACCAGTTTAGGTGTGGTCCGCCTTTCGCTCGAGGTCAGCTGGGATAGGCTTCAGCACCCCGTGATCCTGACATAGATATGGTGGTGTTGAAAATGGGTTGATGTTGATCATTAACAAGGGGACATGACAGGAATGTGAATGAAGCCTCTTGATCTGTGTAAAATGGGAGCAAATGTATGAATTTTTCTCATCATGGGACACTTTTAAGTGCACAGCAAGGAATTATTCTTACATGTTTAGGACATTTGTGGATGTTTTGTATGGGTTCTTTTGGGTGTTTTTCTTCTATAATAATATTGCAGACTGGATCAGATGCATTCATGCATGACTTTGTAAGGATGGGTAAACTATTGAATGATAATTTATTTTTGATGAAATAATCTGTTTAATTCTTACTCCATGATCACAAAATTTATGCTTGTTTTAATTTTGTGAGGTTTGGATGCAGTTTTCAATACTTTTGGGGAGGAAATTTACTTATCAGAGTATGTATGCAGTAGTAAGTAGTATTGCTTGTTTGGTTTCTCAGAGACACTCTACCCAGTAAGCCTAACATGTTGTTTAATTATTGCAAACAAAAAGGAAGTCAATTAAAAATAAATAAGTAAAATATCATAATACACTTTTCTGAAACGATCGTCGTGCTGAGGAAAATGAAAAAGTGTAGTGGTGTTGTTTTCATCAACGATGACGATAACGAAAATATTTCGTTGACCAACAATTTTTCATGATGATGACGAGACGATAACGAGCTATAACCGTGTGTTGGGAAACTAAAACATAACGAGACGAATGCCAGTATACATTTGACGATAGAATGAGACAAAAATGCGCCATAGTTTCCGTCACATGATCACAATGTGTAACCTTTTTATTTATGTATTTATTTTATGTATTTAGCCTGCATCTTAGCAGTGTCTGGTTGTGTCACTCATGTGACGTGCTGCGCCCCCCCAAACTCACCAGTGTCCTCTCCAGGCTTGCTAGTTTTGAAAAACATACACACACCAAAATTTGTTTTCTTATCTTGGCAAGAGAGAATATGCAATGTTGCGTTAACCTTTAAAGGTCTGTGCTGAGTGATCAACACACATTAAATGTAACTTGTAGTGTTAGCATAGCATTAGCCTTAGGCTTATGCCAACGGCAAGCGTCCTCTTAAACACATTACATACATTTTTTTGCGTCCAGGTGCATATAATTATGTGAAAATAATAAACAAATAATAATAATAATAATAATAATCAAACCAAAATAATGTACTGTTTTCCTGCTGAGTGTGTATTATCACCAAGTTGGCGTTGTCCTTGTAGATGCGACAATATGTGCTTGTCTGTCAATGTTCATTTGAGATGGTTGAAAAAAGTTTATTTTTGGACTAGAACTTTTGAATTTATCAGACGAAAAAAAAAATATAGTAAATGTCGACAAAAACTAGAGGAAGACAAACACATTTTGAAATGACAAAAATATGACTAAGACTAATGAGTATATTCGTTCAAAACACAAAGAACAAGACAAAATATAAAAGGGATGCCAAAAACAACACTTCAGTGTCGCGGAGAAGGCGAGAAGGGTAGAAAAAAAAAAAAAAACTAAACAAAATGACTTTAAATAAAATATTTTTTTCCGGGGTAACACTGAACGTACGTTCAATAGCACTGCTGTCAGTGTCAGCAGAGGAGAATGCAATAGCGATAGCATGACAAGAGTAACACTTTCTATCATGAAGATGTCATCACAGAAGATGTTAAGACATTATGGAGCAATTTTTTAATTTAAGACCCAAAATCTCTGCAGCACATGAATGTACTTTAAATACCCATTTGTCAGTGGTAATATTACAATTAGTTTTTTCACATCAATCCTTCCTGGTGGGAATTAAAAAAAAAAAAAAAATTACGCCTTTTTGCAAAATATCTATTTTCGCAAATGTAAAGACTAGAAACTTGCCGATTACCGTTTCAAGGAATACCGTGGTATGAAAACGTCACAGTTTCAAAACTGCAAAAAAAATTTCGTCATACCTTTTTTTTTTATGTGCATGCATGGCGAAATCCCTTACTGTAAGGCTCAACCCTCCCCCACCAGTTGTTGCTCAGTGTCAGTGATTCACCTGTGCTACAGGAGGTGAAACTCCTGAACCTTTGCCCCATCGAAGAAAACGAAATCGCTGGCATGGGAATACCTCTGCTAAAGACTGCTGCGGCTTAGAGGAGGAGGGCCAACCAACATGTAAAACATGTTTGCGAGGGGTAGCTGCCGAGGAGGCAATACCTCCAATATGATTTCGCATTTAAACAAAATTAAAGGTTAGTAAACACCATCATTAATGTTTCCCACCAGTTACGAGAGTTAACTCCAACGTGTTTAGTGTGTCTAGCGATGGTAAAGCATGTTTTTCCTCTCTAGCAACTGTCTGTGTTGATAAAGTGTGTGTGTACAATGTAAACATGATAAAATTCATACACAGGTGCTTTTTATGGAAAATAATTATTTTTGGTGCTGTCAAATTTATCGCGTTAACGAGCAGTAATTAATTTTTTAAATTAATCACGTTAAAATATTTGAAGCATTTAACGCATGCATGGAATGACCCGCTCATTAATTGCCTCAAACAGATTACAATGACGCACTTGAGAGCTAAGAGGCAGAGAAAGGTGTCTTGTTTTGTGTTTTGTCTTACCAAAGGTATACCACACTGGAACTTTGTTTCTTTATTAGCACATTCAGCTTCAACATTAACACAGCTTACGGCCCTTGGCAGGCCGTAACTCTAACTCACTCCTGCATCATGTGAGTAAACAACATTGGCGCCGCGTGCACTTCAGGGTGCCTCGGATAATTCTAAATCAGAATATTACAATAGGCGAGTGGACACAGGCGTTCATTGGACCACGCCGTTTATTAGCACAAGATTCGGCAACTCCTTCACAACAAACATAAGTATCATTTAGTGAAACCACAACAAAAATAAAATCGCTAAAAAAAATAATGTTCACAAGAAGAAAAGCACTTCAATCTATATTAATGAGGCCCTATTCTCACACAGTTAAACAACAGTGCAAAGAGAACTGGCATTCCCAATCAAAATAGCTATGCAAAATACACATAAAAGTTACTCAGACTTTGGTCAAACTCTATTCAAACATTTCGTTTGGTTCAACAAATTCATTGGATGGCAATATTTAATCACAATCTACAAACTATCAGAGGTCTCATATGTTGTGAAGTCAGCACTCAAATGAAGTGAATTACAATGGACCAGTAAACAGGTAACTACGGCGTCAGTCGAGGGACAAAAGACACTATTTTGCTTGATTTCTAAGCTAATTTAAAACTCACCATTGACACTTTGTGGTGTATTTCAGTCACTACCTTACGTAGTTAAAGACACTGTGGAAAAACGGCAGGAAGCCCTTGTGAAGTCCCGCTTGGCGACGTCAACAATGGCAAGCTACTAGTTAATTTTTGATTGACAACTTTACAAATTTTATTAAAACGAAAACATTAAGAGGTCTTTTAATATAAAATTACTATAATTTGTCCTAACATTTATCTTTTATGAACTACAAGTCTCTCTATCCGTGGAGCCCTTTAACAGAAAGAATGTTAATAATGTTAATGCCATCTTGTGGATTTATTGTTAGAATAAACAAATACAGTACTTATGAACAGTATGTTTAATGTATATATTCGTCTTGTGTCTTATCTTTCCATTCCAACAATAATTTACAGAAAAATATGGCATATTTTAGAGATGGTTTGAATTGCGATTAATTACGATTAATCAATTTTTAAGCTGTGATTAACTCAACCCTAATTATTTTTGTTCTGATGGTAATAATGTTGAGCTATGGCTTTTAATTTTATTTAGAATATATTGTTATTTTTTGAAATTTATTCGAATTCAACATTATACTCATGTTCCAATTTGCTAATATGTTTAGAAAAATAAAAATCATGTTAAATGGAAATGTTTCTTTTAAACGCACATGTCTCAAGGTAACACATTTTAAAGCTGTAATTGCAATACCGTGAAATTTTGGTTTAAGGTTATCATACCGCCAGAATCTCATACCAGCACATGCCGAGTAAAGAGCCAGTTTGACCCATGACCGAGTTACCTCCAGGCGTAGTGCTAAACACCGTTCCCCCGGGGGTCGTGGAATATTCGTGGGGCATGTGGGCAGCCTCCAGAACGGCGACCCGCCTCACGGCCGGTATGTCTCGGCTACCGCTCGTCTGTCCTGCCGCTGACATGGCACACTCTTGGAGTGGCTGTGTTCAAGTTTAAGTAAAAAAACAAATAAATAAATAACGATTGTGCTAAGTTGCTTCAAACGAGGGTCCTTCTTGCCTCCATGTGCTACCACCAAATCCAAAACAACCCAGAAAGCCCTCCTAGGTGACCACGTGATGCAGGGTGTTATCATTGGCTAAAAGCAGGGGCGTCACGGATTGCGGAAGTTGTAGTTTATTTTTGTCACCGTGCGAAAGCAAAACGACGACACAATGTTATTAGTCAAACAGCATACAGTACGTTACAATAGAAAAACATTGAGAAAATAAAAACGATGTGTACGCATTACAAACTCATTTTCCCAACGGTTTTTTGAGAAAGGACACTTCGGTTACGAACGTAAATTTATTAGGCTAGATGTGTGACGGCGGAGTAGGCGGCGTAGATAACTAGCGGCCATCTTGCATCGGGGGACTTCTCTGGGCTCCACTACAGCGGAGTTCCGATTTCATCACTAAAATAGTCTTAAATCGCAGAATTTTTTTTTGACGAATTTACAAACTGTTATATTAAAATAAATTAATAAATAACATATAGACTTGGCTGTCTAGATGTTGAATTAAAAGGTTATAATTATCTTCAAGTATTCACTAATAAACTTGGAGAATTTCTGACGTTTATGACATACCAAGCTGTTTAGAAATTGGTTGAAAATTGTGCAATCGACAGCTATTTAAAAGTACGTGCTTCCCGGTGGCCCCGACGCAAAATGGTCGACATTATGACAGACGTCCCAGTGTTAACGTACATCTAGCCTTAAATATGTGATCTCTTTGGTGAACGACTTGCTCGCCACATACGTATTGTACTATTTCTTACTGCAATGTAAATATGGCTTTACTACTTCGTTAATGATACACTAGGACCTCTTATCGTAAACATAAGGGCCCTAGTAGACTCATTTACATACATGTAATTCAGTGCTTACATGCTCCAGTCTAGATGAGAGAAAACATGATGCAAATTGTAAATAGCAGTTAAATAAATAAATAAACAAAAATTACGCATTTTACAAATACAGGTTCACCTCAGTAAATTAGACTACCATTGACTGTATTATAGCATGGCAGTTATTTTGAATTGGTGGGCCTTGACAAAATTTGAGGTATATTTACTTCACGAATTGAAATACATGAATGACCTAGAGTAGACAGTGCAAATGAGAAATAAAATCTATTCTATTGTACCTTTTCTACTAGATACACCGGATAAGGAAAAAAAAAAAAAAAAAAAACCTGCACACTGACAATCATGCGAAGAATGTATGTCACATCTTTGTTTATTAAGTCTTGTAAATGATTTGAGCTGGTGTACAGGGTAAGATGATCTATACATATTTTATAGTCAGAACGGTTCTGATTCAAAGGCTTGTATACATTTTTTTGTTCCCCTCACCCATCTTCTTCTGGACCAATAGAAAAGAAAAAAAAAAAGTGGTCAAAGCTACAGAGCCTTTACATTCCCCATCACGTGGGCATCGGCTTACTATATAACGTTGAAAGAACATCCATAACAACTGTATGAGGGTGCATAGCATTCTAATGAAATATATTTTATATATTTTTATAGACATATTTTCATAAAAACATCTTTTTTTTTTTTGTGCATGGGTGCAGTTGCATTCCTTAGGATAGAGTTATATGATATTGCGTTTACATTGTCACGTATCCATTCTAAAGGAGTATAGGTGAGATCTATTCTTCTTGACAGTTTAAATGTTACAATATTCTTTAAACATAATTGGGCATTACACTGCTTTTTTCATGTGCCATGCCTCCTTATAAATTCTTTTGTGTTCTCATATTCACAAAGCATCATATTTCACCTATACCCCTGACCCCACGACCCCCCAAAAATAAAAGAAAATCTGAGCAAAACTGGATATAATATTCATTCACACAAAAACAACTCTTTCACACAGTCATCTCACAGATTAGTGCCCTGCACAAAATAAACACACGTAATCATTTCTGAAATAACTCAAAACCTGAGTGGCATGTTGCCAGTGGTGAATGTGATATGTGCCAAATATAGTGCATGCACTGGCCATGTAATGACGTGTGATGTGCAAAATAATGTGCTCATTCGTTCAGTCCTTCTCACTTACTCAGGCTACAGCAGCACTTATTACAGTACTTATGGGATAGTTTGTGTTTTCATGCGCAGCGCATGTGTGCTACTATGATATGACAACGTAAAGTATCGGCATAACAAACTATCACAGAGGAAAATAAGTTCAGAAATAAGTGTTTAGGGCAGGGTGAAGAACCTACGACCCATCAACCACGAGTGGTGCCAACCAATCAAAGTCTAAGTGGGTTTATTGTAACAAATTTCCTTGTAGGGCTTGGTCAACAAGTTTAGTTCGGGAATTTTTCCGAATGACTGCATCAACCCAAAAATAATAGACTTGTTCAATTACAGGTATAGGCCCTCAAGTCTGTCTCAAAGACTTATTAACCCAAATTTGCCGATTGGAATAATTAGTGATGGAGGAGCATTTTTTCCCCTTTAATTTCCCAGGCCCTTTATTTAAGAAATTTGCCTCACAAATAAATGCTTCAAACAAAATGACGATTTTCTATTAAATTTTGAGCATGTGTCCTTGAGACATTTTCAAGCGTCTTGGTACGACAGATATGTGTAACAAAATTTGTGTCAACTGGAGTAATTGGTGATGCGGCTATCTTCTAACTTTTCAGGCCCCTAATCAATGGAATTTAAGTCATAAATGGCCAAATACAAAATGTATGCATTTTACATTACAGTCCTTGAGACTTTTTCATATAATCTTTTGATATATATATATATATATATATATATATATATATATATATATATATATATATATATATATATATATATATATATATCTGTCCACTAAATTTTGAGAACATAGTAGAACCAAGTGATAGGAGGGATATTTTCTTCCTTGACTTTACATGCCACTTTGACCCAAAATGACCAACTTCTTGTCAACTGATTCACTACCAAACATCATGTGCGCCACAGAATATTGTGTTCTATGGCTACATGAACACAAAAGTTGAAAAAAAGAAGAAAAAAAAAAGATTAGATTCCCATCTTTCCTCATTAAAAAGGGGTCTTCTACCCTTTTTTGTTCTTTAGTTATGATTATTTGAACATCATCAGTGTTGTCACAGATTACTTCAAAAAGTAATTTAATTACTGATTACGCCTCAAAAAGGTAATCTAGTTCCTTTACTGATTGCTTCATCATCAAACTAAATTACATTAAAAGTAATTTATCGGTTACTTTTTACCAATTTACCTCAACATAAGAATGACAACAGAAAAAAGTCATCGCATGTAACTGAAAGAGGAAGATCAGAATTTTTCACATAAGGCTTAATCTTCGAGTTAGCGGGGATTTTAGTTGATTTCAACCACCATTGACTCGTGCTAGGTTAGCCACTCTGGAGCCCCGACACTAACAGATAACTGACAAACTGCATGGAATTTGTTGAAATCAACTCCACTGAGTGATTAAACCCCGCTAACTCAAAGATCAAGCCTAATGTCAAAAATTTTAAATTTCGGGTTAGGGTGTAGGGGTTAGGGTTAGCAGCACATCAGTGCTAATGTAAAAGGTTAGGGTAAAACAATGCAAATTGACTGCACAATAATCAACAACACACAAATGAATTGCGCGTTGCAATAAATTAAAGGTGTCGGTGGGCGCGGATGCGTGCTAACAAACCCGGAAGTATGCCGTACACACACACACACACACACACACGGTCAGTTTGGCCACAAAATGTGGCGGCAACTAAGCACATCACACTACAACACACCCCAAAGATGCTAAACGAACACGTCGCCTCATGGCATAAATATGCAACACGAATATGATGTAAACATAGCTTGCCAACTTGGAGCGGTGACGACCCGCCATTGCAACTGCAAAGTGACGAAACGGCTGCGCATGTAGGGGGTCCAACCTATCATTGGAACCCTCCAGAATGAAGGAAAAATACTCACGTTCAATCATGGACGTACACAGATCAATATTCCACTCACACATCTCAACAGGTGTCTGCACTCGGCTCGAATGCGCACCCCTGCTGACACACACGCCTTTCAGTCCCAAAACACTTAGCGCGTGTGACTCGAGACCAAAACAAGAGGCAACTGTGAGTGGTTACCATGGAAACTAAGACGTAGCAGGAATCTTTCTGGCATTTTCTATTCAAAATGGTCTTCGTACATGACTACAATATTCTTCATTCTACATACATTATGAGGCAAAAACAAAATAGTAACGTACTGACACAAAGGAAGCTACGTAAATTTAATCATATTACTGCTTTGGAAAAATGAACCCATTAGTTTACTCGTTACTGAAAGAAAGTAATCAGATTACAGTAAGGTGTTACTTAGTAGTGTTAGTGACAACAACGCATGATGTAACATCATAAACAACATTGTTGTACGTCTTTGGTAGTGAATGAATTAAATGTGTTCTTGTGCCTTTTTTCAAATAACATGTCCACCCAAGTTTGTGGGCGGCAGGTGGATTGGGCAACATTATTTGAACATCCAAAGGGATGCTTTTGAGGATGCGTAAATTCACTAAATGCACATGCTTGCGAAACCTACAGTATCTTCGGGCGCTTTGGTGTCCTAATTGTTGGGAGAATAAACACAATAATTCTTCGAGGGAGATTCCCGAATAAAACCTCAATTGAATTAAAATGATACATCCTATGAATTAAAAGTGTAATGATTAACATTTGTTCAACGGTTACATTTGATTTTTCTTTTAAACGTCTGGCATGGCCTTTGGAGGACTTGAAACAGCCCTGTTAGGAAAAAGGTTTCCCAACCCTGCTCTAAACCCACAGTTACATTGGGGCAAATAAGTATTTAGTCAACCACTAATTGTGCAAGTTCTCCCACTTGAAAAGATTAGAGAGGCCTGTAATTCTCAACATGGGTAAACCTCACCCATGAGAGACAGAATTTGGGGGAAAAAACCCAGAAAATCACATTGCTTGATTTTTAAAGAATTTATTTGCAAATCATGGTAGAAAATAAGTATTTGGTCAATACCAAAAGTTCATCTCAATTCTTTGTTATGTACCCTTTGTTGGCAATAACAGAAGCCAAACGTTTTCTGTAACTCTTCACAAGCTTTTCACACACTGTTGCTGGTATTTTGGCCCATTCCTCCATGCAGATCTCCTCTATAGCAGTGATGTTTTGGGGCTGTCGTTGAGCAACACGGACTTTCATCTCCCTCCACAGATTTTCTATGGGGTTGAGATCTGGAGATTGGCTAGGCCACTCCAAGACCTTGAAATGCTTCTTACGAAGCCACTCCTTTGTTGCCCTGGCTGTGTGTTTGGGATCATTGTCATGCTGAAAGACCCAGCCACGTCTCATCTTCAATGCCCCTTGCTGATGGAAGGAGATTTTCACTCAAAATCTCTCGATACATGGCCCCATTCATTCTTTCCTTTACACAGATCAGTCATCCTGGTCCCTTTGCAGAAAAACAGCCCCAAAGCATGATGTTTCCACCCCATGCTTCACAGTGGGTATGGTGTTCTTCGGATGCAATTCCGTATTCTTTTTCCTCCAAACATGAGAACCTGTGTTTCTACCAAAAAGTTCTATTTTGGTTTCATCTGACCATAACCCATTCTCTCAGTCCTCTTCTGGATCATCCAAATGCTCTCTAGCGAACCGCAGACGGGCATGGACGTGTACTGGCTTCAGCAGGGGGACACGTCTGGCAGTGCAGGATTTGAGTCACTGGCACCGCATCGTGTTACTGATAGTAGCCTTTGTTACTGTGGTCCCAGCTCTCTGTAGGTCATTCACTAGGTCCCCCCGTGTGGTTCTGGGATTTTTGCTCACCGTTCTTGTTATCATTTTGACCCCACGGGGTAAGATCTTGCATGGAGCCCCAGATCGAGGGAGATTATCAGTGGTCTTGTATGTCTTCCATTTTCTAATAATTGCTCCCACAGTTGATTATTTTACACCAAGCATTTTACCTATTGCAGATTCAGTCTTCCCAGCCTGGTGCAGGTCTACAATTTTGTCTCTGGTGTCCTTCGACAGCTTTTTGGTCTTGGCCATAGTGGAGTTTGGAGTGTGACTGACTGAGATTGTGGACAGGTGTCTTTTATACCGTTAATGAGTTAAAACAGGTGCCATTAATACACATAACGAGTGGAGCCTCGTTAGACCTCATTAGAAGAGGTTAGACCTCTTTGACAGCCAGCAATATTGCTTGTTTGTAGGTGACCAAATACTTATTTTCCACTCTAATTTGGAAATAAATTCTTTAAAAATCAAACAATGTGATTTTCTGTTTTTTTCCCCCCCACATTCTGTCTCATGGTTGAGGTTTACCCATGTTGACAATTACAGGCCTCTCTAATCTTTTCAAGTAGGAGAACTTGAACAATTGGTGGCTGACTAAATACTTATTTGCCCCGCTGTACCTTATTGAGAAAACAACATTACAAATGATATCATTGTATTAAATACTGCAACACAACACTGCTTGGTATGCTATAATGTTGTAAAATACAGACATAAATCTGTCTCAGATCTCTGCTTTCCCCCTTATGATGCCAAACTGGTCTGATCTTGTGTTTCGCTGACTCACTCACAGCAAGGTCGATTCAGCAGGAGGGATTCCGTGTTGTCCAGGTAGAAAAAAAAATCCAATGCAAATGTCTCCAGAAATTCCAAGTGGTGCTTGCGTTTTGGGTTTTATTGCTGCGGCAAGTTCACACTATCCGTCACCCTGACCAGTTCGTAATCATCTTGATTGCGTGTGCTTGATTTTGTGATGACACATCACGAGTCTGGGGTTGGTGAGAGTGACGACAATCACAGTGCTGCCATCACAATCACATGTCATAGTCGCACAATAGTGTTCTAAGAATCACCACATCCTGCAGCCCATGTGATCGTCTGAAACATTGGATGGGGGGAAAAAGGTGCGGATGAGTACTCTGCATATCAATTGAGGCTACTTGCTTTGAAGAGATGATGTCGGCTACTATGACGGACGCAGAAGAAGGGGAAAAAAAAAGAAAATTCCAGCTCTTAGAAACCAAAAAATCTTTTTTTTCTTTTTTGCTGGAAAACAACAACTACACTAACAACAGCAAGGGGAGGCCAATTCAGCACAAAAGGACAGAACGCTCAGAAGCAGGCGAGCGCAAAGGCTCTTTCCTTCCAATTCTGATGTTACATGGCCTTTACGCCAATCAGGGGCCAGGGTTTCGCACACTGGTTGGGAGCAAGAAAGGCATGCGGCAGAGAAGACGCACACACAAATGCACAGCGGCACACGTCCACGTAGCAGAGTGCATATTTACGACAAGCGCACACAGAACAAAAGAGGTCCACCCAAAGAAGCGTTGGTAGGCTCAGCAGAGGCTATTTTTGAAAGTTGGAGGGAATACCCCATTCTGGGGAGCTGCAGTGTTCCTGGAGTCAACCTGCGGGGTGTAATTAAGTCTGTAAAAGGGAACAGGACACAAGTGTGGGGCCGCCCTCTCGTTTGCACACTCTTCAGCTTGTAGATTAGGACAGTTCAAAAGGTCAAAGTCATGCACCAGCAGTCATCATGCAGTTACAGTTCACAGGAAGCACTTTTTGTCGTCTTAGTTCAGTGACATTTGCTGTTTTGGGTTGTTTTGTAGAAAAAAATCGTCATGCTTTAGATTTAGTGATACTTTACAAATGTTATAAAACTACAAGTTGAACTCAACACTTTTTTTTCTTTCCTCTGGAAGTGTGTCACATGTGGAGGGTAATTCCATATTTGTCATTTTGGTAGTCTTTGTCCTGTTGCTTATTTTCCTTTGCGCTCCTGGTGTGGTTTTGTGGAGGAAGCTTTGGCAGTTGCTCTCTTGTCCTATAAGACACACAATACAGTACAATTAGGAGTTTACCCATTTAAATAACCATGGTACCTTTACTTAGAAGTGTTTCCTGTTTCCGTTTACTAATCAGCAGAAACACCTTTTTTTTCTTGTTTTTTTACCAAGAAGCATGATTAAAAAAAAGTTTTGTGCAACGGAACATGCTAAGCATACAAGTGACTTTAACGCAAAAATGATAAAACATTAAAAACAAGACCAACAAAGGTCTTTCCTTGGCAAAATAATGTATAGTAATTAGGGTTGTTCCGATCATGTTTTTTTGCTCCCGATCCGATCCCGATCGTTTTAGTTTGACTATCTGCCGATCCCGATATTTCCCGATCCGATTGCTTTTTTTTTTGCTCCTGATTCAATTCCAATTATTCCCGATAATTTTTCCCGGTCATATACATTTTGACAATGCATTAAGAAAAAAATGAATAAACCTCGGACGAATATATACATTCAACATACAGTACATGAGTACTGTATTTGTTTATTATGACAATAAATTCTCAAGATGGCATTTACATTATTAACATTCTTTCTGTGAGAGGGATCCACGGATAGAAAGACTTGTGACTTTGTATATTGTGACTAAATATTGCCATCTAGTGTATTTGTTGAGCTTTCAGTAAATGATACTGTGGCCATCCCAAATGCATGATGGGAATTGGAACCATGACTGTGCAACGTGCTACCAATTGCTATATCTTCTCTGCATTGGCAAATAACATAAGGTGTTAAGACAATGATCAATTGCTACCTTGCTTCCCCACATTGCTTCCCATGATATTTCTAATCATAGGGAGAAGGATTGCAAGGTTTTAGCCAATTAATAAAAGGCTTCAAAGGCTGCCAAAGTTCACTCTACTCATTTAGCGCTGCCTTGTATCTCTCTATATAGGTAATACAGCGTCATTACAGATTGACAATGAGTGAGAGGGTCATGCAGCGCATGCATTAGGTGCGTTAAATATTTTCACGTGACACATTAATTAAAAAATTAATTGCCGCCGTTATCGGGATAAATTTGATAACCCTACCTTCAGCCTAAACTAAAGACTCTGGATGAGTGTAACATATTATGTCTGTGACGTTAAATACAATTAGAAAACGATTTTATTAAAATATATATATATTAAAAAAGGCATGGCCGATATTGTTTTGCCGATTTCGATACTTTGAAAATGACGTGATCGGACCCGATCGATCGGCATCGGACATCTCTAATAGTAATCCCTCCTTTTTCGCGGTGAATGTGTACCAGAACCTGCTGCGATAAGTGGAAAAACTGGGAAGTAGTGCCCCCAGTCCCCCACTTTTAATAAATGTTTTTAGGCACTTAAAATGTACTAATTATGATAAGTTTTAAACATGTTACTGTCCCTCCGAATTATTTTTAAATAAGAATAAGGTAGAAATATGCTTGTCTTCATTAAATGCTTCATTTAGTGAGTCCGCCCCAATCCGCTCAACCTGCTCACTTACACACAATGAGTTTCCACAGCAATTGTTTAACAAGTTAAATGATGATTGAGGCATGCGACGCGTTGGAAGTTTTGGCTTCCAGGCATCTCTGGCCAGATCAAACCTTAACGTCTGTCAATCATCGTTAACTTTAATAAGCAACCCCAGTGCACTGCTTGACCAAGGCTACGTCTACACTAGGACATAATTTTCTCCAGGGTATTTTACCAACTATTTTTATACATGTCCGCACTATGTTTGAGGTGCGTTTTTTTCACAACATTTCAAAATTCATGCATGGTATGAAAAATATAATAATTAACTTGAATCCTCGAACAAATCACTTCTGAGACAATCCTTCCTGTTTGTATGCAGTAAAGCTTCCATACTTTTCAACCTATATCCGGCGTTGGATCGCTGCATGTGTTTGAGAACAACTGCAACCGACTTCGACCAACTGAAGCGGAGTGTGGGACGGCCCCCTACTTGAAGGCGTGGCGCAGTGTCTGCGGAATGTGTCCCATCAATATCATTATGAAGATATGGACCGATCAATCGATTGGTGAAGCTTTAGTTTCGGCATATATGTCCACCAAAATTAATGTCACAATCTTTTTAAAAAAACCTTTGCTGATCTCAATATTAAAGCAATGTGATACCGCCATCATGTCTGTTTTACATTAAACTTACGTAGCTTCCATTTTACAGTCATGTTGTGAGATCTTGTTGCCCATCTACTGATTTAAAAACATACTTGATCAATATATTCGTCAATGGCAGTAAATAGTTGAATTACAGTTGACGGCTATAAATGTCCTGGAAGTGAACAAATGCATTTAGCTGCATATCATGTGACAAAATATGATATTCGAGTAAATTAAGTAATCAGGTTGATCACAGACGTACTAAAACTTGCAAATCAAAGTACCACTGTAGTGCAAACAAGACGTCATTCCCGTGGTGTAAAACAATGTGAACACTGGCGCTGCTCTGGTGGTTTTTTCCAAGCACTGGAATACGCAAGTGCTTGTATAGAGGGAATCGCGTACCTCGTGGCCCAGGTTGTGTGTGTTGTGTTTCAGTGTTTAACCCTCCGAAGACTGGTGCGCTGCACCGACTGAGCGGCCCTCCTCGCATCCGCCCCCACCTGGAGCAAGGAGGGAAGGAGCAGGGATGGAAAAAACACTCCTGTTAAGTGCTCGCGCATCTACGTCAAACCAGAGCAGGTAACTAACTTGTGACTTCCACTAGCCAGACACAGGCGGATCCCACAGTGCATCTGGTTTAACTACTCACATTGTGAAAAGTTGGAAATTACCCCAGGATAACAGCCTGGCCAGATTCTGATGTTTTTGTTCTAAAGATGATGGTACTGTATTTAACTAACTTTAACTCAAATATAGCGTAAATGGTTTTACAGTGGATTCTTCACGGCTTTCAAACTCCAGTTTCCACTTATTTAGCCTGTTTGCTGACAGTGACGACACGCTTTCAACCAATATTTGGCTGGTAGCTCCCATTATTTTCCCACCCTATGCATTTTTGCACCTGTCATTGATGCGCTATAAAAAGCTGTCTTAAATTTGACACTCACTTTTCGATTAAGCACGCGTCCGTGTTCATCAGCAGCATAGTCTTCTTTATCCTCTCTCTGCACAAGGAAAATAATTCAAGTGTCATTGTAACATCACTTTAGACAGCATTACACTGTTCATTAGAAATGTCAACTCAGGAGAAAAATGGCAGACTTAACCATGTGTTGCACCATACAACACATTTTTCTGATCATCAAGAACTGGGACATAATCAAAATGAATCATTTTGATATAAGTCTCAGTCAATGAGACTAAAACGCTTGATGATTACATTGAGTTGTATTGAGAATAATAGCAGTGTTCTAAAAAGTGAGTAAAGCTTCATATCATTTCCATTCAAGCATCTCCATAATGAAAGGCCAGGTGTTGTGCCGAAAAACAACACCGGGCCGCATAGAAATAATAATTTAATAACGACCGCATTCTGGCTGAATTAACCCTGTGTCCCTGCTTAACACACCAATATCCCTGTCTATTTTAGATATAATACTACGGGATAGATTAGAATGTCGTCATAGAAATCCATTGATTGGACTGCTAGCAGTACATCTTGTTTGTGTATATAAAATATCTATGCGCGCTTGTCCTCGATAATAACGTATTGCTAGGCCGCAGGCGCAGCACATTTGTTCCCGGAAATAATTAGCCCCCACATGAGCGAAGATGACTGGAAAACAGAAGTCTTTGGAGATATTTTTACGGCGAAAAGGGCACCTGACGAGCCTACAACCTCGAAGACCCACGAACTGCGAAGGAGTGGATTTGTGACCCGTTTGTGAATAAACCGAGTGATTCAAGCATGTCTGTGCAACAGGAAGATCAACTTGTAGAGATCGTAAATGACGGCGACCTCATTAAACGTACATTTGAGACAACAACTCTACTGAGGTTCTGGTTTAAAGTCATTCTGGAATATCCTGACATCGCTACAAGAGCTTTGAAAACCTCGCTACAATTTCCAACATCGTATCTTTGTGAAGCGGGCTTCTTAATTAATGTTTAACGACAAGGCAAAATCGTTAATGGAGAGAGTGGTGTGCAGTTGTTGTGTGCAGCTTACATGGCAGGATGTATCTGAGGAGAACTTTTCTACAATTCCTTCCATTATCAAACGAAAGTTAATATTCCTTTCTTTCAGAAAGTTTGTAGTGTTTACTTTGGAATCGCTGCATTTGGGCATTTTGCGGCTATGTATAACGTTACGCGCATGCGCAGAACCGCATCGTTGCAATTTTTGATGGGTTGCAAAATTTGTCACAACATCGGTCCGTGAAAAAAAGACCCAAATAACACCGGTCCGTGGTGCAAAAAAGGTTGGGGACCCCTGATGTAAAGCATTCAGGACATTTGTAGTTTTTTTGTGTGGCAAGGTTCCTGGCATCCTCCTCGAAGTTGATTAGTGCCTATGAAAGCGATAGAGACACTGTCAAGCTATAACAGAGTGTCATTAAACTAGTTGTCAGTCGACATATCATCACAAATGTTATGAAAATATTTTATAAAGCTTGAAAATTTACCTAGTGTTTTTTTAAGTCTACGACTGCATGTATTGATATAGGTTTGATATCGTTATCGGATTTTTGAACTTGGACAATATCGGGATATCGGTTGAGAAGTCATTATGAGACAACTCTAAAAAATATTAAAGCTGATATAAGGATGGCATTTTAGGGCCGTTTTCCTCTTTGGGCAACATAATTTACTGTCTTCGAAGCATACTCACTTTTTTTTTTTTTTTTTAATGGAGTGACATTATTCTTAACACAACTTTATCTAACTATGCGTACATGGCATCCCATTGCCTCATTCACAAACACAAACAAACCAAAAAAGCTAAGAAAAAAAAAAAAAGGATAAAATGCTCGCCCTCCAAAAAAGCGACGGGTCGTCGGCCTCAACCTGACCTTGCCCCGCCTCCACTCTTGTTCCCACGTACGTTTCCCTGTGTCCTGGTAAGAAGAGAAGCCCAGCCCCTTGCCCTGCAGAAGGTGCCCATAAAGCGCATGTGAGTAAACTGTGTCACACACCGGAGTCAGCAGAGTTTCCTGGGTAGCGAGCACGCCCGGCGTGCTGTTGTCTGGTCCTGATGATACTGAGGCCACCCAGCCCTGCAGGGAATCCTTCTCAGGTAGGTAGGGTTGAAAAGCTCCGCCTCCAACCAACCTTAAATCGATAGAGTAAGTGAAAGTGAGTAAAAGAGGGAGAGATATTTGGAGTAGGGCTATGAACCCTTGTCAAAGTGTCTATCAAATATGTTTTTTCTTGGTAAAATGTACTGGTACGCCAGGGGTCGCGAACGTATAGCACGCAAGCCATATCTGGCTCTTTTGTTGAGTAAATCTGGCTCACTGCAGACTTCAATATCTTAAAGCAGAAGTTTAGAATTTTTGTCACTAGGCTTAATCTTCGAGTTAACAGGGATTTAGTTACTCTGTGAAGTTGATTTCAGCAAATTCTATGCAGTTTGTAAATTATTTGATAGTTTCAGGGCTCCGGATTGGCAAAGCTAGCGCGAGTCAATGAGACCAACTTAGCTTGCCAATAAAAAAACGATACAGATCTATGATCCAAAAAAAAAAAAAAAAAAAAAAAATTAAATTGCAGATCATTGCTCCAAAACATCCATGCGGCCAAAACAATGTCACAAAAAAAAAAACTGCAATAAATCATTTAATTCTGCAGGACAATTTTTTTAGATGCATAATACGACCACAATAGAGAGGAGTGCTTCGGCAACTCGTGCTCACGCTGCATTCGAAGAAAGTCGGACATCTCCCGCTCGGAGGGTACAAGTTGCGACCTCAAAGCATTCCAAGCGAATGTAAACAGCAAAGATGGCTGATTGCGACAAGTTACTGTTTATTTTGGTCATCAAAATACATTTTGACCTCCAGCAGACCTGCCTTCTCGAAAGTGATCAAATAGTGGAGGCGTTCCAATGATATTTTTTCAGATCAGAGTTTGGAAACTCTGATTTCGCACCTTCCTCGAATGCAGCATCAGTCTGCTGAGTTAACTGACGACTGGCAACATGTTGAAATGTGCATTTAGAGCAGGGGTGGGCAAACTGGTCCTCGAGGGCCGCAGTGGGACCTGGTCTTTGTTCCAACTGATCCAGCACAGAGCTTTTAACCAATAAGGTTTCAATGGAAACAAAAAGCACCTGACTGCAATCAACTGATTGCACTTATAACACACCAGATCGGTGAAAATGTATCCTCTTCATGGGTTGCAGCAAAAACTCGCACCCACAGCGGCCCTCTGTGGAATAGTTTGCCCACCCCTGATTTAGAGGCTGCAGAAACAGATAGAAAAAATAGGCAAATGAAAGTTTCCACAAATTCCCTATGAATATAAACTGGTTACTTGCTGCTGGCTACAAAATATCAGCGGTGAAAAAAAAAACCGATGTGATAACACTCCGCCGTGCTCCTCTGCAGAGCTTCTGGATTACAAATGTTGCTGCTCATACTGCAAATATTGACATGCATTGCAAGTTTTCATAACTTTATCCTGAAAACATAGCCAACACTATTGATTGCATGGGTCATATATGATTTTCATGTATATGGCGGAAAACACAGACAAGACTGAAAAAGCAGTTTCTGCTCTTGTACTTCTCTTTAAAAGAAACTGCTGTATTTTAAGCCAAAACAACTGTTGAGTTTGATAGATTAATATGTCTATCTGCTGCCATAGCAGAATCGTGGCGCATTAAGTCCCTGAACTATTTTTAATTTGCCTGTTTTACCCTGAAAACCCCCGTTTACAGACGTCGTGCAACCGCTTTTGTTTCAAACCAGCCATAAAACGAAGGTAATTAATTATATTTATTATTCAAAATGTCTGTCATGTTTAGCTTAGAATCATTAATTGAAGTCTACTATTACGCTAAAAAAAAAAAAAAAAAAAAAAAAAAAACACTTTAAAAAATTATTCACTCGCATATTTTAAACTTTTAAACAAATTACGTCACAATGAAAAATTTGGCGTCTGTAAAAAAGTCACGGACATCTACCTCATAATTATTGCTTAATTGTATTTTTTTGTCGCTGTCGCATTTTCCCCTATATGTTAGATGATAAATAATCGATCCAAACAAAGAAAATGGAAAAATAACGTTGAAAAGGGTAACTACATGGAGAAGAAAATCTCAACCACTCCTTGTTGTCTGCGATTTCTGCATCGCGATCCTTGTTATATCACCATGTTTCACCCGTAAAATCCCCCAAAAAACCGGTGTGGCCATTCAGAGCTGTGTCTTGACACTGAGCGATACATGCTACATGGAGTTTTTGAATCGAAACATGGTGTGTACGCGATAATATCTCGTTAAAATCTTGGCGTCTTTAATTCTGCTCTCGCGTGCTCTCGCCTCCAGATAGGGTTTCGCTGTTTGAAGGTTTTTTTTTTTTTTTTTTTAAATGGCCTCCTGTTCAAAATTTTTCTTCCCCCAGAAAATTGAGATTTTAAGCTTTCCAATGATGTATCACACATGTATATCGGACAATTTTGAAAGTTGGCTAATATTGGGGGTCTCAGAGCAGAACTTCAAGTCACCTGAGTGTTTTCCGCCATATGTATATGCATATGTTGTTTTTTATTGGCATGCAATGTCGGCCTAATTGACTCGCGCTAGCTTAGCCACTCTGGATCCTTAAAACTAACAAATAACAAACAAGCTACATAGAATTTGTTGGAATCAACTTCGCAGACTAATTAAACCCTCGCTAACTCGAAGATTAAGCCTGATGTAAAAAATTCTGAACTTTCCCTTCAAGTGTGGAACTGCCTGACATTAACAAGCTGATATAAGCTGCTTGTGCATTGACACAATGATCTCGGACACTTCAAATGGGGGTCGCAATTACCATAATTTTCAGACTCTAAGCCGCTACGTTTTCCCTCTGCTTTGAACCCTGCGGCTTATAGCCAGTGCGTCTTATATGTGGATATTGCAGATCGATAAGGTGTATTTCTTTAGTAGGGTTGTATTGAATTATATGGATACTGAAATGCTCTATCGGGATAACATATTTGACTACTCAGTTATATATTGTTTTTTGAGCTACCACAGAATTTTGTTGTCATGGGGTAATGGTACTGAAAGAGTTCCAAAAAATCTGTAGTGCTGAAAATGGTAATGAGTATTTATTTGAGTATAGATATCAAGATGTAAATTATAGTATCGCGACAACAGTAGTGTTTTGGTGTGACTATCCCTGTGGCTTATTGTCCTGTGCGGCTTATACATGAACAAATAGTTTTCTTGTCAAATTTGATAGGTGCGGCTTGTAAATCCTGTGCGACTTACCTATGATGAAAAAATGCTGTTGTTGTGTCAAATTTGGTGAGTGGCGGCTTATAGTCGGGTGCGCCTTATTTTCCCAAAATCACGGTATATGCTACAATCCGGTGCCCATTGGTGGTCCGCCCGTTGCGGACCTCACAGAGACAGGCTTTAGAGCTCGCTTTCCAAGAGATTGGAGCTGTTTGAGAGAGCTCGCCAGCCTCTGCTGCATGAATGGACAGTTGGCCCCTTCCAACTCCGTGACAAGCAAATTGGAGTCTTATACGAAGACGTCCAACATGTACCGGTATTTAAAATTTGCCGGCTTAGCTGACAAGGACATTAGCCGGAACAATATCTGCTTGCCACTTGCTCACGAGTTCAGTACACTACCACGCTGCGTTATATATGAATGCAGCAGGTAATGTTATGGTTCGGAGCGCAGAGGTTGATGACTACATAGTGCTGCACTTCAATCGTCCTTTTTCATTACCTTAAGACAAAATAACATTTGACAAGCAGCAAACGAAGAACTTAATTAAATAACTTGTTTACAAATTAGACCCAACAGCTGTTGGCTGAGCTTCGGGCTTAGGAAGGGACCGTTAACTTTTGAATGGAACACCGCGGGAGTCTGTGGCTGAGCAAAGGCAGTATCAGTTTTCAAAGCTTACTTTCCTCATATTATTTTTAAATAAACACTGTGATTGAGGATTTGTAGTTCAGTCTTAAAAAAAGGTATGGGTTCGATTAGTACAGTAACTGAATTTTATTTCTTCAGCGTCATCTGAAAAAGTAAAAAGGTATTACGTCATGCTCGAGTCACATGCTAAATGTGAAAGCTGATGAGCCAGTTGAATACTGCTGCATTTCCCTATTATCATTAAGAAAATGTTGTAAATATGTAGGTTTTTGCATATGTGCACATAAGTGCCACCATTAAAAGTGCCTGTGATTGACCAGAAAAAGCACAGATGTTCTAGTAGGCTTTTGATGCCTTTTTGATTCTTAGCAGAAACCTTTAATGGTTTAGTAATTGTTAAATATCCCTCCAGCGTTTCTAAGGCTCCAGCTCATGTTTAAGAAAAAAAACGTCACTGTAGGTATGGTGTTCTTGTGAGATGTGCACTCTTGTGTTAGCACCCAAAATGTTAAAAAGCTCACGCTTGCCATCATCAACCCATTAGAAAATCTCCCAAACACATATGGGAAATTGTGTTAAGTGCATTGATACCACAACCACGTTAAAGCACCAAGCTTTGGCCTGTATTTCTTCAGCTGCAACTAACTCTAGTTCACCTAACAACTTTAATGAGGATGAACTACATGAGTGGTTTCTCAACACGGGCAAGCCTATGTCAACCCTTTTCTGCAAAGGCATGCAGTATGAATGGATAGGTTAGCGTATAGTAGAGTGACATACCGGTTGTCTCCATTGTGCTCGCCTGGTCGACCCAAGGAGGACATCTCAGGGTGTCCGTACATCTGCTGGCCTGCAACAACACAAACGTGTTCCACTGAACCGTGCCCCGCCCCACCTCTTTTGGCTCCGCCTCCCGCCGTAGGAGCCTCCCCTCTCCCCCTGTCCGACCTCTGACCTCCCAGTTGGCCGTTCAAGTTGACCTTGGGAACGGCGCCACTGGCTCTGACCCGGTCCCTTTCGGCCAGCAAGGTCACTGGCTCCAGTGGCGCCTCCTCCTCCTCAACCTCCCCATCCTCCTCCTCCTCTTCCTCCTCCAGCTCCATGATCGATCCGCTCGCCCCGCTAGCCCCGCTGCTGGGGCGGCCCAAACTGCAGGGAAGGGAGAGCGTGGCGCCTTCCGAGTCGTCCGCTCGACTGCTCCCATCCAAAGACGAGTCTTCCACCGTAACCAGCGAGGGGCTGACCCCTGCCGGCCAAACCTGGACGTCCGACATCTCCATCAAGGTGTCTTCCTCTGTGGCGGCGATGGGGGCACACTCCAGACTGGACACTTCCTGCCAGTAGGGCTCTGCACCAAGAGGAGAAGGCAAACTGTATTGCATGGAGGCCGGTGACAGCAGGTCCTCCTGAACCAGCCCATAACCTGGAGGTACGACAGGGGCGAGACAAGAAAAAGACTAACACCATGCAGGCACAGCCAGGCAGCATGGGGAAGTGGCAGTGGGGAGGAGTGATTCTCAAAAAGCAACTTGTTTCCACCAATCATTACAGTTTGCTTCAGATTGCTACAATACTTTTGAAGACTTGCTTTGACTTAGTTGTACTTTTCAGGAAAATTTGTCATTAAACTAAACACAGTGATGGGATGGACCAAGACCGACTATTGTGTGTTAATGGTTGAAAAGGGAATGTACCGATCAGGTCTTACTTTTATGAAAATACCGAATTCCATGAAGAGACTCAATACAGGATCTTCTTTACTGCATTCAATGGCAAGTTATACTATATCACAATGATACGTACACAAGTAATACTAATAACTACGGGCTACATAGATCAGGCTTTTCTGATCCAAAAACTGTGCCATACTGAATTAAACTGTACCACTTGGTGGAAATGTGTGTTGGACCTCAGCCCTGTCCCAATTAAGCTGCAAAAAAAGCTTAAGAGTCAGCCATAATCAAGTCATATCAAATTTAAATAGCCAGATTAAAAGTACATGATGGTAATCAGATTCCAGTAGTTTTGAAATTTCACTTGCTTAACATTCAATCAATTTGACATATGTGAGCTGTTCTATCGAAACCAGACATTTTTCGCACTGTTAACATAAGATTTGATTCTTGATGGAATTACGTATTATATCTCATTTTCTTAATCGTTTACAAATGAACCCACACCTCAGAAACTTTCACCTCAAAGTTTGCACCCAACAGTTGGATTTAAGGGTACTTTTGTAGCTTCCAACTAATATTAAAGAGACCGACAGAGTCTGTACATTTAAGATTAGACTAAAAACGTTCCTATTTGACAAAGCTTATGGTCAGGCTAGTTGAAACAGACTGGACTCACAGTTCAGTCTAAGCTGCACTAGGAGCTATAATGCCAGGGGAAGTACAGCCACTGAGTCCTACCCCGTTTCTCACTCTACCTACCACTTGTCTATATTTCTCTTTTCTAGTTCTAATATCGAGTTGACTAGTCTCTTCATTACTAGTCACCTGGTGTCCCCTTTCCCACCTCCCCCAGATTTTTCAGTCGCAGCCGCCTGACTATCCTGACCCCTGGCTGGATGGACGTCCTCGTTGCTCCCTCCGTCTCATCTGGCTAGATGGAGCCCCTCAAGTTCTCTCACCCCATTGCGTCTCTACAAACTGGAGCTCCTTCCGCTAATACTCATTATCCCTCCTAGTGCTTCTATATCCTGTCCGTCCTGGGAGTGGATCTCTCCTGACTGTGGTTCTCCCCAAGGTTTCTCTTTTCCCATGAGGTTTTTTGAGTTTTTCCTTGCCGCCATGGAGGGTCTAAGGATGGGGGATGCCCAGGACTTGAACTCATCTAATTCATCTACTGTACCTGATTGTGTATCATAATGACTCTGCAAAGCCCTCTGAGACAACCTTATTGTGATATGGGGCTATACAATTAAAATTGAATTGAATTTTGTCAGCTGACCGATCATAAGCAATGACCAGAAGTGGGTAGTGACACGTTACATGTATTCCGTTACATTTACTTGAGTAACTTTTTGAGAAAAATGTACTTCTGAGAGTAAATTTACTAAGCCATACTTTTTACTTGAGTAGATTTGTGAATAAAAAGCGCTACTATTACTCTGCTACTTTGGGCTACACAAGAATCGTTACATTTTTCCTCTTTATTCTTCATATTAGATTTTTTTTTTTTTTTGCCCGCGATGCCAAGAGTAGCTCTACCAATTTCACCAATGAGACGTCGCAACAATAATCACATGACTCCATTATACCGATTAGATGCAAGCTTGCCGCTCTATGATTACACCAGCCTGTTCAAACATATAGCGTCTTTAAAGCACAGTAACAAATGAAGTACTTGACATAAACCGCTGCCCTCAACATGACTCGAGAGTGCGGATTTTAACCTCTCTCCCAGTCATTGTTTGGCAACGATTGACCACGGAAAACCAGATATATGATCCTTTTAATTTCATAATAGTAACTATGAAGGAACTATTCACTGTTCAAAAGTAGCAACTATCCTCTCCACTAGAAGGCACTCATGCACTTTGGAAGAATAATACTTTATTTCTGTCGTGTTTTTCCTCTTGCCGGAATTCAATGATTTTTTTTTTTTTTTCTATTTCTTTGGCTGAATGTGGTTCTGTAATGGGGTATTGTCCAGTATCATTGTAACAACAGTTCATATAGATAACTTTATGCTAAGAATATTTTATTTAACAAATTGGTTAGCAGTTACTCAGTGTTACACATTACTTGAGGATTCTTTTCACTAAATACTTTTTACTTGTACTTGAGTACAATTTTTGTATCACTACTTTTACTTTTAGTTGAATAATATTATTTTGAAGTAACACCACTCTTACTTGAGTACAAATATTTTGCTACTCTACCCACTTCTGGAAATGAGATAACATCTTAAAAATACTCCAACGCTTCCCATTTTCAAGCAGCTTTCATGATATTCCTGATATCAGCTACTAAATACAATGTGGGTGGTGGTGCCAATTTTCTATAAATGATCAAAATGAGGGTCAAGGTTGTTTATTTGAATCAGTGTTGTTTTCGCCAATGATGACGATAACGAAAATATTTCGTCAGCAACACTTTTTTCATGACGATGACCAAACGAATGTTGTCAATCTTACTTTAAAAAAGTAATTAATTACAGTAACAAATTACTTCTCCCACAAAGCAATTGTGCTAGTAACTCAGTTACTTTAATGTAAGAGTAATTAGTTACTTGGCAACTGGTGATAATTTTCATGTTTTTATTTCTCAAAAAAACCAAAACAAAAACAAAACAAAAAAACAGGTCACACAATTTGAAGTTTAAAGGGTTTTTGGGACAATTGGCCCTAGCCCATTTTTTTACCCTAAACTTAACTAGACAAAGGGGTATTGAGGATATTGCGATATCTAGATTGTTACCTTTGCCATGTGTGGAAGTCATTTAATGTTGTGAATCAACCGTTAAAGTTGCTAAAATTGCTCCCGTTATTGCATTAGTTCTCCTCTGTCTATTTTCGACATGTGTAATTTTAAAACTGTTTCATCATTTAAAGATAGATTTTAAGTTAAGTTTTGCTGATTTAGGAGCATTTTAGATAAAAAGTTACTTAGGTTCGCTAGGAAGGTTCTCTACAAAAGAGCCTTCCTGAGAAGTCTACTGCTTTAAGATGGCGGCTGTTTACTAACGCATCTAGTTCTTTATTATACATGTTGCTAATGCCCCCGTGTCTGTCATTTGCATCTAGTTCTGTATATATGTGCTATCTACCGAAGCATCATGTGGGCGTAATTTGTAGGCTATCGGCTACAGTCAGGTATTATTGGAGCCACCTAGCATATTAGCATCGCGTTTGCGACAGCGTCACACTCCCTTGCCTCCTCCCCACTCCTGCTCTGCTCTCTCGTCTCCGTGAGTCCGTCTTTTTCAGACTTTTCTCGCATCAGTCAACCAACATCGTAACGCATATTAACGCACGCCTTTCCAGCCTCAGTATCGGTAACGGCGTTGACAAGATGAGAAAAGTAATTAATTAGATTACTCACTACTGAAGAAAATAACGCCGTTAGTAACGCCTTTATATTCTAACGCCGTTATTAACAACACTGGAAATGATAATAACTAAAAATGTGTTTTGGGAGACTAAAACATAACAGGACGAATGCCAGTTTTCGTCTGATGAGACAAAAACGAGACGAAAATGCGCAATGGTTTCCGCCACATGTTCACAATGTGCGAAATTTTATTTGTAGTTAGCCTGCATGGCACAGTGTCTGGTTGTGTCACTTGTGACATGCTGCACCATCCCCACCTTCCAGAATAACCAGTGTGTCGTCTAAAGTCTCTATGCAGGTTTGCATACACGGTAAGATTTATTTTCTTGCTCAGACAGAATATGCAATGTTGCTTTCACCTTTAAAAGTCTTTGCTGAGTTATTATCACACACTTTAAGTAACTTGTAGCGTAAGCATGGCGTTTGCGTTATCATTAAGTTAATGCTAATGGTGAGCATTCTCTCAACTTTCGGACTTTACAAATACAGTTCATGGCATCCAGGTGGATATAATAAGAAAACGATGTACTCTTATCCTGGTAAATGCGTATAATCACCATGTTGGCGTTGTTCTCGTAGATGCTACATTATGTGCCTGTCTGTCAATGTTCTCTCGAAAAAGTTTGAAACCTTTATTTATTTATTTATTTATTTATGGAGTAATTAAAAAAAATTTACAGACAAAAACAATTTTAGTAAACGTCAACTAAAACTAGATGAAGACAAACACATTTTGAGATGACTAAAATATGACTAAGACTATTAAGTATTTTCATCCGAAAGACTAAGACAAAAATTAAAAGGGATGCCAAAAACAACACTGATTTGAATAAAGGATGGTTAAAAAGGAGTTTTCCAAAGGCCTTTTTGTCAGATTTCATGTTCTTGAGAAAAATGTTTTAGAATCTCTGCATTTTTGAAGAGTAACATAACCAAATTCTAAGTTTTCTAATTTCATCCAAGTGTCCGGTTTCGATAGAATGGCTCACATATGAAATGCATAAAGAAGGGCTAGGAATCAGGTTCAGTGGGTTATCGTCATTGGGACACAGTGAGTTAGCTTGAGGGTGGGATTAAAAATAAAATAAAAGGTTTGGTGTCATCAGTCCCCGAGTCAAAAAGAGGCTATGACTGTAAACATGTAAGAATGTAACATAGCAGACCCTAATGAGAAGAAAACATCGCCTATTGGCTATTTTTGGGTTGGAATGATATTTTTTCATTTGTTATACACGTAGAAAATTCCAAATGGATTCAGGGATGTATGTTGGACATTGTAGGAAATTCAAAATTTGATCATGTGGTAGAGGCATACTGATATGGAAGTTCGACACAAGTTTTCTTTTCGATCCAATGTTCTGATCTCCCAGATCATTATTTGTATCGTTCCAACCGTTTTTGTTTTTTTGTTTTTGTTTTTTTTAAACACGTCCCATAACAGTCGAGCCAGAGTTGAGCCAGTAACTGGTAATTGGTGCGCCTGCATTCACAAAATATTTGCCATGCATACTAAGTCTACTCAGACATGCCATCACACACGCTAGATTGACCAATCACACAATTACTGAGCATTCTTTAATGTATACGTGTTAATACTAGTCATTAAATGAAATATCTTTAAATAGATATATCAATGCAAAATAGGTCTACCCTCTTCAGGCATGACCAAAAAGAGATGCTGGAGACTGAAGGGGAAGCCAATTCAGTGATTCAGCATAATGTTCTTACTAGAATGTGTTTTGGAGCGATAGACGATATTTGGCAGCAGAAGATTGGCTAGGCATCGAATAGTGATTCTGAGAGTCAATTACACTAAGCTTTGTATGAATAGTTCAGGCTATTAAAAGTATATTTTCGTGGCATGAGTTCCATAAACTACTTTGTTAAACGGGACAAAGGGGTCACAAGCCCGAATGTCACCACGTCTTACTGCAGAAAAGAACTTTTGGGATGTGGTGTACCAGAGTATTGCTTTAACTGGGTGATAAAATGACATAAAGCATGCCATGTATTAGAGGAAAATAAGTTGTTCTGGCGCCATTTATGAAGAACCTAGTGATAGTGAAATAAAGCTGTTACTTGGTGAACTTTTGCACCCTTGCAATCAGATCATTATGCCAGCCGTACACTGAGCCACGCCACCGATTTGGACAGTTGCGAAAAATTAAAGTCATGACTCTCACTGCCACACTGGGCCAGTGACCCTAGTACATTATTAAGTCGCTGAAGTGAAAAAATTGCGACCACTAGGGTCCTTTTGAACCATCTAATTTATTATTTAATTAAACCAAATGAACATGCCGCAGTTGTCAAGAAAAAGCTGCTGTTGCTTCATTATCTTATTACAAAGAGAAGAGACAAGTGAGAAATAAAGAAGCAAGTATGGGGAACAGAGAGGCCATTTGCAAAATGATTACCTCATTGCTTGACTGCACTTGTGCATTTTGGTGACAGTAGCCTCCCCACACGTAGTATGGTAACTCATTAAAGTAACACTTTGTAATTTTTCAGTTTTTGTCGATTTTAGCGACGTCAGTGGACAAACGCGGTAGTGTTTTGCCTTAAGGAAGACTGCGTTTCCCATGAGGACCAGCGCAAACCTGCGCAGTGTCGTAAAATCATCAATATATCAAAAATCAATCTCCCGGTCGCCTGCAGATAGATTAAACAACATTTCTGTTTCCAGCGGCTGTGTAAAGGATGAATAATATAAGGAAATGAATCCAGTTGTGGCTAATCAGTAGCATATGACGGTTAGCAACTGTGTGGTTTAGTGTGGCTAACCCCTCACCCCACCCGAGTGAAAGCCAGGCCAATGTTTATTCTGTATATCCTGGTAGCCACTAGACGTGCCGATTACCCGTTTCAAGGTGTACCGTGGTATGAAAACGTCAAGGTTTCAAAACTGCAAAAATTTTCTGTCATACTGTGGGATACTAGGTATTCGTTTTTTTTTTACAGCCGCAAAAATGCAGGGAGAAATCCCTTGCTTACAGTGGGAAAGCTCAACCCTCCCCCACCGGTTGTTGCTCAGTGTGAGTGAGTCAGCTGTGCTACCCGATGGCTGGAGGAGGTGAAATTCCTGAACTTCCCCCCCCATCAAAGAAAACGAAATCGCTGGAATGGGAATACTTCGGTTACAGAAAAGTTACAGACGGCCGTGGCTTAGAGGAGGAGGGCCAAACGACCTGAAAAATATATTTGCGAAGTGTGGCTGCCGAGGAGGCAATACCTCCAATATGATTTCGCATTTACACAAAATTAAAGGTTAGTTAACGCTACAGTGCCTTGCAAAAGTATTCGGCCCCCTTGAATCTTGCAACCTTTCGCCACATTTCAGGCTTCAAACATAAAGATATGAAATTTAATTTTTTTGTCAAGAATCAACAACAAGTGGGACACAATCGTGAAGTGGAACAACATTTATTGGATAATTTAAACTTTTTTAACAGATAAAAAACTGAAAAGTGGGGCAGCAATATTATTCGGCCCCTTTACTTTCAGTGCAGCAAACTCACTCCAGAAGTTCAGTGAGGATCTCTGAATGATCCAATGTTGTCCTAAATGACCGATGATGATAAATAGAATCCACCTGTGTGTAATCAAGTCTCCGTATAAATGCACCTGCTCTGTGATAGTCTCAGGGTTCTGTTTAAAGTGCAGAGAGCATTATGAAAACCAAGGAACACACCACGCAGGTCCGATATACTGTTGTGGAGAAGTTTAAAGCCGGATTTGGATACAAAAAGATTTCCCAAGCTTTAAACATCTCAAGGAGCACTGTGCAAGCCATCATATTGAAATGGAAGGAGCATCAGACCACTGCAAATCTACCAAGACCCGGCTGTCCTTCCAAACTTTCTTCTCAAACAAGGAGAAAACTGATCAGAGATGCAGCCAAGACGCCCATGATCACTCTGGATGAACTGCAGAGATCTACAGCTGAGGTGGGAGAGTCTGTCCATAGGACAACAATCAGTCGTACACTGCACAAATCTAGCCTTTATGGAAGAGTGGCAAGAAGAAAGCCATTCCTCAAAGATATCCATAAAAAGTCTCGTTTAAAGTTTGCCACAAGCCACCTGGGAGACACACCAAACATGTGGAAGAAGGTGCTCTGGTCAGATGAAACCAAAATTGAGCTTTTTGGCCACAATGCAAAACGATATGTTTGGCGTAAAAGCAACACAGCTCATCACCCTGAACACACCATCCCCACTGTCAAACATGGTGGTGGCAGCATCATGGTTTGGGCCTGCTTTTCTTCAGCAGGGACAGGGAAGATGGTTAAAATTGACGGGAAGATGGATGCAGCCAAATACAGGAACATTCTGGAAGAAAACCTGTTGGTATCTGCACAAGACCTGAGACTGGGACGGAGATTTATCTTCCAACAGGACAATGATCCAAAACATAAAGCCAAATCTACAATGGAATGGTTAAAAAATAAACGTATCCAGGTGTTAGAATGGCCAAGTCAAAGTCCAGACCTGAATCCAATCGAGAATCTGTGGAAAGAGCTGAAGACTGCTGTTCACAAACACTCTCCATCCAACCTCACTGAGCTCGAGCTGTTTTGCAAGGAAGAATGGGCAAGAATGTCAGTCTCCCGATGTGCAAAACTGATAGAAACATACCCCAAGCGACTTGCAGCTGAAATTGGAGCAAAAGGTGGCGCTACAAAGTATTAACGCAAGGGGGCCGAATAATATTGCACGCCCCACTTTTCAGTTTTTTATACGTTAAAAAAGTTTAAATTATCCAATAAATGTTGTTCCACTTCACGATTGTGTCCCACTTGTTGTTGATTCTTGACAAAAAAATTAAATTTCATATCTTTATGTTTGAAGCCTGAAATGTGGCGAAAGGTTGCAAGATTCAAGGGGGCCGAATACTTTTGCAAGGCACTGTATCATGAACGTTTCCCACCAGCTACGAGAGTTAACTGCAGCATGTTTAGTGTGACTGGCGGTGGTAAATCATGTGTTTTTTTTCTCTCTGGCAACTGTCTATGTGGAAAAAAGAGTGTGTATAATGTAAACATGATACAAGTCATAGGCACGTGCTTTTTAAGAAAGATAGTTCAGTTATTTTTGTTGGTGGTGTTATTTTTTGTTGGCTGATGGTAATAATGTTGAGTTGTGGGATTGGGTTTACGCTTACATAAAGGACTGCATTTATTTTAATTTTATTTAGACTATTTTATTTTGTTTTCAATCATTTATTTTAACATTATACTTATGTTCCAATTTGATAATATGTTTTGAAAAATAAAAATCCTGTTCAATTGATTTTTTTTTAACCCAGATATCGCAAAGTAACACATTTTAGAGCTGTAATTGCAATACCGTAATATTTTTTGCTTAAGGTTATCATACCGTCAGAATCTCATCCCAGCACATGACTAATACCCTCTTTTTCCCTCCTTAGACAAAACCTTTTATCTTTTTTGTTGCTATTGTAGTTGCTTACTTTTCAGAATTCATGCGAAAGTATTCGCATCAACTTCTGTCTTTATAATGAACGGGGAAAAGGGGAAGTGACGTATTCCCTAAAGCAGTCAGGACATTTGTAGTTATTTATTTATTTATTTATTTTTGGGGTGTGGCAGGGTTCCTGCCACCCTCCTCAAAGTTAGTGCCAGTGAAAGCGATAGTCCCCCTCAAGATCTAAAAGGTGTCATTCAACTAGTTGTCAGTCGACATATTATCACAATTGTTAGGAAAATATTTTATAAAGCTTGAAAATTTACCTAATATTGCTTTAAATGAAGATATTTTCCTACAAGTTGGCTTGTCTGTGTCCGCATGTGGATATCAATAATTGAGATTTTAGAGATTTATGTGAACTGTGTTTGCATTCTGAAAACGTAGGTATTCCCTGGCGTTGTTTATCGCCCAGGCGCTTTTTTCCTTGCTCTTTTTCCACAATCCCAGATATTGCTGCTTCAGTGCCACAAGGCTGCTACTAGCTAGACAATCTAACATTTGATTGACATGACATTATGAATGTCCTTTAAAAAAGCGTAGACCTATGTGAAGAAAGATTATATGATTATTTGATTACTTTTTTTTTTTGAAAGACGAGGTTGAGTGTACTTAGGAGATATTTAGTTTAACCAAAACCCTGTTAGGTTTGCACAAGGCTATAGACTACACACTTTGCTTTTTAGCACCAGTTATGGATGAAATCAAATATTTTTGCACACACAATGCATGTACATAATTTACTGTAAATGCGGTACCAGGAAATGTCATGTTTGTTGATAACCTTAAGTTTTTCATGAGCCGTTACAACGTTGCGACACTGTTTGCATCTCAAATTTAGAATGAAAGCCAAACTAATTGCAGACAGTCAACCACTCATTTAATCTACTATTCCAATTACCTATTACCACACACATTACGAGATTTCCACCACATTGCTAGATGAATCATCACAAACAGTATACACAAGAACACACTGATAGGTATATTTCACCAAGTAATATGATGTTATCGCAGTTTAGTAACAACTAAATGATTTTACCAAAACTGAGAAGTTCCGATATTAACACAAACACCAAATTCAACAGTCATCACAACCTAGCCACTGACCCACATTAAATTATGTGGTTGTGGAGGAGTTTAAAAAAAAAAGTGAACCTTAGGAATTGTACACTGGGTTATGAATCACCGATTTCAAGTCGGTGCAATATTGATTCTTTGGTTAACGATAAGTTACAGTGGTATGAAAAAGTATCTGAACCTTTTGGAATTTCTCACATTTCTGCATAAAATCACCCTTAAATTTGATCTGATCTTTGTCAAAATCACACAGATGAAAAAACAGTGTCTGCTTTAACTAAAACTACCCAAACATTTATAGGTTTTCATATTTTAATGAGGATAGTATGCAAACAATGACAGAAGGGGGAAAATAAGTAAGTGAACCATCATATTTAATACTTTGTGCCCCCCTTTGGCAGTAACAACTTCAAGCAGACGCTTTCTGTAGCTGCAGATCAGTCCGGCACATCGATCAGGACTAATCATGGCCCATTCTTCTCTACAAAACTGCTGTAGTTCAGTCAAATTCCTGGGATGTATGGCATGAATCACTGTCTTTAGGTCATGCCACAGCATGTCAATAGGGTTCAAGTCTGGACTTTGACTTGGCCACTCCAGAACATGTATTTTGTTCTTCTTAAACCAGTCTGAAGTCGATTTACTTCTGTGTTTTGGATCATTGTCTTGTTGCAGCTTCCGTCCTCTTTCTATCTTCAACTGTCTGATAAACGACCTCAGATTTTCCTGCAAAACATCCTGATAAACCTTTGAATTCATTCTTCCATTAATGATTGCATGTTGTCCAGGCCCCGAGGCAGCAAAACAGCCCTAAATCATGATGCTCCCTCCACCATGCTTACTGGTGGGGTTGAGGTGTTGATGTTGGTGAGCTGTTCCATTTTTCCTCCACTCATCACGTTGTGTATTACTCCCAGACAATTCAACGTTGGTTTCATCAGTCAACGTTGGTTTCATCAGTCCACAAAATATTTTGCAAAACTTGGAGTTGAGTGTCCAAGTGCCTTTTTGTGAACATTAAATGAGCAACACTGTTGTTGTTGTTTTTTTTTTTAGACAGCAGTGGCTTCCTCAGTGGAGTCTTCCCATGAACACTATTCTTGGCCATTGTTTTACATATAGTTGATGTATTGAGATTATGGACATAGATATTGGACTGTGCCAGTGATTTCTGTGATTCTTTAGCAGACACTCTAAGGTTCCTTTTTACCCCTCTGAGTATTCTGCGCTCAACTCTTGGCGTCATCTATGGTGGACGGCAACTCCTTGGGAGAGAAGCAACAGTGCCAAACTCTCTCCATTTGCAGACAACTTCTCGGACTGTCGATTGATGAACATCCAGACTTTTAGAGATGGTTTGTATCCTTTCCCAGCTTTATACAGTGAGTTCCAGTGAGTCAAAGGATAGACTATAAAATACTACTGCTCGTCTACAAAACACTTAATGGCCTTGGACCAAAATACATGCTTGATTTGTTAGATTCCTATGAGACATCTAGACCCCTAAGGTCGTCTGGAACCGGTCTTCTGCATGTTCCAAGAACAAGAACCAAGCAGGGTGAGGCAGCATTTAGTTATTATGCTCCTCACCTCTGGAACAAGTTACCTGAACGTCTGAAGTATGCTCAAACTGTTAGCTCTGTTAAATCAGGGCTAAAAATGCTTTTGTTTAGCACTGCATATGCATAACTGTCTATATATTTCAATCTACTTGCTTTCTATTCCTCTTGTGCTTATCTCCATTGCTGATTTCAATTATTATTATTAGTAGTAGTTTTTGTTTTATTTTTATTTATTTATTTTTATTCTATTTGTTATTAAATGTGATTTTTATGTATAATTTTATTTCCGATTTTGGTTGTGTTGGTTTTTACGTTGTATTGATTTAAATGTGATTTTTATGATCTTCATGTGACGTAAAGCACTTTGAATTGCCTTGTGTTGAATTGTGCTATATAAATAAATGTGCCTTGCCTTATACAAATCAACAATCCTTGATTGCAGGTCTTCAGACAGTTTTTTTGACCGAGCCACGATGCACATAAGACAATGCCTCTCATCAAGACAATTCTTACCCGGTGTGTGTTTTATAGTGGGCAGGGCAGATTTAAATCACTCATTAGTGATTGAGCACAACCCTGACCTAAAATGTTTGGTGAAAATTGGTTTCAATTGTTCTTTAAGTCTCCTTAGGCAGAGGGTTCACTCATTCCCCCCCTCCCTTCTTCTTTCATTGTTTGCATGCTATTCTAATTAAAACATGAAAACCTATAAATATTTGGGTGGTTTTAGTTAAAGCAGAGACTTTATTTTCATCTGTGTGATTTTGACAAAGATCAAATCACATTTGATGGTGATTTTATGCAGAAATGTTAGAAATTCCAAAAGGTTCAGATACTTTTTCATACCACTGTACTTGGCGATATAATTCGATATGCACACATTTAACACAATCAATTACATTTGACCTAAAGCAATAACAGAGCAATACTGACATTTTTTTTTTTTACAGTTTTGTTGCTGTAACTATCCAGACATTTGAATGGAAAACCAGCACATTGAAAAGATGACGATTTCGATTTTTTGTATTTTGATCGATCTAATTTGAATTTTGCTTAACCAATCAATATACCATGACACCTAAAGTCTTAATGTACTGAGAACTGAAAAAAATTAAGGCCAAATGTCACTTCAAGCCTGCGTGGACAGACAAGTGTTTATTTATTTAACGTCCAAACACTGAACCAATGAATGTCTTGCATTTCTGAACAGTTATAGTGTCTGAAACAACACACTTAAAAATTTTCAATAATACCGCCCCTTTAAAGTCCCACTGTCATCTCAGGGGATATTTTACCGCTCAAACGCTGCCTCTATAAATTTCCGTCCGACCCAGCGGTGAGAGCCGAGTGAATTTAGTAGATCAAGAAAGTGAAGTGGATCGGGGGAGTATTTTGTAGCTGGATCAAGACATTTTAATGAAGACTGTTTCGACAGAGTGACAAATGAAGTGTTTCCAATGAAGAATTGTTGACCATGGCCTTGGAACCAACACAACAAATGATTAGCCGGCCTTGTTGGCCCATCGCTAAAAGTGCACAAGTAAAAATAACTTGATTTTCATATTTTCAGATGATTCGTGAATTATTCATTCTTCAATCGTGATGCCTGCTGCTATGTAAAGAGACATAAATGCAAGACATTTACCATTCAGTAGGTGCCAGAGATGCGATGGAAATGGAGCGAAAGCTAACGTTTCCGTGAGTCATCACTTGCGTCATGTGATGGTGATTCTGCCTCCGGTTTGAACCTGTATGGTAGAATTTCCCCTGTTCTTCGAGACTTACTTGCTCCTCTGACCCACTTTCAATTTCGTCATCAAACCCCTCGCACGATTAAGTCAACGAGTCTCAAATTCTGTTTTTCCTGACTTAAGGCAGTACCCAGGTTACGAACAAGTTCCGTTCCTATGCTGGCGATGTAACCCGAATTCCCGCGTAAATCGGCATGAACCCTTTATATCTCAAAATAACTGTCCAAAAAGTCCAAAAGTATTGTATTTTGTTTAATGATGGAGGATACACTGCCCTCTGGTGGCAGCGTTGGTCTGGCTGGACTGACAGAGGAGCTAAACACTTGTTTTAGATGAATAAGGACAGCTGTGCTCTTTTTTGGCCCACATAAGGCTGAGCGTACTTTCAGCTAATACATGTTTGTATGCATTTGTATTTGAGCTTAGAGCTACAGTTTTTGGAGTTACGTATCAGTGATTTGCTATGAGAATTGTAAATACGTTAGCATTCATAGCATTTAAGCTAGCGGACTTTTGCTAGGCAAATTTAATCTACTAAATTTACGTATTGATTTGACTAGATGGACATTTGAACACCAATTGTTTTGTTTCAAATGTTTCATTGTTAAAATGTGTTACGTTTTAAACATAAGTGTAGATATGTGAGTTACATCTTTACAAATTGTCAAAAGTGAAGGAGGTAAAAGGCTTCAAAAAGAAAAAAATTGCCTTGTTTGCTGTCTGTAAAGCTGAACAACTTCACTTTTAGTGAGGACAGAACATGTAATATTAATAAAGTGACGTAAAGAATACGATCCTGTCAGGAACAATATGTTACTGTTTATGCGACTTATAAAAAAAAAATGACTGGGCAACAATGGTGGATGAGACTCTGTTGTCGCAAAGTCAAAATCACTTAAGTCGAGTATGTCGTAACCCAGAGTATACCTGTACTGTTTTTGTCGGAAACCTTCCCTTTAGATACGTTATTGTTTTCATTAAACTGAGGTACACTACTACAAAAATGGCTTTTATGAGCAAATTTCAGTACTACGCATTTGTGAGTGTTTTTAAGTGATTTTTGAATACCTTTCGACAAGATTCAGTCATATAATCAGTGTGGAAAAATGGCAACAGTGGGACTTTAACAATAAATTTTACTTCAAAACTTTTAAAGATTGCCATGAGTATATTTACTAAGGATGGCCTGATCGCATATATTCGCATATTTGCACACGAGTCTTTTTTTTTTTTTTTTTAACAAAAGTTCCAAACATGTTCCAGTACTTCTTCCATTTTTCCGTAAGTGTTGTGGATTATAAAACGTATTTATTTTTTTTCTGGATTATTTTGCTACTTTTTAGCCCTTAAATATATATATATATATATATATATATATATATATATATATATATATATATATATATATATATATATATATATGTATATGACGGAAAACACTGACAAGACTGAAAAAGCAGTTGCTGCTCTTGCACCCCTCTTAAAAATAAACTGCTGTATTTTAAGCCAAAAGAACTGCTGTGTGTGATAGAACAATATGTCTATATGCTGCAATAGCAGAACCTTGGCACATTAAGCCCCAGAACTATTTTTAATTTGTCTGTTTTACCCTGGAAACCCCCGTTTACAGACGTCGCGCAACCGCTTTTGTTTCAACCCAGCCATAAAAAGAAGGTAATTATATTTCTTATTCAAAATGTCTGTCATTTTTAGCTTAGATTTGTTAATTGATGTCTAATATTTCGTTTAAAAAAACGACTTTAAAAAATTATTCACTCGTACATTTTAAACTTTTAAACAATGAAAGAAATGGTGTCTGTAAATCGGTCACAGATATCTCCCTCATAACGATCGCTTAATTGTATGTTTTTGGTACTGTCATATTTTCCCTGATATTTTAGATGATAAAAAATCGGTTCAAACAAAGAAAAATGGATTAAAAAAAACACGTTTAAAAGGGTAAATAAATGAAAAAGAACATCTCGATCACTCCTTGATGTCTGCGATTTCTGCATCGCGACTCTTGTTATATTCCCAAAATCCCCCCAAAATCCGGCTTTGTCCATTCATATCTGTGTCTTGACACTCGATGATACATGCTACATTTTACAAGTTTTTGGATCGAAACAAGGTAAGTACACAATAATATGTCGTTAAAATCATGGCGTCTTTAAGTATGCTCTCGCGTGCTCTCACCTCCAGTTAGGGTTTTGCTGTTTAAATTTTTTTTTTTTTTTTTAAATGCCCTCCTGTTCAAATTTTTTTTCTCCCAGAAAATGGAGATTTTAAGCTTTCCAATGATGTCTCACACATGCATATCGGACAGTTTTGAAATTTGGCCAAATTGGGGGTTTCAGAGCGGAACTTCAAGTCACGTGAGTGTTTTCCGCCACATACTGTATATTAATAAAAAAAAGTTAAAAACACGATCCTTTTCACCTGATTCTGATCCTCTGACCAAATGGCTTTACTGACACGATTTCCGATGTCGTGAATCGTGATCGGATTGGGGACATCTCTAATATTTACAGTAAGCTAAAAAGTGAATTGAAATTGAGAAGTTACAAAATGTATGAATGAAAATCTTAATCGATGAATCACGTTTTCATCGTATATGCATACTTTATGTGTGTTTCTGGGATGTCGCAGGGCCAGGAGGATGAAACATGGCTTTAGAATGAGGTACACACGGTGAAATGGATCAGAATTAGAATGAGCATAGGAATGATTAATATGTTTTATGCGTTTCCTGCACTCCTACTTTTTAGACACAAACACGTACACAGGTGTCAAACTTAACTCAGTCACAAAGATTATCACAGAAAAACAGCAAAAGAAGAATACAAACTAATCACAAGTTAACCACCGTCACACAAACAACTCTTTGAATATTGTGATACGGATGGGACAAACACTTGTAGCTCACAGGTGAGGCTTGACTAGAGAAAAATAGTCATGGATTTTATAATAACAACAACAGAAATCACCACGCAAACAACAAGCAGATAATGATCACACAATGATGACTGTTTTCTGTCAAACCTGAGCAAAACATTGTGGCACCAACTAGAGTAAAGCCCCCTGCCCATATAATGTCTTTCATTCGTTAATACAGTATGTTCATTGCCCAACATAATTATGTTATGGTGGAGCCTTCATCATTAACCACAATTCTTTGGTTAAGATTTAAATGTTCTTCATGGAATTGTATTGATAGTTGACTTTAACATCTCACAAACCACTGCATTTAATGACATTTCTTTTTTTTTTTCTCCAAACGTATAATTCAGTAGTATTAATGAATGATTGAAATATATGAAAACACCTATAGTAATTGTTTCTCCCCTTAAGCTAATAGGAAACGGCATGAAACAATGGAAAATTTCTAATGATCACTCACAGACTTTATAATATATTTACGGGACACGGGGCGCTGACCCTGCGCCACGCCTTCAGGTAGGGGGGCCTGCCCACACCTAGCATCAAGAGGAGTTATTCTCAAACACACACATGCAGCGATCGAACGCCGGATTTAGGTTGAAAAAGTACGAAAGCTTTACTGCATACAAACAGGAAGGATTGTCTCAGAAGTGACTTGTTCGAGGATTCACGGTAATTATTATATTTTTTGTACCATGCATGCATTTTGAAACATTGTGAAAAAAATCAATAGGAAGAAATTAGCCGCTACAGCATCGGTGTCCTACTTTGCAATACTTACGTAAGATAAATTCTAACTGCCCGTTTTTTTGCTTTTAACCAAGAATAGAGACTGTTTTACGTTCATATCTATAAAGAATTCAGGGATTTAAGCATTTATTCACAAGAATTTTCATCGTAAAAGCCCTTTGTTGTGATAAGGCGTCGCCACGTTGGCTAAAAGACTAGCATCACATTCGATATATTTACGTTAAAAAAAAATGCTAACTGCCCGTTTTTTTGCTTTTAACTAAGAATCGGGACTGTTTTAGATTCATATCTATAAAGAATTAATTTAAGCATTTATTCACAAGAATTTTCAACGTAAAAAGTTCTTGGTCTGTGTTTCCACTCGGTCAGCTTTGAAAGAGATAAACCACCAATGAATCGCCCCAGCGCCCTGTGTCCCGTCAATATATTATGAAGTCTGTGGATCACTTCTAAAATTATAGGAAATTATAATATCCCAATTTTACTGAGCTATAGTTCATGTTGGTGACCCCTGCATTAAACCCTGGTTATGATTGTAATTTTAATTATTCTGTTAAGGCATGTTGAACATACTGAGCATTTTATATATGAAGGTACGACTCTGATTTTGCATTTGAATTAATCTGTTAGACCAAGAAGGACAGAGGGCAACATGTAAACTTCAGCTTAACTATAATTGTCACTTGGATGTCAAAATGAAGCGGGCATGTAGCCTTTTCATGGTTTAGCTCAGAGGTTTTTTTTCATGTACGTTAACCCCCGACACACTTTTCTTTCAATTGAATTACTTCAAATATATTGTTTTAGTCATTGAATTTTAGATATTTATAATTATTATTATGGAATATTAAATTATAATTTTAATCAAATGAAATTGTGGTGGAAAAGTGGCCTGTGGACTAAAATGACTTTGGCACCCCTGCTCTAATTTGTGCCTGTTATATTGAACAGGAAAATTATATGCTTAAAGGAAGCCTAAGTTATTTTGTTGTATGAATGGTGACTCAGGTTTATCACACTTTCTGAAATCTAAAGGAAGGGTATTTAACTCATCGGGTGCCATTGACATGAATAGACGTCCAATCCATCTGAACTTAGAGAAGCTGGCAACAAATGATCATGTTTCAGTGCCATAGATGGTGATAGACGTCATATCAAATTTCACTAGGATTTGGAAATACAGTGGTACCTCTACATTTGAATTTAATTCATTCCAGGACCTTCGTTTGTAAGTCGAAATGGTCGTATGTCGAGCAGGATTTTCCCATAAGAATACATTATAATTCCATTAATTCCTTCCACAGCCCGAAAAACTTCTTTAATAAATACTGCTGGTACTAATGCAAATAGCAATTACACAGAGCAAAACAAATAAATTAGTAATAATGATAATAATAATAATACCTGTAATAATGTAACGAATCGGGTCCTAATGTGGCGGATGTGTTTTGCGTGGTGTACCTGAACATACCGCGTGGCTGACGTGATAGATTGAGAGGTGCATTAGAGCTTTTACTATTACTTTTCATGTTGTGTTCTTGGCGTCAGCTGTGGCAGACAATAGGCGTGTTGTGTTGCACAAGTTCTAAAATAAATGATTAAAAAACCTGACGAAGCTGGCGATGTCTTTGCCGATGGTACCACAATAATAATTGTCACCTTAACTTATAAAACTGGTAAATGCAGGATCGAGGAGGACCGTCGAGATCGTAGACATTCTACGGCCGTTTCGTCGAGCCAATTTACGGACGCGCACACCACGCTCATATTTTTCTACCATCTCCATCCTTATTTCAATGGTAAGCGTCACCTTTATTCCTTTTTCACCACCTATACTAACATTCTTGGAACCCTTGTTGATTTCTCTCACAAGAAAATCCACCGTGCGTCCGTCTTGTGGGAAAACGAAACTGTGGCGCTGTCATAAATCGTTGTATTTCAAGCATTTCATTAGATATAGAAACAAATGGCGAGTAGAATTTTACGTCGGATGTCGAAAAGATCGTGTGTTGAGACGATCGTATGTCGAGGGACCACTGAATATCGCTGTCAATGGCAGTCAATGAGTTAATTATTCTCCAGTCACTATACATCACTGGCTTAGACAGATGACCAAAGCTATGATTTATTTGGAATGAATACATTTCTGACTCATTAAGTATGACCAGTAATTTTGCCCATGAATGAAAGACACGGTATCACAGTCACCTTGCATGAACGTTATGTGCTGGTGGCAGTTCACATGTTACAGCGTAGCCTCGAAAACAACATTTATTTTACGGAAAAGAAAAGGCAATTTTGCCGGCTAATAAAGCGCTGAAGACTAAATACACGGATTGAATCGTCCAAAATGTTGTAAACAGAGAAAGAAAATTCATATAGTGAAAGCATGCCATGCCGTGCCAATAATTTAAGACACACATCTTTTACACTTAATAATGCTAGATGACCATTTCTAATGAACTACTTGCATTACTTGCACATGCAAACATATCACATAACAGCAAATCATCCAGCATGCGCATGCACAAACCGTAGACGACACACAGAGCTGGATTGAAAGAGGCGGAGGAGAGGGTCCCCTGCTCGACTGAATGAGGGAGGAGCGCGGGGATATTGAATGACAAGAGTGGAGGAGGAGACCCAGAGATTCATACATAAGGCCACATAGGGTCAGAGGTCGGACAGGAAGAGCTGTGAGGAAGAAGAGCGGGTGACGGGAAGAGGCAGCAGATATGACATGTTGTAGTTTTAGAGATAAAACAGAGGAGCAAGAGAGAGAGACTGAGCAAAAGACAAATGCTAAGCGTTGTCTTGTTCTCAGGCACTGAGAGCAGAAAGGAGGAATAGAAACAAGGTATGGAGGCCCAGAGCACACTGTCTTCCGTGTACTAGTGCCACTTTTGACTAGTGGATACATCCCAGACACACACACGCGCGCACACACAAATTTAAGAAAAAAAAAAAAAAACATTCTCATACACTCCTCATTTAAAAAAAAAAATGTAGCTAACATACAGTAAAATGTGTCAATCAAAAGAGAAATAGTTTACCTTTGTTTCTCATGTATGGGGTGTGAAAAAGAATGACTTGTGCTCCAGTGAGGCAGAAGGGTATACGTGCATGCTGCTACAGAGAATGTCACCATTCCTCAGACCCTCGGGGGGCATCCTCTGAGAGTCATTAGCAGACCACCATGCAGCCCCGACTTCCACCCTTTCACTTACCCCTCCTGAAAAACGGGGGTCTAATAACTCGTGGCTTGTGCACGAGGCGCGATGGCCTTGTGTCCGTGACCTCTTGTGAAGCAACAGAGATAAGGTAAAAAAAAAAACATACAAAAAAACAAAAATGGCTGTTACCCAGGCTCACAGGAAGGGTTGCAGCCATATGGAGGGAGACCATTACAGCCTCAAGGCTTGAGAAGCCTGAAAGTAATATGGTGGTGGACTTCACCACCATTATATTATACAGTATGTCGATGTTAATCTGTGGTTCATATACAAACCTTCTGCTCCTTTAAAAGTTGGCTTTGCAGGAATGCTGAAAATTTGACGCATGCATACATGAACCCATTGGCTGCCATTGATGGCGATAGACAACCATCTCCACCATCTCATTGGAATCTCCTCCTAGCCAAAGTGGATTGGATGTCTATCCCCGTCAATGGCAATCAATGAGTTACCAATGAGTACCAATGAGGACTCAAAGGAGTTCCACAGGGCTCAAGCTTAGAGCCCCTGCGGGTTTAAACCCTTTATAAGGGAAGTGACTATTTTTGTGATTGACAAATACTTAACTCCATAAATACCTAACGTCCACATACGTCGACATCACATTTTGGGTCACATAGTCCATAATATTAGTACACAACTGTGGCCTACATGAGCCAAAATGTGATGTTTACATACAGTATGTTAATACCAGCTCTGAATTATAATGATATTATTTATAAATATATATATATATATATATACAGTGATCCCTCATTTTCCACGGTTAATGGGGACCAGAACCCACTGCGATAAGTGAAAAACCGCAAAGTAGCGCCCCCACCACGCCCATTTTTTTTGTGTGTGTGTGTGTTCAATGTATTTATTTAGATTTAGCACCTGAAGGAGAGACATTTAAGACATGTTTTTCACTTTTCTCCCCAAAGTATAACTAAAAAAAAAAAAACAAAGGTGGAAAAGCGCTATATAAGTATAACACCATAACCATAACACCATAACAAAAACCTTATATATATATATATATATATATATATATATATATATATATATATATATATATATATATATATATATATATATATATATATATATATATATATATATATATATATATATATTTATACTCACCGACCACTATATTAGGTGCACCTGTCCAACTTCTCGTTAACACTTAATTTCTAATCAGCCAATCACATGGCGGCAACTCAGTACATTTAGGCATATAGACATGGTTTAAGACAATCTCCTGCAGTTCAAACCGAGCATCAGTATGGGGAAGAAAGGTGATTTGAGTGACTTAGAACGTGGCATGGTTGTTGGTGCCAGAAGGGCTGGTCTGAGTATTTCAGAAACTGCTGATCTACTGGGATTTTCACGCACAACCATCTCTAGGGTTTACAGAGAATGGTCCGAAAAAGAAAAAATATCCAGAGAGCGGCAGTTCTGTGGGCGGAAATGCCTTGTTGATGTCAGAGGTCAGAGGAGAATGGCCAGACTGGTTCGAGCTGATAGAAAGGCAACAGTGACTCAAATAACCACCCGTTATAACCAAGGTAGGCAGAAGAGCATCTCTGAACGCACAGTACGTCAAACTTTGAGGCAGATGGGCTACAGCAGCAGAAGACCACGCCGAGTGCCACTCCTTTCAGCTAAGAACAGGAAACTGAGGCTACAATTTGCACAAGCTCATCGAAATTGGACAATAAAAGATTGGAAAAACGTTGCCTAGTCTGATGAGTCTCGATTTCTGCTGCGACATTCGGATGGTAGGGTGAGAATTTGGCGCCAACAACATGAAAGCATGGATCCATCCTGCCTTGTATCAACGGCTCAGGCTAGTGGTGGTGGTGTAATGGTGTGGGGAATATTTTCTTGGCACTCTTTGGGCCCCTTGGTACCAATTGAGCATCGTTGGAACGCCACAGCCTACCTGAGTATTGTTGCTGACCATATCCATCCCTTTATGACCACAATGCACCCAACTTCTGACGGATACTTTCAGCAGGATAATGCGCCATGTCATTAGCTGGAATCATCTCAGACTGGTTTCTTGAACATGACAATGAGTTCACTGTACTCAAATAGCCTCCACAGTCACCAGATCTCAATCCAATAGAGCATCTTTGGGATGTGGTGGAACGGGAGATTCGCATCATGGATGTGCAGCCGACAAACTGCACCAACTGTGTGATGTCATCATGTCAATATGGACCAAACTCTCTGAGGAATGCTTCCGGCACCTTGTTGAATCAATGCCAAGAAGAATTGAGGCAGTTCTGAAGGCAAAAGGGGGTCCAACCCGTTACTAGCATGGTGTGCCTAATAAAGTGGCCGGTGAGTGTGTGTGTATATATATTACATATACATAAAATCACTTCAAATGTAATAATTAGGATACGTTTTAAACATGTTACTGTCCCACCGAATTATTTTTAATCAAGAATAAAATAGAAAAATGTTTGTCTTTACCAAATGCTTCATTGAGTGAGTCCACTTAAATCCGCTCAGGCTGCTCACTTACACACAATCTGTTGCCACAGCAACTGTTTAACAAGTTAAATGATGATTAACGCATGCGGCACTTTGAAGCATCTGTGGCAAGATCAAACATTTAACGTCTGTCAATCATCGTTAACTTTAACAAGCAACTCCAGTGCACTGCCTGACCAACAAAGAGCAGGGTGTGAAGTAGCGAGGGATCACTGTGTATATACATATATATATGTATATATTTATATATATATACTGTATATTGTGAATAAACAAAATTGTAAATAAGTAAAATGTTAATAAAAACAGAAATACACTCTGGTTACAGTCCCCTATAACAGTCTGAAACAGGGGTGCCCATTACGTCTATTGCATTCGACCAGTCGATCACAACGCTCGTGTGGATAGCTGGCTGCATTAAAATAGAATAAATAAATATATATATTTTTAAATGCATGTAATTAATTATGCTCTGTGGGCAACCCCCTGCTGTAAAGGTAGATCGCGGGAGGTTGTCTCCATGTAAAGTAGATCTTGGAGCAAAAGACAATGACCACCCCTGGTCTAAACTTTTCAAATTCGTTGCTGAGGTATTTAACTCAGTGCCTGCCATTGACAACGTTAGACGTCCAATTCATTTAAAGTGGAGAGCTGACTGTCAATGCCAATTTTTCAGTGACCTTGATGCACTAGATGTCCAATCCGTTTTTAATGGAAGTGGTGGTAACAATAATTTACCAAGGAAATAAATGAGTGCCTGATAAATAGTTTAACTATCACGTTTGTCTATCGCCGTCAATGACCATGGCACTGAATGAGTTTAGAGTAAAACAGCAAACTAATAATACACTGATAAACATCCAATCCATTTTAAGTCGTACGCTGTCACAGTTCAAAGAGATTGGAAGCGTATTGCCGTCAATAGAAACAAATAAGTTAATGTCTAGTGGTTTATTTAGCGTTTTTTTTTTTTGTCCGCGCCTTGTTTTTGTATGTGTGTGTCGTACCATTGATGACACTGGGGGATAGCAAGGTAGAGTCGCGATCACCCAGTCGGCACGCGCCCTCCTCTGAAGAGCCGGGAGCCAGGTGTGTGACTTGACCTTCCAGGGAACTCACGATGTCTGCACGGTCGATGTTCTTTAAAGCAGTGTACAAGCTTTCCACTGAAGAAGCATCAAACATCGGTGAGATAAATCAGGATGTGTTGACCACATTCTGTGTCTTAATCAGTGGACGTACTCTTTGCCCTCTTGCCCTCTCTGCCCGCCCACAGGTTGAGCAAGGCAGCACTCTGGTCCAGAAGGGAGTTGGGATTCTCCACGCGGATCCTATTGATGTCATCCACACCAAACTGAAGCTCTCTCGCTAACTCTGCACAGCACAGCAGACAGACTCAAATAAAAATCACAAAACAGTCAACGGGGACTTACATATTTTTTTCTTAAGACACTGACCTGCCCAGCTTAAACCCAGTTGCTCTGATATCATGTTGATCTTGACTTCAGTCCTCTCCATTGCATTTACTGTGGCTGAAGACAAGAAAATCAAATCAGTTTAACAACTCTTGACAACCATCAGTCACCAACACAAACCAGGCACAACATTATAACTACTTGCAAAAGATCTGTTTCAAATATTTTGCCTTGAAAAAGATGTTCACTTGAAAATGACGCTTTCAAAGAGTCATCATTGTAATATCAATGTTATTAGTAAACAGTTCTACTGCAAACTAACCCATTATTACCTCTGCCAGCAGTTGAATTCATATGTCTGTGTCTGTATGTTTGTGTTCAAGACAATTTAAGAATGAATAAAGGGATCATTTTCAAACTTGCAGAATATGTTTGTCAGATGAAATAGAAGACCTGATTAAATTTCGTGTTAAAGAGGTCATCAGATGAAATGGACGACTTGATCAAATTTAGTGTTAAAGAGGTCAAAGGTCGGACAGGTCAGAAAAGTAATTACACAATGACTTGGTCACAGATTAGCCTATTTATATCAAATTTGAGTCATAGACTTCACTATCAGTTGACAAGACAGCTCCCACAAACATTGCGCTGCGCCTTCCCGTTTGGGGCTGACCCAGGCAGAACATTTGAGTGTCCCAAGAGTGATTTGGTGGAGGATTTAAGGTAATTATTATATAAAATAGCCCCTTGCATGCACTTTGAAACGTGGAAAAAAAATGCATGGAAAAAATTAGCGTAACTTCAGCTCGAAATATTTACGTAAAATGAATGAGAACTGCCTAACTTTAACCAAGAATTTAGTCTGTTCTATGTTCATATCTAGAGAAATTCAGGATGTACGTATTTATTTACAAGAATTTTCAACTTAAAAAGCTCTTTGTTTTTTGATGGCCGCCACATTGGATTTACACAATAGCGGAATTTTAGTTAGAAATATGTACCTAAAATGAATGATAACTGCCCGTTTTTTGTTTTTTTTTGCTTTTAACCAAGAATCTAGACTTTTCTATGTTAATTTCTATAGAAATTGTGGGATGCACCCATTTATTTACAAGAAGTTTCAACTTAAAAAGCTCTTTGTTTTGTGCTGGCCACCATGTTGTATCAATACACAGTAGCGTAAGTTTACATTCAAATGATCAGGTAATTTTCAGCCAACTGGCTGTTTTTTGGCAAAAAAAGTAGTAATTTAGACATTTCTGCATCTATACAAAAAAATAATCGCCTTTTACAGATTTTATTTTATGCAACATTTCAAGTTGCCCATATCGACGAGGGCCAGATAGCCGGCAAGACGTGCTGAGGTTATAGTGACATCGGCATTCAACCTAAATAAGTTGTGATTGTACGGTATATACAAAAATGCAAATTTAGCTTTTGTTGAGTAAAATTTGGATGATTCTGCATGCCTTTCTAAAGTATTAGGTTTCTGATGTGAAAATTGAGTGTTTCATTAGCTGTTGAAAACTTGCACGAAAAAAAAAAAAAATTAAGTGTCTATTTTGGGCAAAAACTGATATGTTATATATTGCTATTGCTCCTAAAACAATAGGTGATTATCTCTGCATTAGGTGATTTTTGTGCATCTAGTATAAAATTTGACGATTTTATAGCCATTTTAAATTTTGCAATAATAATTAGAGGTAATTGGGATTTTATTAGGGAACGACTTTGCATTGCACATGGAGACTCATATATGGCTAAGGGAGGTACCTGTTTAGGTTGCTAGCAGCTTTGGTTGTGAAAATACAATTGGGATTTTATTAGGGAACGACTTTGCATTGCACATGGAGACTCATATATGGCTAAGGGAGGTACCTGTTTAGGTTGCTAGCAGCTTTGGTTGTGAAAATACAGTATTTGAATTTTAGGTTTTTTAAAATAGGTCCTCTACGCATCGGCCCCGAGCCCCGTGTCCCATCAACTGATAGTGAAGTCTATGTTTGAGTAATGACATTTTGGGGGCATGAGAGTAAAGGTAAAATGCCCCACTCTACCAAATATGAAAATACGAAAACTAACTTCGAAGTTTATGACTGCTACGCATTCCAAAGGAGCAGGGAGAGGTAGCAAAAAACTGAGGAAGTTGAAGAATGCTTATTAAACTTCTGTTTGGAACATTCCACACTGCATTGACAAAGGCTAAATGATTATATTCTTTTCTACATAGAGCAGTGGTTCCTAACCTTGCCAAAGGTACCAAGTTCCACAGGTGCATTCACCGAACCCATCGCAATTTCATAATAAAACCATTTAAAAAAAACAAAAACAAATTCAAAACCGAGTAAGCTAACATCTAAGTGAATTCCTGTTCAAATTTTTTCCAGATTTGGGATTTACTACATATAATTTTGCCTTTTGCTGTTGATTTCCATGCTGGAAAATGAAACTCACTTCATTTCACACTGTTCCTCTTTACATTCGCATGTTATTGTTGCATCCTTGCATCACATACTACCGTATTTTTTGGACTATAAGTCGCAGTTTTTTTCATAGTTTGGCTGGGGGTGCGAATTATACTCAGGAGGGACTCATGTGGGAAATTATTAACACATTATCATATCATTTCACATGTTATTTTGGTGTTTTGGAGTGACACTAATGGTTTGGTAAACTTGTTAGCATGTTCTTTATGCTATAGTTATCTGAATAACTCATTATAGCTATGGCCATGTTCGCGTTCTGCCTTTGGCAATGTGTGTTCAATTGTATTATTGACTTTTTTATATTGAAATGCATGCCTTTAGTTTGTGGTGCTTTCACGCCCAAGTGGGGGCGCACTCGCACTTGTTTACGCAAAGAAGAGCGCTCACACGCCAGAAGAAGATGGACAGCTACGCAACGTCTAAGCGAATGGGCGAGAGAGAGAGAGAGAGAGAGAGCGAGAGAGAGAGAGAGACGTCTGCAAACCTACGTTCATTGTTTATGCTTGTAAAATACCTCTACAGAGGCACCGCCTGTGTGTATCACCTTTTCTGTTGTTGTTGTGTGTTTTTCACCCGCGATCAGACACTTAGAGCCAGTTGTGTGGTTGTTTGAACGATGTGCTAATGCTAGCGCATGCTAACCGTTTGCGTCATTGCTGTAATAGCAGTTAATTATCATTTATTTACGTTGATGCAAACTGTTTGGTACCGAGGCCGAAATTTATTAGTATTATTTCTATTTTTAGTTACACTCTTCAAATGAGGGTGTCATAACGACGGCCAAAATAAAGTCAGCAAATTATATGCACGTCAAGCATCGTCATTTGGGAGTTTAGCTTGCTGTACAGCCAGGACCGAGCCGGAGGGTCCTGGTGAGGACAGTATATTCGCTTTTCGTTGTTCATGCATCATTTAACATTATCATACTGTACACTTATTCAGCATGTTGTTCTCCATTGTATTCTTATATTTAATTGCCCCTCGAGATGACATATCTGCTCTATGTGTTGGATTTTATCAAGTAAATTTCTCTCAAATATGCGAATTATACTCGGGTGCGACTTATATATTTTTTTTCCCTCTTCGTTGGGCTTTTTATGGCTGGTGCGACTTATACTCAGGTGCGACTTATAGTCCCAAAAATACGGTATTTTCATGGCGTAAAATGAAGCAATTAAAAAAAAATTATTTACAGAGTTCACGTTATCTGTAGGTCTGTTATACTTCCTCATACCAAGTGCCAGTCAACCTTCCACTGAGCAAATCGGTTTCTCCTCCCATTAGATAGAGGGCTAGCAGTTGAAAGCAATAGAATAAAGCCTATAAATTGAGGATAAACCAGTCCAAAACCTCGTCTAAAACGCCACATTGCCTAGATTTAGTCAGCGTACAAAATAGCGCTCTGCATTTCTTAACCTTCACCAAACCCGAGGTTTACTCACCGAACCACTGGGGTTCAAAATCAAACCCCAATTAAGAACCACTGACATAGAGCGATGGCCAGACAAAATGAAGCTTCTCACTTTACTTCATCATGGTTTAGTGGCACCAAAGATACATTTGTATATTAAAAATGACTCCACTTTAAGTTTTAAATTGAATTGTTGAGTTTATCTGGGATTATTGGAAGACTTAAAAAATAAAATAAATATTTTTTTCCCATTTTTTAAGGCTGAACATATGACAATGTGTGCAAGTGCTCAAAATGTTGTGGTTGGTTAATGTGAGTGACTGGAGAGGAGTTTCCATGAAAAGTGCTTAAAGACATTCTTACCTGAACACAACTACTGCTCTGTCAGGATGAAATAAACAATAATGTTGACATAAAAATGGGCCGGAGAGAATCAAATTTGGGGTGCATACAAGTGCCAGCACCAATAATCATGATAGCATTCAGTAACTGGAAGTGCATTATAGCTGCACTGTGTCCAGTAGACAGAAAAGGCCTTTCTCCAAAAAAGTCCACCACCAGCAACAAATGACCAACTTAGTGTAGTTAAAGGGGATCAGAATCAGAAGCCCATCTGTCTTGCGCCACTGCGAGGTCCTGCCCATTCCCAGAGCTAAGCTATAGTACTGCTAACAGCATCTGCTGCCATGCCAGTGGAAATCGCAGTGGGGACACCAGTGCCATGCAAACCAATATCACAGGAGTCATTCATTTGTTCCAGGGCACCCAGAGAGCCAAACTATCTAGGTGTCGAGGAGCCATTTGGATTGTCAGAGGGGCCGTTGCATATCTTTTGGCAAAATTCCAATTTTCATTCATATTGAACTGCACTGCGGGGAAGATTGGGCGTAAAAATGAGCAGTGCATTTGCATCCAAGGCTCGGTCGTTGTGCCATGCGTGCACGTTAGCGATGGGAGGATATCGAGAGGGCAGAGTGGGGAGCGGAGAGCTTTGGGTAATAAGGACAGTGCAAAACTCAGTGCCGTCTCTGCTGTGGGTATTTCAGGAGACGGCTGGGGGTCGGACAATGAACTCACCCAAACCAGGCTCATTTAGAGCACTGTAGCGCTCTCTCAGGGCGAGAGGAGTTAAAGTTCTCCTGCGTTCTTCACTTCCAACGACCTGTGAGAAAAAATGTCAGAGTACAGATCAGACACTGTTGGAATTCAATTACAGTCTTGACTCTTTTCCGGACTATAAGACACACTTATATTTAAATGTTTGACTTGGCCTGTGACTTTTACTCTAGCATGACTTTTATGTTTTTTTTTCACACTGGCAACCACGAGGAGGGCTCTCGAGGCGTACCTTTTCTTATTGTTCCTCTTTTCCAGTTTGCATTTGTGCCTAATACCACTACTACTCGTGAGCTACTGCAGAGTTAGAGGAAATGCTGCATATGTGGAAGGTTGGGAAAAACATGACTACCTGAGAGGTTACATGAGTGTACTGGAAGCTGTAGCTAGACTGTGCTATAGTTTCAGTTGATCATTGAGCCAATAGCACGCCACAACTAACTGCCACAGTGACAGAGTCTGTTCAAACCCCAGTTAGAGAAGCGGAAGAACAAGAAAGACTTGTAAAACAACTGTTTTTATGGTATACAGCAGAATTATTTGCACCCTTTGTGATTTTGCAAGTTCACCCACTTAGAAAATAGGTAGAGGTCTGAAATTCCAATCATAGATGCATTTTACCTAATAAAGACATAATCTGAAGAAGAAAAAAAATATCCAGAAATCACATTGTGTGATTTAAAAAAAATAATAATTTATTTGTAATTTACTGGGGATCAAAAGTATTTGTACCCCTGAGAAAATCAGTGCTAATCTTTAGTGCAGAAGCCTCTCTATGGAATAACAGCGGTCAGACGCTTTCGGTAGTCCTTCACCAGGTTTTCATATATGGAAACATGGATTTTGGCCCATTCCTCCACACAAATCTTCTCTAGATCTGTCAGGTTTCGGGGCTGTCGTTGAGAAACACAAAAGTTTCAGCTCCATCCAAAGATTTTCTATTGGATTGAGGTCTGCGTTTTACGCAGCCACTCCTTTGTCAGCTTGGCTGTGTGGTTCGGATCACTGTCATGTTGGAAAATCCAGCCACGACTTATGTTCAAGTCTCTGACTGAGGAAGGGAGGTTGTGTCTCAAAATCTGATGATACATTTCATCATTCATCCTCTGCTTTATACAGTACAGCCGTCCTGTCCGCTTTGTCAAAAACAGCCTGAAAGCATGACGTTTCCACCCCCATACTTCACAGTAGGGATGGTGTTCTTGGGATTGTTCTTCTTCTCCCGCCACACAGAAAGAGTCATGTTTGCACCAAAAAGTTCTACTTCGGTCTCATCTGACCATTCTCCCATGACCCCTCTGCATCATTCAGATGGTCCCTGGCAAACTTCAGACAGGGCTTCACATGTACTGGCTTCAAATGGGGTATGGAAGGAAAAGAGTCGATTTTTCCTTGTTACAGGTTGTTTTATTCTCATAAAGAAGAGGAGATGATGAGACAGAATTCGGGAATAAAAAAAAGAACAAAGAATTTACACTTAAAGACAGACAAACAGATAAGACATATTGGTACCAGGTGAGAAAGAAAAGTGCCCCCAGCCTCTCCGTGCATAGACTTTTTCCCCCTTCTCGGGTAACTTGCTTGGAATGTACAACCCCCCCGCCCTGATCAAATTACATACATTGGTAAGTAGACAAAAGGGGCCTGTGTGAATATGTTAGAAAAGTAAGTGGCATTTTTCACGTGTGTTTATTGTGAATCAATGGAAATATATTTCTACAACCTTCTGAGCAATGCATGATTTTAAACCATTGCACCGTCGTGTTCTACTGACAGTAGCCTTTGAAACTGTGCAACCAGCTCTCTTCAGGTCATTGACCAGCTTCTGTCGTATAGTTCTAGGCTGAGCCCTTACTTTTTTCATCATGAGTGATGTCCCACGAGGAGAGATTTTACATGGAGCCCCAGTCCGAGGTAGATTATCAGTCATGTTTAGCCTTTTCCATTTTCCTACAGTTGCTGCAACTGTTGATTTATTCTCACCAATTCTCACCCTTTTCCAGCTTTGTGGAGCTCATTTTTTTTCTCTGGTGTCTTTTGAAAGCTCTCTGGTCTTGCCAATGGTAGCAGTTGGATTATGACTGACTGTGGGGTGCACATGTGACAATAATGAGCTCAAACGGGTGGTGGGTGGGTGGTTACTCATGGGGTGAAGGTAGATTTTTTTAAGGTAGACTGACAACTCTGTGAGTGTCATAATTATTGCTGATTCTTAGGGGTACAAATACTCATGAACCCCAGTAAATTTTTCCAATGTGATTTATGGATTTTTTTTTTCAGATTGTGTCTCTATGAGTGGACATCCATCTATGATTGAATTTTCAGACCGCTACCTATTTTCTGATTGATGAACTTGCAACTTCTGTTCCTCACTGTAAATACGTATATAGTAGGGTTGTTCCGATCATGTTTTTTTGCTCCCAATCCGATCCCGATTGTTTTAGTTTGAGTATCTGCCGATCCCGATATTTCCCGATCCGATTGCTTTTTTTGCTCCCGATTCAATTCCAATCATTCCCGATAATTTTTCCCGATCATATACATTTTGGCAATGCATTAAGAAAAAAATGAATAAAACTCGGACGAATATATACATTCAACATACAGTACATAAGTACTGTATTTGTTTATTATGACAATAAATCCTCAAGATGGCATTTACATTATTAACATTCTTTCTGTGAGAGGGATCCACGGATAGAAAGACTTGTGACTTTGTATATTGTGACTAAATATTGCCATCTAGTGTATTTGTTGAGCTTTCAGTAAATGATACTGTAGCCATGCCCAAATGCATGATGGGAAGTGGAACCATGACTGTGCGTAGCGCTACCAATTGATATATCTTCTCTGCGTTGGGAAATAACAAGGTGTTAAGAAAAAGATCCATTGCTACCTTGCTTCCCCACATTGCTTCCCATGATATTTCTAATCATAGGGAGAGGGATTGTAAGGCTTTAGCCAATTAAAAAAAGGCTCCAAAGGCTGCCAAAATTCACTCTACTAATTTTACGCTGCCTTTTATCTCTCTATACAGGTAAGACGGCGCCATTACAGATTGAGCGCGACAATGCGTGGGTGGGTCGTGCAGCACATGCATTAATTGCGTTAAATATTTTACATTTTTGTGATACATTTTTTAAAAAATTAATTACCGCCGTTATCGGGATAAATTTGATAACCCTACTTTAAGCCTAAACTAAAGACTCTGGATGAGTGTAACATATTATGTTTGTAACGTTAAATACAATTAGAAAACGATTTAATCAAAAAATATATATATATTAAAAAAAAGGCATGGCCGATATTTTTTTGCCGATTCCGATACTTTGAAAATGACGTGATCGGACCGGATCGATCGGCATCTCTAGTATATAGTTCTTTTCACCGTAGTTTGTTGTTAGTTTGACAAAAATATTTTTTAAAAAATGCAAAAAAAACCACACACACAAACACAAATAAAACATTTAACTCTCACAACCTAAGCCAGTATTTTACCATGAATTCACCGTTTTGTTTTTGTTTTTTTCCTAGTGTTTGTTTTTTACTCTTCATTGTGCATTTTTGGGATGTTTTGACTAAAAAATATATTTTAAAAGAATACGCAAGAATGTGTGCATGGTTAGGCCTTACCTTTATACACGGTGGCATTGCTATGTTGAGGTTGCATAGGACATGTTGTGCATCCTCATACTTGGTGCACTTCCTCAGGAAGGACAAGAAGCCAGTGGCATCCTTGTTACTATCTCTGACCTAACACAGGGGAAACAGGAAGCAGAGGAAGGGAAAAGAAGGTGTGATAGAGGAGGGGACGGGAGGAAGGCAAGAGAAGAGGGAGAGGAGAAAAAGAAAGTCAAATCAAAGGCAACATTAGACCCCACCACAATGTCGCAGGCACGTGGTGCAGTAGTAACATGGGGGCCAGAAGCAGGGGATGGAAGCAGTCCACAGGCAGGCGAGAGGGTGAGATTTACCTGCACTCTTTACCTGGACGTCTGTCAGACCAGACAGTTAGAGAGTGACCGCCAGAGAGAGAAAGAGAGACAGTGAGACAGACACAAACAGACGGGCAAGGCTGGCGAGGAATATGAGGGAGTCCCGGGACATGCAGAAGCTCTCACAAGAGAGTCATTACACAAAATCGAAGGCTGTGTATTCATCTGGTGGGTGCACAATAGTATAGCGTCACAACAACACAAAGACGTACATGGCAAAATGATAAAAGAAATGAATAGGAAATCAGAAAAACACGAATATGGTCACAAAAGAAAAAAGGATTATTACTATGAACAGACAAGAAAGGCCACAAAGCAGTAACGGAGAATTGTTATAAAACACAATAGTGTCATATCCTAATATAATACAGTTATTCACACTGTATCTGAGAGTGGTTCATGATGAAACTCAAAATCAACCCAAGTGTAAAAGCTGTTTTGTGAAGGAATAATATTTTTTGGCACTTAATGAAATGCTGACAATAGTAGATGAAATTTCGCAAATTTAAATGCGTCATTACAATTGAAACGGATCATTTTTGTTTAGTCTTTCCGTGCCATTGACGATGATGAATGTCCAATCATGTGGCTTTTTCATCTTTCTGCTGTTAATTTAGTTTTTCATTAGTGAACATTCAATCCTTTTGAACTGGGATGGTCGGCAGCGAATGAACGAACACTTCCAGTTCAAATGGATTAAACGTTTATCGCCATTAATAGCAGCCAATGAGTAAACAATTAATATGATCATAAATAGCATTTCTAGTCTTTTCAAGTCCAACACACATTAAATATAAATATTCCATTGCTGTAAGAGATGAGTGACCCGACTTCCAAGGTATCCATAATAAGATTTTGTGGGACTTGTATTTTGCTTTGACTTGCAAGCAAAACATTTTGATACAAATGGTGTATGGTGGCAGTGAACGCAATTTCGTTAGCATTGTGAACAAATTGTCAAAAAAAGAAGCACAAGCTGTATAATGCTACTTCCATTGAAAGTTTGACTTATGAGTGTCAAATGTACAAAGGATGCGTGTGAAAACTTCACAGAAAATCAATATGCGCACACACAACAAGCACATGAGTAATACTGTATCATCTTTCATACTGTCTAGGAAATTTGTTTACAGCATCTCTTCACTTTAATTAATCTGTGAGACTATTTATTTGCTTCAAATGCTTCTGTTTTGGTTATCAACGAGTTCAAAAGGCTCAGCCATTTACTTTTGAATGTTGAACTGCGTAATTACAGTTCCTATCAATGATTCCTTTCTGACAAAGGGATTTGCCTTCATAGGGTGACGCATCCAAGCAACTGGGATCCAGCATTTAAAAAGGCACTGAAGTCATTTTCTAATATATTAAATAGGGCTGTGAAACGATTAAAATTTTTAATCGGGTTAATTACAGCTTAAAAATTAATTAATCGTAATTAATCGCAATTAATCGCAATTCAAACCATCTCTAAAATATGCCATATTTTTCTGTAAATTATTGTTGGAATGGAAAGATAAGACACAAGACGGATATATACATACAACATACTGTACATAAGTGCTGTATTTGTTTATTATAACAATAAATCCACAAATGGCATTATTAACATTCTTTCTGTTTCAGTGATCCATGGATAGTAAGACTTGTAGTTCATAAAAGATAAATGTTATAGTTTCAAGTTATAGTAATTTTATATTAAAACCCCTCTTCATATTTTCGTTTTAATAAAATTTGTACAATTTTCAATCAAAAGTAGAGTTAATATAATAATAATAAGAATAAAAATAACAATAATAAGAATTGAGTGACCAACCAAACTCTGAGCAATGCCAGTTCACTTTGCATTGTTGTTTAGCTGTGTGAGAATAGGGCCTCATTACTACAGACTGAAGTGCTTTTCTTTTTGTGAACATTATTATTTTTTTGAGAGATAGCAATATTATTTTTGTTGTGCTTTCACTAAATGATACTTCTGTTTGTTGTGAAGGAGTTGCAGAAGCTTATGCTAATAAACGGCGCCGCCCAAAGAACGCCTGTGTCCACTCGCCTTTATAACAGATCTCTGTGCATATCTTACCCAAAATACAACAAGAGACACATAATTGCCACTAAAAGAAAGCAAACTTACCGAAATATGTGTGGAGCACAAAGCAACAGCATAAACGTCTCACAATTACTAATTCTCCCACTATTAGAAGGAATAACATTAGTATGGAACGGCGCTGCGCTGCCCCCAACACTCTTAATGTCCATAAACGGCGTCATTGAAATCTGTTTGAGGCAATGCGAGAGCGGCTCATTCAGTGCATGCGTTAATTGCGTCAAATATTTTAACGACATTAATTTTAAAAAAAAATTAACGCCCGTTAACGCGATAATTTTGACAGCCCTAATATTAAACTATTCCATGCATAGCGCATGCCCAGATTAAATTGTGTAATCTGTTTAATCTATGTAGTTTTTTGTTTGATAGCAATTGCATTTGCACCCGTCTCCTTGCCTGGTCCTCGACATCATATCGATATCTACTGTGCTTCGAGTCAGGACGCTTGCAAGACAACAGTTGACTTCCAGCCATCGTATGAGTGAGTTGGCGTCAAATGACTATATGTTTTCTTGAAGTAGAAAAATTAAAGGAATATCTCAGCGTTTTAGAACTAGGAAGTCATAGCGAAATCTTGCCTATCGACTGAAATATGCCTCTCTGTGCGCACGCAACACAGCTAAAGTCTATTCATAGACTTTACTATCAGTTGACAAGACAGCTCCTACAGACATCCCACACCGTCCTGTTGGGGGCCGACCCAGGCAGAGCGGAGTTGGCTTTTACTGTGGTAAACTCAAACACAAGCTGCGTGGAAACGCGGGATTTAGGTGGAAACAGGACGAATGTTTTACTGTGTACAAGCAGGCAGGATTGCCTCAAGAGTGGGTCGAGAATTCAACGTAATTATTATATAAAAGAGCTCTATGCATGCACTTTCAAGTTAAAAAGCTCTTTGTTTTGTAACGGCCGCCGCCACATTGGAATACTCAATAGCGTGATTTCAGCTCGAAATGTTTACATAAGTTGAATGATAACTGCCCGGTTTTTTGCTTTTAATCAAGAATCTAGACTGTTTTCTGTTCATACAGTGCCCTCCATAATTATTGGCACCCCTGAAAAAAATTTGTTTCACACAAAAATACACAAGGTCCCAGGCTTCAACTGGGACCGTGTGCTTTGGTCAGATGAGACCAAGATTGAGCTTTTTGGCAACAAACACTCTAAGTGGGTCTGGCGTGCCACGAAAGATGCGCATGCTGAAAAGTATCTCATACCCACTGTGAAGCATGGGGGTGGGGCAGTGATGCTGGGGGGCTGTTTCGCTTCCAAAGGCCCTGGGAACCTTGTTAGGGTGCAGGGCATCATGAATGCTTTGAAATACCAGGACATTTTAAATCAAAATCTGTTGCCCCCTGCCCGAAAGCTGAAGATGGGTCGTCACTGGGTCTTTCAGCAAGACAATGACCTTAAACATATGGCCAAATCCACACAGAAATGGTTCACCAGACACAAACTCAAGCTCTTCCCATGGCCATCTCAGTCCCCAGACCTTGTTTTGTTGGCAAAAGGGGGTTGCACAAAGTATTAACACCAGGGGTGCTAATAATTGTGACACACATTATTTGATGTCAAATAATTTTTTCTTTAAGTGGGATTTTTTTCCCCACTGAATGAATGCACTTGTATTGAAAGTTGGATTTTTCTCTTTTTTTCCATTAAGGTCCCATATTATTTGAATAAAAAAAAATTATTAGAAGCTAAAAACACATCTTTTTCAGGGGTGCAAATAATTATGGAGGGCACTGTATCAAAATTCCGGTGATGTACGCATTTATTTCCAAGAATTTTCAACTTAAAAAGTTCATTGTTTTGTGATGGCCGCCAAGTTGTATCCATACACAGTAGCGTAAGTGTACATTCAAATGATAAGGTAATTTTCAGCCAACTGTTCGTTTTTTTGGCAAAAAACTAGTAATTTAGACATTTCTGCGTCCATGCAAAAAAAAAAAAAAAAATCGTCTTTTACAAGTTTTACTTTAAGTAACATCTAAAAACGACGAGGGCCAGATAGGCGGCAAGACGTGCCTCTGTGCTGCTGAGGCAATAGTAACATCGGAATTCAACCTAAAAAAGTTGAGATTGTATATAGAAAAATGAAAATTTTGCTTTTGTTGTGTAAAATTAAGATGATTCTGCATGCTTTCCTCATGTATTAAGTTTCTGATGTGAAAATTGAGTAATTTATTAGCGGTTGAAAACTTAGTAAAATAAAAATAAAAAAACTAAATAAGCACTAAAAAAAATATAAATTGCTATTTTGGGCAAAAAAACTCATATGTTAAATATTGCTATTGATCCTGAAAATATAGGTAATTATTTCTGCATTTGTTGATTTTTGTGCATCTAGTGTCAAATTTGAGAATTTTATTGCAATTTTAAGTTTTGTTATTCTTGTATAAAAAATTATTGATCGGGATTTTATTAGGGAATTTTTTGATCTTGCTGCTCATGGAGACTCATATTTGCCTAAGGGAGGGGCCTGTTTTGGTTTTAGGTTGCTAGTGGCTTTGGTTTAGAAAACATTAGAATTTTAAGTTTTTGAAAATAGGCCCTCTACGGATCGGCCCCGAGCCTCATCAACTAATGGTGAATTCTATGGTCTATTTTTGTATGATTGTGAAATCGCGAAGTTTAACTTTAGTGCCCCTTTACTAAAGCTGTAAGCATAATTACACTTTAACATTGGGGATGTCTGCTCATTTTGAACTTAATGTTCGGCAGATGTGATCGTAAACGGACACAGAGACACCAAAGTTGGGTTTTGGGAAGCTCAACAGGTGCTCAGAAAGACAATTGATTCAGTGACCTACATGATACACGATTCACACCATAACATGAACAAAACACAGTAACATGAATGCTTTTCATGTCACGTAGAGACGGACCTTGACGGAAACAGGCAGCCGATTATCTCTGAAGGCTTGAAAGCTGAAGGTACGAGGCTGTTGCGTGGCTTTCCTTATTGGCACAAGGTTTCCAGAACATTCCAGATGCAGTGGCATACCTTCCATCAGCTTAAAAAAATAAATAAATAAAAAGAAGAAGCATGTAAAAACAGAAAGTACACCCATTATCTTTACATTGTGGGCCGCTAAGTATAGATTATTTACTATTTTTTTTACTCAGTGCTGACCTCGATGTCTCGGCTTCGCGCCACTTCGGTGAAATTTTCGTGCAACTCCAGCGTCTTGTCCATCTTGTCATCAGTCATGCAGTAACAACGCAAGCGGCCTTCTCGCGACTCGTTCATTTTTGCAAAGATGACAAACTTAGCCATATAAGGCACGGCCATCAGTTCCCGGTACAAAAGGTTGGCAAAGGTCACAGCTTCTGCTGTGCGGGGACAATCTGCTAGCCAAAATCTGTGGAAAAGAAAAAGCAGGAAAAGGGATTGCAGGATCATATTTGGTAGAACCGGGATGCAATGTCATCGCAAGCAAGGGTTCTCAAACTGGGATACGCAAGCAATAGCTAGGGGTGGTCCGCAAAACATTAAGCAATGTATTATGTATTATATTTAAAAAGTGCATCTCTCCAAACTGAGCATACTGCTCTCTTACCTATCTTAGTTTTGGAAAAAATCAAGAGGTCTGAAACTGAATGTTTTTTTTTTATCCGTTTGTTAAGGAATATTGTTCATTAAAATAAGGCTGTAATTTTAAAAGCAGGCATTTTTCTAGAATCAAAGAAATCCTGAAAATTAATTCATCAATATAATTTTTCCCCCTTTAAATTTTGACTCAAGATCATTATAATATGGCTTATTCTGGAAAAAGTACCAATCGGTCTACTAAAGTCTATCAGGATATACAGTATAAACATTGGACCAGCTTTCACTCGCTGGCCCAAACTAGTCACAACTAGCCCCCCCCCCCTTCTGCTGAACTCGTCAGCGCTGACGAGGTCGGGTTGGAGGGGGGGTGGGGATCTGGGGGTTAGCCACACGGTTGCTAACTAGAGATGTCGATGCCGATCGATCGGGTCCGATCAAGTCATTTTCAAAGTATCGGAATCGGCAGAAAAATATCGGACATGCCTTTTTTTAACATATATATATATTTTAATTAAATCATTTTCTAATTGTATTTAACGTTACAGACATAATGTGTTACACTCTTCCAGAGTCTTGAGTTTAAGCTTAAGGTAGGGTTATCAAATTTATTGCGTTAACGGCGAGAATTAATATATCACGTTACAATATTTAACGCAATTAATGCATGCACTGCATGACCCACTCACGCATTGTCGTGTTCAATCTATAATGGCGCCGTTTTACCAATTCAGTATATAGAGCTAAAAGGCAGCGTAAAATGAGTAGAGTGACTTTTGGCAGCCTTTGGAACCTTTTTTTAAATGGCTAAAGCCTTACAATCCCTCTCCCAACGATTAGAATAATCGTGAGAAGCAATGTGGGGAAGAAAGGTAGTAGTTGATCTTTTTCTTAACACCCTATGTTATTTCCCAACGCAGAGAAGATATATCAATTGGTACCACGACGCACAGTCATGGTTGCACTTCCCATCATGCATTTGGGCAGAAGTTAAATGGCTACAGTATCATTTACTGAAAACTCAACAAATACACTAGATGGCAATATTTAGTCACAATATGCAAAGTCACATTTATCCTTTAAGAATTACAAGTCTTTCTATAAACAAATACAGTACTTATGTACTGTATGTTGAATGTATATATTCGTCCGAATTGTATTCATTTTTTTCTTAATGCATTGCCAAAATGTATATGATAGGGAAAAATTATCGGGAATGATTGGAATTGAATCAGGAGCAAAAAAAAGCAATCGGATCGGGAAATATCGGGATCGGCAGATACTCAAACTAAAACGATCGGGATCGGATCGGGAGCAAAAAAACATGATCGGAACAACCCTATTGCTAACCGTCACATGCTATTGCTTAGCCACAACTGGATTCATTAATTTATTACTATTCATCCTTCACACAGCCGCTGGAAACAGAAATGTTGAATATGTTTGATGGATTGATGATTTTATGACACTGTGCGGGTGTGCGCTGGTCCTCACTCATGGGAAACGCAGTCTTCCTTAAGGCAAAACGCTACCGCTTTTGTCCACCGGGATCGCTAAAATCGACTCATAATGATATTGACGGGTCAGATTCAACCTCCACTGCATCACGCCTTCAAATAGGAGGCCGTCCCACAATTCGCTTCAGTTATTCGCAGTCAGTCGCAGCGATACATGCAGCGATCCAACGCCGGATTAGGTTGAAAAAGTACGAAAGCTGTACCGCAAACAAACAGGAAGGATTGTCTCAGGAGTCATTTGTTGGAGGATTCAAGGTAATTGTTGTATTTTTAATTTGGTCACCTATAAAAAAACAAGATTTCTGGCTGTCAAAGAGGTCTAACTTCTTCTAACGAGGTCTAACGAGGCTCCACTGGTTAGTTACCTGTATTAATGGCACCTGTTTTAACTTATTATCAGTATAAAAGACACCTGTCCACAATCTCACTCAGTCACACTCCAAACTCCACTATGGCCAAGACCAAAGAGCTGTCGAAGGACACCAGAGGCAAAATTGTAGACCTGCACCAGGCTGGGAAGACTGAATCTGCAATAAGTAAAACACTTGTTGTAAAGAAATCAACTGTGGGAGCAATTATTAGAAAATGGAAGACATACAAGACCACTGATAATCTCCCTCGATCTGGGGCTCCATGCAAGACCTCACCCCGTGTCGTCAAAATGATACCAAGAACGGTGAGCAAAAATCCCAGAACCACACTGGGGGACCTAGTGAATGACCTACAGAGAGCTGGGAACACAGTAACAAAGGCTACTATCAGTAACACAATGCGCAGCCAGGGACTCAAATCCTGCACTGCCAGACGGGTCCCCCTGCTGAAGAAAGTGCACATCCAGGCCCGTCTGCGGTTCGCTAGAGAGCATTTGAATAATCCAGAAGAGGACTAGGAGAATGTGTCATGGTCAGATGAAACCAAAATAGAACTTTTTGGTAGAAACACAGGTTCTCGTGTTTGGAGGAGAAAGAATACTGAATTGCATCCGAAGAACACCATACCCACTGTGAAGCATGGGGGTGGAAACATCATGCTTTGGGGCTGTTTTTCTGCAAAGGGACCAGGACGAATGATCTGTGTAATGGAAAGAATGAATGGGGCCATGAGGGATTTTGACTGAAAATCTCCTTCCATCGGCAAGGGCACTGACGATGAGACGTGGCTGGGTCTTTCAGCATGACAATGATCCCAAACACACAGCCAGGGCAACAAAGGAGTGGCTTCGTAAGAAGCATTTCAAGGTCCTGGAGTGGCCTAGCCAGTCTCCAGATCTCAACCCCATAGAAAATCTGTGGAGGGAGTTGAAAGTCCATGTTGCCCAACGACAGCCCCAAAACATCACTGCTCTAGAGGAGACCTGTATGGAGGAATGGGCCAAAATACCAGCAACAGTGTGTGAAATGCTTGTGAAGAGTTACAGCAAATGTTTGGGCTCCTTTATTGCCAATAAAGGGTACATAACAAAGTATTGAGATTAACTTTTGGTATTGACCAGATACTTATTTTCCACCATGATTTGCAAATAAATTATTTAAAAATCAAACAATGTGATTTTCTGTTTTTTTTTTCTTCTTTTTTTCACATTCTGTCTCTCATGGTTGAGGTTTACCCATGTTGACAATTACAGGCCTCTCTAATATTTTCAAGTCGGAGAACTTGCACAGTTAGTGGTTGACTAAATACTTATTTGCCCCACTGTATTTAGGTTAAAAAATGCTAACTGCACTTTTTTTTTTTTTTTTTTTTTTTGCTTTTAACCAAGAATCGAGACTGTTTTATGTCCATATCTATAAAGAATTCAGGCATTTAAGCATTTATTCACAAGAATTTTCACCAGAAAAACTGATTACATTAGGGTTTTTCCGATCATGTTTTTTTGCTTCCCATCCGATCCCGATCGTTTTAGTTTGAGTATCTGCCGATCCCGATATTTCCCGATCCAATTTTTTTTATTTTGCTCCCGATTCAATTCCAATCATATCCGATCATTGTTCCCGATCATATACATTTTGGCAATGCATTAAGAAAAAAATGAATAAAACTCGGACGAATATACATTCAACATACAGTACATAAGTACTGTATTAGTTTATTATGACAATAGATCCTCAAGATGGCATTTACATTATTAACATTCTTTCTGTGAGAGGGATCTACGGATAGAAAGACTTTTACTTCTTAGAGGATAAATGTGACTTTGTATATTGTGACTAAATATTGCCATCTAGTGTATTTGTTGAGCTTTCAGTAAATGATACTGTAGCCATTTAACTTCTGCCCAAATGCATGATGGGAAGCGCAACCATGACTGTGCTTCGTGGTACAGATTGATATATCTTCTCTGCGTTGAGAAATAACATAGGGTGTTAAGAAAAAGATCAACTACTGCCTTTCTTCCCCACATTGTTTCCCACGATTATTCTAATCGTTGGGAGAGGGATTGTAAGGCTTTAGCCATTTAAAAAAAGGCTCCAAAGGCTGCCAAAATTCTCTCTGCTCATTTTACGCTGCCTTTTAGCTCTATATACTGTATGGGTAAAATGGATTTATTATAGATGATAGATTATTATAGATATTGTGGGTCATGCAGCGCATGCATTAATTGCGTTAAATATTGTAACGTGATAAATGTAATAAATATTAATTCTCGCCCTTAACGCGATAAATTTGATAACCCTACCTTAAGCTTAAACTAAAGACTCTGGAAGAGTGTAACACCTTATATCTGTAACGTTAAATACAATTAGAAAACGATTTAATTAAAATATATATATATATATTTAAAAAAGGCATGTCCGATATTTTTTTGCCGATTCCGATACTTTGAAAATGACGTGATCGGACCCGATCGATCGGGACATCTCTAGTTTACATAAAGCGGCTGTGTGTCTGAACAAAAACAAACAAACAAAAAAAAAGTTGAAAAATGTGTATAAAGGGGAAAGCACGTTGAATCGATCCCAACCCAATTAATGAATGACTATTCTAAAATGTGTTGATGACTCATGACATGTGGTTGTTATGTTTAACTGATGGTGGGATTTTGAGTGTGCCCTTTGAAAAATGACTCCCCTGTAAATGTTCCCTGGATCTCAGATTTTGAGAACCTCTGCTCTAAATAAAAGAAAAGAAGGAGCTCACACCTTGCAGACACATTGGTTGTAAAGTTGGCACAGCTGTTTGCATACATCAGCTTGGTTGTTCCAGTGATGTCCTCCCACTGAGCAGGTGCTGTCCCACCTAAGTCACGAAAAGTATACTGCGTCATTCATGGCCTGTTAACATCTTCACAGCACTCCTTTACATCACGTTTCTCAAGGTGAGAAAAGGCCGAGCCATTTCAATGTCACCCCGAATAAAAAAGTTGATTCGTCAAACTACCAATGACACTGCAGAGGAGGCGCAAGCTGGTGGTGTCACCCTCCCCGGCATCACGGGGGCTCTCCCGCCAGGATGGAGGAAGTGGAATGCGCAGTCCGATCGGACGGTGAAACTTGCGTCTGCGTGGTTCGATGGTGACCACCGGGCTGAAGGTCGCCTGGTTGCCAAGTTGTCGTGTCAGCAGCTCATCGGGGATGGGCTGTGCCTGAGAGGATGGAAGGACGAGTTGATAAACCGCAGAACAACGGCTGCGGATAAGAAGGGTGTACAGTATGTCTCAGAAAATAATGCGCACAAAATAGGTGAATTAAGTGGTGGCAATAGTGGGAAAACAAAAAATAAAAAGAGCACAAAACTGAATTTTCTCAACGGAATCATCAAAACCCCAGCCATACTCACACATGCAACCAACTTATACGTATGTCAAATCTGACCCAAATCAGATCAGTGCATCGGCTCGGTCAGTGTGGCTCACAACTTAAATCAGGAAACTGAGGAGTGAAGAATGGCTGGACAAAAGAAAAAAAACATGAAGAGAGAGCAGCATACAGTAGAACAAAGCCAAATTCAGATACATGCCATTGCCTGAAATAATATCAGTGCTGTGACAAACAATGAGGAAAAAAAAAAGTCCAGTGAAATGACAGAAACAGACCCCGTAATTGATCATTAAAAATGTTTTCCAAGTTGTCTCAGTGATCAACTCTCTACTTACCTGCAGTCCTAATCTCACTCTTTTAGTTACAGCGGTCTCAGGAAAAATGGCCTCAACATGGGGTACCAGCTTACTGGTCAGTCGCCCGCCCTCTGGACCAATTAGATCGCTCTCCTGCTGAATGCGGGAGACCACGGCGAAGTACAGGGGAAAGTCGGTGGAAATGATCCGACGAATTCTCTTCTTTTCCAACTCCTCTTGACTTTCCAGGTCTACAGAAACGTGTAAAATGAAGAGCAAAAGGAAAGGTGAGTAAGAAGCGGGATTTTAATAGAAGGTCAAAAAGAAAGGTAACAGTGCATAATTCAAGCCAAGTGAAACAAGTGCACTTCAATAACATGGCAGTGAAAACCTCATAAAAAAAACGATTCTCTCCCAGTGTCCTTGTATTAAAAATTTAACACTATAAATCACAATGAAGTCATCACAAGTCTCATGGACCATTTCCATCTCGCTAACCTTCATCCATGCCATTAAGAATGGTTTCCAGCACTTCGTCACCATAGCGATTTCGGTGTTCTTTCCAGACTGAGCCGTTCTCACTACGGAGGATCACAAGCTCACGGTCTCCCCGAGCCAGTGATGCGAAGTGTGGGATCTCCACTATAACAGGCCTGGTGAGTCATAATCATCATTTTCACTTTGCACAGCAGTTGAATTTCCATTGCAGTGTGTGACTAGATAAGATTCGTATGATTGACTCACCCAAGGAACTGCATGCTGGATGGACCCAGGGAGATAATTCGGCTGGCGAGCCCCTCGCCCTCCACCAGAGGAGGGGGCGTGGTCAGTTTTTGGGGTTTGACCAAGCGGCAGGTGATGCGTGTCGGCGCAGCGCAGGTCCGAGGCGGTATGATCACGCGTAGGCCGTGGTGTCTGCTGCCTCGCATAGAGCCTCCTCGGGCGTCTACCATGAAGCTCACCAGGAAGCTGAGTGTTGACATATGCACACAATTATTTCTTCATTTTCTCAACATACATTTTCAAAAAATAAATACTGAAGCAGAAATGGTCAGTGAAGAATGAAACTGATTTTATGTTTTTCTAGTAAGCAACACACATTCAGTCAATGGTGTCAATACAGCAGAAATGTCACCAATAAACACTAGGGTTGTTCCGATCATGTTTTTTTGCTCCCGATCCGATCCCGATCGTTTTAGTTTGAGTATCTGCCGATCCCGATATTTCCCGATCCGATTGCTTTTTTTTGCTCCCGATTCAATTCCAATCTGTATAGGCAAAACGGCGCCATTACAGATGGAGCGCGACAATGCGTGAGTGGGTGTGCCGCGCATGCATTAATTGCGTTAAATATTTTAACGTGATACATTTTTTAAAAAATTAATTACCGCCATTATTGAGATAAATTTGATAACACTACCTTAAGCCTAAACTAAAGATTCTGTATAAGTGTAACATATTATGTCTTTAACGTTAAGTACAATTAGAAAACGTTTAATTAAAAAATATATATATATTAAAAAAAAGGCATGGCCGATATTTTTTGCCGATTCCGATACTTTAAAAATGACACGATCGATCGGGATGCCGATTGATCGGGACATCTCTAATAAACACAATTCAGGGATCCAGTGTGCATTTGAGTTTGGGTTTTTCGGGCATTTAGGGGTCACTCCATGTTGATTTCGAGTCAATTCTTATTGCTTTTATAGCACACCTGGGTCACTTCCTGTTGATTTTGGAGCATTTCCAGGTAACTTTTTTCTGTTTATTTTATCCGCTAATCTTTCAAAAAAGAACATGCTGATCAAACACTGCTGCTATGGCACTTGTAGAAACGACTCTGGACATTTCAACATACGAAGGATGTTTTCTTCATACGTTTCTCGAAACCAAAAACTTGGGGGAAAAACTGAAGAACGGATCAACTTGTGCGGACGACCAAAAGATCAGATTAACGCCAGCAAGGCGAAGCCATTCAAATTTCATACGCAGTGAACATTACGGCCATGGTCCTTCAGAGGACGAAGAGGTAAGCCGTTTTGATATTTACACTTATTTTTTAGCGTGGCGTTTTGCCATGCTGCTTCTGTCTGACAATTAATGACCAGAGAAAAATGATAGGCTATCTGACTGCCACTGTTGCTACCTTTTCTGTTGTAAAAAAAACAACTTTATTCAGGGTGAAGTGTAAATACAGTGGGGAAAACAAGTATTTGATACACTGCCGATTTTGCTGGTTTTCCCACTTGCAAAGCATGTAGAGGTCTATAATTTGTATCATAAGTTCTCTTCAACTGTGAGGGACGGAATATAATACAAAAAAAACAGAAAATCAAGTTGTATGATTTTGAAATAATACATTTGCATTTAATTGCATGAAATAAGTATTTGATACATCACAAAAATCTAACAATATTTGGTACAGAGACCTTTGTTTGCTATTACAGATATCAAACGTTTCCTGTAGTCATTGACAAAGTTTGCACACACTGCAGCAGGGATTTTGGCCCACTCCTCCATGCAGATCTTCTCCAGAGCCTTCAGGTTTCGGGGCTGCTACCGGGCAACACGGACTTTCATCTCCCTCTATAGATTTTCTATCGGGTTCAGATCTGGTTACTGGCTAGGCCACTCCAGGACTTTAAGATGCTTCTTACGGAGCCACTCTTTAGTTGCCTTGGCAGTGTGCTTTGGGTCGTTGTCATGCTGGAAGACCCAGCCACGACCCATCTTCAGGGCTCTCACTGAAGGAAGGAGGTTGTCAGCCAAGATCTGGCGATACATAGCCTCATCCATCCTCCCCTCAATATGGTGCAGTCGTCCTGTACCCTTGGCAGAGAAGCAGCCCCAAAAAATGATGTTTCCTCCTCCATGTTTCACGGTTGGGATGGTGTTCTTGGGGTTGTACTCATCCTTCTTTTTCCTCCAAACACGACGAGCTGAGTTTAGACCAAAAAGTTCAATTTTGGTCTCATCCGACCACATGACCTTCTCCCATTGCTCCTCTGGATCATCCAGATGGTCAGTGGCAAACTTCAGACGTGTCTGGACATGCACTGGCTTCAGCAGCGGGACCTTGCGTGCGCTGTAGGATTTTAATCCATGACGGCGTAATGTGTTTCCGATGGTTTTCTTCGAGATTGTGGTTCCAGCTCTCTTCAGGTCATTGACCAGGTCCTGCCGTGTAGATCTGGGCTAATCCCTCACCTTCCTCATGATCAGTGATGCCCCACGAGGTGAGATCTTGCATGGAGCCCCAGAACGAGGCAGATTGACCGTCAACTTGAATTTGTTCCATTTTCTAATAATCGCTCCAACAGTTGTTACCTTCTCACCAAGCTGCTTGCTTATTTTCCTGTAGCCCATCCCAGCCTTGTGCAGGTCTATCATTTTATCCCTGATGTCCTTACACAGCTCTTTGGTCTTGGCCATTGTGGAGAGGTTGGAGTTTCTTTGTTTGAGCATGTGAACAGGTGTCTTTTATACAGGTAACAAGTTCAAACAGGTGCAGTTACTTCCGGTAATGAGTGGAGAACAGGAGGGTTTCTTAAAAAAGAACTAAGAGGCGAAATATTTACTAGTTGGTAATGTATCAAATACTTATTTAATGCGGTGAAATACAAATGTATTATTTAAAAATTGTACAATGTGATTTTATGGATTTTTGTATTATATTCCGTCCCTCACAGTTGAAGAGAACTTGTGATACAAATTACAGACCTCTACATGGCTTGCAAGTGGGAAAACCAGCAAAATCGGCAGTGTATCAAATACTTGTTCTCCCCACTGTATATTATAGAATAAAGATTTGTTATTAATGAAAAAATTAAAAGTGTTCGTTGGATGTCACCGAGTAGCATTTGCGATCGCTACGCACATAAATAGCAATGTAAATTGCCCCCAAGAACGGTCAGAGACGTAAGGCAACCAGAGGATATAATATATAATACAGGGCATATGGTGGTAAAGGATAGTTTGTGGAAACAGGAGAATGTCATTGTCAGTGGCATAAGGAAATGCACACAAGAAAAGGTGTCGTTAAAAAAGCTAACTCTGGGTCAGGTTGGGTCAGCTCAGCTCGTTTTCAGCCATCGACACTAAACCCATCTCTTTAACTGAACATTTGTATGTTCTTCCACAACTTTACCAGTGAATTTGGCACCAGGGTCATCAGGTTTAGCTCAGTAAACATCTCTTTCCTACACTATTTCCATTCATTTACTATTGGGGACAAACAGAAGGTTGACCCGCCTAGCCACAATTGCTAAAGTGAATGAATATGAATATTCATATGAATATTAAAGAGCAAAAGCGACGTGTTGCTTGCGGTACGCCATTAAAGGATTTTTTTGTGGGGGCTTATCAAGAGCTTTGCAAATCATTCCCACAATGATTTGGATAAGTAAGCATTACTGAAAACTATTACCTGAAGAGTTGAAGGGGACCTCAGACTTGTAGGCTCTAATAAGCCACAATTGTTCTCTTTTACTAAAGTATGTTATTAGAAACACATAAAATATTGCCATTGCTTTAAAAATCTATAATATTGAGTACATGTTTTGACCTACGGAGGGGGCCATGTTTATGCGTGCAATGGACACTCGGGACGATAACATAGTTTGTCACTGCCATTAGATGAACACTACCGGCAATTCCTTCCAACGCGGCGAGACGTCCAACACATGCTATTTGTGTTTTTATTGAGTCAATTATTACCTTTTCATTGCCTCAAAATACTTTTTGAATACTTTTAAGCATTGTGTTTTCTTGTGTTAGCTTTTAAGCAGATTGTTCATCTGTTGACAATATTAGTCACGTAGCGTATTTAAACCACTCTTATTCGGTAGTACGACAATTAAGTATTTTCTTAAGGCATCTTTAGTATGTTCTGTCTGTATGCATCTAAACAAAACAAGCTGAACGCGCACGGTAGTAGTTTGGGTGTCAAATTCGCCTGTACGACACCGGTTTTGTCATACTCTTGTCTCATCTCGTCCCGTTTTTCCTGTTCATTTTGCTTTTGCTGCTCGTTTTGTGAAATATTAACATGCTGTCATGCTCATTAATGTTCTTCTCGGGTTCAAATTGAAAGGGCTGAGCAGATGGCATGTTTATGTTGCTAAAGTCATACTCTGGAAGCATGGCAGCGTAACCATGTGACGTCACCGCTCTGCGACGTCAACAACAATGGCGACCCACTAGTTCAGGGGTTTTCAACCCAGTCCTCAAGGCACACTGTGGGTCCTGGTTTTTGTTCCAGCCGATCCAGCAGAGACAGTTGAACCAATGAGGCTTCTGCTAAAACAAGCCACACCTGACTGCAATCAACTGATTGCACTTGTAAAACACCAGATTGGGGAAAAAGTGTTGTCATCTTGTTTGGTAAGAATGAAATCCTGCACCCACAGTGTGCCTTAGTGGAATAGGTTGGGAACCCCTGCACTAGTTAACCTAAATTTACAAATTGTATAAAAACGAAAACATCAAGAGGGGTTTTAATGTCAAATTATTTTAACTCATAATAACTAGGGCTGTTAACGATTAAAATTTTTAATCGACTTAATCACAGCTCAAAAATTATTTAATCGTAATTAATCGCAATTCAAACCATCTATAAAATATACCATATTTTTCTGTAAATTATTGTTGAAATGGAAAGATAAGACACAAGACGGATATATACATTCAATATACAGTACATAAGAACTGTATTTGTTTATTATAACAATAAATCAACAAGATGGCATTAACATTATTAACATTCCCTTAAAGCGATCTATGGATAGAAAGGCTTGTAGTTCTTAAAAGATAAATGTTAGTACAAGTTATAGGAATTTTATATCAAAACCTCTCTTAATGTTTTTGTTTTATTAAAATTTGTAAAATTTTCAATCAAAAAGTAAACTAATAGCTCGCCATTGTTGATGTCAATAATTACCCCATGCTCACTCATGGTACTAACCCATAAAATCAGTTGGACCCAAGTGCCAACAGAGGGCGCAAAACACCAAAAACAAGTGACAAGCGGACATTACACTGTACTGTCATTTTAGTCTGTTTGAGCAGGGCATGTGCGTTAATTGCGTCAAATATTTTAACGTGATTAATTTAAAAAATTAATTACCGCCGTTAGCGTGATAATTTTGACAGCCCTAATAATAACGTTTATCTGTTATGAACTACAAGTCTTTCCATCCGTGGTTCCCTTTCAGGTTTTATGATCGCTACTAATGAGCCTAAGGCTAAGATGAAGTGTGACAAGCTCACCCAGTGTGAATTGGACTGGCCACAGGGCTGACGTTATCTGACGTTTCTGTCGCTGGGCTGCTTGGGATGAGAGAGTCTTCATCATACTCCTTTGGCAGTGGAATGGGGGTGTGCTGTGTTTTAGAGAGACAGAGGCGATGGAGAAATGCAGTAGTTATGTGTGTGCTATGCTGTGTTGGTCATTTAAAACACATTACACCACAATTGGGTAAACTGGTCATCAAGGGTTGCTCTATGGGTAAATGGTTTTATTCCAACTGACCCAGCACAGATAGTTTAACTGGTTTATGCTGAAAGAAGCTGCACCTGACTGCACTCAATTGATTGGCAGACCTGCGACGTAAAGGCAGACCCGATTTACGACCTTTCGCCGTAGGCTGTCGTGCACTTCGTGAAAATCTTGACTTGTGCGGCGTCAGAGCATGGTGACGTGGCACAAATGGACTGGGATTGGTCTGGTCAGACTGTTGTTTCCGGTTCAGCACGAAATCACGGCCATTTTCAAACAATGTTTTGCGACACGCAAAAATGGACCAAGCTGACGGGAGTGTCATCAAAGAGCAAGTGCAACAACTTATAGAATGTCTTGTCAAGAAACTATAAAGATTGCCAAATGGCAAGGCCAGCGATTGCATATAAAAATGGAAGAACTACTGAGAAAAGTATGTGTGTGTTCGGAGGCGAATGGCCAACCGAAGCGGTGACCCAGTCGGCCAAAAACTGCCAGCTTATTTATCACTCTGTCGTATTTTTGGTTGGTGCACTTCATCATTTATCATGTACGTATGTTTGATGTGAGTCTGTGACTTACACCCGAGGCTAGAAATCTATGTGCGACATCAACAGTCGGACAGACCACCTCCGAAACAGTCTTCTGCGTCGCCTGCCCCTCAACATTTGTATGATCAACATTTGATGTTCAATGTTGATGAGCTGAAGATCCACATTCAAGCGTTCCATCTCCCTTGGCATTATTTTTTTTCTCCCTTGGCATCGTGCAACCGGAAGAAAACTAGAGGAAGTCGACAAGAGTCCCCAAAACACTACAAACACAATGCCACACCCCTCTAGTGGCTCGGCGGTGAATTACAGAGCAACGTGCTCCCTTGCCGCAGAACTATTGAATGCTCAATTACGTCGTAGTGGCTTCGCCGTCACCGCAACGCAGAAGCATAACTCAGGCTTAAAACAGCTGGCTGGTGAACAGATTTCCTCTTGATCAGTTGGATTAAAAACCTACACTCACAGCAGCCCTTTATGGAGTAGTTTGCCCAATCTTGCACTACACAGTGAGAAGCGCATACAGTATGTGTAAACCACACTTAAGCATTGTTAAACATACCTGATCTAGAAGAACAGTTTCTGGTGACACACAAGGAATCCTGGGAATGGCGGGAGAATAGGGCCTGTATAAGAGAAAATGATTATAGGAAACACAAGTGCATGGGAATTTTAAAAATTCAAATAGTGAATGTACAAACAAGTAGTCCCCAGGTTACGACCGACCCGACTCAGTGATTTCGACTTTATGACACCTGAATCTCATCGTTTTTTGTTTTTTTGGGGGGTATTTTTTAAATGTTGACTTTGTTTTGTAATACCAGGGGTCGCGTTAACCGAATATTTTCCGTCGTTGACCGGTTTTTTTAAAACGGTGACGGAAAAAACTGAAGTCCATCTGTCATTTTGACAGGTTGCAATTCACACCCCAGACCACAGGGTGGCGAGTGAGCATATTAATTAGCTATTGTCTCTCTTGATGCATGACGTCGTTGGCCTTACTCGGAAAAATGTCAAGGCAACTGAGTGTCCGAAGTTTCTTCAAAAAGCCCCAAAACGACGATGTTGTTGATAAAAGAGGTGAAAAAAGAGCCGCAGAGCGCGGATTCAGCCTCCAGAACAACATCAAAACGGCCATGAGAAGTCGTCTGTCCGAGGCAAAAGTCCAAAACCTCATGACAATAGCCTCTGCAGCAATCCCCCTTGAGACATTTGATTATGCACACGCGGGCACGCAATTCAAGTCCATGCGTATCAGGAGGAAGGTGTGAGACTGCGTTCAGGCCACAGCAGGTGAACTGTTAATTTCATTGTTCCATATGTAGCCTACCTACTGGGGCCACAGTCAGCTGTTTTTGTCACTGCGGAGAAAAAGTTACATATTCATCTGCTTGACGTGTGATGGCACGGTGTGGATTCTCTGTTAAGCTTGTTCGGACAGAATATTAATTAAAAATGAATGAAAACTAAATACTATTGAATATGTCATTATCACCATTTTAAAAATTTAAGTGACACGTAAAAATTGATTATGACCGGATTTTTATGACCGTCAGTCAAAATAACAGACAACGAAAAAGTCTAGCGCTACCTCTGATTTACAATGCTTTTATTTTGGCGCAAGAAGCGTAGAACAGGAAGCGAGCTCATGTACAGTGCGCCCACCCCATACGCACACACAGAACAGCCGAGTGACAGAGGTGACAGCCTGCGCGCACATTTGTGGCTTGTGAAACATCCAGAGGCGTTGGCTGTATATAACCCCTTTTGTACTGTTCATTGTGCGTTTTCAATTGTGGTCGAATACTTGGGGCGAGTATATGTGATTGTTTTTGATCATGTGCGGACGCTGACTAATACATGCTAATCGTTTGTTATTGTTTTATCAGCGACTACTTGTAAACGCAAATTTGAATTGCTGTTATTGAAGATTAAACTGATTTAATTTTTATTTTACTTTAGCTTAATTCCGCAAGTGTTGATGTCATGAGCAGCTGAATAAAGCTGAATAAACCACAAGGACGTCTGACATCGTCATTTCGGAGCTTAGCTCACTGTTTAGCTAGGATTTTAGCTCCAACGTCTTGGCGAGGACAGTACAGTGACGTATACTATGTTTTTAGATAGTTTTTTTTTTTTTAGATGGTGTTTTGAGGTATTTAAAGGGTTAATTCCGATTTAGAAGAAAATCCAGGTAAATTGTATACATTTTTACTTGAATGATTATCCAGCAGAAATTTGTTAGCAATGGTAATATTTCTCATCTTTGTTGTCTGAAATCAAGCCCAAAAAAAAACATTGGACTTACGTGGTCCCCACACCACCTTCAAAATCCCTAAGCGTCTTCTTTGGGGAGAGGAAGTCATCATCTTGATCCTTGAAGTCATCAAGTTTCAAATATCGTGCACCGTCAATTCCAAGCAACTCGTCACCTGGACAAAATAAGAAATGGCAATTTTTGGGCCGGGGGTTAAAAAGGAGCAAGTAAGAGAAAACAAAATATGTAATCAAGATGGATGAAAAGCACCCACAGAAATTAAGAAACAATACTTTTTTTTTTTTTTTTTTTTTTTTTTAAACACGCTCCTAAAAACTTTTCCCAAATGCAATGTGACAATATCCTAAAGTGTGGTTGACTTTTCTACTAAGATCAAAATCATAATACATTTTTACAATTTTCCATCGGTTTGAGTAGTAATTCTGGAACACACAACTTCAATTTCACCACATCACAGGGGGAAAAAAAATGAGACATTTAAAGTTGAAGCGATGGAGTCAAACACCCAGCATGGACAGCAAACATCAAGGCACCTGGTGATAGCGTTTTATCTATTTGTTTATTTATTTAGATTGAGGTGAACATGCTTGTGATGGTTGTTTCTGTGTAAGAGAAAAATGCTGTTATTAACCAGACATGGGACGGAAATGATAAAACAGGAAAGCAGACATCACAATTGCTATGTGCTGCTCAGGAACAAAGACAAACACAAAATTATTTCCAAGAGAAAAAAAATAAATAATTAAAAACACACAATATTACAAAAAGATTAAAAATTAAGCTGGAAGACAGTAACTTGTTTCAGCTGGAAGACAGCATAGATGACAACTGTTATCTCCCGGACAGTGTTAGCATATGTTGAATAAGCTGGTGGATCAATTAAGCTACGACTGATATGGGCTCTCATTAACAAACTGAATTGGAAGGGAACTTGAGGTCCTGTCAGGTTAATGAGTCCCTGAACATTAGTGTGTCAAACGCTTGTATATGGAAACTGCTTCGACTAGATGCTAATGAAAAACAGGACACTTTTCTTTCTAAATAAATCTCGAAGCAAGAGATAAAGAGTAAGGAATAAAAATAGAGCAGAACAAACATGGCTGAAGTTGAGTCAGGAAATGATCAGAAGGACAAAAAGCACAGAGAAAATGAGTGCGCGACTGCGATGAAGCCACACGATACACGAGCCACCGGAACGGACAAAGCAGATATAGATATACACACACAATCCTACCTAACGTTAGCTGGGCGACCCCTACAAAGCAAATGAAAAGGGAAGTTATAAACAGTCATTCAATGTGTCAAGGCAAAACGAAAAGTTTACACAACCTTGCTCAAATGTTTTTACAATACAAAAGAATCTGACCAACTCAAAACATACTTTTTAACATGGCAAAAGTCTTTTTTTGGTTCATATTATTTTTCTTGGTCGCGTCTTTAAATGTTCTAAAATTGGAGCATTTGAACATGTCTCTCTACATACACTGTAAGCAGTGTTCTCAATAACGCATTATTGTAGTCTGATCAGAGCTGGGTAGCGCAGCCAAAAATTGTACTCAAGTAAGAGTAGCGTTACTTCAAAATAATATTACTCAAGTAAAAGCGGTCATCCAAAAAATGTCCTCAATTACCGTATTGGCCCAAATATAAGACGGCGCTGATTATAAGACGACCCCCTCTTTTTCAAGACTCAAGTTTGAAAAAAAATTTTATACAGAAAATAATTACAGTACATCCGAAACAAATGATTATAACAATATATTTGAGAGAAAAATCATGTTATCTTGCCTCATTCAAATCTTAATATGTGAACATTTAAATATGTAAACTAAAGTGCAATCACATTCGTAAATGAATGGCTTCTGGTTTTTGAAATGTAAATAAACCAATCTATTATGATAAAACAACAAAATTGCAATAACTGCATTAACCATTAAAGTGAAGTCTAACTGTAACTGTAGTCTTGAAACAAATCTGAATAAGAAAAAACATTGCAATAAAATAATGCAAACTGGTTAAACTTGAGAGTAGCTGAGATCTATCATGACAGAGCATCGCTTCAATGATATCTGGCGCCATCTAGGGTCATGAATGGGAAGAGTCGCTGAGAGCTGTCATGACAGAAAATCGCTTCAATGATATCTGACGCCATCTAGCGTCGTGAATGGGTATAATGTCTAGACCGCGAATATACAGTGCCTTGCAAAAGTATTCGGCCCCCTTGACTCTTGCAACCTTTCGCCACATTTCAGGCTTCAAACATAAAGATATGAAATTTAATTTTTTTGTCAAGAATCAACAACAAGTGGGACGCAATCGTGAAGTGGAACAACATTTATTGGATAATTTATACTTTTTTAACAAATAAAAAACTGAAAAGTGGGGCGGGCAATATTATTCGGCCCCTTTACTTTCAGTGCAGCAAACTCACTCCAGAAGTTCAGTGAGGATCTCTGAATGATCCAATGTTGTCCTAAATGACCGATGATGATAAATAGAATCCACCTGTGTGTAATCAAGTCTCCGTATAAATGCACCTGCTCTGTGATAGTCTCAGGGTTCTGTTTAAAGTGCAGAGAGCATTATGAAAACCAATGAACATACCAGGCAGGTCCGAGATACTGTTGTGGAGAAGTTTAAAGCCGGATTTGGATACAAAAAGATTTCCCAAGCTTTAAACATCTCATGGAGCACTGTGCAAGCCATCATATTGAAATGGAAGGAGCATCAGACCACTGCAAATCTACCAATACCCGGCCGTCCTTCCAAACTTTCTTCTCAAACAAGGAGAAAACTGATCAGAGATGCAGCCAAGAGGCCCATGATCACTCTGGATGAACTGCAGAGATCTACAGCTGAGGTGGGAGAGTCTGTCCATAGGGCAACAATCAGTCGTACACTGCACAAATCTGGCCTTTATGGAAGAGTGGCAAGAAGAAAGCCATTCCTCAAAGATATCCATAAAAAGTCTTGTTTAAAGTTTGCCACAAGCCACCTGGGAGACACACCAAACATGTGGAAGAAGGTGCTCTGGTCAGATGAAACCAAAATTGAACTTTTTGGCCACAATGCAAAGCGATATGTTTGGCGTAAAAGCAACACAGCTCATCACCCTGAACACACCATCCCCACTGTCAAACATGGTGGTGGCAGCATCATGGTGTGGGCCTGCTTTTCTTCAGCAGGGACAGGGAAGATGGTTAAAATTGACGGGAAGATGGATGCAGCCAAATACAGGAACATTCTGGAAGAAAACCTGTTGGTATCTGCACAAGACCTGAGACTGGGACGGAGATTTATCTTCCAACAGGACAATGATCCAAAACATAAAGCCAAATCTACAATGGAATGGTTAAAAAATAAACGTATCCAGGTGTTAGAATGGCCAAGTCAAAGTCCAGACCTGAATCCAATCGAGAATCTGTGGAAAGAGCTGAAGACTGCTGTTCACAAACACTCTCCATCCAACCTCACTGAGCTGGAGCTGTTTTGCAAGGAAGAATGGGCAAGAATGTCAGTCTCTCGATGTGCAAAACTGATAGAAACATACCCAAAGCGACTTGCAGCTCTAATTGGAGCAAAAAGTGGCGCTACAAAGTATTAACGCAAGGGGGCCGAATAATATTGCACGCCCCACTTTTCGGTTTTTTATTTGTTAAAAAGTTTAAATTATCCAATAAATTTTGTTCCACTTCACGATTGTGTCCAACTTGTTGTTGATTCTTGACAAAAAATTCAAATTTTATATCTTTATGTTTGAAGCCTGAAATGTGGCGAAAGGTTGCAAGGTTCAAGGGGGCCGAATACTTTTGCAAGGCACTGTATTTCACGCAATATTTTATGCTCCTGAATGAAATGGACCGCTTGGACGTGAGTGGAAGCGATCGATTTATTTGTTCAATTTTTTTGAATCCCGCGCCATGAAAACCACTGACTTCCTGGATTGAGGAAGAATGCGAATGTGACGTCAGCCGGGTCTATATTTACAATAAAGCTATTAGTATTCTATACAGAAGGACTGCAGATTCAGCTGATTTTGCAGATTAATTTGTTTATTTTTTCACATTACGCCAGCCCAATGTGCTGCAGGCTTCTGTTGCTGCACCTGGGACAAGCGTGCGAGCCTTTTTGGGTTTCCGTTCACTGTGGAGAATGGCCAAAATAAGTCCGACAACTGTGGGACCATTGGACCAATGAGGAAGTGAGTAAACTAGGTGTTTTGTATTATGTCAAATACCAGGATCATGGCACACATTTTAATAAGGAAGTGGCTTGCATTTTGTGGGTGACAAGTCTCCCTGTCCACCGAGAAGGCCACTCGGCCAACGACTGGTGACTTGTCACACACCATGGTCACTTCCACCCCCCTGGTCCGGTCCTCTTCGTGTGCCCGCCAATAGACTACTATCCTCGGCTTGGGCTCGGACAGCCACGTGCTCCTCCGATGTCGGCTGGTTTGTCAAGCGGTCATTTTCCAGCTGCGTCCCCAGCAACGAGCACTCCTGCTCGCAGCAGGGGAACGACGTGCCTAAACTTGCTCGCCGCTGGGGGCTGGCCGCTCGGTGAAAGCTGTCATCCTCACCGCCGTGTACGACATGAGTGGGAGTAGTTTTGTGTGAATTTTCGATCTCGAAAAGCGAAAAAGATTGGAACAGTCACTCGGCGGTCATTCTCCAGCTGCTTCCCTGGCAACGGGTACTCCAGCCCGCAGCACGGGAACGATGAGTCGAAATTTGCTAACCCGGTAGCTGGCCGATTGGTGAAGACCATCAATCTCGCCGTTGTGTGTGACATGAGTTGGGGTAGTTTTGTGTCATTTTTTGTTTTTGAAAGGCAAGAAAAATATTTGGAAAAGCCGCTCAGTTTGGGTTAGCATGTCGGCTAGCTGTCACGCCTCCTGTTTTGTTTATACTCTTTCCTCCGTCTCCGAAGCCAGGGCAGGGAAATGACAAAAGCCGGACTAACTCCGGTGGCATAAAATACCGTTCGGGAGGTTAAGAAGTCGGCAGTTCTGACCATTATGCAGTAATTTTGCTCTGTCGTACTGAACAAATACATTTTTAATATTTCATATCCCATTTAGCACAAAACCATCATTTGTCATGGCCATACCATTTATTTAGCAATTGGGGAAAATACTTAATTGAAAAGATTGAAACGATGATGACAGTTTGCTCTGTTGCATTTTCTTCATTCTGAATCTTTTCCCTGAATAGGCTGAATTTTAAATCAGCTGAAATCGTTACCCTGCCGACATCATCATCATCTAGCTGGGGAAGCTTGAGCGCTATAATGACAGGCGGGGCTACACGGCAGAATAAAAGACTGATTTCTCGTCATCTGCTCTTTGCCAAATTGTTGTATATAGTCGAATCATCTCAAAATATGATTTTAATTCACGTAAATATGGTATTAAAGATTTTTTTAATGCCGTCACAGGCACTTTAAGCCTTATGTGAAAAATTCCGATCTTCCCCTTTAAATTCAATTATCGGAAAGTCAATTACATGCGATGACATTTTTCTGTTGTCATTGTTATGTTGAAGGTCCAAATTAGGGCTGCAGCTATCGAATATTTTAGTAGTCAATTAATCGATGGACTAATTAGTTCGAATAATTGAGTTATTGGATAAGGAACATGAAAAATTAAAATACCTGAGCTGAGCCTCAAACGGTATGAAAACATTTTTAAAAATGAGGATCTATGTACAACAAAAGAACAATTGGCTAACTTACATAGAAAAAGTCCGCTAGCTTAAATGCTATAAAATGCAAGGTTTTTTTTTTACAATGCTCTTAAAAAATGGTTGAGACACATATTCCAACAAAAGATGGCTATAAATACCTATAAACTAAGTTATGAATGCATTAAAAGACATTAGCTCAAACAAAAACTTAGCTTACGTTGGTCTTAACTGGGAGTAGTTGGATTCAGCCATGTGAAAAGAGGCAGACCAGAGGGCTGTGTATCCACCCTAATCAATAAAACTAAATGCAAACACTTTCAAAATAAACCATTACAACGCCACTTTAATCAAACGAATACTCGAAGCAACAAAATTTAATTTGAATATTCTTTTCTAATCGAATACTCGAGTTAATCGATTAATCATTGCAGCACTAGTCCAAATAGAGAAAAAAATGGTAAAAAGTAACCGATAAATTACTTTCAAAGTAACTTTGATAATAACATAATTAGAGATGTCCCGATCGATCGGGTCCGATCACGTCATTTTCAAAGTATCGGAATCGGCCAAAAAATATCGGACATGCCTTTTTTAAATATATATTAATTAAATAGTTTTCTAATTGTATTTAACGTTACAGACATAATATGTTACACTTATCCAGAGTCTTTAGTTTAGGCTTAAGGTAGGGTTGTCAAATTTATCCCGTTAACGGCGGTAATTAATTTTTAAAAAAATGTATCACGTTAAAATATTTAACGCAAATAATGCATGTGCTGCACGACCCACTCACGCGTTGTCGCGTTCAATCTGTTATGGTGCCAAAAGGTAGTAATTGATCTTTTTCTTAACACCCTATGTTATTTCCCAACGCGGAGAAGATATATCAGTTGGTACAACTACGCACAGTCATGGTTGCACTTCCCATCATGCATTTGGGCAGAACAGTTAAATGGCTACAGTATCATTTACTGAAAGCTCAACAAATTCAATAGATGGCAATATTTAGTCACAATATACAAAGTCACATTTAACCTTTAAGAATTACAAGGCTTTCTATCCGTGGATCCCTCTCACAGAAAGAATGTTAATAATGTAAATGCCATCTTGAGGATTTATTGTCATAATAAACAAATACAGTACTTATGTACTGTATGTTGAATGTATATATTCGTCCGAGTTTTATTCATTTTTTTCTTAATGCATTGCCAAAATGTATATGATCGGGAAAAATTATCGGGAATGATTGGAATTGAATCGGGAGCAAAAAAAAGCAATCGGATCGGGAAATATCGGGATCGGCAGATACTCAAACTAAAACGATTGGGATCGGATCGGGAGCAAAAAAACATGATCGGAACAACCCTAAACATAATCAGTAAAGTAACTACATTACTTTTTTGAGGTGTAATCAGTAATTACAGTACTTTTTGAACTAATCTGTGACAACACTGACTGTATGTCATTCACATGAGCCTTTTTCTGAAAACAAATCATCAATGCTGCATATGCGGTGTTTTTCCATCATCAACTCAGCCTACCTTCATCCTCCGAGACATCCAAAATCTCATCCACCGTCTCAGGAAAACTCATTCGATGCTTTTCTGTTGTAATCTGTTAAAATAGAGCGAATAGAAGAGAGACCATCACAGAGATGGAAAGAGGGCAATGAGAGGTCGCGGACTCATCTTTGACCTCTGTGTGAATGTGTCATGGTGGCTCACCGCAGATACTGATTCCTCAGTCACCAGTTTAAGCACATCGATGACAGAGATGTAACCCAGACGCTTTGCGATGCCCAGAGGAGATGTGCCATTCTGACAAAAATAATCAATATACTATCACTTGATGAGTTTGTAATTTTTCCTTTAACTCACTGACACTTTTCAAATGTATTTGATACCTATTGCCGTTAATGGCAGTCGGTGAGTTGAGACTGTTCATAGGTTTGGTTCTTATTTTGCAGGATAGTATGACTGTGACTCACCGAAGTAATCTCATTGGGCTGAGCTCCGTGTTTCAACAGCAGGGTGACAATATCAGTGTGACCCTGCTGAGCTGCTTGGTGCAAAGGGGTGTAGCCCATCTGCAGGGGAAAAGCAAATTACAATTTATTTCTCCTTTGTTGAGAGGTGTGCAATTTTTTGATAAGGTTTTATGGTTTATTCAATTAATTAAGATTAAGTCATGTTTCGCTTAAGACACTTTTTAAAAATACATATATAGCTTGTACAATTTACCCTTGTTTTACTATTCACATGTGCCTGCTGCTGTAGGAGGAATTTGACCATTTTGATGTTTCCATAGTGACAGGCCACGTGAAGGGGTGTGTAGCCCATCTGAAAAAGAGAAATATATAGTGTTTAGAAAAAATTCAGTCAGTGAGTCATTTTTCATCAGTTGTACCTTACCCGTGAAGCAGCATAAACAGATGCTCCTTGTTTGACCAGTGTGTCAGCAATGCCTACGTGGCCCTCTTGTGCCACAAGATGTAGAGGAGTCAATCCATTCTGAAGACAAAATGTTGGAAAGAATTATGTGAACGTTAGCTCTATGTCAATTAAAGGTGCAATGATCATTTGGTTGGACGATTTAAAAGAATTGGGGGGTCGATGATCAGTTGATCACAAAAAAATATAACCTTGTCCACTGAAGGCATCTAGAGTTGTTAGGTATTTTCAAATTGCCTTTTCTTTGTGAGTCAATCCAGTCCGATGATACCTGTTTAGTGAATGTGCATTTTGGCTCTCATTCAAACTGTTCAACCATTTAAATGCATTAAGATGCGAAAAAAGAATAACCCAGAGACCTGCTGTAGTAGTTGTAGTAGTAATATGGTGGAAAACATAGACAAGACTGAAAAATATGGCGGAAAACATAGACAATACTGAAAAAGCAGATTCTGCTCTTGCAACCCTCTATAAAATAAATTGCGTATTTTAAGCCAAAAGAACTGTTGTGTTTTATAGAACAATGTGTCTATATGCTGCCATAGCAGATTCATGGCGCATTAAGCACCCGAACTATTTCTAATTTGTCCCTTTTACCCTGGAACCCCCGTTTACAGACGTCACGCAACCACTTTTGTTTCATCCCAGCCATAAAAAGAATGTAAGTAATTATATTTATTATTAAAAATGTCTGTCATTTTTAGCTTAGAATCATTAAACGATGTCCAAGATTTCGTTTATAAAAAAAAAAAAAAAAAAAAAAAAACGACTTTAAAAAAATTATTCTAGTGGATTTTTATGAGCTTTCAGTAAATGATAATTCAGCCATTTAACTTCTGCCCAAATGCATGATGGGAAGTGCAACCATGACTGTGCGTAATGGTACCAATTGATATATCTTCTCAGTGTTGGGAAATAAAATAGGGTGTTAAGAAAAAGATCAACTACTACCATTCTTCCCCACATTGCTTGCCACGATATTTCTGATTGTTGAGAGAGGGATTTTAACGCTTTAGCCAATTAAAAAAAAGGCTTCAAAGGCTGCCAAAATTCTCTCTACTCATTAAATGTTGCCTTTTAGTTCTATGTATACATAATACGGTGCCACTATAAATTGAACAAGACAATGCGTGAGTGGGTAGTGCAGCGCATGCGTTAATTGCGTTAAATATTTTAATGTTATTACCGCTGTTGACACGATAAATTTGACAGCCCCACTTTAAGTCAAAACTAAAGACTCTGGATGAGTGTAAAACATTTTGTCTGTAACGTTTAATACAATTATAAAATGATTTAATAAAAAAAAAATATATATATATATGATTAAAAAAGGCATGTCCGATATTTTTTTGCCGATTCCGATTCTTTGAAAATGACGTGATCGGACCCTCCCGAACAATCGGGACATCTCTAGTTAAAACCATGGAGTCTTTAATTCTGCTCTCGCGTGCTCTCACCTCCAGTTAGGATTTTGCTGTTTAAAAATTTTTTTTTTCAAACTGTCCTCCAGTTCAAAATTTTTCTTCCCCAAGAAAAATGAGATTTTAAGCTTTCCAATGATGTATCACACATGCATTTAGGGGAAATTTTGAAATTTGGCCAAAATGGGGGTCTCAGAGCAGAACTTCAAGTCACCTGAGTGTTTTCTGCCATATATATTTTAGGACAGGCCAAAAGTTTGGACACACCTTATTCAATGCAACACAAATGAAGGTCCCACAACCCCATCAAAAAAGCAATAAATTCCACTACTCAGCCCTGAAAAGGCATACCTGTGAAGTCAAAAACCATTTTAGGTGGAGCAAAAAAATGTAATCAGAGCAAAGGGTGGCTACTTTAAGATACTAAAATACTATACGGTACATGTTTTTAGATATTTCATTTTTACATAATTCCACACGGTTTTATTCATAGTTTTATTACCTTCAGTGAGAATTTACAATGTAAATAGTCATCAAAATAAAGAAAACACATGAATGAGAAGGTGTGTTCAAACTTTTGGCCTGTACTGTATATACTGTTTTGTACATTTTTAGAAAATCAGGATCGGCAGGCTGGGATTTCAAAAATAAGTGATTGGACAAAAAACTGTGATTAGCTTCGAATATGACTTCAAACAATACCTTATTTCCGAGATTTACGTTGGCTTGTTTGGAGATGAGTAGTGCCACAATGTCGGGCCGTCCCTCCTGTGAGGCCAAGTGTAGGGGCGTGATGCCTTGGAGCGACTCGGAATTGGGCGATGCCCCATTCTGAAGCAGGCAACTGGCTACCTCCATTTGGTTCTGCTTGGCTGCTATGTGTAGAGGGGTGTATCCATTCTGCAGAGAGACACAAGGACATGGAGACACAAGTGGACATTCCATAACTGTAGAGTCCTGCATCTTTGAAAATAAATGACAGTAGATTTGTTGTTAGATTATGTTAATTACAGAGTATTTCACCTATTGCGTATTGAAAGTACTGAGACATGTCCTAATGGTTTTAAATAATTTCATTTATTTGGTCTTGGGCTCGACCTGCAGAGCAAAAAAAATGTATGTTTTTATTACTATTTATTAGTTTTTGTCTTTGGTACCCCAAAATTATCGATTATAGATCGAAGTAACCCATTGCATGTCTAACCATCAGGGGAAAAACAAGCTTATTTTATTTTTCTAATTAATATAATGTAATATTGTTGTGTCTTTATCATTATTGCATTATGCTAATTTAAGTCCTTTAAAATTTCTGAAAATAATCAAGCGAACAAAAAGCAAGATGATCATTGTCTTGAATAGCTCCATGTCATAACAGACACGCCCAAATACTTTAGTCCACAGTTGGTCTGCCTGGGTCTTACTCTGGCAGTGCTGTGTGCAGATCCTCCTTTGCTGACTAGGAGTTTAACAACGTCCAGGTTGTTGTGGTGAACCGCCACATGAAGTGGTGTCAGACCATTCTGTTAAATATACAAGTACACGTACACATATAAAAGACAGACACACAAACAAAACAACACAGAAACATGAATATTTGTGACACATAGTACACAATAATAAAACACACTGCTAAAGTTGTCTCTCTCATACATGCGTATTATTGTCTCACCTTGCCGGCGGCGTTAGGATTGGCACCTCTCTCGAGAAGAAGCTCCGCTACATCCACCTTTCCATATTTTGACGCCACATGGAGGGGAGTGAAACCTTTCTGCTCGAGCAAAATCCCAACAGAAAATTAAAACAGAATATTGTTATTATAAATCAAATTTTTGGTTCTGTTGTGTCAAAAATTATCCTCAATGATGATCAATAATCACTCCCGTGTTTGTTTTGTTTCTACATTACAATATATTACATAATGTGCTATAAAAAAATCGCAACACAATTAGAACTCTAAAACAAACAATTTTTGATGTAACAGAAGAAAGTTGTTCATTTGCTTTATCAAAGCACAATAATCAGTCGGTCTGCTCCTGCAACATTGACTCCACGCTAGGCCAAGTACTCCAATATTACCAATATATTCAGATGACATAGAAGCTCTTTTTTGTTCACACAATATGAACAACAAGAAAAAAAACACCTTTGACCAGGATATAATGTTGCAGGTGTAATTGCGTGAATCGGAGGAAAGCCTACATGTGTGGACCTCCACTCTAATGGACAGTAGTGTGAACTGATGGTGGATTTTCTCCTGTATACAGTATTCTCTCAACACTTCAAGGATCAAGGACTTTCTATTCAATCAACCAAAGCGCGTGAAGCTGGGTGCCTATCTCTCTACCACCCGCACGCTCAGCATAGGCTCACCTCAAGGTTACGTGCTGAACCCACTGCTCTACTCACTCTACACACGACTGCAGACCCACCCACCCGGAGAACATCATTGTGAAATTCGCAGATGACACAATGGTGGTGGGTTGATCACAGATGGGGACGAGGCGGCCTACAGAGGAATGAGGTCCTCAGACTGGTGAGTGAGTGGTGTGCCTCCAACACCTTGGCACTGAATATCTCCAAGACTAAGGAACTCATCCTGGACTTCTGATGGCACAAAACTGCCCCTGCCCCCCTGTACATCAATGGCGAATACGTGGAGCAATTGGAGTCCTTCAAATTCTGTTGGGTCCATATCTTTGCGGAACTCTCCTGGGCCACCAAGACCACTACACTGGTTAAAAAGGCGCAGACTACACTTCTTGAGAGTGCTCAGGAAGGAGCAACTCGACACCAACCTGCTGATGACCTTCTACCGGTCAGCCATTGAGAGCCTGTTGACCTATGCTGTGTCAGAATGATACTCAAACTGCACAGAAGCAGACAGGAGACGACTGCAGAGGGTGATCAAAACAGGACAAAGGGTCATCTGCTGCCCCCTTCCTCCCTTGTCGACCATCTACAACTCTCAGTTTCTAGGAAGGGCAAGACGCATCATAAAAGACTATACATACCCCAGCTTCCACCTCTTCAACCTGTTACCAGGTCACACCAGCCAAACAAACAGACTGAGACTGTTTCTTTCCAAGAGCAGAGACCAAAATCAACTCAATATTGCAATGAAATGTTACTGTCATTGCACTGCTAATGCCACAACATTGTCACATGCATCTCACCAAGTATTATGTTCTCATGCTAATATCTCAATCTGGGCGTTGCATATGCAATATTTGTACAAAATTACAACATTTTTGTACTGTTACATCAATATCTATGCACAAACTGTCATTTGCCCTATCATATCAACTCAGCCAGCTGCCTCCTAGTTTGATTATTGTAAATTGTCATATACACACTGTTATATTACCACTACATCACTTGCTTGGCGAAGCTTTAAATCTCGCTGTACTCTGCACAATGAGAATAAAGGTTTTCTATTCTATTGTATTCTATGATATTCTATTTAGACTCGGATGAAAACAACAACAAAAAAAAGCTTAATTTCTTCTTTGCCAGCTCTGATATTACAAATGCGATCAACATACAGTGGATCACAAAAGTGAGTACCACCCTCGCATTTCTGCAAATATTTAAGTATATCTTTTCATGGGACAACACTGACAAAATGACAATTTGACACAATGAAAAGTAGTCTGTGTGCATCTTATAATATATATATTAATAATAGAGTTAATCTATTTTCGCCTCAAAATAACTCAAAATATAACCATTCATATCTACACCCCTGGCAACAAAAGTGAGTATACCCTTTAGAAACTACGTACATCCCTAAATGTCCAAATTGAGTACTGCTTGTCATTTTCCCTCCAAAATGTCATGTGACTCGTTACAGTAATGCTGTGAGCATTGCTGCAGAGATTGAAGAGATGGGGGATCAGCCTGTTAGTGTTCAGACCATACGCCGCACTCTACATCAAACTGGTGTGCATAGCTTTCACACCAGGAGGAAACCTCTTCTGAAGACGGTACACAAGAAAGCCCGCCCGTCTCATCAGACGATAGGACACGGTTCCAGTAATCCATGTGCTTTGTTGACATGTCTTCAGCAAACCGTTTGCGGGCTCTCTTGTGTACCGTCTTCAGAAGAGGCTTCCTCCTGGGGTGACAGCCATGCACACCAATTTGATGTAGAGTCCGGCGTATGGTCTGAGCACGAACAGGCTGACCCCCCACCGATTCAAGCTTTGCAGAAATGCTGACAGCACTCCTGTAACGAGTCACATGACATTTTGAGGGAAAATGACAAGAAGTACTCAATTTGGACATTTAGGGATGTACGTAGTTTCTAAGGGGTTTACTCACTTTTGTTGCCAGGGGTTTAGATATTAATGGCTATATTTTGAGTTATTTTGAGGGCAAATGATACACTGTCAGGAACCATTTCACAACATTTAACTTATATACAGTACTTGTAATTTTCACTACTTTAACCGTACCTTTGTCATTTTGGTCTGCTGTGCACCAGCATCTAACAAGATGCGAATTGTATGTATGTGTCCTTCCCGCGCAGCAATATGTAAAGGCGTGTGCCCTGCCGTTGTGGACGAGTCGGGGTTGGCCTTGTGCTCAAGCAGCAACTTGACCAGCTCCTTGTGTCCCATACGGGCAGCACAGTGAAGGGGGGTTTGGTCGTCCTATTAGCAAAAATAAAATAAGTTGTAAATAAAACATTTACAAGTAAAGCGATTAAAAGTAGAATGTGCATACCTTGGCCTTGGCGTCTACTTGTGCTGAGTTCTGCAGCAGAAACTGGGCAACTTCACAGTGTCCTGCTCTGGAGGCCATATGGAGGGGGGTCTCCACCTTCTGGATATAATAACTCTTGGCTTATACTTTGTTTGGTGATCTTGTGCCATTAGGAGGAAGGAGATTCTTACCACATTGGAAGCATTAGGTGAAGCCCCTCTCTGGAGAAGGTTCTTCACTATATTCAGGTGACCCATGAAAGCTGCTACATGGAGAGGAGTGAGGCCAGACTGCAAAAATACACACACAAGAATATAGGTCAGTATGCAAACATACATAAGCCCAACTAAACAGACAAGGAACAAGCTCACCTCAGTGACGGCTTCTAATGAAGCAGAGTGTTTGAGTAGCAAGTCCATTGACCTCATGTGGTTCTTCTTGCATGCAATATGGAGTGGTGTGAAGCCATTCTGGAGATGGAGGGGAAAAAAGTCCACAGGAACAAAAACATGAAATACTGTATATCAAAGATATGCTGTAAATTTCAGACTATAAGTCGCTAATTGTTTCCTTAATTTTGAATCCTGTGGCTTATAGTCCAATGTGGCTTATTCGTTGATTTATTTGGGTTAATAGGTAACACTTTTTTTTACAGCGGCGTCAAAAGACTGTCATAAGACCATACGTGGAGATTAAAGGGTTACTGATGGCCGAAAACGCATCATTGCATGTAATTGCTTTCCTATGTATGAATTTTGAAATTAAGACTTTTCCGGTAAAATGTTGTCTAAAAAAGTTGTAAAGCAATAAAACAAACAACAAAAACGAAAGAAATGTACAACAAAAAATATACATTTTTATAATGGGTCGAAATTATTTTTCGAACAAATCATGTGACTAGCACCTTAGACGGTCATTTGCTTAGCTTAGCCAAAACCATGTGAGGACAGAAGAGGCAAGATGGATAAACGTATTTTTTTCAAACCTAAGCTTTCAAATGCGACAACAACTGCTGAGCAAGAACCAAGGATTGAAGATGTGGACCATGAAACGCCTGAGAGCACTGCCAAAATGGTGAGCGGGGTTTGAATTTGCACCACTAAAGAGGTTAATTGTACAACAGAGCCACCACCGGTACCATATTCTTCTTCACGCACACACACACAGCTGGGATAACTGTATTTACGAGCATGGGCTAAGCGACAACCAAGCCTTTATATTGTAAGTTAATTCTATTGCTGACACTGCGTTTCGGGGTCATCAACGTGCTTTGCACCCCCTGCCACAAAAGTCAAACTCTGGACATGACACTATCATGGGCATTACTGAATGCTTATGTCATTAAGTGTCATCCGGCAAAATTTGTCACTAACTCCATTTATGTCCAGCTTGGATCTTTTACATCCATTCAAAAGTGAGATAATTTGCCAGATAACACTAATATACATCTGTTATAAGCATTCATTAATGCTCATGACAGTGTCATGTCATAATTATCATGTCTAATGACAGCCTTATGATGCTACTGTCAAATAAAGTGTTACTACCGTATTTTACGGACTATAAGTCGCACCCGTCCAAAAATGCGCTATGAAGAGGAAAAAAAAACATTCAAGTCGCACAGGAGTATAAGTCGCATTTTTTGGGGGAAATTTACTTGATAAAATCCAACACATAGAACAGATATGTCATCTTGATAGGCAATTTGAAATAAAAATACAATAGAGAACAACATGCTGAATAAGTGTAGAGTATGATAATGTTACATGATGCATGAACAACGAAATGCGAACGTGGCGGTATGTTAACGTAACATAGCTATTAAGAGTTATTCAGATAACTATAGCATAAAGAACATGCTAACAAGTTTACCAAACCATCAGTGTCACTCCAAAACACCAAAACAACATGTGAAATGATATATTAATGTTTTAATAATTTCATACATAAATAGCTCCTGAGTATAAGTCGCACCCCTAACCAAACGATGAAAAAACTGCAACTTATAGTCCCAAAAATACGGTAAATACCATAACTAGCAATTACTGAAGCAATTGGAACAGTAACTGAAGAAATAATTAGCACAGAACAAAAATAATTAGCACAGAACATGAATTCTGATTGTTATTTACATCTGCAGCGCTGCAATGCATGCTAGGAGGCATGTTGGACAACAACGGTGTTGACAGCAGGTGACAGCAGAATATGATTGTCTCCCCCAAGGAAGCTGTGATGGCCAAATGAAGCTTCTTGAAGCAATGAAGCTTTTCATGGGGGTTCATTTGGTATTATGAGAGTCCTATGATGGTGCTGTCAAATGAAGTGTTACCGGTTAATATCTTTTGGTGTAAATATCCCATAATACAGTGAGGACAGCTGCGGCTTATAGTCCAGTGCGGCTTATCGAGCAACAAATGCTGTTTTCATGCGAAATTTGGTGGGTGGCGCCTTATAACGCGAAAATTACGGTAGGTCTTTTTGTAGGTCAAGTGATTATTTTGGGTAATAAAAAAAAAAAAAAAAAAAAAAAATGGCGTCCACATACATGAAAATGACATTTTGGGCCATGTAGGCCATATTAACGTTTGGTATGTATACCCGTGGTTGTAGGTTTTGACACTTTGACACAAATACTGCTGCTGTGAAATTGAACTAGCTTCAAGTTGCTTCAATTTCTCGCTACGAATCTTCCCTGTAATCTGGTCGTATATGTCAGAGTGTCTCGCTTGTAATATCGCCTCGCATTTTGAACTCTTTAAAAACAGCGACTGTCTCTTTGCAAATGAGACAGACACAGTTGCTGCATATTTTAGTGAAGAAATAGTCGGCTGTCGCAGTCTTTTTTTGTTTATTGTCGCTATTTAGAAAATCGGAAGGGTCACGCGGGGTAATGTTGCTTAGAGTGCTGCTGCCTTTTAGTGGGTAAATGAGGAGCAGCATTTAGTGTGTAAGCTACTTCATACATATGCTGGTAGCTGTACTGCTGACCAAATTATTAAGTGTGTGCGGGCCAGACGTTATTGATTTTATGACAGAGGCTTTGGGCCGGATGAAATTTGACCACGGGCCGCATTTGGTCCCCGGGCCGGACTTTGGACATGTCTGATTTAGACGAATGAGGACCAAACAAACAAACGAACAAAAAAACATTTGATAAAGATTGTAGGTGTGGCTGAATGACCCAAAATGTGATGTCCAAATACAGCCAGGTATTAATAATAATTAAAATATTTGATTAATTATCATTAATTATTATTTTCAAAATATGTTATATGGTAAGACAAAGTGAAACAAATAAATAAGAACATAAATAAATTTTGCTATAATTTACTGACAGCCTCCCCCAATCAAAATCGAATGGACGTCAAGCGCTGTTAATGGCAACCAATGAGTTCCCAATAAAGGGGTTAATAATCAAGCAAACGAAAACAATTACCAGTGCACGAGCATTGGCTTTAGCCCCCTTGTCGAGAAGAACTTTAGCCATGCGATGATGACCACAGTGGGCTGCTACATGAAGAGGGGTTAAATGGTCCAGTGTGATGTCATCTATCTCGGCGCTGTATTGAAGTAGCTGTCGCACACAGTCCATGTGATCCCCCTGAGCTGCCATGTGGATGGGGGACAGACCATTCTGCCAAAAGATAAAACAGAAATTGATTGCTAGCTTGACAGAGGTTCGGTTCTAATAAGGCTGACTTTAAGTTAATGTTAGTTAAGTCATAATGAATTCACGCAGATAATATCAAAAGACTTGCTAATGTGGGAAACCCGCAGCGTCGGATAAAAAAAATCTCTCTGTGATTGTAATATACAGTGTTTATCAAACCGTACCTTGGTTTTAGCCTGGATGGGAGCACCGTGTTCCAGCAGGATCTCAATGATGCGAACGTGTCCATTTCGGGCTGCACAGTGAAGCGGAGTCAATTCATCCTGTACACACACGGGCAAAAAAGGGACATTGTGAGCATAAATGGAGAAAAAGTGCTCTGTAGAAAAAGCGACTCAGCAGGGTGGGCGACAGATGGGGTGAATAAATGCTTGGAAAGTATCATGCTGTCATTGGTAATGAAAAATGCCAGACATGTGCAAATAATGCTAAAGGAAGTAGCATTTGAACTCAGACTAACAAAAACGAAAAAACTACCTTTGTTTTGGCATCTATCTGGGCCCCTCTGTCCAGCAGGAGTCGGACCATCATCATATTTCCTCTCCTAGAAGCGATATGAAGTGGTGTGATGCCATTCTAGTGAAAAGGAGATACATATATTAGTAAGTTACTTCTGTGATACTATGCCACCCAAAAAATGTATGGGAAAAGAAAAGGAATTCTTGACATATAATTAAATCACAGCTGAGAGCGCTGACCTTTGGGGTGAAGTTTACATTGGCTCCTCTGTTTAATAACAGCTGGGCGACGCTCATATTCTCATAGTGGGCTGCAATATGTAGAGGGGTGAAACCAGTCTACAAAAATAAAGGACACACAAGGCATGTGTGAGAGGAAGAAAAAGTTAAATAGAACGGAAAATAATTCATACATTTCATTGCAATTTCTAAATAGTTTGCGTATTGATAACATTTACAGTAAATGTTTCAGATGAAACTAACTTTATCACGTAACAAATACAACCGAAGTAAACATGATATAGTGACGCTGCTACTACAGCAAATTGGTAAATTATTTTTGAAACATAGATAAATGTTACCAAATCTTCTTTGACAACTTTGACAATATTTTCCAGAGCCGAGTCTGAACTGCATTGTAGGAAAAGTAATTCTATTGAGATTTATGTAAAGAAAAAAAAAAAGAAAAAAAAACAGAAGAAAATCCACTTGTCACAAGGAAAGGATTCGAAACAAAAAATTACCGTGTATCCAGTGCATTCTAATGTTGTGATTCTGGGAAATATTTTGTTGAATTTGACCATGTACCAACAAAGCAAATTATATGCAGTTCATAGTTCACGTGTTGAGGTGCTAAAATGTCAGTTCATTACTCACAATACTTACGATCAGAGGGAAGGTGCTGTTGTAAGAAAGCAACATAGCGGAATTTCAAGGTGTACTGCAGCTATATACTGTATATACTATAGCTATAAGTTTAACGGTTAAAGCTAAATAAAACAGGTTCTTCTGAAACCTCAGAATTTTGTCAAAAGTGACCCCAGTTTCATCAACCCGTCTAGTGCATTTCTCTCCTGCCCAAAGTTTTTGAAATAGGGCAGGAACCCATCAATTTTTAAAATTGCACTTCTTATTTACTTGGGTTATCTTCTTGAGACATTAGGATTGACTTGGAGATACATAACATTTTGGTAAGATGTATATGAACCCTCCCCCCTTTAGAAAGACAAAAGTAACTCAAGTATTACACCACCGGTGAGTGTTATGGGAATCTGACCTTCTAGCCAGATCGCCGCTATAACGCCAGCCGAACCGCCAGACCTGCGCCGATCCAACGACCCGGGTCGGCAAGACTCGACAACCTGGCCAAAAAGCCAAAGCCACGCTTGTTCACCTTAGTCTTAACCTCTTTTACTGACTCCATTTTGAAAGATGGAAAAAGGCTTCGAAGCACAAGTTGAAAATTTATTCAGGTTGACAGCGATTACAAGGCAAGGCGAAACAGAAACAGACTCAGCCAAGGAGGCAGACTCGTTCCAAGGTCACCATATCATAAGTCAACAAAAGGTTCCTGAGAAAATTGTCAACGATTAGTTAAACATTCAGTCTTTTTGAAGGCTCTCGCCGGGCACGCTCTGGGCAGAAGAAGTGTGTGCTTGAGCCTTGTTTAGGATTATTGTCTGTTTGAGGATTGGGCAGGAGGATTCGGGAGTTACTGTGTCAGGGCAAGGAGGGTTGTGGATTTTGCCACCACAGCGTCAAAGGGGATCTTGGAGTCTTATCAGTCGTGTTATCAGTTGGATATCGAACGTTCTTCGGTGTTCCTTGTGTTGGGACAGGATGTGCCGCCATTTGTTGTGGACTGACCGGGAGAACTGATTGCGGGAGTTGGTGGTGCAGACGTGGGCTTATAGATGTCTTGCCTCGTCAGCGTCAATCTTGCTTAGTCAGTTGCATGACGCACAAGTTGGGCCTCCATGATAAGAAGGTGTCATGTATCTCTTATGCCCTTTATTCTGCTTGTTTTCCTTAAACTATGGTATAAGTGCTATTTATTTTATATTGGGTGTGTTAGAGTAGTACAAACAGTACAGAAAATATGAGAAAAGACACTATTCAATTCAGTGTTTACCTTGCTGAGGACATCAGGATTTGGGTCATTTTGCAGGAGCACAGCGGCAGTACGCGTGTCGTCATTTCGAGCGGCGATGTGCAGCGCTGGGAGGCGGACCTTGCCTTTGGTGCCATAGTTGATAAGCAGTGCTACAACGTTTTCATGGCCCTGCTGGAGGGCCACTGCCAGAGGAGTGAAGCCGTCCTGTCAACAGGTAAGAAACAGAGGAAGAGAAATTTCATGTGGACACTCAGGTACAGGTAGTCCTTGGGTTACGACGGACTCAACTTACGCGATTTTGACTTTACGACGCCTGAGTCTCGCCGTTTTTTTCTATTTAAATGTTGGCTTTTGTTTCATGATGCATGCTTTTATTTTGGCGCAGGAAGCATAGAACAGGAAGCGAGCACGTGTACAGATGCACCCCCCCCCCACACACACACACAGCAGCGTGTAACAGAGGTGACAGCCTGCGCGCACATTTGTTGCTTGTGAAGCATCCAGAGGCGACGGCTGTATATAACCCTTTTGTACTGTTTATTCTGCGTTTTCAATTGTGGTCGAATGCTTGGGGCGAGTTTGTGCGATTGTTTTTGATGATGTGCGATGATGATGCTAATCGTTTATTATTGCTGTAGCTACTTGTAAACTCAAATTTTGAATTGCTATTATTGAAGATGAGACTGATTTAATTTCATTTTATTTTAGTTTCATTCTGCAAGTGTTGATGTCATGAGCAGCTGAGTAAAGTCAGCAAACCACATGGATGTCTGAAATCATCATTACAGAGCTTAGCTCACTGTCCCGCTTGGACTTACCGAGGACCGTACAATGACGGAATTTTTTATATTTAGAGGGCGTTTTGAGGCATTTAAAGGTTTAATTCCGACATTGCATTACCAGTGCAGGAACGGAACTCGTTTGTAAACCGGGGACGAGTGTTGTTTTCGTCAACGATGACAATAACGAAAATATTTTGTCAACGAACACTTTTTTTCTTGATGATGACGAGACAAATACAAGACAGAAACACACATTAGTTAATGTCACGTTCACAATACGTCACATTTTATGTGTAATTTGTAGCGTTAGCATAGCGTTCACGTTAGCATAATGCTAATGCTAACGGCGAGCGTCCTTTTAAACTCTCAGACAACTTTATTTACATACAGTTCATGGCGTCCAGGTGGGTATAGCATTAGGCGAATGCTAACAGCAAGCGTCCTTTTAAACTCTCGGACAACTTTTTCTTACAAACACTTTGTTGCGTCTAGGTGGGTATAATTAATTGCAAATAATGTTTTCCTGCTGAGTGTGTATTATCACCAAGTTGGTGTTGTCCTGGTAGACGCTACAATACAGTATGTGTTCGTCTTTCAATGTTCATTCGAAATAGTTGGAAACCTTTATTTATTTGTTTATGGATTAAATTTGATCAATTTTACAGAAGAGAACATTTTAAAGGGTATTATAATACTAAGGGGCTGTGAGATATCAATGGAACCGTTATGTGGCAAGATAAAAAATATTCATAAAGTTAACAAAAAAAAAAATCACATTCATGAGCAATTATCGAAAATAGATCGAAAATTATGAACATTTCCGAAAGTATTCCGGAAACAGCCGAATAGGGCGGAGACCTCACAACAAGGAAACAAAAGGTCGAGGCAGGTGCCATCGTTGTTTATCCACGAGAAAGTTGCGTTCGTGTTTTATCAAAAAAAAACCCTAAAATGGTTGAAACCTGTCATGCTATGTGGTGTACAAATATCCATTTGTCGCTCAGTTCCCGAACGCGAGAAAAAGAGCTGGACTACGCAGACAATGAGTAAAGTTTGTCCGTGCTAAGAGGGCTAATTTTGCAGACCCAGCCTCCGGCACGGTTTTGTGTGGTACGCATTTTACACCTGAAAGCTATTCGAACTATGGACCAATGAAATCAGGTTTTGCTAAGAAATGGCTGCTGAAAGCTGATGCGGTGCCCACCATACACGAGCAGCCACCTAAATGTTCCGAGATATCAAGAAAGAGGACAATGACTGGCTCTGATGATATCACCCCGCCACCCTCAGGCTAACCAAAAGAGCAGAGCAACCAAGCTTGAAATGGCCAGAGTGAGTACTCTTTTATAATAATAAAAAAAAAAAAACACGCATGGGATATACAGTAGGACTGGAAACATGTATAAATTATCGCTCATAAAATATATAGAACAAATGCTCTAATCCCATTCATATTTGTGTCTGTTGGCAGAGCGAAAACCTATGATAGCACAATAAATGATAATTATTCTATACATTACTTTATTTTGCGGTCATGGTGTATCAGCTTCACAAAAAGAAATGCAAAACAAACCATTCGGTGTTTCCCACATGATCTGTTGCCGGTGTTTCATCAGTGTGATTGCTCCCCTCAATGATCCTTTCATTAGGCTGCATTGGCTTTCGTTTGGGCTCAAATTGATAACCCAACACACCAAAGAAAGGCTCATAACTCTCCTCGTCACCATTACAAGAACGTTCGTTACGTTGGATTCGTCGCTGCAACTAGAAACAAAATTGTCCGCCATCATCGCCGCCATTCAGTACTAAGCACTGAGCCGGGTGTTTCCTTTTTGTGACGTCACGCACACGATATGCTAGATTTCTGGGATCTCGGGCGCCGGTCGTTTTAGCTCAAATTTTCTTGGTGTTGCGATGTGTGTAATTACACAAAGTGGCATGATATGAATCCAAAAGGCATGCAAACGTTTATGGATAAATGATGGAATATTAGCATTTCCCCAGGTGTTGTAATACCCTTTAAGTAAACGTCAACTAAAACAAGACATAGACAAATACATTTTGAGATGACTAGAATATGACTAAGACTTATATTTATTATCGTCCAAAAGACTAAGACGAAAATTAAAAAGGCTGCCAAAAACAACACTGCCGGGGACTACCTGTATTCTTTAGATTTAGTACTAAACATGGTTTACTGCCCTCATTCTTTTGCCCCTATATATTAACTTAAAAAAATAAAAAGACTGTGACAAATGGCAACTGTACTCATTCTTGAAGCACCAGATGCTATAAACGTTATATACATACTGAAGCTTTTTTTTTTGTGATCAAATCTGGAACATATTCACACCTACCTCTGTGGGGAGACTTTGATTGGCGCCGTTCTCAAGGAGAAACTTAACCACCTCTAGGTGATTCTCCTGTGCTGCCATGTAGAGAGGACTGAACCCTTTCTGGATGAAACATGCACATGTTGTGATAAGTACCCCCGTAGAATCAGTTAAACATTCTATTAAAATTCGGACCAATATTTTGTAACATTCATAACATTTTGGATCATACTAAGGGGCAGGCAAATATTGCTATTTTAAATAATTTTTGTTGTTATAACAACAAAGAAAACGACAATGACCTAGATAGGATTTGAAATGGTCCATATTTATTCCGACCGTCATGTCAATGCCTGACTTGAGTTGAAAAAACACAAATAAAATCGGATTTGAACCTATCCACAGTATCTCACATGTGACTGGGCATTAACGTTGGCTCCATAATTGACAAGCTCAGCCACCACCTTCTCCTGGCCAGCCAGCGCTGCGATATGAAGAGCAGTGTTGCCTTTCTGGAGGTTACACAGAGAAGGAAAGAGATGGAAAAGATACTGGCTATAATCATCATAAACATTTACAAAACAAAACCCGGTTGCACCTACAGTGGTATGAAAAAGTATCTGAACCTTTTGGAATTTCTCACATTTCTGCATAAAATCACCAACAAATGTGATCTTTGTCAAAATCACAAAGATGTAAAAACGGTGTCTGCTTTAACGAAAACCACCCAAACATTTATAGGATTTTATATTTTAATGAGGCTAGCATGCAAATAATGACAGAAGGGGGAAAAAATAAGTAAGTGAACCCTCTGCCTAAGGAGACCTAAAGAGCAATTGAAACCAATTTTTAACAAACAATTTTAGTCAGGTGTGTGCCCAATCACTGATGAGTGAGTGGTTTAAAGCTGACCTGCCCACTATAAAGCACACACCTGGTAAGAATTGTCTTGATGGGAAGCATTGTCTGATGTGCATCATGGCTCGGTCAAATGAGCTGTCTGAAGACCTGTGATTAAGGATTGTTGATTTGTATAAAGCTGGGAAAGGATACAAAACCATCTCTAAAAGTCTGGATGTTCATCAATCGACAGTCAGAGAAGTTGTCTACAAATGGAAAGAGTTTGGCACTGCTGCTTCTCTCCCAAGGAGTGGCCATCCACCAAAGATGACACCCAGGGTTCAGCGCAGAATACCCAGAGAGGTAAAATAGGACCATAGAGTGTCTGCTAAAGACTTACAGAAATCACTGTCACAGTTCAATATCTCTGTGCACAAATCAACTATATGTAAAACTATGGCCAAGAATGGTGTTCATGGAAGGACTCCATGGAGGACGCCACTGCTGTCTAACAAAAACATTGTTGCTCGTTTAATGTTTGCAAAAAAGCACTTGGAGACTCCACAGAAGTTTTGGCAAAGTATTTTGTGGACTGATGAAACCAAAGTTGAATTGTTTGGGAGTAACACATAACGTAATGTGTGGAGGAAAAATGGAACATCTGACCAACATCAACACCTCATCCCACCATGAAGCATGGTGGAGGGAGCATCATGATTTGGGGCTGTTTTGCTCCTCAGGGCCTGGACAACTTGCAATCATTAATGAAAGAATGAATTCAAACGTTTGTCAGGATGTTTTGCAGAAAAACCTGCGGCCGTCTGTCAGACAGTTGAAGCTAAAAAGAGGATGGATGCTGCAACAAGACAATGATCCAAAATACAGAAGTAAATCAACTTCAGAATGGTTTCAGAATAAAACAAAATACATGTTCTGGAGTGGCCAAGTCAAAGTCCAGACAGGCTGTGGCCTGACCTAAAAACAACGATTCATGGCAGACATCCCAGGAATCTGACTGAACTACAGCAGTTTTGTCGAGAAGAATGGGCTAAGATTAGTCCTGATCGATGTGACAGACTGATCTGCAGCTAAAGCAAGCGTCTGGTTGAAGTTATTGCTGCCAAAGGGCGGGCCACAAAATATTAAATGTGATGTTTCACTTACCCCCCCCCCCCCCCATCATTGTTTGCATACTATCCTCATTAAAATATGAAAACCTATGTTTGAGTGGTTTTAGTTAAAGCAGACGTTGCTTTTTCATCTGTGTGATTTTGACAAAGATCAGATAACATTTGATGGCGATTTTATGCTGAAATGTGAGATATTCCAAAAGGTTCAGATACTTTTTCATACCACTGTACATTGCACTGGCTTGAATGTTTGAAAAGGAAATGAAAGAAGTATGACTACCGCACCTTGGTGGTGGCTTCCAGTTCAATGCCCGAGTGGAGGAGTTCCAGGACCATTTTCACGTGACCCTCTTTAGAAGCCAGATGTAACCCATTGAGACCGTTCTTTAAGGGGGAAAAATAGGGATTTAATCTCTAAAAGCCAAAAGAATTACAAATGTATTCCCTTGAAGGGATTATCTGTATCGCAAAATGTGTGTAGTTTCACTGTAATAATCCTGTTAATAATCAGGATTAATATAATCACCGACCACATAAACTCTGAAGGCAAACATCTCTGATGGCAACTTAATGAATTAATCAGAAGTGCTCTTTGAAGTTGCCACAAAAACAAACTCCTACAGAACTTTTATCTGCCTAAATCAGACGACTGGCCGGACAACAAAGATTGAACGCGAAATTCATAGATCTAAGGCTTTAAACGCTTAGTAAAGTATGTTTTAAAAGATGCCAAACTTTGCTGTTAGTCTGTGCGAATTCTCAATCCTAAATTCAAACCGCACTGGTTTAAAACTCGGTATTATACCTGATTTCGCTCACTGTGCACACATCCCTCATCTAGTTATCAGATGCTTCTCTAAAAATAGATGATAAACCCACAGCTATTCTGTTCGGACAGAATTCACAGTGTGATGATAGTATTGAGCAAGCAAATCTGCTTGTGACTCTGCCCAACTGCCTGTCTGTCTTGCTTTTCATAATTCTCGCGGGGAACAACTCGGAGTCTCACGTCATCCAGTGTTTTTATAATGGCAAGTACAGTATACTGCAGTGACGCCAGGAATCTCGGCCTTACTTCTACTGTTGTGGTGTTGATCTGGCTTTATATGCAGAAAGTGAGGACAAATCTCACATTCTATGCTTCAAATTTGCTGCGTTCTAATGATGCAACAAGGTGAAACAGTAGAAACTTAATGGCAGAAGAGTGAAAGAATGTTAATGTGACATCCTGAATCATTTATGTACACCACTTTACACAATGATGAAGAATCCAGAAGTCTTGAATTTTTAATTCTCTTTTCTGTCATTTTTATTAGTCCCTCAGAGGATAGCGCTACACAGACTTCCCTCGCAGGATACAGTCACATTATGTGTTCCAATTAAATAATCCACTAAAGATTTGAAGAAAAAGCAAAGCTTTGTCCTCTGTAGAGAAATATTGAATTCTTCAGGGTTTTCATTCGGGCTGTTTCGTAATGGTGACCTCATTACTGTGGGAAATCCTCGTACCTTCCGACGTGTTATGAAACCGCTCCATATGCGCTGAACACAACCCATCTATTTGTATTTACTGCTACATGAGCGTTGAGAGGGAGCTGGTTCCTCTCCCAACTGACTTTGAGCGCCGCCCTGCTATTTTTTTTTTCAACTTAGATCTGCTTCTCATAATTAGCAGTACACAACCGTTTAGATCAGGGGTTGACAACCTGAGGCTCGTGAGCTGCATGTGGCACATTTTCCCTCTCCTGCAGCTCCCTGTGACTATTGAGTACCACTAAAATTGTGCTTGTGAGCAGACTGGAAGGCCAGCCCTCTGTATGTGTCTGTAAGATGTGGTGCTCATTGATAAAGTACAGTGGTACCTCGACACACGATCTTTTCGACATCCGACGTAAAATTTGACCCGCCATTTGTTTCTACATCTGACGACATGCTCAAAATACGCCGATTTATGACAGCGCCGCCGTTTCTTTGTTTTCCCGCAAGACGGACGCACAGCAAATTTTCTCGTGAGAGAAATCAACATGGGCTCCAAGAATGTTAGTGCAGGTGGTGAAAACAGGAAAAGGTGAGCCTTACCATTGAAATGGAGATTGAAATGATAGAAAAATATGAGCATTGTATACGGCCGTAGAATGTCTACGATCTCGACGGTCCTCCTCCGACCTCCATTCACCAGTCTTTATAAGTTATGTTGACAATTAATATTGTGGTAACATTGCCCAGAAAATCGCGATCTTCATCAGGTTTTTAATCATTTATTTCAGAACTTGTGCAACACAACATCCCTACTGTCCGCCGCAGCTGAACAAAGTGAAAGTAAAATGTCCTCTCTCACTCTGTCAAGTCAGCCACGAGGTGCGTTCAGGTACACCACGCAAAACACAACCTCCACATTAGAACCCAGTTCGTTACATTATTACAGTATTATTACAAGAGGCGTGCGAAATTTCCGATTCATAGATTATTCGCGATTCGGCCGTGGAAGATTCGAGAACGATTTACAAACATCCAAATTCCGATTATTGAATTATACCAGGTAAAACAGAAGTAAAACACAGTCAGCACGGGCTTTGGGACGCAATAAGGAACGGACTGAGAGTAAATAAAAATGTTCAACTCATGCCGCTAGATAAAAAAAAACAATCAAACCTGACTGCGGCCGACAGCCGCGACAAACAACGCCCAGTTGCTAGTTGCTACAAACATACGGCTACAGTAGATATCATATATATGTAGAACTAGATGCAAAATGACAGACGACGGAGGTGTTAGAACATGTATTATTGAACAGAGAGATGCGAAATGACTGACTTTCCGGCATTAGTAAACAGCCGCCATCTTAAAGCAGTACTAAAACAGTGACTTCTCTAGAAGACTCTGTTGTAGCGAACCTAATTAACTTTTTATCTAAAATACTCCTAAATCGGCAGAATCTTGTCTTGAATCTATCTTTAAATGATGAAATAGTTTTAAAACTTTGACATAAGTAGACAGAAGGGAAATTATGGAATAACGGGAGTAATTTTAACAACTGTAACAGTTGATTCACAACATTAAATTAATTGAATGTAGTTTAAAGCTGCTGATACAGAATGGGGACTGGAGTATTTTATTTACTGTTATTTTTTTATATTTGTTTACTGTAATATGTTAACTTGATACTGAAATAGTAGTTTGGTTTAGCCTGAGAGGATTTTTGAACAATTTTGGAACTAATGTACAAAACATTAAAAAAAAAAAAAAAAAAAAAAAAAAAAAGGAGGGGGGTGCATCAATAATCGTTTTATAATCGAATCAGAGCCTCTGAATCATAATCGTCATCGAATATTTACTGTACGTGCTATTTATTTACTTATTTACTATTTATTACCACTATTATTATATTATTATTCTGATTTTTATTTATAATTTATGTTTTCCTCTGTGTAATTGCTATTTGCAATAGTACCAGCAGCATTTATTAACTCATTTGCTCCCAAAAACGTATAAATACGTTTTGTTTTTAATTGTTTCAGTGTCCCGAAGACGTATTTATGTCTTTTGCGGTTATTTATTTATTTATTTTTTTTTACAAGAGACATCTCTGGGTTCTGATTCCATTTAGCTCCAAAGCACAAAGCTGAAAATCCATTTTAAACCAATAAAACTGGCCACTGGATGGCAGTAGCGCATTTGGTAAGACCTGCAACCCGATTCAACGGCAATGAACGGCCGGGCCACACGGCCGGGGTGCCGGCAAAAGACGACTGAATGGAGAACAACCTAGAGGACGCCTGGGATGCAAGGCGCTGGACGACCGAGCAGAACGACCGGGACCACCAATGCAGCGGACGATGTCGTTGAGTCCGTGCTGCTCGCCGAGCTGACCCCGCAGAGACTCAAAAAAATCCATCTTTATGAGACAGGGGGCGATAAGGGAAAAATTTACCCGGCTGTTGCGGGTAGGGTAAAACAGCGTCATCGCTCAGTTAGTTATGTGTAAATAAATAGTTACTTTGCTATCAAAAGCTCTATTTGTCTTGTTGTTTATGTTATTTTGTAAAAGGAAAACATTATTCAGATGTTTGGGATGTAACTAAAGCAAAAAATAGCTGTGTTAAAGTCAAAGTTATGTTTGAAATGTATGCTTTCAAAAAAAGCTCAATTTGTTTTTTCATCAGAAATTGAAAAATTGCTCAAACTAAGCTATTTTCTAATGCTGATTTCTAAAGAATGGGAAAAGATATGAACTTCCTTTTATTCCTGCTGAAAGAAGAGAGTCTAATCTTTCTTTTTGTAGGTTCCATGTTTATATAGCAATAGAACAGAATTTTCTATGGGCATTGCAAAATCAGTCAAAATCTAGTAAAATGGCCGGGAGCGAATGGCCTTGCTTCGGTGAAAATAGCTGGGAGTGAATAAGTTCAGGATTTAGTGTGGGTTTTCGGGCTGTGGAATGAATGGAATTATAATGTATCCATATGGGAAAATCCTGCTCTTCATACGACCATTTCGACTTACAAACAAGGACCTGGAACGAATTAACTTCGTATGTAGGGGTACCACTGTAAAGGCATAAATTAAGTGTGCACATTTGGGTCTGTTGGCAATGACTTGAAGTAGCCAGGTGTGGCCGAGGCTCCTCCCTATAAATTTAATACAACCCCTCCTCGACACACACACAGGCTAGCAGTGGTAGATCTAGGATTTTTCCGAAAGGTGCAAAGAAGGTGCCACATGTAACCCTTAGGGGCCAACATCTTTGTTCAGTGTTTGTTTGGTCAACAAGGCAATACACAGATTAACCTGCATGTGGTTGTAAAAACCTCTTTGCTTGACATTGTCATGCAGAGACAAACCAGTAAAGTTTGTAACAATTCGTATTCATACTGTGTGCATACCTGCCAAGTTGTACGGTTTCGGCGTAATTTGTACAAGTGAGCACTGATTTTTAAATGTGTACGCCGTACGTTCAAAATCTGTACGTTTTTCGTGCATTACGTTTTTTTTTCTCCGTTCAGATTTTGTCACCGTTTCTGCAACGAGACAATGTGCGTTACTACGTTGGTTGAATGACGCGTGAAAAGTCAGAGACACTGTGAGCGAAGTGTTTGTTGTGACGCAGTTGCAAACGCGATGCTAGGCTAGGTGGCTCCAATATTTCCTGACTGTAGCCGACAGCCTACAATCTACGCCGGGATATCTTATGCATATAGAACTACATGCCAAATGACAGACACGGTGGCGTTGGTAATCAGCCGCCATTTTAGAGCAGTACACTTCTCAGAAAGGCTCTGTTGTAGTGAACCTTTCTAGCGAACCTAAGTTACTTTTTATCTAAAATACTCCTAATCTTGACTTGAATCTATCTTTAAATGATGAAACAGTTTTAAAACTTTCATGTTGAAATGAAATAATAAATCACTTCCAAACATAGCAAAGGTTACTTTAACAAAAAAAAAAAAAAAAAAAGAAAGAAAGAAAAAAAAAACAGGAAAGGTAAAACCAGTTACTTTGCCAAGTAACTAATTACTCTTACATTCAAGTAACTGAGTTACTAACTCAATTACTTTTTGGGAGAAGTAATTTGTAACTAATTGATTACTTTTTAAAAGTAAGATTAACAACACTGGTCATAAAGATGAAGTCTGCAGAATGAAAAGTGACGAAAACGGAGATTTTATTTTGCCAATTTTTTGCCGAACACAATTTGTCTTCAACAATTGCTAATCACTTCCCAGAATTAGCAAATGTTCCCTGACTCAAAGATTGCATCGGTGAGTTCATTTTATCAATTGAGCTTTTTAATGTATAATTGGACACACTAACCAAGTACGGTACCTTCAAGTCAAACTGAATTGCAAGCTGAAGTGCCATGAAATGCAGCCATCAAGACATGATAGAAATTGCCAAAAGTGCTTCATACAATTATAACAAAAGTCACTTTTAATTTAAGCAATCATGCTGTAGCTGTAGATATTGATTGTTCTTTGATTGCTCCAGGTTATATGTTACAATATTACCTATAAATTCATATTATTTTAAAAATTGAGTATTATTGTTGTTTCATATTGCACGCTATATGCAACGTTGTAAGATTAGTCACCAATTTGTAAGGGCATACTTCACTATTTGTAAGATTGCCAACCGCCTTGGGTTGACAGGTATGCGTGTGCAAGTTAGAATACAATGCATAGAACAATAATTTTAAACACTTTTTTTGAAAAAACATTTTAAACACGAACAGCAGTATTAATATTTAACATACTCTAGAATTGGCTTGAACGACATGGGAAAAAAAACTATCATTGTGACTTTTGGGGGTTTGCGATACATTGCGATACTAAAACTAGAAGAATTTTCACCAGAT